>NC_141678.1:59896702-62317952 GCF_028749965.1 Puma concolor
AGGACATTTTTCAAGAACACGATGTGCTAAATATGAACCCCTTTGATAAAGTGTGGCCCAGGCCAGATACTTAGTCACATTTAAGTTGTTATTTAACCATCAATGTTTTGATATTGTGTCCTTAACTAGATGTTTATATTCAGGAAATCATAAATGAATGATTCAGTCAGCTACGTTCTTTGAATTTAATGTTTGGATATGTCACCTAACAAATAATACTTGCCCCTCCAGTTGCTAAGGCAGACTTCTAAAAGCGCATCATCATAATTAAATTTATAGCCATGATAATGACTTGTGAAGTTAATAGAAACTAACAGTGACATTGAGATAATTCAGGATATATGTGCCTCACTTTGTATTTACTTACAGACTGACTGCATAAATGAGCCAAGTTGGGGTGTGTTTCAACATGGACACAAGCTATGAACTAAACTCGCTGTCAGTTTTATGGAAGGTTTTCCCAATTCCATGCTGCAACAACTTACAAGAGGACCAACTTATAATGAAGTCCCAGTGCTGGCTCCTCTAGGAATTCAGATCCTGGGCAGAGGCCATTATCTTCTTGAACTATCACCCAACATTCAGAATGGAAGGTTCGGGGCACATGAATAATGCCACATGAGGAGGGGAGTATCTGTGTTCCCAAGCTTACCAATTCCCATAGGCCTGCCTATCTACCTGTTGTGGTGGGGCTGCAGAAGGAGCCAATTATTTCAGAAGGCTTTTGTTCTGCAGTAAGGGAGGTTTGCTGACTGCTGCACATTAAATTCCTGGCAGTAGATATAATGGCTACCTGATTAGTTTTGCTTGCAAATGTCAGCCCATAGTAAAATAACTCTAATCTACAACTCTACCACTATTGAGCAGAAAAGAGATTAAGGCTCATGTTGGACCTGATTTGAGAGTAATTATGATTTATTTTTATTTAAAAAAATTTTTTTTCAACGTTTATTTATTTTTGGGACAGAGAGAGACAGAGCATGAACGGGGGAGGGGCAGAGAGAGAGGGAGACACAGAATCGGAAGTAGGCTCCAGGCTCTGAGCCATCAGCCCAGAGCCCGACGCGGGGCTCGAACTCACGGACCGCGAGATCGTGACCTGGCTGAAGTCGGACGCTTAACCGACTGCGCCACCCAGGCTCCCCGAGAGTAATTATGATTTAACCTACTGGAATTCTTCATACTAGGGCCATTTGACCTGTTTCCATGCTATAGAAAGAAGAAGCATCTTGTATTATAAGAACTCAAGCAATGGACAGACCTCACTGGCAAAGATCCATGGGGGATCTTGATGGTAAAAGATAATGGGTTTCTGCACAAATAACATTATAGAAAGAATGCTCATAGAGAAGAAGGGGATGGAGTCTCAGAATCCTGAAGAAGAAGAAATATAACTAGTTTGAAGATATTTTTTATATTATAAATGCTCCAACTTATTTTTAGTCACTGGATTTATCAGGTTCCAGTTAGGAAAGCCAAAAGCACACCAGTTATTTCAACAATAGAATGCAATATCACAAGTCAGTTGAAGAAATGTTGGGGAGACTGTAAAGATTAAGAGCTGCAGGTAGCAGTTTCCACTCCTAGGCCCCAGGAAAAGACTTTGGAGTTGTTGGATGATTGTAGGAAGCTCCAGAACTGGAACCAGGCTTCTGAGGAGAGAGCACTGCCCAGCTGCTGCATGGAGGGCCCCTCTACAACTGGGACATAGTCCTCTGAGGAGCTGAAATCTCTGAGGAGACACAATGGGGGTGGTCCTTGGAGGGGAGATAAAGTTTTTCAAGTTGGAATCAATTGCTGTTTGGAACCAAACACTGCTGCCAGAGTAAAAAGCCTCTATGAACTAAAACACATGCAAGAGCCTCTTCCTCCTCCAGCCTTTATGTCCCACTCTAGGTATCACTTGGGAGAATAAGAAGATGTCTTTATTGCTGAGAGATTATAGCCTAATAACCAGCACAGTCCCAGTGGTAAATTTACTCTGGAACTCCATATAATGGTACCTTGGGTATCTTTGACATAGGCACCTCACCTTATCCATATGGAAAAGAAGGCAGAGAAATGTAAATAGTGACTGGTTCAAGGAATCCAAACCTGAGCCCCAGTCTTCTAACACCAGCCTATAGCTCTTTCCTCTCATGCACATATATTTTCCAAAGCCCTTTCTTCAGTGGGAATTCATGTGATAAGGTTCAAGAAGAAACAGTCCACCTTGCATTTTGCAAGCAGATGTCAAATCTTCAAAGCCTTCTTGCCTCTTTTGCAGGTCCTCCATTCTCGTTAATCTAGTTCCTTCCATTCTGCTAACAGTCAGTAGAAACCTGCTTTCTCTTTTGAGAAATTAGAAAAATAAATGATTCTGAAATACTCATCAGTGTGCTTTCATATGTGTCACCACTTGGATTGTTGAGGCAGGAGGACTCAGAACTAGCTTCCTGCCCATTCAGTTTGATAAGTAGGGAACTTGGGTCTCTAACACTCTGGCCACTTACATGAATCACTTAAAAAGTACATGAGAAAGAGATGGAGAGTAAATAGCCTATCAGAGGATCAATCCATACATTTAGTTCTCATGCCATTGTACTAAAATTATTCTTTTGTTTTTGACATTCTATTTAAAAAGTCTATTAAATCATAATGCTCAAAGTAGAAAAAAATATCCCTCTGTGCTCTCGTGTAAAGTACAGAAAAGTACAAAAGGTGCTTAAGATGTCTGACTGTATTTTTTTTCCATTTTTGGTTGAAAATTATATCCAAAAAAAGTTTATTGATATTGAAGAGAACTTACCAGAAGCAAAAGGGGACATCTTGGAAAAGAAGCAGGTGGATCCAATAACAAGGAGAGTAGTGTTTTTCTAAAATCTGTTTTTCCTTTCCTTCAGGTTAGTACCACTTACATATTCACTAATATGACAATGGAGACCTTTTAAACATATCGATAGGTCAATAAATCCATGCTGTTAATGGGGCAGTACTTAACTTGGTCTTGATGGGAGGGTTTCTCTGGATGGTGTATTATATTGCTATAAAAATTGGTACTGAAGAGATTTATAAATATTGATTGGGATTTTTAGCATGTTTATCAGTCAGATAAGGAAGGAAATGTTGTAGACTTGGGTAAAGCCTGAATCTATTCAAAGTAAGGAATTAAATGGGATGAGCTTTCTGGTTTCCTGAGATTCAAACTATGTCTCTTGCTATTTCCTTTCCCTTCCTGTGTTCCTTGAGGTGCTGTTTCCCATCTCTTGGCCTTTCCACCCTTTCTCCACCACCTGGAATGTCTCCACCAATACTCTATTTAACAACAAATGCACCCTTTTTTGAAGGCCTGCTTACAGCCCAGTTGTTTTACCGTGTCCTCCCTATAATTGACTGTTTCTCATAATCCATTATTCTCTCCCTTTTTAGAAATCCTTAAGAATGATACACTTTGCCATTCATTGCTATTATTACCTCTAGGCTGTTTTATGGATCTTGCCCTGGACTATGAGCTCCTCAAGGAAGGTTATCATTCCATCTCTACCATCCTTCCATCTCTCACTGCACCAGCTGACCAGATAATAAAGCATAGGTATATTCTGAATGTTTCCTTGCTTGGATACAGCAATTTACAGCTTCCAAATCACTTTTACAAACATTATTTTTCTGAATAACGTAGGAACCATGAGACCTAGACACTATATTTTCCTTATAATTAAAGACACTGAGACTGACTGGCTAAGGGACTATCTCACAGTGGAAGTCAGCAAACAAAGACCTAGGACTAGATACTAGAGTCTCTAAAAAAAGTCCAAATTTCTTTTGGTTACAAATTTTAAGATACGTTTCTCCAGACACTATCCCAGGAGAAATTCATTGAATCAATTCTAAATGAAAGCAGTATGAGGAGTGACAACAGGTTGTAATTATTCTAAAAGTGAGGTTTTACATATTTACTTTACAAGAATATTCTAGATTATTTTATTTAAAATTCAGATGATCAAGGCCCCACTGCAACCTGATCAGTCAGATCTCTTAGTGCAAGCCTAAGAATCCATTTGTATTTCAAAATTTACTGATACAGAAAACTCGACAATTGAGGCAAACTGTCTGCATGGCTATATTTTGTTACCTTATCAGTTCAAAGAAGGAAAGAACACTTTTCTTTAAAACTCTATTGCTTAGAACAAACTCTGAATTTTCAGTTTCTTAATATTCTATCTCCTTCATCTCTTGCAGTGTCACTTTCATGGAATGGATATAAAATAGGTATAAAACCTCCATAAAACATCCATCAATACATTTAACTGTAACTGTCAACCCCTGGGGTATTTTTAAAGGTGAGAGGTTGGGGCAAGAAGCCATAGGTAGCCGAATATTATATTTTACCAGCACCGCTGACAGGCGAAGATCATTTCATTTTCAAAACACATACTCATTTTTAATGGACACTTGTCTCTGTTTTGTCTTAGTATACATGTGTGCAAAGGCAGTTTGGAGCAAAACTAGCAGTGTAACTAGAAATATAGCTTCTGAGACATGGATATTTTCTCTTTGAGAACAACTTCAGAGAGAAATCTTTGCCACCATCATGGATACTTGGAAGTGTGCTATTTGATGGAAGTAGATTGAAGTTGTATGGGATGGAATACATGTAGAATGAAGAGAGTTCAGGGTAGCCCACTATAATGCAAAGGGAACACAACACCAGGAGAGAAAAAGACCAAGACTGTAACTTCGGTCTTTGTGCATCTTGAATATCTCAGCCTAGGGCAATTCATCAATAACACCAACCCTCAAGGTGCCTGGGTGGCTCAGTCAGTTAAGTGTCTGACTCTTGATTTTGGCTGAGGTCATGATCTCATGGTTTGTGCTTGGATTCACTCTCTCCCTCTCTCTCTCTCTGCCCCTCCCCTGCTCACACTTTCTCTGTCTCTCAAAATAAATAAATAAACATTAAGAAATAAAATAATACCAACTCTGTATGTGAATGCATTTGCAATATCTCTACTATGTCATCTTTCTTTGTATCTGTATATGTACACACACACACACACACATATGGGCAATTGTAATTTTATTGATTTCAAAAGTTATAATTTATTTAATAACTATTAACTGAGTGCCTCTAGAGAGCCCACAAATATACAATTTCCTTCACGTAGCCCATTCTCTCTTAGTTATTCCCCCTTTCCTGTTTTGTTTCTGAGTCCTATGATATGCTGTATGGACTAAAGCAGGTTGTATTGGACTTAATAACTCATTCTAGTTCCAGCCATGTGTACAATGCTTATTATTTGGGAGGGTTCCACCTACTAACAACTCTGGCTTCAAAATATATTGTTTTCAGAGCTCTTCTGACATCACTCAGGCATGCTGATTGTACACAAACAAATATGTCTGGGCTTGATAAGCCTAAATTGCATATAAGCTCAAGTTCTTCTTTGCTATTATGTTTAAACAAAAATAAACATGTTATTTCCAGATCCAGTCAGACCAAGAGAAAAGCTACCAGCTTTTGCCAAATATCAAAGGATAGATTGGTAAGAACAGAGGGGGAAAAAAGACAAACCTTATTTTCCTTCTTAGAACAAGTAAAGCAAAGAGTCCAATTGGAAGACTAGAGGCATTGTTTGACGGACTGGGCTGGGGCTGAAGCCAGCTTTCCTGTGACTTTATCCCCTCTAGTCAGAAAGCAGCACTTTGTAAAACAGGCAATACTGACTATCTTAGGGTTCTCCAGAGAAACAGAGTCAATGGGTTCACACGCGCACGCACACACACACACACACACACACATTTATACATTATATTACATACATTTATATATATGCCATATATATATATGGCATATATGTGTATATATATACATATATATACATGTATATATATGGCATACATATACATATATATGCCATATATATACATGTATATATATATGTATATATATACATATATATGCGATATATATACATATATATATGTCATATATACACACACACATAGAACGAGAGGGGGGAGGTTATTAATAGAGAATTAGCTCACATGATTATAGAAGCAGACAAGTCCTTAAGATCTGCAGTTGGCAAAATGAAGATTTGGAGAGCCTGATGGTATAGTGCTCATTTGAGTCTAAAGACCTGACGACTAGGAGAGCCAATAATAGAAGTTCCAGTCCAAAGCCAGCAGGTTTGCGACCCAAGAAGAGCTAATGTGTCTATCGACCAATGTCCCACCTCGATCAGTTAGGCAGGAAAATTCCCTCTTATTCAGGCTTTTAGGTCTATTCATGTCTTCAATTGACTGGATTGTTCACTCTAGTAAGTGAAGGAAGTTCACTCCTTCAGGAAGTTCACTCCAGGAAGTTCACTCTAGTAAGAAAGGGCTAGCAATCACAGCACAGGGAAAAGCTAGTAAATGTGTGAATATGTGCAAACAGCAAATGGAGGAGGGTGGGAGGCATAATGATCAGAGTTCCTACGCCTAGTTCTTGTAAGCATACTGACTAGAGCTAACCAATTGTACTCTGGACTAGCACCCTTGGTGTATCTTATATTGCACTAGACGCTATATAGAAGCATGAATTTTGAACCTGTATGATTACAGCACAGGTGGAGAGACAGAGAAAGGACATGTCACAAATGCAGCAAGAACCAAGCAATATATGAGAAGCAGTCAGTGGGTGGTCTGGCTGAAAGAGCTTGGAGGAGGAAGTAATCATTGGAAGCAGGTGGTTGAGAAGGGCTTTGTGCTTTGGATGGTTATCGTTTATCTTCTACTAAAGAGAAGGTAAGAATTCCTAGGAAAAGGAAGGGATCTGTGTAAAGGAATGGAGGTGGGAATGAGCATTTTAATTCAGGAATCATTGTTGAGTGGTCATACTGAGATATAGGCTCCTGAGCTTTTCGAGGTAAATTACTCGCAATTAGAAAATGCCTTAGGCCCAGACACCATCGGGCTCCATAAGATTAGGAGAAAATCTTAAAGAAGTTTGTTGGCTCTAGGGATTTAAGGTATTTATTTACCCAGACTGTAGGAGCTGTTCAGACAGATATGAAACTTGCCTGCACACATCTGTCCCCCTAATGGGCTGCATCGGGTCCCCAGTGGCTACCTCTTGGGATGAACAGAAATTTCAGTCTCTCTCCACACCAATTTTCACACCCTAGCTGCCAAGAATGGGGGGCAATTAATGTTGCTTCTGACAGTTATTCCAAGTTCGGGTCCAGGCCCCTGGGATAAAAAAAAAAAAATCTCACTGGGATAACTTAAGAATTGTATCTAGACTTTACAGTAAAAAGCTGCTTAAAAAATTGAATTAAGGTTTTTTTAAAGGCTGCTAAGCGATGGTGTCTTGGAGAATCTTTAGGATTAGAAAAATTATATCTCTCTTTATCCTTTAATTTGTTTTAAAATAATTATCGGATGTATAACATGCGCCTAGGAGTGTGCTAGAAACTCTGGTATGGATACAAAGCCAAAGAAGAAGACATAGAGTGTGGCTCCAGCGAATTAGATGCCCAGTTGGAGGAACAGTTTGCTGATTATGGTGCAGCACCTCACAATGTAGTTGCTCTAAAAGCCTTTGTTGAGTAAGTCAGTGAGTGAGATACAAAAGAAATGCAGGAGAATAAAAATAATTTAAAAGATAAAAAAGATCCACAACAATTTACTTAATACCAAACTGTTGACATTCCCTTCCATGCAGTCAGATTTTTCCTGGAATTAGTTCTCTTTGATTACACGAGAATTTTCGAGAGCAAAAATATATTTTAAAAAAGTAAGTATTTTGAGAGTATTGTGCACGCCCTTTCTCCTTCCCATTGCAGAACCTTCATGCATGCAGTCTTTGTTATGAGAAATAGTAAGTACAATTAGTTTGTACCTCACGTCTAGTTATCACTCAGCTGAGCTGGCTGCTGAAGCTTTACGTTTTCACGTAACACTCCTGTACATATCTCCTTTTTTAATTATTTCTACAGGTTTTAATTTGTAAACTGTCATGTGAGATTCGGGGTTGCATTTTGCCAGAGTAACTGATATGATTGCAGAAGCAAATTACCGTTTTACCTGAAGCTTTTTTCAGACACAGAATTATTACATATTTCTAGTGTTGGTGGGGGGGGGGTGCTCTCTAGAACACGCTTCTAAGCAAACACAACAATTCTGGTCTCCTGAAAATTGATATATTCAATTAAATGCTCACAATCTGGTTAGCTTTCAGTAAATACCATTTAAAACCAAAAGCCTCACTGTTATAAGCATGACACCAGGTAATGAAGCTTGTATCATTGTTGCTCTCAAGATTTTCATCCAGTAATATGCAGCTTCAAAACTCTTATCTTTGAGCTCCAAAAGCAATTTGACTCACATTATAGGTCTCTTGCAATAAATATCATCATTATTTTAACTTGATACTCCTTGTAATAAAACCTTTTAATTTAGGTCCCACCAAATTAAGAAGAGGTGGAACTGAAATTTGAATTAAAAAAATACTTTTTCATTATAGAGAGATGGGAGTGTGACATAGTTACAGCAAACCTCCTTAAAAGCCCGAAGGAACAAAGTATTTTAAGCAATGTTAACAGTTAATAAGCTCTTAAAACCCAAAACACAGTCACAAGCACATATATAATTAAACCTTACTTTTAGCAATAATTATGGATATAGATTTACCCTAAACACAACACACTATATATGTATATGCATATGCATATAAATGTATGTATGTGTACATATATATATTTATTTGCTAGATATGAATGATTTTTAGCTGATCAATATCCTATGTGCTAAATGATACTAATGATCTCTATGTCGGAAAGATTAAGGTCCAGTTATCATAAGTACTTGAAAGTAATAGAATTGAATCAAACTGCCCACAGATCTGACTTCATTAATTCACAATGTCTTGCCCTCTAACGAGAGTGAATTGATGTTTTCCTTCTAGTGTATTTAATCAAATACTGGAGGAGCAAGAAGGAGGAGAGGGTGGAGGAGAAAGGAGTGCAGGCAACTTTTACTTAATATTTTAACTGAGAAGTCACAGCTGTCAATTCTCATTGACATTTTCCCGTACTCTGCTTAATTAATGCCTTTATTGCCATAAACTGAATCTGCTTCTGCTTGCTAAGTAAAAACTGGGAAAGAAAGCCCTTTAATCTGACATTCTGCCTCCTCCAAGAAGATGTTAACCAGCAAGTTTAGCTAGCTCTCTTTTCTGATCACCATCTGGGAAGCATTTGAGCATGTAAATGCCCATTCTGGGTAAGATATCATGAAAGACCTTGAATTTCATGTCATGGAATTGGCACCAAAGAGGTACCATTAGGAGTTTCAAGCAGGGCCATAGATGCATTTACTGTCATTTTAACAAGGCATGTCTAGCTACAACACAGTGAGAAGAACGGATTGGAGTGTGTAGGAGTGCCTGGCATCAGTGACTTTTCTAATGGTCCAGAATAGAACTGATGAACTGAACCAGGAAGGGACATTGAAGCTGATGGTAAGAAAACATATTCAATTTATATTTAAGATGTGTGACTAAGAAGGTTGTGCCTGAATATGTTCTGGGCTTGAGGTTTGGGAAATTATTTGTGATGTTCCCGAACATTCTACCTTGAGACACTACATCAATATCTTACTTACATGAGGAACTAGGGGGACCCTGTGCAAACTTGTCAGAAGGACTACCTAAACCCTTTGTCCCAACAAGACTGTAGTGTTAACTCTGGAGGCAAGTTCAAGTACAGAATTCAATCATAGAGGACTTATTATTTGGTAGAGACTACATTGTATAATTGCTTTTAAAGTGACAGTGACCAGAAAATGTAGACATGTACTTAGGCACTAAACTGTATGGGTAAAATTAAGAGAATTGGAGAAATTCATCAGACAGGCACCAAAGTCAGGAGGAGCTTCACTCAAGAGCTGAGTTCCGAGTTCTCAATATGCTTAGAAGTAAGGAGCAGCCTTCTGGGTAAATATAGGACCCATAAGCAAAGGCACTGGGGGACAGAAGAGAAATCAGAGTTTTAAAACAGGACACATCTGGCCATCACTCTCTGGGTGCTCTTGCCTTGGTACCTGTTAGGAACGGCAACTGTCTAAACAGAAGTAGGAAAGTGGTACAGTTACTATGGCTGTTACATAGAACATCCATACTAGATAGAGGAAAAGGTAGGCTGGTCTTTTCAACTGACAGATTGGCAAGTCAATGAACAGAGGAGAAGGAGGCATGAGGTTGTGTAATTATGATATATGCACTTTTTGGTATGTAGATTATATTTCAATAGAAAGATGCAAAAAAAAGTATACCAGTGAGAATGATAAATTGCGTGGTCTTTCAGAAGGGTAGGGACCAACACTTACAGATCACCATATAGTTTAGTACATAATGGAATAGGCTAATTCTCCTAACGAACTAACACATTTCCCCACCATTTCTAACATCCTCATATGCCCTATAATGTCCAGTATGGTTCAAATCATATTCTTTGGCTGGCATTCAGGAAATTCCTATTGAATTGAATTTTACTAGTTAAAGAAAACAAAACTAGAAACATAAGAAAGATGACAAGACAGACATATGCTAAAAAATTAATTTACACATTAATCCATGGAGCTACTTTTTAAAGTACTGAGTTTTGGAATTTTGCTAAAATGTCCATGGGGCAATGGTTTGCTTCTTATACCATCCATGTCTCTCTGCTTATATCAATAGTACTAGAAATGTCTCAAAAAAGTGCATTTTGTGAGTTTCCAATGACTTACTTGCTCACTCATCTCATTATCTGGCAGGCCGTTTGTCTTTCTTTTTTTTCTCCCATCTAACAAATGTAAAACCTCCAGGGTTTTCTATACATATCCTTTTTGAAAATGTTTGTTTCTGTTTGTATGTGGGTGTGTGTTTCTCTAAAATATAGCCAGAACCCATTAGAATATGCTGTCAGAGTCAGTGGTAGGATTTTGTGTCATTTCCCTTTCGACTTGAAAAATAGCATTTTAAAAAAAATATTTTTCATACACGACATTTTTCTCCCTATTCACTTTGATAGCACCACCTGCTTCGGGAAATATATATTTTCCACAAACCACTCAAATGAACTAATCCATTTTCACTATGTGTCCTTTTTGGCAAAATATCTACAGAATTTGCTTTCATAAAGATAAATTCTGTTGCTTTGCTTCTGTCTTATTTTTTTCTCTCTCTCTTTATGAAAGGAAAATGATTCCTTGTTTTCTTCCTTGTTGGGGAATGCATACAGAAAAGAAATTCTAGAAACAATTGAAACCAATGAGTGAAACTCTGATTTGGGGCAAATTTATTTTAACCTCTCTTTTTCTCCTTCTCATTTGCAAAATGAGAATTTTGGAGCAAGCCTCTTTCGAGTTACATTTGCCAAAGATTCTGTGATTTTTGTCATGATATTTTACCTGGAATTAGAGGTAGACATAATGTAGTTTTCTCAGTGTGCTCCGTAATATATCAGGTATCGTGATTTGTAGACTCAGCGGTACTTGGTGGCAGTTTCCCATGTGGGAAAACAAAAAGGAGATTGGAATCATCTTTGGAATTACATGTTAGTTGCCTAAAAGGGGGAAGGCATAGTAGAGAGCAAGTAGACTCTGTTTCTCACAGACCACTCGAAGGGATTATTCATCAACAACTCCTCTCTGACAGGCTCTGCAGATATGTTCCCCATGAGCCTCCTTCAAAACTTGGGTTCCCAATACCGGAAGTTTTCCCAGAGGTTTCCTAGTTGAAGTGTCAGGATGTTAAAATGAAAAAGAGGCTTGGGTATAAGTATGGACATAACACCTTTAAGTTCTATGTTTAAGAAAGTGGCAAATCTCTACTTACGGCTGAGATTACGGGGAGATTAATATCAATGAGACTATTCTACATGATACAGGTACATGAGCATGTGTGTGTGTGTCTATGTGTATATGCAGACACACACACATATACACAAGTGTGCACACACATCTATACATATGTATCTCTATATATTTATATATATAAATTTTAACACATATCGTTTGACAAAGATAGCTAAACCAGATACCCTCTACAAGTATAGAGCAGAAATTGTAAGATCCAGACCAATCTAGGCTGAGCATATCATATTAGACTTGAAAAGTCCATTTTCAGAATCATCTCATGTTACAGAGCTCAGCATCTCTTGGCATTTGAATGCTTTTAATTCTGGAATCCCAACCAATGCTTTGAAAATGTCATAAGTGCCCATCTTTGAATCTAACTTACATCATACAGGCATTTTGTGTTGTGGTCACATGGTCAGCAGTTAGTGATAGTGTTCCAATTTCCTGGGAAGGATGGTGGGGGAAGAAAAGGGTGAGGGGAACGGACAGAGGAAAAAAACCATGCTTTGAGCATTCATCATGTGTAAGCCTTGAATGCACTGCCATTTAAAGATATTATTACCTCAGGAGGTACATATTATTGTTAACCCCACTTGAAGGATGAAGAGCAATATATACTAAATGACTTGCTCAAGGTCACATAGCTACTGAATGTCAGACCCAGGATTCAGACACAGGCAGCTTGACTGCAAAACCTAAGGCATCAACCACTTCTCTAAATAGCTTCTCGTCTATTTCCTAAGCCAAATTCATTGCAAGGGAGAGTGACTTCTAATCAGGATTTTAAAGCTAATTTCGACATGGGTACCATTAATCCCTTCATTGGACAACTTCATGCCCACTCGCTCACTCAATGCTTTTGGCAGCCAGTGAAGGAGGGCCCCAGCTGTGGTACAATGCAACTGTTCAGTAATGGGCTCTGTTTGAGTCGTGATGATGGTACATTTAAGAGTGTGCTAGGCCAGGCATTGGAAGGCCTGGGCTCTCTCTAATCCACTGCTGTAGCAAGCTACTTTCTCATGAGGTTAAGCAAGTCCTCTAATTGCTCTTAGGTTTAGTTTTTCATTTGTAGAACGTGGAGAATAGTATCTGTCCTACTGTTGTTTTTAAATTAGATATTACAAATAAATCACAGAGAATGTGTATAATCAAAGATAGCAATTACTATTAGTTACAATCCCTATTTTAACCAACAGGATAACATGTGGCCAGAGAGATAACTGGCAGACAGAATATCAATGCTAAATAGCAGTGGGAGCATAATAAGGGTGAAAGGTGGGGAGGGATGACAAAGACCAATTTGTTGGGACTTTTAGTCCAATGCTCTGCTACCAGCTCGTGCTAATCCCTGAAGGCTGTTTTATTTCCATGGGTTTAAGAAAGAAAAGAAAGTTCACAAAAGCTATGTCCTGATCAACTATTTGCAGTCCATTCCCTTCTCAAAATAGTTAAGAAACGTTAGGAAATGTAATCCTGTGGGTCTATCCAAAGCAGCATGATTTTAATTCTTGTATGTGGAAAGCCCATGGCCCTGCTAACCAGAGCTTAGCCTGAATCATTTCTCGCTGCTCACACTCCTTTGTTTAGCTTGGACTCAGGTTAGTTCCATTCTAAGATGAAGAAGCCATTGCTACTTGCTGTTCTTGAACGTCCCTCTTAGCAGGATTTTCCCAAGAGCTTTCCTTTGAAGAAAAGCAGAGCAGGAGGCGGGTTTTAGAAGTGACTACCACATGGAAGAATCACAGCCTCTGGGGAAAGAAAGGTCTCACCACAGGCTATTATTAGAACAGAGCTCTGAGTTTGTAAATGGAAAGTGAGACTCTGCTTGCACATGCATGCACACTGTAGGTGTCTGGGTGCCAATGAGTGGAAGGACTCACAGACGCCTCCTCAGATGGCATCTGTCTTCCTCTACTCACTGGGAAGGTGCGCAGTCACGCTCTTCTCTGTGCCGAGCTTGAGAAAGAAATCGTGTCAGAACAGGCAGTCGCTGTGATGCCAAAGATAGGAGCAGGAGCGCCTCTCAGGGTGAATTTCCACCGACATAAAGTAGAAGAAAGGTGAGGTGGAAAGAGAATTGAATGGGCAGTGAGGACAACTGGTTTCTTCTCCAAGGGACTATGGCCAAACAACTAAGTCTCCAGGCCTGTTTATTTACCTGGAAAATGAGCACAGTGGATGTGCAGAGCTCTAAAGTTCCTTTCTAGGGCTAAAATGATAAATTCATAGATCCCTTCACTAGATATCAGTCTTTAGATATCCGGACTTATCTACCAGTAACCCAATACGGCTCTTTATTTTACTATTTGTATCTTTTTAATGTCTGCAAAAGTACCTTCCAAATTTAGAATTCTAAGACTCTTTAGTCCAGGATGAAAAAATTGTGTATATATTGTATTTCACTACAATTTTTTTCTCCCTCCATATTCTTTACTTCACAACAACTATAGGTTTACACTTGTCTCTCTGAGCTTCAAATCTTACTATGAAAACCCTCCATCCTTGTTCTCATTAATGGTCTCTTTTGTATCAATTTAACTTATATTGAAAAACTACAATGTATAATTTCTTCTTAAAGGTCTCAAAATGTTAATTGTCACAATTCCCATGGTAATAATAATAGACACAATAATCTACATTTTTAAATTAACTTTTTTAAAAATTCTGTCTCTGCTACCTATTAGCCATGTGACCTGTGATAAATTAACTAACCTCTCTGGACTTCGGTTTCCTTTTTTGTAAAATAGTGATCATGAAAGTACTTAATTCCTAGGAGATTTTGGAATACATATGTGCACATAAACACAGGCATGTATACACCAAATCACCACATCTTTATGCCTCTTTTTTTTCATAATTTCTATACCTATAAGCACATGTACTTTCTTAGACGCATTTGGGAAATTAGTACATTTGATAATCACAGATGTGAAGCATAGTATAAGCCAAAAGCTACATCATCATCACCAATAACGTCTAGTTATCATCAATAATGCTAACGGTGATGCAAATACTTGACCAAAAAAGAAAAGTAGTATTTTCTAAGTAATACTAAGGGCCAAAGAAACCATGAGAATGTGGAAAAGAAGCAAAGCACTAATCAAAATTACCATTTATGGAATGAAAATATCAATGACCAGAGAAATATCCTAGAACCAAAAATATCCCCAGGAATATCATGCACTAAAATCTAAGGAAATAAGACAGGCCACCCTGGGAGACTAGAAAAGGATTATTCACAGATTCTCAGAGCTAGAAGAGGATGCTCAGAAGTCACTTGGTTCAGCCTCCAGCCATCATGAGTGATCCAATTGGGAATGACAATGATTTGTTATTATTAATATTATTAGCCAGGTTATGTATTTCATCTGTTCGTAACAAATTTTCTTGTTCTTCTTGATTTTCTTTCTTGATTTTCTTGAAAATCTTTCTTGATTTTCTTCAAATCTGTTCATGACAAATTTGATTGTCAACTTACCAAAAAGACCCCTAGAAAAAGCTACCAACCAAGCAGAGGTAAGTTTATTAGACTTACTAAGGCAAAAGGCAAACACCACCTTGACAGAGTCTTAACACTAGCACTTTACTCACCAAAGCCATCATCTCCTGGATTATTCAGAGTCCTTTCTGGAGAAGGGACTTGAATTTGATACTTTCTGAGAAAAGAGGAATTTGTAATTCTAAAATAAAAATGCAACGTTAAACGTCCTTCATGCTTAAGTTCTGTATGTCTGCCAAGTGATAAGGAGGAGCTGGATAATCACCTTTTGGATAATTCACCAAAGAACCACTCCAGATCCCTGCTTAATACTATGAGATAGATATATATGTTTTCCAAAGGTACAGAAATACTCCAGGTGGTCTATTTTGGACCCTTCCCAAACAGAGGCTGAATCCCTTTCTGCCCATCTGACTATTATGACTGTATTGTATTGTATTGTGATTGTATTATGATGTATAGTATTGATACTTTTAGCATCAACTTTCCTTCTCATTTGTTGCTGCACTAAAATTGGAAGTATGCCCTGAACCCATGATGGAATTCAATACTGACTAGTATGAGATATCAATTTATGACATTATCATTGATTTTTTAAAATATGCAGATCAGCTTTGTTGTATTCAGAAGGGTGTTGTACTTCAAAATAGTCACCATTAGAAGACATATGCCTAATTGTAAAGATGCTGCCATTCTCAAGATATGCTCAGTACCTCTACAAAAATAGATACAGAATTCTGTTATCATACAGAAGAAAGAGTTATCCTATCACTCCCTCTTCAAAATTACACGTATACATACATGCATATTTTTACCTAAGTTCTTTAGATTTGTCTGTAAAATGACTCCCGAGTGTCTCTCAAAAATTAAATCCATCCTACTAAATGAAGATTTATTAGCCAAGAGGGTTTTCTAGCAAATGTGACACATTTTCCCATAGTAAAATTATCTAAATGTTTTGCATAAGAACAGCATTTCTGGAAATTACATATAAATTTCCACCTCAATTTTGTTGAGATTTCCTTTGGTTTATATGTAAGCACTAGTATAATTCTTAGATATCAGTCTTGCTTTCTGTTGTAATAAAATAATGTGTAGCTTCTGCCTCAGAAACTAGAATATGAGTTTCATATGAGAATGATTGCATATTATATGTTTCTAGTATCTACCATAGTATATTACATAAATAGAAACTTATTGAGCACTTCTTAATCAGCTAGTTGATAACCCAGCATCTGTAAACTAGTGCTTATCATCCCTGGATACACATATTGACATCACCCAGGTTCTGACTTAATTGGTATTGAATGGTATCCAGGCATCAGTATTTTTTAAGAACTTCCCAGTAATTTTAATATGCAGCCACGGTTGAGAATCACCACCCTGCTTTTCCATAGAAGTTTAATTTTCCATGCTTTTGGTCCCTCGGATGATTCCACCCTAAACCTCTCAAGGATCTCCAGGGCTCTTAAACATCTCAAGGCCAAAATGATAGCAACCATTCACCATTATTTTAAACGTGGGAATGTAAAAAAGATAGAGTCTTACTGGACTTTTTAACCATTCTCAAAACAAATAATATTTAATAAATACTTTTAAGATGTTAAATAAACGTGAAAGGGCCATAAATAAACATAAATAAGAGCCAAAGGCGAGAAAAGTAACAGAGCAAGTTATATTAACTAAATATATATATAAATATATATAAAATATATAAAATATATAATATATTAAATATATAATATATATAAAATACATATAAAACATATTATATATATATATATACCAGTTATAAAAAATATACTTTCATCCTAACCTTTAGACTCTTACTACCCTAACCTTTAACCTAAGCTCCAATCTCATGCTCCCATGTACTTACTTAGCCTCCCTATTTGCATGTCTGTAGGCATTTCAAACAATGTGTCCTTAACTGCTCTCTTGATTTCATCTTCCCTTAAACATGCCCTTCTCAATGTCTTCCTAGTCTACACTTCACTCAGTTGTTTTGGTCATAAAAACAAACAACAACACTTACACTCTCCATATCTAACACATAAGCAAGGACTCTTGACTCTGCTATTAAAAACATACACTGAATCTGACCAAATTTTTGCACACCTCCTCCCTACCACATTCCCAGTCCCAAATTAAAGTTTTCATCATCTGTAACCAGACTACCAAAATAGTTTTCTAATTGGTTTTACTGATTCCACTCATGGTCATTTCTCTCTTTTCTTCACATAGCAACCAGTGATCATTTTCGGTCATACTTTGTTTATCTTACCCCTTGCTTAAAGATTACAATGGCTTCCTGCTATCCTTGGAATATCCTATAAGCCATACTCTGTCCCCTGCATACCTTTGTGAATCACACTTTTCCTGATCACAATATTGCTTTTGATCTTGTTACTCTTCCATCAACATGACCAGCTCAATTCCAGTCTGAAGCTCTTACACTTGCTGCTACCTCTTCCTGGAACAACCTCCCTCTAGGTCCTTTCATGGCTCCCTTTCTCCCTGCTCTAAGGTCTTCTCTTCGGGTAGACTGCCAAAATAGTTCTCTGAGCCCATGCTTTTACTCTACACTCTGGCTTTATTTTCTTCTTAGCACTCATTATTATCTAAAATTGTAATATTCACATGCTTAACTCTTTATTTTATGTCTGTTTTCCCTGAATTCCTTCACAAGAGTAAAGCCCTGAGGGCGGACATGATCTAATATGCTTTCACTGAGTCCCCACCACTTAGCACCTAGGCTGGCTCATGGTAAGGACTGAAGAAAGTTTATTGAATTAAATAACAAAAGAAGGACTGAATGCATTTATTGTTTTGGAATTCAGGTAGCTGGAAGTCCTGTCCTCCCTTAACACACATTATCCCCAGAAACTTCACAGCCAAATACAATTAGAGCTAGAAATAAAAGATGCTCCAGGGAGCTGATATAGGTCCTTACCTAGTCTTTCTTGCCAGGTTCCACAGTCCTGAACCCATCTTTTTCTTGTTTCTACCTCTGTAAAAAAACTCTGGTTTTGCTCTTTGGCATTTGCATTAGTATTCAGTCTCCTAGCCTTGGTGTCTTGTTTCTCCACATGGGTTTAGCTTCTACAATGAACTGCATTGGTTAGAAAAAGTATTGATGACAATTTGAAACTAAAGCCACAGGACCTTCCTGGTTTAGCATTATGAGGAATTCCAACACTCAGAAATTCTGGAAAATTGAACAAGTTTTCTGTACTGGCACACTTCATATTTGTAATCATAGCATATTTTTCTGCTGCATTCCAAGATCAGAGGCTTCAGGGAAACTATGTGGGTAATTCCAGCAATTCAGGAACTAGCAAATTATCTCTCTGATATTGTCATGGATTTAATCTTTTCCTTCCATGTTCAATTGCTTTATTTATAAAGAGAACAGAAGGAAAATTCATATTATAGGAATAGGAAGAGTTTAGCCTATTCTTAGACTAAAAAGATAAAATACTATTTAATACTATTTAAAGCTTGTGGAATTAATCTTATTTTTCATCACATTGAAAGTATTCTCTTATCTAAATTTATTTCAACAAGCTAGATATTTTATATTGAATTAATTTATATACAGGCTTTCTTTTCCCTTATAGGGTGCAATCAGAATGGACATTGAGCCAGCATATACAGGTATGGCTTTATAGAATGTTTATAACCAACATCCATTTTGACTGGTTGAGCATCCCTTATGATTATTGAGTATTTTGAATATCACCAATCAGCAAGTATCTGTTAAACATCATTATATGTAGATTACTGAGCCAGTCTCAGAAGTGAATATAAACTAGTTTATGGCCTGGCAGCTGTCTTGATGAGATTACCAATGAGAAGTGGATAATGGATCTAATCACATGTGCACACGCCACATGTGTGTGAGTACATACACACACATACACATACATAATGCAGTGAAAGACATGAAATAGCAGATGTATCGTCTACATGAATGTGGAAACAGTCCATTCAATGCTATTCCAAAATAAAGATACTGAACCCCCTCTAAATACATGTCAGTCAGAATTGTGAGACCCAGTCCCTCTTCTCACGGAGTTCTGTATATGATAGGGCAATAAGAGGGCACAGGCTACTGAATGAACCCACGCTGGAATGTCAAGGACAGCTGAGTGGAGGGCAGAAACTTTTCGCTGGGTCTTGAGAAGGAGTGGGAATTACATGAAAAGGCAGTTATGCCAAAAGACTTCCAGGCAAAGAACAGCTCAGTCCAGGAATTAAAATTGGAAAATATAAAGCTTGATTAGGTAAAAGGGCTATTTAGATGGCATCAGAGTATCTAGTTCAGTAAAAGGTAGGAGATGACATACAGAGGGAGGCCAGTGTATGCATTGCAGATGGTCCTAGAAATAAGGCTGAGTTGTCGTTTTAAAAGGAAACCTCTACAAACAGGGCCAGACTTGAGATCAAAAGAAAAAAAAAAAAGACCATTTCCCAAAGGTTGTGCAAAAGTTAGTTTCAGCATCTTTTTCACTAGAGTCCTAGAACTCTTCACAGAATGATCCCTGAAGTCGGCATGATGAGCTCCAGATGGCAAAAGTGGAGAGATAGCAGTAAGTGCTGTGAGACTTTCAAGTCTGGTTTTAGGATATTTGGCACATCACCGAACGTGCTAATGTATAACTCAACGTTTAAATTGTCATTTGCTATCCTTAATTTTTAAGGATAAAATGAGGATCTGAAGCAGGAGATTTTAGAAGTAATATGTGGAGTTGACAGACAAAGAAAGAGAACATTAGCCTGGCATGGATAACTTATGTATCACAAGTTACATATTTTAAGTAAATGTTCACTGGATCATTTAACTTGGCATTTATAACTTGTGTCAAAAATAGAAACTTTGTTCAATGTGCAAGGTACAAGACTTATCATCGTCTACGGAGAGATAGAGAAAAACCTCATCTAGGCAAGAGCAGAAATCTGCCAAACTTCTTTGACTTTGAGAAGGTTACAGACAAGGTTGACAGTGTCAATGCATACAGCATGATTTATCATGAGCTTCAGAAGGCCCTCAATAAAGTTCCACATGACAGCCATCCATTGAAGGCAAGAGCTAAGGAGATATGGGGTAGAGCATGGGAGTGAATAAAGAACTCGTTAAAAAAAAAATCTGAGGACAGAAATGCTGCCGACATGTTGAGCTACATTGCCTTCGAGATAAGTTTGATAATGGCTAAGCTTTTTATATAATTGTGTTAGTTTTTGGAGTTGAGAGCGGCATCTCAAAATGTTTATTGTGATAGAATTGCAGAAACCAGAGAAACTAGGTGCTTAATAGCCTAGATAAGATTAATTTCAAGTTAAACTGCCCCTAGCCTGGTTATGTTTTTACAGATTGCCGCAGTATTTGATCAGGAAGGAGGCAGAAAATAAACACTCCCAGTGAACCATCAAGTTGGCTTTTTAAACACTAGAAATAACTTCAACAGCTAAGATGGAGCTAATGAACCTCAAGATATGGGGACTTATATTAGACTAGAAAGCGGGGTACCTGGGTTCCATCCACCTGTAGGCACTTCAGCAAGCCACCTCACCTTTTGAGGACAGCTTTTATTTATTTTTAATTAATTTAATTAATTCATTTATTTTTTAAGGTTTATTTATTTATTTTGAGGGGGGTAGAAAGGACAGAGAGAGAGAGAGAGAGGGAGAGAACTTCAAGCAGACTCTGTGCTGTTAGTGCTGATGAGGCCAACTTTTAATCTATAAATGAACAAATTGGAGCAAATAATTTCTGAGGTTTCCTTTAAGAATAACCTTATATAATACTGTGATGATGACTGTGACATCAAAAGTTGAGTATTTAACTTGAATGGCCAGGGGATGTCGGGTGGGATGTCTGGATAATTTCATTTTACACTTTATAGCAGAAAGAGACCCCCTCCGGTCCCAAATCCATATAAGCTGCACATAATAGAAATAATAGTGAAAGAAATGCCAAGCATTTTCTGTAAATTACAGTTGTTTTTACTAAATTATTGGGCCATATTTTTTGGATGTGTGCTCTCAAACAAATTAATACTACTTGCAAGGAGAAAAAAAAAGGAGATGCAAGAGTCTCAAATATATTGGATACATAAAAGCTGGAGTATGCATAATCGTCTTGCAAGAGTTCTTAAATCTCTGTATATAAACTGTTTAAAAGTAAATTAAAATTATTCCTTAATGAAATACAAATCTGAAGTCACTTGAATAACTAATCATTTTATGACCCATGCAGTGAATTTTTAATGCCTACTTCTACCTGATTATTTTAGATATGTCTGTGTTGTAAATTAAAAGCTACATAAATCATTAATGTGTTGATACAGATCAGTGAACTGCTTACACTATATGTGATTCCTTAGGACATACAATGTCTGATTCACCTCCCTCCCTTTCAATTATATAACTGCCAGGCGCTTTTCCACTGTTCCCTCTTCTGCGAGGTCTTATTTGGTAGAACTGCATGCCAAAGCTTTTATCACTTTCCCAACATAGTCTAGGGCTTTTAATCAAAGGGGTCTCACAGTGTAAAAATGAAGAGGTCCAAAGCCCAAGAATGTGGAGATAGAATTCTATGAAGGGATAGTTTTTTTTTTTTCCTTTTTTTTTTTTTTTGTAATCTGTGTTCCCAGGAAACTGTGGCAAGAAGACATAACCTCTGTACTTTTCTTAGATCAGTGTACCCTCTTTACCTTTCTTAAAAGTGCCATGCTTCTGCTGTACCTTGAGTTACAGAGCTCCTGTTGCCGTATAGGAGGGGCCCTCATTTTATCCCTCCATCAGTCCAATAATTTTACTTCCTTCAGAGAGCAGCTCAAGATCTGCATCATCTGTAATGTTGATTAAAGCCATGCATAATTAAAAGATGTTTAATCCACCTTGGAGTAATACTGAATTAAGTTTATAAAGTTTCCACTATGAGAAATGATTTCTTTGAGATACTATAGAAGGAGAAAGATGAGCATGATATGGCCACTGGAGTATAATGGTGAACAGCAAAATACACATACACACACACACACAGTCAAAAAATGGTATATACCATGAGAGAACATCAAAGAAACTTATAGGTATTTAATCAAGCAAGAATTAGTAAAAACAAATTCAAAGGATAAGTAAAGAATAGCCTCAGGTGTATAGGGAGAGCCAAAAACCAAACAAAAACAAAAACAAACAAACAAACAAAAGCATGTTCAGGTTAAGGCAGGTAGTCAGAAGGTCAAATGTGACTTTAGTGCAAGGTATAAATAAAAAAAAATAACAAGAATTGAAACTTTAAAAAGTTGGTCAGAAATATACTGATATTCCCCAAATATTGGGGTTTACATATTTTTAATCTGAAATATAAAATGGTCATTCAAATTTTTGAATAGAGGTGTATCTTGAGCAACCATGGGTGGTAGGTGAAATGGATTAGACTATAGACCAAAATAAGACTATTGAGACTTAGAAGAAAATCATCCATTCCATTTTATTCAACAACTGTCTATTAGATGTCTGTTTAGATACCAGATTCTATGCCCAGTGCTGAGTAGTTTAAAAATTACCCTTACCCTAATGGAGGTTCATTGAAGTGGATAGAAACAAACATTATAAACAAGAAAAAAGTAGATAATTTTTTAGTGATAGTAAGAAGAAAAATAGTAAAGGGAGCATAGTTCCCTGGGTTTGCTATTTTATTTTATTTTTAATTTATTTATTTTCACAAAGAGAGAGAGAGAGGGAGAGCATGCACAAGTGGGAGAGGGACAGGGAGGAGAGAGGGAGAGAGAGGATGCCAAGCAATCTCCACACTGTTAGTGAAGAGCTCAACTTGGGGCTCAATCCCACAAACTGTGACATTATGACCTGAGCTGAAACCAAGAGTCAGATACTCAACAGACTGAACTACCCAAGCACCCCTGGGTTTGCTATTTTAGATGGATGGTCAAGGAAGACATCCCTGAAATCATTTCACTTGAGTAGAGGCATAACTGAAGTGCAAAAGCTGAGTCATGCAGATATGTAGAAATTTTGGCGCTTGTTTAAGGGATATCTAGTTTTCTTCCCTAGGATGCTCCTAATTCATATGTTCTATTGTCTTTACTTTGTGTGTGTGTGTGTGTGTGTGTGTGTGTGTGTGTGTCTGTGTGTGTGTATGAGAATGACTAGTTCATTGTTGGTCATGTAATAGGAAGCATACTATGGTAGACAGAAAAAGCATTCTACCATGAATTCAGAATTCTGGGTGTGAAAAGGGAGTTTCCCAGAACTGCTTTTGCTCATAATTGTATAAGAAACATTAGCTATTGTGGAAACCTGCCAGACATCTTGAATAAAGGAAGCCAATGATAAATTTCTTTCCAGTAAAGTGAAGGCAGGTATAACTTCATTAATGAGCAAAAACATAAGAAATGTATACATTTTGTAATGAAGAAACAGAAAAGAAGGGAAGTAAATGACAAGAAATTATAGAAAAAAAGGGAGGCGAGAAAGAAAAGAGGAAAGCAGGAGAGCAGGGAAGGAGGTTATGACAGAGGAAATTATTAGAGAACTAATGACAAACAACGTGAGAGATGATGAAAAGGAAGGAAAGCCATAGGGAAGTAGGGCCACATTTCTGCTTCTAGATATTGGACGTAGCTGTTCAAATAATCTGTCTTATTCATTTGAATGCTGATGTGCAAAGATCAGTGAGATGTGATCTCAAGAATTTTAGTTGATATAACTGGAACATTTACAATAAAACGGATAGTTTTACTAGAGATATTGCAGCTCAAAACCAAACAAGAGAGCTGTTTGGGACAGGAGCAAAAGAAAAAAGGAAATCAACAAAATGGTATTTTTAATCTCTAGACTGGCTAGAGTGTAAAGAAGAAATTCTAGAGAGGAGGAAACCACAGAGGGGACAGCCAAAAGAATTACATATAAACTCTACCCAATAACTCACCTGACAATTATACTATAATATGTATGAGCAGAGCATATTTTAGGTAACCGGGCAAAAAGCAACATTAAGAGGGATGAAAAAAAAATAGTGCAAAATTCATCTGATGTCTACTGTTAATAGTGGACTTTAAAGTGTTAGCAAACAAAATTAACTGTTATGAGAACAAAAACAAATTTCCTTCAGAAAAGATAAAAGAAAATAAATGTCCCCAATTTATCAGTCATAATATCTACTAGACAACAAAACAAAAATTGCTACACATAGTAAAGAGAAAAAACAATCAACTGAAGCCAACTACAAGATGTTATAATTAGCAGAAAGCAGCTATTAAAAATATGTTAAAATTTTAAAGGAAAAATATTTCCTTCTGGGGTGCCTGGGTGACTCAGCTAGTTAAATGACCAATTCTTGGTTTTGGCTCAGGTCATGATCTCATGTTTGTGAGTTTGAGCCCCACATCAGACTCTGTAGCTGGCTGTGTGAGGCCTGCTTGGGGTTCTCTCTCTTTCCCTCTCTCCCTACCCCCACCCTGCTCACGTTGTCTCTGTTTCTCTCAAAATAAAGAAATAAACTTAAAAAAAATTCCTTTCAAATCTTAAAGGGAAAGGAAAATTGTGAAGAGAAGAATATCAGCAGAGAAATAAAAATAGTAAAAACAAACAATATTAAAATTCTAGAAATGAAAAGTGTAGTGTCTGAAATAAAAATTTCATGATGGACTTGACAACATATTGGATATAACAATAGAGAAAAACCAACATTTATGAACAATAGAGTTAGCACAGTCTCGGTGACCAATGGGACAGTATCACCCAGTCTAACATAGAGGAGAGAAACATATCAGGAAGCTCTGGGTAGACAGAAAGAGCAGCCAAATCTGCTCTTACTTGAAATGTCTGACTTTGAGGACAAGTGTAACTTAATTAAGAAGTAGCATAGCATTTGAAGGTAGGACTAAAGACCACTATACAGAAAAGGAAAAGGGAAAGGAGAGTTCAGGTCAGACTTTACATGAGTATCCTAGACTGACAGATATGTTTCCAGAGAGAGGATAAGATAAATTACCTTTAAAAGATATCTGTGACTCCTTCCCAGGGAAGAGCTGATCCAAACAATCATAGTGGTGTCTTTTTCTTCCACTCATCATGGAGCACATGCTTTTCAAACTACCTTGTGTTGGGAGGAAAGCAGACTGTATTTTCTAGAACTACAGTTTTCACAGTTCTGCCTTGAATCATGAAATATATAAGTATATATTCTGTTTATATAGGGTTTGTTTTGGATAAAGAAACCCTGGATCTTTAAGCCAGAATATTGCCATCCCCAATCTCATAAAAATGATAATAAGTACATTTTTTTTGAGAGACAGAGTGAATGTGCACGAATGGGGGAGGGGCTGAGAGAGAGGGAGAGAGAATCTTAAGTAGGCTCCATGTAGAGCCTAATGTAGGGCTCCATCTCACTATTGTGAGATCATGACATGAGCTGAAATCAAGAGGAAATCATTTAACCAACTGAGCCACCCAAGTGCCTCTGTTTTGTTTTTTACTTAATTTTCCATTCCCATCTTTCTAGAACCTGAAAATGCATTAGTGCTACCATTTTCTGTCATCACCACAAAAGCAAATTCACTCAAGCATTGCTTAAACCAGTTTAATCTAAACATGAACATACTTAAACATCATAAAAGCCATTTATGAAAAGCCCACAGCTAATATCATCCTCAATGGAGAAAAACTGAGAGCTTTCCCCCTGAGATCAGGAACACAACAGGGATGTCCCCTCTCACCACTGTTGTTTAACATAGTGTTGAAAGTTCTAGCATCAGCAATCAGACAACAAAAGGAAATCAAAGGCATAAAAATTGTCAAAGATGAAGTCAGGCTTTCACTTTTTGCAGATGACATGATATTATACATGGAAAACCCGATAGACTCCACCAAAAGTCTGCTAGAACTGATACATGAATTCAGCAAAGTCTCAGGATACAAAATCAATGTACAGAAATCAGTTGCATTCTTATACACTAACAATGAAGCAACAGAAAGACAAATAAAGAAACTGATCCCATTCACAATTGCATCAAGAATCATAAAATACCTAGGAATAAACCTAACCAAAGAAGTAAAATATCTCTATGCTGAAAACTATAGAAAGCTTATGAAGGAAATTGAAGGAAACACAAAGAAATGGAAAAACATTCCATGCTCATGGATTGGAAGAATAAATATTGTTAAAATGTCAATACTACCCAAAGCTATCTACACATTCAATGCAATCCCAATCAAAATTGCACCAGCATTCTTGAAGCTAGAACAAGCAATCCTAAAATTTGTATGGAACCACAAAAGACCCCGAGTATCCAAAGTAATATTGAAGAAGAAGACCAAAGCGGGAGGCATCACAATCCCAGACTTTAGCCTCTACTACAAAGCTGTAATCATCAAGACAGCATGGTATTGGCACAAAAAAAGACACATAGACCAATGAGATAGAATAGAAACCCCAAAATTAGACCCACAAACGTATGGCCAACTAATCTTTGACAAAGCAGGAAAGAATATCCAATGGAAAAAAGTCTCTTTAACAAACGGTGCTGGGAGAACTGGACAGCAACATGCAGGAGAATGAAACTAGACCACTTTCTCACACCATTCACAAAAATAAATTCAAAATGGATAAAGGACCTGAATGTGAGACAGGAAACCATCAAAACCCTAGAGGAGAAAGCAGGAAAAAACTTCTCTGACCTCAGCTGCAGCAATTTCTTACTTGACACATCTCCAAAGGCAAGGGAATTAAAAGCAAAAATGAACTATTGGGACCTCATGAAGATAAAAAGCTTCTGCACTGCAAAGGAAACAATCAACAAAACTAGAAGGCAACCAGTGGAATGGGAAAAGATATTTGCAAATGACATATCGGACAAAGGGCTAGTATCCAAATCTATAAAGAACTCACCAAACTCCACACCCAAAAAACAAATAATCCAGTGAAGAAATGGGTAGAAAACATGAATAGACACTTCTCTAAAGAAGACATCCAGATGACCAACAGGCACATGAACAGATGCTCAATGTCGCTCCTCATCAGAGAAATACATCTCAAAACCACACTCAGATACCATCTCACGCCAGTCAGAGTGGCTAAAATGAACAAATCAGGAGACCATAGATGCTGGCGAGGATGTGGAGAAACGGGAACCCTCTTGCACTGTTGGTGGGAATGCAAACTGGTTCAGCCACTCTGGAAAACAGTATGGAGGTTCCTCGAAAAATTAAAAATAGGTCTACCCTATGACCCAGCAATAGCACTGCTAGGAGTTTACCCAAGGGATACAGGAGTGCTAATGCATAGGGGCACTTGTACCCCAATGTTTATAGCAGCACTTTCAACAATAGCCAAATTATGGAAAGAGCCTAAATGTCCATCAACTGATGAATGGATAAAAAAATTATGGTTTATATACACAGTGGAATACTATGTGGCAATGAGAAAGAATGAAATATGGCCTTTTGTAGCAACATGGATGGAACTGGAGAGTGTTATGCTAAGTGAAATAAGTCATACAGAGAAAGACAAATACCATACGTTTTCACTCTTATGTGGATTCTGAGAAACTTAACAGAAGACCATGGGGGAAGGGAAGGAAAAAAAAAAGAGGTTAGAGAGGGAGAGAGCCAAACCATAAGAGACTCAAAAACTGAGAATAAACTGAGGGTTGATGGGGGGTGGGAGGGAGGGGAGGGTGGGTGATGGGTATTGAGGAGGGCACCTGTTGGGATGAGTACTGGGTGTTGTATGGAAACAAATTTGACAATAAATTTCATATTTAAAAAAATAAACTAAATAAAATAAAATAAAATAAAATAAAATAAAATAAAATAAAATAAAATAAACATGAATTACTAACCTTGGACCTATGTTTGGGCTTCAAGTATTCTGTGAATCCCCTAAAACTGGGTCAACATTTTGTGTTTATTTGTCTGATAGTGAACCCTGTAGCTTACATCTGTAGTAGTAATCATACCCGGTAGCTGAGAGATGGGTTTTGGAGGTGACTGCATGGTTTAAATCACAGATCTATCCTTTACCAGCTAGGTGATCTAGGGCAGGTGACTTAATAGGTGTCATGTTCCTTTTTCTCAATTCTGGAATAATAATAATAACAACTGCCTCATAGATTTGATGTGAAGATCATGCTAATATATGGAAAGTAATTAGAACAGTGGATAGCAAATAGCAATCTCTAAATAAATGTTAGTTATTTATTATATTTTTATTTTATTTACATCTTAAAGGGATCCAAGACTAATAAATAGTTATGAGTCACTGATTTGAATAGAAAAATAATCCGTTTGTTCCTCAAATGTGCCTTAAGTCCCTAATAGATGTAAGAGATTGAAATTGAGAAAAAAAATGTTACATTTCTTGTAATGCAAGTGTCTATGTGTCATTTTATTACCAAAACTTCTGGAAAGCTGGTAACATTTAACCCATTTAAAGGAGAGAAATGTCCTGAAGACAATGTATTGGCTTCCTTCCATCCTAGCAGCCAGTTAGTTATGACAAAAGCCTAGGGTTTGTTTTCCCTATAAAAGATTTGAATAGTACTATTTAGCTCTGATGACAGCAGTTAAAAGCCTTCTAATGTATTAATTTTAAGAAGAGAATAGAAAATTATTAATAAGAAAAACACGTTGATTATCAAGAGCTTTCTGTGTATATGTTTTAGATTAACCACTCTCAAAGGCAGTGTGAGGGATGACCTAGAATGAGATCATTCTAGTCATGTCAGAACAGTGACATTACACATACACAAACACGTGCATGCAGACATACACAGCCATTGGTAAAGACAATAAAAAAAACAGTTGAATTACAATAAAGTCACAGTTTGATGAGGACATTCTCTACAGAAAAATACTTTTTATCTCTTTTTGTCTAGCCTGGTGAACACCTCTTCAAACCTATCTCAATGTGCTTCTGGACACAGAGTTGGTAGAGGAAAATGGAGAGGTAAAGAGGCCTGTGAGGCACTACTTTATGGTACTAATTCATCTATTGCCCATTCCAGGTTATGCACCCACACTCAAAAAGTGAGATATGAAATTAATTTTTCCCAACATCCTATAACCAAAAGAAAGGAAAAGATAAAGGAAGAAAAGAGAGAAAGAAGGGGGAAATATAAAGGGAAGGAAGGGAGGAAGGAAAGAAGGAAGAAAAGATCAAGGAAGATAGGAAAGAATAAAGGAAAGGAAGATAGGCAGAGATTCAGAGGGAGCAAAGAAATCAAGAATGGAGAGAAAAAATACAATCTAAGTGTATTCAAACAAACACTTTTGGGTTTTTGTTTTGTTTTGTTTTGTCTATTTTGCAAAAATAAGTTGTGAAGTGCATTGTTTGCCCACGTTTTATTGTAATGAAGCTTAAATGGGCTGGCTATAGATGTAAGAGATCTGAATCTAGGCAAATCTAATAAGTGCTCAAAAGTGAGTGAGAAGGTACAGGGCTTTTGTTTAGTTCTTTGATTTGTTTCAGAGCTACTGTGGATTCTACTTCTTTTGTCCTCGGCATGTCTGTACTATTTCTAGAAGATTCTAGCCCAGTGTGGTCAGGGATGCCAATTATGATCCTCCTTGCCCTTTTGTCTATAGTTCCCAGGTACCATTTCCCCTCACTCCAATACCACCTCTTTGTTTCCCACCACACACCCTACAGTTCCTGTGCCTTGTTTCCAGCAGCCTCCTGGTGGGCACCTGCCTTTAAGCCAACCCCAAGAGAGGTGGTTGAGGTTCAGGATGGGTGGGCCTCCTTGATGTGCTTCTTAGGTAGAAAGGGCCATAGCATTGGGGAGAATCTGTTCTCCCCAAGCTACTTGAGTTGTGACCTTGCTGCTTGGTCAGGGATGTGTTTCTGTCACTGACACATATTTGTATTTTCCAAGAGGTTCAAGGTACTTCTCCCTCTTGGGTATTTAGATGGTGGCTGTCATGGAGTGCAAGGGCATCTTGCTTATTGTGAGGAATTGCTGGACTTTTCCTCATACTAGGAAACAAAGGCCTACTGGCCTCTCCTTTGGGGTATTGGAGCATAGAAAGGGTGCAAGTGCTTCATGTGGAGAAGAATGAAGGAGGCCTGGCTAGAAGGAAGAACCACTGCCCTGATTTGGCCCCTCACCTAGAAGCGTGGACCTTGGCGATAGTCAGACTTACTACCCTCTTCCCTGTCTTGGTTTCATCTCTGCTAAAATGGGAAGTCCCATGACCTCTTCCTGAACAGGTTCTGTAGATATTTGGGGTAACATGATTATCTGTTTCTTGAAACCTTAGCAAGAAATTGGAAAAATGAGTTCAAATCCTCATAGAGAGAAACCAATCACTCCCATTTTCCCTCTTTCTCTGTTTCTCATTCTCTCCTTTATTCCTTTTGTTGAGTCCATCAATCTTATTTCAGTGGTTGTCTTCACAATGTAAGGACTGGGCTGGACATTGCATTAGAAACTGAACATTGAAATGTGAATGATACATGAGTTTCTCTGAGTCCAAAACCAAAGATGCGGAACCAAAAAAAAAGTATATCCATTTAGGAGGATATCAGGGTCAACCTAGGAGGCTTAGGCAGCCTGGAGCAATGGAGGCATAAGTGACCATAAAACATGTTAGTCTCTTTCTGTTTTATTTCTGCCTTTGTCTTCTGTCAGTCTAAAAAATAAATTTTGTTTGTTTTATATAATGCCCTCTAATAGGTGTTGACCTCTCTATTTCTTTGAATTAAAATTGTGAATAAATCTGTAGAAACACACCAAATACACTGGGATTTTAGCCATGATGAGAAGACATGCCTAGTTCTTCTGAGAAGGCAGGTCTAATAGAATAGTTTCAGATGCATTTCTTCTGTTACAAAGAAAAGTTATTTTCAAGTCTTTACAAATTATAGTGCCATATAGGTGTTTACTTTCACAAGGGATCCTGACCCTAATTTTTACATGAAATATTTTCTTAAATAAGGTTAATGCTATGGAAGACATAGCACAGTAGCCCTCAAAATGGTGAGAACATCCTAGAACATTACAAACCCAATATGATAATTGTGTGAGGGTAGGAGATATGTTAGACTCTGGCATCCTATATAAGGGAGCAGAATAATAGTTTAAATGGGGTAAAAGTTTTCTGAGGTGAAGGAAAATAAAAGGATTTCTTTTAAAAAGGGTATGGTAGGGAATTAGAATATCTAATAAAAGACATGCTGTATTTGCATCTCTCTGTAGATACTTGGGGTGGGCCAGTCTGAAGATACCCTCTTCTGCTCTGAAGACCAGTGCTGAGACACTGGACCTATCGGTTGCCTGGTACCTAGCCCACCTCCTCACTGGAGAAGTAGTGGAGCCATATTTGGGAATTGCTGAAAAGCTGGGCTTTCATCTTGATACTTCTCAATCTAATAATACAAAAATATGGAGTAGGACTTCTATTTGGAAAAAAAAGTCTGGAAAATAGGTATTATATAAATATGCATAAATATACCAATTCTCAAAATCAACAGTGTAAGGAGACAGGATAGATCATTGTTTCCATTTCTCTCCTGGTGAATATGATAGCCTTACTATGTCATAGAAGACCAAGCCCTATGGAGTCAGAGTGACTTGGGTTTAAAGTTGAATATTCCATTAAAGAGTCGTGTGTACTCAGCCAGTTGCATGTTTTCGAAGCTCTAGTTTCCTGATTTCCAAAATGAATATGTTGTCTGGGTGACTCACAGTGTGTTTTTCAGTCTTAAATAAGATGGTATGTGTGGAAGTGCCTAATATTTTGCCCAAATATTAAGTGTCAGTGAATGCTAGATTGTCTTTTCCTTGAAATGACCAAGGCGGAAGGAAACAGTGTCTGCCCTGTGAGTTCTTCTCTGTGCTCTGCATTTCATCTTTTCATGGTAGGCTCTCTAAATGATTTCTGCATCAAAGAAAGGACTAACAATGGGAATAAAGTAGTTCTGGCTTCTGAGAGTGAACCACATCTCCTGAACAAAAAAGTGAAGCAGAAAATGAAGGTAGTTTTCTTATTTTGTAGTCCACATTTCTAATATTTGAAGGACAGTAGGATTTGGCTTTGCTTTGATTCATTTACGTGGTTATGCACCTTGAAATAACTAGTTAATAGCTTATATGTGTGTCTGTGTATACAGAGCTTAAGCAAAATGCTAAAGGCAACCTAGTTGAAGGTGGATTAAAATTATAGAAGTGTTGTAAGTTATTAGTATTACTGATGGAACATTATGAACTCTTCATTACAGATTTAAAATCTTGTCTGATTTTCTCATTTTTTAAAACTCAAAATTGTATCATATTTTATGCTTGCAGGGTGTTCTATCAATAAGTACAGCCTTTCACATTGGTTTCTTATTTTCTTCCTCCATATCTGGTGGTTAGTTATGTCTCCAATTAAATGCATTCCAATCTTTCCTAAAATAGCAATAATAATACAACTTTTTCAGACCAGATAAAACCTCCCCTAAGAGTTATTTGTCTTATATCCTGGCTAAAGTGAAACCAATTCTGAACAGTCAATAATGATTTGAATCTACTGTATTTTACTCAGAAGGCCTAATGCTCTTTTTTTTTTTTAAAGAAAAACAATGAAAAGTGAGGAAGAAAAAAAAGTACCTGGCATTAAAAAATGTTCTCTGTTGAGACACTGGCAAAGAAAACAAAAACAAAAACAAACAAACAAAACATTTCAAAGTAGCATTTCTCTCTTTTATTCATTTGTTGAACAAGCACTGAAACAACTGTGCATGGGAATTTGGACTGTATAATAAGAGGATTTGGGGGGAAATAGATGATTTTGTTCATCTTGTCATGTTGATTTGCTTTTAATGAACACAAGAGATCTTGTACACCTATGTAAATATGTCCTCTTTTAATCAGTCTTTTTTTTTTTTAATTTTTTTTTCAACGTTTATTTATTTTTGGGACAGAGAGAGACAGAGCATGAACGGGGGAGGGGCAGAGAGAGAGGGAGACACAGAATCGGAAACAAGCTCCAGGCTCTGAGCCATCAGCCCAGAGCCCGACGCGGGGCTCGAACTCACGGACCGCGAGATCGTGACCTGGCTGAAGTCGGACGCTTAACCAACTGCGCCACCCAGGCGCCCCATGTCCTCTTTTAATCAGTCTTTAATGTGGTAGGCTCATGTATTCCAAAACTCCTTTCCTATTAATTAATTAATTAATTTATTTATTTATTTATTTATTTATGGTCTTGGAAGCAGTCATCTCTCTAGAATTACTTGATGTCACGAACAGAGATACTGAGTTTTAGATCTGTAAGGGACCATAGAAATGGTGTTGCTAAAATACTTAATCATATTGTGGGCAAATATTACCTATGGCCAGAAATCCAAATAAGCATAAGCTGTATGAGAGACAGAAATGATAAAGTCAAGGGGGCTATTTAAAAAGGAAAAAAAAAAGTGGACTTGAGCTGGGTTTTCAAGTTGGCTGTAACTAAGGAGTAGACAGAGGCTAAGTGAACAGGACTTTCTAAGTAGAGAAAGTAACAAAGGTAAGAGGAAGGGAATGAGAATGAAGAGTGAGGAGACTGGAGGCCCTTCTCAATGAATACTTTTATTGGTTTGTTTTAATCATGCTCTGCACAGCACCCTGAGAACAGATCCATGTCCAAATCCAAATAGGGCCAACTATCAGTGTTAGAAGCCAACTGGAAGTAGACAGAAGAAGAAACAGACATTTGATCATACACTTCTCTCAGCAGGTGGTTTGATAAAGCAGGAGTGGTCTGTGTAGGTAGTGTTTCACTGATTCAACACAGCCCCTTGCCTCTTCCTTGGTCTTTATCATATTTGTGATGGTTAATTTTGTGTGTCAACTTGGCTAGGGTATGGTGCCCAGTTGTTTGGTCAAACACTAGTTTAGATGTTGTTATAAAGTATTTTTTAAATGTGAGTAATATGTAAATCAGTAGACTTTGAGCAAAGCAGATTATCCTCCATAATATTAGTGGGCTGCATCCAAGGAGTTGAAGGCCTTAAAGCAATGAGGGAGGTCCCCAGAGGAAGAAGGAATTCTGTCTCCAGACCACATTTGGACACAGCGATGACTCTTGCCAGAGTTCCTAGTCTTACAGCCTGCCCTGAACTTGACAGCCACCCCAAAATTGCATTATCTAACTCCTTAACCCTCTGTCCCTCCCTCTCTCCTCTCTCTCTCTCTCTCTCTCTCTCTCTCTCTCTCTCTCTCTCACACACACACACACACACACACACACACACACACACACACACAGAAGCAGCCCTGAGATGGAAGCTGCTGGGGCATCTGGGTCTATAATCCCATCCTTTATATGTGGACACCTTTATGGAGAATCTAAAGTCTGGAAACATCAAAGGCTAATTCTAGGAAACAGGATGTCTCACTTCCAGAGGGCTCTGGTGGAGGCCTGGTAAGAGCTGGCTGAGGGGTTACGACAACAGTTGGACAATAATGCCTCCTGGCAATCACCCTGGAGTATCTGGTTTCTTCTGGAGAGCTGCACAGCCTGATGACTTCAGGGCATCTGCAGTGTGTCTGTCTCTACCTATCCCTCTCTTTGGAGCACAAGGCTTGCCCTCTGGAGCCAACATCAGTGAGGAGCATCCCAGGACTGATCTGAGAGTAGAGAATAGCCCAGGTTTCTGCTTCCCTCCTTTGCCCAGCTTTCCCTGAGCAGCATCTCAGCTCATTAACCACATTGCATAAACCATCTTCTCCTCAATTATTATCCCTTTTCTGACCTCACCCTCTTTGAATTAAAAAGCCATTTTCAAGTCAGTTGTTAGCCGTGGTTTCAGTTGTTAGGGAGCGGTGCTGACTGCAAAAATAAGGAAATGGAAGGATTTCATGTAAGGGTGTGAGTAAAGGGAGAAAAGGAGGATGCAAAGGAATAGGGAAATCTTGGAAAACACAAGGATGTGTAAGCAGCAAAACCTCAGTAGGAGGAATTAGTAGGGTTAATGTGATGGTTGAGGCCATACCTCGAAGAACCTCCTTCATGTGCTAAACCTACTCACTTCTGTGCATGTTAGCAAAGGGCTTCCTCACCCAGGATTTAGACATCTGTGGCTTCAGGTCAGTGGGCTGGAGAATTGAGTTGAATATTGCAGAGGAAAAGGGGAAGTTTGGGATGTTTTGTTTGATTATGTCTGAGGGGTGGTAAAGGAAAAGAAAGAGCTGTAATGCTGGCTTTTGTTACAGTGGTAGTAATAGCCAAACAGTGTAAAGCTTAGTATAAGAGAATGAGCAAGGTGCCCTAGGTGATGGTCTGAATACATCAGGGTCAGCATCAAACAAAGCAGCAGGGAGACCCCAAAATTGGTTTGATGCCTATAGAAAGGCAGCCTTTGTTGATTTTTTTCTCACATATCACATCATGATTTGTTCTCAGTCAAGAATTGATGGTGGAAATGAACCTGTTAACTAAGTTCATTAGTTTATCCACTCAATAATGAGAACTTAACATAGGATAAAATTTATTTCAACATTCTGAAGAATGTTATTTTCCTAGTCTACCTGACATGCCCCAACCCATGCTGTTTGAAGGTTTTATTGGGCACTCAAAAGACTTTCAATGGATATTTGTCTGCTTATGTAATATTCATTCATTTATTCATTCACTCATTTATCTATCAAACATTTACATATTGTTTGCTGCATGCCCCAAGCACTATGCTAGGTGCTGAGAATTAATGTCAGGCTGGGTACCTGCCATTATTCAGGTACACCCAACTTTCCATAATGAATATGCTCCTGAAAATTGGTGTGCAAATTGAGTCATATTTAAATGAACTAACGGAGCCTGATGTTTAAGGGGAACCCTGAGGAAAATCCTTTTGTTATGTAGAGAATCTTTTTGTAATGAAAATTATCATATTCTAATGTGTCTGCTCTGTAAACCTGCATTTCCATATGCTAGCTTTTTCTAAATAGGAGTACCACCTGTATTTTATTCCCAGTTTGTGGGGGTAGTAACATTTCAATCGGCTGCAGAGTCTTAAATTAATCATTTTCTTTCCCAACATTAAAAAATGTTGAATGGCCAAACACTCATCAAAAATGTCAAAAATGTTTTCATTTTTGAAAAACTACTCTAAATGTTGAAGTGGCTTGATTAGGTTAGAGTGGTTTTTATATCATTTTCTATAACCACTTAACTTAAGGGTAACTTTTAATGACATGCTACCAAGAGCTTATAGAATTTTAAAGCAATCAGGATTTTTTCCTTCCAGTATAGCAAGAAGAAAATTAGACCAATTTATGCTACATATAACCCTTATACTGTGTTCTATACTTATGTTATTAAGTTAAGAATATGCAATATGATTTTTTAGCCATATGATGTTAATTTATATTTGTAAATCACTTTATACTTTTTCAGAGTGTTCTAATGGGTATCTATTTTGAAACTTTTCTAGTAACAACATGGCATATAATTTAGTTCCCTGTTCTGGAAATTAAGGTATAAAGTTACCCAAAGTCATTAAACTAGAACTCGTTTTGATTTTCATTTCATGTTTGAGGCTCTGTTCCCTTTGCTTCATAGGAAGAATTATGGCCAGAGGTAGAAGAAAGGTCTCACCTCACTATTTAATTATTTTTAGTTCAAGGAGAGATTTGAAGTGACTACTTTTTCATTATATAATGCATGCAGCAAGTCCTAAGTGACACATTTGTCCCCCTGAGGAGAAGGGTCCTAAAGGAACCACTCTCAATGTAGAAGTAATGGCATGATAATGCATGAGGGTTCCTGTTTCTCCATATCCTCACCAATACTTTTTATTGTTTTTTTATTGTTATTATAGCTATTCCACTAAGTACAAAGTGGTATCTCATTGTGGTTTTAATTTGCATTTTCCTAATGACGAATAATGTTAAACATCTTTTCATGTGCTTATTTGCCATTCATGTATCTTCTTTAGTAATGAGAATAGAGGGTTCTCTAAAATGTTCTTCATTCTCTATAATTAATTATTTTTTATAATGCAAAACATACTAACTGATCTAAGAGAGTCCTTATTCTTGGGGAAGTGATATGACCTCAGCTTTTTATCTATCTGTTGATCCATTAAAAAAAACAGGTGGAAATAGTTATGAGTCCATTGGAATGGAGACACAGGTTTTTTGTCAACCTAAAATCATCCCTAACTCCTTCATCATAAAGGTAGGGAAGAAACTGGCCAGTCCTGAGAAGATTCAAAAAACCCATGAATTCCTGGGGTGCCTGGGTGGCTCAGTTGGTTAAGCATCTGACTCTTGATTTAGGTTCAGGTTATGATCTAACTAATGGTTCCTGAGTTTGAGCCAGGGGTCGGGCCCCACGTGGGGCTCTGTGCTGACAGCAGAGACTGCTTGAGAATTCTCTCTCTGCCCCTCCCACATTAATATGTGTTCTCTCTCTCTCCCTCTCAAAATAAATAACTAAACATTAAAAAACAAAAAACAAAAAACAGCAAGCCTGTGAATTCCTGTCAGAGTGTGCATGGGATTTATTTCCGCTTCATAGCTTTTTCTGGCTTCTAGGGCATGCTCTGGAGAGGACTAAGGCTCATAAAAAGACTGATACCTAGAATTCCACATATCACCATTCTGTCTTCATGAAATGTTCATAAACTGACATACACACTAGAACGAGAACGGCCTAAAATACTCATTTGTGAATTTACCACTTTGTTAACTTTTGCTTTTTGGGCAGAACAGAACATTCTCTTTCTTAATTGAAGATGAGGTTCATGTTCATCTAAAGAGAGTTCTCATCTCACACAGAACCAAGGCACAAGTTTCCCTGGAGCACTTTGTATGAAGAGAGAGAGAAAGAGAGAGAGAGAGAGAGACCAACATGCCAGCTGTTGGATTTTACAGGACCCACCTGGGCCTGGATAGCCAGTTTTGTTTAGTATTAAATAAAGCCACAGGCTTTGCAGAGAACTACTCCATGAGCTCATCCAGGAGTCAATGCCATTTTCCATAATCTGGCAAGTCTTGAGATAACCAGAGCTTTCTGAATAAACTTTCCTTTAAAAAATCGCATAGTCTACTTTAAAAATCGAATTCCCAAAAAGGTACTGCATTCATCCTAACCAGCTCCAAGGCAAACAGTGTGATTGGAAGCACATTCATAATTCAACATGGTGAAATGCCAAAGGCCGAACAGATAGCACCCTGCTCGCCAACGTGGAATGGGATGACATTCATGGTTGATTCGGCTCCTCGCAGCAAGCTGTGGAATTGGAGAAACCAAGGGAAGTGACCCTGGCTATGTGTCCTGCTGGTGTCAAAACGCACTCTTATCAGCCTGACAAGTACCCCGTTGGGGGAGTTCTTCTGAATCAAAGTGAAAGTGATAAGTGACAATTTTCAAGACTGTTTGAAATATTAAATCTAAAGTGAGAGTGAGGGAGTGGAGTAGGAGATAAATATCTTTGTCTACAGTAACTATAAACACAACTAGTATCTCTTGATAGCTCACAAATTTCTTTATATAATTTCGTTTGAATCGTGTAATGTCTGACGTAGAAGTTGTTATATTCATCTTCACATGAGAAACCTAAAGCAAGAAGGGTTTAAGTGAGAAATAGTATAGTCTGCTGGTTTGAAACAGAGTCTTTGGTGTCAGACCTATCAGGTGTGAGTCTTGTCTCTGCTGCAACCCAGAGGAGTGAGCTGTGACAAATCACCTAATGGCTCCATTTTCTTATCTGCAAGTGGTCACTCTGCCATCAGGTTGTCGTGGGGATTAAATACAGCACTGCATGTAATCCACTTACTTCAGTGAAGAGCACATAGTAAGTGCTTGGTACATATTAGTCTCGTCTACCAATTGTTAAGGCCAATCAAGTCAAGGCACAAACTTAAATTAGGACCCACCTACATGAAGGGACTCACCTTTACTGATTCTGTATCACAGTTTCTTCCCTCCATCTCATTCTGCCTACAATCTTGTGTAATACTCTTTATAATAATGAATATTCCATCAACACAATTACAGTGATCCCCTGGTATGCCCACAGAATTATGATGGACACTTGAAAGATTTTAGATGCAGAGTATTATTCCACGAAACCTTGCAAATTTGTATGGAGGCAAACCATACACATGACAGACAAATGTTATCGTAAAACATGTTGAATCATATTGAGAATAGATGTCATTGAGGTTCAGCAAAAGGAGACTTATGGCCTGAAATAGGAAGAATGGTTTTGTTACAGTTATTTTTATTGTTGTTCTTATTGATTTTTAAGGATATGGACAGACTTATGCTAAGCCTTAAAGTTGTAACTTGGATGAGTGAGGAGGAGAGGAATTGCAGGAAGGTTAGTATGAGAAAAAGAACAAGTCAAAAAAGACCTTGGGAAGAAAGCTAAGAAAAACAGAAGATGGTGGGGTTAGGTATGGCAACTTTGTGTTGAAAGGGATGTGAGACTGGACTTTGAAGGGTGAGATCAACGGGTCAAAGTCTTTGATTCAAATGGCCCGTGTTCTCCTCATGACCATGGTGAGCTGCCATACATCTGTGGGTGGACTGGCTGTGGGTTAAGTGACTTCTGCAGGCCTGAAAGAAGCTTCATTTTGTTCATTATAACTGACACATAAGAAAACAAAATCTGTCCATACTTAGTACCATAGTTTGATTTGATCCTTAGCTAAAGATAAAACTTGTCTGTATATGTGTGTCTATGTGCATGTATGTGTGTGTATGTTTCCTTCCAGGAACAGTTGTAACTCTGATGTTCCCATTCCTGCAATTCATTGTTTATGGAGCTGGCCCCAGTGTAAGCAACAGCTGGGAAGCTCGCTCCCTAGCCTTCAGGCCACTATTGACTACAAGTCTTCCAGCACAACCAGATTAATGGGATTGGGTACAACTATAGTAGGTTGCACTAATTAATCAATTTTATTTTACTTTATATACTTGTAGTCGAAGCTTTTACATTTAGTATGCAAATTTATGCAAATTAAAATTCAAATACATGCAAACCAATATGCAAATGTGTGTCCCTAGATTTGCTAGGGAAAAAAAATCTGGTAGCCCTACTGTAAGTTCCTAAAACACAGTTGGGGGAGGGGAGAGAGAACTTGAACTACTGTTGCAGCTTGATCTGCCTTTAATTTGTTAATATATGCAAGTTGAAAATGAAAATAAAAACATGTTTTACTTCAGCTGCTCCTTATGTTATAAAATAGAAAGCTGAAGATCTGCAACAATAACAGGAACAAAATCTGTGAGTCTCCTCATTGAGATAAGAATTTGAAAGTTTTATTTATTCCAAAATCATCTGCCTTTAGGCAGCAAATCTCATAAGTATAGGTTTCTTACTTTTAATTGATCAGATTGAAGCTATAACTAAACCCAGAGGAAATGCTCTTAGAGCCCTAAAACACAAGACATTATAATACACGCTTTGAGTTGTACATAAACTGCCTAGGAATCCACAGTGGAAACCAGAAAATTCAGAGGAAAATTAAATAATGAAAAATTACAATTTGATTAATTCATATTGAACAAATATTTTATTTAAAAGATCATTATTTCTAAGTGAGCTTAAATTAAGGGATAGGAGCATTTTTCTATGAGGATCCAAAGGGAAACTTCCTAAAGAAAAACATAGGCCAACAGCTTAATTGAGAATACATTGTAGTAGAGGAGATAGGTGTCTGATACTTATAATGTCACATACTACAGTTATTTGCAGGTCTAATCACTGGGAAAATGGTAAATGAGTGAGCAATAAATACTAGAATGGCCCTGGCCCGAGCGTCTGAAGCACTGAATTTATTGCTGGCCCTGCTGCATCAGAAATATGACATTTGGCCATAAAAGCAATCTAGGCCTCAATTTTATCATTGGTAAAATAAGATAATAATAATTGCCTGACCTTCTCAAAAGATTGCCATGCCTTTCAAATGAGAAACAGCAAAGTCCTAAACAGATGTTAATTACTTTTTCAAAAGTTTATCTGTGGTCATTGCCAAGTTTTCCTTTCTGGAAAGCCTTTAAGCACTAGCGACTTGGTTATAGATTCAATTTGATCAATTAAAGATTAAAAAACCTACAAACTTAATGCCTCAAAACAAATGATTTTGTAGTAAGTACAACTTGGAGTTATGTCGGTAAGGAGACACAGTGTAATGGAATAGTAAAAGGAGACTATTTCTTAAATTTGTGATCGTTTTCTCCTCTGAACAATGAGAGTCTAAAACATATGAATTAACTGGTCCTTCAGACTCCTAGATGCTGTGATTCTAGTGCCCATGCACTCCCATCTTGATATCCATGGTCCTCTATTTTGTATCTCGGGCCAGCCTGCACTGGGTGGCTTTTCATACCCCTGACACATATCTCTCTTATCAGTTGCCACTAATTTGTAGCACCATTGTCTTTTTGTCAATTGATTCATGAAATCATTTCTTTCTAAAAATTGTTACTTGATGAAAGTCATTTTTTAATTTAATTTGATTTATTTATTGGCTGAATACTTGCCTTGTGAATATTGTTGGATATTCAGTATAAATAAGACATGATCCTTGAGCCTAAAACTTTACAATCTGATGGTAGAAGACATATGCATGTCGTCCAGTTCTAAACCGGCCCTCACTCACTGGTGAGGGTAGAGGAGTTATTTTGAGATCAGAAAGGAAAGGTCTCCAAAGGGTAAGTTAAATAACATTTGATTTGGTCAGTAAGGACAAACGTTAATGTTTCCTGAAAGCAGACTCTCAGGATCAGGTGACCGCTTTAAGGAAATTAATTTTGCAAGTACTGGCCTTAGAACAGAGATAAAGGTGTGTGTGTGTGTGTGTGTGTGTGTGTGTGTGTGTGTGTGTGAGAGAGAGAGAGAGAGAGAGAGAGAGATGTGTGATGAGGCACCTTTGCTATGCCTTACGTGAGAAACAATGAAATGGTAATAGTGAAAATATCACACACAAGGATGCCATTCACAAGGAGTCTTGGCAAGTGCAGACAAAAGGAAAAATAAGAGACATGCATGAATTTAAAGTTTTCAGCTCATGTTTGCTAGTAGAATGGGTTATCATTAACAAAGAAAAGTACTGACAATTCTGTGATGGGAGGTACTGGAGCAGAGAAAATGAACACAGGTTAGAATCTTTCTTGCTGAAGAGGCAATTTGGTAGACATGGTTTTTGAAGCAATAGGTAAAGCCAAAGTAGAGCCCAAAAGAGAAAGAGTGGCTTTATCAGCACAGAGGAATTAGCTGAAATCTTGGAAGAGGGTGAGTTCATGGAGAAGAGTGGGATGAGAGAAGAGGTGGGTTGCTATGAATGCCTCCATTTAGAGGCCCAGGAAAAGAGGTGAGCATTTAGCAATCTGCAAGCAGGTAAGACTCAGTAAACTAAAGTGCTTAGGAAAGACAGTTTCAAGAAAGATGAGCTGACGGGCAGTGTGCAGTGTTTTCATTAGCATTTAATACAACAGAGAAGTCAAGGATGAACCAATGGGTCCATCAGATAGTGCTGATAAATTATTGATTGAATATTATATAACTTTTTTTTTTTTTTTTTTTTTTTTTTTTAATTTTTTTTTCAACGTTTTATTTTTGGGACAGAGAGAGACAGAGCATGAACGGGGGAGGGGCAGAGAGAGAGGGAGACACAGAATCGGAAACAGGCTCCAGGCTCCGAGCCATCAGCCCAGAGCCTGACGCGGGGCTCGAACTCCCGGACCGCGAGATCGTGACCTGGCTGAAGTCGGACGCTTAACCGACTGCGCCACCCAGGCGCCCCATATTATATCAGCCCAGAGCCTGACGCGGGGCTCGAACTCCCGGACCGCGAGATCGTGACCTGGCTGAAGTCGGACGCTTAACCGACTGCGCCACCCAGGCGCCCCATATTATATAACTTTTAAGACTAATGCCATGGAAACTATGAAGCAACATGGAAGATTTGTTTATAATATTAAGTTAAAACAAACAAATATACTTGCTTTAAAGAAAGCCAGTTGGAGCAGAGGTTGGAAGAGGAAAGGGTAAGGAATTATATGGAGATATTCAACAGTAATTATATATAATTAGTAGAGATGAATGATTTCAGTGCCCATCTTTGTATTTATATTTTTTAGCACATTGGCTCTGCGACTGAATAATATTGGTGCTGAGCATTGGCATTTTGATTTTTGTTGATGAGAAGAAAATTGAGACTTTAAAGATCTTTTTAAAAAATATTTATCTTGAGAGAGAGAGAGCAGGGGAGAGGGAGAGAGAGACAAAGAGAGGGAGGGAGAGAGAATTCCAAGCAGGCTCTGTGCCATCAGCACAGAGTCTAACATGGGGCTTGATCTCACAAATTCCATGAGATCATGATCTGAGCTGAAATCAAGTCAGATGCTTAACCAACTGAGCTACCCAGGTGCCCCTGAGAATTGATACTTTAAATGAAGCATTGTTTTGAGAAAAAGGCCAAATGAAATCCTGGCATGTCTCTGTGGGAAGGAAGATTTGCAGTGAGTCAAACCTAAAATTGGCATTTTATTTGCACAGAGATATTTAGCTTCAGCAAAATATTATGTATCATATTCAAATAATGTTAATTCACATTTTATTTGCTTTACACTTATTTAAACAATTTTTTATTTTACAATAGTACAATTAAAAGTGTAAGAAGTTTGTTACCTAGTTTTACAGTTGTGAAGGCCATGATATTTTTCTTTTCCTTTTAAAAGGAGGCCCTGCATCGCTTAGGTTTGGCAAACACTGCTATGATCCTTGGCTGCTGAGATTTGAGATGTGGCTGGTCCCAACTGAAATGTGCCATAAACATAAATACACTTTGCATTTTAAAGACTTTTTATGGGAAAAATATAAAATATCTCATTAATGGTTTTTATATTGATTACACCCAGAAATGATATTATTTTGGATATATTGGATTAAATTATGTACATTATTAAAATTAGTTTCACCTCTTTCTTTCTCTACTTTTTTAAGCATGGCTACTAAAAACATTAAATTTCTGTGTGTGGCTCTCATGATCTTTCCACTGGACAGTGCTGGTCTGTAGTATGTCCCACCTGGCTGGCATCTGTGTTCACTGCCAGATGCTGACCCTGTTTATTTGAGTTTCAGAGACCAAGAGGGTAAGGGCCCTGAGGCTGAGATATGGATGTATGAGTGGCTTAATGTGCCTTTCTGGCCACACTCTCTCAGAAAGCACTTCTGTGCACAAATCAAATGGGGCTAATTTGGTAGTGCATAAAGTACCACTCAGCCAGTAAAGAGATCTGACAATGAGTTATTTGTGAATAAAGGATACAGATCATATTATCTTAGGCATCTGTCATGTGTGTTGGGATAACACAAGGAAGGATACATCAGACTCTTCTTTACAAAGGTCACTTGGGAGTATTCCATTCCCTCTCAATAGTCAGATTATTGTTTACTGCCCAACTGAATCCAGTCAATCCTCTAAGGGACATCCTGTCACCCAGAAAAGCTCTACCCTCTGAAAGTTCCACACTATCCAGGGACTTTTCTTCTTCACCAACGATTCCGGCCTCACATTTTATTTAAACATTTTGTGTGCATTAGCTTACTCATCAGCCCACCTAGTCAGTGTCTGATACCTTCTGCACAGGATTGACTTTCTTCTCGTGGTGGCCACTCAGTAATTAAATTAAATCAAATGTAATCTTTAAATTGTGAGAGTTCATGCTTGCACACACACACACACACACACACACACACACACACAGTTTGCAAGGAATAATATATGTGCATATCAGTTGATGTGCAAATGTCTGTTAAGGTAATGTACTTTAGAAACAAACATTTTATTCCACTTTTCAGTACTCAGATTAATTCGTCCAGAGGCATACGTATTCTACTTCCTATAAGATATAAAAAGTGCTGATAAAACAAATTATCTTCTTTTTTTTTTTATTTTTTTTAATTTTTTTTTTCAACGTTTATTTATTTTTGGGACAGAGAGAGACAGAGCATGAACGGGGGAGGGGCAGAGAGAGAGGGAGACACAGAATTGGAAACAGGCTCCAGGCTCTGAGCCATCAGCCCAGAGCCTGACGGGGGCTCGAACTCACGGACCGCGAGATCGTGACCTGGCTGAAGTCGGACGCTTAACCGACTGCGCCACCCAGGCGCCCCCAAATTATCTTCTTAAATGGGACTTCTTTTTGGATGAACAAGAGGTGGTTACTCACTGTGTACAGCTTCCTTAGTTTTATCCAGAATCACTACAGTTTACTCTAATAAAAGATTCTGATTTTGGACAAAGGCCAAGAATACTTTAAAAGTAACAACAAAACAAAAACACAATAGCAAGTTTAAAAAAGAGAGAAAATCATAGTACAACATAGTATTAAGGTCTGTTAATCCCCTCATATATATTTTATTACTTATTTGCTTTACAAATGAGTACCACCTCAGATAATTTTTTATATAAAATCAACTATAAGCACTTTCTCCAGGAAGGCTGATATCAGATAATAAAACTCTAAAAATGCCCTTGCAAATAAATTTCTAATGTTTTCTGTATATTCTAGAAGAAAGAGGCATACCTTACGTGTTAGTCTTCTTGGGATACCATTATAAAATATCACAGATTGTGTGGTTTAAACAATAGAAACTTATTTCCCCACAGTTCTAGAAGCTGGAAAATCCAAGATGAAGATGCCAGTCAGTTTAGTTCCTATTAAGAACTCTCTTCCAGGTTTACAGATAGCTACCTTCCCATTGTGTCCTCACAGGGAAGACAGGAAGAGTTCTCTTCTTGATTAAGGCCCAGTGTTCTTGCAATGTCCCAGTGTCTACAATTATAATAGATATGAGCTTGGGAACCAAACAGCTATGATTTCAAATCCTAAAACACTAACAGTTCTCCTGCTTTAGGCAATTTACTTACCTCTTCTAATCTCAATCCCCTTTTCTGGAAACTATGATAAAAATACCTACTGCACATGGATGCTTTAAGGATTAGATAATATAATGAATGTAAATAACATAGCTAATTTTTGAGAAATAAACAATAACAAAATATCATAACTTTATTTTCTGGTCCCATTGACAAATTTAGATATCCTAAACAACTATGCCATGTGAAGTATAAAAACTCTAAATAACATAGAAGTATAATTTAAAAATGCATTTTAAAATGTGTCACTAAGCTGGAAAAAATTAAGACAAGTTCAGAACCCCAAAACCAAAATAAAAACTAGACTCCACCAAAGTAAGTTTGCTCACAAATGGGCTTTTTGCAGACCTTGGTGTCTTAACCTTCTATTTTGATCTTGTGAGGAAAGCAGAGGAAAGGAGACATTGCCTAGAACCCACGGAACAAGGGTGATCTATGCCTTCTGCACAAAACTGGAGCCCCAAAAGCTTCGAAATAGACCCATTCTTCAGGGATGTATACTACGGAAAACTTCTCAGTTCCAATTTGATGCTGGAAAAAAAATTGTCCCCTATGGATATGTAACACAAAGTTAACCTTTCTGTGAGGTTGTGGTCCAAATTTTATGTGGCTGATCTAAAATAATTTAAGCTAGACTTATGTTTAAATGGTGCCAAGTTGGTTTAAGTCAACTCGCAAAAGCAAAAATAAATCCTCTGTGATAGCATGTGTGTTCAACCAACTTCAAGGCTTCTTATAGATAAACATTCAGTGGACATGAGGTCCTAGTCAAAAATCCTAATAGATTAGTATCCTGATAACCAAAGAGATCTTTTTCAGACTTAGCCACAAGTTCCAACCCATATATGGAACTGCTCTCTTGACCCCACTTTTAGATGTCCTTTTAATACCACAGATGAAGCATGGTTAAAACCTAACCCATGAGTCCTCCTTCCAGGCTTATCTTCTTCCACTTGCTCTGTCTCAGTGAGTTCTGCCTGCAACCATCGAGTTCTACAGCTTAGAAAACTCACCTCATAGTTCATGTGGCACCACTACCCTACTCCCTCACAGGGGGCATTATGAAATTCTCTCCAAAAATATATTCCTTCATTCCTGTTCTACCTTCCACTGTATACTAATCACATAGTGAGTTCTCAGCCCATAAGACATTTTCAAGAAATATTTGTCAAAGATATGAAAGAAATTCCTGAGGTGTATAAGATGAAAAATGAAACAAAACATGAAGAACAAGCTTGTGACTATCCAGTGACTAAAATAGGGTTAATTAAGAGTATGGACTGGGGTTTCTTTATAGAACTATGTTAGCTGCAGGATTCAGAAGGAGCTGCCTTAAGGGAAGAACTTCATTGTACCTCTAAATATTCATAAAACCCAGTCAATGACTGAATTGATCCCTTATTTAGACTCTCTGGAGAATCACGTTTCAACTCTTCCCTTGATGAGAATTTGCCATTGATACTCTTTTATTTTGGAAGCAGCAGCTTCTGTCAGCTACACCTTGAGTTATGATCTGTCTTTTACTGACTTGTTTCTAGAAGGAAAGATCCTTGGGGCAAGAACTTTGTTGTTATTCAGCACTGTTCAAGCTAAACTCTTTTGTGCAGAGTATACTACTGGCACCTTACAAAGAACAGCAACAAAAAAACATATCAGGTCACCCTAGCTAATTCATCTGTTTCCATTAATAATTAATTTTAATTTTGTTTAATTAAAGTTATAAAGCGGGCTGAGCCGAAGACATGATGTGATTGGTTTAAACCAAGGAAGCTTTGAGCACCACAGACACCTGAGGTGCTCACAACCGGAATCCTCAAATGTGTTCTTCCTTTATTAATTTCTTTGGCAATATTATTAAGCCATGCTTAATTTTATGACTAAATTGATGAATTTCTTGCAGACATTTAAACTTCTTGAAGTTCAAAAATAAAATAGTTGTTTGACTAAAAGATGAAAAACTTCTACCCAGACACAGACTTGGACCTTTATCCGTATTTTCCAATTCCTGTGTCTAATTAGAAAGAAGGTCACTCCAAACTCAAATTGGGCAAGGTAAGCAGTGGCTAGAAGAAATGTCTGAACACTTTTCTGGTTTACATTTTAAATGAGATACGTATGCCCTTATCTATTCCCTTGCTCCCATTGTAGAATTTTCCATCTTTGTAAGTGTTCTATTTTCAGACCAACCTGTAAAAGTTTTTTTTCCGAATCTATACATGGACAAATACTTTTACAGTTGTGAAGACGTATCCTTGCAGTCAAAATGACAGGCACCCTTCTCTTTAACTATCCCTTCATACTTTCCAAAGGACTTTTTCCTTTCTTACATCATTTGTTTCAAGAGCATTGTGATATTACTGGTTTCTTTGAGTGTACATACACGGACAAAGAATCATAAATAAGGTAAATAGAATTTAAGCAGGCAGTTGAATTAGTAATTTGATTCCCTCACTGTGTGAATCCTGGTCATCGCTGTAGAATTGCCTCTTGCTCCAAGGAAGTCTGAGTCCAGAAACATTACTTTCCAAGAATGCTTCTGTGCTCCTCCCTCAATGTGAGAATCCCCATTTGTCTTCTTTCTCTTCTGCCAAGGTGCCTACAATTGCTGGATACTAAGTAAATATGTTGCCTTCTTAGTCAAATATTCATCCCAGCTCTCCTCCGAACCAGTCCATTACCTTTAACCTCACAGTCCCAAACAAACATACACACACACACACACACACACACACACACACACACACACACACAGCCCTGGATACACAACAGAATTTTAACTGTAAGCTTCAAATTTCCATTTCATCCTCCAGATACATAAATGGAATAAAGAAGTCCAGGAACTTCTCTGTTTGCATAACACTGATAAGGAAAAAGTGAGTGCTTAGACATAAAATTAGGTAACATTTTGCCTTTGTGAAACCAACGAATTCATTTAATTAACTGCCTGGGTAGACCCCTTTAACATGTTGGTGTGAAATTATACAGAAAGAAACACCAGCAGAGGCTCTGAGGTGTGGCAGGGAATGAACTTAACTTGACACCACAGCCTTCCCTCTGTGATAACTGGCTGTGTGTTTTCTCCTTCCCTTGGTTTCCTCTCTAAGAGGAATAGAAAAAGAAAAAAGAAAAAGAGAAAATAAATGAAATTTAAACTAGATGACTTCTAAGGTCTATTCCAGCCATAATCTTCTCTGATTCAATGAGGAAATGCTTTAGATATCCCACAGAATGGGAGACACATTCCTTGAGAGGTTCTAAATGAATCTGAAAGCGATTCTTGAAAATAGAATCCTTATATTCACAGTCCTGCCTGAGGGCAGAATAGGTCTTTTGCGTCTTGAAAAAGGTGATTTTGGACTAGGTGGCCCTTGAAGCTGACATAGCCACCATACACACAGGATTCTCTGCAGTTGGCAACTCACCTTGTTTCAAGAGAAAGTGATTCCTGGAGTGTTCTCCTTGTACTGAAATTCTTTTTATAAATTCCCTAGTTTTTCAAACCTTGCCCTTTAAAAGAAGCAAAAATAAAACAATAGAACCATAACAGCTGTTTGCCAGAGTGGCAAACTTTGGACAGCAAGGCCCTTTTCAAATGCTCTCCAACTCACTGCTGATTTCCCGGTAGACTTGATCTTAATCACAAGCCTGATTTGGCACAGTGGGTCCTGGATAAAGAGCAAATCTAATGCAATGTATGAAAAGAAGAAGCGCCCTGTGCATCTGAGCAACTCTAACTTCTTCACCCCTGCACCCATTTCAACACATTTAATCCTCTTCTTTCAGAGTTCTGCTCTTTTAATCAAGTTAAATTCTGATTATTTATTTAGCAACTTATTAAGTACTAGCTACAGAGGCCCTAGGGATAGAAAGTGAGTGAAAACCCCTGCCTTCAAGAAGTGCAGTCTCTCTAGGGGAAATGTCTTCATTCCAATAACCAGGATATAGGGCACTATCTACAGTTGCAGAAGCGTGTGTATTTCACATCCTTATTGGGGTACAGAAGGAGAAATTACTTTTTCCTGTGGGTAAGAAGAGTTGGATTCAGGTATATGAAGATTACAGAAAAGAGATGAGATTTTATCTCAGCCATTGAATCAATCAAATAAACGGTATTTAATATCTTTTAAATGCCCAGCCTAATTTTGAAAACACAGCTTAACCCAGTCCCTCAAAGAATTAATCATAGTGGTGATTTAGAATTAGAGAATTGTCAAATTCTGAACCATGTGGCACCAACTATGGCAGGACTTTAGGCAGAGAGAGAATATTCCAGGCTGGGGAAGTTAGGAACGATTCATTATTGATAGAGCTGAGGGGAGGAAGAGACAAAAAAACCCTGATACGTATTTACTGTGTATTTATCACTCTTTCTAGTGCATGCATGTGTGTGTAGGTGTGTGTGCATGTGTGTGGTGAAGAAGCATTCTTAGTGTTATCAAAACAGGTGTGGGAGTGGCCGTGTTCAGGGGACAGTGATGACATTTGCTGACTGAGGCAGAGAAGTATGTTAGGATGGCTTGGGGAGGACAAAGACAAAGTGAAGTAGAGGATTTGAAATTGCATCTATTTAACAGAAGGGGTGCACTGAAGATTCTTGAAGGCAGGGCAGGCAGGATCTTCTGGCAGCTGTGTATAGGAAGGGCTTAAAGTAACCGGGAATGTGGGAAGGCAGGATATATGGCAATAACCCAGAATCGGAGGATCAGGGTCTGACTAGGCTGTTGGGCATCGATGGGGTAGGAATAGAAGGGAGATATTTTTGCTTGTTTCCTATTTGTCTCAAATGAAATGTAGGTGACTTTTGGCTAGAAATATGAATACTAACATATTTTTATCCTCACCACCTGCTTCTCTTTGCAGGTTTATAGCAATGAAAGATGGCATACAAAAGACAACTCTGAAAAGGATGAACAGCTCAATTTTTACCCAGATCTTTTCTTGGGCTTTAACATAGTGAAAGAGAGAGTTGTAAAAGTTGAAGTTATCACAGGGAGAAAAGAGTAGTAACTTAAAACAATGTGTTTGAAATGAACAATGGAAGCTAAAATGCTGATCATCAGAAAACTGATTGTTGATGCCCAAGGTCCTTCTGACATCCAAGACTTGAATATATCATTCGGTGCACCATGTGCCCGATCAGGCTACTCATAGAGGAAAGAGGAGCCCAGCAGCAGGGTGCAGTGATTGGCATTCAGTCCCCAAACCAGCTACCTGCATGCAAATCCCACCTCTGATAAGCCAAGTGATCTTTGACAAAACCCTTCTGTTAATAAATGAAGGTAATAATAATAATACTTAGTTCACAGAATTATTACAAGGGTTAACATGTGAAAAGATCTGGGGGGCAGTGCCAGGCATTTGAGGAGCTATTAAATGATAGCTGTGATTCTTATGTTCTTCTAACACATAAGAGGCATAATCAGATATTGTACCTTAAGTCTTTTCCTGCTTTCATATGCCCCTGCTCCTCTACTTCTTATAGGATCACATCTTGTTAAAATCAACTAATATTTTGATCCTCAAGTATGTGCCATGAACTTTTGTATATTAATTTGCTTCATACAATCCACTGAGGTTATTTGTCCCCATGCATTAACTGGGTCTTAGGGATTTGAAATAACTTCCTCAACTATTTTGAGTTAGAGTATGGTTTGATCCCATTGATAGAATTTACCATAACTTCATACTCCACTACTGTTTAAGGAGGAAATCTGCACCCAGAGAAGACACACAGTAGTTCACTTCAATGTTGCTCAAGGAGTGAGAAGGCTTCACCAGCCTCTGCTGCAGAGTACTGTTTATCCCTTTGGGGAAAGACTGAAGAGTAAAGTCCCTCAAAAAGACTATGTCCATATGTTTCTATGGAACTAAGTTAACTGCTGATACAATAAATCCAAACCATTGGACATTGGACTAACTGGCCAAAGGTATCTCTAGAAAAAACCTGGCAGGGAATATCAAATTCCAATATCATTAATTTGTTTGATTGTAGAGAGTACATCTCTTCTGGGAGAGATGATAGAATCAGCTCATAATGCCTCAGGTTGAGTCATGTGATTAAAAGAAATGGCCAGGCATTTTTAAGGAGACAAATATTATGTGATAATATCTATTATTAATGATCTATATTCATCAACTGAGGAATGGATAAACAAAATGTGGTATACCCATACAATAGAATACTATTCAGCTGTTAAAAGGAACAAAGCACTGATTCACACCATAACATGGATACACTTTGAAAACATTATACTAATTTAGAGAAGCTGGTGACAAAGGACCACATATTGTATGATTCCATTTATATGAAATGTCCCAAAGAGGAAAATCTGCAGAGATAGAAAGTAAGTTAGTGTTTGGCTAAGGCTAGAAAAAAGAAAGATGTGAGGTTATAAACTTTTCACTCCACGCCGTAGAAGTTGTGAGGCATTCAAAGATGGAGAGAAATTAATTTACCCATATATATAAGCCACCTCTTGGATCACAATCAAAGTAATGATTTTATGGCCATCAATTTAGTGGAGTACTTTCCATTTTTTATTTGACTTTGACAATATCTATGCATTTTTGTTTGGAGTTAGACAAATATTTTTTTGAGGATTTGGGGATGATAAATAAGGGGTATGAGAGGTATTTTAGGGTGTAACAGAAATATTAAAAATTGATCATGGTGATGGATACACAAATCTATAAATATATGAAAGTCATTAAATTATACACTGTAAATGAGTAAATTATATGATATATAAATTATATTTCAAAAAAGCTATATCTATATATCTCTATCTATGTATCTATCTATATATCTATCTATCCTGTATTAAGTGGTCAGTATCTCACCCCACTGGGGCACTGGGAAAAGGGGTCATGGAGGACAGTATTGATGGAAAGACAGGCAAGGGAGAGGTTGAACCCTGGGCCACTCCTCCTTGAAAGTGTGACTGAAGAACTATGGACAGTTGACAGTGGGCAGTAGACATGTTGTTAATAATGATGCCCTAACAGGGGAGGGTATGGGGAAGACATACTTGGCTTCTTATACCTTTGGTCCCAGGCAAGCACAGCTTATTTTCATGTTCTCCTTTTTATCTATGACTAGTCTCACAACTGTACTGTAAAATGCTCTTATTTTAAATCAACATACTTTTAAGATATGTTGATAACAACTAGACTCTGATTTTCGTCCTTATTTACTACTCTTTCCCAAGCCTTAGCATTTCCTCTGGCTCCCATGCCACTAATTCCTTGTGCGGACTTGTCGACACTTCAAATTATATCCAACTCTGCTGCCTCCCATATATTGCCTAGCCAATGTATATACACTTAGCTTTCTTAATCTCCCTCATAAGTAAATTCCTCAGCCCCTTAATCACCCCCGCTACTCTTCTCTGAATCCTTTCCAATGTGTTGACATCTTTCTGGCACAATGGTGCCTGCAGCCATATGCCTTTGGCACCAGCTCCCCTTGGCCTCCCACCAGAAATGGAACTTGGCCGACGTCAGAACAGAGAGTAAGACATATTTATTTGATTTAGCTTTTGATTATGTTCACTTCTTGGGATGGTGGTTGATTACTAGTGATAGGGTTGGCCAGGCATTGGGATTCAGGGCATGTTGGCAGTAGAGGGAGTTTATGTGTGAAAAGCAATAGCATGTAACCTGTGTTTCTCCCAGGAGTGCTTTATTTCTAAAATAGATGAAATCAGGAGCTTTGGGAAATGGTCATATTTTAGATTAGCATCTCAAAGATTGTTTCTGTTTCTATAGCCTGGATTTCAAAATTCAATTTAACTTTTCATAATTTTACAATGTTGAGGTTAGGAAACCTTAAGAATTCCATAGAGAGGAGAAGCCTGTCATAGCAGAATCATCTGGGGCAGAGGCTTTGAACATATAATGTTTACCCATCAATTCTAGATTAGAAATTCTTTACTTCATATGATGGAAGTTGTGAGGCATTCAAAGGTGGAGGGAAAATCAATTTGCCAGTGTTTAAAAACCATTTTTTGGATCTCCATCTCAATACTGGTTCAATGACATCACAATACTGATTGTATGACCCTCACTTTAGGAGAGACTTTCCATTTTTAGGGACTGACAATGTCTATAAGTTTATGGTTTAGATTTGCATTTTTGTACCTAGTAATATGATTTTGCTAATGATAAATCAAGTGACATTCCAAGTTCTTTGAGAAAGAAAATATGTTTGTAAATGAGATGTGTTACACAATGTCAGTAACTATAATCTGTTTAAAATTTAAGAAGCCTCTGACAAAGTTCAGTTATGCATTCAACCAATATCCACTGAGGAGGGCCTATAATATCTCTGGCACTGTCTTAAATGCTGGGGCCACAATACACACGAGATACAGTTCTGACTACAGGAATCAAATATTACAGTAGTCCCCCCTGTTGTCCGTGGAGGATACGTTCCAAGATCCCCAATGGATCCCTGAAACTGTGGGTAGCACCAGACTGTATAAATACTGTTTATTTCCTATACATACATACCAATGATAAGGTATACTGTATAAATTAGACACAGTAAGAGTTTAACAATAACTAATAACAAAATAGGACAATGATAACAATATACTGTAGTAAAAGTTATGTGAATGTGGTCTTCCTCTCAAAATATTTTATTGTACTCTACTCATCCTTCTTGTGATGATGTGGGATGATAAAATCCCTACATGATGAGATGAAGTGAGGTGCATGGTGTAGGGACTGTGATGTAGCATTAGGCTATTATTGACCTTCTGAGGATGGGTCAAAAGAGGATCATCTACTTCTGTACTGCAGTTGGTCAACGGTGACTGGAACCAGGGAAAGCGAAAGCATGAATAAGGGGGTCTACTGTATAAAAATAACCACAGATAGATTGATGCAAGGAGAATAAGGATGGCAAAAATCCATGTCACAGGAAGAAAATATGACTGGTTTTCTTTTTAAACATAGGAGAAAGACACCTATGGCACTCCCAGAGTATCTCACTGATGGCATTCAGTGGCATGACCCTCATATATAAAGGATTGCACATTACTTAGACCAGTATGGACTATATATGTTTTCTTGGTATAATATGGCACAATTATCACAATTGGCAAGACAAATCCTGTTTCTGAGAGTGACACCAAGAGACCATATTGCATTTGCTCAAGTGGGATATATTAATCTTGCCAATGTACAAGGCAGATGTTCAGTCTAGGATTGGGGGAAGTAAGGAAAAGGAACTTGCTATTAGTGACAAATTTGTGTCAAATCCGGCTGGAAGTGATGGAGTGCAGGCAGATGGGCATTCCCATGAGTAGAAAGCATGGAAAGATCTTTCAGCGGTCATCAGAAAAAATGAATCTGAGGCTAAAGCTATAAAAGGAAATAAATTAAGTAGTCAGCTGCCACTGCCCCTTTCTCCTTCAAGAACAGAAGATAGATATTCAAAAGTCAGAAGAAAACCAGCAGCAAACTGCTCAGAGTAATCTCTTGGGCTGATGGAATATAATTTCAGTATTCCAAACCCTATCATAGAGGGTTCTTAACTAACGTGGAAGTTTGGTTTGTTTTTGCTTGCCATGGGCTGTCTCCTATAGTCCCAAATTTTGGATTTTTCTGTGGATGCAAAAGACCTTCTGGAGTTCTCTCACAAGGTCCACCAGGAGATCAGGATTGCCTTCTTTCCAGGAAATGGGATCAGGCAGACCCAGGGGTCCTTTGTACTGTCTCCTTCAAATCTATCAGTCCAACTTATCAGACTGTAAGGCATGTCTTTACTGAAGGCTCAGAGTGCTCTCAGAAGAGAATTACAGTATAGGAACAGAGGTTGAAAATCTAGCTAGCTTTTCCTTAGTCCTCCTCAAGGAAGGTATTTTAAGGTTAACCTTTCAGAAAGTGGGTAAATTTTATATGTTCCCTCTACCCCTAATTTCATTATCCCTCCCTTAATTTATAGATCAACTCATGTGAACCATACACCATCCTGCACCTCTGCCTACAGGTACCCCACCCTCCCCCTTCCTCTCACCATCAGAAAAAACTTCACCCACGCCACAGGAACACATATTCATTCAGTTTCCTTCACATGCCACAGAATGTAATAGTAGAATGAAATGCCATGAAGTGGGCTTTGCAGTGAAACTGTTCAAGTTTCAACCCATTGTTTGCTGGCAAGAGGCCTCAATTTCCTCATCAATAAAATGGGGATAACGCTATTTACTCTGTGAGGTTGAAGTGAGGTTTAAATGAGCGGATACATGGAGAGTGGCTAGCACAAAGCCTGACACATGATTAGTCTTCAAGAAATTGTGGCTGTTATATTATTTCAAATAGTTTGCTGACATTCACCGCTGCCCAGCTAGATTCTGGAGAAAAGGGAAGGTGAATATGAAAACGGCTCCTCAGTTTTTAGTTCACAGATACATAGACCTACTGTTTACTTATAGGATGACCTGCTGGGTAGTCAGGATTCTCTAACATTACTTTTTCTTTTAGTAATATGGTACATGCAGTGTCTTATTAGAGAAATGAATTTTCCTGTTAGCAGCTCCTGGCCTTTTCCTGTAGGAACAACGTACAGGATGTCTTTGTGTCCTTTTGCTCCAGCTGGAGATGAATGAACAGCATCAAAAAACAAATAAGGCTTGGGGCGCCTAGGTGGCGCAGTTGGTTGAGCATCCGACTTCAGCCAGGTCACGATCTCGCGGTCCGTGAGTTCGAGCCCTGCGTCGGGCTCTGGGCTGATGGCTCGGAGCCTGGGGCCTGCTTCCGATTCTGTGTCTCCCTCTCTCTCTGCCCCTCCCCCATTCATGCTCTGTCTCTCTCTGTCCCAAAAATAAATAAACGTTGAAAAAAAAAATTAAAAAAAAAAAAAAAAAAACAAATAAGGCAAAGATTCAAATTCACCATGCACAGAGCACTTCAACATTTAGTGGCCTTTTCCTGTTTCCAAGGCATGGTTCTGACTCTTACTAATATCCTTTTATTCAAGATATCCTTGGGAGGAAAGAGAAGTGAGCAGATAGCATTTCTGGGTTTGCATTTCCTTCTTGGCCAGCTCCACACTGCTCACTCTCTAGCCCATCTTCTAGTCTTGGAGTCTTTATGGCCTTTTACCTCATCAACTACCCACAAATGTTTCCACAAAACTTGTACCCTGGCTTAACTTTCAGATTATGCTTCTACTACCTCCAATACCAGCCACACTCTCTTCACATGAGCAGTTAGGTCTCTGGATTCCTCCTGGATGATGTTTATTTCTTCATCTACAGAGCCAACCTAGATTCTTGGACTTAACACCAAGGGTTTGGTTCTAGTCCCAACCTAGATTTGCCCTTCAGCTGAGACTCTTTCCACCTTCGGAGTGATCCACATTTGGGGTTGTGGGGTTTGACAAAACAGAACTGGGTGTGGAATACAAGGATGGCTGACTGTGGCAAATCAGGCACAGGGTAACCCTGTGAATGAATTTTGCTGACCGATTTGTTTGTTGTGTCTGCCAGCTGAGGTTCCTCTTGTTTAAGCACCCAGTAAACACAAATAATGAAAAGGATTTTTCAAAAGTTCTGTGATGCTATCACTTATTAGAGAGCTCATCACATCACTCTGAATGAAAGTGGAATCTATACACTTGTATTTTCCAGGGTCAGCTTTGAGTCATCTGATGCATAAAGTCACATTAGAGTTCCACAGAGTTTCATCCCTGCCACCTTCTAGGACGCCCGATAATATTAATTGGAAATGAGAAATGTCTACAAATTTATAAATTCTCTATGTGCAGAGTACTTCACAGTGTACAAATTGCTTTTATGCACAATACCTTATTTGAGCCACACAAAAATCCCTGCATGAGGGTTTTTTTTTTTAATGTTTATTCATTCTTGAGAGACAGAGAGACAGAGCATGAGTAGGGGAGGGGCAGAGAGAGAGGGAGACACAGAATCTGAAGCAGTCTCCAGGCTCTGTGTTGACAGCACAGAGCCCGACATGGGGCTCGAACCCACAAACCGTGAGATCACGAGCTGAGCTGAAGTCAGACGCCCAACAGACTGGGCCACCCAGGCGCCCCTGCATGAGGGTTTTAATATCCACATTTTTCAGGTGAAGACAGGTTCAAATTGGTTTTTGTGATTTACCCCAGATCATTCAGAAATGGAGATGTGAGTCCATCCCTTGACTCTGATTATATATCTCTTATTTACAGTAGGTTTTTAACTAGGCATGTTGAAAATATAGTTTCTTAATTAAGCAGTGGAATCAATTAAAAGAATATTAATTAGTGAGATCATGTTTTTTTTTCTTTCTTGCATGTCAACGCCACCATTTTCATTTATTATTAGTTGGTTTCTTCATTATTACATACCTACGAGGTTGTTGAGCACTCTGATTAGTATCTCATCTAAAGCCAATGATTTGTGAATATTGAACTCAAAAAATAATCCCCTTACCTGACTTTAAATCAATAGCAGTGCTGTCTCACTTTTTCATTATTTCCCAAGTGTCCAAATTCTCTCTCTTTATTTTTCTAGTTAAAAACCAATTTGAAAAGCATTTTAGTAACTCTGCCATTATAGAATTCTTGTTGTAATAAAATTAATAATTTAAATTTGTTGGCATCAAATGCTGGAAGTCCTCAGGGCACCTTAATGAAAATAGAAAATGATACCAACACTGCATCATGCCCTGATTACTACCCCGGAGCGAGATTGGGCAAACCTGCCAAATGACTGCAAAAAGAATGATTCCAAATTAAAATTAAAAACAACAATCACATAGGAACGGCATTAGTTTTACCCTGAAGAATAATGGATTTCAGGTCTCTAGCTACAGATGATGGATTCAAGAGAAGGAACATCAACCAAGACACTAAGACTTTATGCTATGAAAATTTTGGTCCTTCGCAAGCACCTAATCCAGTTCTTTCACATTTGTGACGAAGAAACTGACACCCTGAGAGATGAAATGACTTTTTTAAGGTCCTGTGGCTAATTAGAGCAGGACTTGACCAGTGTTAGTACCCAAGCCACCTGTATCAAACCTTGCAGTTTCCCACCGTTCTGTGTTATCCATGACTGTTACCAGCAGACTGAGGATACACTAATTTCAGGCTGCTGGAAGTAACCGGTATTAGGCCACTAATATATAAAGTGGGAAGAGGGGGAAGTCTGAGAGAATGGGGCCAGGAACAGGGTTAAGCAAACAAGGTGACTGAGGCATTTACTTTCACCTTAAAGTAAAAACTTTAAGGGGAGTTAAAATTTTCAATAATTGAGATAATATTATAATTCAGTATTTTTTAAAAAGCAAAATTAATGCAACACAACCATTCTGCATTAATTTTTTACCCCCTTAATCTCTACCTGAGGCCAGAGCCTCATTATCTTCCTTTACCTCCTCCCTTGCCTCACCCTGGCATTAATCCCAGGAATAATTTCTCTTTCCCTGTATGGACTGAGGCTAATTCCCCCAAATGGCAATGTATCACTGCTGAGACCAATGCTTTACTATTGAAATGCTACAGGGAAATCCCCCTTGCTCTATGCAAGGGTCAGATACATATGGAAGGGTGAGGTCACATACTCTGTGTACTGGTTTTAAACTGTGACCAAAAGTTCTTTGATACTCTTTCCTTTGAAAGATGGAATGTACTCTCTCTCTCCTTGAGTGTGGGCTATACTTAGTGACTAGCTTCTAATGCTTAGGATGAGGCAGAAATAACTACATGCTATTTCTGAGCCAAGCCATAGAAGGTATGTAGCTTCCTCCCTGCTCTCTCAGATCACTTGTCCAGGGGGAAGCCAAGTGCCTTTATTGCCGAGGACATTCAGGCAGCATCATAGAAAGGTCCATGTACCATCACATGGTCCTTGTGCCAATGAACAGATCATCAGCCATGTGAACAGATAATCATAGAAAACATTACCTAAAACCTATATTGCACTATTATTTGTATTACTTTGAAAGAGAATTAAAATACCTGAATTTTGCCTTTATTATTAGTTTTAGCATGTTTAAATTAGGTTATCTTCTGTTTCGTTAAATAAATAAAAACAGTTAAAGTGCCCTGATGAATAATAGAATTTTTTTTGTTCTTTTCAGATTTTTTTCCTACACATTCCATATCCTTCATATGTTAAGCAGACTATTTATTATTTATTTATTTACCTATTTATTTATTTTTAATCTTTATTTTTTGAGAGAGTGTAAGTGGGGGAGGGGCAGAGAGAGAAAGAGAGAGAGAGACAGAGAGAGAGAGAGAGAGAGAGAGAGAGAGAGAGAGAGAGAGAATCTGAAGTAGGCTCCAGGCTCTGAGCTGTCAGCACAGAGCCCGAGGTGGGGCTCGAACTCACGAACCATGAGATCATGGCCTAAGCTGAAGTCGGATGCTTAACCACGCCTGAGACACCCAGGTGACCTGCAGACCACTTTAAAAAATTAATTTAGGTATAATTTTCATGCAGTGAAATGCAGGGGATTTCAGTGTACAATTAGATGAGATTTGACAAATAAATAGGTCTGTGTAAACAACACCCCTATGAAGATAAACAAAAACAAAAACAAACAAAAAAAAAAAAAACATTTCTACCACTCCACAAAATTCATTCTTGCCCCTTCTCAATCAATACTCAAAACTCCACTCTACAGCAGATACTATTCTGATATCTATCCATGCCAGTTAGGTGTACCTATCTGTAACTGCATATAAATGAAAACATACAGTATGTACTTTGTGTTTGGCATATTTTGGTTCTCATGTTTTTGAAAATCATCTACATGACTCTGTGTATCAGTAGTTCCTTCTTTTAATACCATTGCATACTACTGTATATGTTTATTTATACATTCTCTTGATGGACATATGGATATGGGTTGTTTGCAGTTTGATGATATGATGAATAAAGCTGCTGTGAACATATAATTTTTTTTTAAGTTTATTCATTTTAACAGAGAGAGAGAGAATGAGAGCACAAGCAGAGGAGGTCCAGAGAGAAGGAGAGACAGAATCCCAAGCAGGCTCCATACTGTCAGCTTCTGAGCTGAGCTCTCTGAGTCCAACGTGGGGCTCAAACTCACGAACCATGAGATCATGACCTGAGCTGAGATCAAGAGTCAGATGCTAAACTGACTGCACCATCCAGGTGCCCCAACATATATATAGCTCTGAGTTTTTTTTTTAATTTTATCTTTGGTACATATAAGTAGGAGTAGAATTGATGAGTCATACAGTTGACATAAGAAGAGTTGACCCTTGAACAACACAGGTTTGAACTATGGGTCCACTTACACACAAATATTTTTCAATAAATATAGTATAGTAATGTAAATGCATTTTCCCTTGTGGTTTTCTTAAAATTTTCTCTTCTCTATCTTACTTTATTGTAAGAATTCATTATGTAGTATGTATTACATATAAACTATGTGTTAATTGACTATTTATGTTATTGGTAAAGCTTAAGGTCAACAGTAGGCTATTAGCATTTAAGTTTTGGGGGAGTCAAAAGTTCTACACAGATTTTCAGCCACAAAGGGTGTTGACATCCCAACCCCTATGTTGCTTAAGAATCAATTGTATACTTTTACAAGAAACTGTCAACAGTATACCAAAATAATTGTATGTTATCTACTCCTACCATCAACAGTCACTCTTTATCATAGGAAAATTTGAAAGACTTTTTAGGATTTCAATTGGGATTAAAAAAAAATGGTGCCCCATCAGTTTGGGGAGGCTAATAGAAGGAGAAAATATAGTTATGGCTTTTGAAAGGCTACTCACTTTGTTGAGAAAATTATTTTTGTAATTTGACACAACTGGAGAGGAATAAAAAAAAAAAAACAGTGAAACTACCTGGTAAATTGTATTCTGTAAAGATTATTATAAAGAAAACACTTATCCTTTTGGTTTGAAAATCTCCAAGTCATTATGTCATGTTCTCTTCCTTCAACACTTATGTGTAATATCCATAAGTAAGGTCTTCTCTTATCTAAATTAGGCACATATTTTAAATATTTTACAGTTATGGAAAATTTAGAGGATGAAGGAAAGAGAGAAGAAATTTGAAAAAAAAAATAGGACTGTAAGCCTTAATACTTTCTAGGGGAACTCCATTAATCAAATCAGTCATTCAAATCCTGTAGCTACTTGTATTATGCATACTATTTTTATATTCAGGAAATTAAGTAAAATATATTTAATGTTCTCCTGCACTCTTCTTTATAGAACATGCAAGGTTTTCATAAGAAAAGGAGGTGGCCTAGCTTGTGTTTTCATAGTGTCCATGGATATTTGATAAATGTTACTGCATCTGTTTTTTGAGTTATAAAATCTTGCCTACTTTCATGTTTAGATAATTGGTGGTATAAAACAATGAGGTACTTAGAAAATGCTTTATTATTGAAGAACATTTTTATTTTAAAAAATTGTAATTGGCTACAGTTTTTATATCTGGCTGTTCTGCAACTTAGAAAATGTAAAGTATTCGTCTGTAGCTGCTTTTCTCTTTTTCTTTTATGGAAGAATTGCAAGATGGAAAAATAATGACCTGACTCTTTATAGAGAAATAAGCCTCATATGGTATGTTTTAAAATATGAATACTTTAATTAGTGAGTATTGAAAGGTAAAGGTTAAAATATTACATCTATTTCTCATTTGCTCTTGCAATATTAGATACTGACTAAAACAAGACAAAGGGAAAATTGAAAATAAATATAAGAAGTGACAGGGCCTTTGCAGCCAGAGGAGTTTGCAGGAGATGAGTGTTCATAAGCTGTGTTGACCAAGTAGAAGAAATGAGCGAAGTCCAGAAGTAATGGGGATGACAGAGATTAAAAGCAGATTAAACTAATTGGGACATTCACTGGGTTTCGCAAAAGGTGTCAAGTTATAAAAAAGAAAAGGTGTCAAGTTATAAAGGGGTGGGGACAACTATATTCATCCTCTCAGCAGATATATCAGAAATATGTGGGATTATGGGGGTTGACTAATTAAAGTGAGGCAAACACGACGCAGGCCTGGGAAGTAACTACCTCAGCACTGTGCTTCTTCAACTCTCATTCCCAGAGGCCGTAGAAATACACTAAAGGTAGGCATATCACAGCTCCCAAAGTGGTTGTTGTCTGAAACTGGAAAATTAAAAATAAATGGATGGGAAGAAGGGGAGGATACAAGACTGATTACTACCACATAAGCATTTTATCATAGGCACAAGAGAAGACAGACCGATAGGCCTTTTGCAGTGACAGAGATAAAGCGGCAAAAGTTTGAAACACAGAAGTTTAACTACCAAGCTTATTTATAACCTCCTACATTCAAAGATACCACAATTTTGCGGAAGCAGCACTATATTTTATGGGTGTCATTTTTGAAGAGTCCACATACAATAAACAACCAGTGTGTATTGGAAGACATGTAAATAGTAACAGTGTGGTGTAGAGTTAATTTCAAGTGCATTTCTCTTCGGTGAAAAGTTCATGACCTGGAATCAGAAAAGGAGCCGAGGTAGTGACATAAGTGAACCTATACAGAAATATTTGTTTTCCTTGGATCTTTCCTGCTCCTACACCAAGCAAGGCTCCTTTTTCCAAAGCCAAATATTACTGTGCCTAATCAGAAAAACTAGTATAAACACTACTGAGAGAGAAAAAAAAAATCACAGCATCTGTAGTGTGCAGTGAAGTTTGACAAGTAACTTGGGGAATCCCAGCATTTTCTGGTCCATCCACCAGGACTTGGAGGGCCCAAGGACTGAGTAAGAATGGATAGCATAAGGATAGGTTCTTGGCAAAAGCCTCCATTTAGTTTACAGGTAAAAATATATTGGGCAGACAATGCTACATTTTAGCCTGCATTTAGAACACAAACCTAAATAAATTAGCTCTATCAGAGAAAAACAGTTTAATTAACATTTATCTGTAGAGAGCATACAGAAACTCAAAATCCAAGACTTTTCTTCTTACAAATTTTACCGTATTGTGTGGTAAGAATACTATAGGAGATCTATCATGTTAACAATATTTTGAATGTATAATACATTATTGTTGAATACAGGTACGATGTTGTACAGCTGATCTCCAGAGTTCATATATTCCGTTTAATTGAAAATTTATGGCTGTTGGTTAGTAACTTCTCATTTCCCCTTCCCCCCAGCCCCTGACATTTTCATTCTTTGAGTCTATGAATTTGACTATTCTCGGTGCCTCATGTAAGTGGAATCATGCAGTATTTGTCTTTCTGTGCCTTATTTTACTTATTGTAAACCATCAAAATTCATCCATGTTGTCACTTATTGCAGATTTTTAAAAAAAATATTTAAGGCCAAGTAGTATGCCATGGTATGTATATACAACATTTTTTTAATCCATTCATCTGATGATGGGCATTTAGGTTGTTGCCCAACCTTGGCAATTGTGACTAGTGCTGTGATGAACATAGGAGTACAAATATCTCTTCCAGATTCTCATTTCAATTTCTTTTGGTAAATACTTAGACGTGAGATTGCCAGGTGATATGGTAGTTCTTTTTAAAATTTTCTTCTGAGGAATCTTCATACTGTTTTCCACAGAGGCTGTACCATATTTCAATCTCACCAACAGTGTTGCAGGATTCCAATTTCTTTACATCCTTGTCAACAAGTATTGCCTTTTTTGTGTGTGTGTGTGTGTGTGTGTGTGTGTGTGCATGTGTTTATTTTTTTTAGTTTATTTTTTTAACTTTATTTTTGAGAGACAGAGAGATACAGAGTGCAAGTGGGAGAGGGGCAGAGAGAGAGAGAGGGAGGCACAGAATCTAAAGCAGGCTCCAGGCACTGAGCTGTCAGCACAAAGCCTGATGCGGGGCTCAAACCCACAAACTGAGATCATGACCTGAGCTGAAATCAGATGCTTAATTGACTGAGCCACCTAGGTGCCTGATTTGTTTGTGCTTATTATAGTCATCCTGAGAAGTGTGAGGTGATAACTCATTATGATTTGATTTGCAGTTTCCTGATGATGGGTGACATTGAACATTTTTCATAAACCTGTTGGTCATTTATTTGTCTTCTTTGAAGAACTATCTACTAAAGTCCTTTGTCCATTTTTTAATTTGGTTATTAGGGTGTTTTTGTTTGTTTGCTTGTTTGTTTGTTTTTTGTTTTCTTTTTTATTATTATATTTTTGCTGCTGTTTTCCCCCATGCCACAAGTTGACTTTTCACTTTGTTAATGGTTTTCTTTGCTGTTTAGATGCTTTTTAGTTTGATATAGTCCCACTTGTTTATTTGTGTTTTTGTTGCCTGTGCTTTTGGTGTCATATTCATGAAATTGTTAGCAAGACCAATGTCATAAAGCCTTTCCATTATGTTTCTTCTAGGAGTTTTATAATTTCAGGTCTTATGTTTAAGTCTTTAATCCATTTTGAGTTGATTTTTGCTTATGGTATAAGATATAGATCCAGTTTCATTCTTTTTCAGGTGGACATCAGGTTTCCTAATGCCATTTGCTGAAAACTTTTAAATGTCCTTTTGTTCATAGTCCGATGAGGAAGAGAGAAGAAGTGATCAGTAGAAATAAGTTTTGTCAGTTAACTGAGTCAGACTGTACAGTGAGGGTCCTAGACAGGGAAAGAATTAGTTGAAGGCACTGTGTGACTTGCGGCAGCGGGTGGGAGTTGTCACTGAGTTACAGAGAGCTCCATCTGAGCCATGACTGAGATTCAGAACCTTTATCTCTGCAGAAGTAGTTGACCTATTCGGAATTCTACTCGTATGACATATTTACATATGGGATTTTGTCTGTTGCCTGAAAGAGTTGAGTGGAAAGTGGAATTGGAGGGGATATGATAGTGTCTTCCATTTGTCCAGACTTGGAGATGGTGACCTGCTATGGCCACAAATGTTAAAGCTCCTGGAGGGTTTCTCAGCTTTGAGGTGCGCTGGGAGAGTCCGAGAGTGGAGGTAGCATAGCAGCAGCAAGAGCAGCAGACTAGCAGAATACCCATGGGAAAGCACCAATGTCTGGTAACTATGGCTCATCTGCCACCCCCAGAGAGAGAGGCACAATTCTGAGACATACTTAGGATTCTGATGAGGTCTTGAGAAATACTTGAGAAGAAGAGAAAGAGAGACATGTTGATGTTCTACAGTTATGCAGATGAGGGTTCTGCAGAGCAAAAGCGCCTGTCAATTAATGCTCAGCCATTTCTGGCACTGAGCCATAGCCACACTAATGGTATATTTTCAAAATAAACTGTTGATAGTTATGGTACAGTTTGTAAAATTCATAGAAATCTTAAACAAGAGGTAGAGATCTGGATTTTGGACACTGATAGTAACTGTCGATGCAACTCTGAGAGGTAGTCATTTCAGTTCTTTGGACATCATGTTTCTTATTTACCAACAAGCCAATTGGAATTCAGAAACTTTAAGCTCCACTTCATTTTTACATTCACCCAGGTTTTATTCTCTCTCAGATTAGTATGTATGTACAAAATCTAACACTGCAAGCTAATATGGCATTTTCCTACTGATTGGTCCCTTTTATAACTCTTTACCCACGTCATATATCAAAATGGCATATATTCACCCACACGTATAATCTTTAAAAATATACTAAGGTCAGCCACACATTGCTGACCACTTTTCCTCTAGGGTCTCAAGTTACAAAATCACTCTGGATCCTATTTGAGACCATTGCTAAGAAAGGATGTGGCAAGCATCACACTCTTCTCACCCAGCAGCTTTGTCTTTCACTTTGGGAATAGACAGGATCCTAACCACCCTGCTACCCACCACTGTCACCCTGACTCCTGGAAAATCTGAAACCAGCTGATAGTTATCTCATAACCTCAAGGCATTGGCTGCACTATCAAGGATCAGATATCTGCTCAATGTAAGGTGAGATTTCGTTTCACGTAGATGTTTACATTAAATGTAGTCCGAATATTTACATTAAACATATTCAGAATAATTATTTTCACTAGAACATTGATAGATCAACCAGTGGCAATTTAATGAGAATATTGTCTGTCCTTGTAAGGGATATTCCCTCTTAGCAGCAAAGGTGGGACCAGAGCGCACTGTATCACTCAGTCTTGTCAGAGGAGATGTTCTGTCACTGATTAAAGAGCTGCATGTCCTCTTTAGTCACAAAAACATTTCATGGGGTAACCTTGTTTCTGTCTTAATGGATTCAGGCAATGTAATGAGAGCTACCAAAGTGGACACGAAGAAACCCTTTGAGAGACAGAACATGTCACTTCTCACTTACTCAACTAATGGCTGTCCCTCCCAGGCTGAGCACCCTCTGGACAGAGCTGAAAGAATCATTTAAAATGCACCTGTGTTCCTTCCTTCCTTCAAATGCAGCCAAAAGAAGCCAAAAAAAGATAGTTTTTTCTTTATTTGAAAGACCAAACACAACTCGCAGGTGTCTTAGTTTCATCAGAGCTGTCTGATGGTATAATATCAGAGAGAAAAAGAATACTCCCCTAAAATTTATTCAATGCATACTCTATCTTTTAAAGGTATATTTTCATCTCTCAGAGTTCCACAAACAGCACAACACCTTTGGATGTTGATAGGTCCAAAATAGGTTGTTTGTTTGTTGGTTTTTTTGTTGTTACAGATTAGAAACCGAAGACTCGGGGGATTTATGTGATGTCTGTAATATACACAATAAATGAAAGGCTGACAAAGTAGGACCAGGATTGGGGTTCTCACACTCTACATTTACTTCTTTATCTTTCTCTCCTTTCCCTTCCTCCCCAGCCCCTCTCTATGTGTATGTATATGTATATGTATATGTATATGTATATGTATATGTATATGTATATGTATACGTGTATGTATACGTGTATGTGTATGTGTATGTGTATGTGTATGTGTATGTGTGTGTTTACTGATAGCAACTTAATACCTGCCATGACCAAGCTGGGATGCATGCAGGATAAGTAATTCTACTGTTCTGGGAGTCAGGAAACGAAGGCCTGAGTTACTGAGAGTGCGGTTTTATTCTGACTTTTTCCAATTTGAAGAAGAAGCTAATTCATAAACTATATGGTAAGCACATTTAACTGTTCTAGGATTTTTCTCATGCTTCATGAAAACAGAGATCATAACTGGGAAACCAACTGTAAAATTAAAAGAACTAGATGTTGCCAATAAAGACCATCATTTCAGGAAAATAAATTTGTTTCTTGGAAGCTGTTCTTGAATGTATGCTTGAGGTGCCCACAAGAAAACTAATTCAACCGAGAAACAAATTGATCTTGCTTCACTGGTTTATATGAACAGAGTAAAATACACACCAACAAGTTATATCACTTAATAACTCCTTGTTTCCTATAACAAATCAATGACAAGATCACCTTGAATTTCCATATTTTGAAAACATATGTACAAAGTACCTAGAACTTTACTTGATGCACCAAATTATGAGTTTCATTAAGAACATCTTCAGAGCCTGCAGAATCAAAATAACCACTGTATAGTAGTACCTTTATCCATCTTATTTGGGAATTTTGTTTCTTGAGGTTTTTAATTCTTGTTAATATATCGGTAACATTAGTGTGGAGATGAAATAAAAGTGCACAATTCGATAGTGCGATTGTTGTCTGGAAGTGTGTCATTTTATTCTGTGAAGGCATTTGATTGGAGCTTACAGGGGAAAAAGGAGCTCATCTTTGCAAAATCAGTTCTCTCAGGGCTTGAATTCTTCCTTATTGTGATTTTAAATGTTGCTTGTAACGTTTTTATTAAAATGGTGGGAAGTGGGAATTTGCAGGTCGTATTCTTCATTTCCCAATTTGCAAAAGCTAGCGTTCAGCACATTTCTGGCACTTAATTTGGGGCATCATAGGAAACAATGGAGTGACGCTTGAAAATCTTCCTGTTAAGTGTTTCTCTAAACTTCTTTCTCTTCTGTGCTGCAGGGGAGCAAAGCAAATAGTCTTTGACCATGGCCCACACAGAAATGGTCTTCCTGAAAGGGAGATGTTATTTCCAAATGCTGAATGGAATGAAATGATGTGCATACATTATTCCTTAACATTTTAGCCCAATAAACATACCAAAATACATGAGAAATACATGTACTAGCTAAAAAATAAATGCATTCTGAGTATCATTACTCTAGACTCCACTTTTGGGAAATCACAATGATTGGGAAGGTACATATTAATGTTCAAATAGCAAACTGGGTTTAATGAGCAAATTAATAATAAAAATTCAATCTAAGAGAGGTATGTTTAAATATCAGGACATTGACAATTTATGAGGTCTCCAAAGCAACTGTTTTATTACTCAAAAAACAAGTCTTAAATTTTTCTTAGTTTGCTTAAATGAAAGTTATTTGAAAAAAAAAATACTTAAGCTACTTTGCCTACCCCTAGGTTTTTTTCCTTTAAGAAATATATTTTGAATTTATGTTCATTACAAATTCAAATTTTATAAATTCAATCTGGAATTTATGCATTTGGCTTGATCATACTTCTTTAGAGTTATAACTGCATTTTCTAATTGTGTTAAATAAATCTCACTAAATATGGTTCTTTTTATGTCAAATTTAAAAAATATATATCAGAAACATGAACCTGCTATAAGCATAAAATTGTCGAAATCAAAAGAAACCCTAAAGTTCATTTGTCAGATTTTTTTGCTATCTTACTATAAAGTGACAGCGTGTCCTTTACACTCTAGAGACCCTTTGTTTGAAATAGTTCACATATTCCATATTTATTATGAAGGATCATCTACCCAACTTACTAATATTCATATACTGATATCATTATGTATAAATAATATTAATGCATTAAGAAAATGATGGTATATAATATTTTTATTAGCTTTGCAGGCTCATTGCAGTATTTATTTATTTCTATTAACCTGTGAAATACTGAAAATAGCTAATGGGTTCCCAACAATCTTAATGGAGTATGAATGAAAAAAATGATCTTCTCCAAATTAATTTACGAATTTAAAAATCCAGGATTGAAAGAGTTAGGAAAATACCTAATTTAAGTAATATACTCTGTAGCCAAAGTTGTGAGGGAATGTCCTAACATAACACTGTCATTAGCATGGTTATGCAGACTCTCACTTTTCTAGGGTTTCTTGAATCTTCCTTTTTCTGCATACCATTTTCTGCATACCAAAGATGAAGGGGCCTAATGAAAATGACTCTGCTTTAAGTTTAATTTTGAGACCTGGGGCTGTGTTTTGCTTGGGAGGATAGGTAATTTTGAACAGGGTAGGTCTAGACTTCTGGGGCCCTTATTTCTTTGCCACTGAAAGACTGGATATACAATCACCAGACCATATGTAAAAATAAAATTCTTACCCACAACCTGCAGCAACCAGCCCAAGAAACTAACCCATTTTCTACAGTAATCATCCTCACAAAGCAGCCTGCTCTCCGTATATAAGTTAAACTTGTGTGAATTCAGGTCTGTAACTCCAGTAACAATCCAGGTAGTCAAAAAATAACTCCTATCACAATTGGCCGAGAGTGGCCAGGACTTGATTAATAACTGAAAGCTTCCATGGTTTTTGTCCCCACTTCCAGTTGAGGACCAATCAGAGAAAGCAAATATGTACCTCCAATCAGTCACAAAGGGTGACCCCTTGCTAGTTAGCCCACCTGCAGCGTCTCCTTGCCAATAGCCTCCAATCAGAGCATCACTTGAAGCCTCTCCTTTTTCTATAAAGGTTTCCCATTCACCTGCCTTTTTGAGTCTTTACCAAACACAAGTGGTGGTGGCAGACTCCCTGGCTATAGCTCTGAATAAATAGATTTTGCTTGTTCTCATTTGGTTTGTCTTTGTTTATGTCCACACTGATTCACAATGTAGTTAGATTCGGATTAGGTTTAGGTTCAATGAAGAAGATAACGTGTTTGTTTTTAGATATGGAAGCAATCATTTCTTTTTGGTTAAGATTAGGAAAGGCTTCATGAAAGAGTTTACATTTGATTTGGGACAAACAGGTAAGATTAGACTGGAGGCCAAATAATGTTTTTGTTGTTTTTGTTGTAGTTACTGTTGCTGCTTCATTTCTATTGTTGTGAAATTAATGACACTTAAAATCTCATTATCCTACGTTTGTAATTGATCAACATTTAAACTGATCGCATCCTAAATTGGTTCCTGATTTTAGAATTTGCCCCACATTTTGCATATCTTTTTATTAGCTCTTTTGAAGCGGTCCTTTTTTTGCTTGGTCTTTTTTGGGTGTGGGGGGCAGAGGTACTGAGGTGATGGATGTCCCTATTCTAACTAATTTTTCAAGTGTCCATGAGTTATAAAATGAGGACTATTTTAGGCATTTATTTTCTTTGCCCCACTGCATTGTCCATCTGTCAAAGTTCATCAAAGCCAAGAGCTCAGACTACCACAATGAATTTGAAAAAGTAGGTCCAAGAAAACTGACCTGGAGAGAATGATAAAACATTCAAACCTGTTCTTTTAAAAATCAACATTCATGGGGCACCTGGGTGGTTCAGTCGGTTAAGTGTCTGACTTCAGTTCAGGTCATGATCTCACAGCTCGTAAGTTTGAGCCCCACATCGGGCTCTGTGCTGACAGCTTGGAGCCTGCTTCAGATTCTGTGTCTCCTTCTCTCTCTGTCCCTCCCTGGCTTGCATGCTCTTTCTCTTAAAAATAAATAAACATGAAAAAAAAATAAAAGTCAACATTCAGCATATAGTCATATATACATAAACCTTAAGTAATTTTATTTTTGGTTGTGAGCAGTAGGAATTTCAATTTTAATTTCAATTTCAATTATTTTAATTAATTTCAACTAGGAAAAGCCAAAGCACATTCTCAGGGACTTTTGGTGTCAGCTCACAGACATTAAGACCTGTGGATAACACCATTCCCAACTTTACAACAAAGAAAATCTAGACAAACAGCAAACGAGTGACTTTTACTGAAACTTTCATAGAACTGAAGTTGTAGGAGAAGCAAATAAACATAAAACTGAGAGAGAAACAGGCACCTAAAGGAATAGGAACACCTTACTATTTGTTTGCCTGGGTCAGCTCTCATCTAACGACATACAGACCTATAAATCAATTTAAATAGAAATTTTGAAAGAATGGCTAAAAGTAGGGTGGAGCCTACTGAGAGAGGGTAGAACTTCAGAAGGTCACAGATACAGGGGGATCCACATACTCTAGCAAAGTTTTCCTCCAAGAACACTGCTAGGTAGCCTATAGAAAAGATTTGAGATAATCCTGAGAAAGCTCCCTCATGATGGGAATAAAAAGGAAAAGCAGCTACTGCCAAAACTCTGTGAAGACCCATCCCACCTTTCTCCTCTCACGAGTAAAAACTTTCATCTGGAAAGGAATGACATCAAAACTTGTAACCAGAGGGCACTGGTGGAAGCTTCTAGCAGTTGAAGAAGAGAAATGTAGACTAAACATGAAAATCTTTATACACTATTTTCTCTATCTTCCCTGAGGAACAAAAGCCCTAATCTGCACAGGGAGAGTATCAAAGTGTGTGCCCTAAGAGCACCGGGTTGGGGAATGCAAGTGAAGTGATGGGAAGGAAGACAATACTCAAAAAATACCCAGATTAATTTCCTTATTATCCCTAAGAAACAAAAACTTTACTCTGTAGCCTGAGAGCACTGGTGAAACCCCATGGTGGTTAAAGTTGGAGAATGGAGGCAAAAAGTGAAGTCCCCAGGTCCATCTCCTGTATTGTAAGTAACTATGAAAAGTGCCTCACCCTACATGGAGAGGGTACCACATGTGGGGATGCTGTAAGGTACACATTGCACCTGGTGGGGTGGAGCAGGTATAGGAGAATTAATTTCCACCCTTTCTTGTAGGGCAGAATGAATGCTATGCTCATCATTATGTCTGGAACAAGAACAGGAACATTTGTAAAGACAGCATCCCCAAGAACAGGTTCAAAATATCTGCCTAAGATGAAAAATTATGCTCCCTCCCACATCCTCTGTAATCATGCTAACAAGCATTAGTTTAAAAATAACAGTGTAATGTAGCTGGGAGAAATGGAAAATACAGACTATCTTCAGGGACTAATGCAAAGGGGAGAACCCAAGTCAGGAGGGGAAACAAAAGGAAAGAAAAAAAATATATCACTGGAGGAAGACTTTGGCACACTTAGAGTACCCATAGCAATACAAACTTCAAACCCAGCCCAGATTAACACAACCCCCACAGAAGGAAAGATGCTATACTGCAAGCATAAAACTATTTAATTTAGTATTTATCATCCTATACAAAATGTCCAGCTTTGAACAAAAAATTATGACATATATAAAAAGGCAAAAACAAACAAAAACAAATAAAACACACCAGAAGAGACAAAGTAAATATTAGAACAAGACTCAGATATGACAAAGTACTGGTACTACCAGAGAGGAAACAAAATAAGTTAATTATTATTACTAAGTTATAGATTCTCAAGGCAAAGGTAGACAACATTTGAGATCAAGCAGCTAATAAAAGAAGAAAGATGAAACCTAAGGAAACATCAAATACAAATATTAGAAAACAAAATGGAGCCTGCTTGGGATTCTGTTCTCTCCTTCTCCCTGCCCTTCCCCTACTCGTGCTAGCTCTCTCTCTCTCTCTCTCTGTCTCTCTCTCTCTTTCTCTCAAAATAGATAAATAAACTTAAAATAAAATAAAATACAAGTGAAAAAAGAGCAGAAGGGAAAAAAGAACAGAATCTCTAGAAATTATGAGGCACTATACAGTGTATCATATGTGTGCATAATTAAGAAAGGATAAAAGAAAAATAGGGGAAAAAAATGAGGAAATAGTGGCCCAAAATTTTCCAAAAGTAACAACACACACTAAACCAGTTTCAAGACTATTTAGAGAACACCAACAGGGAAAGCTAGTGAAAAACAAAAACAAAAACAATAAAAAAAACATACACATACCAAAGCCTGTCACATTAAACTGCTGAAAAGCAAAAGCAAAAGGAAAATCCTGAAGATAGCCTGAAAGGTGGGAGAGACACATTATTTACAGAAGAAAAAAGTTAATAATTATAGCAGACTTCTTGTAAGAAAGTCTATAACCAAGAGGAGAGATAGAATGACGTCCTTAAAGTGCTGAAAGCAAATGTCAAATCAGAATTCTATACCTAATAAAAATAGCTTTCAAATAAAAATTGACAATGTATAAAAATAATTATATACCACAACCAACTATGCAAGACTGGTTCAACATTTTAAAATCAGCCACTGAAGTTTACAACAACCAACTAATGAAAAGGAAGTAATATCTTATCAATTGACACAGAAAAAGCACTTGGCAAAATCTAACACACAGTTATAATAAAAGAAAACACTCTTAGCAAATAAGGAATACAGGCAAATATCTACATTTTGATAATCTTTTAAAATAACTTACAAAACTATGAAACAATGTCACCGAACGTGGTGGGTGGTACTTTTTAGATGCTGACCTAAGTAACTTTAGAAATGAGTGTAGTCTGTAAGAGCAAAGACAAAAGAAATTATAAATAACCATAATATTCTAGTTGATATTTTTTTTCTTTTGGAGGAATAAGTTAGCAATTCTAAAATCATGTATACGGGAATGGAACAATTAAATTAATGGAAGACAGATGACAGAATTTAGGTTTCTTATTGTTAGAATAGGAAATTGCACATAGGCTAGGACAAGAATTACTCACCTGGTAATGGATAGTTATAGACATCAGTATGAACTCATGTTTAATTTACTAGAGATACAGATGGATACATATACAAATACTTATAGAAATATGTATGCATGCATATATTTCCTTACTACGGCAGCTAAGAGGGCCTAGGATCAAAGCACAACAGTAACAGTGTGCAAACCTAGCATCCAGATCTTTGTTTCCAATACCATTCTTCAGGTAAAGGAAACAAAACTCCTTGAAGAAATGGCTAATTGGAGGACTTGGGTGGGAAATATACAAGATAAGACTAGAGCATCTTGTAGTGCAAAAAAAGAAAAAAAAAGTAAGACTGTATAAAAGGAGAAGTTCAAAAATCTCCCAATAGCTAAAGCTGAAACAATTTACCTACTTTCTATAAAAAGCCACCTTATATACAAAGAAGTAGATAATGTAAAAGAAAAAAGAGGAAGAAAGAAATATCATGGAAGCACTAATTAAAATATAGTGAGAGGGGTATTTGGGTGGCTGAGCAGTTCAGTGTCCAACTCTTGATTTAGGCTCGGGTCGTGATCCCAGGGTGGTGGGATCGAGCCCCGTGTCAGGCTCCAACATGAGAATGGAGTCTGCTTAAGATTCTCTCTCTCTCTCTCTCTCCCTCTCTCTCTCTCTCTGATCCTCCCCAGCGCTTGCTCTCGCTCTCTCTCTCTCCCTCTCAAAAATAAATAAATAAATAAATAAATAAATAAATAAATAAATAAATAATAAATAAATAAAAGAGGGGGACAAGTGTGGTTTCCCATTCTACATGTAAAGAGCTTGGAAGTCACCATCCTAATAACAAAGAAAAAGCTGAACAGACTGAAAAATCAACAACTTTTGTTGAATCTTTAAGAGAGGGAAGGACACAGGGAAAACCCTTACTCCCAAGATGGAGAGACATAAAGATGAATACAGATATCACAGCTTACCAGAACAAACTCAGGAATGAGAATGACCACAGGAACCATTGATAGGATGGGAAAACCTTAACTGCAATTGAAGAATTGCTGGAGGCTTAATGTTGACAAGTTTGAGAATTAAAAATCCCAGAGGGACCTGGTTATAGTGGGGCCCCTCAATATTGTGAGATTAACAACTCCAGGAGCTTGATCACATTTCTATAGTAAACACTGGAGAAAAATCTCCTCATTATTCCAGCACGGGAAAGGGAAAAGGAACCAATCAGAAATATGCCAATGCACTCTGTTCTTAACAAGGTCTATATTTAGGGAAAACTAGTTAACCAGAGACTAACCTACTAGGGTATTATCAGATCATAACTGCCCTGGGGGAGGGAAAATAGCCACCTCCAGCCAGCAATAGCCTACTATATGGGAATATTAAAATACCCAACTCCAATACACTCTAGCCATCTTGTCCCACCTAAGGGGAGAGAAAATTGAGAACATTTGTAAACTTCACAGTCAAGAGGCATAGGCTCACTAAAAGACTGAAACAGAATCATAGAACTACAGAATGCTTCCTTCCTCCACATTCCACCAATACATTAATAAAAGCCTTTTTACAGAAGTTTTTTTTTTTTTTTAACTGGTACATCATGTCCAGCTATCAAGAAAAAATTACAAGACATACCAAAAGACCAAAAACCAAAACCAAACCAAAGACAAGCAAACAAAAACACCACAATTAGAAGAGACAGAAAAAGTATCAGAACCAGACATGGCAGAGATGTTGGATTTATGAGACTGGGAATTTAGGACTGTGATTAATATGTTCAGGGTTCTAATGGATAAAATAGAGAACATGCAAAAGCAGATGGGCAAGCAGAAAGATGGAAATCCAAAGAAAGAACCAAAAAGAGGTGCTAAAGATAAAAACACTAACAGAAACAAAGAATGATTTTAATGGACTTACTTATTAATAAACTGGACATAGTTGAGTAAAGAATATCTGAGCTAGAAGACATATCACTATAATTCTCAAAAACTGAAAAGAGGACAAAGACTAAAAAAGCAGAAGAGAATATCCAACAACTGTGGGACAAGTACAAAGGTGTAATACATATGTATTGGGAATACCAGAAGGTGAAGAAATACCAGAAGGTGAAGAATATCATTTTCAAGCTAGAAAGATAAAGAAAAGATTCTGAAAGAAGCTAGAAGGAAGAAATACCTTGATCTATAGAGGAACAAAGATAAAAATCATATCCAATTTCTTTGAAAACATGCAAGCAAGAAGAGAGTGGAGTGAAATATTTAAAATTTTTGGAGAAAATGTCCATCAACCTAGAATTCACATAAAATAATCTTTCAAAAAGGAAAGAGAAAAAGACTCTCAAACAATAATTGAGCCATTTTGTTGCCAGTAGACCTGCATTATAAGAAATGCTAAAATAAGTCCTTTAGAAAGAAGGAAAATAATGTAGGTTAGGAACTCAGGTCTACATAGAGGAAAGAAGAGAATCAAAGAAAGAATAATGAAAGTAAAGCAAAACAAAACAAAACAAAAACTTTTTATTTTTCTTATTCTCAAAACAAACAAAAAAACCCCAAGAGATAGTGGGAATATTTATTCTGACAAAATCAGACTTCAGGATAAGGAAGAATAAGAGATAGAGAAAGACTTATATAAATATAATAGAGTATATTCTTCAAGAAAGCATAGCAATCCTAAATGTCTATGAACCAAACAGAATCCAAAAGAATGTGAGGAAAACCACTGTTTTCTTATTAATTTTCTGTATGAGTAATCTATTCATTGGTGTAAATGGATATTACAGTCCCCTTCTATTATTACTGTCAATTCCCCCCTTTATGTCTGATAATATTTGCTTTATATATTTAGGTGCCTCTCTGTTGAGTGCATAGATATTTATAATTGTTATATCTTCTTGTTGGATTGATCCCTTTATTATTCTGTAATGCTCTTTTTGTCTTTTTTTATAGTCTGTTTCAAAGTTTATTTTGTCTGATGTAAGTATAGCTAACCCCAGGTTTTTGTTTTCTTTTGTTTTTAACTTCAGTTTACATGGAATATCTTTTTTCCATCCCTTCATTTTCTTTAGGTTTGAGGTGAGTCTCTTATAGGCAGTATATAGATGGGTTATTTTTGTTTTTGTTTTTGTTTTGAGTGTTTTTTTGTTAATCCATTCAGTCACTCTTTGTCTTTTGATTGGAACATTTAGTACATTCACATTTAAAGTAATTATTAATAGGTATGTACTTATTACCATTTTGCTAATTGTCTTCTGCTTGTTTTTGTGGTTCTTCTCTGTCCTTTCTTCTTCTCTTGCTGTCTTCCCTTGTGGTTTAATATCTTTCTTTAGTGTTATGCTTGGTCTCATTTCTTTTCATTTTTTTGTATGTAATTTAGGTTTTGGCTTGTGGTTATTATGAGGTTCATATATAACATTCTATGTATATAGCAGTCTGTTTCAAAAATAGAAATACCATATAATCCAGTAATTCTACTTCTGAGTATTAACCTGAAGAAAATGAAAACACTGATTTAAAATGTGTGTGTGTGTGTGTGTGTGTGTGTGTATGTGCATGTATACACACCTTTATGTTTATTGTAGCATTATTCACAATAATATAGATATGAAAGTAGTATAAAGTGTCCATCAATTGACAAGTGGAGAAACAAAATGTGATATAGATATAGATATATAATGGAATATTAGTCAGCCATAGAAAAGATGAAATCTTGCCATTTACAACAACAAGGAGGGATGTAGAGGTATTATGCTAAGTAACATAAGTTAGAGAAAGACAAACACCATATGATTTCTCTTATATGTGGAATCTAAAAGACAAAACAAACTAATAAACAAAAAATAGAAACAGACTCATAAAGACAGAGAACAAATTGGTGGTTGCCATAGGGGAGGAGGGAGGAGCAATGGATGAAATAGGTAAAGGGGGTTAAGAGGTACAAATTTCCAATTATAAAATAATAAGTCACAGGAATAAAAAATACAGCATAGAGAATATGGTCAATATGTCAATAACTTTGTATGATAACAAATGGTAAGCACACTTATGGTGAGAATTTTGTAATGTATATAAATATAAATGTTGGGTGACTATTTTGTACACTTCACACTACCATAATGTATGTCAACTATACCTCAATTTAAAAAAAATTACATAAAGCAAAACCGGAAACATCTGAAAGGAAAAATAAACCAAATCCACAGTTATAGGTAAAGCTTCAACATTACTCTCTCCATAGTTGATAGAATAGGCAGAAAAATTAAAAAACATATACATTACCTAAAAATATTATCATCCAATTTGACCTTGTTGATACTTATGGAACTCTCAAGCAACAACAACAGAATATCCATTCTTCTCAAATGGCATTGTGCATCTGCTAAGATAGACTTAGGAAAATTTTATAAACAGAAATAATACAAAGTATCATCTCAGATCATAGCATACTTAAATTAGAAACCAGAAAATAGGGGTTCTTGGGTGGCTCGGTCAGTTAAGCACCCGACTCTTGATTTCAGCTTCAGTCATGACCTCAGGGTTCCTGAGTTCAAGCCTTGCATATCAGCACAGAGCCTGCTTGGGATTTTCTCTCTCTCCTTCTCTCTCTCTCTGCCTCTCTACTGCTTGTGTTCTCTCTCTCCCTCCCTCCCTCTCTCTCTCAAAATAAATAAATTTAAAAAAATAAAAACAAATACATCTATAAAATCTCCAAATACTTGTAAAGTAAATAACAGTACTAAATAATCATGGCACAAAGAGGAAATATCAAAGGGAAAAATAATCTTTTGAATAAAATAAAAACTAAAATATGGGACATCAGAATTTATTTAATAGGAAACTTATGGCCTTAAATGTATATGTTAGAAAAGAAGAAGGTCTAAAATCAGTAATTTAAGGTACCACATTAAGAAACTAAACAAAGAATAGCAAATTAAATCTAAAGCAGGCAGAAAGAATGATATACAATGATAAAAGTAGAAACAACTGAAATTATAAATGCAAAAACAATAGGGATAAGCAATAAAGACAAGAGACATTCATTTGAAAAGAACAATAATATTGATTAATCTTTAGCTAGCATGATCAAGAAAAAAATAGAGAAGACATATATTACCACTATCAAGGATGAAAACAGAAACATCACTTCGATCCTACAGACATTAAAGGATAGTAAGAGAATACTGTGAACAATTCTATATTCATAAATTTAATCATCTAGATGAATAGACAACTTCATTGAAAGTTACAACTATCTACACTCACTCAAGAAGAAAATTACTTGGATGCCTCTATCTATTAAAGAAATTGAGTTTGTACTTAAAACCCCACCCCCAACCCTCTGCCCCCCAAATGCACTTTAGCACCAAAAGATTTCACTGCTGAAATAGAATGGAGGTGATCTTTCTTCCAGGGACCCAACTAAAGAACATCATGAAGGGGCCATAGGTAACATTATGTTCTACATCAGAGGCAAAATGTGGTAGAGATTGCTCTGTGGCCTGATTATACTTTCAATTACCCCAGGGCTAAGTATTTCTCAAGTGCTGAGTATAGGGAGATTTGGAATCTCAAACCTATCTTCTGCAATAGCATTTCTCAGGAATCGTCTAAAGAGAAAGTGACATTGCCAAGATAATTTTGAAGAACATTTTATTTAGCTACAATTCTGCTGTCATTTTCTATATGTTTGGTATTTCTGTCCCCTTTTGATTAATAGAGACATTCTCATAAATAAAAGATCTTGGTCTCTAGAAACTGTCTTGCTCTTTTATTTCTCCTGTGAAGTCATAATCCCCCATTTGTGACATCACAGTCTTTCCACTGCAATCAACAGTGATGTTTCAAGCTGGGGATTAAATGCTTCAGAAGAGGAAGAGTTTACAAGAGCAGAGGGACTCTCAAGGAATAAAGATCCAATTAGCATGGAAATGCCCTTTTTAATTGAAAAAAAAAAAAGTAAGGAAAACAAGGGATGAGTAGATAGTCCCAGTGACTGGAATGGTTTCCTTTGAAATAATGAATCTGGCCTTCCTTTTCACTCTCCTTTTCTACCCCCATATCCCCACCCCACTCTACTCCCCTTAAAGTGAATGAATATTTACTGTTAAGGAAACATTAATGGCAGAGAAAGGCTGTGAACTGTAAATATGGGTATTATTCCTCTGGCAGTAGTTCCTAGGCCTGTTAATTTGACCAGCATTGGCCACGTGGGTGGCTTAGTCAGTTGAGCATCCAACACTTAATTTGGGCTCAGGTCGTGATCCTAGGGTTGTGAAGCCCTGCATCAGGCTCTGCGCTGAGCCTGGAACCTACTTGGGATTCTCTCTCTCTCTCTCTCTGCCCCTTCCCCCTTTCTAAAAAATAAGATAAAATAAAATAAAATATAAAATAAACTAAAATTATTAAATTAAATTAAAATAAAGTAAATTAAATTAAAATTTTGACCAGGATTGAGGCAAAATTTGAGAATGAGCTGTTGCAAGAGTCAGTTGTGGTCCCAGATATACATGATTTGACCCTGTTCTCCCACTCTAATACCAATTTGTAACGACCCTCATCTCCATTACTAGCTTTCACCATGTTTTGTTAGCCATCCTTCAGTTTCTTAAAATCTCAAAGCTCTTTTCCACTTTAGAACTTCACTATATGCTATTTCTTCATCCAGGAACATTCTGGCTCCATACTCTTTGCAACTTTGTCCTATTGATCATTCAAGTCTAAACATCAATGCTACTTCCCCTGAGAGACCTACATTGACCCCTTGTCACTTCCATCCACATTAGAACCTTGATAATTGATCTCATTGAAACTTTACACTTCCCTAGTATCATAATTCTATCATGTGCTTATGTGTTTGATGTTTTTGTGTATGATCTGCCTCTTCCACTAAGTTCTGTGCGTCATGAATGCAGGTAACACATCTGCTCTAGTCACTGCTAAATTTCAGCACTTAGAACAAAACCTGCCAGACACATATAAATTTATTAAATTCATAAGGAAAATTAGAATATATGGCCATTTGGGGGGATTCTAAAGAAGAATCCCTGCTTTGAATAGAAGATTAAATGGCTCCTAAATTCACATCAAGCTATACATCTTTATAATTTTTTAAGTAATTCTCCTGATTGTCCATATGGCATGCCCTCTGCTCTCTGGTGTTCCGTAAAAAAAATGAGTATAGACATAGAACTCAATCAAGGGAGGGGGTCTGATTCTGGGGATTCATCATTTACAAATATTTATGGAGAATGTATATGTGTAAGTAGGTTGACCAAATAATTTATCATCTAATGAGAATTCTTTTATGTGTGAAAAGGGGTGCTAGTGGTAATTATTCTAGGACCTTGGACATAAAACAGAACTGTCTTAGGCTAATTGGGATATATAGTCACCCTATGTATGAGATATTATAGTATATCTTAGAAAACATGGATGTAAAAGAGGAAATATTTCTCACCCTTAAATTTCATATAGTATATTAGAAAGGTAGTATATATAAACTCATAACTATAAAATGCTGTTATTTTTTCTCCAGAGGGTTATGAGTAATGTGCTGTGGATATTCAGAGTAAATATCTATAAAGAGATCAATGGCTGTTTCCAAAGAATCTTTCTTCAAGTGACCCCCACTACAGTATGACACAAAAAAACATTAGACTATTCTATACAAATGCCCTACACGACAATGTATGTCTGAAAGATCTATCCACAATATAAAGAAAGAGAAGGGAGTTAAGAACTGTGTGTAATTTGGATATTTAAGTCTTATCTATCAAATAAGAACCCTAGGAAAAGACCTTCTTCTTCTCTCACCCTTATGCACGATAAACAATTTTTTTGCTCCCTGCATATTCTCAGTCACATTATGTTGATGAATTAGTTGCTTAACTGGTGCTAGGCACAAAAGATTGCTTTGTCATGCTCTAGTGATCGGAATGAGGGCAGTAAGATGATATATCCTTCTTCCTTGTTTTCTGTAAAATCTGGTATCACAGAACTTATAATTCTAGGCACTGGGTTGATGCTACAAAAACATTAGTCCATTACTGGAAACATCAATGGTGTTAAGTGGCACGAAATTTCCCCAAATTGGGTCTGAAACTGGTCTATTAAATTCCATCCAAAGATATCGTTTTCCCCCAGAATTTGAAACTTAAATGAAACTAAGTCAAGCTGGACTCCAAATTATTGCAGATGAGGAAACTTCAGCTCATAAGGAAGAAATTATTTGTCTGTCACATACTCAGCAGTAGAGCTCTGACAAAACTCTTGATATCTAGAGCTGTTAAGAATACCTTTTATGCTGCTTCTCATGAGTGAATGCCCTCAACATAACAAGATACATGATTTGCGGCTCCTAATTGAATATCTAAAGTTTCCAGCAGCTCTAGATGTAAGAAAAGATATTTGTGGTATCAATGTCTGAGGGAAAAGGAAGCCTGTATTTCCCCTTCCCCTTGCCTCACCATATCTATGCATGTAGAAGTCTTTAAAATGGGTAAAGATCAAGTACTTTTTAAAAAGTACAAACATATCACTGATCTTCCACTCTTATTATCTATGAACCAAAGGTATAAGAAATCAGAACCCTAAAGAAAATAGTGAAAGCTTAATTGTTCTAGAAATATACATCCTATTGTATTTTCAATTTGGCTCTAAAAAGTTCAGACAATCTCAAATATTCAGGGAATTAGGAAATGGAATTCTCTTTATAGAAGGATGAAAAAGCATTTAGCTTAATTATTTCTTTACTTTCAATCATGTCCCTATTAGGAATGGCCTTTGGGGATTTGGTCAGCAATCCTCCAGAAGAAAAATTTTCACCTCCCCAAAGCATTATCATTATCATTATCATCATCAACAACAAAGATAAATAATTACCAAGATTAATACAGAGCTTACTATGTGTCAAACAGTGCTTTAAGTTGATATGTATACATAAAATTTAATCTTTCTAAAAGTCCTATGAAATAGGTAATATTGTTATCCCCGCTTTGCATACAAGGAAACTGTGACCAAAGACACAGTTCTAGTTGCTGAGGACACAAAGTAGTAAGTATGAGTCAGGCTCTTCTGTCATACCTAGGCTTCATGTATTATTCATTGACTTTGTAGATGGATGACTTAAGTGATAGAGCTGTTAGGTGCTACTCAGTCCCAAAGAACAAGAGATTATGTTTTTGCAAAAGCAGTCAGGGAAGGCTGCAGAGATGGAGATGTCCTTAGTTTGCTCCTGAAACTAGTTAAATGTTATTGAGATACATGAGGGAGTTCTAGAAAGTTGGTAAATTGTGGGGAAATCTGTTAGGAGGGCTATGATATTGGTGGTTTGAGTAGAGATGAGTTGAGTAGGTATAAAGGAATGGAAGGCTTACATGAAGCAAAAATGATGGCAGTAATGTGAAAATACACATCAGTAATTAGGACAGCTGGGTGCTCATTAAAAATGTTCTTCCAACCAACTGTGTGACCCAGTAGCTTTCTCATCTGTAAAGACAATAAACTAAATGACCTCTAAAATTCTACAAGTTTTAACTAATTCTAAAGAAAAAAATAAATCTCAATTCAATGTAGAAATCGAGGTCCTATAGAAATTGAGGTCCTATAGAAATTAAGTGACTTGGCAAATGTACCTACCACATACCAATAAACAGCAGAACTAGATCTAAAACTCAGGTTCTGACATCCAGCTCTCAAATGGGGAATATTAGGGACATTATTTGCTACATTCATTATTCTAAAAAGTTGCAAGACTAAATATTTAAATGGGTTTAATAAAAATAGTTAAATTTAATAACAATAATTTTACCTAAAACCACTCATGTAAAAGGCTTTTTTGTTTGTTTTTGTTTTTAAGTAAGTATAACATATCAAACAGCTCTTTTTTTAATGTTTGTCCTCCCTTCCCCCAGATTTTTTTTTCCTTTTCTTTCTTTAAGATAGAATTTGGGACTAGCGAGACCGTTGCAATAACCCAGGCTCAGAATTTGTTATTATTTATCTAAAATGGCATCTTTCTTTCTTTCTGTTTCTTCTATACTATATGAAAGAAGAATCATATTGCTCAAAGCTGATGTGGCTTGGGCTGTGTTTGAAAAAAGAAAATGAAAGAAAGGGGAAAACACACACGCGCGCACACACACACACACGCCAACAGCAACACTGATCCTGCAGTTGTTCACAGTGAGGTTCACCCATCAGAGCTGAAAATAACCTATATTTTATTTCCCTTATTTTTAGAAAACTGCCATGGACACAGGGGTGGCCGAGTGGCCAGCTGTGCCCTGAAATGCCTGAAGCCATTGCAATCAGTGCTCCACTGTCTGAGGCTTCCAAAATGAAACACTTTGAACACTCATTCAAAGGTGTGAAAGCATGAAATTGGCACAATGGCCAGCTACCGCAGCACTTCCCATTTTTTTGCGCTGCCTTCTGCTTCCCTTGTCTGCTCTTTCCGCTCTCTGTCCCTTGATTCTGACAGTTCTTCAAATGTCTGCTTAAAGAGCTGTGGCAGCCTGGGAGAGAGAACTGGAACGTGTTCTTAGGGAGTCTCTATCTTGAAGTGAAGAAAGCTGAGGGAAAAAAAACAACTGCATTCAAAAATCATGAAAAAGTTGGCCTAGGTAACAGACAAGATGGATATGAGAAAGATGATGCATACACGGAGATGCATTAGTGGACAGATCAGTTACTGGGTGAAATCAAAGCACCTCAGCCTTAAATTCACTTTCTTAGCTGTTTTCTATACCATTTCAATCCTATCACTCATTTCCTATCACTCAACTTGATTCAATTAGGACATTCTGCTTCAAGCTTTGCGATGATCTCACTGGATCTTTGTGTGTGTAGAAGAAGCTAGGCCAGTTGCTGCCATATTGATATCCCAATATTTTTACCTGGATATATTGTTGCATAAAATTAAGGCATAGCAAGTTTATATTTCACTCAGCAGGTATTTTCAAAAAAGTTGCCTCACATGAGCCTGCACACCAATAATTCTTCCCAGGTTGTCATAAGAAATTTACCCTATATCTGTGCCTTTATCCCTCCTTCCAAGAATATATTGTCTTCTTTTCTACCAGTCTTCATTCAAGAATTTGCTCAACACGGTTCCTTCAGGACACTTCCCTCTATCACTAGTTCATATTCTCCTATGCCTTTTCTCTGTGTAGAGATATGATATTTTGTATACTCCTATGTGTTTTGTATTCCATGAAATTATTTTTTTTCCTGATAAGCCTTCCCTATCCCTTTTTAATTTCCTGTAGTATCCAGGATCATGTAGGTTTGCTGGGAAATCAACAGAACAATGGAGAACAATGGAGAACAAAAAGTCAATTCTCAGCTTTTTCATATAAAACGATTTTTCAAAATTCAAAGTGGAAATAAGAAGTTTTTGAATCTTAAAACTCAGTCTACACCATAAACATTAGATGTAGGAAGAATGTCTGGAGGTAAGAATCGGTGTGTATATTCTGGACTTCATAAATAATAAGTGGGCTGGGGAAACATCAGAAGGCAAATAAGAATTATATGTTGGTGATTGTCCCCAAGAAGAGGTAACATTTCTATTAGACTATAACTACTAATTATAAGCCAAATACACAGAAGATGAATGCATATATTTGTAATACAAATGGATCCTTCCACTGGCAGACAGCATGACCTATTTCTTGTGCTCTGTCCTTTCTCAACTTTATGCCTCTTCTAAGATAGATACTATAACCAGCCTTGGATGATAGCTGTTTATGTACTTTTTCTCTGGTTTGATTATAAGTCATTCAAGGGAAAAGACTGTTTTATTCATCTTTGTACAACCCATGATCACTTACCTTATCAATTTCTTAGTCAATCACAGCCAGATAAAATAAAATGGAATTTTTATTTAATAGGCTGACCTTCAATAGAATCAGACCTGGACTGGCCTTCCTGTATGTCAGCCTTGTTCTTCTGTGTGTGTATGTGTGTGTGTGTGTGTATGTGTGTGTGTGTGTGTGTGTGTGTGTGTGTGTGTGTGCGTGTTTATGTATTTGTGTCTGTCCAAGTATGTGTGTTTATATGTGGAAAGAATGGGGCCAGGAGAAAAACATAAATTTATGTCATAATGTATCATTTATGATGCTTGAGGATGCAGGAAGCAAAAAATATGCTTTAAATTATCATTTAAAATAAAATTAAGTTTCTCAACAACAGTAAGTACTCAGATACATTAATAGGTTAATTTACTGGCTCCATGTTGACATATGAATAGCATTGCTTCTGTCTTTTAAATGTTTCTCTTTTTACATGTTTCTTTCTCTGAGTGTTGCTCTTTTCTTTGCCCAGTGTCCTTCGTTGTCACACGGGGTTGTCTCAGTCCCCCCCAACTTTTTATATACAAGAATATAACATGTAAGAGAAGAGGAGCTTTCTTTCATGTTCCTTTGTTGTAGTGAAAGAACTTTTGAAGAAGTTCCCCTGTAGTCTTCCCGTTAACTTCTTTATTGGCCAAAGGCAAATGCTAAATTAGTCTCTGGCAAAGTCACTGGGACTACTACAAACTGCTTAAATTCTCAGGATTCTTCATAGTCACACTGAGGAGGATTGGACATAGGGTCCTTCAAAGAAGAAAAGTGTGATGGCAAGTGTCTAATAGAAGTAATAATACTAAGAACAATGATAGTGATAATAGTAACCAGCATTTGTTGAGTGGTTACTCTATTTGAGGCACCCTGCTGAACAGTTCAGTATACTATAGCATTTAATAAACATGGCAACCCTATAACAGATAAGTATATGGAAATCAAGGAATAGAATAGATATATCCAAGGTTATACAGATAATAAAAGACAAAGAAGAGAATAGACATTTAAAACAACAGCTGTCTGTCTCCAAAGCTATTATTGTTTCCAGGGTTCCACAGTGAAGACTAGGAAGGAACATATGCTTTTGAAGCTGAGACAGAGATGGGTCTCACAAAGCCAGTGAACTATTTGCTACAGCCACCATGGCCACTTTCTAAAACATGTAATAGGCTTATCTAAACATAGTACTTGCTGATTGCAAACTTTCTTGTAATAGGAATATAAACGCTGCTTTCAAGTCTCTATCCCAGACTTCTTTTAATGATCTGTTTTAGGGTCACTCAAAATCTGGATTTCTTTGTCAATTAAACTAACTTAGGGGAGGCTAGAAACTGGATGTAGTGGATGATTCAGTCAATCTAATGCATGAACTTGTGAAATTGGACCATGACTCATTTCTTCTCCTTAAAGACAAACACAATCATTAAGGATAGCAAAGCCACATCCTCAGACAGTTCTTTGCAAATTGCCAAAGGCTGCTTGCACTGAATTGCCCATCACTGGAGCTTCAAACTAGAGCTCAGATCTCATTTTAAGAGGAGACAATCATTGTATGTGTGTGTTATCTTTTTAATGGCCAAACTCATATGGCTTTATAAAGTGTTTGAGAGAGTTCCAGGCTGATCTCTCCTCCATAGCCCTCCCTCCAAATCCAAATTTCAAAGATTATTGCATGTGCCTGCCTAACCACGCCTTGGCCTTATCCATGCTTTGTACTTACCAGCCGTTGAAAACAAACTGTCCCTTCCTGACCTTGTCTATCTCTAAGCCCTCTAGCTAGTCCAGAATTTGTGTAAAGACACAGTTAATTCTTGACTCTACACTGCTACACTGTTATATGACTCTAATGTGTGGAAGACTGTGCTTAGCTAAATCCCAAGGACACTGAGGGGAGGGACAAGTTGACATTTCTCTTCTAGTTATCACCGATAATAGTGTCTGGCAAATGCCTGGGCCCATAGTAGGTGTTGTTGATAAATACCTTCTAATTTGTGTTAATTTACCTTTTCTTAACTCAACATTCCCTATCATGATCTTAGAGTACATTCTGAGGTAGCAGTTTGATCAGTGAGGGTATGATGGGTCAGTTGAACACGTTCAATACTACTAGATAATAGATGGCCCAGAAAATTAAATGATTAAACAATTACCAATCATTTTCTATAGTGCCAAATTTTGCTTGTTACTTTCACTTGTCTGATGTTTACTTCTTTTCCCCCATTTCTTTTCTTATTTATTTTTAGCCCAGTGGCAGACATTGCCCTCTTTTCAGAAAGAAAACTAATAAAGATTCTTAAAATGCAAGCAAACTTGCCAAAATACACACATTATTTTACTGAACTCAAATACTGAAAGATGCAAGTGAAGAATATATCCATCAGCTACTGGATGCATTGATGAGATAAAAAATTGAACATATTCACTTGCCTCCATTTACTCTTTTCAGTGGTTCTGTGGCCTCAAGCTGCTTACTGCAAATTAGATTTTGCCTTAATATGCTAATGTTGAATAAGGGAATTGGACTCTAAATAATTAAGTTGTGAGAAGTACAAAACTAAAGCAATCTATTAATGCAATATGAACATCCCTTGATTATATTTGCAGAATGAATTCACCTGCTTTAAATGGTGAATTAGAATGGAAAGGTAAATTGAAATTTAGAAGAAAATACAATAATAAACCACCACATTCATTTTCCCCTTTTACTGTTGCAGATGTCAGAGGCTTCATTCGGTCATACTATTCACAAAAGGGCACATTACGATCACTGAGCCACAAGAAGTGTCTCTTGAATGATAAACTGGCTTTCGCCACCATTACCCATTTTCACCCCTCTTTCTGCCCCCACCAGAGGCAACAATTCCGTTGCAGTTAATGGGTGTTGTTTTGTTTAGAATTGTTCTTGTAAGATTGTGAACTGATTTTACTTCATGAAATTTGAAGTCATGTAAAAGGGATCGTTGGGATATTTACATATTTATTCCTTGCTTTTTTTTTTTCCACTTGGTGGTCCTTTTGGTAAAACTAGGAGTTTCAAGGTCAGTGTCCCTTTTCGGCCCTTTGATGGGAATTCACATGGGCATATCTTGTCTAATGTGCCACTGAGAAGTTTTATGAGAAATCTTCCAGTCCCCATAAAAAGGGTTTGGAAAAAATAAAGAGCACAGCTCTTTATCAGAATAAGATCCCTACGCATAAGCTGAAACGGAAGGTCAGTCCAAGCATGAAGACCAGCTAGGATATCAGAGTTGGGCACTTAGGGTGAAGAATTCCATTTTCAGATCCAGGACATTCCAGGGTAAGGCTTCGCTGGACCTGAGGAGTAATATGGGGTTCAGGTTAAGGTTCTGTCTACTGATTTTCAGGTCGATCTTACAGTGATGATGGCTCTATCTTGAAGATCAATAAACAGGGGGTTCTGAGGCACCTGACTCACGCTGGGTGGGGCTGAGACTGCAAGTGGGAAGACTTGCAGACTGAGCTATGAGGTGGGCAGTGGAGCTGCAGAAAGCAGAGCCCTGAAAGAAAAGAGAGCCAAAGATAGACAGACACAATGCAGGGGCATCAAAACCTGGCTGTCTTGGGAAAGTAAGTCAGGCCTCCTCTGATGGGCATATGAATATATTTACACTGGAAATCCTATGAGAAGGTTAGGGGAGGGCACAGCAAAGTGAAAAACAACCAAATAAATAAAAGTCAACCAAATAAAGAGTCATAAATATTTTCTGAATTTCTCATAGTCTCCACACTATCTATTCTGTTTCCTTGAAAAATTGAATTATGATTCTTGAAAATCACAGCCTTATTGTATTTTTCCACGGCCTTGCCTTAATAGATGATGAATCGTTAAGTAGCACCTGTCACAGGCAAACACCCTTTGCAGTCGTGGCGCATTTTCACCCTGTGAACTGCAATTAAGCCTAGGTTTTTGCTTCCCAGTCTATCTCATTATCACAGATTTGAAAAATAACTAACAATGAAAAGTTTCATATTTGCATATGGAGAACTAATAAATTTACCTTTCCTGACTTGGAAATTAGAAATTGTGAGTGGGAAAGATAGGATTCATGGAATCAGAAGGCCTGGGCTTGAGTGCCATCCTTGCCTCTTGGTTTGATTTGGTTTCTTTAACTTGAGCAACTGGATCTCCTTTTCCACATCAATAAAACAGAGTTAATATTAACCACTTCATAGTGAGAATAAAATAAAATACATAAAAGTTGTCCGGTAATGCATACCCAGGCACACGCAATGTTTTCATACACTATTCATGTATAGTGTCCACAGGTGAACCACATTTAGTTTAAGGCTTTGAAGAGTTCTTTAATGATAGGCATGCAGACTGCTTCCTGCATCAGCTTGGAGTGCTCATTCTCCATTCTCAATCAATGCTAATTTTTATTATTTCAGACTTAGGTGGTCCCATAATGCAAAGGACACCACAGAGCCCCATCCTACTAAGAAGGCAGCCTTCCACAAGTCTCCATTAATTGTCTTTCTACCCCCTGGTACTCAGACTCTACAACTCCAAGTTAATCTCACTAAATCTCCACTTCTAACATAGTATACTTCTGTGTAAAAACATCTTTAGTTCCTCATTTTCTGCAGAATAAGGTTCAGATAAAAATCTCACTCCTTCCATGAAACCATCTCTGAACATCCCCCCACACATGCTATTTTGTTCCACTCTGAATTCATGTTTGTACAACTCCTATGACCCTGTCACATTTTCTTCTCTACTCTAGCTTTGTGTTCCTATGTGTTTTCCTTGGGGAGCTAAGTTGGGGGAAGCAGAAATTCTGTCTTTCTCGCATATCTCCCATAGCACTTACTTTTGCCCTGCAAATAAAAGTCCCTCTCCCATTTTTATTGATATTAATATTAATGATAATTCCACACAAGGCCAAAAGCATACATATTTCTGTGCACCTCTCTCAGGTGCTTAATTAATCCTATGATGTTGCTGGAAGAATTATTCAGATAAATTATCCATAGAGCAGATTGTTTTCTCTTACTTCCAAACATATATACAGACGTTCTTTACATTTATTTCAAAAAGAGACACAGATAGACCATATATGTCTATTTCTAGATATCCCTATATCCTATGTATGTATGTATGTATGTATGTATGTATATATCTATCTACCTATCTATCATCCATCTATAGAGGGAAGAGAGGAGAGAGTGAGAGAGAGTGAGAGAGAGAGAGAGAAAATGAGAGAGATCATACCTTAACACAGATTCCTGCTGTGCTGGCCCTATCATCTGTAAAATGAAGGGAAGCCGTTTCAGGTAATAAAGGTTTTTCTTTTTTAATTTGATGTCATCATTACCAGTTTATACTCTGTAAGACTGTCTTACTCCCAGGGAAATGAGGGAAACAGAGATCCAATGATCTCAAATCCACATACACTGATGCCTAAAATTTTCCACCTTGGAATCAGTGAAATGGTCTGAATATGCAACTCGAAAAGGTCAAATTGCCCAAGAATATAATTGGACCCAACATCACATTGTAATTAAAGCCGCAGAAGGTTCGTACATGCCACCTCTCTGTCTCTCAAATGCAGAGGGAAACACAGGCTTCACAGACCACAGGAAAATGCACTGATTAATTACACGGTGATGTGATATTATTCCTGCCAGGATAGTCCCTCTGAAATGTCAGAAGGATTAGAAGTGCCACATCTTCCTCCCAGACTCTAATCTTAAAGGGCCCTAGGATGAAAACACAGCAATTACGTTCATAGACTGTGTCAATTTTACAATAGAAAAAAGAGCGTTCCCAACAGCAAATAATTATAGCACTGCTTAATGATTGATTTAACATAGAAAACCCATCTAATTCCTTTTGTCATTACAATCTACAGTACTAACAATCTAACAATGCTGCCTTCGTGGATAGACATTACATTAGCATTAAGAATAATGCTAATACAACACGCAGTTTAACTTGTTATATTGTGAGTTGGCAATGCTCCCCCATACACAGTTATTAGTGTAGCACACCTTCTGAGTGAGACCGACCAGCTGAGAATTTGCTTTTCAGCATCTGTGCCAATGCAAAAGAGCATTGTAACCCAAAGTAGTCTCCTGCATATTTCATACAGCAAGAGAGAATGTGTTTTCTGTTTTCCTAGGATATAATTCCAAAGTCTGAAAAACGTAAACTCTTAGCAAATCGATTCATGATGATTCTAAATGGATCCCTATGTGGATGCCATGCAAATGCAACTCTTGCAAAAGATTACCTACAGAAATCTAGCTAGTCTACAAGTCAATAAGCATATTGCAGCCTAAAGAGAAACAAAACAAAACAAAACAATCTTGCGAGCTCTGAGGCTTTCTTGTGCTGAGTGATTAGGTGACAATAAGATCATTCCAGAACATTTAGAGTAGAATTAGGAAAAAGAAAAAGAAAAAAAATATGGAAAGTTATCTTTTTTTATGGTATTCTACAGGAAATTATATGGGTGATTAAGGAGTTTCCAAACCCATTTCCCAACCCCTGAGGCTTCAGGGAATAGCTTCAGATAAACCCCAGTCATTTACTGATCTGATCCAATCAGTGCCATTACTGATTCACTAACTCCATAAATTGCAAATATTTACTGAAGGCCTACCTGTGTTAGGGGATGGACAAAAAATACAAAATGCAGAAACCAGGCTTCCTATACTGGACAGCAGTGGTCGATGGACACCGGTTCAGTGGACATTAATACACACATCATTGTGTTAGCTCTGCAAGAACCACCTGGGGAATATGTTAAGATGTGTGGAGTTTCAGGTTTCATTCTGTCAGGTGGAGGCTCATTTTTGCGGTTAGTAGAAAGATCCGTGTGCACAGACAATTTTTAGGTAGTCAGACCATCTGCATTAAATACAGGCTCATTCTCTTACTATGTCTCTCATTCTGCAAGTGAGTTAATCTCTCTGTACCTCATTTACTCATGTGTAAAATGAGGGTAACAATGGAATCCCCAAGTAGGCTGTTTGTCAAAGATGAAAGAGTTCATAGAAAGACCTTCCACTGGTGCCTAGCACCCACGGGGTTAATTATACTATTCCTATGACCCTTGGTAGGTCTGATCTTGTAGTGCTTCATTGTACATGAATCTCTTCATTCTGACATTATTTAACATGATGAGTCTTCTGGATTTCAGTATATCAGTGATATGCATTTTCATTGAAAAGAGAATGAATAGATGTATAAATTCATTTTTTAATTCCATTAAATACACATCTTGTATTGAAAATATATAATTCAAAATTCTGTTTCTCATTTTGTTCTTCAGTAAAAATAGTTGATGACAGTCTGTTCCTGATAGCTTGATATCTCTGGATGTGTCCATTTTTTTAGTCTTTTGAGTACAGAACAAGAATACAGACCCACCAAGTTATTCACTGAAGAATGATATCTCAGTTTCCTATCAGTTCTCTCGTCACTGCTTGCAAATTACAATGTCATCATTAATGCTCTTAATAAAAATAGACACAATAACTTATCTTTAAGTATGTGACCTCATTGTGGCAGAGCCCTCCTCTTCTGTCTCAGAGGGAACTCATTGAGCTTGGTAGCTTGGGAAATACTCCTGGTGGAATCTGGAAATCCAACCTTACTAAGGCTGCCTACTAGGAATTATCTGACTGCAGAAATTCAGGTGGATTTATTCTTTTTTGGACTACATCTGTCTCCTTCCTTTACCCTCTTTCAATTTCTCTCTCTCTCTCTCTTTTCCTCTTGCACATAGACCTTTCTTTAAATCTACACAATCTTGTCTTAAGAAAATTCTTCACCTTCTCTGGGGCACCTGGGTGGCTCAGTCAGTTAAGCATCCTACTCCTGATTTCTGCTCAGGTCATGATCGCACAGTTCGTGGGATGGAGCCCCACATGAGGCTCTGCACTATCAGTTCAGAGCCTGCTTGGGATTCTTTCCCCAGCCCCTCTGCCCCTCACTGTCTGTCTCAAAATAAATAAACTTAAAAAAAAAAAGAAAATTCTACATCTTCTCACAGAAGAGGAAGAAGCTGGTCCCTAGGTAGCTCCTTGATTCTTATACATTTGGTCTCAAATTTTTGCCAAATGCTAATGAAGAGATTTGGAAGATTAAGCTCTACATCCTTGTGAAATGAGGCTCCTTATGTTTGAGATTCTTACATATAAACATGGGATAGGTGTTATAATTTCAGTTCAGTCTCTACATCAGAAACAACAATGGCTGATTTTAATTCTCCAGAGATGCAAGTATTGTTTTTTTCCTCAGAATATATCATATTTGATTAAAATATAGTCACCTGTTAGTATGATTTTTATGTTGCCCCTGTCAATAAAATAGTAAAAATAAGAAAGCTCTGTTTTATGAAGAATTTGACTCTTTGATTCTTTAAAACTAGTTTTATTTTCCCTCTAGGAGTGGTGATATCACTTTTGGGTATATTATTTAAAAATCAACATCCTCTCATTTCCTTGGAGATAACTCAGAGCATGTGTTCCCAGTTTGTACTATTATTCTTTGTATATTGAAATTTCTTTTTTATATATATATTTTTTTGTTTGTTTATTTTATTATTTTTGGGACAGAGAGAGACAGAGCATGAATGGGAGAGGGGCAGAGAGAGAGGGAGACACAGAATCGGAAGCAGGCTCCAGGCTCTGAGCCATCAGCCCAGAGCCCGACGCGGGGCTCGAACTCATGGACCGCGAGATCGTGACCTGGCTGAAGTCGGACGCTTAACCGACTGCGCCACCCAGGTGCCCCTGTATATTGAAATTTCTAATGTGATTTCACACATATGTCTCAATAAATCCCTGACTCAACCATGTTGCAGAGTTTGGACAGGATTAGTTATGTCATTACATGAACACTCTCTCCCATCTCCACCTCTCACTATCTTAGTGGGATTGTTTTGGGGAGTATTGTCTTAGACTGTAGGCCAGGTAGAACTAGGATAGGAATCGAGGGGTTTTTCTGGTTGGTAAAACTGCTTCTCTCCCCCATACACATAGCCCAAGGAGACATAATAACCAATTGATGATATGTAATGGTGGGATTGGGATGGAGGTTTCCAGAATGGACAATGCACTTGTGCCCGCTGCTAGACTGCTGCTAGGATGAAAGTAATACTCGGACTCTTCAGGGTATAGCAATTAGATATGAAGTAGAGAGAATGAAAAATACTCAAAATGAAGGATTTTGGTTTGAACTCTGAAATATATATTTTTTAATTAACGATGGTAATAAAAGCATATGCTTCTTTTGACACACTTTCTTACCATGTAGTTTTTGTTTTCCTCTCCAAGTAGAGTATTAGACTTAGAGTTTGCCCATCTGTTCGTGGTCCCAAATCTGCTTATTTATTTATTTATCTATCTATCGATTGATCTATCAATTAATTTATTTAATGTTTATTTTAATTAGTTTTTTAATGTTTGTTATTTGTGTATTTAAGGTTTATTTGCTTATTTTAAGAGAGAGGGAGAGATAGCATGGGGAGGGGGAAGGGCAGTGAGAGAGGAAGAGAGAGAGAGAATCCCTAGCAGGCTCTGCGTTTTCAGTGTAGAGCCCAGTATGGGGTTTGATCCCATGAACCATGAGATCATGACCTGAGCCAAAGTCAAGAGTCAGACACTTAACCGATTAAGCCTACCCAGGTGCCCTTGAAAGATGTTTTTTTTTTTCCCCTCATTTCTCTTTATTTTCTCTTGAACTCAAACAGGTTATCCTCCTTCTCAAGGTTTATTTATATGTTTATTTTTTAAATGTTTATTTATTTTTGAAAGGGAGAGAGGAAGGGGCAGAGAGAGGGGGATGGAGGACCTGAAGTGGGCTCTGTGCTGACAATGGAGAACCTGATGTGGGCTCGAACTCATGAGCTGTGAAATCATGACCTGAGCAGAACTCAGATGCTCAACCAACTAAGCCACCCAGGTCCCCCTCAAGGTTTATTTAGATGACACCCTGAAAACCCTTTGAGAAGATATAGGTGCTTATATATGTCATTATCAATAATTATTGTTAATAATATCATTATTTCAGTTTAGATCACTGAGGTAAAGGTAAAGTCAATGATTATTAATTATTTTTAAAACTTGAATTCATTCATAACATACTTTAGCTGTTTTTCCCAATCATAGTACTCTAGTGTATTCAGGTTAAGTACAGAGGTGTGAAATCACTAGGATTTATATCTCAGCATGTCTATAAGGTTTGGCTTGGTTTCTTTCCTGGAGTTGCTACTACTCCTTTCTGTTTAACACGTCAACGTGCGTATTTGGCACTTGACCGCACTATTGGATTTTTGCTGAATTTTATGCTCCAGGAAGGAGCACGTTTTCCCCTGGGCTCCACCCTTCTATATATTCAAATTTGTTGTAAACTTCAAGAACACTGGAACCCCATGTAAATACTTATAATCAATTCTTCTTTTTTCTTTCTGTCAGTATGTGGGCACACATTTTGAAAATGAATTATGCTTAAAAGTTACTACCATCAACAAAGAATTTCAGTAGAGAGAAACATTTAAATAAATGAGAGAAAGAATAGAAGAAGACAGGGAGGAAAAAGACAAAGTTTTCACTTAGAATCATGCACAATTGTAGGGAAAAAGAACTATTTCCTGCATTCTGAGGTATACAAATTAGCAGACCTCAGACTGAATCCAGCCCACAGACATGCTTTGACCAACAAAGTGGGTATTTATTGTTTTCATATTTGTAACTGAATGTCCATATTAAACGTTTGTCACAGGCCCCACCATTCCTATTGTTTATCTTTTGAGAGACACATCTATAGCACCTGGCTGGCCCCTTGGGCAAATGCCGGTGTTCCACGAATCCATTCAGGAATGGAAGTCATTTGTGAAATCTGAAGTGGTTCAGTGCAATAATAAGAATGTGAGTCCAAGGGGCACCTGGGTGGCTGAGTCGGTTAAGCATCCGACTCTTGATCTTGGCCCAAGTCATGATCTCACATTTCCTGAGACCGAGCCCTGCGTCAGGCTCTGCACTGACAGCACGGGACCCGCTTGATTCTCTCTTTCTTCCTTTCTCTCTGCCTCTCCCTGGCTCATTCTTTCTCTTTCTTTCTCTCTCCAAATAAATAAATAAACGTAAAAAAATAAAAGAGTGTGAGTCCAAGACATAAAGCCTCCAAGTTCTTGTCCCTGGTTGCTATCACTTGAGTCACTTAGTGTTAAACTCCTCGAGTTTTACTTTCTTCTCCTGATGCACAGTATTTGATAAATGTCTAGGATTGAGTTAATATCCCATCTGGCAAAGTGAGAGTCTGAGGCCTGCCTGGGTTATATGAGTCACTCTTCATTCAATAAAACACATGTGCTTCCTAGGTAAGTCCATTTATGTTACTACTTAGATGACAACATTTTTATGTAAGGCAATAGGAGAAAGGATTAAGAGTTCTATTTGAGGTCATTGCTATGGGGCTAACTTGAACTGTGCCCATATGCTTCAATTAGAGAGAGTCATTTAATTTGGGGTAACTAAGTTTCTTTTTAAAATGTAATTGTTTTAACCAGTAGAAATAGATTAAAACATACTCATTACTTTAATCAAAGTCCAAGTAAGAACGATTTTTTTCTTATTTTTGGTATCTCAATGCTTAAAATAAAGGGGATTTTGCATTAGGAAAGGCAGTTAACATGAAAGGCATAACTGGGAAAGATGCTATGAAACCAGCTGATCTATTCATCTCCACAGCGATCTCTTTCAAAAGTGCTTATCTCTGCCGCTATTATTACAATCGCAGAACATGACAGCACGCTGCCGATCAGAGATAAAACCCAAAGCTTCAGAGGCAGCTGGAAATAACACAGCTTATAGTGTCATGGTCTCTATCCACTTTCCCCTCACCTCAGCCAGCCAGCTCTAGAAAACATTGTGAGCAAGAGAAAATGACGTTTGCTTTCGGTTTCTGTTTCTATTCTTTCTGTACTCGGCCTCATTGCTCCCTTTGAGCACTAGCTCCCTTCTTCCCGTGATGCTAGATTCTCTTTGCTCTTCTCCATCAAAATCCACATCCCTCCCGTTACACATTCTTTAATACCAGCGTTATAAGTATCAGAGGTGGTATTTTGCATGCTACATGCTTTGTTCCATGTTTGTACTTGTATATCTTCCGTTTGCCCTTCTTGCCTTCTCCCTAACTTTCATCTTTGCTCTCTGTCTAGGTCTCCCTTGCCTATTGGTTTCCAGTTGGGCTAGACCAGGGGGTTGGGGGGCATCAGCATAAGATTAGAGAGTAGGAGAAAGGAGAGGATGGGTATTTGATCCCTTGCTGCCTGCTGGACTACCAGTCGGCAATAGTAAAATCACTGTACTGAAGTCCACAGCTCCTATCCAGCAGTCCTCTCTTGCCCACTTCTAATAGCTGCTTCCCTGTCCCAGACAGAGCCTACAGACTCAAGAGTGGTGTGGTTTCACACTGTTGCTGGTTCTGTGGTGGTCAACACTTGGATTATCTTTAATCCATTCTGCACCTTTGTTAATAACTTCTTCATTAAGCTAGCTTTGAGTACCCCTTGAAGAATGCTGCAGCCTTCCTGCCACATTGCTGACTCATACACTGTACCCCTTTTAATCTGCTCCAAACTTGGATGGGGAGAGAAGTCCTGTTTGTAGGGCTCTTTTGGATACCAGATGTTTGTGTCCTCCTTTTTATAGCTCCCTGCTCAAATATCACCTCTTCTGAAGGGACTTTCCTGACCACCCTCAGCAGCCCTTATCGGATCACCTTGCAGTGATTTCTTTATAGTGTTTATTATCAGCTTTCATCTGTTGTCTTCCCCATCAAAGTATAGACCACGTGAGGGCAGGTGTTGCGTCTGCTTGATGTTCGCAGCAGTTCATCTTCGGTGTTCAGGACAGCACCCAGAATATAGTGAGCATGTAATTAAGAACTTCTGTTGCTTCCCCTTTCCCCAAATAGTGTGTACTCCTCTGTAAATTGCTCTTTTTAAGAGGAAGTCCACTTAGGCAATGGTTGCTGAAATTCATAACCCGGACTGGGGCTGCACCATGCTCAGTGGCTCCTGGCTGCTCTGGATAAAGGCAGTGTTCTAGAACCCCATCTCCATATACATGACTCCTACATGCACAAATAAGGCCAGACCTTGGTGCTGCCACTTCCTATAAATGCTAAAACCTTAGTGTCCACAATCCTAATGAAAATCGGTTTTCCATTAATTCACCTTAAGATGGACTCTTCAAAATGACTGTGAGTATAAAATGAGGGGAAATTCAAATGCATTTCAGAGAGAGGATGGGAAATGGCAGTGTGTCACACATAGTCACATTTGCTGTGATTGGCTCACTCTCCCCCCTCCAGATGTGCTTCTATTTTCAGCCATTATGTCACCAGAGCTGCCCATTCTGCTTCATTCTCTCCATCTCTGTCCTGACTCCTCCCTCAACCTTGGTCTTCCTGGCCCCACCTTTTACTCCTTCTGAACACTGTTTTGTCTTTGCCTGTCATGAACTGTGTGAGGCTAATGCTTGGTATCCTACTTTTTATTTCTTTGTGCCTTTTTCTTGCTTTTCCTATGCGGTCAGAGAAAGGACAGTCGAGTCTGTAATCTGAGAACAACATCCTCAAGGTAAGGCAGGGACACGTCTGGATAATAGCTCTGTGAGTGACCAGAGGCAGTGTCTGTGTATTTATAAGAGTCCCGTGTACTTTTAACCAGCAGGCATCAAGGTCTATAACCACATTTTTCTAGGGGCTGTATTCAGCCCCGTGCCGGCCACACTAAAAAGCTCATAAATAACTTGGATCAGAGGAAATTGGAAAATGATGACTACACAAATACAAGGAGAATTTTTATGTTTTCCAAAACCCAGAACGGCATTGACACTTACTTTCTCCTTGGCCATAAGTCACCATTCCTCAGAGAGCTGTTAGAACTTTGTGATAGGGGTAACAGAAGTCAGATTTGGGGAAGGGCAAGTCTTACAGCATAGAACAAAGTTGTGCAATTTGCTTTTGCCTCTCCTATATCTCATTTTTAGCACTCCTCTTATATTGCCAACAAGTCTCCCCCGCCCCTTCAGTTCTCTGATGTTAAATTCTGTTGATCTGCAGGAAGATTCCCTCCATGACACTTCACCCTGGCCTATTTGAGTAGCATCTGAAAGTGTCACAGGCTTCAGAGTGAAGTCTCTTTCCCAATTCGCCAGAAATGGATCCCTGGTATGTTTAGAGTGACTAATAGAAGCCCTGCATCAGCATATAGGGCTAATAACTTAAAAGTGAGCCTAGTAAAACAAGCACATTTCTAATTCATACTTTAGGCTGGCAGAAGGGGTAAAATGTATCCTTTTAGGAAGAGGGGAATTTTCTCATGAGGGAGTTTATTTGACATCTCCATGTCTTTCCCTCCATGTGAAGCCTGACTTGGTGCTGGCTTGGGCAATGTTACAATATTTATGTAAAAAATCATGAAAGGATGAAATTTCTGATTTGGTGGAGGTTAAAGAAATAAATATTTTCCCCAAACTGCATAAATCAGTAATTTTGAAGACAAATCAAGAGACGCAGCTCTTGAGCACTTAGCCTGATCATATTTTCTTCCTCCACCATATCCCCATGGTATCTTTATCATCTCAAACACTCTGGCTGGGCCAATGGCTGGAAATAACAGAGTCATCTTATCACATGGATGCAAATATTTTGAAAACAACATTGGAGTAGTCCTTTGAATAGATATTTTCTCTCTCTCATAGGTTTATGGGAACTTCATGAACACTTAAAATATTAATCTGTTTGTCATCTGCATTTTTTCTTATCTGTTATTTGTGTTTTGCTATCATTTAAAGTATCTTTGGGGGCACCTGAGTGGCTCAGTTGGTTAAACATCTGACTTCAGCTCAGGTCATAATCTCACAGTTCGTGCCTTCAAGCCCTGCATTGGGCTATGTGCTCACAGCTCAGAGCCTGGAGCCTGCCTGCTTTGAATTCTGTGTCTCCCACTCTCTCTCTTCCCTTCCCCTGCTGGCGCTCGCTCTCTCTCTCTCTCTCTCTCTCAAAAATAAATAAAAACATTTAAAAAATTTAAAAAAAGACACAAAGTATCTTTGAACACAAAAGAGTTTTAATTGTCATATAGCCCAATATCTTTTTCTTTTTCCTTATAGTTTCTTGACTTTCTTTTTTTAAATTTTTTTAATGTTTATTTATTTTTCTGTTTATTTATTTATTTTTTAGAGAGAGATAAACACTAAAACATTAAAAAAGATATTTGCTGCAAAGTTTTATAGCAGTCTCTGTGAAGAATACTATACTTTCCTTGTTTCAGACAAAAATAATCCAAAAGCAAAGATTAACCTCAGTCAAAATGATTTCTTTAAATTTTGAAACAAAATGGGTGCAATCATGTGTGACTAAGTCTGAGCGATATTTTCAGGATTAAAAATATTCATTAATAATGGTAAAAGAACTTCCTTGCATAAGAATGAATTAGTGCCCCTTTCTGCAATGTGGAGCCTGCCTTCCATAACATGCCTCAGTGCATTTGTTTATAGTCTGAGGCTGCTCCAAGCTGGGATGAGGCTATGCTTTCCAAGCCCCCACTTTCTCAAGTCACATTCAAAACTAGGAGCTGTCTTTAAAGATAGATGAAAAAATAAATCGATCTGAGACACCAGATCCATTAATAAAATTAAACATCGACAGAATAGTTATAATTGGGTGGCCACAAAAAAGCCTTTGCTCTCCCAACTCCATAGGCCTCTTAAGATGTTTGGAATTCGACCATTAAAATCCAGTACGTTTAGGTTCAAGAACTGAAATCCTTTTAAATTCTCTTGGGAGATGTCACATTTTATACCATAGCATTTAATAAAAATAATGATGCTGGTAACATTTATTATTGGGTTTAAAATGTGCAAGAAATGCTTATAAGCATTAGTAATATCTCTTTTAATCCTTACAGTAGTCTCATTATGAGGTAGGTATAACTATCACCCTACTTTATAGACAAGGAAAAGGAATCCCCTCCCTGTGGTTAAAGAACAGCGCGACATCACATCTGGTATGTGACGGAGCAAGGACTCTGTCCTGACATATTGCATATCCAGTAAGTCACGTAGTGGGCACAGTGTAGTAGGCAATGAACATGAGCCAACTGTGTAAGCTGGGATTGAAGAGAGGGCACAACCAGGAAATGGAGCCTGGATGGAAGACACTGGGGAGTTCTACGTCCAGAAAGGGAAGAGAAGGGAGTACCAAACATGGGTTTTAATGTGCACAAGTTTTCTCCAGCACTGCCTTATTGGATCCATCAGAATTTCCAGAAGGTGAAGTTCCATCTGCATCAGTCTCCTGCACATATTATCCTCCATCTCCTTAAATACTCAAGGTGCCTCTGGATCTTTTCACTCTGCTCCAGGGAAACACAGGTACTCTTCAGGTGGATGTGCTGTATTTTTCCTTCTCTGTTTTCCTCCTGTGATTTGGATCACGATGACCATCTCAGAGCCTTTCTTGCCTGGAAAGTGTTCTAGGGTACACAAGCAACTCCTCTCAGGCAAAAATGTGGCATTTATTATTTATCAAAATATAACTGACTTCAGACCTCAAGAACCATGAGGAGACTAGAATGCAGCCACATAAGCATAGTTGTTTGGTCCTGAGAAATTTTAGAAAAATAGCTAAAAGATCAGCCAAACAAATGATCAAAACAACTTTGGGGAAAAGATTCTTAATGAAGGTCATTTTCATAGCATTTTCCCCCTTGTCTTTATCTTCTTTGTCCCCTCGATGAATAAAGAGATGCCCAAAGCTGATCCTTTTCTCTGCAGACTGTGGTGGGGGTAGGTGGGCTACAGGGATAAGGCCAGTCTCTTTTCTCTAGGCTATGTCTGCACAAGACCCACACACTTGTCCTTGGTCTGGTGCGGCTCTGCAACTGGTGTTTCCTGGTTGTGCAACTCATGATCGCACAAGACAGGACCCATCCTCAAGATTCACACATAAATGCCACTTATTTTGGTTGGGGCTGGAGGAACAGGCACTCTTAGGTTTTCTATGGGCTTGACTTGTTTACAGCAAGAAATATTGGTAGGGCTAAGAGGTCATCCTAAGAAATTTCTTGATGGAACAAAAGGGATCCTTTGTAACTGATTCTTGGTTGGGGGTGGGGACAGGCATCATATCAAAGGAAGCCTCTGACCTGGCAGGAGTGGCGTGGGGTGTAGAAGCATCAGAGAGTCCTGGGTACTCAAACTCCCTCATCAAGGGGCCAATCCAAATATACATCTATTCAGGGCCTGGTCCTGAAAAGCAAAGTTCATGTCACTTGCTACTACTTAGTATGCTATGTAGAAGTAGTGTCTCATTGCTTCTTTTCAGGTATGGAGTGATGCAGAAAAATAAGGAAAGAGTTAGCCTATGACTTGGCCTGTGCAGTCTTTGCATCTATAACAAGACCCAGATTAGCTGGCATGTAAGAAAATATCCTGTAGTCAAATGCATTCTTCTGTTTGCACAGAGAAACAGAAGCTTTAAATGGCTCGTTAAAATAACACAAAGCTTCAGGGGCCCTGAACGGCTTCCACTAAACAACAATTTGATGGGTAAAGGGTAAATGAATCTGCAATGTATAGATTATATTGCCCCTAACAAAGATGCAAGTTTATAGAAGTTCACTGGGCAGTGATGTTTGGGGGCATCCCCGAGCTCTGGGCATTTGAAAGATTAATCAGGATATTTTGAAATAAAAAGCCTATCTGAGTATCTGCAGCAGCTATGGAAAGCATTTATTTTGTTTTGGAAAGTCTTGGATGGGAAGACTGGAGTCTGTTTATTATATTTTGCTATTTGTCATATCTATCCAATGACCCAAATGTTCCATTTCATGCAGTTTAATCTCAGACCAAATGCCGTTAACTATCTGAGAATGACTTCTTCTGATTTTTCCACAGTTTCCAATTGAAGCTATAATAGCTCCTTATTCCAAGTCTCTGACCAGGTACTGTGAGAAATCACCACGTTTCACTGTGGGAGAGAGAATTGAGGAAAGGGCCAAAACAGTGACATTGGAAGCTTCTATCAATGAAAAGGGATGATAAAAATAAGCTGTAATGGGAAGCAGCATAAAGTGCATTAAAACAAAGCAAAGCAAAAGAAACAAACAAAAAAATGCAGTGGTCATTGTAATTCAATAGCCAAACCCGCAGAAAAAAAGAATAACAAAAGCTTATCCTCTGTGTTCAGTGAGTTTGTTTATGGTTTTGAAGATGACTGCTCCCTTAGAGTATTCCAACATATTACAAAGCTTGAATTCAGGAAAACGTGTGGTGTGCTGGGCTTTACAGTAAAGGAACTGACTTTTATTTTAGGGAAATGAAATTACGTCTCCTAAGGTGAAGGAAGGTTTTTATGATTCCTATTTGCTTCGAGTGACTTTACTGCCACATCAGGAAATATATAAAACGTAAAACAAACAAACAAACAAACAAACAAAAAATAACAGAGGGTTGGCAGGGTTGTTGTTGGGTTTGTTTGTTTGTTTGTTTGTTTCTTTAGAAAAGGACTTTTGGTTTTACGAGCAATTATAAGGTCACAGTTCCCAAGAAAGGAAAACCAGGAACTAGTTTCAGTATGAGCAAAGTATTAGATAATACCAACAATTTGGTACAGTCCTATCTACAAAACTAAAGATGGGTGGTGCTATTGGTTACTGACTCCTACATGGGGGTCCATCCATCATCAGCATCCATCCACACAAGGATAAACAGGGTTGGGTAAAATTGATAAAACTAACATGTAAAAATACTAGATTTTCTTGCCAATTCCAAGAACTTTTTGCAGATATTTTGAAGTATTATTTTGAAAAGAGGTCAAAAGACTGCCAGTGAGGTGAATGTTGAAACTCCAGCTGGGCCTTCCTACTTTGGGGCCTGCTCTATTAGCTCTTTCATGGAAGCTGCTGCATGAAATGGAGTACAGGCAGTAGGGGGCCTTGGTTTCTGATCCCAGTGGAGCTGGTGAACACCAGGGTTGGAAATTTCCTGGTGGATAGGACTGTGAGCTGTGTTCCACAAGGCATGCAGGAATCAGCTATAATTCTAATTCTTTAGGAGCACTTCCCAAAAGTAAAATGAAGTCTTATCATTGCTTGATTTCTCTGACCTTAAGAGACTAGGATCTCTACTGCTTTGTGGAAGTAGATTGTCCAGTGGACTATGGGCTCTGGTCTCATCGTGTAACTAACTCCCTATGTGGAGGGAAACTGGATGTGTGTCAAGTTCATTTGTCTTTCAGGAGTCAGAACAACAGATTTAAGATCTGACCTAAGCCTTCAGTGACAATTTGTAAAGACAGCATCAAAGCCTTTGCCAAGGTTCTGCTAGCTGTCCCTCAGCCTACACTGCCCACTGTGTGGCATAAAGAATGGCTGTACCTATCCAAAGCTCATGGTGTGGGTGACATAAGTGAGCACCTTAGAAAGCTTGGCTTGGCGGCAGGAGGTGGGGGCGCTGCCCAAATCCCTTTCTACTGTCTGTGGGCTCCAGAGTTCATCTAATGTCATTTCTTTGGGCCATCCTTTTTTTTTCCCCCTGTTCTTTGGATATCTGAGTTGTTGTAAAGTCTATGCAGTTCAACTGTTGTTGGCCTCGAGGGCTATCTGCATTGTTGTGCATTCTCCTCAGCCCCAAGTGTTACATTAGAACTCAACAAGTGAATAATAACCAGAAAGCAAAAGCTCCATTTGGTGTTTCTTACTGTGATAGGAACTCCCAATCTCCATCACCTCTGAGATGCAGGGAACTCACACTAACCTTTAATTGGGTTGAGGGTTCAAAATCCCTTATATAATTTCCTGTTTACAAACATTTTTACAAATCTCAGAGGCGATAGAAATACGTGTTAGACTTTAAGTTGATCCTCAAGTCTCTGTTTTTACTTGTATTATTACAGAACCCTAATGTGTTTGCAAAGGCCAACTGTCTCCGTGGTCCCCGTAGAGATAACATTCTATAATGCAGCATTTCTGAACCTATTTAAGGGGGTTGGGTGAGTTATCATAATCATATGTGGAGCCTTTTCCAACTTCACTTTTGCCCCAATTGTCGTTTCCCCTTGTTTGTTGTAGAAAATAGATTAGTAAGATACTGGAAGGTTCACATCACCAGGACAGGTGGTCAGTTGAGTGTGGGGAAAAGGGAGAGAGAAAGAAATGAAGGTAGCACTCAGGTGTCTCATTCAGGTGCACTATAAAAGATAGTACTATCGACTGAAACGTGGAAAGCAGAAGAAGAAGTCAGTTCCAGGGCATGCACATGAAAGGATTGGTATTGTCCATCTGAAGAATATCCAGGCACATCTGCCTGCTGGGCAGTCTGTTTACTTTCTCATGTCTGAGCTGATATACTCAGCAGGGACAAGTCTCATTCAGTTAGTAATCACTGAAATTTCCATTTCCTGATTCAGAAAATGTGCTTCTGGTGCCATTTCTGCTCCTGACTGCTACTATACAACTCCAAGCAATGCTGGCACTCCGGGGCTATGACCTTTTGAAACACACTTCAAAGGACAATTCAATCTGCAAATGATCAAGTGATAAGGATGCTGAACAGGTCAAGGCCAAGGGCAGAACTCATTGTCAGGCCACTAGAGATCTATCTTCAGGTTAATGCCGATCTGTTGATTAGCTGCCCTTATGTGTGGTCATCTAGCTAGCTACAAGCCAGTTCATATTTATACAAAATAATGTACGAAGTGAAGCCAAATAAGTTGTTGAAATCCAGCTACTGTGTTTTTTAGGGCAGCCCACTTTTGATATACCTGTCTAATATCTATGTCAAAAACCCTATCATAGGATAGTATTTGGGGCTGAAATAGGATTCTTATGGCAAAGACAAAATGACAGGAAAGTTGGAGAGGTGTGGGTGGGTCTGAAACTGAATCAAGCGTGATAATACATGTTCCTGCTGCTCCGAGAACAGGAGAAGCAGCAAGTTCCATGAGACACCCTTCTAGGAACTGAATATAAGTATATTGGGGCTGTAAATCGACCGGCAGTGAACAGGGGAGTTCATGCTGAGTCCACTGGAAGGTCACTGGAGAGTGGAAGTCTCATTTCCCCAGACTCCTAATCAGTGTCAGTCAAACCACACCGGGACTGAACTTTGCTGTGCATGAGCACTGTGAGTATGGCGCTGGAGGAAAAAAAAGGCTCGTTCTCAGCACCTACCCTCAAACCAATGGATGAGAGAAGGCCACGGTTACCTGACAGGTAGGGACTATGCATGCATGAATTCCTGGATCAAATGTTACTAGAGCCTCTCTACCGAGGAAGTGGTTAATGGAAAGCCTGCCAAAGGAGAGCACACTTTCAATGGGAGATGGATGCTCAGTGAAGATTCACTTAAGAGTGGATATTGGAGAAATGGAGGATGAAACAAATTGTGTTTTCTAATACGTATTGACTCATTAAATTTAATTAAAATTTTAAGTCCTTCCCCACTCACAATAATTTCAAATATGGTTCACAAAAATGCAGCATTAAAAAAGAAAAATCAATGGGGCGCCTGGGTGGCTCAGTCAGTTAAGTGTCCGGCTTCAGCTCAGGTCATGATCTCACGGTTCATGAGTTCAAGCCCCACATCAGGCTCTGTGCTTACAGCTGGAGCCTACTTCCAATTCTGTGTCTCCCTCTCTCTCTCTGCTCCTTCCCTGCTTGCACTCTCTCTCTCTCTCTCTCTCTCAAAAAAATAAATGAACATTAAAAAAAATTTTTTTAAAAATCAAGAAGCAGAAACAAAGTCCGCAGGATTCTAGTCCCACATACTCCCTCCCTTGAGTAAATCACTAAAGTTCTTTGAACTCTAGTCCCCACATTTGTCAATAGGCATAATAGGTCCCACCATGCCTATATAAAAATGAATGTTATCAGGATCCCGCAGCTCATTTGATTGGTAGTGTCACACAAAGCTGAAAGGACATATGGTTACAAAATATTAGGTCAGCCTTCTTAGCAGCCTGGAATTCCCCAATTCCCAATGAATATACAGCTCCTGTTTTTGTACTTATAAGCACTGAATGTTACTATCTCTTTTCTCACCAAGGATCTAGCAAATATTCTGTCTCCAATGGACCAACTAAAAGTATCTTACTAACTCCTCTTCTTGCTTCTTAGTAACTCCTCTTGCGCTTGCCATCTGCACAAGGCCATGCATGTAGTAGACATTCCAAAAACATTTGTTGATGCCTCATGGTATCTTGAACTGAGAGAAGTCCATGGATTTATAATACTTTTAAACCTCTCCACCGTTCATGGGAGAATTGGTGAGGAAGGAGGAGGAGGAAGAGGAGGAAGAGAAGTGTGTGTGTGAGGGAGGTGGGTGAGACAGAGACAGAGAGATAGAGGGAGAAAGACAGAGAGGTTTATTGTTCAATATGGTGGAAGCCCCTTTGTCCTTTGCTTTTCTTCCAATTTGGGAACCTTTAATATTTGCTATTGTTGAGAACCCTTGGTTAAAGTGGGAATGGGAAGGAATGTAAAAGAGACGATTACAGGGATATTCATACGAAAGGAAAAATAACTGAAACTTGTGAGTACTGATGAAACTCAGAATTGGTCCAATATGTAAAACAAGTAGGTTAAAGAAAACACATTAAAAAAAAAAAAAAAACTTAACAAATAAGCAAACAAATTAGACTTCCAGTAGAAGCTGTCATCTGAAGCTGTGCTGTCCAGTACAGCAGCAACAAGCCCCAAGAGGCCATGGACCACACAGAATGAGGCAGGTACGCAAGATTGCTGTTAAGTGTAAGTATAAAAGGACACTGGAGTTTGAAGACTTTGCATGAAAAAAAGAATGCAATGTATTTCACTGATATTTTATATATTAATTACTTGTTGAAATTCAAATAGTTTAGATATATTGGGCTAAAAATATGTTCAAATTCATTTACTAGGGTTTTTTTTTTTTTTTGCTTTGTTTTTTGATTTCTAAATGTGACTATGGAAAAATTTTGGCTGACATTATATTCCTATTGAGCAGAACTGATATAAAACATCCCAAATATGACAAAGCTTTGATAGTACAAATGTCCTTAATAAGGAAGTCTTCTTACAAGTGAGATGCAAAGGTCAGAGATGCAGCCCCAAATCACCAGCTGCTTTAAGAACATTGCAGATAGATCTGGGGGATTAGAGAATAAAGATACTTTAGTAGTAAAAAGAAACTATGTAAAATTACCAAAAGAGCCATTTCAAAAAGCCATTTTGTCATGAGATATGGCATGATGTGGGACATTTTTACATATTGGGTGAAATTTTAAATTTTATAAAAAGAGTAAGTGTGCTGCCTTGGAGAATTGAACTACTCTTTTTTTTTTAATAATAGAACTTAAAATTATATTTTAAATTGCATCATTATTTTTACTTTATAAAATAGAACTGGTAAGATGAACAGCTATTTTAATTGCATTCTGCTCCAGTGAAATCCAGGACTTAAAAATATATATTTTTTAAAAGCTATTGCTCTAGCATTTTTATTGGTCTGACTAGTGAAAAATGATGTTTTTGCTTTTTGCAGGAATATCTTGGGCAGAGCAATAATGATCAATCCCTGATGAATATAACAATGGCTCCAGGCCATCACTGGGGAATGGCAAGAACCTCATTTTTATAACTATGTTTAAACACAATACAGGAGATTTTGTTTGTTTGTCGGCTTTTTATAGAAATTACTCCTGTAAGCCTAATGAAAAATTGAGGCAGATTCATCAAATGTATATTTCAGACTGAAGGTCAGGATTCTATGTCTCTTGTTTTCTGTGCAACTCTATGAGGAAACTTCCCTGTCTCCTAATTCAACACATATTTCCTGAGCACCTCTCTGCCTGTCTTGTACTAGATAGGAAAGGCACGGAGACCAGTCAAATATGGACTCTCAATTTTAGAAACAGTGAATTTCTATTTTTAAACAACTTTAAAAGACCTTAAGGAACATGTCTAATTTTACCACCCTACTTTATACAGAGATCCAGAAAGAAAGAACAGAGATCCAGAGTGTCAAATGACTTGCTCAGGGTCACAGAGGCTGTTTTGGGAGAAGCCAGTGCTAGAAGCCATGTATTTTGTTTCCCAATTTAACGCTTTTGTATAACAATATGTTGCTTTAGTCTAGACAACTTCTGCTACCAAAACCAGATTATTTTTGTTTTTACTATCCCAATTCTTCTGATGCATATCACTTACTTTTTTCCAAGAAATGCCTCTTTGCAGTGAAGGCAATAATTGTATTTGGAGGATTACTCTAAACAGAACAAACCCAAGCAGAGAGCAGCCCTGGGCCCTCTCCATAGATCACAGCTTATGGCAGCTCCCCTGGGGAACAGAGAAGCGCTTGGACCAGCTTTAAGTTTAAGTGCATGTCACCATGATGTACGGTGTCTTTGGTGTCCGTATATCATAGAGTGGAAGGGGTGTCGCCCATGGACGGAGAGCATCCATTCTCCTCTCCTGACACTGTGCCTTTTCCCCAAACAAGACATATCTGTGCGATTATCATCTTATCCAGGCTGGCTTGCTTCCTCCAGAGCTCATCTGCAGTGAGGGGGAGAGTCAGTCAGCATTTTGTAGAAAGAAGTTTTGGGGAGCATTCTTTGAGAAACAATGAAAGAGATATAGAATTGAGACTATATAAGGTCCTTCTAACTGCTTTGTTTTTAGCTTCTTGTTAACATCTCAAAGGGTCTAATTCCTGAGTGCAGAGAAATGTGTAAGAGCATGTTCTCAACTCATACTTTTCTTGATTAACCCTTGATTAAATCTTGATAACCACTTCCTGGCTGTGTGATTCAGGCAAGTTACCAACATATCTTTGCTTTAATAGGGATTATATGAAGATAGTGCTTACTTCATGGAATTATTATGAAGAATAAATGGATAAATACAAATGAAACCCTTAGTCTAGAGCCTGGAGATTGCATTGTCTTCAATGCAAGTAATTGTTGTCATTATCATCTTTTCTTTCCTAGGACTTGGTCTAAGATACTCTCGGTAAAGTTTTTAAGTTAAGCAATTATTCTTTTAATAGTTAAGGAGCTTCTTAAGCAAAAGCTACTTCAGGACTCACCTTTACATATTACCTGGAGGACAGAAAGTGAAGCTCAGAAAGAGACAACCCAAGAATAAGTTGATCCATTCAGTCTTTTCTTTCCCTCCCATTCATCCATCCATCCATCCATCCATCCATCCATCCATCCATCTATTTATCCACCCAGCTGTCTATTTATCCATCCATTTATTTATCCACCAACTGTCTTGCTGTCTTTGAGTTTTGTAGTCTAATTGAATGTGCTTGAGGACTTCTTGTTTCCTTGGGCTGATGATAGATCTTTTTCTTCTTCATTGTGAAGGCTTAAGGGAAAAGGTGAGGTTTAGCTTGTGCCCAAAGGTAGAAATTCTTCACTCAGATGTCTGATGCTTGTGTGAGCATCTGGCCTGAGCTTGTGTTCTATATTATACTATATTATACCATAGTATATATGTATGTGTGTATATATAAGAATGTAATCATGTAATGTAATCATATAATATATGTGTGTGTATATATAAGAATGTAATCATGAGATTATCAAGGGGGCCAGCTGGATAAAGGCAGTAGGGCATATTTTCTCTAGTTGTGCATGTTGCAGAAAGAGGACATTGAGCACCATTCTAAGCTTAAGTTCCTGCACAGATCCCAGAGTTTTGTCCTGTCTCCTCTTTACTGTCCTCTTTTCAAACAAATCCTTTGGCAATGTGGCTGTTGCCTAGAAATAACCGTGTAATACTACTTGGGGGGAGGAGGGGTGGAAGAGATGCTCTCCAAAGTAAACAAAACCTCTCCTCTCTGATTCAACACAGTGGAAGACTTTATAAGGATGAGCTATCACTGTCTCAGCAGTATGACAGACATTTATTAGCTGACACTCAACCTCCTTTCCTTACATGGTATTCTAAATCACCATATTTAGGATTTCTATACCACTCTAAATTGACTACTACTCTTAATGTATGTTGGTCTCCCCTGCCCATCAAGACTATAAATCCCAAAGTTGGAATGCCACTGTTTCCTAGTTTTACATTTAATCTAGTGACTATCACAAACTGAGAATATAGTAAAGAATTATTCAGTGGTAGGTGAATTGATTGAATATTGAAATCAGAAGTTCTGGAAATCAGAAGAGTCTACTGATTCTTTATCTTAAGTCCAATTTATATGGTCTAATTACCATCCTTATTACCATAAGAATCACCACAACAGCCTCTCTTCCTTACATGTGGAAATGGAGTTTTGTGATTTTCTTTCTTTGTGATTTTTTTTCCTAGTGTTTTTTGATTGCTACATCACTTCCTGGTGACTTCATTCACCTGCAAACATTCTGAATAACAAATACATCACATAAACCTAAGCTATCGCACATAGTAAACCACCAACTGTTTTCTATAGGATAGACTCAAGGGAGTGAACCAACAATTACTGAAGCTATAAAGTCACCCAAACAATACTTCAAACTACTTTATTCTTTTGTAAAGGAAACACACACACACACACACACACACACACACACACACACACAAAATAAACAAACAACATGGCTCCTCTCAATAGGCCGATGCTGAAAAGAGCACTGACTTTTGTTTTCTGAATGATGTTTGACTTTGAGTACTCAATAATTAGAAATATTTAATGCAAGCAAACATCAGCAAGTTAAAATTGTTTTCTGCTTAAGTCTTGTCATTTGCCAGAAAGGAAATGATATGTTAGACATGTTGCACTCTTTCTCAGTATGATAGCAACTAAAGTGGCTTAAAATTGGATTCATTTATAAAGCTGGACACTATTAATATCATTCCCTGCATGATGGTAATTCATTTTACTCTACTTTGTCTCAGAAGCAGTAGGGGATCCATTCCTTATATTCAGTTTGCAATCCTAATTAAGTATTCATTATAGAATACATATTTTTTCATTTAGGATTGGATATCAAACATTTATGTGGTATATTACACTTGTTTACTATTAGGTCAATGTAGTCAATGTAGTGACGTATTGCATGTCTAGTGGTTATGTGTCTTCAACCTGTAAAATTAAGGTTGGGAGGAAGTCAGCTAGAGGAACAACTTGTCCCCCTCAGGTTCTTATTTCACTGGCATTGCACCACACTGAAAACCTAACTAAATGTAACTACTCTGGTTCCCCCATTGAGAATAAAAAGATGCTCCATGGATTCAGTGTAAAGTCGACATGGCACATACAGAAATTTCATATGAGATTCTGTAGAACCATGATCCTGCAAACTTTTACTATTGGCAGTTGAAGGAGCTAGACATCAAGAAAGGAAGAGCGTGGAGAGCTTTAACTGAATAAAACTAAGCCAAATAAAATGTAACTAGAACATTCGGAGATGTCATCTGGTGAGATCTGTTAAATTATTGTTATGTGTTGTAAGATAACTGTTCTAGCAAGAAGTGGGTTTACAACCCTAATGTTTGAATCCTTCAAACTTGACTTGGTAAGCAATGGTATATATATGTTATGTTTAGGGGTTGAAACAACCATAGAGAATTTGCTTTATTCAAAATCACATTGTAATCAGCAATAACTTTCAAAGGCTGCCTTTAAAACTCATAAGTACACACACACACACACACAACAACAACAACAACAACAACCATGGCAATCGAATTGGGCTCACTCAAAAATTCTGTGAGTCTCCTTAGGATTTGTATGGAAATGACCCAAATGAAATCATGATGGGAACATGAACCCATAACACTTCTTAATGAATTGTCAAATATTTCCTGAGTGTTGATTATGTACAAAGTCCTTTGTTTGTAGTTGTGAATGAAGAAGGAGAAGGGACTGGAAGAAAAGAAGAAGTAATAATTCTTCATTGTTAATCACAATCACATTGGACAAACAGCTATAAACATAGGTTCATTAAATAATAATTGATTCTGTATACAATGGCACAAGGCAAGGTGTGTTCCATTGGTAGGAACAATGGCCCATACAGTTTCATAGGAAGGAGAAACTATATTTATCATGAATGAACTGAGGCAGCTGCTTAGAAAAGGGAGCTCCTTATCTGGGCCTTGAAGGATTGTTTGAAATGAGAGCAAATGCATTTCGGTAAGAGAGGTAAGTATGAAGAAAGGAAGAGAAGTAAGATAATGCAGGGATTGTTGGAGCCCCAAATCTAGATTGACTTGCTAGCAGCAAAGGGCACAGAAGAGTAAAAGGGAAGATGGATTGGTTGGATTGTAGAAGGTCTGAATAGCATGCGAAGAATTTAAGGGTTTATCCTCTAGGAAATGAAAAGAAACTGAGAGTTTTGCAACCAGAATTAAAGTGTTATATTCAAAAGACTTAGCTTGCTGCAGATTTAATTAATTTGATAAGGAAGAGACTGAAGGAAAGGGGATGGGGGACTGTTGCTGTAGTGCTGAATGGGATGATGGAAGCCTACAGTGAATTTGTGGCAGGGACAAAAGAAAAGAACTACTGCGCGACACGGAGGGAGGAACTGGGCTTGGAGACTCCAGGAGTTTAGTTAGGTCAAGGCATCAAATGTCCCAAACTGATATTAAAGGGAAAATAATAAGACAATGTTTATTTTTGCTTCTTTATTAAAAACAAACATTTATTTTGAGACAAAGAGCACAAGCGGGGGAGGGACAGAGAGAAAGGGAGAGAGAGAGAATCCCAAGCGGGCTCTGCAGAGGCAGAACACCCCACACTTGATTCCATTAATCATGAGACCATGATCTGAGCTAAAACCAAGTTGGAGGCTTAACCCACTGAGCCATCCAGTCACCCCTGTTTGCTTCTTTATTAATTACTGGTTTATTGACATTTTTCCCATTAGAATATATCATGGTACCAATATATGAAGCCAAAATATAAATATTTCCCCATCAAATCTCAGTTTTCCCATTGACTAATGACTAAGCTTAGTCTTTGGAAATATATAATTTCTCTCTCTTTCATACACACACACACACACACACACACACACATACACCTACAATACACATATGTATACATGTACACATATGTACACACACACACATATTTGTATATATATTTTTTCACAGAAGGAAAGGATTCTCTATTTACCCATTGTCTGTATATACAAAGAAAGATCAAAACATAGGCGCTATGTTGGGGAGAATTTTCTTTTTTCCAACTGTGTAACAGAATAAGGTTTCTAGGACTGAAAAAGCTTTCTATAGATGAGATCACCTGAATTTCAGGACTTCAAACATTCCTTACCTCTCTCTAGAATTGAGGGACTATGTACACATTTATTCAAAGGCCTGCAATATCTTCCATTGAGCTTTTTAATTATTTCAGTTTGTTTCAAGTTTTCTGATCTTCCTCTTCTTTTAAAGCATTTTGAAATTTCAAATGAATAAATATGGGCCATTCCAGACATATCTAATCTGAGCAACTGCTTGAAGATCACATATGATTCCATGTAATTCTCTTAGAAAACCTCCTCCTCTCTTGGTCATATAAGAAATGCTCCTGTTTAATTCATGGAAGATTCCCCAACACTGCCCAAAAAAGTCCCTCTGGCACCAGTGACTATCTTGCCCCATTTTTCACCTCTGGAGGTCTTTACACACATCAGCTAAATTCGTTCTCCAGGGCCTCTGTGAAGATGGTGACTTTACAAATTCCTCCTTTGACAAATTCCTCCCTGGGGAGACATTATGGATGTTGATGGGGAAAATGCATCTTGCCAAGATTATAACCTACTCAAAATGTGGAGCCTGAGAGTTTGGTAGCTGAGTGGTGCCTTTTAGGGCTAGAGATTTACTTAAGATTCAACAGCAAATGGTTAGCTAATGTTTACAGCAGGGATGCACAATTAATAAATGCAAAATTTGTGCTTCACTGCTATTTCCAAAGTGAATAGGATGTTTGTCAAAGCAAGAAACTTTGCTTTGATTATAAGCTACAGATAATGAAAATGTGTTTGTGTTTCACAAATACATTTGATTCTAGTGGATTGTATTTCCCATCAGGGAATCAGGTTCAGCAAATATTTTCACATGCTAACTCCTTAAATCAGGCAGAAGGTTTTAGTTGACTAGAAATACAATAAGCTTAGAGAATAAAGGTTTACACAGAAACTAAGTAATAGAGTTTATCATTGTTCTTCACTAGAATTTATAAGGACCAGCATTGGGTTGCTAACTGTAAAATAAGCATATCACCTACATTTTGTGGGGAGTGGGGCGGGGGAAAGTTCATGAAAACATCTCCACTTTTTCTTAATCTTCTTAACAAATCAAAGATAATTATTTCAAATATATCATCCCTTTATGTTGGACATAAAGGACCCATACTAAAATATTTTTGACAAGAAAGAAGTAATTGCAAGTAGGAAATGTAAATCTGGAAAAGAGGGATTTAGAAGTAGAAGACTGCATGAACATGTTTTAAAGAACAGAGTCACTGCAAAGAGATTCTGGCTAGGAATCCAGGCACATAGGAGTTAAAGGATTGCTACTCAGCCCCTTAGAGCATGTCTTTCTACAGAGTCAAGAAGAAATTGGCTACCAGAACTAGCAAGATATATTTTACTCTTGATCAGGGGAGTGAGATGAATTTTCCAGGGTTAGATTCCAGAATGAGCTAAAATATCCTACTTACATATACCATAGAGAGAGAGAGAGAGTCAGCCTGGAATAAAACTGAATTAAGAATGAGGGCTACCTCTCTCAGCAAAAGCAAAATGCTTTGCAGACTAAACTTAGAATTAATGGTCACAGACTTAATATACGACAACCTGATACTGAACATTCTCACACTGTAAGGACTGTAATTAAAACAAAGAGAGAAGGAATATCATTATGTATTTTAATTACTGAGTTTTTTCTTAAAACTTTCTTGGAACTAGTTCATTATAGAGGAAGGAATAACCTAGAGAGCAAAATATCTGTCTCAAACAAGAGTTGAGGAGATGTTGCTGGGTGATAAACAAGGGTAGTGTATATGACTGAGCTTGACTCTGAGGAATGCTTCTCCTCTACTGCCTTTGCTGTTGCTTGTTTGTTTTCTTGAGGCTGTTACCAGAAGTGCAACAGATTTCACCTGTTATGAAATTTCAGCTCAACTTTGCACTTTAACCAAGGACACTTGTCTAAGACTTTGATTTTAAAATTCTCAAAAAGAAAAAAAATAAAAAAACACAAAGCTGTTGGTCCCCTTCCTTCTCAGATATAGTGCTTCATCAGGACCTGAAAATCACACCTCATAATTGACATATGATCACCTAATTTCCTTCATGATTAGTCAGTGATGAGTTGAGACCAAGAAAGAACAATCTCTGTTAACCTATGACTTTTCCTGACACTCCATGGGTTCCAGGGCTGTTTGCTTACAAGTCCTCAGTACTTATATTCTCTAAACCATAGTCTGAAAAGTTGAAAGACTTGGTTTTCCATCATTTCTACTCTTTAGCTCAAAGAAATTCTTCCTAAATCTCTGTGTCTTTCTTTGTCTTAAATGTTTATTTATTGAGAGAGGGAGAGAGAGAGAAAGAGAGAGTGCAAGTGGAGGAAGGGCATAGAGAGAAGAAGAAGAAGAAGAAGAAGAAGAAGAAGAAGAAGAAGAAGAAGAAGAAGAGGAAAAAGAGAGAAAGAGAGAGAGAGAGAGAGAGAGAGAGAGAGAGAGAGAGAGAGAGAATCCCAAGCAGACTCCACGCTGTCTGTGGAGAGTCTGACATGGCGCTCGATCTCAATCATGACCTCATGACCTGAGCTGAAATCAAGAGTCGAACGCTTAATCAACTTAGCCACCCAGGTGCCCCTCTGTGTCTTTTTCTTATATTTCTCTCCCCATGTTGATTTATTCACTATTTCTACATGTTCTCTCAACTTTTCTCTTTTCTAAATTCCCATATTCCATGGTTGGATGCCATCAGTTCATGGATTTAGTTTCCATGACTTTTTAAAGACTCTTCCCAAATTCTTTAAGAGTATTGTGACCCTCCTACAGTGGGGAATGAGGAGTATGTTTCATGCAGATAGCTAACAAATACTTGTTTCCAAAGTTAATCATCCTAGAACTTTCTTAGCTTACGATGATAACTGCCATTCAGAATGGGGGAGGGGGGGCTGAGAATACTGGTCTAAAAGCTTTGCTGTTGATAGTCTAATACCCTCTCCATTCACCAGGCCAAGTGGTATTCTGAAAATATTAAAAAAGGAAAAAGTACAGTTTAATAGAGTCTCTTCCCACTGTTAGTATACTGGAAGCATGGAACTCTGAGATGATAGGACCTCATGGTGCTTCTCAGAGTCAGTATCTAGGGGACAAACCACCCAGGTTTTGGAGGGCCTCCAAACTGCATATACATGTGAAGTAAGTGAGAAATGAGCTTTGACTGTGTTAAGTTTGTGCTGACTTACTGTCACGGAAAAGCCTAGCCCAACCTCAATAATATGGATCTTAAACTTTATGGTTGGGAACTGGGAAGTATTCCTAAACATGAGATGTGTCTATGTATAGATAAATAGATGTGTCTTTGCACATATATGTGATTGCTTGCATGCCACTGACCAACTCTTTGACCTCTCCCCACAGTTTCAGTATCTTCATCTGTAAGATAATGCTGGGGTTAAAAGTTCCTTTACCTTGAAATTTTCTTTGGAATATTGCCTGATGCTTATCCAAAAACAATATTGCATTTATTCAGGTCTTAACATCTTCTCAAGTCTTTTTAACCCAAGAACAAAGCTCAGGGCTTGGACAGACTCTGATTTTAAGTTCATCCAAACCATCTCTTTGTTGCCTTTGCCCCCTTTAAGAAAATTCCAGATGAAAGCATAAATCTGCCACATGAACTGATTTGCTGCACAGCAAGATAATTCTTTTAAGTAGTTTCTATTATAGGAAAATTAATTTCAAGGCACTTCATACAGTTCTAGTAAAATCCTTCCGCTCAACAGGGGTCCATGAGCAACATTAACTGTGCAGCATTTGCTGGGTATGCTTCGTTATGACTTGGTGCAGTGAAGGATGTTTTTAAATTTTTTTTTAAAATGGGTTGTTTGAAAATGCATTATGCTTTTTTTTTTTTTTTTAAATCCCTGCATGAACATTTAAAGAAAGCTAGAATCTGAGATATTTTTAACAAGGACAAAATATTTTTTCCTAACTTACTAAGGAAACAGAAATTATTTCTTCTGATAAAACTTTGTAGCTTATTTGTTTTTATTTAGGTAGTGCTGTGTTTGTGTGATACAACATGGATTCATTTGAGGAGGTTATGGAAAACAAACACAGAACCCAATGTGCCAATAAGCAATTTTAAAGTTTGAAGAAGATATTGTCCAGCTCTCACTTGTCTAGCTTCTTTCATTCTTTCATAGGTGTTCTCAAGATAACTACGCGCACTGTCTGCACATAAGTTTTCTGTTTCCTGGAGAGCCTGAGAGACACAGACCTGCTAAATCTGGTGGCAAAGTCTTTTATGGACTGGCTTCATTATATCTACTTTTCTGCTCCATCAAACTTCTTAACTCACTCTCATACAAACACTTTCAGCTCCTCCTCTTCTTATCCTTCTTGCTTTGTTTACAATATTCCCTCTGCTTAACATATCTTTCTTTGACTCTTCCTGTAGCTCATAAGAACTGCATAGAGATTATTAAACTATGCTATAGCTCATGATTGCTGTATTCTCATTAAATGATCATAGTCAAATATTTTCAGTTTTTAGGGAAAGGTGATTAATGGGTGTTTGTGAACAAAAGATACATCCCTATATTGTGAATTATTTATATTAACAAGCTATGTATTTATATTTCACAAAGTAATATACAGCAAATACTGCAGTAATTTTTACACAACTGACAGTATGAGACATTCAACAACAGTCCTCAGTTTTGATGCTTCTCCCGGTGAACATGTGTAATCTCAGGTGATCTTCTACAGGCCATGGTAGCTGGAAGATGTGAGATTCGGCACCTTAAGATTTCTTTAACATGAAATCTAAAACTCTATTGGGTACATTGATTTTACTTTCTTATGGAGCATGAAGTATTAATAATTTGATTAAAATTTTCATAGTTGCAAAATACTTCTATGGTCCTTTTTCATGAAATTTAGTTTGGCATAAATCAGAAAAGATCTTCTCTGTTTTGTTCTACTGGACTGTCAATAAGAAACCAATGTAAGGGCACAAGAGTATCACTGTTATTGGAAGAACTCCTAAATGTTTCACACATACTCCATTTACCATTCCATCTGGAACCTAGAAAGCATCAGTTAGTTTCAGCCAATGACTGTTCTTTTCTTCATGGCCAAGATTTCCTCATCTCACCCAGCATTTTTTAACCACCAGCATCTCCCTCCCATCGACTAGTGCCAGAGAAGATACTTAGAGTCTTCTTTAGATATAACACATCATGGTTCTATTTGAAGGTATTGCCTCTGACTCTTGGGCCCTTCTTTTTTTTTTAATTTTTTTTAACATTTATTTATTTTTGAGACAGAGAGAGACAGAGCATGAACGGGGGAGGGGCAGAGAGAGAGGGAGACACAGAATCGGAAGCAGCCTCCAGGCTCTGGGCCATCAGCCCAGAGCCTGACGCGGGGCTCGAACTCATGGACCGCAAGATCATGACCTGAGCTGAAGTCGGACGCTCAACCGACTGAGCCACCCAGGCACCCCTCTTGGGCCCTTCTGATCTGGGAAACATCTTAAATAGGACTAGCTACTGCGGGATCATGATAATCCTTACCAAAGTAATAAATTTTAGTAGACTTGATTGATTAATATAAAAAGTTGGGAACTAAATTTTGTGACCCAGGCATAGATACCAACCTTCAACATAGCTGCAGACATTTACAAATGGATCTTCTTTGTGTTCAAAGTGGAACCAGTAATTATAACATGGAGATCAAACTTCATTTGCTCTCTCTCTCTCTCTCTCTCTCTTTATATATATATATATATATATATATATATATATATATATATATCAAGAAGAGGGAAATCATGTATATAAATAATCATATATACAAAATAATATTATTGCCTGTATATATATAATAGGCTCAAGAAGAGGGAAATCATGACCCACATAGGACATAGGTATTAGTCTATTAATTTGCATGGATATATTATCCCCATCCCACTTCCATAGTTTGTCTTTTCCCTCCCAAGTAATTGAGTCAGACAAAAAGAAATGCCTTCTCCTGTTTGTCCAATTGATTTCTGATTAGTTTCTTTCAGTTGGATCTACCATGTGGAAATGTATGTCTGTTCAGACCTGTATACTTTGTTGAATGGAGATGATCTAATATTGTATGCAGGTCTTTTAAAAACAAGTCGTGCTTTAAAGCCCCCTCTTCATACCTATATTCATTTATCCTTCCTGAGAAAAATTATATAAGGCTTTTAAATGATCAATTTACATCAGCATGAATGTCCTGTGCTAGCAAGGCAGGGAGATTTCCAAATCAGGCAACCTGACCCAGAAACAATAAAATTCCAAAAAAAGACAAGTAAAAACTTCTCTTATGTTCTTAATTAATCTTGTGGGATTTTTCTCTTACATTTTTTTCCTCCTTTCTATGGGACATGAGTTAAAAGTTGTTCATAAATAAAACTGTTAATTCATTATTTATATTGTATATACGGTCTCATGATGTATATTTTGGGTTTTTTTCTAAATTTCTTAAATGAGGAAAACAATCATAAAAGTTAGAATTGTCAGAACTTTTATGTTCATCTCTCAAGTTTCAATTCTAGATTACAGATACTTCTAAGGAAGTGATCATGATTAAAGCAAAGAGAAATGAACTAGGAGTCATAAAACAAGAAACCTAGTTTTAGGGGTCACCAATCAAATATGGCCAGGGCAAACCATACCATGTTTCTTCTCTCAGCTTCAAATTCCCTGTGTGAAGAAGGGCTTTGGATCTGGAACTCCTTTCAGCTTTTACTCTGCCATAGTTGTGATCTCACACCAGTTCTGCAGATTGATATGATGCTGAATGGCCAGCAGCATTGCTGAGTTGGTGGTGCTCAACTTTGATGTCCCCAGCCTCTGGATTAAGGGAAGTATGTGACCTTGAGTCGTTCCACGTGAGATGAATCTCAGGCACCATGTTCCTTTCCCACTGGGTTCTCTGCCTTTTTACTCTCTCAGTGTAATAAGAAAGAAAAACACAGATAACGATTTTACAGGAACTCTAGGTATCAGAAAGCTGGCAAGGACCCTTGTACAAGGGTGTGTTTCTGTGATTTGGGGTAGGATTCTTCTTTTTGGGCCCCTGATAATACTCCATGCTTATACACTCATAGGATGCCTGTGATGTGAGTACATTACACTGACAGCTTCTTTCCTGCAGCTGTGTCAATCTGACACCCCCAATCTGGAAAATAAATGGAAAATTCACCTCGTAATCACATTGTTCTTAAAATCCTTAATGTTTTTGTGTGTCTATCAAAATAATGGCGTGTTCACCAGTTGGAGACATTTGTCTCTTGCATTCCCCATGCTGCTGGCTGAAGTTAGGTAATTCTCATCCCACTTTAGGTTTGACGTGGAATTCAGAGACAGCTGGAGGCATATAGGGAGAGAGAATCCCATCCTGAGCAGCACGGTGGAGGAGGAGCGTTATCCACTCCACCGCAGTCGTAGATTCTAATGTCCTGCCCCTCATTCTCTAATTATTCGGGATCATTAATTCAGACGATGTGTTATATTTTAGCTCTTTCTCTTTTCCTTACTGTATATCAGAAAAAGCTCCACCACTTTCTGGTAAATTCAGAAATGTGCTTTGATATGACTCATTCACATCACAATGACAACAGTTGAATGGATTTTTCTTTCTTTTTTTTCACCCCCTGTCTTCTGCAAACATACATTGACTATCTTCGAGCAAGGTGCTATATGGGGCTGGTCACTCTGGTGGGAAAATGAGAAGATTCTGAGCTTCATCTTTGAGGAAATGGCAGTCCAGTGGAGAGGTAGAGGTGGCTCAGAGCATCAGACTGTATGACAGACCAGGTGATAAGAGCAATAGTGGCAGCCAGGAAGCAGATCTAATGCTACATGGGAAGCCAAGGGGGGCTGTGCAGAAGTGACACTTGGACCAATAGCATGGTTTTCCAGGTGAACAAGTTCACAAAAGGATCCTCAAAGGAAGCAATGTCATGTGCAGAAAATCAGGAAGGAAAATGTCATGATCTTGGAGAAGAGGTGGTTCATATTGCTAGAGCAACATAATAGAAGTATGAGAGCAGAAAATGGGGTTAGAGAACTATACTTAGGGTAAATATTTGTCTTTGAACAGACACTTCCAATAGGTTATTATAGATGGGGAGGCAGAAAACCCTTGTAGCAGAGTACTCAGGTCAGGGGTCCCATTACGTTTCTAATAGGTTCACACCAATACTGCTACACAAGTCGAAAAGAAAAACAAACTAACTAACTAACAACAAAAACAACAACAAAAAGATGCCAATTGTGATATTAGGATACTCCTAGTCATCTTATTTGAGCCAGAATCCTTGTCTCCATTTAACACAAACTGAACCTAGGCTGACTACTATATGCCAACTCTTTTATGTTTTAGTAAGTATAGAATCGTGTGTGTGTGTGTGTGTGTGTGTGTGTGTGTGTGTGTGTGTTATGAAATATGTCACTGTTACCAAAAATGTTTACATAATTATATATGTATGTGTAAAAAAAAAGATAATGTAATGAACATCCAAGTGGCCAGTACCAATGTGCTTTAACACAATATTATTTAGAAATAATATTATTATTTAGAAAAGTTTTTTACTTTTTTTTAATTTGAGTATAGTTGATACACAATGTTACATTAATTGCAGGTGTACAACATAGTGATTGGACAAGTTTATACATTATGTTATGCTCACCACAAGTGTAGCTACCATCTGTCACCATACAGCACTATTACAGTATCACTGACTATATTCCTTATGCTTGTGCCTTTTATTTAGGAAAAGTTGTTTCTAAACCATCTTTCACAAAGAGGTCATTAATGGGGACAGAGGTCCAGGTGAGAAAACAGTCATATTGCTGACCCTCTGTGCATCCAGAGTACCTCATCAGGACCAGAAATCAGTAACTTGGCAGCAATAATCATCCATTCAGCCAACATGTATACAGTGAATGTGTGTTAAAAGTCTGGTAGCATGCCCAGTATTGGGTTTTCTAGGGTAGCTAGGGCATTTAGAGACTCAAAATGGTGGTATCCATGGGTAGAATTTCTTTAATAACATGCTCTTGTAAAAACCATTCAAGTGTTTTGCTTTCTCCTAGATCTTTTATTACTCTTAGTCAAATAATATTCTGTTAGGATTCAGCATGCACGAACAATATAAACACACATCTTCAAAACAATGAAATTCTACCTCACTTTTCTTGCCAAGATGCTTGAATAAGCGAAGAGTTTATTCTATAATGTGAATTTGGTCATAGGGAGAGAAATAACTGGGTTCATGAAAAATGCAATCTTATTTGACCTTAATAACAAAACTTAAGCAACAAATAGAAACCCCACCACATTGCCTTTGCTTTAGTAACAACCAGAATACTAATAACAACTTAAACATTCCCCTTCCTAAGGACACAGCACTATTAAAATCAATAAGGAAAAAAAAGGTTTTTTTCCAAGTATTATTTAGCAATGGAACCGTTGCATCAGGAGAAAATGTAAATGAAAGCCAATTTTTTAAGGCAGACAAATTCATAATTGCTTCATTTGAGGTCAAAAAATGAGTCAGGAACCTCAATAGGTCACCCAACATTCGCTTTTCCAGTAGCCTGGGAAGTATCACAGGACTTCATTAAATCTGTGTTAAAAGGACCCTATTGGACTACTCACTGTTCCTTTTGGGTTTAGCTGTAGCTGTCTATAGACAAATCTTGCATTTACTTAACCAAAATTTGCCTTCCTAACTTCTTATGAATCTTTTAGATCCAGAAGTATAAATCTATTTCTTTGCTGTTTGATGTTTTCATTCTGAATGGAATAAATTTCTAATGAATTTCTAATGGGGAAAATAGGTTGAGCAATTGAAGACAAGTTTTTAAGACATGGTATCTGAAGAGCGGTGTGTGGTACTAAGAAATCATATCATATGGGTGGCTACATCTTCTGCCCTCATGTAACACTGACTGGAAATTAGAAAATGAGAGAAGAAAATGGGAGACCAAATATTATTTAAGGAAAAAAATGAGCAAGAGGGTTAGTGAATAAAAGGAAAATAAAATTGGAATTTAAGATTAGCAACCCGATCCTTCAGCTTTTCTCTAATGGAAGAGGTCTCTTCATTAATTTGTTTCCAGTCTGGTTGCCTAACCCAAGGGAGTAAGAACAAAGCAGCTTCTGAGGAGTTAGAGGTGAGAGGCTCATTCTACAGATCCAACTCACTGAGACATGAGTGAGACATACAGTTCCCCAATAACATGCTTCTGAATCCAACAGCACACTCTACATAAGGAACACAGAACATTTCCCTTAATTGCTCCTTATCAAATTCAGCCGGTTTATTGGCATATCTATCAGAGGTTATTTGATAACCTGTCTTCCGTCCAAGAGCTGTGAGTTGACAACATCAGACCTCACTGGGTACTAAGCCAAATGGGGTGACCACTACCCTAGTGGGGTAAGGTTCCAAATGTGACTCCAAGAGAGCCTTTCAGTTAATAGAATGAGAGCATAAGTATTATATTCCCATTATATTCCCACAGCTTAAGGCATACTCCAGTAGCACTTTATAAATTGTGTCAACCTAAGGTTCATATCCCATTTCTTAATTCTAGTTCCTGATAGGAAAGTACTGACAATTACCTCACAAAGACAAGGGAGCATAGGAATGTGGGTGAATATGTGTACATCCTTCATCAAAACATGGGAGAAACTTGTAAGAAGCTCACATGATTGTGGAATGGCTACTTCATCTGTAGATATCAAGAGCATAGTACCATGAGTGTCTATGTCTAAAGGTATGTGTGTGAATCCTGTAATGGTGCCTACCCCTCACATTCCTCTGTAGACATTTACTATTTCCCATGGTGATGTGTTATAATTTGTGATGATGGGGGCAATGGTAGCAATAGTGCAGGGATCAGCATATGACTATCAGAGAGAGCCAGCACTATGGAACTCAGTGTAAGAAGAGATGTCTGTGACCTGGGCAGAAATGTTTGACATGAAATGTCAACCATTTATCAGAGTAGACTGACAACAAAACAAAATTTTGCTTGTGTAGTCCATTTGCATAAAAGGTTAGCATAGACACCGCTATAGAAAAAAATTTGCCTAAGTTCCCAGAGAAAAGATAATTCTATAAGGCAAACAAATTTCTCGTTCAAAGAACGTCTCATATAAATTTTTCTGATTCTAAATGTGGAGTGTAGCCCTGGTCCAAATCCTCCTGAGAGTGACTAAGAGAGAGTGAATGTTAGCTACAAACTTTTCCATCTTCAATGAGCAGCTTCTCTTGGAACTAGATTGCTGTTATTAATGACAATGATTTTTGTTTACAACACAATTGTTGGACTGTAATTATTTCCTGGTATGAATTTCTTACTCACTTCTTCCCCCCAATTAGTTGGCCTATTGCTTCCTACATATTTATGTTGTTCCTTCAATATTCTGGATAAATAGCCTGCCTGTGGACTGAACTGTTCTTCAGCAGTTCTGATGGGTTTTTCCCCTTCCTCCTATAAATTGCTGAATAAAATTCAGGAACATAAAAAAGGTCACCAGAGGTGATTAACTGTGATATTTTCTCAAACTATATTTGATTGCCTGGTGGTTTACATTAAGATAAAAGCTCTTATTGTAGCGTAACAAACAGCAAGCTTGATTGCTTGCTGTTTTGAGAGACTGGCTGACGGCATGCTCAGGGGTTCAATATGGAACCTGTTAGTGGGAAGAGAGTGAGAGTACATACTTTGTAGTCTGCCTGGGTGATTATCGGCCCAGTCCTCAAAATTAGGGGACACATGTCTTCAAAGTCCCCTTCTCTGGCTTCTGCATGCATATGACCATTGAGAGCATGGGTAGAGGAAGAGATGTCCATGTCCAATTACCAAAGCTACCAACCATCCATTAATGAATCTTCACTGACACACCTGCTGTTTGCTCCATTCTTTGCTAGTCACTATGTAAATCACTGAAGAAAAATACAAAATTCCTTCCTAAGAAGAGATATCATAGTATATGACAGGATGCTACAAAACAACATAAGGTATTGTAATTTAGAACTAAGATGAGTATTTCAGATTTGAAGTGCTGAAGTAGGTTAAAAGAGCACAAAGCAACAAAAATGGAAGACTTCTTAGAGGAGAGCGTTTACCTAAGGTGGGTAGAATTTAGTTACACAAGGAGGGAAGGAAAGGCAACTGAAGCGGCCAGGAAAGCATAAGTAAATCTGCACCACCTACTTCTCACTGATGGTACTGGCATAGTTAAATCATATCTCCATTAGTTTTTCCTTGTTCTTACTTCAAGTTCTCCTTCTGCAGGGTGAGTGAACAGGGTTCTATTTGCTAAACTCATTCTATGTAATAATAAAATAATCTTGATCTTTAATGCAAATTAAAAAAAAGAAATTGATTTTTAGCTTCAGAAATCTCGATTAATTGAGACCACTTACAACTGCCTGGCAGCCTGAGATTTAAAAGGCCCTCAGGCAAAAATATGCAGGGATACTGGAGGGTGGCATTGCCTCCATTCCTCCATCTGAGGGCATAGTCTTTCTCATTGATTTGGCCACCCAGTTCTACCACTTGGCAAAATTAATTAATGCTTTATTGAATTCTTCACTAACAGAGAAGGAGAAAATAAAACCTCAAAAGAGCAGGAGATTACCACTGATACCATGAATATCCAAGAGTAAACCAACATATCATGGCAAATAAACAAACAATAAACAGACAAATAAAAGAACAGAAACTGTGGAGTTGATCATGAATTTAGCACTCTTATTTTGGAGGTTTTGATCATAGTTATAGGTGAAAATAGAACCCATGTTGGAAAGAAGATACAGCATGGCCTTGTATCTTTCAGACTGTGGTGCATACAAGCTCTCACATACTTGCTACTATTTACTCATGCATTCTTTCATTCAAGAGAATTTTGTTGATATTTACTATGCATCAGATAACGTGCCAGAAATACTTGGACTATAAAAATAAATCTGACAGAGTCATTGTGTAGTAAAGAGGCTATAACTACAATGCACTGTTTAAGATCTGTGAAAGTAGTAGGTAGCGGATACAGGGCAAGCGTAAAGAAGTTCACACAGATCATTATGGCTTACAGGAGGGTGATGACAGTAACGGCCATAGAAACTTTAGGATGGTCAAATGGGTAGCATTTCAATAGAAATAGAAAAGATAGGAGAAAAGGACTGCAAAATACATCTCACAGAAAAGTATATCCCAAGCAGAAGCAAAGAAGCCTGGAACACCAATGTATCAGGAATATTGCAAGTGGTCAGGATAGCTGAAGTCTGTGATTTGCTCAAACTTCCAAAATCAACTAGAGAAAGATAATTAAAGGAAGTTAATATCACATTAAAAAATCCAGTTATTTTCAAATCATTTCAGCTAGTGGAACTTTTTTTTGTCAAAATAATTATTTGATGAGTTTTAGTAAATAAAAATGATAACAAGAAACATAACAGGGGTTAGGCTGAAGGAATATTAAAAACACAAGACCCTTTTCTACTCATGCACATTTTCCCTGTCTCATGGTTGCTTTAGATGCATTGTGGTGTTTTTAAAATGAAATATTTACTTTCATTTATGTATCTTTCCGTATATCCATCCATCTTTCTACTATCATGAGTTTTAGAAGATCTTTAAATTTTTAAACAATAATAAATTTCTAATAATAATATAGAAACTTAGGAACTTCTTTTGTGTAGGTGCAGTAACAAACTGGATTTAACCTAATGCATGACACAAACCCCAAACCAAAATACATGCAAAAATAATTTTTAAGTCATTGGACATTCAGCAATGAAGAATAGTGATCCCTGGTAAATTGGAAACATAAAGGTGAGCCGTATAATTGCCCTACCTTACTGCTTTGAGAGAGTTTTCAGAGCACAATTCCAGAGGAAGTAAAATGAGGCAGATCACAGAATTGTGCAGACAGAGTTGAGAATCTGAGGAAGCCAAGGTAACTAAACTTCATAGAACAGAGTACTGAAAAGGACACAGATGGGCAGAGAGAGAATCCTGGAGATCTGCAAAGAATCACCCTCAAGTATTCAACTGAGTACTGATCAGCAGATGTGTGTGGAGAAACTACCTGAGACAAGGGGGAAAAAATCATCCAAAAGAATCAGCAAGCCCAGCACTCACTCAGGGCAGAGAATAGTCTGTTTCCACCAGTTAGAGTGGAAAAATTCATAATTCATGGAGCATTAAGGAAAATACTCATAAAGATCATGTCTCAGTAGTAGGAAATAATTAGCTCTATATGGAACTACTCCAGACCCATCTAAGAAACTATAGAAGCAAGACCTGAATTTCCAGAGCTGATAGAAATGATAAACTCATGGAAGCTTAACAAATCCCAGGCAAAAGAAACATGAAGAAAACAACACCAAACCACATCATAAGCAAGCTGCTCAAAATCAGAGATGAAGATAAAATCTTTACCCAGAGAAAGAAGATATGTTATGTACGAAATAAAAAGATAAGATGGCAGCAGATATCTCTTCAAAAAAAAAAAAAATGCTGTGGAAGAGATGTTGGATAAAAGTCATTCAATCATTAAAAGAAAAAAATTATCAACTTTGAATTCTATAACAAGTGAAAACACCTTCAAAAAATTGAAGTGGAATAAAGGTTTTTTAAGATGTAAAAATGCTTAAATGATTCATTAGCAGTAGACCCATATCACAAGACATATTAAAGGAAATTCTTCAAGAAAATAGAAAAATACTATATAGAAATACAGATCTACACAAAAGATAAAAAGCACCAGAAACAATAACTCCATGTTAATAACATATTTTTGTTATTTAAATCTCTTCAAAAACGATTGGTTAAACAAAAAGTATAACTATGTAGCTGTGGTTTATAGCATATAGAAAAGTGAAATGTGTGGCAACAAGAGCACAAAGGCTGGAAGGGGACGAATGAAAGTGTAATGTTTAAGGTTTTTATACTAGCCCTGAAGTGATATATTCTGATTTGAAGTTAGGCAGTGATAAACTAAAGGTATGTGCTATAAACTCTCAAGCAACAACAAAAATGACAATAAGAAAAGTTATTGCTAATAAGTCTCTAACAGAGAAAAAAAATAAAATAATAATGATAAAAAAAAAAAACTCAGTACACTAAGAATAGAAGGGAATTTCCTCAATCTGGTAAAGGACATCTATCAAAAAACCTGGAACTAACATCATACACTTTAGTGAACCTGAATTTTCCCCCCAGTAGCAGGAACAAGACATGTCACTTCTATTCAACATTAAATTAGAGGCTCTGACCTGTGCAATCAGGCAAGAAAAATAAAACATTCATAGTGGAAAAGAAGATGTAGACATAAATATCTATGGAAAAAACTCTGATGGAAACTTAAAAATGTTACTGAGGTTAGCAAGGGTGTAGGATACAGAATCATACAAAAATCAATTACATTTATATATACAAGAAATGAAGAATCAGAAATTGAGAAACAATACCATTTGGAAGGGCATTATAATGGGAAATCTTCAGGGATAAATCTGGCAAGATGTGATAACACTCTACTTAAAAAACTAAAAAGAAATTGTTGAGAGAAATAAAAGAACTAATTAAACAAGAGGTATATTTTGTTATTAGGCCTGAAAATTCACTATTGCTGAGATGTCAATTATTTCCAAATGACAAGCTGATTTTAAAATTCATATGGAGGGGTGCCTGGGTGGTTCAGTTGGCTGAGCATCCAACTTAACTTGACATTGGCTCAGGTTGTGATCTAGCAGTCATGAGAGTGACCCCCGTTTAGGGCTCCATGCTAAGCATGGAGCCTGCTTGGAATTCTCTCCCTCCCTCCCTCTCTCTTTCTGTCCATCCCCCACTTGCATGCATGCTCTGTCTCTCTCAACATAAATAAATAAACATGTTAAAAAATAAAATTCATGTGGCTCCTGGGTGGCTCAGTCGGTTAAGCATCCGACTTTGGCTCAGGTCACCATCTCACAGTTCATGGGTTCGAACTCCGTGTTGGGCTCTGTGCTGACAGCTCAGAGCCTGGAGCCTGCTTCCGATTCTGTGTCTCCCTCTCTCTCTGCCCCTCCCCCACTGCGCTCACTCTCTCTCTATCTAAAAGTTAAAAAAAATTAACAACTGAAATTAATATTGAAATATAAAGCATTGAATAGTCAAATCAACTATGAAAAATGGAAAGTCGATTGACTAAAAATACATGATTTTAAGATTTAGCATAAAGCTATAGTAATCAAAACAGCGTGTGTGTGGGGGGTATCATCAAAAAGAGATAAATCAATCAATGGAAGAGTAGAGAGTTCACAAATAGATATATGTTTGTGTGTGTGTACATGGGTGTCTCTAAGATATACATTATATGTAACAACATTATATGTATATATCTTGTCACCTATTTTTTTACAAAGGTACAAAGGCAGTACAGTGGAGAAAGCATAGTTTTTTGACAAATGTTACTAGAACAACTTGATATCCATTTGCAAAACAAGGAACTTAAATTCACATCTCACACCATAGGCAAAAATTAATTCAAAATATATTATAGATTTAAATATAAAGCCTAGAATTATTAAACTGGTTTAAAAGAAGAGAAAATCTTTGTGACTTAGGGCTTGGTAAAATTTCTTACACAGGACACGAAAGCATGATCTGTAAAGGAACAAACTGACAAACTGGACTTGATTAAAATTAAAACCTATTCTTCACAAGACCGTTAAGGGAATAAGAAGACAAGTCACAGGTGAGGAGTAAGTATTTGTAAATCACATTTCTGAGAAAGCAGTTGTATTCAGAAATTTCAAAACTCAATGATAATACTAAAAAAACAACTCAATAAAAAAAGTGGGCAAAAGGTTCAACAGAGAAGCTATGGCCTATGAGCACATGAAGACATGTTCAACATCATTTATCACTAGAGAAATGCAAATTGAAACTATGATAAGGTAACACCATATACCTATGGAATGACTAGAATTAAAAAGACTGACCATATCTAGTTTTGGTAAAGATTTGAAGGAAGGAAAACTTTCTAACACTAGTAGTGGGAATGTAAAGTGGCACAACCCTGTTAGAAAATAGTTTGACAGATTCTTAAAAAGTTAAGCGTGTATCAATTATATGATTCCACCGTTCTACTCATAGGTATTTACCCAAGAAAAATAAAAGCTAATGCACTAACTTGTATACAGTAATACTTGCACACAAGTATTCATAATAGTTTCATTTATAATAGCTAAAACCTGGAAACAATCCAAATATTCTTCAAAAGATGAATGGATAAACAATTTGTAGAGTACAGACTACTTCTTAGCAATAAAAATGAATTAACTAAAAATTAATGAACACACAACAACATGGAAGAATCTTCAAATAATTATACCAAATGAAATAAGCTAGACCAAAAAAAAATGAGTATATGCGGTGTGATTCCATTTATGGATAACTCTAGAAAATGAAAACTAATCTATACTGACAGAAAGCAGATTAATGGTTGCCTGTGAAGATATGTGAAGGAAAAGACAGGAAGGAGGAATTACAAAGGGGCACAAGGAAACCTTGGGAAACAGTAAATATGTTCACTACCTTGACTGGGTTGATGGTTTCAGGGGTATATGTCAAAACTTATCAAATTATGCTTTTTAAATATGCTGAGTTTATTTTCTGTTAATTTCATAAAGCTGTTAATACTTTAATATTGCATTGTACTTAATCATTTAAAGTGCTTTTATACATACCATCTCACATAATCGTTCCACGGACCTTTGATTATTCTAAATGCTATCACAGCTTGCAGGTGACAGAGAACAATACTCACATCCACATCTCTAGTGTATCTCCATAAATTTCTGGTCCTGTTTGGAAGTGAAGTACACTCAGAAAAATCAGTTCAGTGAGCTGGTGTTACTGGTCATTTCTCACATTCATGTTCCCGTACAGTCTTGGGAGACTGACTAGCTACATAAAATGAACTCTGACTGGCATATACTACCTAACTTGCACCAGTTTTGCTGTTTTGCTGCTGCGCATTCTCACTGTATTTGCATGAGGCCAAGTATTTAGAGACTATTAACAGAGATGGCATCTGATTTGAGTTTCCTGAGGCCTTTCTGGGTCTTCAAACTTATAGCACTCATCACTACTTCTCATTTAGCAATTAGTTGTCTGTTTCCCCCAATATGTTACATATTGCCTCTTTTATGGTTATGCAATTCCTTTTGTTTGTTTGGGTTTTTTTTTTTTTTTAATTTTTTTTCAACGTTTTTTATTTATTTTTGGGACAGAGATAGACAGAGCATGAACGGGGGAGGGGCAGAGAGAGAGGGAGACACAGAATCGGAAGCAGGCTGCAGGCTCCGAGCCATCAGCCCAGAGCCTGACGCGGGGCTCGAACTCACGGACCGCGAGATCGTGACCTGGCTGAAGTCGGACGCTCAACCGACTGCGCCACCCAGGCGCCCCTGTTTGGGTTTTTTTTGACATCCTACATCATCAATTCAGTTTTCTATTCCTTGAAGATAGGACAGTGAATATACTATTGTAAAATATTCCAATGAACCCCAATGCATTTTCCTTTTACTTTCAATAGATGGGCAAGTAAGTTTTGTTGATGTGGACACTGATTTTTCCAGTATCTATCTGGATAGTTTATGAATGCTTTCTATAGCCTTAAGCTTTCCCTTGCATCATTCTCTCCCCATGTATTCCCAAACTGGTTTTTACTTTTCATACAAAGTAATTAATATTTACATCTGTGGGTTTAATTTGTATCTCACATTTCATTAAAAAAATAAAAACCATTAAGTATTTTATTTTAATTCCAGTATAACTAAGATATGATACAGTGATTCAGCAATTCTATACATTACTCACTGCTCATCATGATATGTGTATTCTTTAATCCCTATCACCTCTTTCACCCATTTCCTACCCCCTCTGGTAAATACCAGTTTATTCTCTGTAGTTAAGCGTCTCTTTCTTGATTTGTTTAAAATAAATTAAAGAAAACTCTCACAAAAGCTAGAGAAAGAGAGACAAAATAATTTCCTGGAATAAGGCTGAATTGGTATCTTAGAAAGGATTAAAAAGGAATTAATATGTTGGTCAAGACTTCTAACTGTAACAAGTAAAATAAAGAAAAATAGAAATTGTTTGTAGAGGTTAATGTTGGGGGAAAAAACAAACAAAACAAAAAAAAAACCTGAAAAATTTTGGCTACAGTTTTGGTTTTTTTGTTTGTTTGTTTGTTTGTTCTGGTTCTCCTACTAAAGAACTTTTATTTTTACTAAGGATCTGGGAACTTATTACAAATGGAAAGTTTCGTTCAGGTTATGTTTTCCAAATGGATAGTTGGTAGCATGAACAATAGCACAAAGAAGCAAAAATGACTTGGTGTACTAATTAAGATGATCAGCTCGGGGTCAGGGTCATGAGGGACCAGCAAAGCCCTTTCCTCTCGGCATTAAATCCTGAGCCAGCAAAGGGAAGAGTTCTGGTCAGTCTTCCTAGTCCTTCATGAACCCTTGCACACTTAGGAAGTGTGCTTCTTTGTTCAAGTCCTTTAGAGAAAGCTCTACGAACAAAACAACACAGATTTATCATTTATGAATTATTCATCATTATCATTATTAGCTCTTGTAATTCCAGCCACGCTGCTCAGGAGGCCCTGTCTTTTTGCTTAAGTCATATAAAACTCAGCTGACAAAACATTAGCAGGCATACCATGGGAATTGCTGGGGGCCTGGTTTGGCTGATTATAGTTGCCTCAATTCTACTTCCAGTGATTTTGTGTACACATACTTGGTTTGCAATTTTCAAACACAAAGTTTCCAAGAAAGTGTAATGTATCAAAGCAATAGCTTGAAGCTAATGAGTGTTCTCATTCAAAGAATGTGGTATCTGAGCAGGGCCAGCTTCATGAGTACCAATAACACCCACTGTTCATCCACAGCCCATAGTGCAGTGGGCACAGTGATAGGGGTGGCTATGGTGTAATAGGATGATAGGCCATTTATTGTGACCTCTTCAGCAGTCAGAGACATGTGGTATACAATCATCTTTTCCAGGGCACCTGGGTGGCTCAGTCGGTTAAGTATCCAAATTTGGCTCAGATCATGATCTCACCATTTGTGAGTTTGAGCCCTGCACCAGGCTCTGTGCTGACAGCTCTGAGTCTGGAGCCTGCTTCAGATTCTGTGTGTGTCTCTCTCTCTGCCCCTCCCCTGCTCTCAATCTCTCTCTCTCTCTCTTTCTCTCAGAAATAAATAAATATTTTTAAAAATTTTTAAATAAAAATTAAAAAATAAAATCATCTCTTCTACTAATATCCTAAATGTCACTAATACTGACCAAATTTTTTGAATTTCGGGCTAACCTCATAAAAATGCAAATATTTAAGTAAAGGGTTATATCCCAGCCCCTGGCCCCTTATGATAAGTCTGCTCATCAGATTATTCTCTACAAGCCAACTAGAAAGGGGGTGAATTGAGAGCAGAGTCTCTCTGCTTGGGGGAGAGTGGTTAGCAACCAAGGGATCCAGAATCGCTGGGCAGGCAGGAAGTCCGATGCTGGCTGCCCGCTGCTCTGTGTCTGTCTCCTGGTGTTCCACTGGGATTCTTACAGATTTTGGAACTGATCTGTTGGGCTACAGGAAGAAGCAAGTTTCTACACAATAGTGTAAGCTTGACCTTATGGTTATCTCTTTCTCTATGCCAAAACTCTAAAACCATTTCCGGGGTGCTATTAATTGGGGAAAAATGTTTCTCAGGCCTTTTATTTTAGAAGACAGAGAAAGAGGGTAGTGCCTATTTATAGAGCTTCAGGCCTGTTTTATTCCATTCAACTACACAAAAACCATGTAAATTAAATGTTATTGAACTCTTTTTACGTATGAGGTATAGGAGAAGAAACTATTGTCCTGACCTTTACGACCCCTGGATGAATCTGAAAATTAAGGCGAAAAAATAGATTAACAGAAGATAAGTTTTACGTGATAAGAGAGCCTTCAAAAGGAAATGAAGACCCAAAGGGACAGTTAGAACTGAGCATTTTGTGCTGGGTTAGATGATGAGTGGGCAGTTGTGCAGGAACATGATAGGTTAGAGAGTATGAAGTTAGTGTAGTGAACTGGGGAGCACCTGGTTTTTAGGAGGCTTCGTGTTGTTTCATTGTTTTCAGAGATAAGGATGTTCCCTTCCTCTGTGTATAGGAAGGACACCTCTCACGAGAATGTCTTATAACATGTTTCAGGAAAGAAAGGCAACCAGGGTCAGGGGGAATGGATAGTAATAGTTACCTTCCTGCATCTAATGTTTTCTCAAACTCCTTCATCTTCAATATGCCAAGGTGACATATTTTGGGTAACACATTATGAAACTCATCAAAGGAAACAGACTCAGAAGGCCTGTCTTGATTCATTCATTCATTCATTCATTCAGTTGACAAATATTTATTGTTGTCTTATTGTATACCAGGCGCTGTTACATGTGCTACCGATACATTGGTGGAAAAAGAAAGGGCGAGGGAAGAGAGAGAGAGAGAGAGGGAGAACCCTCTGCCTTTAGAAACGTACATATTATGAGGAAAGCCACCAATTATAGTCAGTGGCTTTGCTTTGAACCCAGTTCTGTCACCCACCATCCCCCTCATTATATATGGTTATCAATCACTCAAGGATAAAGAAGTTTATTTATTAGAAAAGCTCAAGTTTCATAGTTATACTAAAGCAATACAGGGAAAAACTATATCAATCTGCTTTCTCTAATTCTGTAGGTGTTTCCTTTCAGTTTGAGATTCCTCTAGAAGATGTTCTAGATATTCAGGCTAACTAGCAGCGCTCTGAAATGAAGGTAGCCTAAGGTCAAAAAGCATGTGTTGAGATGTTCTGAGTCCTCCGGTTTCTTGGAGTAATGCAGGGAGCCTTCTTTGGAGGGGTCTGATTTCCCCACCTGAATGGATGCCCCAGACTTGAACTTTTTAATAGATGATTTGTTGCAGGGACTGTGTTTTCCTCCACTTCTGAGCAGCAGTGCTGTCTGACTGAGTAACTACCATGCCAGGGGAAAGGAAAGACTATGTCCTGCCATGCTGTAATGCTACCTTGAGTGCCTTCCAAAGCTCAGATGTCCTCTGAATTGGGGTGAAGCAGAACCGAAATTGCTGGTAAATCAGGGTGGGGTTTGAGTCTTGTCTTTAAATATTGTTAAGCCTGCTGGCAGGACTTACAGACGCAGGAGTGCACATACACACTCATGCCTACACACATACTTCCACACACAACCCCAGGTGGAGTGGGGAATTAGTCAGCGGAGGCCTGACAAAGTGCTTCCTACACATGCTGTTCTGTCAGGCGGCACAGCTTCTCGGGCTTCAGAGGTAATTACATGGATTTTCTGTCTTGTACTTGCAAAAACACAGCCCAGCACTGCACTGCCGCTGCTGGCTCATCGCTGACAACGCCTTTGGCTCTGGCAGGCAGCAGGCTGCAGGAGAATGTTTACATGCTCTCTTTTAAGAATTCAAACCCCAAGAAGATACAGGAGGCACCAGTAGAAAGAAGAGGGGCGAGAGTTTACATAAGGGTGAGAAGGGCGTAGAGAAGTTTCTCTTGGATAACAAGCAAGCCATTCCACAAGAGGTGGGGGTGCACAGATGGAGAAATTGCTAACGAGAAGTCTGCGATAATACTTGTATTAATGAGTTTTATTATCTTTCCCTTCATCCATCAGCAAAATTACATGGCCAGTTATATCCATTTTGCTTTCAATTGATCCGTCCATCAATCAAAGTTATCAGACCCTGCATGCCCCAAATTCTAGTCTGGGCAGTCTGTGTTTACCTGGGGCGGGGACAAAGCATAAATTTACCACAGTCTCTGCACACAGGGAGCTACCTGGGAGGTGGGCAAAATGATTACTAATTTTAGGGAAACCGAAAGGAGAAGGTAGTCAGTGATTTGTGCTTAATTTGGGATATGGAATACAGACCCTGGTATCAAGCCTCTACTCACTCTTTGGGGATGTTCCTTCTTCTGATCTTTATCTTAATGGGGATTATAAGCAACAAATGGAATCCAGAAACAGGAATAAATAGATGAGAAAATGTGTTGGGGTACTTTACCCTATTAAGAGCAAAATGGAACAGTGGATAGACCAGGGAGAAAAACATCCATGAGATTTGCCATGTGCCTAAGAGATGTGCGAATAATGTTGTGAAAAACAGAGTCTGAGCAAGAAGTGTCATAAGCAGTATGCAATATTTCATGTGCAACTCCTCTGTATATTGCATGGGGGTCTTTCAGAAATGGGATGTATAAGCTCTGTGAATAGAAAACCCCAGATCTGAAACAGGCTTATCTTCAGGCTGCAGAAACAACTCTGGCTTTTATATCAGGGCCAGGTAATAATTACCAATATTGACCATGCATGGGCTTCTGAATTTCTTATTCCTATTAATTAAGTTTGGTTGTTTCTATTTACTTGCACTGACACCTGGAATGCTGACCCAAACGCTGTGAGGACCTTGGAGTCATCAGTAGCATAAAGAATTACAAATAGGCCTAGACTAAAGGATGTATTTATGACTTTGCTACTAATTGACCCTGGGACCTCAAAAAAGTCACTTTACTTCCCTGAAGTTATTTTATATCCTCAAATCCTTTGGACATTTTTATACCCACTTCAGTAGTTCTCCATGACTGGTGGTTCTCTCCAACATGAGTCAGTCTCCTGCATTTCCATGCTTATGCCTGTCTCTGGGTCTTAACTCACATTATTCTTCTCTAATGCTTCCCACATCCCCTCAAGTCTATCAAAAAGTGGGTTTGTTTCTAGGCCTGACTCAGGCCACCACCTACCTGTAAGCTCACCAACTTTGCCTTTATTCCCTTCTTTTCTTCCTCTGAACCCCTAGAACAATGCATTGACCGAAGTGGTCCAGCTCTAGACACTGCATGATGTTATTCCTTAATACTTATATTTACGTTTTCTTCTGTGCTTCTAAAAGGTACATGACATAAAGTGCTGGATAGAGATTGACAAAATAGTTGTTAATAGTTTTTGATGCATCTCTCAGGGGGCTGGATATGATTGTGAAAAGCAACCAAATTCAGATTGGGAGAAATTTGTGGTCTGTACCAAGAGAAAATAAAATAAAACAAAGACAGGAGTCAGTAGAAGATACTTGTCAAATGAGCCTTCCCAATCAGACCTAACAAGTTCAAATCCTTTTCATTCTGTTTCTCTGCTAATTATCTTGTTTTTCTCCCTAGAGATTTCAAAGTCAGCTATATCGATTACATGAGTTAAAAATCTATATGTATATAGATAGAGATGATATAGATAGATAGATAGATAGATAGATAGATAGATAGATAGATATAATTGAATCCTTCCTAAAATTTCAACAAAAGATCTCTTTTCTACCTTTTGACTGTCTATCTATCATTTATTATTATCTATCAATCTACCCATTTATCCATCCTTGCAAATTAATGCATAGAAAACAGGCTACTGCATTTATTTATCAAATATTTTATGGGGCATGGTTGCTTAGTAAGATAGGTGCTATTTTATTCCTATTTTAAGGACTGTAGAACCAGGTTACTGGTTCAAAGTCATATGGCTGGCAGGTGAGGCTAAATTCAAATCTCAGTCTATCTGATTTCAGTCTCCATCACTCAACCTTCATAAATACATTTAACATATGTATAAAGTAGAGTTAAATAATTCCTAAAGTGCACAAAAACATGAGTTGTGGAATTAGGGGGTTAGGATTTAGAAAAGTGAATTGGAGTGGACAGAATGCCTTGGTGATTTGGGAAGACTTTTGCAAAAGTTAGATTTAGGCATTCTATGATGATACCTAAAGGTATCTCATCAATGTTCCATTTGTGTAATACAATTATGTCTTTAATATAGTCAAAGTATATAAGAAAGTCTCTCAAGTTAAAGCAAGAAAAAAAGCAGCAGAAATTTTCAAGTGGACATAGCACATGCAAAGGTTTACAGAGGAAACAATTCCCTTTGCATGCCGCAATCACTCTTTCAACTCACTAGGGTCCCATTTGTAGTACTAAAGAAGTAACCTGAAATAGGCTGTGATAGTAAATGACTCTTCTACAGAAAAATTATTCACAGGTATGTTCATTGTCTGCAATAGCAGTGTTCTAAGAAACTGTGGCATTTCAGAATCTCTCTTTCTCTCCCTTTCTGTTCATAAGAATTTCTGTGTAAATTAGTAGCTAGAAAACATTTATCTCTTCTCTTTCCCAAAACTCCTTTGAAATGACAACTAAAGAAAAAAAAAAACAAAAAAATGTAGAAAATTAAAGGGATAAAGCATCAGACTAGAGCTGTTAACAAAATTTCTAGATAGATGGTGAATAACTGATTTCATAGGTTGAAGAATGATAAAAATATAATTGCTTGCATAGAGAGGAAATGTAGAAAGAAATGTGATCCACTCTGCAAAACCCAGTTAGAAGTTGGGGGTTACCAGATACTTTTAAGGCTGAGGATTTCAGGTTGGGTATGAAAACTGAGTGGATTTTTCTGGAATTCATAAAATGGACAGTTAGAAACCAAGTTTCCATTTCAAATTCCATGATGTCCAGAAAATTGGCCTTGTCCATCTATAAGAATAAAAAGTTTATTCTTGAGAGTAGATGCATAATAATACACTTGACTCAGAGACAGCAGCAAAGCTGAAGGATGGGAAAACATTCCATCCTGAAAATGGGAGAAGTTTTTTTTTTTTTTTTTTTAATCCAAATGTAGAGTGGAATTTCCCACTTCTACAACCCTCTTCCCCTAACAGGCTTCCCAAATTAGGAAAGCCAGGACTGCCACCCCAAAACATCATTTTGGGATATTATTCTACAGAGAAAACTCCCCAGCCCAAGAGAAAAGATTTATAGATATTGACAAAGACAAAGAGAAGAATTCAGACAGACAGCTCCCCATGATACCATATTCTATGATAAGGTTCACCATTCAAGAAGCTCTGCCCATGCCACAGATAGTTTCTGGTCAGTTTATGTGAGCCTCACTCTTAAGTATAGATATTACCCAAGGTCCACCATTTACTTATTTTATTTTTTAAGTTTTTACATGAAAGACAAGAACACAGAGACAAAACAGTCGAACAACATGACAAACTAAATCAAATAGAGACAAAGTAGAAATCAGAAGAAAACTTTAATGAAACTATAACTGAGTGCTTCAGGGAGCATCATTTCTTCATTGATTTAGTAAATATTCATTAAGCAGAAGCATAAGACATCTATGCCTGTCATTGTCCCAGGTACTTGGGATATGTGGATGAAGAGCCCTTTGTCTTTCTGGACTTTATACTTTGTGGATAAGAAAAAAATATTTTACCCATGAAAACAAAAATAGGATATTATAAACAGGAATATTTAGAAAATAATCAAGTTATTTTGAAAATACATTTGGAAGTGCATCATAAAATTAACAATGAATAGAAGAGTTTGGAACTGAAGTTCAGAAAATTTCTTAGGCCCTTGAAAATTATAAAGAGAGAGGGGTGCCTGGGTGGCTCAGTTGGTTAAGCGCCTGACTTCGGCTCAGGTCTTGATGTCATGGTACGTGAGTTTGAGCTCCACGTTGGGCTCTGTGCTGACAGCTCAGAGCCAGGAGCCTGCTTCCAATTCTGTGTCTCCCTCTCTCTCTCTCTCCCCATCCCCTGCTTGTGCTCTGTCTGTCTCTAAAAAATAAATATTTAAAAAATTAAAAAAGAAAATTATAAAGAGAAAGAACATGGAGAAGAAAATATAAGATAATTAAGACTCAAACCAGAAGGCCCAGAATTCAATGGAAATACAGGAAGAGAGGAAAGAGAAAGTGAAGAGTGGTGGGAAGAAGGAGTTATCAAAGTTGTAATAAAATAAAATGTCCCAGAACTGAGGGACATAGGTTTTCCTTTGCATGGAGTCACCTGCAGCTGCTGCAAATCACCATGGTTTCTTTGTCTTCTTGCCTTGTACTTGCTGGTTTCTCAGCCTAGAACCACCTCTCCCTTTCCTCAATGGCATCTGTGTATCTGTCAAGACCAAGGCAAGCATCATCTCCCCAGGAAGCCTTCTGTCTCCCTTGGCTTCACCAGCCCTGATGCTGGCCGGTGCCCCTCTTTGTGCTCTCATTACACATGTGTTTCTCTCTTTCACAGATCAACAAACTCAATTGATGTCAGTATATTTTTCTTACTCTTCCCCCAAAATGCAATCTTCTGGAAGGTGAGAATCATATCTTATTCATTGATATATTCTCAGTTCTTGGCAAAATACATATGCTCCTAATAGTTTCTTATTTAATCTTCAAAACAATCTTAAGGAAGGAGGATTTTTTTTAACACATGAAGAGCATGAGGCCCAGAGAGAATAAGTGACTTACATATCATACCTTTGGTAAATGGAAGGGCCACATTCAAACCCAGACCTTTGGGAACCTAAAGTTTTTCCTACACTGTGCTGGGACATACTGCATGCTTGAGGCTTTACCAATGCGGTCTGGAGGTGGGACTCTTCAGACCTTTTTCTGATCTGATCAGCCCCCTATGTGATCTTCAGGAAATTTCTGTTTCCCCTTTATAAGACTCCTTCCCAGATCTGACAGCCACGTTTCTCCAGCACAGACACACATATCTTGTCAGCTGCATGCTACTTGAGGTATTGGGTCCAGAAGCTCTATGAAGCATCCAAAGCACACAGATATGAGGTGAGAGGTTTTAATTGCAACCTGCTGTGTTTGAAGATGGTCTTTCCTAAATATGGGAATTGATTCTTGCATTCTTCCAAATGATTCATACTTCACGTCTCTCTACATCTGCTTCCTAGCCTGCCACACACTGAAATTGTGTGAAGATAATGTAATGTTCATGTACATTACTTCTTGACAGTTTTGGTGAAAATAAAGACTGATATTAATATTATTAAAGTCATTCAAATTAAGTATCCATCCTAAACATTACACAGTATAAGTGGAGACAATCAATATTAGAAAATGGCAAGAAACAAACTTAGTCAGGCAAGATGTTTTATTTGAAAACTTTTAACAAAGAATATCTAATAGGTGGGAACTGAAAAAAATTAAGTCTTGTTTTGACAGTATTCATTTAATAGGGAGAAATATGTTGGAGAATATAGAAAAGGCATTTTTTAAAGACAAAGGAAATTTGACACAATGTAGTTTTAAAAGATTTATTTTTGCTAAAAAATAGAATTCTCTCTATATTATAGCTGTACATCCTATTATTTCCATTTGATACTGAAAAATGGAAAAAGATAACTCATATCTAAAGAAACATTGATTCCAGTGCATTTTCAATTCAAATAAACAGTCTTCACTCAACAATGAAATTCATATAAAAAAGAAGTGCATTTTTTCTCTTTTCCTCCTTTTATTTATATATCCACAATCAGACAAGCCATAACACTATCTAAACAACTGTATGTATTAACAAACAAACATAGATCAATAGCTATAATTTGACACACATACACCGTTCTCTATGAAAACATCAATAGTCTAAAAGCTGAGTGGGCATAGCTGGAAAAAATATGCTTCACAGACACAATGTTGGCAGAAGATTAAATAACCAGATGTCAGGGAGAAAAAAAAATTCAATGAAACCGAATGCATATTGGAAATGTACAGGTATTCTGTAGAACTAAACTGTTCAGGATTAATAATAAGAAAATTATCTTCTACTTGCAGTCATTCAATTACTGTGTGTGCAAATATTTTGGATTGGATGTTTCCTATTCAAATATATTATTATCTACCTAAGGAGTCCTGTTGGGAGTCAAGGCAAAGCTAGGATATGAGTTGCACAATGCAGTCCAATCTGAAAACAATATCTTAAGTTGCCATAGAGCCTTTCATAAGCGAAACCACAGATGACTTGTGTCATTCAAATCTACAGCACTGTGATGGAGCAATGAAAAGGGAATATATAACTTAGTAATGGGCTCAGGCAGCTGAGAGAAGCCAAGTTTATGTAGAGCATTTGATTGAAAATAGATGAAATTCAAGAGTGTGTCAACTCAGCCAGCACCTACACAAACCAAAAAGCAAATAAGCCATTTACCATTTTATTACAAGGCAATATGGATGTGGATAGGGCAGTGCACCAGGGACAGGGGCCATACAACATTTTATCATTTTCCAATGTAATTATATAAAATAGTTCATTATAATTACATTCAATAGAAGACAATGTGTCTCTTATGACTAGTATTTTTTAAGGGGTGACTCTTGGCTTCACAGCATATTCAAATGGTAAGGAGTGACTGTGGCCAGAGAAAATATCAAGTTATCACAGAAAACTTTGAATTCATTTCTTAAAAATTATCATAATGTAGATCTACAAACATCCATAGTTCTGTGATTCCAAAAATTGCTTAAAGAATACAATCTCGTTGTTTCTGTAATCTTTACATATACAGGAAAAGAACACAATATGCTAAACCAGTTCACTTGCTTACATAGGTGTTATATGTCAGATTCTGTCTATAAATTAAGAGAATGAAAAGAAGAAATGTACTGTGGGGTGAAGTTTAGTATTGGATGAAATTACATAGGTAGAAGAAGATACAGAATAGAGAGGTTATCTTCCCAGACAAAAACAATTGAGAGAAAAACAAAACCTGTCATTTAGAAACAGAGATATTAATATAAATATGAAGACTTCTGACCAGAACATGGAAGCAAGAGTGGATGTATCAGCAATGTTTCAGGCAAGAGGCAAAGCAAAGTTTCAAAGTGATGAGACACAGATTTAAGAGTGGAGATCAAGACAAAAAAGACAGAAGGCAGAGGCCATTGAGAAGGCATGATGTAAAAGTGGAATATGAAGACTAGTCTACATTTTAAAAGCTACCGAAATATGTTCTTGCCTTATTCCTAAAGAATATCGTGAGCAAAAGATTGATAGATATAAGTAGATAGATAATGATGATGATAGATAGATAGATAGATAGATAGATAGATAGATAGATAGATAGATATGTTATCTTTTTATGATAGATAAACATAAATCAGTAAGAAAAGTATACCAACAAAATAAATTGAGCAGGAGTAGGTTCAGATATCCAACTATCCAGTAAAAATATGTAAAAATACTCAATGCCATTAGTCAGCAAAGAAATGTTAAGTAAACTATACTAATTTTTAATCCACCCAATTGGTTAATGTTAACACAATAAAGAAGACACACTACTGTAGCAAGACTGTGATGATACAGGCCCTCATTTTATCAGCATGATGCTTTAGAACTTTTTAGGAGAAGTCTTAGAATTTTACATTCCTGTCAACTCAAGAAATTCATTCTATATAAATAATTATGGGCTTATCCAAATATTTAATTATATATATTTATTGTAATGTATATACACAAACACACTCTAACATATAGGCCATTCACACATTCATCAGAGTGGCTCAGAGAAGCTTAAGCTGAGATTCAGGTCTCTTTCCAGGGAACTGGTAGAATGACATCTGCTCCTGATGCTCTTCATCTGCTTTGCGGGGGTTTTGAGGACACAGAGAGGTAGGAGCTGGAGAGTGTGGCCTCGTGGGCCAGGTCGGAGGGCTGAGAGAAAGTAGTCTGTAAAGAAATGTCAAAACATCGATTTGAGGAAGGATTTTGTGAGACCCTGACTATAAACTACCCTCTTTTGGGTCCCCGGAGACAAAGTCCAGCAAGTATTTTGAGTGACTGTCAGGATTGGTTGTAACACAATGATGATTTTACACAGCTTGAAGTTCTAGAAATGTTGAGAATTATGGGAGAAAGGCAGCCCCCAGTAAAGAGGACCATTTTGACAGTAGAAGACTGGTTGCAGTGGCAGCACTAAGGCATTACCCCCATGAGGCCATCAAGAAACATGCACCGCCCGAAATGAAATCATGAAACAACTTTTCATGTGGACATGCATGACGCACTTGGGGCTCCAGAGACAACTGTGGAGACTTAAGGTAATGGTGGTAAAAAACACTGGCCAAAAATATTTTCAAAATCAGCAAAGAAATTCCTTCACAGAAACCCCAAAGAAGGGGCACAGACAAATGTCATATAATTCCTAAGTTGAGGCCAGGAAAGAAATAGAAGATTCTGGAATAAAGTAGAAGTCGTAACTTTGAGAAGTCTCATAAATGTCCTTAGTTATGGAGCTAATCTTTTCCCTCTTTTAACTGAAATGTTGTAGCAATAGCTAGTAGGGAAATTAGAGAACATCAATGATAGGGCTGTGCTTCTGGTGGAAATGAATGCTTTAGCTCCAAACATTCAGTGGGAGAAACTAACTCAGTCTACAGAAATGGTGAGCCCCAAATAACTAGGTGAAGTGAATCTGCCTTGTAGACCATGTAAGATGGGTCAGAAATGATAGTATGTCAATGTCAGAGGAGATGTTGAATGTGAGAATTTTGATAAACCTCCTGAACCCAACTGCCTGGAATGGGGCTAGGGCTAGAATTAAATTTCAGTAAAGATCCTTAGCCAGCTTACTCCTGTTAAAATTTACATTTCCCCCCCCCCATAGGAACCAGATATTGGTGCCCTGAAGAATGTACTGAATACCATTTTATCTGAACTTATGCCCAACCCCAGACATGTCCTCAAGGTATATAGAAGATATGTAAGAAAATAAATACCCAAATTTCAAATGATAGCTCAGAAAGGAAAACAACCAGGTTTTAGATTTTATGGGAAGGAGTAAGGATCTCCTCCTTCTTTCTGTCACACACAGAGGCACATACATACACACCATGTAAGAGACAACAGGAAGTCTGGACCTGTGGCCCAAATAAGAGCTTATAAAAGAACAGAGGGAAAAGAAAAAGGAGCCTGGGAATTAAGAACTGTACAAAAGCAGTAAGGAGATGGATATGCATTTTTAAAGTTCAAATTACAGGCATCAAAAGAAAAATTGAGAGTCTCCCGATGATGGCAAGTAAGAAAAACAAAACATGAGGAGATTACAGCAGACACAGAGGAAATGCTTGATACACAGGTGAGAAAGAAAAGGATATTGTGTATACTTGAAGTAGGGGACTCAACAAAAATGACAAAGGACACCCAAATAATTTCCTTGGTGAAATTAAGAAATAAATCTTTAAATCAAAATATGCACTGAGTTGTAAGAAGAATTAAAATAGAGTATTCAACACTGAGAAATATCTTGGATTAATAATTTTTGAAATTCAAGGATAAAGGCAAAGATATTTGAGCTATTCAGGTGGAGAAGCAAATTACAGGCTAGGAAGGCAATGTTGGGCTGGCTTCACACAGCTCTACAGTCAAAAATTTGAGATGAGAAGGCTGTGAAACAACACTTCCAAGTTGTGAAGGAAAGAAAGCAATATTAGATGCCAAGATTTGGTTTAAGTCAGAAAGCAATAGGCAGTTTTTCAAACATGAGGGAATTCGGGGAAGTTAATACTCAGGAGCCCTTCTCAAAAACCAAAACAATGACACCACTAACAACAAAACGTCCTACACATTAATTCTAAGAAGAGATAAATCAAGATCAATAATTCAGTATTTATAGTAGCCATGACTTTTAGAAAGAATCTTGGTTTCATTAAAGTTACTTAAACGTAGAAATAATACTAGGAGCTTTTTGAATTAATATTTTTTTTCAAAAACAGAAAGTAATGACTCTAAATCTGAATAAATATAAAATTATCAAAATGAAAATATGACATAAATGTGCAGAAGCAGGTGAGGGGAGGTGTGATAAATGAGAATGTTAGTGCCCTTTCCTTTGTTGGCATGGAGCAAATCGATACTATCATAAATTAAAATATGGAATTTAAAAATCTGTTTTTCTTAACCTTTCTTAACAGCATTTTTTAGAAAAATAGTATCTTTTCATCAAAGTTTTTTTTTTTAATTCAGCTATGTTTGCAGTTCAATTGTACATTCGTTTTTTAGTTCAGCTAAATTAATAAAAATTAAGATTGAATACTTTTCATTTAAAAAATTATAGGTCTTTATAAGGATCCAGATTAATGAAGCCAGCACTCTTTCATCCATTCTGTCTCTGTGTCTCTATCTCTCTTGCCTCCTCCCTTCCTTCCTGCCTCCCTGTCTTCCTCCCTCCATCATTCCGCATGTTAGGTGGTTACTTTTAGGCCAATTGCTGTCATTTCTTTAAATTTCTCATTTTTATATTATTTGACATTTCTAGTATATATGTATTTTTGTGTATATGTATTCATGATATGTGTGTGTATATGTGCATTGTCAAATAAAAAACAAATTTGCCTAGGGAATATAGTCAGTAATATCATAGTAACATTGTACGGTGACAGATGGTGACTCCACTTACCGTGATCAGCATTGAGTAATGTATAGAATTGTCAAATCACTATGTCGTTCACCTGAAACTAATATAACATTGTATGCCAACTATCCTTCAATTAAAAGAACACAAAAAACAAAACCTGGACTTTGTAGGGACAGATTGTATTCAAAATGATTATTGGTGGAGGGGCCAATAGGGGATAGAGACGGTAATGAAGAGAATTCTGATCATGAAATCTGAACGGATCTTAAGGGTTAGGCAAAGATAGGATTTCTTTTTTTTATTTTTTTAAGTTTATTTATTTATTTTGAGAGGGGAAAGGAGCAAAAAGAGAGAGACAGTTCCAAGCAGGCTCCACACTGTCAGCACAGAGCCAGATGTGGGGCTCAAACTCATGTACTGCGAGATCATGACTGGAGCCAAAATCAAGAGTCAGAGGCCTAACCAACTGAACCACCCAGGCACCCCGGTTTTCCTTTTTTAAAACTGTGTAAACAGGATAGAGAGAACTGGATGTGGGGAAGTGGCTTGATTGGGCAGTGGAGAATGTTTCACCTTGAATATATATCTCAGGAGAGGCTGTATGTGCTGCTCCGGGCGAGGGGGCATTAAAGTTCGAGGGACTGGGGGAAGAGAAAATCTTAACCAAAGCTTTCTTAACAAACACTCTGTTCGGAATGATTAGTAGGCACAACAGTTCCGCTAAATCTTTTATGAAGCAAAGAATGGGAATTAGGAGGATCTGTATCGGTCCTTGTCATAGGTTAGCAAGTGGGGCCATTGAGGAGTCTTATCAAGTGATATAAGGAAGGGGGCACTTTGTAGTAAGCCATTTTTCTGAAATACAAAATGATGAGTGTATTTCTTAACGTTTCTTATTTTCCTGAATCACAGAACCCAGGTAAAATGCAACATTGTGTGTGTGTGTGTGTGTGTGTGTGTGTGTGTGTGTGTGTGTGTGTAGATGTATATTATTTATATGTGTATATATGCATATATATTCATATATATATAATATTTTATACTAGAAAAACATGTAGAATAAAAGACTATAAGACAGTCAATATGAGAATAAGTCAAATACAGTCATTAAACCAAAGCAGACTCCTTTGTTTGGGGGCACATTTTTGGCATTGTAATACCCAATCACCAATCTCACAGGTGGAATTCAAAGGAGTTGATATAGACATTGCTTAAATATTTCTAACTTCTTTGTAAAGACATAACTAAGAGAGTTGCAACATGAAGTTCTTAGTCCAAAGCATGGCTCCGGCAGAGTTGGGGAGTTTAGACCCCCTTCACTGTTTCCATGTAGCTCATCTCAGGAATTGACTGCACATAGTTGTTTACCATCCTGCTCCATAGTGAAGAATAAAATATTTTCATTTCTTCATTAAGTCTTTTAGTCTTTTAAGAGATATTTATGAAACAACATCCTTTCCCTGTTTCCAGTGGAGAATACAAAAACATAAATAATAGATGCTGTTCCTTCTAGGGTTCTTTCACCTCCCCTATGATTATAAGCTCCTTTGTTAATGATTTAAATAACAATACAAGAAAACAATATATAAATGCCAGAAGATAATAAGGACACACTAAGTGTGTAGAATATATGTACTATTAGGTTGGTGTAATAAAGGGAATAGTGCAGTGTGAGAAGAGCCAGCATGGATTCTCTATCATTTACCCAGATGCATGGATGGATTCAGTTGATAGAAGAAATGTGCATGCAACTCTAGATTGACGGGAGGTAGAGCAAAAATCATAGTAAACACAATAGTTAAGGAATCTTTCTTCTGTATGAGAAGGGATTTCAGACTATGACCCGCCTTGGTTCACACTTTTCCTGATGCCACAGCGCCATTTCCTTTCTTTGACTCACATGCGTTCATGGCTATTCCATAGCTAGAGGCAACTGCCTGCACATTAATCTCAGCCAGCACTTTTCTTTCTCCACCTCAAAGAGCCCAGGATAAACTCATTATCAAGTGGTAGCCACAGACATTTTATCACAATATGGCCCTGCCAATTCCTGCCTGGCTCCAGGAGGAAATAGCCATCGTATGCATTGTGTAACTATCTCTTTTTCAAGGAAAGTTGAAGCTGTTATTCTTTACTTTGTCGTTCGGCTGAGCCTTCATGACTTTTACCTTGGCTTTCCAGCTAATCCATTCTTCATCTTCCTGGTTAGACTTCTTACTTTCATTTACTGGTACAACTTTGTGTATGTTCACAAGGCAAATTGGAGTTAACTGCAAATAGAAATACACAACTCTATAAGGTCAGATAAAGGCTCTATAACTTAATCAATATCTAATTAAACATATCTCCTTACGCTTGTTACTCATTTATATAGGATTTTATATCAAACTATTTACAAACATGCTTTTTTCTTCTTTCTAGCATTGTCTCATGGATAATTAACCCAAAGCACAGAGAGGTTTCATGACTGAGCTCAAGTCACACAGCAAAGAAAATCATCTATGTGTCATTCATCCTTCCAACAAATCTCTCTTTACACTTTTGCATATTTATTATTCCTGTGTTGACCCCAGAATATCTCTGCCCTACCAGCCTATGAACGTACCAGTTTTCCTCAATTTTAAAACATCATTGATATTTAAATACTGAATAAATTTAAATACAGCTTGTTGAAGCTAATAGGAGATAGAAATGCACTTACTGAGTTAAATGTACACTTTTATTAGTCATGCACATGTAATTTGGATAATATGAAATGTCAAAACCCAATATGTTAATTTAAAAATATGGTATTATCCTCATCCCCCTAACTACCAATCTTTCAAGGCCAAGTTCAAGTGTCAGCATATCCAGGAAGAATTTACTATTTGCCCTACCTGGAAATGACTGCTCCCTCCCCAAAAATCCAATCACACTGGTTTGTTCATTCCTCACATGACATTTAAGTGCACTTCTTATCTGGCCAGGCTATGCTCTTTTCATAGGAACTCTAGCATAGAATACATTAGAATTTCTTACCCCAGGTACTTTCATGTGAATGCAATAGGTACTCAATAAATAATTTCTTGCTTGTCTTGCTAGAACCAAAATGACAGATGAATTTCTGGCTGTTAAGTAAAACAACAATTAAACTATATCATAGGTCTTTTCCACTGATGTTAACTTTTTGGGTGCTGTAAAGATTTGGCCATACCAAAGCATTTTAAATTGGTTACTGTTTATTATGTTCTCACAAGACATTTGGATTCTCACAGGTAAGCAGGAATTGTAGGTTTAGAGTTGGCTCTAATCAGACTCCTCTTCATCAGACAAGTCTTCCTTTCAGATGGCCTCACTCTCTTTGAATCCCAAGGGGTAGTGAGCAGAGGGAAGCTTCGGGTCTCTACAGTAGTGAAAACAGAGAAGTGAAGGTTCATAGTCCTGGTTCACCATACATTATTTACATGGAATAAAAAAGTGGCCCACACCACTGACTTCCCAAGTGTTCACATCAGGTTTTAGGAGCTATGCTGTCTTTTTTTCTTTCCAGATCTCTCTACTAGTAGCCTCTTCCTGTAGGTGTTATTGTACCTTTCCTCAGCATCACCCTTTCACATGAACAGTCTGGGTGGAAACAAGATAATCAAGCTTTTTTAATGAGCAAAGTAAGAGTAAGTCTAGTAGATTCTGAGGCTTACGGGGGAGATATATGGGTCTCTCCCCTAAGGGTACTGGTGGATTTAGATGGTGAAGTTTGTGTCACATGGTATTGGCTTTCTCCTTTTCTTTTTGATATTTTTTGTCCCACATCAGCACAATCCCTACCACTCTTCGTGTTCCTACTGTACCTGATACTCTCAGCACCTCTGGTGAGTTTGTTTAGTAACTTAAATGGGCATCTTCCAGCAAGTATGGCAGATTTGGAGATTTTCCCCCCTTTTCATGAATCATTATGTCCCTTCCCTGTGTCCCACCCCTATTGCATCCCTAGCTAATCGATATGATAAACATATTCTTGTAAATGATGCTGATTTATTAGTGCAATAACACATACAATGCATTCTGGGAGTCTTCAATGCATTCTCATAAGGGTAGAGTTCGGACTGAATCATTTTGGATAAGGAGTTAATTCTAGTTGCCCCCAAGTTCCCACCTCATCCAGCAGTCCATGGATCTGTCCTGTTACGAATGTAATAGAAGAGGAACTACAGATCAAACATAATCTAGGTGAGCCAGCTTTATATGTACAGAGGAAAGCAAGTTTATTATTTTTCAGCAAGCCTTTTAAAGAGTTATTTATAAGGTTACAAATTTGTTTTACCCTGTCAATTAATCATTGCCCTGTTCTCTCTTGGAACCACAGGTGTCCGCTCTGCATTCCTTTAGCACAAACTGCTACTCATACATTCTTGATTTACTATTTTCTTAATGAATCATGATTTCTGATTTTTGTTCTTTTAGCATTTCATATGTCTTACTTTCATTTGCATTCATTAACTCATGGAATTTTAAAGCTGAAAGGAACCTATACACCATTTGGTTCAACTTACTTCTTTTGCAAATGAGGTGAACAGACATTAAGTGGTTATTTCAAGGTCACCTGCTAATCAGATAACCAAATCAAGATGAGAACTAACAGATACAGTGCTGGGTCCTGTAAATTACTGGATGTCATTTTCTTTTGAAGTATGTTTTCCTTAAGAAGTTGCCTTTAATGATTCCATATGTAACATTACCTCAAGTACTTGAATAACTTTCTGCTTCTTATCCTTCTAAAATTTACAGGTTATTGCAAATATTAATGGAAAAGAATTCCAAACTTGGGTACCAACTTTTTCGAAAGCAAAACGATCTACATATTCATGCTGGCTTTGATAGCCTGGCATGTCTCCAGCACACAGTAAACAGACAGGTAGAGAAGACCTTTATTCCAGATGCTGCATTTAGCAGGGTGGTATCTAATACATTAGAGATGTTTTCCCAAGTTTCTCCCTGTTAAAATAATTCATAATGATACCAAGGTCAGTGCAAGCTGAGGCTATTTGTTCTGTAGATACCAGACATGCAAGGTAAACCTCCTAGGAGACTATTACAAGCCATCAACAAAACACCGGCTAAGGATGTAAATTTTCATTCTCTCTGTAAATCTTCAGCTTACATCTCTCATGGCAACTTCTGCCCATTCATACCCAACACTTCCTGACTCAGTCTTTGCACGGACTTCAGCAAGGAGCATTTACTACATAATTTATAAAACCGTTAAGGACTCAGATCCACCTAAGAATTTCTGCAAAGCTAGAAAATAAATGTTTCTTCCATTAAACAAGTATGGAATATCATATTCAAGGGTTCTTTTCGATCAGAAAGTTCAAAGCAAAGGTTGTGCTAATAATTGGAGTATGTGTCCTAAGACTTGTTATCCAATCTCCTTGAGATTAATTGTTATGTTCTTAAACATTGAAGAGAATTAAGCCCATTTGATAAATTTCATGTGATATGCCCTTTCTCCAGAGTTGGATCCTCCAGAGCTATACCTATTATAAAAGTTTTATTTTATTTTATTTTTTTAAAGTTTTAAAATCAAATGTAAACATTGGGAATTTAACAAGCATGTGGCAGTATACTTTCTTGGGAGTGAAAATATATGCATTGTTCTATATATATCATATGTGTGTAGCCTATATATGAATATAAGTGTATTATGCATGTATGATGGCATTTTATTTCCAGTCATCTATTTTTTTTTTTAATTTTTTTTTTCAACGTTTATTTAGTTTTGGGACAGAGAGAGACAGAGCATGAACGGGGGAGGGGCAGAGAGAGAGGGAGACACAGAATTGGAAACAGGCTCCAGACTCTGAGCCATCAGCCCAGAGCCTGACGCGGGGCTCGAACTGCCGGACCGCGAGATCGTGACCTGGCTGAAGTCGGACGCTTAACCGACTGCGCCACCCAGGCGCCCCCTCCAGTCATCTATTTACATGAGATGATATACGTGGCACTAAGTTACCTGTGGGCTCTAAGAGGAAAGCCAGGAAGGTTCAAACAGTGGTGAGGGCAGCCTAGTATCCAGTCTATGACTAGTCTTATGCAGAAAACAGGCCAGCTATAATTAACTGTAAGTAGCAGGTAAAATAATAGTTTTCAATTATTTGAAAATTGTGAGACCGGAGGGGCTCCAGGTGACAAGGTGTAGCATAAAGTCGCTGTTGTAGTAGACTACGCTGCCCCTGGGTCTGTGGTGTGATGGCTACAGAAGGAGTAGTGAGTGAATTGCCACAGTGTTGGAGGCAATGGTGCACCCCAGGCAGGACAAGGTAGGGAAAGGCAGCCCTACTGAGGCTCCACCCCCAATTGAGGGCTAGCAGATGTGGCATAAGACACACGGGCAGAGATTTGAGAGGGAAGCTTGTGACTATATCTCAGTCATCTCTGGGGACCCCCCAAAATGACTGGAGAGCATTTTGATTATGGTGGGTCATGTATCTATGATCTAACTCATAATCCAGTGGCAGTGCAAGAGTCCCATATAAATCATTCCCAATTATTTCAGTCCTCATTCTTCATTCCCTTGACTAGTGCCTAGAATCTATATCACTCGTGACATTTGACACACTCTCTGAGGCCCCTCCCAATTGTTTCCTGCCTGTAAAACTTTACCCTCAAACCATCGTTTAAGTTGTGATTTTTAGTTTTGTTCTAAAATAAGTAAACCAATCACATCGTGCAAACTCAAATGGTATCAAAAGGTAAAGAGTGAAAAGTAATCCTTCCTTTCTTCCTCTTTGCCTCCTCACAGGTATCTACTATCACCAGTTTCTTATGTACCCTTCCAGAGAAATTCTATAAATATCATAAATTTTACAACTGCTCTGAAGAGCACCAATCATATGTCATATTCCTTAAAAAGAGCCCGAGCACATATATGGTACTCAATAAATATGTATCGATTAATTGAAAAGATAGATTGTCTTAGTGTTTGTCAGAATTCTAGGATCCCAAGGATGGATGAAAATGCACAGGTAGACTCTCAGGGAATATACAGTCATATACATTGATACACAGCTCCCACGTTACTGAGTGTAAAGAGTTAACACTGCTGGAGAATTTAAGATAAATTATGCTATGGAGAGTAACAGACCCTGAAAAAGGAAGCTGAGCTCTGGCATTTTACACCTTGCAAAGACAAATGCTTTGCAATGTGTATTAAAAGCACTCTTTGTGATCAAAAGATTTGGCAAGTCACCCAGAATTCTTAACTTTCCCACCACGGCAGAAATCTCATTATGTATAACCTTTTAAATGGGACCAGAGAAACATTTTCAACTTGATTCTCATTGAGCACAACCTCTACCTGGAAGTACAGTCCAAATGGAGACAAAATGCATATTATTTTTGCATTGGACATATAGTGCCAAGAACACTGTTCCACTGTGCCTTTTATTTAAGAGCCAAGCAGCTCTTTCTCTCTCTCCCATTCCCTCACTCACAGGTATGTACTTGCGCACAGACACGCGTGCACATGCGCGCGCACACACACACACACACACACACACACACAAACATCCCAGAGGCTTTTTATATATTAGTTGGGCAATAATTCTTACAAGCTGGACCTCAGTACAAGGACTCACCACTCAAGTCTGACCACAGTGGATGTGGTAAATTTCATTTCTTATCTCCTGTGAGCTTGAAACATGTACTTAAAACATGCAAGGCCAGCCCCAAGATATTTTGTGGTGATAGATTTTATGATTGCTTGTGAATTTATACTGTCTACCACCCTAGATTATCTCATATCCTTATGCTAATTTATAGATAGGCATATACTTCCTTTCTAACATTGAGCTGCCAGTTGTATTCTTTCACTGTAACAGTCTTGCAAAGCTCCACCAGCTACTTTGTCCAGGCCTTTCTCTAGGTGCTATACATATAATATTCAAATAATCATCACTAAAGTCCCATGACAGACATGGTTATGACCATTTTACACATGAGGAAACCAAGAATCAAAAAAGCTAAGACCACTTGAAATGATGTAGTACATGTGTTAGGATTTGTACTCAATTCTTCTAACGTCTAGAAGGAAAAAGAAATCAAACCCCTATTGTGTAGAAAGCACTATATATGGAAGTGTATCTCTTTATACACAAAGGCACATGTATACATGCCATTTCATTTAATATATGTCACACTCGTCATCTTCACACCTTGAAATTTTGTACTGATTCACCATAAAGAGATAATTAGATGTTTTTACTTGTTTGCTGTTTCCTTAGGTAATCATTTGAGTTAGTAGGTAAACAAAGGATTAAAAATTTCCTGGATTGGTTGATTTTAAAATCATTTAATCACTTCAACAAATTTTTATTCAGTGTGTGCCGTTTACTAGGCAGTTAAGAGTGGGAAGTTCTAGAGATAGAGTGGTGGGAAAAAAAAGGAAACATAATAAAGCTTATGGTCAGGACTAGACCAGGAGTTGGCAAACATTTTCTGTAAAAGGCCAGATAAATATTTTTGGCTTTGTGGACCATCTGGTTTCTGCCCCAACAACCCAACTCTGCTTTTGAAGTAAAAGAGCAGCCTTATGCAATGTGGGAAGGAATGAGTGTGGCTGGGTTCCAATAAAAAGGTAGTTATTAACATTGAGTTTAATTTCATATGATCTTTCCATATCAAAATGCAATATTGTTCTTTTGCTTTTTCAGACATTTTATTTGTATTTATTTATTTATTTATTTATTTATTTATTTATTTATTTATTATTTTTATCTTAGAGAGAGAGAAAGAGAGGGAGCATAGCAGGCGAGAGGGGCAGAGGGAGAGAGAGAATCTCAAGTAGGCTCCACACTCAGCGTGGAGTCCAACACAGGGCTCAATCCCATGACCCGAGGGGATCATGACATGAGCTGAAATCAAGAGTCGGATGCTTAACTGACTGAGCCACCAGGTGCCCCCAGACATTTTAAAATGCAAAAAGCAGGGGCACTTTCTCAATGTAATAAAGCCCATTTATGAAAATCTCATAGCTAACATCATTTTCAATGGTAAAAGAGGGAAAGATTTTCCACTAAGATCAGGAGCAAGACGGTGATGTTCATTTCACCACTGCTATTCAATATTGTACTGAAAGTTCTAGCCAGAACAATTAGGCAACATAAAAAAATATAGGGTATCCAAATTGGAAAGGAAGAGGTAAAACTATCTCTATTCCCAGATGTCGTGATTCTATATATAGAAAATCCCAAAGAATACATACACAAAAACTACAAATTCAGCACTTTCAAGGTACAAGACCAACACACTCGAGTAATGCTTCTATATGTACTAATATTAACAATCTGAATGGAATTTAAGGAAATGATTTCATTTATAATAGCATTCAAAATAATAAAATCCCTAAGAATAAATGTAACCAGGTGGGGGAAAGACTTGCACAATGAAAACTGCTGACAGAAAGTAAAGAAGACCTAAATCCATGGAAAGAGATCCTGTATTCACAGATTGGAAGACTTAATAGTAAGATGTCAAAACTCCTCAAAGTGATCTATAGATTCGAAACAATCCCTATCAAAATTCCAATAGCCTATTTTTTTTTCAGAATTGGAAAATCCAGTCCTCAGATTCATATCGAATTGCAAGTGCCCTGAATTGCCAAAACATTATTGAAAAAAAAAAAAGAACCAAATCACACTTCCCTGTTTCAAAACTTAACACAGATTGTAGTAATCAGGACAGTGTGGTACCGCCATTAGGATAGATATGTAGACCAGACCATTGGAATAGAAATGAGAGTTCAGAAATACACCCATGTATCTATGGCCAATTGCCCCAACAGCTCAATGACAAAATGGTAAACAACCCAACGAAAACAGGCAAAGAACTTGAAAAGGCAAAGGACTTCTTTACCCAAAAAAAGATATACAAAGTGCCAAGAAGCACATGAAAAAAATGCCAACATCATTAGTCATTTGGTTAATGCAAAACAACACCCCTTCACACCTATTAAGATGGCTATACTATATATATTTTTTTAAGTTTGAGAAAGAGAGAGAGAGAGAGCATAAATGGAGAAGGAGGAGAGAGAGAGGATGAGAGATAGGATCCCAAGCAGGCTCCATGCTACCAGCACAGAGCTTAATGCAGGACCCAAACTCAAGGAAATGTGAGAGCATGACCTGAGCCGAAATCAAATGTCAGATGCTTCACGGACTGAGGCACCCAGGCACCCCTGTAATAATTTTTTTTAAATAAATCACAAATATTGGAGAGGATGTGAAGAAATGAGAATTGTTGTACTTTGCTGATGAGAATATTAGATGGTTCAGCCACTGTGGCAAACAATTTGGCAGTTTCTCAAAAAGTGAAATATAGAATTACCATGTGAGCCCATAATTCTACTCCTAGGCATGTGCATGAAAGAATTAAAAACAAGTATTCAAACAAATTCATTTATATGCATGTTTATAATAGCACTATTCACAATAGCTAAAAAGTGGAAACAGCTCAAATATCCATGAATGTATGAATGGATAAACAAATTGTGACATTTATTTATTTATTTATTTATTTATTTATTTATTTATTTATTTTATATTATATTTTAAATATATATTTTTATATTTTATATACATATAAAATTTATATATACATAAATAATATTGCACTGTGCGCATATATAAATAAACAAAGAGTGATCATTGGAAATGCAGTGGAATGCACCAGATCACCTGGCCTTCGTGGGAAGAAGGGTCAGCACAGCTCCCAGTCAGTGTTTTATCTTTTTATTGATCGGTTAGCTTTTAGTGTGTAGTAATCACAGTACCAGGTATGTAATTAAATCACAGGCTTTCAAAATTGGGAAGTATGTTATAGATTCTTGAATTTAAAAATGTATTCTGTGGTACCTTTAAGTTGGGGTTGAGGGCCTCATTGGTGCATCAGCTTGTTGGAAAAGAATAAAGGAGGCAGAGGAGAAAAAGAAAAGGGGAAAGGGAAAGAGGCAAGACAGTGAGATCCTATGTCCTTTACACTGTTTTACCCACATGAGATTTCCTTTGCTCTAGGTTATAGAGAGCCTCCTTGCTGAAATCTGCATAAAGAATTGATTCCTGAGCAGGGAAAAAATAAAGTTTAAATATATCTATGAGTGTATATATGTGTGTACATTTTAAATATATACACATATGTTATTACAATTATCTCAACTTATAGGTGGGTACAAAAACTTAGTATGGGCCAGTAGCTTTCAACCTCAGCCATTATGCTCAATTATGGCACATTTAAAACATTGAAACTGATATTCCAGGCAAACATATTTGACTTGGGTGGGGCCTAAGCATGGTTATTTTTTACACGTTTGTCAGGAGATTCTCATCTGTAGTCTTGGACAGAGACACGTGGTAAAGGCCAGGACGTTCTCAGGAGTGTGAATGGACATGGTTGAGGAAGGTGTTCCAGATCCCAGGAACACTGAGCTAATCTTCAAAGTCTAGAAAGTCACAGAGAGAACAGGAAAGAAAGAAAAAAAGATGGAATCTGAATAAAGCCTTTTGAACAAAGGTACAGATCTGGCAACATATAAGATTCATTTGAAGGATGAAGTACTTTGGTGGGTCTGACCAAAAGAGAACCATAACACAGGGAAGAAACATAGGTTTTAAAGAGTAAATAGGGGAGTTATTTTTTAAACAGTATTTGGAGAATACACCCAGAATACAACTGTCCTCAAAGGCCTGTGCTATGAAATGCTGTGGGACAACTGTTCTGCCATTGGAGCTGATTTCCATTTCTTCCAATGTTTTTGACAGAGCCAGGAGCCTGTGGATGACTTTCCTCCAGTCCCATGGTGACTTACGAACTTGGAATAAACACAGGACTTTTGTTTCCTCTCTGGCTCCTTTCATAGGCATGACATTCATTTTGAGATCTAAAAAGAAAAACAAAATAATAGGAGTTATAAATTAAACTCCCCAGAAAACCAGCTTGAAAGGAGCATACGACTGATAAATATGTCAAGATATAAACATTATTTTTTTGCCTTCAAATTAAGTGAAGATTACAAGAATTTTTTTCAGTAATTTCTAAAATTAGAGTAACTCTAATTTTTTCTCTGTCATGGATTTCAGTAATCTAAGGAGCTTCCACAGAATAAAAATGAAAGGATATATGATTTGACATTAAAAATTCACTCTTATGTTGTTGAGTGCACTTACAGATTCTCGTCCTAAGTGAGGGCCCCTGGAGACTTTAAGATATTGCTATCATAATTGACAGGGGGAGGATCCTGCTCATGGATGACTTTCAAGAAGTTTAACAGATATCTTATGTTTACTTATGATGCAGCTACACAGAATTAGCATATTTCAGTTACTTTTATTTTAGGCTGAGATTTTACCATTTCATTATCTAAGTAATGCATTTGAGAGTTCACAGATAAATGCATATATATCTAAAGCCAATTGTCTCAACAACAAAATAATGAATTGTGATTGCAAGTTGTATTTTAAGCTTGACAGAAGATCTGGTTAGTTGCTGACGACATCTCAGATATATGGGGTCATATGGAAATAAAATAAGGAAAGGTGTCTTTTGTCTTTTGGTAGTTAAAAAGTTTGGATAATGATTATAACTATGCATATTTATTTGAAAAATTTTATATGTAAATGGGTGAATTACAAAAATTGAATACTGACTCTGTTTTTAAATTTGGTCCTCTCAGAAATTGGGAGATAACTTTATGACAACTCATTGATCCTTTCAAATCCAATAATCTATCTACTAAATTTTCTAAAAATGAATGCTCCTAAGAAGTTATGTGCTAGTCACAGAATAATGGAGTCATAGGATATTTACAATAGAAGATACTCATGGACACCGTGAGAACCATAGGAAATATATGCCCCAAACTCCCTTCTGCAGTACTCACTCATTCACCCATCCACCCATTCCTTATAAATACTTTCATTTAATTATGTTTTCTTTAATTTTTTTAGCGTGTATTTATTTTTGAGAGAGAGACAGAGAGACAGACTGTCAGTGGGGGAGGGGCAGAGAGAGAGGGAGACACAGAACCCGAAGCAGGCTCCAGGCTCTGAGCTGTCAGCATGGAACCCGATGTGGGATTTGAACCCATGGACATGTGAGATCATGAGCTGAACCCAAGTCAGATGCTTAACCAACTGAGCCACCCAGGCTCTCCTCCTTATGAATACTTTTTAAAGCAATCCTCCATCATAAGCACTCTGCTATGACTCCTGTGGGTACAAAGATTGCAAGACACATTGGCCCTCCTTGAGTTCAAAGCCTTCTGGAAGCCTGATATTGCCCATTCAGTTTACACATCACACTCTTCAAGTCTTGTTGACATGAATTACTAGAGCTTAAGGGTGGAAAATTCACTAAAGCAAAGCAGGATTTGAATCCTAAAGGAAATGGGGGCTAAGAAACTATTTGGAATAGAAACTTCTACAGAGGGTCAAAAATGTGGGATACATCAGAAAGACAGAACCAAGAATTCTCACATCCTAGAACTCACACATCATATCTGTATCTAACCAACAGCATCTCTGGTACTGCTTAGATTGTGACCTTTGGTTTGTTGCTCCAAAATTGTTTCTTATTGGGGATAGCATTTTTCTAAAACCTGGGATGGAATGAGTCCTAAAACTATTGGCCAAACAAAAACAGCTTATTGCAAAGTTTGATGTGCTAGACAAAACACCTGGTGACAGAGGAAAGAGTTCTCCAGTGTTAGCTTTGTTCTGTAGTTGAGTAACTCTACCCTGCATGGCCTGTATTGGAATTTAGATTAACTAAATGTTCTCTAAAAAAATTGCATGTAATTTATCCAGCAAAAGTAGAAAAAGTAGGAAAGCCTGACTCATTATCACTAGCCCAAACCTAGTCAAATTGTAGATGTTAAATAAATACAAATTATCATTGCATAGTTGTGAATGTATTTAGAAGAATTGTATCAGATTAATTATGTAAGTTGTGCAAAGAAATTTTTCCAGTTCTGGCCCCCAAATCCATCCAAAAGCCGTGAACTCCTTAAACAATAAAATAACATTGTCTACTGAATTCTAGTAAGTCAGGAAAATGGTTTTGAAAATTTTAGAAATATTCGAAAGAGCAAAGAAAAATTTTCTGGTTTGAGGCATAGTTATAGTTTGAATGTAATCAACCAGAATTCCCATTCCTTGGACATTCTAATTATTTGAGTTTCAGTTTATATAGATAACTTACGCGTAACTATGTGCTGATAAAAAGGAAATATTAGGTTACTGTGGGAGAGGGCAAAGTAGTTGATAGAGACATGATTCAATGTCCTAATTGTGTAAGCAAATTCTTTAGTAGAGAGATCAGTGTGTTTCCTATTTGCCAAGATAGATGAGGCATATGGGTAAGTTATCAATTGTCTATTTCACTGGGTACTTAAAAAAAAAAAAAAAAAAAAAAAACCAGAAAACAACTAGGAACATTTTACATTCACAGCTATGAGAATCCCCAAGAGGTTTTGTGAGTGTTTGCACTGGTTGGAAATTTATTTCCGGAGACCATTCCAATGTGCCTCTCTCAATTCATTGGCGGTCCATTCTGCTTCAGGACCACAAACAAAAGAACCTCTTCTACTGGGATGGGGTTTAGAGGTTACCACAGCAGAGAGACATACAGGCCAGTCCTGTTTCCTTGCATCTGATCACAAATGTTGCCAGTCCCCCATGATCTTTCACGTTGACGACTTGGAGGGCAGTTTTGCACTTGAGCTTTGAAGAAAATTCAGTCAGCATAACCTCCATTTCCCTTTCCTAGTGCTTTGCTCATGACCCGGAACATCCCACAGATTGGAAGGGCAAGTGTAAAGGTGTCCGCTTATCTAACACCTAATGAAAGAGAAATGTAAACAAACAAATAAAACCTTTTGTCACCATCACAAGAAGTGAAAAGGAAAACAGAAGCTATGGGCATTTCCTACAATGGCAAGAGCAAAACCAGGTGAAGGTCACTCCTCAGATCTTACTTTTGCTTTAAAAGCAGTGTTTAATTGTTAGTCACGATGCACTGTGGGCAGAACAATTAGTTGTATCTATATTAGATCTAAGCTGTAATTATTTGTTACATTAATCATGACTAGAGTGAGAATTTAATTAGTCACGAACATTAAGTGAAATTTTCTGAAGCAGGGAAAAAATGTTTTCTGTTGTTTGGTGCATCTGATTAAAGAGAGGGCACCACAGCTGGCTGGTAAACTCGAAGGGGCAGAGCCTTTAAGCTTTGCTATCTGTGGACTAAGAAATCTGGATCCAGGTGATGTCACATCATTACATTTGTGCTTTGTATCCAAATGGCAAATCTGTGTGCAGGTTCCTCAGCACTTATAAGGGAAGATTCTGGACATTGAATGTCATCTAGAAATTCAGAAAGGCCATCTGATATCCATTTTACCCAATTCTTCTTTGCTTCCTTATTTATTCTATATCTCTGTTTTCATGATGGCAAAGATATTATGAGAAAAGTCCTAAGATATGGGGAAGGCAATGCCCAGAGAGAAGTTCTTACAGAGTTATAGATTTAGGTTAGTATTTATCTCTGTGCAGTATTTTGAAAGGAGCAAAGACACATTTGGCATCCATCTAATCAAACACAGCTAACATCCAGTGCCTCAAAGCACTGCAATCTGTACTCTTTTCAACTTAGAAATACAAAGATTTTTGGGGGGTATTTGGGGGAGGAAACAAAGCATAAATGTGGTGGCTGCGATAGTGTGGGCCACAATGTTTGATAATGTGACACATTTAATGAGTCACATACGTAGAGCTGTTATCGCCCCAAACAGCTCTACCCTGCTGATTCGAGTGAAAACTTTTAGACAAACTCAGCGTTCTTTTGCTCATTACACTGACCTGTCAGAAATGACAACTTGGCCCAGTCTGGTTATTCCATGCTGACAAGGTACCATTCAGGCTTTGCGGCAATAATGTCAGCTTTTAAAGGTGCAATGTACTTAAGGAAGCTCATTTCTATGATTTGGCCAAAAAGAGCCATTTTCCTTGTCAGTGGTGAGGAATGCCTTAGTTTTCTTTAAATTAGGAGTCGTTTTCATGGAGATTGTTCCTAGGAAAACCTGCAGAAAGAGAGAAGCTATTTTTTGAAAGGTTTAAAATAATTTAGCCTACTGAGCAATGGTGTGATTACCTGGTGTGTTGAAGACAGCCAGGGATGCTTTGCTCTGTCCAAAGCATACTTCAAAACTACCAATAATGCAACAAATAAAACTTCAATTTGGTCATGAACAGTATGCACCGTCCCCTGCAAGCAAAGAGCAGTGAGTTGGGAGGTTTTTTTCTATGCAGTTTGGGACCACAATATGCAAAATCTGGGGGGTAAGGCCAAAGTAACAATATGACAAGGTGCTATATCTGATCCAGAAGCAAATTTTTCCTTACCTTTGCCTAGGAAGGAGGGACAGAGATAATACTAAGGCTAGCACTGAATTTTACAATAGATTCAGCACTAGTGTAAAGAAGACTAGTGATGAGCTAGTAAATAGGGACAGAAGACAGGAAAACAAGAGTAAACTGACACTTCCTTCTTTGACTCTTCCCATTAATACAATATTGTAGTGCACTCAGTGCCAAGTTCTTCACAGGACTGGAATTACATCTTGATGTTTAAATAAAATTACATTTGATGTCTTTGCTCCACTATTTTAACATACTACTTCCAAAATAGACAGATTAGATAAATAGATGATGGATGGATGGATGGATGGATGGATGGATGGATGGGTGGATGGACAGATAAAATTGGTTTTGTATCAACCATGAGGATGTCTAAGCTATGTTGACTAAGACTAGTGGTTTCAAATATAATTCTGCTAGATTCATGGGTTTCTGCTCCCTGTTTCAAGGTCCCTGGTTCATTCTAAGGACAATATCTAATCAACTCATGTAGCAAGCCACCGTAAGAGCTCATAATAGACTGTGGAAACACAGTGTTTTCATAATTTATTATTATTATTATTATTATTATTATTATTATTATTCATAGTCTCTATTTTAACATAAGAATCCTTTGGGTGGGTTTTAGATTAGATTCAGATCATACTCAGACTCTTTAAGTTTCTGAGTTTTGCCAGACAGCTGTTTCCATGTGAGGAAATGCAGGATGACCCAAAACACAGTTTGATTGCCCATACTATTTTTTATTTATTTTTTCTTATGTTAAGGAATTAGAATCTTTCTAAAATATCAGGACCAAAATATCAGAGTCAACATTTCTACAAATACACATCCTGTGATTAAATTACCTGGATAACTGAGAGTAGATTTAATCTGAAAAATAAGGTGCTGTGATTAAAATTCTTCTAAATGTTATTTCTTCTCCTAAAAATTATTTGGATCCAGTCATCAGTTCACCAGTAGATTTTTAATTAAGCAGTTAGGATGCATGTGCTTTAGTAAAGATATCTCATCCTCAAAGACCTTGCAGTTGAGCAGGGAAGGCATATTGAAACATAGCAAATACTAGGGGATAACACAATATTGAGAGAATGTGTGCCTAAGGGCATCTGGGTGACTCTGTCAGTTAAGTATCATACTTTGACTCGGGTCATGATCTCCTGGTTCCTGAGTTGGAGCCCCGCGTTGGGCTCTGTGCTGTCAGCTCAGAGCCTGGAGCCTGCTGCTCTCCCTCTCTCTATGCCCCTCCCCCATTCATGCTATTTCTCACTCTCTCTCAAAAATAAATTAACATTAAAATTTTTAAAGAATATATGCCTATATGCTATAAGCACCTAAGAACCAAAGGAGGTTTAAAAAACAAAAGCAAAAACAACCTAGATAAAGAAATCAACTGCCCTAGAAACATAAGGGGATCTGTGTACAGGTACTTAGAAAGTCATCACAAGAAAGTTTTTGTGAGTAAAACCTCATGCAAAAATATGTTTGAGGAGAGGGTGAACTTTGGTAAAGAGGTCAACTGCAATTGTGAAGCAAATCATATTGAGAGGAAAATTTGGAACCTCATTGCGTGGAGCACTGAATGACAGGGAAAGGAGTTTAGCAGTGGTATTCCCCTGTCATTACTTTCTGTTTACCTTCCTCTGGATTGTTGAGGATAATGAGAGTTTATGCTTAATTATTTTTAACACATTGCCACTGCAAATTTACAATTCTTATGGCTCAACACACAGTTTCAACTTTCATTTTGTGTCTTTGTTTCTCATTTTTTTTAATTTTATTTTTAACATTTATTTAAAAAAATTTTTTTAATGTTTATTTATTTTTGAGACAATGCGAGAGACAGAGTGCAAGCAGCAGAGGGGCAGACAGAAGGAGACACAGAATCTGAAGCGGGCTCCAGGCTCTGAGCGATCAGCCGAGAGCCGGACGCGGGGCTCCAACTTATGAACCGTGAGATCATGACCTGAGCCAAAGTCGGACACTTAACCGACTGAGCCACTCAAGAGCCCCTATTTATTTAGTTTTAATGTTTATTTATTCTTCAGAGAGAGAGACAGAGTGTGAGCCAAGGAGGGACAGAGAGAAAGGGAGACACAGAATCTGAAGCAGGCTCCAGGCTCTGAGCTGTCAGCACAGAGCCTGTGGTAGGGCTTGACCCATGAACCGTGAGATCATGACCTGAGCTGAAGTTGGACACTTAACTGACTGAACCATCTAGGCACCCCAACATTTATTTATTTTTGAGAGAGAGAGAGAGTGCGAAAATGCAAGCAAGTTGGGGAGGGGCAGAGAGAGGGAGACAGAGGATGTGAAGTCTATTCAGCGCTGTGAGCGCAGAGCCCTATGTGAGCTCAACCTCAGGAACCATGAGATCATGACCGGAGCCAAAATCAAGAGGCAGCTGCTTAACTGACTAAGCCACCCACGTACCCGTCTCTCATTTTTAAAAATTTCATCCATTTCAGTTCAATCCTTTTTATTCACTACTACTAAATGCTTAGTATAGTGGAAGGCTGCAATAGTAACCCTGAAATGAATTTTATGTTTTCTATTCACTGGCAGCTTACAGTCTAGGTACCCTGGGAAACTTTGTCTTACCATTAGTGTTTCCTTGGAGAACTGTCCTCTGACACACAAGTTGAAGTAGTGGCATCAAGAAACTAACCTGTGATGTCCAGAAGGTATTCTCCTGCTTGGTGGATGATCATGAGATTAATACTGCTTGTTAGTTCCATCCTTAATAATAACATGTGTGCATAATAATGATAATTATTATATGTGTGCAGGGATTTATGGGTGAGGGGACATTTTTACACATTTCACTTCTTTTGTGCCTATTTGTGTGGCTTTGTGGACAGGTCACTGTCATGTCTAGGCCTTGTTCTTCTTGTCCCTATCTGCCTCTTGGGGCACATGTCTGTGTCATATAGGTCTCACTGGTGTGAAAAAGAGTGTTGTAATGGTTCACAAGAGAGTTTAGGGTTTGCGATCACAATGCATTCCTTTTATGAATCATGCATTTAACTTATTCTGCACACTTCCACATTCTTTCTCCCATTTGATCCTCATAAGTTTATTTTTGTCATAAAGCATATTTACATATTATTCATATTTACAGTTCTTCTCTCATCAAACGAAACCAACAAAACTTCCACAGACATTGCATACCAATTTCTTATAACCCAATACTGTCAAAATTATTGCTTCCCCTCACCTACCTCCCCTATTGTTTTGCAATAATAGTTCACCAGTCGGGCTCCTTCCTCTGACTCTTACTGACATACATGCATCAGTGATTCTCAGATAATCTGTCTCAAAGATGGTGCTTCTCCGTCTTCTCTGTTAGTGAGAAATACAAAGTTTTTCTTTCTGCTAGTACTTTGACCACTTTTTTAAAAATACTTTTTGCTAGTTGATTTTAAGCTTAAAACAAAAACAAAACAAATAAACAAACAAACAAAAAAAACCCACAAAGGACCACTCAGAGACTAAGTATGGATTTATCTTCCAATGGATAGGCACAATTTTTTTCTGACACAGAACTTCTCTTGGCTAGATATGGTAGCTCTGCTTTGTTCAATTTCTTCTGCTTTCTTCAACCCATAAAGAACTTTATATTTTTCAATATCTTTTCTCTCAGGGAGGTGGGGGAGGGTGGGCATGTCCATTTTGTCAGGAGCAGAGGAAATCCTAGATACTATCCTTCACAACCTTCATGTTAAAACACAACATATTAACTAACTGGATCTTATGCTTTTTCATTTTTCTCCTAAAGGTGATTCATACAGTGTTTTCTTTTTTATTTTACTGTTTTTATTTATTTTTAAGAGAGAGAGAAACAGAGTGTGAGTAGGGGAGGGGCATAGAGAGAGGGAGACACAGAATCTGAAGCAGGCTCCAGGCTCTATGCTGTCAGCACAGAGCCCATGTGGGGCTTGAACTCACAAATTGTGAGATCATGACCTGAGCCGAAGTTGATCACTTAACCAACTGAGCCACCCAGGCGCCCCATACAGTGTTTTCAAAATTGATCCTAGTGTTCCATACATAGGATATGTTCCCTTTACCACCTGCACTAAACCTAATGGTGGAAATCATAATATGCATTTTTTTAAAAGCTAAAGTCCATTCTTACCACACACAGTGATATTATATAATATCCTATATGGTTTACTTTTTATGCTTTATTCTTTAAGTTTCATTTCTCAATTTTTCTTTACAACTTCATATTTGAAAATGTATCCTAGAAGTTCTCATTTACCGTGCATACTCTATTTTACCTGAAGTCTTACATTTCCTCTGAAAGACATTCTCTTCTCTTCTCTCCTTTCTTCTTCCTATTCCTTTTCTTTCTCTTTTGCATTTCCTCCTCTTTTCCATTAATTTTTCTATATGGAATTCTGCCTGTTCACCCCTGCTGTTTACTCTACCACTTTATCATTGCTATGTGGTAGTTTCTTTTCCTCTACCCCAGTAGTTCTCAACTGGGGGCAGTTTTACCCCAAGATGGAATTTGGTGTTATCAAGGAATTTGTAGTCGTCACACAGAGTAGGGGTTGCTACTGGAATCTCTTGTATAAAGATCAGGAAGTCCCCACAATGAAGAATTACCCGGTTCAAAATCCAATAGTGCCAAGATTGAGAAATCTAGCTATACCCCCACTGCTTGTTCTAAAGTCTTTTTTAAATATTTATTTGTTTGTTTGTTTGTTTGTTTGTTTATATTTTAGTGAGACAGAACATGAGCGAGGGAGAGGGGCAGAGGGAGAGAGAGACGAATCTAAGCAGACTCCAAGCTCAGTGCCTGATGTGTGGCTCAATCCCACAACCCTGGGACCATGACCTGAACTGAGCTCAGCTGACTGAGCCACACAGGCATCTCTGTTCTAATGTCTTACACATGAATCACAGCTGGTTCTAGCTAATACCACACTGTTCTTTTTAAACGTTTCCATGTAAGTCAAATATAGTATCTCTGTGATGAGAGAGTTTACTATAGACCACACCTGAAGTAAAATATCCCATAAAGTGTTCAGGTTGAAATAAAGATTTTATTTTTAAATATCATGTCTGCTGTTCTGAACTTATACCAGTACCATTTTCGAATGGGGAGCAGGCAACTTATCGGTGTGGGAGATAAAAGAGGGCCTACCACGCCACAAAATAAATGTGCTGAGCAAAATATACAGTTTAGAAAATTCATGTTTAATCCTGATGCACTCCCCTTGCTTCTGAATTATGAAAACACATATGCTGGTATTATTTGGGGATAAACCTGTCATGTCTCCAAGACGGTAAGAAGGCTTTGATCTTGGTGCTTTGAGATCTCCTTTATCTTTTGATCATCTAGCTCGGTACCTAGCATAGGACTTTATAATAATAATTCTGAATAAATATCTTTTTTAAGTAAAGATACCGTGCTCACCTCTGGTTCATTCCTCTTTTGACTGAATCTCTTTCCTAGCCAACTGCTGATTGTAGTATGAAACATTTTACACCTGACACAGCATATATTTAGAAGGTTTTAATGAAAAAATTACCTATCCATATAAATGCTTGTCTTTTCTAAATAAATACCCACATCACTTCCCTCTTTTATTGTCTTTCATTATTTACCTTGAGACCAATTGAAATTTTCCACCTCTTTTTGACTTACCACTGGGCCTTCTCAGCATTTCCAGAATTTTTATCGTTATTTGTTGTCTCCAATCTCTAATATTCTCTTCCCTATAAAATATAATTGTTAATCTATTTATTTTGATGTCCTGGTTATTCCATTTTTTTCCCACCTGTAGCTGCAAAGAGACATTCAAAATCTTCCTCTATGTTCTTTCAAAGATTTTTTACAATGCCATTAAATCACCAACACTTTCCTTTCATCAACAACATAACATTTGATTTTCAGTGGTGATTTTTAAATTTCTGAGGTAGGTTTTCTAGTATGAATCCACAATTTTATCCTTCTCCATCTAGCTTTTCTTCCTAGTATAAATAAATAATTTCAGCAATACTTTAACCTAGCAGTTTCTTATCTCTCATCCAACAATCCTTTGTCTTACCATGGTTGCATTCTCTCAGCTTTTCACTTACAGTGGTTTTGCTTTTTCTTTTCTTTCTTTTCCTTTCCTTTCCTTTCCCTTCCTTTCCTTTCCTTTCCTTTCCTTTCCTTTCCTTTCCTTTCCTTTCCTTTCCTTTCCTTTCCTTTCCTTTCTTTTTTTAAAAAAATATTGACCCTATCTACACAATTTTTTCTTTTTTTTTTCCTGTTCCCACCCTCACCTATGTTTCACCTTTGTTCTCTGTGTAATAATTCCAAAACTTGGAATATTTACTTGATTCAGTAATACCTCTTTTCTAATCCCTCACCTTTGTAAGTTTCTTTAAAATTTAACCCGAACTTATTTCAACATCTTTTAAAATTCTTAAAAATTAATAATAGCTATTATAAAATACCATGGCTTCATTTTATATTACAAAATTCGGACATCGTTGCCGGTCGATTCAAAAACCATTCCCATCTTTTTTCCTCCTTAATGGCAGCGTCTGTCTCTAAAATGGTACTGAAAATGCCAAATGCTTGCTGTTTCAATCTTCCTTGCAGCTAAGGCTGCTTCATAAGTCATTTGTAGCCAAAGAAAGATACAGGGAGTCATCTGAGAAGTTTCTGTCAAAGATCATCTTCTCTAACAAGAGGGAGATTGTGAGGAAATCCTTCTCTGTGTCACTCCTCTGATTCTGGACTTCATCTTGTGAAGGAACAAAGCTTGGGAGTGATGCTCCCGTGGTCACAGGGAGATTTTGTCATCAGTACTCCAGATGAGCAGAATAAATTGGTGTGAAAAACTCGGTCCTTAGTGGCATCATTAGGCCTCAGAACCAATAATTTACGATGATAGCTATGATGCTAGTAATAACGGCCAACATTTTTGGAAGGTTTACTAAATGCCAAGCATGTTATAACCTTTACACATATCATTGAATTGTCTACATAACCCTAAGTGTCTTTCAGAGCTATTTTTCACCTTTTGCAACTGCAGAAAGCAAAGAACAAAGGGGTTAAGTGGTTTGCCCATGGTCACACAGCTAGTCAGTGGCACAGCTAGAATTGGGTCCCTGACTGGCTGGTTCCATCTTTTATATTCTTACCATTAAGTTATACTTTCTCATCAACCCAGAGGTCACCTGCTCTAGACTTCATGATGTGTGAGATTATTGTATCTGAGTGGTACAAGAAACTATCACCTAAAATTATCCTATTTCTATGTGAAAGTTCTTCTTTGGTCTACTGCAGATATCAGTTGTCTTGGTCCACTCACCTTAATTAATTAACTAGTTAATTAATTAATTTGTTGGTTATCATATCCCCTAATGTAGATTATTTAAGCAAGCCATGTTAAGTCCTGTATTCCCATCTCCTCCTGTCATGTGTACTATCGGCTACTAACCCATTTCTCTCCTCTTCTTTCTGGGTCCTTATTTAATCTACTTTAGTACAGTTGTTTTTATTCTCTTTGTCTTTGCTATGCATTCATTTGTATGAATATTTTCCCTTATTTCTTTATCCTTAAAGTTCAGACCAACTACCTCATTGAAAGGAAAGGACAGGACTCTGTCTCCATCATCAGCTCTCTCCAGGTTCTTACATTTGTTTGTCTCTAACTACTCTGTCCTTTCTCTCTTCTTTCACTTCTCAAACCCATCCTCATCACCCCTCCTCTTCTATTTTCTGAAACTCTCATCAGCTGTTTTTAGTAGCATGTTATTACTGAACTGTGAGGTCCTTAAATGCAGGGACTATCTTATTTACTCACTTTTTTGTTATTTAGGGTAAAGAGTTTGCGTCCCTAGAGACTATCGCAGAACTCAACACCTGCCAGAAGCTTGAAAATGCCCATTAAAGAAAGGAACACGTAAGTGAATATGTTAACGAGACTTTGAGAAATTTTCTTGCATTAATTTGAGCAGATGCTACCAACTCCATGCCTTTTTTTTTTCTCTCCCATCAAGAGTCCTGGAGTCTGTCTGTTGTCCTTGGTCCCCTTTTATTATTTCATTTTCTTGTGCAGTTTGGATAGATGTGTCCTTTTTGTCCCCAGAAGCTATCCAGAGTTCCCTTTACAAATGGTACTTATTCTCTGGACCTAAAACCTTTTACCTGATTGTACCTTTTACTTAAATGATTTCCTGAGCTTCATCGGTAGCTGATCTTTAGATGTCCTCTGTGCAGCTATAACTCATCTCAGTTCTTAAACGAAAAGTGCCCAGAGGCACTGCTTCATCCTCAAGTGAGTGAACGGGGTCTTTAGCCTTGGCCTGTTCAGTGGAATCATCACAAAGTTCTCAGAACGGTATTGGTCCTTTTTACTTCTGACACCATCTCTATAATAAATTCAATTTATCTTCTCATCTAATGCTCATATCAAATTTCTTGCGTCCTGGATTTTGAATTACAGCAAATATGTCCCTTGGTATATCCAACAGAATTAATAACCAGGGCCCCCGTGATGTGAGCTCTTGCCAGGCCTCTGCTCTCATCTCTGGGGTCACTGTTGCCCACAAATCTTCCCATGAAATAATTCCTCTCGTTGCTGGAGATGTACATGCATGTTGATCTCTTCTTCCTCTTCCTTTTCTATGGGAATGCTCAGAAAGCTTGTTTTCTTTCTTTCTCCACATTGCCATCTTTTTCTTCTTCCTACTCCTTCTCCACTTTTCTCTCTTATCCCAGTTACTTCTTTTCTTCTGCTTCCCCCCCCCCCAGGATTATCAATAGTTTTATTATGTAGTGATAATTATTAACATTGTTACTGTTATTTGTTAAACCTTGTAAGTCAGGTACTCTACCTGGTATGCATTTGTGTGTTTGTGCACATGCATGTGTCTATGTATTTTGATACTCATAATAGCTAAAAGCATTTTTAAACTGAGACTTTGTTTTTAAGTGAGTGGCTCCAGATCACATATGATGATAACTGGTATTGATACAGTTAATGCCATTTACTTAACACTTTTGGTAAATGAGGTGCTATAATCCGTGTGAATGAATCTCATTTCATTCTCATATGGATCTCATATGTATGTATGTCATAACTGCCCAATGAGACATGTTATTTTACATTTTTTTTGATGAGAAAACTGATATCTGGTGAGATTAAGAAGGTCAAATAAAGTCACATAGATAGTAAATTGCAGAAGAGAGACTGAATATTTGTAATTATTTTCAGAACTTACTTATATTATCTGACTCTTCATCCTTGTCCTTAACCTTAGCCAATCCTTGGCATTGCTAATATCCCTACAATATAGCCAAGTAGAAACACAAACACAAGTCAGGACCCCCTTCTATGTGTATATGTCTTCACTCTCCAGCATTTTAGTTTTAGTTATTTTTAGTGTGTGTGTGTGTGTGTGTGTGTGTGTGTGTGTGTGTGTGTGTGTTTATGTGTGTGTTTCTCCATTATCTCTTCTTGGCCCATGGTCGTATAACACCCTCTCATATAACTTCTGTTCCATGCTTATTAGCTTTACCCCCACACTCTTGTTACACCCCAGCATCTTCCCAGAATGCAGTGCTCACTCACATAAACATAGAACACTCATTATTGGCCATGAACCTACCTGGTAGTCCAGCCAAAGCCTTGCCCATAATGACTGATGAGCATTCAAAGGCCCAGTGATGTTAGTGACTTGCTTAAGGTTACATTGTGAGTTACTAGCATAGGCTGGTCTAGAAGTAGGTCTTCTGATTCCCGTTCCGGGTTTGACTCCTTGGTCTCATTCTCCACTGTGCCATACTGCCTATGAATCTGAATTCATATCAAGAGCTGGCTCTCCTATGTAATTCTGAGTTGCTTCAATTATTTTTCTCAAACCTGATTAAAACTGCTTTTTCCTTCCTACTCCCCTTCACCCATAATATAGTCAATGAGACTGTAATAGTGTTGTATGCTGACAGATGGCAGCTATACCTGTGGTGAATGTAATATAATGTGTAGAGACGTTGAATAACTATGTTGCACACATGAGACATTGTGTGTCAACTATACTCAAATTTAAAAAAAAATAATAATTAAAAAACCCCTGCTTTTCTCAAGATCACCAGTGATAAGCTTGTTGCTAAATCCTAAGATCATTCCTCAACTTCTATTTTAGTTAGCATTTGCGTCTTTTTTTTTTTTTTGCAACCCACTTTTCACTTGGCTTCAGAGTCGCTGTGCTCCCTTAACTCCTCTTCTTCACCTCTCTGGCTTCTCTTCTTCAATGTCCTTCAATGTCACTTCTTCACCTCATGGTTCTGTCCTAGATTCTCTTCTCTTCTTATTCTACCAGGTTACCAGGTTTCATTGACCACCATGTCTTCAATTACCATCTGTATATTGGGTAGATGTGTTGTCTATTTCTAGTTTATATTTATCTCCCAAGATCAGACCTGTACAGGTTATACACTACTGAGAATAACCTGGATATTCTCTGGGCAACTCGCATTTGACATATGCAAAAATGAACTGATAACTTGCCTTAAAAATCATATTCCTCATCTTCGTGAATGGAGTGTCATCCTTCTATGTGCCCTATTCATTAACTTTAATCTTATCCTTATTCTTTTTTTATGATTACCTTGATATCGAATCAATTTTGGTTTCAGAGTCTTACTGCATTCATCCACTGGTTGATTCCCAGCTCTATCACCTCTCTCTATCCTCATCACTGCTACCATAATTCAGGTCTATTACTTGAAGCATCCAACTCCTGACCAAAAAACTTTTGTGTAATTTTTCCAGCAAGACTTGGAGGTCTTTACTGATAAGAATTATGGGGCAAAGCTACCCTTCCCCAAAGCAGACTTGGTTAACGGGTAATGCATTGCAGTCCTAAGGGAGTTGTAGTCAAGGGCCCTCTGGCTGGCCATGCTTTTTGCCTAGTCATGTTCTTCAAAACACTTATGTTTTCTCATTTTTTTTTCTTGTAGTTAACATTCACATTTATTTATTTATTTATCTATCTATCTATCTATCTATTTATTTATTTATTTATTTAAATTTGAGAGAGGGTGCATGAGCAGGAGACAGGGGTAGAGGGAGAGAGAGAGAATCTCAAGCAGGCTTCATGTTGATGTAGGGCTGGATCCCATGACCTTCGGATCATGACCTGAGCCGAAATCAGATCACCTGAGTCAGATGCTCAATCAACTGAGCCAACCAGGCACCTTGTCTAGCATTCATATTTTGTTTTGAAGTTTATTTTTTTGAAGTATATATGACAGAGGTAGAAAGAGAGGGAAAGAAAGATTCCTAAGCAGTCTTTGAGATCAGTGAGCAGAACTTGATGTGGGGTTCCATCTCACAACTGTGAGATCATGACCTGAGCCCAAATCAGGAGTTCAATGGTCAACTGACTGAGCCAGTCAGTTGTACTCCAAACATTCCCACTTTAAATCTCAGTCTAGATATCATTCCTCCAGAAAACCTTTCTCTAAACCTTCAGTCTTAAGACAGAATCCCCTTCAATGTACCCCTACATTGTTTGGTATTTATCTCAAATTACCACCTGTTACCCATTATTGTGATTGTCTTTTTTATGTTCATAGTCCCCATTCAATTGTGGACTCCATGAGATCAGTGTACCATTTATTTTGTTATGATATGTTCCCAGTGCCCAACTTAATCCTGGCATGATAAATACGTGTGAAAAAACATATTGAACACTGGACACATACAAAATATATGGTCATGTGGAGTCCAGGAGATTTAATTTCTAGGCAAAACTTGAGGATACAGACTACAGACATCCACTCCCATTTCATGTCTCCCTCTACCCATTAGGAGTGTGAAAGTCAGATATGCAAACTTGGGTTGGCTTTTTCTTGGAATTTTGAAAAGTGAAGAAATTGTAGTCAGCTCCCTAGGTGAGCATTGAACTGATGGGGTCTGAATGGTATCATAATTGCAGACAATAATGTCTGTTTTTTTTAGAAGAGACTCCAAGGGTATCTCGCCTGCTTCTCATTCACTTGCTCTGGGGTTGGTGGGGGTAATGGTTGTCAGATGGCACTTTATGGACTTTATGTGCTTCTTCATAAACTACAATAACAAAATTCCAAATGCTAACACACTGGAGAGGCCAGAGTTCAGTAATAAAATTTGACACATTCAATTGTCAAAACAGTCCAAGAAATGAGGTGATAGGAACAAAAGGTTGCAGAGATGAAAATAGGCCTAGAAGTCATTATGAAAGTTTATATATGGTTTACATTTTTATTATTAGATGAGATGAGTGCATACAATTATTGAATTAAAGCTGAAACCTAAGCCACTTGAATAAAAATTCCATACACACTCAAATCTACCATTGAAACCCCTCTTCCTTTTGTACTTGATTTATGTTCAAGTAGTTGGTTTTCTATGAGATAGTCACTGTATGAAGTCTAAGAATGATCTCAGGGGTCACTGCAAGCTTTGGTGGCTATTCTAGAGATTTAGAAATGGCAGTAGTAAAGGTATTTCTGCTTTGATTCTCCCCCTCCTGAGTTGTAAATGCAACAAGCTGATTATTATAATGATACTTCATTCCAATAAGAACTGAAATAGGACAATGAAATCATGATACTTAGCACTTATATAGCACTATTCATCTTCTGGCCTCTTTACAAACAGTAATTAATTAGAGGAGGGCAACGGAGAGTTCAGCTGATCGGGTGGGGTGATGCACATGAAATAAACGACCTCCTTCAGAATTAAGATCCAGAAAGAAAGTGCCTACTTGAGATCTAGACTGAAACCGGGGGCTAGAGGAGGGTGGTGGTAGTGAGGGATGAAAGGATGAATTAGAAAACCAAAATCTCTCTTCCTTCTGAGTTATCAGTAGGATTAGTCTTTGAAAACAGACTGCTGCCATTTGAATTATAAGGGGATTTCAAATAGGGCAAGAAATGGAAGCTAGTGGAGTGAAGGGAGACCAGATAAGAAAACTAAACTGTATATTGAATTCCATGTAGGCAGATAGTTCTTAAGAGTACAAAACAAAACAAAACAAAAGACTTGATTATCAAAGAAGGAAAATATGCAGCTCCTCTGGCTTTGTGTTACCTGAAGTTTCTCCCTTGAATCTGTTGTTCATCAAAATTTCCTGTGGCTGAGTGGGCTGCTGATTACTCTTCTGGCAGGATGTACGGGGGAGGAAGGGGACAAAGAAGTAAGAAATAAATAAATACATAAAAACAAAAAGTATAGTAATAAATAAATTAAATAAAATAAGATTCATAAGATCCTTCCCACTGCTTCAGACTCCCTTTCAAAAAGCAACCACAAGGTCAAGTTAATGACCCTGTGTCTTCAGGATTACCAAATGCCACTCATTCTCCGTCATGCTGTAGGGGAGTGTGAAAAATTCACATGTCTGGAGCCGTTTGAAAAGAAAGATGTAGTGGCCAATGCGGAGAGAGTGTCTTACTTGACTTTATTTGAACTGGGCCAAAATCTTTGGACTGAAAAAATGGCAATTGTTTTAAGCAATTGCTTGAGAAGCCAACAGGAGAACAGATATCCTCATCACAGGTACACATCCTGTGGATTTTCTGAAGATAGAATCAGTAGTCAATCTTCTTTTTTTAAATTTAAAAGCTACCAAAATATACAATATTTACCAAAAATTCCATACAGCCCATTGATTCTGAAGGGTAGCAAAATTTGCCACTCCAAAATATGCCTCTTTGGCATAAGGGTTATCTGAGCTGGCTTTTAAGAAATAGCAGATATAAGAGAAGCTTTGAAAACAACTGAGTAAAAGTTTCCTTTTTCTATGGGATATTTACATTTATAATAAATGTCAATTTGTAAGGGGATTTTCCTCTCTGTACCAGAAAGAGGATGATTAAATCTCTAGAAACTCTTATCAGTAGATAAGTTAATGACAACTTTGCATAACAACCTTATCCTTGTTTACTGTGCTTTTCCTGGTAACCTACCATAACTGGCTCCCAGTCCTGACCAGCATCTTTCTTTTGTCTTTAGCTTGAGATGGTATTTAAGGTGTGACTTGGACCATTTAAGAAGTTACACAGTTTTCCTGGATATCTCCTAAGAAAGGGAGTATACATGTTATTGAAATTCAGTTTGTTTTTCTCCTGGTCATGGGTCTTTTTTATTAGGGGGCGGGACAGGAAGTCCTTAGCCAAGATCCTAAAAGTATAGAAGGAAAATTATTTTTCTTCTCCTACAATTCTCAGAGAATACTGCTATTGATTTTTGCTGCCTCTTGTATCCTTAGCATATATATAGAAACAATTGATGAACTAGTGTAGTTAGGATATGAATGTTGTTTGGTATTTTTATTTACATTAATGAGTAAGATGAAAGTGAAACAAAAACTTATATGTCTAAACCTTACTTATTCATCAATGTACCAGAAGGGTCTTTGCCAAATTGAAGAACAGAATAACACTGAAAGCTTTTTTTTTTTCCAGTTTTGTGTGGTAATCACAGGCATGGCACACTTTGAAGTTTATTCTGTACTATTACCATTTTCTCAATTAGTTCTTACTACAGACAATCACAAAATAATAAACCAAGCCCTGGTTTTTAGTAGTTGTCAATATGCTTCGCCTTGACTATTTTCAAGTTTTCAACATGACATCACTGAATGCAGAGTTGGGAAGAGATGCACACTAGCACATTGTTATTTACAACAAACACATATAATAGATGTCAATAAACCCAGAGCATAGGTAATGGTGAAATGTAATAAAATATTTAGAAAATTATGAGTTTGCATATTTAACACCATGGTTTAAAATAAAGTTTATTTAATGCTAAGTTGATTTTTAATAGTGGTTGTGCTTAATAATGGCTTAGTGGGCATAAATTTCCAAGGATGTAACAATTGGCTCTAATGAACCATTATGGGTTGATTTCATGACACCATTGGGTATGAGACACATCTTCCAATCATGAAGATAACTTCTGCATTGTCTGTACAAGGATGGCAGAGAAGAATGTTTGTCTGGTAGAAAAAATCATGTGCAAAGACAGAAAGGTAAAGGTAAATATGGAACCTATGGGCAGCAACAAGCGATATAGGGCTTACTGACTACGTGATACTTGTTAGCACCAAGATGGTTTAGTGATATTTGGTATGAGAAAGTTACTCTACCATGAGTATTTGGAGTTTAAGGATAATAATAATTTTTAGGGTTAAACCGTATGGTAGATTGCAGATTAAGCAAGTACCGAAGGTTCATGGCACATATCAGTGTTAATTTTTCTGCTGCCTCTTCCCTCCATGGATTTTTAAGTCCAGCTTATTTGTTGTAATTACAGAAAGAAAAACAAAAACAAAAACAAAAAACAAAACTTAAATTAGCTCCCATGGAAAGGAGATTTCCTGAGTTAACCAGTCTGTCATTGAACCCAGAGTAAGGAACTTCGACCAGAATTCACTAAGGTGTGAAACCAAGGAGCTTCTTTCTCCAGGCCTCATTATCACTTATTTCTGCTTCTCTCTAAATGCCTAATTAATTTCTCTTTCTCTCTCTTTCTCCAAACTTTCTTTCATCTTCCTCTTGATTCATATTGATTAAAACAAAACAAACCAAATAGATGAAAAGGTGTTGTCCCTGGATATCATATGTGCCACCTTAGTATCAAAGCCAAATATTATAACTTCAGCTTATAAAATAGATTCCTTGATGTCTTAGTTTGGTAGGGCGCCCATAACAAATTAGCACAGAGTAGGTGGCATAAATAACAGAAATTAATTTTTTTTTTTTTAATTTTTTTTTTCAACGTTTTTTTATTTTATTTTTGGGACAGAGAGAGATAGAGCATGAAGGGGGGAGGGGCAGAGAGAGAGGGAGATACAGAATCGGAAACAGGCTCCAGGCTCTGAGCCATCAGCCCAGAGCCTGACGCGGGGCTCGAACTCCCGGACCGCGAGATCGTGACCTGGCTGAAGTCGGACGCTTAACCGACTGCGCCACCCAGGCGCCCCCAGAAATTAATTTAATCACAGTTCTAAAGATTGGAAGCCCAAGATCAAAGTGTTAGCAAAATCCTTTTTGCCCCCCGAGGCCCCTCTCCTTAGTTTGTAGATGGCTGCCTTCTCATGGTGTCCTCGTATGGTCTTTTCTCTGTGCACACACATCCTTGATGTCTCTTTTTATGTCCAAATTTCCTTGTGTTATAAGGACACCAGTTCAATTGGATGAGAGCTCACCCTAGCAGTCTCATTTTAATTTAGTCATCTCTTCAAAGGCTGTATCTCTAAATACAGTCACATTCTGAGGTACTGTGATTAGGGCTTCGACATGTAAATCCTGGGAGAATGCAGTTCAGCTCATCATACCTAATGTTAGCTATGGGCTCTATGGCCCACTCTATGACTTAAATGGGAGGATATGTGGCTAATAGGCAGCAAAGAAGGGAAAACACAAAGGCATTTGGGTAACAATCAATAAGAGAATCAGAAAGTATTTCACCCATACTTCCTTCCATATAAAAATTCCTACCCTAGGCAGGGGTAAATCAAGCTATTAATTAGTTGATTAGATGGAGAAGATGGAGAAGTTCAGCTGGCACATTCAAGATTACATTAACTGTTCAACACATGACACGGACAGTGAGTACTGTAGCATTTTAGGGGATAAAATTATTTTGTTCAGTTGAATTTATAGATAATTTGATAGAGATATCTTATAGAGAAAGATCCTAGAATGAGGTTGACCTGGAAGAATGATTATTAACTCAGAAAGTAGCTAAGAAGGAGAGGGCTTTTGAGAGGTCTGGGACAGCTTCAGTGAAGGCAAGGGACAGAAAGAAAGAATGACTTCTTCCAGGAATAGTGAGTATATTTTTAATACAAGGGAATCTGCACAGAGAGGAGTGACAAGCAAGGTTGGAAAGATTAGCATGAGATGAGACTGTCAGGACTTCAGATATCATTGTAATGTGTGTCTGCTCATGCAGCCTTGCAAGAGTTAAGCTGAACACTTTTCTGTTGGAATTTTCTGGTGTCTCCGAGTTGGCTATCTAAGCTCTCCTCCTGAATTAATACAGGGTTTGGGATGACCTGGAAGGTCAACTCTTAAGATAATTAGTACCAAAGAGCTGCACTCTTGCCATGCTGCCATTTCAGCCTTCTCACAATCTAGCAATTTTTCATGATAAATTGAATCTAATAACATATTTTTTGCGACCAAGATACATGGTGGATCATTGTCTTGTCACTTTGATAAAATGTATGGTTTTTTTTTTTCCCCTCCTGTCCAGACTTCATGATAAAGCAGGTGAAAAATCTACAGTTATGTCAAACCAAACACAAATATAACCATTTTCTGAAACATGGACTTGAGAAAATCATTAATTCTCTCCAAATAATCCACAGATATTTCCATTGCTACATGATTTAAAATTCATTTTGTATGTACTATTCGGTTTTTTGGGTTCCTTAAAGATGGACAACTGAAGCTGTGAAGAGATGTAAATGAGAGGCAACACTGTCTATGCATGGGGTATATTCAAGTGTGTTGAATGAACATTTCTGGTAATCTTACCCTAAATCTATACCCTGTATCAGTATAGGCTTCCTGTGATCCCAAAGAAAGGCTTGTAATGTGCAGTAGATCATGACATAGGGTCTGCAATTCAACAAATGGGATAAGTCTTGCCTCTATAGATTAACTCATGCGATCAGGGTTAAGTCATCTGGCCTCTGTACACGCGGTTTCTGTATCTGTATGTATAAAGTGCAGAGTCTAACAGTGCTGAGAATATGAAATAAACATAACACACGAAAGCTTAGTACAGTGCTTGGCACATAGTAAGTGCTCACAAATTTATAAAAATTTTTAAAATTAAAAAAATTAATGTTTATTTATTTTTGAGAGAGAGAGAGAGAGAGAGAGAGAGAGAGAGAGAGAACAAGCGGGGGTGGAACAGAGGAGAGGGAGACACAGAATCCGAAGCAGGTTCCAGGCTCTGAGCTGTCAGCACAGAGCCCCGCGTGGGGCTGGAACTCCCGAACTGTGAGATCGTGACCTGAGCCAAAGTACGATGCTCAACCCACTGAGACACCGAGGCACCCCCAACAATTTATAAAATGTTTATTAAATGCCTCTAGATTCAATATAACCAGTTTAAAATGGACACTTTTTTTCATTGCACAGAATGCGAAATTTGGATTTTTCCCTCTGAACAGAAATACTTTGAAATCATCAAACACGCAAGAACACGCCAAAAAGGCCTGGTGACGCCACTCTGCAGCGTCGCCTTCCGGCGTACCATTTCCGGCGCCCAGCTGGCTGCTGGGACCGAGGCTAGTTGAGGCTCGCCGTGCAGGCTCAGGCGTGTCCGCTGCCAAGCTTGAGCGAACTGTCCGTCCTTTCAGCCCGCGCTGCTCCTGTGGTTGTGCACGTCTGTTCCACTGCCTTCTACACCACTAAAGCCATTGTGCCTGCCGGAGGCCTACTTTGGATTGGCGCCTTGCTCATTTTCGTAGGCTCCTCCCTGCCGGCGGCTGTATCAGCAAAGGCAGGCAGAGACTGGGCTGCACCTGTCCCGGTCCTTGGCAATTCCGCCGGGATTTTACCAAGCGAGCATTGCCAAATAGGCATGCAGAGGCTGCCGGGGATACTCTTCCGGTGCCATTCCAGACTTTGACGCGTAGCTGCTGCCTCAGCCCGGGGAGTGGAGTCACAGATGCCACCGAACCCAGCTGTAAGACCACCAGGAGAAACTTAGGTAAGGGCTAAGGAATTCTGCACTTGGCATTTGTTTAATAGAGCAATGGCCAGATTTTATGCGTCCATCCTAAAGATGTTAACTGAGCTTACAAATGAGCTAATTAGCACGTGCTCTTTTTCAACCCCTGACCCTGGCTAAAGCTCCTGGTAAGTTTTTTCCACATGACTATGTATCACGGAAGAGTGGCAATGTTAATTGTATGGGAAAGTGAGAGATTATTCTGTAGTGGAAAATGTTGCTATCTTTTTAGAGTTGAACATTGTTTTCAAAAAGTCGTCCTTGCCAATTTGTTCTTGTAGGAGATGGAAGAAGGCAATACGTAGATTTCTTATCATTAAGTAATTTATTGTGAAAGTATCTAAGTATTTTGTCCCCTGCACTCACCTCTAACTCTGTGTTGTAGTGGAAGATGTTGCAATAAAATATCAGCGTGGGTGCATTTGTAATACTTTTTATTTGTGTTATTAACAGCAACCAGGAAATTTTAAAACCTCAGAGGAAGTTTTCAAAATGTAAACACTTTCTCTCTTCATTGGTCCTTGACTAGCTCTGCTCTGATTCACCAATAGGTTCACCAGCATTTCATCTGGGTTATTCTGTCTTTTGTAGATCAGGGTGTTCTCTATATCATACCTTACGGATTGAACTTTTGGCAGCTTCCTAAGGAAAAATGTAGAGAATTGGTTATTATTTAGAGTTTATAACCTCCATATGGGCATCTGGTATTATGATGTCATCCTGCTGAACATTAAGAGACTCACCCTGGATCCCTAGAGGACTAGACTGTCTTCCTTTGATTATGTTTCCTACCTTGCAAAAAGTGACATAATCGAAAGAAATTAAAATCTCAAAAATCTAAAAAAATACAAAAACCAAAAACCAAAAAAACAATGATAAACAAAACAAACAAAAAACACCCAAAAACTTTTTATTATAAAATAAAACACAGATATAAAACAAAATAAAACAAACCCTCAAAATGTGACTTAGTGTACTATTATAAAGTAAACCCCTGTCTGGTTAAGAATTATAATTCTTGCCAGCTACCCCGGAAGTACCTGCCATGTGTCATGTGTTTGTTTACAATTTAATTGTCCTCACTGCTCTATGAGTAACTATTTGCTTGACGTTTATAGTAGTATTTTGCTTGCATTGTTCGTAGTTTTATAACCCAAATGTGCATTAGCAGACACTATAGTTTATGTTACACATGCTTTTTATTTTTAGTAGTTATTTTTTTTTTAAATAACTGGCCCTGTAAAATTTCCCCCAGTCAAAATATTGCCAATTGCACACAAATGGTGCAGTTCAACAAGTTCAGTGGTCCTTCTATAGTTGCTGCAAATTGGTAGGTGGATTCAGATATTAGGTCAGGCAAAAATCCAGTCCCTTTTGCAAGACTATTGGCAGTGTTTGGTGAGCCTATATGAAGTACGTGATATTTGGTTGTTTTTACGATCTTAGCAACCATTGATCATTACTGCTTATATTATTTATTAAATGAGAGTTGCAAACAGGTTATATCCTAATTTTATTGTGTATGTTTTTGTTTATAAGTTGTGATGCTTTTATATAAAAGTGGCAAGTCCCTTCATTATTTAATTGGTACCCAGTGCTGCAAGATTGTATAGAAAATACAGAATAGCAAGTTATTTCCTGTTTACCAGTTTCTATTATAATGAATTACTTTCTGATCATATGAAGGTGACCAGTTTTTAGAATATAATTATGAAATCATGGACCTAAAAATATATGATGGATTTTATCCCCTCGAGAATGTTACAATTATTGGAACATACATTATACCATATTTGGCCAGTTGAGACTCTTCAGGTGGTATTTGGGTCCTTTAAACCTGACCTTTGTAGTGTTTGATAGTTTACTTAACCTTTAGTATTATAGGGTATATAAAACTCATCTTGTACATTTGCTGTTTCAGAGTGCGGAATCAGCTGTTTCTCCAACAATCCCTGATAATTTCTTTTAGTGAGAAATGGTATCTCTAGACCACAGTAGGACACTATGGATGTTCATTACTAATGGACTGATACACACATACATGCACACACACAAAATATAAAATAAACTGTATTATAGGTTCATATCAATATTTACAATTACAATTTCAGTAATTCACTTTCAGCAATTCAATTTTCAGTAATTAATTCAGTAATTTATAGTAATTTCACTATATCTGTCTCCTTTTTTCCACTCCAGGAAGAAAGGATTCTTTCTCACAAGGAATTCTTCTTCTCAATGACAAGGGAATGGTATAATTAATCTGTTATCAGAATTCTTATTATTATTATTTTGGTGACATATTCAAGACAAAGAATAACAATCCCAATAACGCCAATTTATTACAAGACCCATTAAATTTATTTATTTATTTATTTATTTATTTATTTAGAGAGAACACAGATGGGGGAGAGGGGTAGAGGGAGGGAGAGAGAGAAAATCATAAGCAGGCTCTATGTTCAGTCCATAATCCGATGATGAGCTCAATCCCATGACTCTGGGATCATGCCCTGAACTGAACTCAGGAGTTAGATACTCAAATGACTGAGCCACCCAGGCACTCCAAAATTATTTTCATAATATACTCTCTTCATCTCATTTTTTCCTAATAGTTGCACTTTATCGTATTAGAACATATAGTCATTAGACCTATGCTCTCTCCCTCTTAATTATAATTATTCTTAGTTTTACAAATCACCATATATTTTTTGCTTACCATTCAACCTTATGTTACTGTCTCTGTAGTTATTTTGGTTGTCTAAAACTCATTCTTCTGTAGATTCCTTATAATGTGCTCATGGGAACAATAGCTCTTTTGTTCCTGCATGCTGATAACAGTGCCTTTTATTTTGGAGAGTCAGTTTTTTAGGTGTAAATAAAAGCTTTGGTTCATGCTTTCTTTTTTCATGACTTAAATATGGCATTTGATTTTCTTATGTAAAAAATAATTATTGTAACAAGTGCTAATAATAATCTATTTTAATTTTCCTTATAAATTACATGTTCTTTTTTTCCTAGATGCTCTCGTATATAATTTATTTAACTTAAATCTAGTACTTTTACTAGAATGTTTTGGTGTTTATTGTTCTAGGTTGATATATCCAGGTACATGGTATACCCGTTCAGTGTGTGATTTCAAATATTTATCTATATACACATAGATATTAGTATTTGCTTTGTTTCCTTTATTATATTTTTTCATCTAGTGTTTCTTATGACATTTGAACCTTGAACAATGTGGGGTTAGAAAACCCAACCCCCCTACACAGTTGAAAATCCAAGTATAATTTTTGACTTCTCAAAAACTTTACGAATTGCCTACTGTTGACTGAAGCCTTACTGATAATATAAACAATTGATTAACACATATTTTATATGTTATATATTTTACTCTTACTATAAATTAAGCTAGAGAAGATAAAATGTTATCAAGAAAATCATAGGGAAGAGAAAATAAAGTTACAACACTGAACTGTGTTGAAAAAAATCTTTTAAGTGGACCCATAAAATTTGAACCAATGTTTTTCAAAGGTCAACTGTATATGTATACTCAGTCTTCTTTCTCAGTATCAGTAAATTTCACTTCAATGCTTTTTATTTACATCTTCATTTAAAAAAAGAATTCTACTGCACAATAGTATGAGCTGGGGCATATGAATAGATTCTTGTAACAGCCACCACAATCAGTATCTAGGTACCAGAAGCCATGATGCCACAAAACTCCTTTATGCTATCCTTCTATAGGTAAACACTCTCCTTAACCCAAATCCCTGGCAAACCTGATCTGTTCTCACCATCCTTTCCCTCAGAGTGTTACTCAGTGAAGTCATATAGCATGCATCTCGTTGATGCTAGTTTCCCTCATTCAGTATTATGCCTTTGAGATCCTGAGATCCTTCCAAGATCTAGGCATTCTTGTGTGTGTGTGTACGTGTGTGTATATGGAATAGATTCTGAGTTTTTTTTTTTTTTTAATTTTTTTTTTTTTAACGTTTATTTATTTTTTTGGGACAGAGAGAGACAGAGCATGAACGGGGGAGGGGCAGAGAGAGAGGGAGACACAGAATCAGAAACAGGCTCCAGGCTCCGAGCCATCAGCCCAGAGCCCGACGCGGGGCTCGAACTCACTGACCGCGAGATCGTGACCTGGCTGAAGTCGGACGCTTAACCGACTGCGCCACCCAGGCGCCCCCTGAGTTTTTTCATGGTGATGGTCATGTCATCTGTGAAGAAGGGTATTTTTATGTCTTCTATTTAATCTGTCATCTTTTTATTTCTTTTTCTTCCCTTATTGCACTGGACAGATTTCCCATAGAAATTTGAATAGGAATGATAAGAGTTGATATCTTTGCTTTGACCCTAGTCTTAGGGAGAAATAGTCAGTCTTTTACCTCTAAGTATAATGTTAGCTATAGATTTTCATAGATGACCTTTTGTTAAGAAGTTCCCTTCCATCCTACTTGGGAATTTTTATCATGGTTTGATGTTGAATTTTATAAATTGCTTCAGATAATGTAATCATTGAGTTTTTCTCCTTTAGTCCTTTATTGTAGTGGATTTCACATACTGGCGTTTTGAATGCTGACTCAGGCTCATCATAAGTTAAAACCCAATTAATTAATAAGTATTATGATTTTATATATTACTGGTACAATTTACTATTAATTTTTGGGAATTTGTGTATGTATACTCATGGGGGATATTGGTGTATACATCAAAAAAATGTTTACAAATCTGTAGCTTAATCTTGACGGGTTTGTGTGTGTTTAGAGACAAATCCTTATGTGTACCACTCAGAAGTGAGCCCACGTCATCAAAACACATTGAGGAATTGCAGTGTTGAAATCTCTGTTCCTTATAATCTCTCAGATACTTTCTGCATCCTGGGATCACCTTTATCAGTACACTGTCCAGAGAGATGGCCCTACAGTTTCCCTTCCTACAACTTCTCTACAGTAAGAATCAGGAACCATCTCTTTGACGTTCTTAGATTAAGTGTCAGTCAAGGCCTTTAAGTTACAGTAGAAAACAAATGACAAAGATAAATGCAAAGTGGCTTATGGTTGAACAGAATCACTCATTTTACTGATGTGGAAAGAAGAAAGAAGAGAAGATTAACTCAGAACCACTTTGATTAAGACTGTATTTGGCCAAGGCTGAATTAAAGTCTCCTAGACTTACTTCTCCAAGTGTCTACTTCCTTAGACCACTGCACATAACTCTTTAGTCATCTCTTTAGTCAAATGCAATTTACAGGATAAGTTTAAGTTTTCAGGAGTATTACAAAAAGCATTAAATAGAAAACCATGAAATTTTCATATTCCTTATTTTCTGCTTGTATGACAAGAATGTTTTAAGAGGTAGGCTATTGAAACCATTGAGAGGCTCCATAAGTGTGCTGTGCACCCATGCTAATTATAGAGTTTATCATACTCCCCAGTAAATGTGTAATGAGGCAATCATTTTTATTAAAATACTCCTTTCTCTCTCTCCCTTGGAGATTTGGGGAAGAGTAACACCTGATCCCAAATCTTGGTGTAGCAAAAAACGAGAGTCAGGATTCTGGGAATGCTTCAAGGTTTTTCAGCATTAACACTGAAATGGTACAGGAAAAACTGTCAACAGAGTAGGGTCTCACTCTTGACTCTGAATTTTTTTTTGGCGGGGGTGCTGGTTAACCTGGTCAAGTCATTTTATCTGAGCCTGTTTCATTATCTTGCAACTAGAGATAATAATCCATGTCAAAACCTACCTTTCAGGATAAAATAATGGACATAAGTAACTCTTTAGATAAGTATAAAAGTTGTTTGGAATTTATATGTAAATGATTAAGGATTAAATTATAGTAGTTATTTATAATAGCATGACAAAAAAAAGGAAAAATAAAAAAAAATCTTGGTTTGTCTATGGTGACCAGTTCATTGAAGCTTGAGCCTCATTTCTGGGTATAATCCCACACTATTCACATAATTTATGAAGGTGTAAGAGTATATCTACTCTGTATATCTACTATTTTCCGGAAGGACAGATGTCTCACCCACACAACTTACTGATGGTAGATCTCTAAGTAAGAATGAAAGGCATCACACATAAGGTGAGGGAGAGGAGAATGCTCATTAGTACTACCTTCTGTCTTTGGTGTCCTTTGTCCAAGTTTATGTTCTTCCTTCAAAATAGATCTCATATTCCATCTCTCTCTCTCTTTTCTTTTAATCTAAATTCATTGCTTTAGTTTGACTGCGTTTATGCGTATCTGGACTCCTCAGTCAATATCCTATCATTTATAATATCATTTGCTAGTTTAAACTGGTTGCCTTTCTTTTTTTATACCCTACCCATATTGAAAATACATAGCATTTTTATTTCTCAGTGACTGCACATGGGCCTCTTTCTAGTTTAGAATGCCCTCCATCTCTCTGTCCACTTGGGAAATGTCTGTTTATCTTTTAAGTCTTCTGTGTTTCTGTGAATCCTCAGACTCATCTGAGCCAACTGTATGACTTTACCCTCCTGCTGTTATTCTATATATTCCTTCAGCACAGGAAATAATGCCTTTTCATCATTGTATGTGTATGCAGTTCATTGTAAAGCTGATGCCGCCTAAGAGGTGATCAGTACATACATTTAATGGCTTTATTAGGAATAATTAATATATAATAAACTGCACATATTTAAAGCATACACTTCAGTGAGTTCTGATACATGTATACTCCTGTGAAACCATCCCCACAATCAAGATCATCACTGTATTCATCAAATAAATATTTGTTTAATGAAAAATATGGTTTAGTGTTAAGTGCTAACATTTTTCTTAATTTTATATGCTACCTTAAACCAAATTCACAGATGAATATGCTGAGTTTGTACCCCATGCCAGTCACTGCAGAGATGGAGGATATGCAAAGGTAAATAGTGTACTACCCCTGCTTTTAAGAGACTTGCTCTCTGGTCCTAGAGAATAGAATTCTAGAACAGATTCTAGATTCTAGAATAGAAATGAATTTTTATATTCACCAAATATTCTCTGTGGCCTGTCAAATCTTGTCTGTGTATGCAGTTTAGAACAGATGGAAGGCTATCCTCAGAAGCGGTTCATAGAATGAGGGGCTGGAACTCGCAGAGACCCCAAAGAGTGAGGATGAAGAGTTGCAGGATGTTTGCATATGAATGCAGTCATTATCACGTGACAGAAATGAAGCCAGGATTAGAACCCAGGTTATAGCTGAAATTAGGATAAAGTAATATGTGGAAGATGCATAAGTAATGGAAAAATTAGACTATTAGAAGAACCAAAATAATAGAGTAAAAAAAGATATATACAATGGAATTGATTGAAAAACTTAATGAGGAGTGCCTGGTGGCTCAGTTGGCTAAGTGTCTGACTCTTGATTTCGGCTCATGAGATTGAGCCCTGTGTTGGCTCCAGGCTAACAGCACAGAGTTTGCTTGGGATTCTCTCCCTCCCTCTCTCTCTCTGCCCCTACCCTGTTCCCTCACTCGCATATGCTCTCTCTCTCAAAATAAATAAATATTAAAAAAAAAGAAAAACTTGCGAAATTAAGTCCACAAATACTGGTCAAGGGATAGTATGCACTTTATATATATAGACTTCCATACACCTCTGGGTCAAGCCTTGTGTAGAGAAGATTCCAAGAGGCTTCATAGTAGCAACTACATGATTTAGATACCCCACATTTATGGTTAACTGATTTTGACTTCAACCTACAATTTTCCCTGTTCTATTAGAATATATCGACTCTCAATTTAGAATTCAGTGCAACCCAGAACACATATATAACTTTTACTCTGTGCCTCCATTCAACTGATTAGTATCCTTCCACTATATTTATCAATCCAAGCTCCATGATTTTTTTTTTTTTTTTTTTTTGAGAAAGAGAGAGCATATGAGCAGGGGAGGAACTAAGAGAGAGGGAGAGAGACAATCTTAAGTAGGCTTCATGCCCAGAGCAGAGCCTGATGCAGGGCTTGATCTCACGACTGTGAGATCATGACCCACATTGAAATCAAGAGTCAGAAGCTGAACCAACTGAGCCACCCAGGTGTCCCAAGCTACATGATATTTTAATTGCATCCTCAAATTGCTCCCTCATATTGTTCTCCCTATTTTGGTTACATTTCTTTTTATTTCTTTTCAGTATCCTAGTTATTATTTAAAGCATAACACTGTTCTGAACCCTCTGTTGATACCTTCTACAAACTCTGTAACAATCATTTCCCCCTGTCTTCTTTCTGTCCACCTATAGCACTGAGTATCTGGATCATACATTTGGTCTCTTTGTTTTTGCCATTTTATTCCAAAGGCTGTTTATTCCAAACTGTCTTGTATTGGTTTCAGTTGGATTCATGCATATTAGTTTCCTTCTACAACAGGATTTATTAACACCTAAAGTACAGAAAAAAAAACAAGTAAAAAACAAAAAACAAACATCTCAACAGTGCCTCACATAACACTAAAGCTAGATGTTTACAGAGTCCTTGTTAATTATAGGTATTTGCAACTTCATATTCTTTATCATCTGTGTTGATAATAAGTTAGTGATGGGCTTCAAGCTTTCTTATGGCTTCCAAACAAGGAGTTCTCTCCTTCCTGAGAGAGGTGAATCGTTGAAAGCAATGGGCAAGGAACATAAGTTTAAAGCAAGGTGGATGGACCTTGAGTGAAAACAGGAAGATTTAGGATACCTGTAGAAAGACAAGTCAGCATTATATAGAGACGAATTAATACTTTGGGATTAAACTGTCTGTGAAGGATAGAAGCATGGCAGACTAAAAATAGGCACGGAGTAATTCAGAAGCTAATCAGCCTCTGTCACAGATAAAATTAATAAGTAAAAAAGTTTTAACAAGACATTAGCCGTCTGAACAGCCCAGAAGGCCTGGGGAGGGAGATGAGAGTATTATGGCTACAGCATTAACATCACTGTTATTAAGTTGGTGATGATTAACAGGATGTGGTCCTAGAGGGAACAAGGTGAGCCTTCATAGGACAGCACTATGTCAGGAGATGATGGTCTCAAATTGGATAGCAAAGGTGAACTGTCTTTCAGGAGGGACATCAGGTCCAAGGACACAAAAATGAGTCTGGACCAGCCTGGGCAGTAGTAAGAGTTATAGCAGGAAAAAGAAAAAAATACAAGTGGCGTAAAATTAAAGTTAGGCATAAATTTATGATAACTAGCCACACCTGTTATCCTTTGTTTCCATTCCATTCATATTTTGGGAATATTGGGCCAATGTTTCTTTTGGGTCCACTCCATTCAGATTTTATGATAATGAATGAATTGAATCTATGAAGCAGAAAACCAAGGAACTTCATAATTGCTTAACCCAGGTAATGTTTTCTATCATTCATTATCAGGAGAAATCGATTAAAAGCTCTTTGCATTTGGAGTCTAGTGTTAGGTGCCATGGGAAATGAAAAGAAAGGCTTATGCCTAGCTTTTCACAGGAGTTGACAATGTAGTTGGAGAGGAAACACCACAAATGAAAAACACTGCTGAATAAATACATACATAAATGATACAATCTTTTAGAATATGAGTGTCTCTAAAGTGGCATGAGGATGTTTCTATGGAAGACTTCTGCACACATGAAGATTTTTAAGTATCAAGGGAAGGGATGTAATTTGGTGGGAAGGAAATGGTGACTTCAGACTGGATAAAAGACTTAAAGTTCAGGAACTATGCTCGTTGATAAAATGTGTTTGCATTTAATCATACATCGCTTTATGCTTTGTAAAATTGGACGTATGCTCTTAGAAACAAAATACTATATTATTATATCAAGTTTCTGTAACTTGAATTAAAAAGTCTTTCTGATGTAATACCTATTTTACCACCTGCATAATTCCTCTGAACTTTCAGAAAGACTTTTTAATACAAATTATAGAAAACTGTTTAAAATGGGCTTAAGGTATAAGGAATAGTACATTCTTACATAACACATTTAGAAGTGGACATTCTTGAGATTTCATACAGTCAGGACTCCGTGTCTATTTCCTTGTCTCACTACTGCCCCATCAGTGCATTCACTTTGTCTTTTTTCAAGCTTTCAAGGCAGCTTCCAAAAGCACATAGTCTAAGAGAGAGAGAGAGAGAGAGAGAGAGAGAGAGGGAACTTGTTTCCCAGTTATCTCTTAAGAGAAAGAAAATATCTTCTTAGAAGTATACAGAAACCTTATTTTTTTTTTTAGAGAGTAAATGGCTCACATGCCCATTTCTACATAAAAAAAATAATAATAATAACGTGGGATATAGTATTACCATGCTGTACTTAGGCAAATAGGAGCCTATCCCTGGAGCTGGGGCAAGATCAACAACCCCTCAATCAACATGAGTAATAGTGGGAAAAGAAGAGATTTCTGAATGGCGTAAGGATTCTGATAGGAAGCAGAAAGGAGGGAAAGCACACTGGTGGGCAGTCAATAGTGACTATTACAATATCTGGAGCCAACTCTCAGATTCTATCAAATAAATTCCTATTTTAATTTCTCATAGGGAGAAAGAACATTGAGCCAGAAGTAAGGAGACCTTGAAGTCAAACCTTGTGGCAAACTAAAGAATTGCATCTTATCTGTGCCTTATGTTTCTCGTCTTTAAAACAATAATTCTGGTAGCAGCTAAGTCTTTGAGTACTTTTGAAGGTAAAGGGAGGAAAAGTGTGAGGAATACTTTAAAATCCGTTCAGTCCATGAGGCTCTGTTCTTACTGCCTCTCTGTGCTCTTTCACTCCTGTGTGCTTTTCGAATGCCTGGATGGTCTTTCAGACAGTGAGGAGCTGATTGCAATTATACTTACCTGCCTTTGTCTTTTACTTGCCATCTTTTTATATAAACTTTGGGTGCCCAAATCACTCCATCTTTTTTGGGTGATCGTTCCAGGCCAAACCTGTGTTGTTTCTGACAAATTGCAATATGCACGATATATATGCAACAGCTTTTGTGTCCATGTTAATATGTTATACACATGACATTTGCAGCTATTTACATGCGTTAGTCTGTCAAATCAACAAAAGAAAATACTGATGATGAAAGAAATACAGGGACCTCAATAGCCAAAAAAAACAAGTAATCCAATTAAAAAATGGACAGAAATTTCTCCAAATAAGACATACAGATGGCCAACAGACACGTGAAAAGATGCTCAACGTCACTCATTATCAGGTAAATGCACAGCAAAACTACAATGAGATATCACCTCATAGCTGTCAGAATGACTAAAATCAAAACCCACAAGAAACAAGAAGTGTTGGCAAGGATGTGGAGAAAAAAGAACCCTCATACACTGTTGGTGAGAATGCAAAGTGGTGCAGCTACTGTGTAAAACAGTATAGAGAGTCCTCATAAAGTTAATAGAACTATCCTAGGATCCAGTAATCACACTGCTGAATATCTACTGAATATCTACAGAAACACTAATTCAAAGGGATACATGCCCTGCTGTGTTTGTTGCGGCACTATTTAGTACAGCCAAATTATGGAAGCAGCCCAAGTCTCCACCAACAGATGAATGGATAAAGAAAATGTGGTATATATATATATACACACAATGGAATGTTATTCAGCCATGAAAAAGAATGAAATCTTGTCATTTGCAACAACATGGATGGAGCTAGAGAGTATACGCTAAGTGAAATAAGTGAGTCAGAGAAAGACAAATACCATATGATTTCACTCGTGTGTGGAATTTAAGAAACAAAACAAATGAGCCAAGGAAAAAGAGAGAGAGAGAGAGAAACCAAGAAACAGACTTTTAACTATGGAGAACCGATGATTACCAGAGGGGCAGGTAGGTAAGGGGATGGGTGAAATAGGTGATGGGGATTAAAGAGTATACTTCTCATGATGAGCACTGAGTAATGTATAGAATTGTCGAATCACTATATTGTACACCTGAAACTAACATAGCACTGTATGTTAACTCATCTGGAATTAAAATATATATATATACACACATATATGTATATGTGTGTATATATATATATGCATATATGTGTATATATATATATGTGTATATATATATATATATGCCCCAAGATCTCTCATTATTTACTTGCATCTTGGAAAATTTGCCATCATAATATTTTCTGATACAGGGCCATCAATGGGCTTCGAAAGGGTCTGAGTTTATAAACCCTTATTGAAAAGAAAATAGCCAACACAGCATCTTCAAACAAGAAAAACAATTTATTTATATATTTACAAGACTACAGGAATCGCCCATGCTAGTACAATAGGTATATATCCTACAGGATGATATTTGTATCCTAGGTTTTAACTTTCTTGTTTGTAATTTTAGATTCTTAGTTCAATGCTGTCCACCATCTGCACCTGTAGAAATGTATTCAGTCTCTTAATAAATCGAGCTTAGATGCTCCGGAATATGAACAAAGGATTAAATACTGGAAAAAGGAAATTGGGTTATGTGGCCTTTCTTGTCAATTCTACTTTTGTGTTTGATTGTTTTGAGTTTCTTATAGCCAGTTTGGAATAGTTTAATGTTCTTAAGAGAATATTTTGGAAGAATTTCACTCATTTTATTCTTTTTTTTAATGTTTAGTTATATTTTGAGAGAGAGAGAGAGAGAGGGAGAGAGAGAATATGAGTGGGGAGGGGCAGAGAGAAGGAGACAGACAATCTGAAGCAGGCTCTGTGCTATCAGGGTTTGAACAAACCATGAGACCATCACCTGAGCTGAAATTGGATGCTTAACTGACTGAGCCACACAGGCACCACATTCTATTCTTACATCAGTGTGCCAAACTCATTTTTCAAGAAAGATGAATATTATCCTCTATAAAATATGGCTGAAGAGATGGGTTGCAGATTGGACTTTGTACAGCTTTGGGAATATAACACACATAATCCATCTATTGCAAAGGGAGGAAATATGATCAATGGCTGTAACTTCTAATCTTGATGAAAGACAAACACAGATTTGTGTCTATTGCGGTAGGGATAGCATCTTTGCATCAGTGTATTAGTTGAATAATTGAGATTGTTGATAAACAATAGCAAGAAATTATTAAATTAAAGCTTATTTCAGGTATTAGAAGAAAAAGAAGAATGACACCCAAATAACTGTTCTTTTAAAAAATACTGATAATGCCTGGAGAAAAAACAAATTAGGTAAAATTAATAAGTAAAAGAATTACTTTACACTAAATAAACTGATAAAGTGTGAATTAAGCTGTTTACTTCTCAAGTGATTTTATTTTACATCCCTTGGACAGAGGATGTTTTAAGAGAATGAATGAAGGAAACCTCTCCATTCAAATAAGGACTTTTAGTTTCTTTGGGGATTAAATACTTATTCCAATGATTCTAGATCATTCAAGACATTTCTAGAGCATCTTATTTCACCTTCCCACTACAGCCAATTTATAAACTAGAAAGTAACCAGTGCATATGTGGGTATCATTAAATTATAGCTGTATTTCCCCTATGTATTTTGTCCAGTATATGCAAATAAAATTCTTTTCTCTTTCCCTGAAGTTTTATACCAGATTTAGAGTATATTTAACTCCAGGAGAGTTTTCCTTATTAAAAATTCAAGTATCCACAATTTAAAGATTATTTTTAACCTTATTTTGGTTCAGGCTTGTAGAAAAATATTCACACAAAATCAACACCCATGTTAATTATAATATAAAAATTAATAATGAGATTGAACCAACTAGTTGAGTGTCTATGTCTGTTTTGTTTTTTAAGAATCATAATTAATTTAGAACATTTGCTTTAGTCCATGTTATTTGTGAAGCAACCCATTTGCCCTATAATCATATTCTGCCAAGGGGTGAGATTAAAACTCTATGTATTATTTCAACTCTGACATATAAAGAGCTTAGAAGTCATCCTTACAACAAGAAAAAAGCAGAACAAACCAGAAATCAATGACTTTTCTTGGATGTGTTCAACCCAAAGAGAACTGAGGTTGCAAGGCAAACCGCCGCACCAAAACCTGAGGAGACAGGCAAATGCAGAGAGAAAGTTGAGATCAGCTTACCTGAATGCAGAAAGCACTGGAGACATAAACTGGTAGAAGCACTTAAAAGCTAATTCTGAGGAATTGCTGGAAGCTGAATTGTAAATAGTTTAAGAGTTGGGTGCCTGGGTTACTCAGTTCGTTAAACATCTGACTTCGGCTCAGGTCATGGTCTTGAGGTTTGTGAGTTCGAGCCCCACATCAGGTTCTGTGCTGACAGCTGGGAGCCTGGAGCCTGCTTCAGATTCTGTGTCTCCCTCTCTCTCTCTGCCTCTCACCCACTCATGCTCTGTGTGTGTCTCTCTCTCTCAAAAATAAATAAGCATTAATTTTTTTTTTTTAAAGAGGAAAACCCCTGGGGGCTGAAGACATAGGAAGGACACATCTTTTGTGGGTTTTACCTCCAAGTATCTCACCAAGTTATCATGGTGAAAAGTCAAGAAAATCGTCTCATGTTTCTTGCAGGGGAAGAGGAAAAGTAATTATCTTCTTCTAACAAACATACTTTCCAGAGGAAAATACTCTACCAGGACCCTCATCTCACATAAATGGGGAGTCTAGTTGCCAAACTATAGCCTTATATAATTTTTCTGTCAAACCTAAGGGAGAGAAAAACACTGTGACAAGGGACATAGGTCCACTAAAAGGTTTAATCACAAGACTATAGAATTCCTTCCTCCCCTATTCCTTCTTACCATATTAACAGGCTGTCATTATAACACAGTGTGTTATAGCTGATATGACTGCAAAGCTCAGACTCAACTAAGACGAAGTTCCAATGAATATATAAAAGAAATAATGGAAACAAAAGTAAGAACACTAAAGTATTTGAGGCCTTTGACATGAACAACTATAGTTAACATTAAAGACAGCTCAGTTTCTAGCCAATTACATAAAACCTCACACTTGAAGGAAGATCTATTTATCTCAGTTCCTATTCTGAGAGAGAGAGGGAGACGGAGAGGGAGAGAGAATATATATTATATATAATATATATATATATATATTATATATATATATATATATATATATATATATATATATATATGTTTATTTTGAGAGAGAGAGCATGAACACATGAGCGGGGAGGGGCAGAGGGACGAATCCCAATCAGGCTCTGTGCTGTCAGAGCCAGGACATGGGACTTGATCTCAGGACTGTGAGATCATGACCTGAACCAAAGTCAAGAGTCGGACACTTAACCAACTGAGCCACACAGGTGCCCCTAAAATGTCTATCTTTCAACAAAAATTTCTCAGGCATGCTATAGGCAGTAAAGATATACTATCTGAAGAGACCAAAAAAGATCAGAACCAATCTCAGATATGATAGAGATCTTGGAATTAACAGGGAATATAAAATATCTCTAATTGATAGTCAAGGTTACTAATTGAAAAGGCAGGGAGACAACATAGAAAACAAATGAGTAACATATGCAGAGAGATGGAAACTCACAGAAAGAAAAGGAAATGCTAAAAATAAGCACTGCAACAGAAATAAAGAATACCTTTGGTGGGCTCATCAGTATCCTTGGTATGGCAAAATAAAGAATTAAAGGACTTGAAGATGTGTCAATAGAAACCTCCTAAACTGAAATGAATTTTTTTAAATAATTAAAAAGACAAAATAGAATGTACAACTGTGAGAAAATTTCCAAAGTGTGACATAAGTCTATCTGGTATGCTAGGAGAAGAAAGAAGAAACAAAGCAGGGGAAATATTTGAGGCAATAATTGATGAGAACTTGCTAAAATAATGACAGAAACCAAATTGTAAAATCAGCATAATCATAGACCATCAAGCAAGATAAGTACCAAAAAAAGTACACCTAGGCATATAATAAACTGTAGAATATCAAAGACAAAAAGAAAATATTGAAAGAGGCCAGAGGAAAAAAAATCACCTTACCTACTACAGAGGAAAAAAGAATAAAACTTACAGAGGGGTTTTCTCAGAAATTACACAAACGAGAGGAGAGTGGACTGAAATATTTAAAGTGTTAAAAAACAAACAAACAAACACCACAAGGAAACCTAGATTTCTGTATCCAGAAAAGTATCCCTGAAAAGTGAAGGAAACATAAAGATTTTCTTGGACAAACAAGAACTGAGGGGATTAATTGCTAGCAGATGTGCCTGATAAGAAATATTAAAAAGAAGATCTCCACAGATAAGGAAAACTATATAAATGAGACACTTGGATCTGCATTAAAAAAAATAAAAAGAGAAAAAGCACTGGAGAAGGAATACATAAAGGTAAAATAAAATGTTTTTATTGTTTTTACTAATAATGGATACAATAGAAAAAATGTTTATTTTTCTATCATGTAGTTAATTAACACATCTATCACCTTACATATTTATTTATGTGTGAGAACATTTAAGTTTTACTCCCTTAAAAAACGTTTGTTTAAAGTAACAATAGTATGAATGTACTATATTAATGTAGCATAAGAATAAATGAAATAAGTGACATTTTATAAGAGATAGGAATTCTCTAAAGTACCAGCACTACTCATGAGAAGTATAGCATTATTTGAGAGTAGACTTAGATTCGTTACAAATGTATATTTCAAAGTACAGGGCAGCCACTAAAAAAAATAAAAATAAAAATAGTTACATAAAATAAGCACAACTGATATGCTAAGAGGGGAGAGAAAATAAATATATAAATACATAAATGTACAATATATAAATATACAAATATGTAAATATATATATATATTTATCAAAACCATAAAAGGGAGAAAAAGAGGAAATAAAAACAACCAACAAGTGCAGTGAAGAGAAATAGTTATAAGTAAGCTTGGTAGATTTAAATTCATATATATCAACAACCATTTTCATTGTGAATGGTTAACCCATCAATTAAAAAAATTGGAGACTATCAGAGTAGACTAAAGAAACAAGATCTAACTCTATGTTGTCTATAAGAAACTCACTTTGTATATAAAGTATTTACTGTGTAAGCAAAAAAGCTAAAAAAAATATACAAGTCAGACAAAGCACACTCCAGAACAAAGGCAATTGTTAGCATAGACATTACAAATAGATCCAGGAGTCAGGTGTCTTAAGATAAAATAATCCTTAATATGTATGCATATAATAACGTAGGCTCAAAATACATGAGGCAAAAATTGATATTACTATAAGGAGGAATAAACAAACCCACTATTTTAGCTGGAGATTTATATCTATGTATCTATCTCTCTATCCTTAAATTATAAGGATATATATATATTTATATGTATACATATATATATCCTTAAATTATAAGGATATAATTTATCTAAACAGCACTGTGAATCAATTTATCTAATTGACATTTTTGGAATACTCTATACAACAACAGCAGAACATTCTTCTCAAACTCACAGGGATCATTCACCAATAGAGAGCACATCCCATGCCGTAAAACACCCCTTAACTTTAGAAAGAATAGATCATATTCTCAGGCCCCAGTGGAAGTAAACTAGAAATCAGTAACAGATTTCTGGGAAGTTCCCAAATATTTGAAGATGGAACAACACACTTCTTTTTTTTTTTTTTTATTTTTTTTTATTTTTAAATGTTTATTTATTTTTGAGAGAGAGAGAGAGCAAGCCAGAGGGGCAGAGAGAGAGAGGGAGACACAGAATCCGAAGCAGGCTCCAGGCTCCATGCACTCAGCACAGAGCCTGACGTGGGGCTCGAACCCACGAATCGAGAGATCATGACCTAAGCGGAAGTCAGACACTCAATCAAGTGAGCCACCCAGGCACCCCTGGAACAACACACTTCTAAACAACATACATTGGATGAAGGAGTCTCTGGAGAAACTACACAATGTTTGAATTAAATGAAAATACAACTTATCAAAATCTGTGGAATTCAGAGAAAGCAGTGCTTAGAGGAAAATTGATAACCTTAAATTCACATATTAGAACATATAAAGGACTTAAATTCAGCAATCTAAGTTTTTCCACCTTAGAAATCTAGAGAAAGCAAAACAGTTGAAGCATCTAGCAGGCAGAAGAAAAGAAATAATGCAAAGTGAAGCAGAAAGCAACAAAATTGAAATCCGGAAAACAGTACAGGAAATCACTGAAACCAAAGGCTGATTCATTGGAAAGATAAAACTTTTAGTAAATTTTTAGTCAGGCTAACAAAATTTAAAAAGAAGTCACAAATTAGTAATAAAAGAAATGAAAGAGGCATTGTCGCCATGGATAAAAAGGATGATGAAGTAATATTAGGAGCAACCTGATGCCCACAGGTTTTATGACTTATATGAAATTGACCCATTCTTGAGTTCGAGCCCCGCGTCGGGCTCTGTGCTGACAGCTCAGAGCCTGGAGCCTGTTTCAGATTCTGTGTCTCCCTCTCTCTGACCCTCCCCTGTTCATGCTGTGTCTCTCTCTGTCTCAAAAATAAATAAACGTTAAAAATAATTAAAAAAAAAAAAAAAGAAATTGACCCATTCTTTGTAAGGCACAGGCTATCAAAACTAAAGAAGAAAAAGATAATCTGAATAGTCCCATATCTATTAAAGATATTAAAACAATAATTAGGAACCTTCCAAATTAGAAAGTACCATGCCTAGATAGTTTCACTGGTGAATTCTAACAAATGCTTAAGGAAGCAATAATACCTTATTAACAATCTCTTCCAGAAAAAAAAAAAAAAAAAAAGAAAAGAGAATGCTTCCCAATTCATTCTATGAGGACAGCATTACCCAACACCAAAGCCAGATGATGATATGACAAGGAAGCCAGAACGTTATTTCTTAAGAATCTAAATGCAAAATCCTCAAAAATATTGCAAATTAAATTCAGTAATGTATTTAAAAAGTATACAACATAACCAAGTTGGATTTATTTTAGGTGTGGATGCTATTTGAATATCAATTAATATAATCCACCACTTTAGTAGGCTAAAGCAGAAAATTCAGATGGATATGCCAATTAATACAAAAACAATGTTTGGTAATGGATTAGACTTGGAGAGATCAGTGTGCACTTATGCTTATATAGATGGTTACATGTTGATACATTTACAGAAATGTTTATACTTGGGTTTGTATATACACATATGTTTTCTTGCTCTTTCAAATGAAAGGGCCTAGATGCAACAACATGCTGGTAGCAACAAGCACACCCAATGCCCAGATCTTGGTTTCTAATGCCATTCTCTGTTAAAATGAACCAGGGCTCCTTAGAGAATGGCCTTTTCTAGGAATGGCACAGCAAATATGTCAGATGAGCCTGGAGCATCTTGTAACACCAGAAAGGAAAGAAGCAGAAAAAAAAAGACATTATCTCCGAGGGATATAGGATGAAATTGAGAGAGCTCCTGGTAGCCATACCTGGAAAATTTGAGGAACAAAATGAAGTAGTATTGTATTATAAATCAAAGTATGAAGTATATGTACTCAAGGTATAAAATAAATACCTACAGTTCATAATTATGTAAATAAAGGATTGAATAAATGAATCAATTATTAATAGGGGAGACGATATAAATTTCCCTTGCAGAAGAATTCCAAGTAACTTATGTAGATACTGTGCTTTTAATGAAGGGAGCATAAATTCTCACTCCTTAAGTGTGGGGTGTGCAAAATGACTTTCTTCCAAAGAGTGAGTATGGAAAGATAGGAAAAAAAGTTTACAGTGGGGAAATCTGGTAATCACTAAATCAGTCTTGTGATCAAGATCAGTATAGACTGTGATAACATTGACAGAATGTGCCTTTGATATGATGTGATGAAAATGGCACTTCAATGTCTTCTGTCTTACAAAAGCACATAATTTCAACCTAATCATATGGAAAACAGAAAATGCCAAATGAGGGGCATCCTACAAAATAACTATTAGTCCTCAAAACTATCAAAGTCATAAACCCATAGAAAGTCTAAGAAACTATCCATAGCCAAGAAGTGCCTAAGTAAACATATATAAACGGAATGTGGTATCCTACATGGGATGCTGGAAAAGGAAAACACATCAGGTAAAAAATAAGAAACTCTGAAAATATGTCTGGACTTCAGATAATAATATATCAATATTGGGTGATTATAGCAAATGTATCAGTAATCTTTCCTGTTGTTGCTGTTAATTTACTCCTTTGCTTTATAGGGTATTAACAGACCCCAATGAAGTTGTCCATACCTGTTGTTGTTTTTTAGATATTATACAGGGATATCTCTTGTTCATCAAGCCCCAGGTAGGAGGACATATGAGATTATCCACCCATGATAGCATATAATTATTTGAGCATAAGACATAAAGGGAGAAGAAATGTTCTGTTGTTCACTCTTTCAAGCTTAAATCTATATTAAAGCAAATGGCCTACATACAAGAAGAAACTCAGCTGGCACCCTCAGGAAAACTTCTTAATACCTCTTTGCTCTTGTCTTTAACTGCTTGAAAAGAGTCTACTTTCTAGATGCTGAGTGTATCTTATCTACACATTTGTCTCAAGGTTGTCCCAATATACTGTGATTATGGCTTTCTTGTGATACAGACTGTTATTGTCATCTGTCTAAATTGCCCAAATCTCCCTGAGAAACTGAACCCATTGACTGGAAGTCATGCTAGCGATTAATGAAATTGCCTGGTTTCTTCTCAACTTGTTATTCTTCAGCTCCCAGCCCATGCTCTTCCTGCTGAGGGTTGGAGGTTCACTATATAATGTTGCTTTGGGTGAAGGAGCAAACATCCTGTGTTCTAAATATGGGCTTCTATATGGTAGGAAGGTCACAGATTTATCTCAGCCTTATGAGATTTGGAGAACTTTGGTAGAAGAGGAAAATACCCCATCTCTTTTATTTATGAGTGTCTTTGAACCCAAGAAGGGCCATTTTGTATACATGTAGATTATCTATACTTTTAAGGAGTTTTTAAAGCAAAGCAGGGGAATATAACCTTGAAAATAATATAAAATATCTGTATTGCAAAATATTATAAATATTAGTTGAATACAATGAGACATTTTCTAGGGGTTGAGGATCCAGAAAATTGCAAGCACATAAGAGAAATACCTCTTATTTTAAATTCACTTGCAGTTCCTGGTGACTGAAAGCTGCTAAAGGAAAAGAGAAAATAACAGCAGCGACAAAATCCCTCATAAGTTTAATAGCCGCCCACTGGTTGTAAATGTGAAGAGGACCTCTCCAAACACAAAGCTGAAATGTAGAGGAATCCCCTTTTATTAAAGCCCCTGACCTCTCACCCATTAATGGGCAGCCTCTGAATACCACATATATGGCAATGCTTTGCAATGTTGTACTGTAGGATTTTATTTTCACTTCCTAGAATAAAGTCTGTGCTAACCCCAATTATGCTTACATTGTTCCCCCCACCCTGCCTCTAATCCTGATTTCCTTCCGTCAGAATTATGCTTTCAGAAAAAACAAAGCAAAAAGAAATGTTTGACAACACAAGGTTGAGTGAGTGACTTTCTCCCCAGAAACACTCTGTACCCATTTCCCTTCTTTCCTGGAGGAGCCTAGGTTTTCAGATGTTAAAAGAAAATGTATAGTATTTTACAGTGACACTAAGCAAAGGTCAGAGTTTGTTTTTGAAATGACTTTGCAACTGCAGCTGCGTTTACAAAGGAAACTAGTTGAGTGTGCACAAAAGAGTGGAGGGGGATTTTCAATAAATTTGGAAATTTAGTGTCCTTGATGCCTATTTCTAAAGACATATAGTTGAAGTTAGTATTTAATTGGCTCATACATAGATCATGTTTTGCTAAAACATTGTAAGTATATCTGTAGATAAGGAAGAGAACAGAAGACTTGAAAAAATTTACATAGTCTAGAGATGTACACAGAAAGATCAAATCAACTCTATAATCTTTTATCTGTTGATTATCTGACTCCATCATCTAGAATGTAGGCTCCCTCTGGGCAGGGACTATGTCTGTATGTTCACCAGAACAATGCATAAGACACAGTGAAGGCTCAAAACACTATGTTGAAGTAATAATGACAAGAAACCTGAGTGTCCTGTAAGCTCAGAGAACAAGATATATACCTGTTATGGACTGGACTGTGTCCCTGTAATTTTCATATGTTGAAGTCCTAACCTCAAATATCTTGAATCATGACAGTATTTGGAGATTAGGCCTTTAAAAAGGTAGTTATGTTAAATGAGATCATAAGACCCTACCTAGTCCAATGTGACTGGTATCCTTCTAAGAAGAGGAAATTAGGACACAACCATGCGCACACACAGGAAAGACCATGTGAGGTCACATAAAGTGGTGATCTGCAAGCCAAGGAAAGAGGTCTCTGGAGAAACCAAACCTGCTGACACCTTGGTCTCAGACTTCCAGCCTCCAGAACTGTAGGAAAATAAGTTTGTGTGTTGAATCCACTTAGTACATGTTTTATGGCAGCCTTACCAAACAAATACAATACCTAAGGTAGTATTACTAGATAAAATACATAATGTCTAATTAAATCTGAACTTTAGATAAAGCGTTCTTTTGTTTAAGTATAATGTAGCATGCAGTATTTGGGATATTCTTGTACTACAAACAAACCGAACTTTATATTAAAACTTTACATTAAACTCAAAATTTAACTGGGTATCCTATATTTTATTTGTTCAGTCTGGCAACCCAAACCTCTGAGGGATGGAGAAGAATTCACAGAGGAGGTGCCATTTGAACTAGATCATAAAAGATTAAAAAAAAAATATTTTGGTGGGTGTGGAAGAGGCCAGAGAAGTCAATGTGAGCAGGCCCCAATTGAAATTTTCACAAATTTGCTTATTTTGTTTATACCATAACAGCTATTACAGCCCATAATCATTTTAGCTATTGAGAAATGACAATTTCATTAAAAATGGAAGATCTAACTACCATCTATTATTTAGTGGTTTCTAAACCTGGGAGCTTTAAAAAAAAATCAATTCTTGAGGATTCACCCAGACTAATAGGTCGCTAATTTAATATGACTAAAAACAGCTAATCAGCTCAATGTAAACAACATCCTACACCCATAAACCAAACTGGGTAGGCAGGATCTGTTCCATGGGCAGTTTCCCTACAATTAAATCTGAAACTTTGATAAATCCTCTTCTGAAGGGAAGGCCATATTATAATATATATTCCATATAGGAGTCATCTTGGCATATTCTGTATTTTATGCAATATTGCCCCATAAAATCTGTAACATTTTCTAAACAGGCTGAATTTATATTTGTGTGCATGCGTGTGTGTGTGTGTATGTGTCTGTGTGTGTGTGTATAAATATGGTCATTGTTTTCCCATAACCAAATGTTAAAATAATCACATAACACAAGGTCTCTTTTGTTAGGGAGGTTAAAATAAATAAAGCATGACTTTTTATTTATAAATTTAAAACTTGTTCCTTGGTAGTGGAGAAACCCTTTAGTCTTGATAATTAAAGCCACATGCTATTGATGCAGAACACTATTCAAAATAAATGTTATGCAACTCAGTATCTGTTCAACTACTACTTGCAGAATTTACTCATTCTGGGAGACTATTTTATAACTTATATATTAAAATTTAGGGAAGTCAATTAGTGAAAAGGAAAATGCCACTAACAGGAAGGTCAGTTAGTGAAAAGGAAAATGCCACTAACTGCTCTTGTTGGAAGATAAATTAATTGGCCAGCAGTGATGAATATATAAATATATATGTCAATTTTTCAAAGACACTAGGCTGACTCAGGGAAAAATTATGACTCAATATCATGGAGTGTAAGTAACAGCAGGAGTCACAAAATGAGACCAGGAAGAAGGGAATTAGGAGAGATATCAAGTTGAGTGTAAGAGTTAAAGGGAGTCCGCATAGTCAGAAAGAAGCATAAAGACTGGACACATCAGGGCCATTTATAGTGGCCTGTAACTATCACTTAGAAGTACATTCTGTGGAACCAGACTCTTTTTTGCAGGTGGCAACTTAGTTCTCTATGAGAGTATGGTGGAAATTTGTTTCTGTCTGCCCAGTTCCCTTTCTCCTTTCCTCTAGTGATGAACTGTATTTACTGTCTTTGAAAGAGACCTGTTGTCCCAGATGAGACTGCTGGGGCTTCCAATCATATTAACATGCTTCTTTGGCCAAGGGAATGAGGGGGAACTAAGCAAGTCAGAATATCCCATCTCTGTGTACATACAGTGGCTCAAGGATGGCCAAGAAAATATACTAGGTGAACCAGAAATCTCCTGGGGATCTTTTATATAGTCCCTGTCAGAAAGAAGATATTTTTCCCTTGAATAGGAAGCTCTAAGGCTATGACCTCAGAGTGGCCAGTGATTACGTCCCCTATCATGTGCAGAGCCCAGCATGATTGAGGCCAACACACATACAGAATATGGAAGGATGAGCACATATAGTCTATATCATTCTCCTTCTCCCTCCGTCTCTGTCTCTCTCACATGTGCGTGCGTGCGTGCGCGCGCGCGCACACACACACACACACACAGAACAATTAGTGAACCTTATTTGGTTGACCTTGCTGCAGGCTCCCCTTCCATTGTGTATGTGTGAGTGCATATGTGGTTTGGTAAATGGGCCAACTAATTCCCCTTTTTGCTTGAATGGGTTTTTGTTTCTGTCACTAATAGCCAGAAAAGTCTTAACTGATTCTGAGTATTACCATTACTTTTTGTGGCCATGAATTTATTTGAACTTTGCCACATCATTCTAGATGACTTAGAATTGTTACAAGAAAGGAGAAGCTTCATGTTTATCTTGATAGTATCCTTCTGTGTTTGGATTATTTTCTTCCTTGAGCTTCTACCTTTAGCTCCAGTAAGACAGAACATAACATTGCAGGGTTCAGATGAGGAATGGATATTCAATGAACTGCAGATTGTTCTTTCTAAAACATTACCATGCACTACTGGGCCTGTCTGTTTGTGGTCTCTTAAGGATGCTTGGAATATTCCCATATTTGGATCATTGCTCAAGCTCCAGTTACTAGTCTGAAATTTACTCTTTCCTCCTCTCTTGACTGAATTCTTCCTAGATTTCAACACCTTTCTTAAGGCTCCACAGCAAGGAATTCCTTGACCAAGTCATTTCTGGTTGCTTAACTTTGAAGGATATTATGTCCTTATACATCTTCAATTACATTGAACATATACTATTTTTCATAAACTGAGGAAAGGCTAAATTGTCTTTGGAGTTAGTCTCTAACTTTTTGCCCATACAGATTAATGTGCACTTGAACTAGAAGTGAAGATTTCATGAAGGAGGAATAGTCCACATGGACCATAAAAGACAGTAATCCAACACGATTAGAAACTCATACTTCTTGATTTTCTTTTGGAAAACAGAGGCAGTTGAAGTGGAAGGTGAGATGGAGAGTGGAAAAATATAAATTTATTTATAACCACTCCCTATATTCTACAGGAGTTATAGAATGCTGTACCTCCTTTGGTCTTAGCTCCTCATGAGTTTGATTCCTGGGTGAAATGCTGCCTTTTAATCTTTAATTTGATTTAACTTTTTAAAGGATTTCTGCCTTTTGGGAATGCAATTAGACTTTCCAGGACATCTGTCTGTCAAGAAGGATAATGGCATTTTCAGTGCACATTCACAGAACAAGAATCTTAATCTAAGGCAGGACCTTAGGGGTTCCCTGGAAACAACAGAAAGTCATGCTCATCTGGGCCAGGTAATTTAAGAGAAGTAGCCATCCAGCTGCAGTTTGAAGCAGCTTCTCATACAGAAGTCAGCAATTCTCTCTTAGCTCAGGTGACAGATGGTAGGAAAGCATTCTGTCTTAGGCCCAGGAGCTTGGCTTTTACATCTGTGAAGCATTTCTCATCAGGCTTCCTTGCATATTCATAGTATGACAGGCTTCAATGTTATTGAGAGAACCAGACTTCTGCCTCTTTCAGGCTTTGCTCCTCCCTTATTCCATGCATCTTCAGTATCCTTCCACTAAGTTCCAGTTAAATGAAACAAATAGAGGGAAACCTGGGTGGCTCAGTTGGTTAAGTGTCTGACTCTTGACTTTGGCTCAGGTCATGAACTCATGATCATGAGTTCGAGCCCCATGTCAGGCTCTGTGCTGGGCATGGAGCTTGCTTGAGATTTTCCCTCTCTCTGCACGAAAAATATAAAATACCTAGGAATAAACTTAACCAAAGAGGTAAAAGACATGTATGCTGAAAACTATAGAATTCTTATTAAAGAAATTGAAGAAGATACAAAGAAATGGAAATACATCCCATGCTCATGGATTGGAAGAAGAAATATTGTTAAAATGTCTATACCACCCAAAGCAATCTACACATTCAGTGCAATCCCTATCAAAATAATGCCAGCATTTTTCACAGAGCTAGAAAAAACAATTCTAAAATTTGTATGGAACCAGAAAAGATCTCAAATAACCAAAGTAATGTTGAAAAAGAAAGCTAGAACTGGAGGCATCATAATTCTTGACTTCAAGTCATATTACAAAACTGTCAAGACAATATGGTACTGGCAAAAACCAGATACCCAGTGTAGAGAAACCAGAAATGGACCCACCAATGTATGGCCAACTAATCTTTGACAAAGCAGGAAAGAATATCCAATTGAGGAAAGTCACTTCAACAAATGGTGTTGGGGAAACTAGACAGCAACATGCAGAAGAACAAAACTGGACAACTTCCTTACACCATATGCAAAAATAAATTCAAAATGGATGAAAGAGAAAAATGTAAGACAGGAAACCATCCAAATCCTACAGCAGAAAACAGGCAGCAACCTCTTTGACCTTGGCCATACCAACTTCCTACTATCCTACTAGACATGCCTCTGCAGGCAAGGGAAACAAAAGCAAAATGAACTACTGGGACCTCATCAAGATAAAAAGCTTCTGCACAGTGAAGGAAACAATCAACAAAACTAAAAGGTAACTGATGGAATGGGAGAAGATTTGCAAATGACATATCAGATAAAGGGTTAGTATACAAAATCTGTAAAGAACTTAGCAAACTCAACACCCAAAAAACAAATAATCCAGTGAGATAATGGGCAGTTGACATGAACAGACACTTATCCAAAAAAGATACCCATATGGCTAACAGACACATAACAAGATGCTCAACATCATTCATCATCAGGGAAATACAAATCACAACCACAGTGAGAGATGACCTCACACCTGTGACAATGGCTAAAATTAACAACTCAGGAAACAACAGATGTTGGCAAGCATGTGGAAAAAGGGGAACCCTTTTGCACTGTTGTTGGGATTGCAAACTGGGGCAACCACTCTGGAAAATGGTGTGGAGGTTCCTATAAAAGTTAAAAATAGAACTACCCTATGACCCAGCAATTGCACTACTATATATTTATCCAAAGGATACAAAAATGCTGATTTGAAGGGGCACATGCACTCCAATGTTTGTTGCAGGACTATCAATAATATGTGTGTGTATATATATATATATATATATATATATATATATATATATATATATATATAATGGAATATTACTTGGTGATCAAAAACAATGAAATGTTGCCATTTGCAACAACGTGGATGGAACTAGAGTGGATTTTTATGCTAAGCAGATTAAGTCAGTCATAGACAAAAACCAAAGAGAATGAAATTGTGCTATTTGCAACGACGTGGATGGAACCAGAGTGTATTATGCTAAGCGAAACGAGTCAGAGACAAATACCATACGATTTCACTCATATGTGGAACTTAAGAAACAAAACAGATGAACATAGGGGAAGGGAAGGAAAAAGAAAATAAAAACAGGGAGGCAAGCCATAAGACACTCTTAAATTTAGAGAGCAAGTTGAGGGTTTCTGGAAGAGAGGTGGGTGGGGGGATGGGCTAAATGGGTGATGGGTATTAAGGAGGGCACTTGCTGGGATGAGCACTGCATGTTATATGTAAGTGATGGCTTCCTAAATTCTACTCCTAAAACCAATAGTACACTATATGAAAACTAACATGAATTTAATTAAAAAAAATTCTCACCCTCTCCTTCTGCCCCTCTCCCACTCATGCTTATTCTCTCAAAATAATAATAAAATAAATAATAAATAAATAGAATAGAATCAAATATATGTGTATATATATTCTATTTATTTGATATACACCCATACTCATAAACATACACGTTTTTATACTTAGCTTTGGAGGAATAATCTAGTACAGAAAATCCTGTAAATTTAGGAAAAAACAGAACAAGCATATAATTAAAGCAGTCAAAAACCACTTTCACTTGACTGGCCTCTGGAGGAATATTCTGTTTATATTATCTTCACATTGGTGTTTCTCACCAAACTCTAAGTTCCTTGAGGTCATAGACTTTTTTTTATTAACATGGTTATTCTAAACAGCCATTTAATTTATATTTGCCAAATAAATGGATAAATTAGCCAATTAATGGATTAATTGGTTGAGAATACAGTACTGGCGTGCTCCAAAGAGACAGAGTATCATGGCTGAAAGAAAAGGAGTGTTTTAATTTATGAGGACCCCTCTGGATCCTTGAAGGTAGAAGATAATGTTGAGAGAAATTCTGTGTTGTTTCAGTGGAAAGAATTCATTAAAACCACAGGTATCTGTCAACCCAGCCCCCAAATTTCCCTGGATCTCAGGTTCTGTTCTGACCCAAGGCCTGGAGATTTCAGCAAAGTGTCAGCACCTATTCCCATTCACCCCTTTGCAAGCCCCTAATCTCAGAGCATTTTCTCATCCTGACAGTTCTTAGACTGAGTCTTAACTCCTAGGCTTTTGCTGCATATTTGGGAGTCCTTTTTGACATTATGCAGTCTTAACCCCCCTCTCCAAGGATACATTCTTACCTTTTTTTATATCAAGACTGCCTCATGACCATGCATTTCTAAGACCTTGGCTGTAAGTTTGAACCCTGCAATCTTTGACAATTGCATATAACATAACAGGAAGTCCTACCCACATACTCTGTATTTCATCAGAATTATTTTTAGGGGCTGCATGAAAATTAAATATAATTTTATTTGTTAAATATACTCTTTCCTCTCTTTAAAAAAATTTTTTTAAACATTTATTTATTTTTGAGACACAGAGAGAGACAGAGCATGAATGGGGGAGGGTCAGAGAGAGAGGGAGACACAGAATCTGAAACAGGCTCCAGGCTCTGAGCTGTCAGCACAAAGCCCGACATGGGGCTTGAACTCACGGACCTTGAGATCATGACCTGAGCCGAAGTCGGACGCTTAATTGACTCAGCCACCCAGGTGCTCCATACTCTTTCCACTCTTATAAAGAATCTTTAGCAAAAGTTTATCATAAAATACCATATAAGTTCCATCCATGTGACAATGACGGTTTTGGTAGATACCTCTTGACATTGAAAGACTAAAGTGTCTTGGGAAGTTGACACCAACAGCATCACAGGGACACACAGCTTCTCATAACTCACAAGATTTCTGTTTGGCAGCTTTATTCCGGACATAATTTTGAGGAACATAGAACAGTAGTGCTTTATTTGCATTTCTTTTTGCTTTTTGGTTAAACTTATTGTCATCTTTTTTCCCTTCCAATAATTGAAATACCTATCAATGGGGGAGAAAAAAACCTACAATCTTATCCAAAGCCTTATGAAATATGATGTTTGGTGTCTAAATACTGGTCCCTCATGAAGTATTGATCAGGCATACCTAGCCCCTCTGGCTTAATGGAAATATGATGATATATTCCTGATATTTGGTAGTTTCTACCCCCTGAATTGTTTTGCCCGGTATATGAGAAATTGTGCTCTCCTCTATGACATACTAAAATAATAGATTATTGTTTCAAAGCTACATCCACTATGTGTCCTTTGAAGACAACTGACATTTAGGCATTTATAAGTAGTTGCTGATGTCAATGACTTGGCTAACCTTGCAATAGATGGGTGGATACCATAAAGCAAAGCTAAGTTGGTAAATTTCCAGGCCATGATGAATTTATCTGAAATTGCTCCCCATGCAGCAGTTGGCAAGTGTGTTTTAAAATAGATTGTAAGAAGCATCCTGACCATTAAAAAATTTATAATGTAAAAAGTAAAGGCAGAAGTATGCATCACAGATTCAAAGAAATGATAGATCAAGGAAATGTTCACATCACTAATATTAAGCTAAGTGTTCCCAAATCCTCCTGGTCTGTAGCTATCAAATGGGGGAATTTTAGTGTGTATAACTAGGGGATATCAAATCTGTCCCTCAGAATTGCCTCTGTTATTTCTGGGAGCCCCTAGGGATATCTTATGCTCAGAAACTCAAGTACTCATATGCTTCTCCTCCTTGGATAATTGCCCGTGGCCTCCTTTCTGGCTGTTCCATTAAGCATAGCTGGGTCAACCACTGGGCTACAGATAAGTGCCACAGTCACAACTCTTCAAGGGTGTGAGGAGAGAATCCCTCTCCTTAACCCACTTTGTCTTTATGTCTCTAGTCTTGAGTATCAAAAACCCCATTATTAATATAGATACTTCAGCTTGTATCTGCCTGTAACTTTTCTCTCTCTGTAAGAATTGAGAAGTAGACCCAGGGATTGGACCAAGAATATGGACAAAATGTTTTTCTCTCTTCTTAAATCTAGCAAAAGCCTAGACCTTGGGCATTCTTTTACCAGAAGGCAGTGGTCTTCTACTCTATACCCTTCCTCCTCAATCACTTCATGTAGTTAGATGCCTGGTGCAGGAGGTTCTGGTGTGACAGGTTCATCAGCAGGTTACATGGTCGTTATTTGTGAATATTTGCTGAGGACCTACCTAGAGGTAGGTGCTAGGAACTTACAAAACAGTGTGAAAAATGACTACAAGCTGATCAACACACAACAACACAAAATTGAAGAAACAGTTTTGGTGAGTATCATGAAGGTGAAGAATGTTGTGCTTTGAGAGAAAGTAGGAAGAGAAATGTGCTTCTTATGGGATGCAGATGGCAAGCAAAAGCAAAATGATAGGCAAGAAAATGACCTTCAGTCAGAGACCCATGAGCTGAGTTGGAGCCAGGCAGATAGAGAAACAGGGTATGTTCTAGGCAGAGGATCATCAATGGAAAATGGCTCTGGGCTGGAAATGAATGTGGCATTTTACAGAAGTGAAAGAGAGACCCTGTGGCTATAAGTTTCTTGAGCAAAGGTGAAGATGACAGTAATTTAAGTGAAAGAAGGAATTGTGATCTTGAAGCCTTCATTCTATGTATTCTAATTTGTGTAGGAAATCATTGAACACATTCTGCTTAAACAGATTTACTCTAAAACATGATAATCCTCAGGGAAAGTTGGGAAGACTGATGTCAAGATTGTGTGTGTGTGTGTGTGTGTGTGTGTGTGTGTGTTTTCTTTCTTCTGCTTCAGTATCCAAGTCCCAGAAAGGTACTTTAGTGAATTAAACCCGGAAGACACAAAAAGATCATTTAGAATAAGCTCACTTTGTGAACCTGGGAAATCCATGTAGTCCATGACTGGAAGCAGCTGCTGCTGCTGCTGCTGCTGCTGCTGCTGCTGCTTCTTCTTCTTCTTCTTCTTCTTCTTCTTCTTCTTCTTCTTCTTCTTTTAATTTTTAATTTATTTAAATTCAAGTTAGTTAACTTACAGTGTTATGGTATTGGCTTCAGGAGTAGAACCCAGTAATTCATCACTTACATATAACACCCAGTGCTCATCCCAGCAAGTGCCCTCCTTAATGCCCATCACGCATTTAGCTCATCTCCCCACCCAAAACCCTCCAGCAACCCTGTTTGTTCTCTGTATTTAAGAGTCTCTTATGGTTTGTCTTCCTCTATGTTTTTTATCTTATTTTGACCTTCCCTTCCCCTGTGTTCATCTGTTTTGTTTCTTAAATTCCACATATGAATGAAATCGTATGATATTTGTCTTTCTCTGACTGACTTATTTCACTTAGCATAATCCACTCTAGTTTCCAGCCACATTGTTGCAAATGGAAAGATTTCATTTTTTTTATCCCCAAGTTATATTTCATTGTATATATGTACACCACATCTTCTTTATCCATTCATCACTTGATGGACATTTGGGTTCTTTCCATAATTTGGCTATTGTTGATATTGCTACTATAAACATTGAAGTGCATGTACCCCTTCAAATCAGCATTTTTGTATCCTTTGGATAAATACCCAGTAGTGCAATTCCTGGGTCATAGGGTAGTTCTATTTAAAATTTTTTTGAAGAACCTCCATACTATTTTCTAGAGTGGCTGCACCAGCTTGCATTCGCACCAACAGTCAAAGTATTTCCCTTTCTCTGCATCCTATGACTGGAAACTTCTTAAGTGAATGTGTATTCACGTTTAATTTGGTTTCAGACCTTTTCTTTGAAATCCTGAATATGTTACTGATAAGTCTGATTATGCCTTTGAATATCCTAAAAGAAAGCAACTTGGAGAAACGTGATATATCTTGTGTATTATTTGCATTTGAAGAATAAGGAACTAGTAAAGTTACTGGATAAAGTATTTCAGGAGGTCTTCAAATGATCCAGTCTGGAATGACTTGACTTAGGTGGGTGCACTGCACACCTGATCAGGTAACCTGAGTGTCACAATTCAATTGAACTCCCAGCTTTTGGGATACATATTGCAAGCTACTAGGAGAAACATGAGGACTGCCTGACTTTGGCATGTCAAGGCTAATTGTTCACTTACTCTGAAAAAGCCCTCATGCCTCCAAACATCTGGTTGCCAAGGTGAGGTTTCAACCTTGCAATATTCAGCCCTCCGTGAACCTGCCTGTGAACTCAGTGTCCTGTTTTCTGATTTTCTGAAATTCCAAGGCACGGATTCCATCCACACCTTGAAGCATTAATTTTTATTAAAATTTCCTTTTTCCTTAATATTATGGTATAAATCTGACTACTTAATAGTTATTAGCCTTTACTAACATTTTTCTTTTTTTAAAGAAAGCTCATCTTGAGTCAAGATATAAAGAAATACAAATACTTAGGTACAATAGAGTGTTTTTTCATCGAACTTCACTGGTTTCTAATAACTTTTCAACTTAACCTTGATTTTCTTTCCAATGCTAAGGAGAAAAACACCTTCAACTACTTTTTCATGAGGACAATTATTCAGGATCTCTTAGTAACATGCTGCTGTAAGAAGAACATGAAGAGAGTTAAATAGGCACTCACACTGACCTTGAGTAGTTTATGATCTAAGTAGAACATTATGATGCAGAAATATATCTTCAGGGAACGCATTAGAGACCTTACATTACTTATGTGTTTAAATTATGTGCAAGCAAAAAGGTAAGGGAATTTAATTCAGTGATGAAGAAGGGAAGAACTTCAGTTTGAGGGAAAGTATCAAAGATTAGCTATGAGCTTGGGAAGACTATTTGAAGTATAAGCTGCTTCAGAAGTATCTTTCTAGAAAGAAAAGCATTTTAGTGAATTGGGACTAGAAATTTCAAGCAGGAGCATTTATCTTAGGAGAAGTCTTGGTGGCAGGTATCAGATATGTGAATGATGTCTCTGAATATGTTTGCCTAGAAAACATGTTGGGTTGGATAATAAAGTGTACATGTTTTCATTTTTAGTGGAAAATAAATAACTGACTTGGACTACATGTTACAGGATATAGAGAAAATGAATCAGTGTAGAAAATGGGGAGGGGCCATTAAGCCATACAATAAAAGAGTATATTTGAAGAGATTTATTGGAATGTGTAAATTTGAGCCAGGTGTTGGAGAACCATAAATGCCAAGAGCAAGTCAGCATACCTGTCTCATTTTAAAGCAAAAAAATCTGGAAGAGGGAGTATAATTATGTTATATGAGCGATATCCTTTTTCTGGTCTATGAGCCAATCTGCCTATAAGCCCTCATTGTCTTCAACTTCCTTTCTGTCGTCAGTGCTCCCTTTTCCCCTCCTCCATGTAGTGTGTCTTTTTCAAGTTGATTTACCATTCCTATGTTCTAGATATCAGAACATAACCTAGGTTGTATCTTGTTTCTGAAATACTGTTGTAACTCAACCAGTGACAATTCTCTTAATACACTACAGATTCACCCACACCAGGCTAGGTGAAAGAGCTAAGGGCAAATGTCTGTTTTCACAATAATTGGTTTAGTTCTGTTCCAAGGAAGATGCCTTGTGATTTCTATCTGGAATTCCTACAGCCTCCTCAGATCACCTATACCTAAAGAACAAAAATACATTCAAATGCAATTTCCCTTTCTTCACATTACATAAATTATCTTTTTCTTCTGAAGTTCAGCTCAACCTTTCCTCTTGTACAAAGCTTCTTCTGAATATTTTACCTGACAACTGTAAATCCCTCCTCTGAATTCCTGAGTTTATTCTGCTCAAACTTTTGAATTATATTCTTCTCAACAAATAGGTCACCTGGGACTTTAGAGGAGTAACTGAGCCTTAATCTTTTCTATCACTTCCTTAACTCATGTGCTCTACATATGAGAAGGATATCATTAATATGTTAATAGTAAGACTTCCTTCTGATTTATGCGCTCTCCATCTCAGTTTTTAGTAATTGGAATCATCTTGACATGGGTCCTGAACCACAACAGTCTATGGATAAAGTGCTGTTTACATCATTCCTCCAACCCACTGCCATTTGGGAAAATTGAGCCAAGTTTTCCACCTTGTGAAATAAGCTGACAATTTCTGCAACTTCTTCCCTGTTTCACTTATTTAAGGAAAAGTACAGCCTAAGAAATGAAATTCTTTGAACTGCCTTGAAGAAAAATCCCACTTAAGTCTTCCATATTATTAACCAAACTCCAAACCTGAAAAGCTTAGTTTTGCTTTGAAACTTCAAATCCACATGTTCTTGAATAGTTTGAGTTTGACAAGTCATATCCTCCACCATTTCTCATTCTTGGCAATCCCTGATCCTGCTGAGATTGTGGGGAATATAATGGGGACAGGACTGAAGATGGAGATGGGGTGAATGCTGTGGGGGAAAGTTGAAATTTCTCAGATATTCTACAACTTCAGGTTCACCCTAGAAAGAAAATAAGTGAGTGGTTGAATAGGGAAAGTGGTTGGTGTACTTTACCAAAATAGTTTCTAAAAGTAAAACTGTTACTAATATTTCATCAACTTGCCCTCAACTGGGGCTGTTTTATTCCCCTTATGGAACATCTTAAGAAAATGGGCAGCCTCCAGCCAGTTTCCACCTTCAGTTGTCGCATTTTAGGCTCTCTTCCCCATAACACGACACTCAATGTGTTTCTGTTCTAATGTGGGTAATAATACATCTATATTATTTAAACCTAGTGAAAGAGGTAAAAGGAAATATAAGTAGAAAGGTAAAATTTTCTGGAGAAAATGAAAACAAAACTGTATTATTTTGATTATGAAATGAATGATACTGTTGATTCCAACACGTGAAAGCAAATTCTGTCATTTTTTAAGTGTTGGATCATGCTATAATATTAACTTCCTACCTCTACTATCTGCTCGCAGAATTTTGAAGAAGAGTGAAATTACCATATACAACAATGAAAATGGACATTATGTCCATCTTCCCCTTCAGACTACATATGGGGAAAGAGACAGAATCACTCTGAAGGTTTACTCATAACAGGAGAAGAGGCATATAAGTTTGATGACAAAGTAATTTCAAGAAATTAACTTTGGTTAATTTATCTGACCTTGCTGAGTCCACAGAGAGCTGCAGCCAAGCAGCGCCTTGACTAGTGAGTGTCTAGCAGATCCAGTGGTTTGCTATGACATTTCTTTCTTTCCTACACACAGGACGATGCTTCCTCTTTCCTCTTTTCCTACCTTTCTTTTTTCACAACATAGGTATGTTGTTTGCCTGGAATTATCTGTTTCCTGATTTCTATTGCTAAAAGGAAAACTGAAATTGTAAGGACTAATTCAACCACGGACTTTTCCAGCCACTGACCTCATATAACGTTTTACCAGTCCAGGTGTCATACACTGGTGTAAATACTTTAAGGAATACATACTGAAATATTAAAAGTGGATGACCTTTACTATATAACCTCATCCTCTGGCAAGAGTTGCTACAGTATGTTGCTGAACAAGGCCCATGCAGGGCCTTTCCCTGTACTATCATGTTCTATGGAAAGGATTTTTCCCCCTCAGTGGCAGTCACTTCCCATAGTTCCCAAGCTCCTATATTCTTATTACTATTCTAAATCTCTCTGTTGATATTTTATATTGTTAACATTTAAGTGTCTACTCAAAGGTCTTCTTTGACTGCTAACTCTATGCTAAGCACTGGGAAAGACCCTAGAAATATAATGATGGGCAAAAAAGCAATCTTCTTCCTACCTACATGATACTTACAGTTAAGTTTGAAAGAAAGAAGTAACTTAATTACATGAATTGTACCTGAATTTAGTGCTGCAACAAATGCATGGTAAAAAGTATTACATTTCATAAATGTATAATGTATTTTACAAGGTGAAGTGGTAATTAAATTGAGAGCTAATAGGAAGAGTAAGCTGTACCTATGGAATTCAGATGAGGGTGGGAGAGAGGTAGAAAATGTTTCAGGGAGAGTCAGATAGCCAAATTTATCAAATAAAAATATAGGATATACTTCTGCTTCTGGAAAGATGAGGTACACATACTTTTCGCTATTTTTTTCTGCTAAATACAGCTGAAAACCCTGGTCATTACATATAAAAACAAATATAAGGAGACTGAAAGGTAGAGAGAAGAAGGCAGTCTGGATAGGGACCTCCGGACCCAAGGAACATGATGGTGAGTTCCCTAGGATTGTTTTTATCTCATGCATTCTATATTTGGAGCTAAAGAATGGGAAACCTGGAAATGACAGTGACCCAAAGAAAAAAATCCTCAGGAAAAGCCTACTCTATCTAGCCATAAGATCAGGAAGGGGACTGACTAGGAAAGGAGAAAACCTTTAGAAAATATCTGCTCCACTATAGCCGAACATCTCCGAACAAATTGTGGCTCCATTCCCACCCATTCTAGCAAGAGAAAGCTGAATGGGGAACCTAGACTTCTGCTTGACTTTTATTTTTCATTTTATTTTTTTTAATTTTTAAAAATTTTTATTTATTTATTTTTAATTTAATTTATTTTAATTTTTATTTATTTTTGAGAGAGAGACAGAGTGTGAGCAGGGAGATGCAGAGAAAAAGGGAGATAGGGAATCTGAAGCAGTCTTCAGGCTCTGAGCTGTCAACACAGAGCCTGACATGACGCTCGAACTCACGAACTGTGAGATCATGACCTGAGCCCAAGTCGGACGCTTAACCAACTGAGCCACCCAGACGCCCCCCTGCTTGACTTTTAATTGAAAGAAGCTGTAATGAGGTACATTAACATCTTTGCCAACGTGGTGTCGGGGATGGCCAAATATGGATCTGGGGTTTACACTGCTGATGGCTGCTAATAAGGTCACCCCTTGCCCCATCATTGTGTAGTATCAGTAGAGATGATATGGAGAGCCTGGACCTTTATGGAAACACACCAGTAACAAGACATAACTCCACTTCTCCCCTGGGATATGTCAGGTGAGGCCTACTAGAGTCAGGGTTTTCACCATCACCCAACCATCAAGACCACGCCCCACTATGGTGTCAGTAGAGACCACGTGGAGAGTAAAAATTACCAGTCCTATCCAGCAGCAATAAGGAGGCACTCCTTCCCTGATCCCTGTATCTTTGATAACAATGAAGAGAGAATGGGAAATTTGGACTTCTGTCTGTATCTAGTGGTAATAAGGTAATAGCTCTTCTTCCTTTGCTGTTACAGTGTCACAGGAAGTCACCTAAAACAAAAAAGTTCATCCTATATCTCATTTTAAAAATTGTCCAAGTTTCATTGAAAATTATTTGTCATTCTAAGAACCAGGAAGATCTTAAGGTTGATGAAGAAAGATAATCAATAGATTCAAACACTTAAGAAGACTTAGAGTTCCTTAACGAAGATTTTAAAGCAGCTATGATAAATAGGCTTTAATGAGTAATTATGAACACACTTAAAACAAATGGAAAAATAATACACATCAGTAAAAAAATGACTCATCAAAAAAAATAGAAAATATGAAGAATCAAATGGAAATTTCAGAATTAAATACAATAACTGACATGTAATGTTCAGTGGATGGGCTCAAAAGTAGAATGCAGGAGACAGGGGGAAAAATAGCGAGCTGAAAGATAAATAATAAAAATGGAACAACAGAGAAACCCATGCCAAGATACCTCATAATTAAACTGAAAACTAACGAAAAAAAAAAAATGAAACAACTGTCTACCCAGGATAATCTACCCAGTATATTCTACCCAGGAAAATATCCTCCAGGAATGAAGGGAAATTCAAGATAAATGAAGAAAAACCTAGAGAACTGATTGCCCCCAGACATACCCTAAGAGAATGTATAAAGGAAATTCTCTAAAAAGGAAAGAAACAATAAAAGAAGGAGCACTTGAACATCTGGGATGAAGAAAGATCATGATTAGGAAAACTATGGTTAAATGCAATAGGCTTTCTCCTCTTGAGTTTTCTAAATTGTGTTTGATCACTGAAGCAAACAACAACAACAAAATGCCATATGATGTTGTTCTAAATATATGTAGAGGAAATATTTAAGGCAATTGTATAAATAGTGAAGGGTAAGGGGGGGATGGAAGGGACGTTAGATTTCTCTTCTCCATCAAACTGGGAAAATAACACCAAAAGATTATAATAAGTTACATTTACGTAATTTAATAACTAGAGCAAACCTAAATCTGACTCCAAAGAGGTATACTCAAAAACACTACAGATAAAGTGGAATTTAAATGTTTAAGTAACCCACAGAAAAGGCAGGACAAAAGAAATCAGACAACCAGAAACAGCACAAGCAAAACACAAATATATAATGTCAGACATTGCATAAAGTTACATTAAATGTAAAGAATTAAATGCATCAAGTAAAAGGTAGATATTGGCAGAGTCCATTAAAAATATGATCCATCTGTATGTTGTCTACATAAAAACCACTTCAAGTATAATAATATAGGCAGATTAGAAATAGAAGGATGGACAAAGATATAAAATGGAGGGTGTAATTTAGAAAAGCAGGAGTGGCTATTTTCCTATCAGAGGAACATGATATAATGATAAAAGGACAGTCTATCAAGAAAGTATAGCAGTTCTAACTTTGTATGCACCAAACAACAGAGATGCCACATATGTGAATTGGAAACTGATAGAATTGAAAAAAGAAATAGACCGATAATTATATTTGGAGATCTCAACAACTCTTTCTGAACAATTGACTGAACAACTAGACAGAAAATGAGTAAGGATTTAAAAAAAAATCAACAACAGCATTAACCACAGAATCTATTTGACAATTTATAGAACATTCAGCAACAGCAGAATACATATTCAAGTGCCACGGAATATACATTAAGACATACTGAATTGTGAGTAATAAAATAAACTTCAACATATGTGAAAGAAATACAGTTTTCTTTTTTTTTAATGTTTATTTTATTTTTGAGAGACGGAGAGAGAGGCAGAGAGAGACAGAGGGAGACACAGCATCGAAAACAGGCTCCAGGCTCTGAGCTGTCATCACAGAGCCTAGTGTGGGGCTTGAACTCACGAACTGCGAGATCATGACCTGAGATGAACTCAGCCCTTAACCGACTGAGCCACCCAGGCACTCTTAAAAATATGATTTCCTGGTTATAGTGGAGTCAAAGTAGAAATCAGTAAGAGAAAGATAACTGGAAAATCTCAAAACACTTGCAAACTAAATAGCCTGTGGGGGAGGTGGTCAAAGAAGTCTCAAGGGAAATTAAATTAATTGAATGAAAATGAAAGTACCTATCAAAATTTGTAGAACACAGCTAAAGCACTCCTGTGAGGGAAATTTATAGGACTAAATGCATACATTAGGAAAGAGGAAAAGTAGCAAATCAGTAACTTAAGCACCCAGCTCGAGAAGTTAGAATAGGATAAACAGAAAGCAAAGAAAATAAATAAATAATAAATATAAGAGGAAAACTAAATGAAAACAAAAATAATACAGAAAAACAATAAAACAGTTGCTTGGAAAAAAAATCAATAAAATTGACAGACCTTAGCAAGACTGGCAAAGAACAAAGAGGAGACACAAATTAACAACATTGGGAAGGGGCTGGTATATCATTACTGACACTGCAGACATCAAAAATATAAAAGGGAAAACTACTAAGAGTTCTACACATTTACATTAGGCAACTTAAACAAATAAACATTTACTTTGAAAAAACACAAACTACCACAACTCACCCAATATGTAGTAGGTCATTTGGTTGACTCTGTATCTACTATGAAATTGACTTTGTAACAAACAGCTCCCCCAAAAGAATTCCCCCAACCCATATGGTTTCACTGGAGAATTCCACTAAATGTTTAAGGATGAAGTGATAGGAACTTTAGCATCTCTTTCAGAAAATAGAAGGAGTAGGAACGCTTCCTAAGTCAGTCTGTAAGGCCAGCATCACTCTGACACAAAAACCAGAAAATGATATTAGAGGAAAGGAAACTTATGTACCAATATCTCTCATGAACATTTATAGAACATTGATGAACATTGATGCAAAAATCCTCAAAAACAGATTAGCAGGGGCGCCTGGGTGGCTCACTTGGTTGAGCGGCCGACTTTAGCTCAGGTCATGATCTCATGGCTTGTGGGTTTGAGCCCCACATCGGGCTCTGTGCTTAGAGCCTGGAGCCTGCTTTGGATTCTGTGTCTCCCTCTTTCTCTGCACCAACCCCACTCACACTCTTATTTCTCTCTCTCAAAAAATAAGCAAACACTAAAAAAAATTTAGCAAATTAAACCCAATGATGTACAAAAACAATTATCTACCATGACCGAGTGAAGTTTATTCCATGGATATAAGGCTGGTTCAGTGTTCAAAAATATATAAATGTAGGGGCGCCTGGGTGGCGCAGTCGGTTAAGCGTCCAACTTCAGCCAGGTCACGATCTCGCGGTCCGTGAGTTCGAGCCCCGCGTCAGGCTCTGGGCTGATGGCTCAGAGCCTGGAGCCTGTTTCCGATTCTGTGTCTCCCTCTCTCTCTGCCCCTCCCCCGTTCATGCTCTGTCTCTCTCTGTCCCAAAAATAAATAAACGTTGAAAAAAAAAATTAAAAAAAAAAAAAATATAAATGTAATCCACCATTTTGACAGGCTGAAGAAGAAATGTTCATGATCATATCAATTGATGAATGGAAAATATTTCACAAAGTTCAGCCTCCCATTTATGATAAAAACTCACAGAAATGTAGGAATGGAAGGGAATTTCCACAGCTTAATAGAGAACATTTACAGAATATCAGTGGCTAACATTATAATTAAAGTTAAAAGATTGAAAACTTTCTAAGATCAGGAACAAGGCAAAGATATTGACTCTTACCATTCTTAACATAAAGCTGTAAGTTTTAGGTGGTGAAATAAGGCAAACAAATATGTAAATAAAAGACAAAAAAGAAGAAATAAAAATGTCCGCATTTGCACACAACATGATTATATAGAAAATGTCAAGATTTAAAAAGCATAAAGAAAGCAAAAGAAAAAACATATAGTAATCCTAGAATTATTAAAGTGAGTTCAACAAGGTCACAGGATATAAGAAACATGCCAAAATCAGGTATATTTCTATATATAGTATAAGCAATAAACATACAGAAACCAATATTAGAAATTTAATGCAATTTATAATTATTCAAAAATGAATTTCTTGAGTATAAATCTCACAAAATGTGTACAGGACTTGTGTGCTGAAAACTATACAATACTGATGAAATGAATCAAAGATCCAAACAAATAGGGAAACATACTGTGTTCATGGATTGGAACACTCAGCATAATAAAGATTTCAATTCTCCTCAAACAGATATACAGGTGTAACAAAATTGCTATCAAATTTCCCACGTGATTTTTTGTAGATATACAAAAGATTATTCTAAAATTTCTACAAAAAGTCCAAGGAACTAGAATAGTTAAAATATTTGGAAAAAGAAGAACAAAGTAGGAGGAATCAATTTACTTAAGTACATGACTTACATAGTTATAATAATGTGTGGTATTATTGGAGTGATACACATAGCAAAGCAGTTAAAATAAAGGAAAAATTGTCTCTTCAATAAATGGTTCTGGAGAAATTGGACATCCATAGGCAAAAAAAAAAAAAAAAAAAATAGTAAGCCTCAATCTAGGTCTCATACTTTATATAAAAATTAACTGAAAATGGATCACAGACTTATATATAAATTGTAGAACTAGGAAACTTTTAGAAAAAAAATAGGAAAGAATCTTTAGGATCTAGAGTTAGGCAAAGAGTTCTTAGACTTGACCAAAGCATGAACCTTGAGCCCCTGGATCCTCAATTGGTTAAGCATCTGACTCTTGATTTTGGCTTAGGTCATGATCTCATGGTTCATGAGATTGAGCCCCGTGTTGGGCTCTGAGCTGACACTACAGAGCCTGCTTGGGACTCTCTCTCTCCCTCTCTCTCTGCCTCTTTCTCTCTTAATAAATAAATAAATAAATAAATAAATAAATAAATAAATAAATAAATAAACAAACAAACATTTAAAATGAACTATAAAAACATTTAAAATGTTTAAAATAAACCCATGAACTAGAAAAGGAAACATTGATAAATTTGACTTCATCAAAATTGAAATCCTTTGTTTTGTAAAAGATCCTATTAAAAAGATGAAAAGACAGGCTGTAGAGTTGGATAAAATATTTGTAAATCAAATAATCCTTCAAATAACCATTTGGGATACATAAAGAACCTTCAAAACTCAACAGTAAATAAATCCAGTCAGAAAATGGGCAAAGAAACAGATATTTCATCAAAGAGGCCATGAAGATGGCAAATAAGCACATGGAAAGAATTTCAGCATTAGCTTAGGGAAGTGCAAATGAAAACCCCAGTGAGGTATTACTACAAGCTATACAAATGGCAAAAATAAAATAAAATTTAAAAGTGTGACAATACCAAATACTGGAGAATATGCAGAAACACAGAGTCATTTATACATACCTGCTGAGAATGTAAAATGATATAACAATTCTGAAAAACAATTTGGTAGGTTCTAAAAACAACAACAACAACAACAACAACAACTAACTACCAAAGACTAAGCAACGTCAGCTGCACTCCTGGGCATTTATCTCAGAGAAATGAATATTTATATCCATCCCAAAACTCATGCGCAAATGTTTATATAAGCTTTATTTGTAATGGCTTAAAACTGAAAAGAACCTCAATGTCCTTCGTGGAAAGAATGTTTAAACTGTGATAGATATGTATTATGGAATACTATTCAGCAATAAAAAGGAATGAACTACTCATACACACAACCTGGATGAGCCTCTAGAGGATTATGCTGTGTGAAAAAGTCAGTTGCACAAAATTACACACTGTATGATCCCATCTATATAACATTCATAAAATGACATAATTATAGAAGTAAAGAACAGATGATTGGTTCTTAGGAATTAAGGAGGGGGCCAGGTGGAAGGAAAGTGGGAGGCACTGTAAGAAGGCAACATAATGGATGATTGGCGATGGGAATGTTCTGTATCTTGACTGTATTGTCAGTATCCCGGTTGTGATATTATAATAATTTTTGAAGATGTTATCATTGGAGGAAACGGAGTAAACAGTACGAGGGGTCTTGCTATATCCTTGTTTACACTTAACAGTGTATCTAAAGTTATCTTAAAATGTCTAAAAATATAGGATGCCCAATTGAATCTGAAAATTGCATGGGATATACTTTTAATAAAAGTAGTTGTTGTTCATCTGAAATTCAAATTTAACTGGGAACTCTATATTTTCTCTGATATCCTTGGGGCAGAAGAAATCTATTCAGTGTTTCAGTGGCATGGAGAGCATGGTACATTAAGAAGTGAAAATGTAGGGGTACCTGGTTGAGCATCCGACTTCAGCTTACGTCACTGCTTGTGAGTTCAAGCCCCACGTCAGGCTCTGTGCTGACAGCTCAGAGCCTGGAGCCTGCTTAGGATTCTGTGTCTCCCTTGCTCTTTGCCCCTCCCTCGTTTTCTCTCTCTCTCTCTCTAAAATAAATAAACATTAAAAAAAATTAAAAGAAAAAAAAAGAATTGAAAATGTGGACAAATCCAGGGGATGTGTTTAGCTGAGTTGTTTTCTTCTCACCTAAACACAGCATCTGTTTTGAGGCTGGAGTATGTAAATCAGACCACATGGCTAATAAATGTTCTTTTTGTGAAAGTTCTTTTCAGAAAAGAGGGGAATACCCTTCTATGTTTATATAAAAGCAGCATTTCTTTTCAAATTAATATATATTTATATTGTAATATATGTATTTTATATATTTCATACACTTATTTATATTATAGTGTATACAGTTTAATTTTTAAGATTAAATTATTAAGTTATTTGATGTACAGACATCTTGGTCTTCCTTTTCTCTTTCTCTAACATTTTTGATCTTGCTCTCTCTTTTTCTAATTCTTTAAAGCACCATTCTAAATGCCACCAGAACTGAAGTAAAAGCTGTGTTTAAAAATTAATTTCTGTTTTATTCCAGTTTGTGCCATGTGAATTATATATTCTTGCTTTAACATTCTAAGACTTTTCTCTTCCCCGAATTGCCCAATTGTTTGTAAACATCCCTTTCACTAACTTTAGCTTGACCCTAAGCATTTTGGAAGATGAATCCTCTAAATTCGTTCTTTCTAGCTGTTTGCACAGAGGTCTCCTCCTGTTTGCAAACCTGTCCCTGCAGTCTGGGAATTTTAGAGAGCGTATACTTGAGGGTGAGCCCCCTTGAAAGCCCGACAGAACACAAAGGATTATTTCGGTTTTTACTTTAAGAGATGGAGCAGGTTCTGCTTATCAGAGAGCACCAAGGCACATATGGGACTACAGAGGCATCTTCAGCTGCTGTTCATGTTGGAGGTGGCTGGAGTGTTCCTGCCCTCCCGGAAGCGCAAGCCACAAAATGTCATGTAGACATCATCAGGAATGAGACCTTGCTAATCAGTTATCTTTGCTACTCCTGAGGCTTCTGGGTATTGTGCGCATTGGGTATCTCTCCTCTATGAATTCAGCGGGCCTTTCTTTTGTAAGAGCAACTTTCCTTTCTCTGAGCTATTTCTTGCCTAAAATTTTCATAATAGACTTGAATTAAAATGAATAGTCTGCAAAGAATATAGAATAACAGTGCATTGTACCTTTCATCTTTGAGTCACACAAATAATGAAGAGTGGGCGATAACATAGTGTGCATTGCTACAAAGGAGCCTCAGAACTTGTGAAGCAGGGGACCACTGAGTGTTGTGGACACTTTGTGATGTTCTGTATCATAGCTATTCTGGAATGTTTATTGCAGGATGGCCAGAAGTCTTTGCCTACAGCATGTGCCCACAAATAAACAGAAAGTGAATAGAAGCATCTTCTTCCCTTCATTTCACTAGCTGGCCACGAGGAACAAATCTTCTATCCTTCTATCCTTATTACGTCTTGACCTTATGGAGTATATTTTTAATTGAGTTGAAAGGGCTTTACCTGGGAATGGCAATCTTTTATCAAACTAAAACTTCTGCATTAATTTATTATCTAGCAGGCAAGAGGCTCTGATGGTAAAGGACTTGAAAGGATATTGGGCACAATTCTGAAGCTTGTTCAGGAGAGCCAATGTGTTGTCAAAAGTGGTAAGAATGGTATCTGATACTGGGATTGGCACATGGTTTAGGTACTCGATGAACATTTGCTGAGTGAATGAGTAAGAAAAGAGGATAGTTCAGAAGATACACTTCTCCCACTTTATGATTTGCCACCACCAAGCTTACATGAAATTGTAAACACTTTCAACTGAAGATGATGTCTTACAGCAATCTATAACTTCTGCATTAGTGGCATCTATATTCTCCTATGCCTTTCTAGTGTTCTGAGCCGTGTCCAACACCTCATTATTTTATATTTGTATGACCCGATGATTTCCTAGAAATTTCCCTGATTCCGTTTTTCCATTTTTCCCCTTTTTTGAACTATTCACTCTGAAGTTGACTTTCACAAAGCCCAACTTTTTACTTCTTGTGCAATTTCCCCAAACATCAGTGACTCCTCATTACCTACAGGAAAGAGTCCAGCCCCTTTTGGGTAGTCTTTCTATGCCCTGTAAACATCTGACCATACTAACCATAAAATTTGTCCACATATTGCTTTTATTTTGTTTTTTTAATTTTAAAATTTATTTTTAGAGAGGGAGACAGGGCATGAGCAGGGGAGGGGCAGGGAAAGAGGGAGAGAGAGAATCCCAAGTAGGCTCTGCATTGTCAGTGCAGAGTCTGACATGGGGCTTGATCCCACAAATTGTGAGATGACCTAAACCCAAATCAAGAATCAGACGCTTAACTGACTGAGCCCCCCAGGCACCGCCACGCATTGCTTTTAAAGCAATATTACCAGCCTTTTCATGTACTCAAATTTGCCTTTCCCATCCTTGTTTAAAATCCTAAACTTTCTGTAAATGTCATTGCTCACTCATCTTTCTTCTCTGTTAGATCTTCTTCACTTCCAATTCTTAGTACATTGTGATCACTTCCCTTCAGAACTGCTGTAGCATTTATAGTTGCACTGCTGATGTGGCATATTTCACATCTTATCTTCCACTGCCGTGTATCTTTAAAGTTCTGAATTGTGGTGCCCCAACTAGATTATAAGCACCTGCCCTGCAGACTCTGCTTCATAACTTTTTTGTGTTTTTAATTTCAACCCTCAACATAATTTTGTTCATTTAATAGGGTCTGAAGAAAATATTTTCTTACCCTTGCCCTTTCATGTCTCATGATTCAGTAAGACGCATTCCCAGAAACATCATTGCAAGTGCGTGGCCCACTGGTGGCAAGGAAATGATTTTATCTTTGGATGTGCTGACAGGTGGTCAGCTCTCTGGACCTGCCACATCTGTTACCAGCTGATAGTCAGGAATCCCATTTCTTGTGCCTGCCTGAGCTTCAGGGACATGGAAGAAGAGGTACCAGCTCAGAGATGCCTAAGACTCCATGTGCCGAATCATATCTTAAGTGTTGCAGTGAGCAACAGGGCTCAGCAGGGGGATTTTGTTCCCAACTGAAAGCTTGACAGCAAAGAAATCCTTCATGCTTGTGCATGCGATGCAGACCAGTGAAGCCTCAGTCGAGGTATTTATTTTCCCCTTGGAAGCCACTGCCGTTAGATTGAATAATGTAGGAGCATCTCGGTGGTCTCCATACTGATAGGAAAGTATGCTGTTGTTTGTATTCTATAACAGAAAATAGGAGAAGGGTGTAGGAAAGACATGGCTAAAAACTCTGGATGTATAATTTTAGACTTTTACATGGATTGCATAATTTTTTATTATGATGTTGATATATCCAGTAGACCAACATATGTCCCCAGTAGTGTATATGTGAGCTGTATGCTAGACAGTAGGGGTGGGGGAAGATCCCGAGGGGAGAAACATTTTCTATACTCAAAAGAAACAAACATACAAACAAAGAGAAAACACTGGTCAGTGCACATACAGAAGTATGAGACAAATTTTATAGACAAATGAATTGGGAGCTCATTTCTCCCAATTCTATGCTCTGCAACCAAGAGTCTAAATTACATTCTGACTTGAACTTACTGGGAGGCCTTGGAAAAACCAGTGACCTTCCCTGAGCCTCAGTTTCCTTAGTTCTAGATTAGAAATGATATTAATCTCCTGGACAAACACATAGGGTTGACATAATTTAATGGGAGAATAGTTTGTGAATGATTAAAAATAATGTGAAAATAAGATGTTGCATTTGCTGCTATTATAATAAGTACTGAGGGCCTACGCTAGGGGTTGTCCAAGCTGGAAAGTGTTAGAAAGGAAAGACTTTTTAGAAGCAACAATGTTTAGGAATAATTTCTGAGGATGTGAATGGGTACTGTCTGAGTAAAGAGGAGGAAGAAAGACATTTTAAGCTGTAATTCCCATCACTGAATTGTCCTGAAATGGTACATTTAACCAAGGTTATGGTGATGATTCTTAGGTATCAGAAAACAATCAACATATCTTTATTTGATTTCAGTTTAGTGCTATGTGCTAAGGATCATGATGATGAACCAAGCATCATTTGGCCTCAAGGTGTTTACAGAGAGAAGGAAATCATTACACTAAATGAGACAGTTGATCTAAGTTTGACCAGAGGGGTGAAAACTTGAGGATGTGCACATTTGAACTTCTCATTTCATCCTACTTCTGATCAAATATCTCTACTTCCCTTTTAATTCTCGTTTATTTGAATTCCAATTATATTTTTCTCAGGGTCCTTTTTTTTTCTAAACCCATGGGTCTTAAAGATTATTTAGTCAATGTGAATTTTTCTGATCAATAAATAAACATTATAAGAAGCCTTTATCAGAACCTGAAATCTGAAACATAGTTTTGAGTTTTGTAAAATATGTTAACAAATATTACTGCCAGACTTCGGACCGTACCACAGAATGGACTCCAGCATCATGAGGTAAACTGCAAAAGATCAGGATCTGAAATGAATGTGCCTTGAGGTTAAGGAGACTATGCCAAAAAGGGATGTTGTATACTCAGCATCTGAATGGTCTGTTGGAGGGCAGGTATGTGTCCAAATAGGTCAGCAGAACACCATAATGGACATGCTGACAGATTTTTCTCAATATTTACAGTCAAATGGGACAGTAGTTTGGTACAGAGGGTAGAGCGTTTGGATATCATTAGGAAACTCCATTTGGCAAGCAGGCCCAAAAGCTAGAAGGGCCAAGGTGTCGGGCCGGTCATCTGGATCCAGGCTAGGGCACCAGGTGTAGTGAACTATTTCCCTGTCAGGTTCATGTCTTATTCTGTGCCTTTGCTTATGCCATTTTCTCTACCTGCCACATTGTTGCTTACCTTCCACTTCTGCCGGCCCAACTCATTGTCCAAGAAGCCTCTCAGAGCATCTGCCAGGCTGACTCAATGCCTCTTTTTCATGGCCTCATAACATCTTGCAAAGGTACCACTTTATGTTCTGTTTTTCACTTGGGTATATCTCCTTCTCCGCATCTGAGAGCCTAACACAGTGTTTAGCACACAATGTCCCTTAATTTTTAGGGAATAAGATGCATGGATAGATGGGTGGGTGGGTGGATGGGTGGATGGACAGAGGAAGCTAACTTAAGAGGACTAGAAAATAAAGTTGGGCATGAGGGCAAAATTAGAATTTGAATTTAAGGTTAACCCCAATAGTCATCAAGTGGTATTACTATGACTTTCAAAATGTTGTGGCAAGGCTCTGTAAATATATTATTTCAAGATCAGTATTGGTGTAAAGGCACAGCTGAGGTAAGTGAGTTTTCAAGGTCCCAGAGCTGGTAGGTGGTAGAAAAGTATTCAAATACAAGTCATTATAACCGTATATACTTTCTATTTACCATGCCATGCAATTTCCCTAGGACAGAGGAAGCAGAGCACATTCAGTTATTAAGACCCAAAACCTCAAATTATACACATTTGTAATTTATGATGCCAATAAATCATTTTAAGGAATATTTCTTTTTGAAAATATTAAAAAGCATAATAGTTAAAATATATCAAGTAACCAAAATGTTTTTCAGTAGATGAATGAGGAAGTAAACTGATACATGCAGACAATGGAATATTATTCAATGCAGAGATGATGATGGAAGGTGTGGTCGAATAATATAATAGGACACTTGGGAGCCAAGTTTCTTGCTATTGGAGAAGTTCTAATTATTGAAATGGAGAAGACTTGTATGAACTCTAGTTACTAGATTTGGAGGTATCAGTGCAATGTAATGGAGGTGAGAGAGACAGAGACAGAGAGATGTGCATGCATGGCTGTGTACTGAGGGCCTACACTAGGGGTTGTCTAAGCTGGAACGTGTTAGAAAGGAAAGACTTTTTAGAAGCAACAAGATTTAGGAATAATTTCTGAAGGTGTGAATGGGTACTGTCTGAGTAAAGAGGAGGAAGAAAGACATTTTAAGCTGTAATTACAATAATTAAGCTGTGTGTGTGTGTGTGTGTGTGTGTGCGTGCGTGCGTGCGTGCATGTGTGTGTGTGTGTGTGTTTGTGTGTGTATGTGAGAGAGAGAGGCAGAGACAGAGAGAAACAGACAGACAGACAGAGGGAATTTCCTAGCTTTGTCCACTGAAATGGCCTGGGAAAAGCAATAATGCAATAGCATGGAGAGCCAGTATCCTAGCTTCTAACTACTGTTCTCCACTTAATGGAATCGGGGATCTTTGTAGAAATGCCTGTTTCTAGGACTGGGGCAGGGATAGTATGGAAGGAGCCTGGAACATCATCTGCCACAAAGGGAAGATGTACTCCAAGAAATATGGGGACAGGTGACAAAGATAGAGAAGCCAATTCCAGTGAGCTTCTACTGGGTAATCTATGGCACTTTGAGTATCAAAATAAGTGATGATGAGAGATTATAACCTTAAATAAAATAGATGATTGTGAGTCTCTGGTGGTATAAATTAATTAATTAATTAATTAATTAATAGAAAGTTTGCTGTGAGATGGGATATTAATATAGTTTCAAACAACCTCCTTTCAAAATCTTATTTACAAAAGGAGAATAGTATCTTCATAGTGGAGAAGCTTGGCAGATTCTAATTAAGAGGTCAACATGAATATCATCATAATTGGTACAAAGTGAAATGGTATGTTACCTGATAGGATGCTGTGAGAACACAGCATAACTTTCTCATAGTCTCTTCAATGATGCATAACCATCTAATCATGACATGAGGAAGCTTCAGGTCTACTCTGGGGAATATACTACAAAATTGTTGAATTCTATAGTTTTCAAAATTGTTGAGTTCATGAATGTCAAAGCTAAAGTAAGGAGCTATTTCAGACAGCAATAGACTAAAGAGACATGAAAACTAATAACAGTGTGTGATTCTGAACTGGATCTTTCTGCTATTAAGGACATTATTAGGACAATTCATGAAAGTTGAATGAGGTCAGTAAGAGATAGTATCATTGTATTGTTTTTAATTCTCTGATTTTAGTTGTTGTGGTTTGGTTATGTAGGAAAATTTCCTTGCTGTAGGAAATAAATATTGACACATTCAGGGTTGATGTAGCATGTTTGGCAACCCATTTTGAAGCGGTTTAGGAAAAAGTTCTTTGTACTCTACTTGCAAATTTCAGTAAGTTTGAAATTATTTAAAAAATTTTAAAAAAGCAAATTGCTTTCAGTCTTCAAACTCAGACACATTTAAAACCCTGACAGGTGTGAAAAGTTTATGAGCCATTTAACTGGCTCTGGTCTACATTTCTAAAAGTTTGTATTTTGATCTGGAACTTCAAATTAGTATCTGATATTTTAGGATCTTGGAAGAAATTATATCTTATGCTTTTACACTATAATAGTAAATCCAAAACTTAGTAAATCCAGACAGAAATGAAAATCATTAAGCATTTTAAAATATCAACTTAGGTTCAGTCAGTCACTTTTTTGGGCTTGTGCCTGGCAACTATATGTTCAATTGTGAACTAATAGAACAAAGTAAAGAATGTATACAAAATACTGGAATGTAGCACCGACTGACTAGTGCTCAGGATAGTGTTATTATTCAGAATGCAAAATCTGTTGAGTTTTCACATGCACACACAGACACACACACAGACACACACACAGACACACACACACACACACACACACCTGTGAAATTTTACACCACAATTGAGATAATGAACGTATCCATTATCCTTATAAGTTTCCCCTTTCCCTTTGGTAATCCTTCCATCCTACCCCTCCCCACTCTCACCGTTCTCCTTCTTTTTTTTTTTTATTTTTTTTTATTTTTATTTTTTTTCAACGTTTATTTATTTTTGGTACAGAGAGAGACAGAGCATGAACGGGGGAGGGGCAGAGAGAGAGGGAGACACAGAATCGGAAACAGGCTCCAGGCTCTGAGCCATCAGCCCAGAGCCTGACGCGGGGCTCGAACTCACGGACCGCGAGATCGTGACCTGGCTGAAGTCGGACGCTTAACGGACTGCGCCACCCAGGCGCCCCACACCGTTCTCCTTCTTGGATAGCCATGACTTGAATACAAAAATAGGAGCTCTATAATTATGGAAGAAGTGGAGGATAAAGTTGGGAATAATTAGCAATTATTGCTATAATGGCAATAGGAGTTTTCTTGGCTGATATGCTTCAGTGTGCTGATCTTAAATTAATTTTTTTTCTCAATTTTTGGGGGTGAAAGAAATGTAGTGAGGTGGAAAAGATCCATCTTAGTCCTTAAATCTAAACCTTGAGCTCCAAATTAGCCATTGTCCATAGAGACCTGTGCTCAGAATAGTGTTGAAATTCCCTTTTTTCTACCCATTCTTGTTCAGGAAACTTGACTGGAGGAATGGTGATTGAAACAGCAAGATAAGGCATTTCTAGGTCCCAAGTAATATCATCAGAACAACCATAAAACCTCCACTGTAGGATGTGTTGAGTAGCTGGAGATCCAACAGATCACTAAATCAGAGTTCACTGCTTCACCTTTCAAGTTTTCATTTGGGATCATAAGACTTCTATATATTAAACATCAATCAACTGATAAATTACCCATTTAGAATGCATTATTATTATTATTATTATTATAGATTTACAATTTTTTTTCTGAACAAAAGGTTCCCTGGTCTCAGTGAAAAAAATAATTATGCTTCTTGTACACACAGATGATAGGATATATGTATTCAGAGAAGTCTTTGCCAAAGAAGGAGACACATTTAAATCACATAAACAAATATATCTATATGCTGAGACATCTAGAAGGAAACAGCTTGAGAGTTGCTTTGCCTAGAAATCTAGTATGGAGTTTGGACATATGGAATAAGCATTGAAGTCCCACAACTGCCTTTATGCTTGAAATTGGTCATGTTCTGATACCTTTCTGGTATATTTTAGTAAAGATAGGGAATTGTGGAAACCCAGAGTATCATAACAGACATCACAGTGCTCAAACTAATATATTGTGATGTTGGCTGAAGAGTTTATGAATTATTTTATCGTTTATTCCCATCTAGATGAATTTAAGTATATGTCACAAATTGTACTTTATCTTTCCTAATTTTGACCAAGATTTCTTTGTTTGGGAAAGTTTAATATTTTAGATTATTAGCTTTTGCCATCAGATGAAACCTTTGAGACTATTGAGCCAATTTTTCATTTTATAGATGGTCTTTGCCTTGCATTTTGTAAGTGGAATTAAGTTGCATGTTTGTTTCTTCTTTTTGTTAATGTTTATTTATTTTTGACAGAGAGAGAGAGACAGACAGAGCATGAGTGGGGGAGGGTCAGAGAGAGAGGGAGACATAGAATCCAAGCAGGCTCTAGGCTCCGAGCTGTCAGCACAGAGCCTGACGCGGGGCTCGAACTCATGGACTGTGAGATCATGACCTGAGCTGAAGTTGGACGCTCAACCGACTGAGCCACCCAGGCGCCCCGCATGTTTGTTTCTTCTTAAACCCCATATAACAAGTTTCTAAAGGGAACAGCTGGGTCAGAGCTTGAAACTTCAGAGTGTGCCATAATGTATATTATTGTCAGCAAGTCCTCTACCTCAACTATACACCCCAGCAATTAAGTCAGAAATAGACAAGAACACTTAACTCATACTCTAACTAAAACCCATTGTGGTTATTTATCATACTTTCTTGAGGCCTTGAAGAAGACTATTTATCATGACTGGAATATTCCCACCAGCACATAGAAAAGCCCTGATAACAACAGAATGCCTGGGAGACCACACCTCACACGTCCCCTTTCCTGCTCAAGATCAGGGACTGAACACATACCAACTCCCACCCATGAGCACATGCTCTTTGCCTGCTCTCTTGTATATACCCCCCGAACCTCTCCTTATAAAACTGTAGGTGTCCATCCTATGCTCAGACAGTTTGGCTGTTAAGGCTTAGCCTGCCACATCCACCATCTGCCAGCACCTGAAATAAATTTCTCCCTTTTTCTTTTTCAAATGCTCATCTCTGGAGTTATTGGCTTCTCTTGCAATGAGTTTATCTGAGTTTATTCAGCAATAGCTTTGGCACACCCAACCAGGAGGTGTGCTTTTGATTTGTCCATCTCTCTTAGGATTCCCTGGGATGGAGAAGTTGGCTGTGGCAGCATGCCAGGGTTGACCTATTCATATCCGGTCTTCATGGTTATGATTGATCAGTAACATTGTCAGGGAGCAAGAATGTCCTGTTACTTTTTCTGGAGCAAGAATTCCTCTATCCCCTTCAGAGTCCTTCTAACTGAACTAAGAATAAAATTGACATGACATGGGTTAACAGCAAAAATCAAATTTAATAGTGTACATACAGGGAATCCACACAGACATGGAAATTCCAAAGGCAGGCCAACCGAGGTATATATGTCATCTAAACTAAGGAAAAGGGGGTAGGGATCTGGAACTTAAAATGGAAGGAATGCAATCACAGGAAGTTAAAAAAGAGTAATGTTTGGTAAATAAAAGTTTTCCCTGCCATATATATGGCTTACTCAGATCAGATTTATCTCTGGTAATAAACCTTATTCTGGAAAGACCCTCTGATTTAGATTCTTCTGTGTAGTTGAGGGCGGGAGAAAAGGACCACAGGGTCTTGATTGGCTTCAGCTCAAAATAATCCACATGCCAAAATGGCCCTTCTTGGGGCAGCCTGCCCTCTGCCTCTACAGTACTATATAGAAGATTGAAAGAATGCCCTAAAGAAGGCTTAGCAATATGCCTGAGAAGGTTACAGAGAGGGTTCATAGTAAAATCCAGCTTGTGTTTTGTTTTAACTGCTTTGCCTCCCATTCTTGGCTTAATACAGTTCCCCTAGTGTAACCAAACTAATGTGAGTTTGTTCCTTGGTGAGTCACAGGTAAAACTCCACTAGGTTGAAGCACACCTTGGTGGCTCAGTTAGGTAAGTGTCTGACTGTTGGTTTCTGCTCAGGTCATGATCTCAAGGTTCCTCAGTTTGAGCCCTGCGTAGGGCTCTGAGCTGGCAGTGCGGAGCCTTCTTGGGATCTCTCTCCCTCTCTCTGCCTCTTCCTTGCTTGTGCGCTCTCTCTCTCTCTCCCAAAATAAATAAACATTAAGAAAAAGGAAACTATACCACGTTGAGTTGTTACACAAAGTAAACTGTATTTGCAGCAAATAAGGCTATCGTGGGGAATAACTTCCAAAGTTATGACTCCCCAAGCAAGGGTTACCTTTTATTTAAGGTTAAGATGAATATTTATTTATATAGAGAAGCCCTGTCATTGTATGTAGTTGGGGGGTATAAGGTTGCTTATGGGCCTTAAGGAAATGTGTCTATACATACATTGTGTATTGTGTAAATCAGGCTTGTGCTCCTCCTTGGGCAGAGATTTTAGTATTATAATGAAGTAAAGGTAATTATTGGTTATTCCAGAGGTTCATTTGCACAAGTGCAGTTTGGGGGTGTAGCTCAAACTGTCCTGGGTTGTCTGGGCCACCAGAACTCTTCCTCAGGGCAGTCATTATAGCTTGAGGGGTAGTTTTGATTTCTATCACAGGATATTATGCCCATGGGGTCTTTGGCTAAGTTAAGAGATAAACTATAAAGGAGAGCTTAAGGGAAAATGTGGGGTAAGGTCAGTGTGTACAAGCAGGTGAGCAGTAAAGGTCAGATCTTGAGGTTAAGCTGGTCACACTACCATTCAACTTTGAGGAACCTGTAGTCCCTCAGTTTATCTTCCAGAATATTGTGTCCAAGACTGAACCCCCGTATCCTGGTCATAGTTGGACCTAAAAGGAACAGGTTGGCCCTGTGCTTACTTACCTCCCTTCTAAGAAAATGAGAAGTCTCTCCTTTTGTTCCCTGCCCCCTAGTCATTATATTGCATGAGACATCTTGACTCCTCTCCGATGTATAAAGAGCTCTGCAAAGATTCACTTCCCCTTGGAAAGAACTTGTTTGTGGTATGATTCTCAAGGTCCAGAGTGACAGTACTTAGAGGATTTGAAAATGGATTCTTTAACAAAAGCGTTTGGGGAATGCTACATAGAGGTTGTATTTTTTAGGGAAGTACGTTTCCTAGCTGGTTTGTTTTGCATGTACAGGGGAGCAGAATTTGCCACCCCAAAATGTGTCTCTTTGGCATAAGGATTATTTTAGGCTGATTTTTAAAAAAAAATTTTTTTAACGTTTATTTATTTTTGAGACAGAGAGAGACAGAGCATGAACGGGGGAGGGTCAGAGAGAGGGAGACACAGAATCTGAAACAGGCTCCAGGCTCTGAGCTGTCAGCACAGAGCCCATCGCGGGGCTCGAACTCACAAACGGCGAGATCATGACCGGAGCCGAAGTTGGCCGCTTAACCGACTGAGCCACCCAGGCACCCCTAGGCTGATTATTTTTAAGAAACTGCAAACATAGAAGAAGCTATGAAAACTGATAAATTATTCTTTTGTAAGAGACATTTACATGAATAAGGAAAATCTCTACTTGTAAGGGTGTTTCCTTAGCTGTATCAGGAAGGGGACTACTCTGAATCTCCAGAAACTCTTATCAAAGGAAAAGACCGCAACTTAAGTCTGCATAACAACCTTACCCTTGTTTAGTGTCCCTCAACTAATCCCCTACCCCCAACATCTTTGTCTTTAGCTGAAGGTGGTATTTAAGGTGAAGGCTTGGCCATTTCAGACTGACTGTTTTCCTAGGTGTCTCCCCTGTACACAGCATGTATACATGTTATTAAACTTCTGTTTGGTTTTCTCCTGTTAATCTGTTTTTTATCAATTTAATTATTAGGTCAGCTGTAGAACATAGAAGGGAGGACAGAAACTTTTTCACCCCTACACATTTTGGAGATTTGTTTCAGCAGCAGAAGAGGGGCTTGTCAGCTTGGAGAGAAAATTTAAGTATAAGATAACAACTTCCAGAGCCGTTCCCATGTTCATTCTAGCCCAGAATTTGTTTATAAATTGATGCAATCAGCTTTTGCCACTTTGTCCTCCCAGATAGCAACGTAAAATGATTAGGGCCAAAACCTTCAAAGGTACATCTTTCATTATCAACCCAGAGAGTGGCCATCATGACTGAATTTGTGTAAATCTTTCTAGAAACTAAGCATATTTTCCTTTGCCTGCCCTTCCCTAGGGTTGGAGTTTAGTGCCCCCTGAGCTTTTAACATAGATCTTGCCTTGATTTAACAAAAAACTACTTCTTTCACATTTCAACAGGTTCCTCTGAGACCTAGTGTAAGAGATTTGTTGAGCAGGCCTGTGCTTAATCTTCTGCCCCTTTTCTGATATTTTAGATTTTAATTTTAGATTCTATTCCTTTTCCATTTTTGCTTCCCACCCTTTCTCCATTTTTTTTTTTTTTTTGGTTCCCCTGTCTCTATTTCACTGCATCTAAAGGGCACTGCACATAACATTATAGGAGCAGACACACAGGTTTAATCCAACATGCATTCTACCTGCCCATTTCTAGATTAAAGAAGATCCCTGGGCCTCCAGACTCCCTTAAGCCACCAGAAGTAGGGGACTTATTTACTGCTTTCTGACTCAGGACCATGGAGGGTTAAATGAAATTGGAGTTAGACTCACTTCAAGCCTTGACAGCTTCCTCACCTATGACCAAATATAATCTGTGATATTAAAAAGCATGCTCTATGGAATCCTGACAAAGATAATTTGAGAACTAAAAATCTTTGACAGTTTTCTTTTTGTCCTTGTGGTTATTTGCAATCTCTAAGACTTGTGAGTGAGTCAGATGGATCTTTTGTTTTATTTTTTATTAAGTGTACTCTGAGGTCTTCCCCTCTCTCACACTTTTTTCAGCCTCCACTTCTCATGCATGCTTAATGCATTCTCCTAGAGGACATTTCTTGTCTTTCTCCATGTCATCATGCTGGAGTAGAGGGCATGTTGCAGAGTTTCAGAGGGCATATGCTTTGAAAGATCTTTTTCCCCAACCCCCAATTCCAGAGGCTCTCATATTACCATGGGTACATGTTTATCATCTTCAGCAGTCCGTTGCTCTCAGCTAAGAGTTACTGCTATTAAAAACCACAAAAGGAAGGACCTGGGTACCTCAGTTGGTTAAACATCTAACTCTTAATTTTGGCTCAGATCCTGATCTCATGGTTCGTGAGATCAAGCCTTGCATCATGCTCTGTGCTAACAGTGCAGAGTCTGCTTAGGATTCTGTCTCTCTCCCTCTCTCTGTCTCTGCCCCTACCCCCAGTAAATCCATAAACATTAAAAAACAAACAAACACAAAAACTCCACAAAACCACAAGATACTAAGATATTAGGAAGTATTCAAGAAACTATCTTTTGATATTTTTATCCTTCAGGAGCTTATATTCTTTCTGTACACTGTTATGATGAAATAAAAAGTGATTTTAGTTTTCTAATTTACAATCCCTTAAGTATTTTTGAGATTGATTTATGAATTAGAAGCTGGGTTATGAGTGGAAGTTCCATTAATGTGGAAGTTTAGAAAGACTTTGGAGAGGCTGAGAAATAAAAATTTCCTCATTTTCATGTAAGTAGTGATACACATGGACTCAGGTGTGATATGATCATAATTAGGGAGGAATTCCTGAGGAATGTCTGTTTCTGTACTTATTTGTGTACCCTTGTTCTGTCCTCAGCTAAAAGACAAGATTTTCAGACTTCATTCCTAGAAGAAAAGGATAGTCAGACTGGGAGGAACCTTAGAATGAACTGTATTTGACAATTAGTGATGAGCCTGAGACCCCAAAGCATTCCCGCCCCATCCCCCTAAGGTCACATATCACTGTAACCAGGTCTCCTTTCCCTAGACTCTCGGGCTTCCATTCTGTACCACAACTTCTTTGCCCTGGAGATAAAGGAGATAAAGTGGCCCGGTGAAGGAAGAGTGTTGCTTTCATTGTGACTTGAGCTAATTCCCTGCTTCTGGGCTACCTTTGTTTTGTAAAAGAAGGTGCAACAAGTAAGCAAAGACTTATCTCAGTATTTCAGAAGCTTATAAAAAGTTTGAGGTCAAGCATAGTTATAAAAATGGATTAACATTTGGATGCTTTCTTATGTAAACCTTTCCTGTTTTTACAGCCCTTGCCTGCTGACAGTGGCACAAAAGATGGGTTTTGCTTTGTGGTGGTGTTGTTCCAGCCTAGCAAAAGGTCTTATGCCTCAAAATTGCACAGACTAGATCTGTGCTTGGCATTTTTCATTGCCAGCAAAACCAGCAAAACAGCAGATCGTGCTTGGGAGATGTCACTTGAAAGAGAAAAGGCACAATAGGTTTCACTTTTTCCATCAAAATTTCCTTGGAAATGAAAGCAGAGTTTTCAGAGGCAGAGACCCAGTTTGTTTTGGGTAACTGTGAGACTGCTTAGTGTGATGTCACACTGAGCATATGGCTTAGTACTTACTGGACATTCGGTCATTTCTTTGTAAGCCCCCTTGCGTGTCAGTCATCTCTGTCCAACCTTAACCTACCCCATGTCACTCTGAACAGGTATACAACAAAGTGAGGGGATGAAGAAAGAGGTCTAGCCATGCAGGGTGAGGAATGCAGTTTCAGGGAGTAGGGCAGAAAGAAGAGAGGATCTGAGTACTGCGGTGGTGACTGAGGAGGTCACACACACTCATGATCAGAACAGGAGGAGGGGGTGTCAGCAAGCAGTAGCACCCTGGCACGCTTGTGGAGAAGAAGCGGACGGGGATTCTCAATTATTTGCTTTATTTCATAGTATAGTTAGGGCTGAAGGTCTGGTACAGGCAGAGGCAGGCCAGTGTAGGGGACAATTTGAAATAATGCAGAGTTGATTCAAATACCCACAACCATGTGACGTTTCACCTAGAATGCAAAATGCTTTTTCATTAGATTGTTTTGCAGGGGAGGAAACAGTTTTGGCATACACTTCTAGGTTCCTTAGCTGATCTAGTAATTAAATTTTCATAAGACAGATTAACAGGACAAAAACAAATTTAATTTCATATGTACAGGAGCCCCATAAAAATATGAGACTCACAGGCAAGTCAGGCAGTTGAGGATTGTATGCCATCTTGAGTTGAAGAATGGGTTAAGGACCTGGGACATCAAAGTGGCAGGTGGGGGTAATTCGCAGGACAGTAAGAAAAGCAGATGTTTGGTAATTAGATGTTTGTCCTGCCATACAGAGAGGTCATTCTGGTAATAGTTCTCTTTCTGTGCTGGGCCCCCTATCTAAATTCTGTTAGGTAATTAAGGGAGCAGTAATTTTTTTTTTTTTTTTCTTCTTGAGTCTGCTGGGTCTTGACTGCCTTAAACTCAAAACCATTCACATGCTAAAGTGGCATATTTTGAGGTAACAAATTCTGCTCCCCTCCAGTTTTTATGCATTTAAATATCATTCAATGCATCTGAAAATGGCTTTGCTAAAGAAAGGGTTTTAAAATATTTTCTTTAGTATGTTGTATGGAGTGTGTTGTATTATGCAATGAGGTGGACCATTGTTTATAATAACTATGCAGGCACAATTGAATATGAACAAACAAAACTTGATAAAAAATACACATGTCTAAGCAATTTTTATATACAAGAAAAATACCATTTATTTTGGGTTACCTTGCAATCATAAGGTGTGGGTAATTAGAGGGACTTGTTATGAAGTGATAATAGAATAATAAGGGAGACCCAGCCAAGGGAAATTGAAATAAATAATGGACAGTTTATATAACCTGTAGTTCATGGACTTGTAGCAACAGTGACATAATTTGGGGACTTCTTAGAATCTTTGGCTTCACCTCACACTCACTGAATAGGCATCTGCATTTTAACAAGATCCCAGATCATGCATATGCACATTAAAGCTTAAGAAGCACTTGCTTAAATTGCCAAATGTATCAAAGAAATGCTGAATGATGAAGTTATTTTTTTTTTTTTTTAATAAGGGAATTTTTTTTTGTGACTCAGTTCTAACCGTATTATGTCCCTGGGGTTAGAGAGCTGTTACAGATCCACCCTGGATACAGTGTTAAGGATAGACTGTCTCACTGGCATTTGGACTGGTGATGACTTGGGGAAGGGATTGTCTGCAAAGCTATTTACAGTATCATGGTAAACAATCACAGTATCAAAAAAAAAAAAAAAAGGATTATAGACAGGTAGTCAGTAGTATTAAGCAAATCATAGGCCAAAATGGAGGGGTCGAAGACTGTAGTAGGTGCAGTTGTTGAAAAGTTGATTATTTAGGGGGATCATAGAAATAACATGAGGTTTATAGTAGATAAAGTCAGTCCAGGTCACTGTCCTCATCTTTGAAACCCAGACACATGATGGGGTCTTCACTGGGAAAAGAGTGGCTCAAGAATGTGGCCAAATAGAGCCAAGATCATTAGACAATTGTCTGTTTCCCAACTATGAAACCTATCCTGTATGCCCAAGGGATAAGAATACGTAATATTTGTGATTCAGGCAAACAAATAATATTGTCCAGCTTTGAGAGTCAACATTGAGTCTAAAGTTCATGCTGCAAAGTCTGTGGTAGAAAATTTGTATGGAGACTAAATTGCTTATTCCAGAACTAGAGTTTTGAGGTAGAATTTAGTACAGTAGAAGTTAACACAGTAAATCCTATGTAGGTCTCAGTGTTTATACCAACACACCCATAATGGCAAGGTTGTGGGAAACAGAAGAGTAGAAGGGAGTTAAGAACTCTTCTTGGGTTAGGCAGTAGAGGCTGGTGATGCTGAGAGTTAAGTGAGAGAGGAGAGAAAGTTTATAGAACCATGGGATTAACACTCACTGATTAACCCTTCTCTTAATTCTGAGACTATCATGGAGAAAGCCTCAGGAAGAGCCTTGCTTTAAAAATGATACAGCCGGGGCGCCTGGGTGGCGCAGTCGGTTAAGCGTCCGACTTCAGCCAGGTCACGATCTCGCGGTCCATGAGTTCGAGCCCCGCGTCGGGCTCTGGGCTGATGGCTCGGAGCCTGGAGCCTGTTTCCGATTCTGTGTCTCCCTCTCTCTCTGCCCCTCCCCCGTTCATGCTCTGTCTCTCTCTGTCCCAAAAATAAATAAAAAACGTTGAAAAAAAAATAAAATAAAAATGATACAGCAAAATAGGTTAGAAAGGCAGCTGGGTGTCTAGGGAGAGAGAAAGAGAAGAAAAGAGGGAGAGGGGGAGAGAGCCAGGGCCAGAGAGCAAGAGCAAGAGAGGAGGGGGATGAGGAGGAGGAGATAGATTTTTTTTTAAGTTTATGTATTTGAGAGAAAGAGCATGCATGTGTGTGTGTGAATGGGGCAGGGGCAGAGAGAGAGAGAGAGAGGTGGGGGGGAGCGAGAGAATCCCAAGCAGACTCCATGCTCAGTGCAGAGCCCGATGGAGGGCTCAATCTAATGACCATGAGATCATGATCTGAGTGAAATCAAGAGTTGGACACTTAACTGACTGAGCCAGCCAGGTGCCACTAGATTTGGTTTTTAAAGCCGAGTCTTCTTTGGCACTTGAGAGCATGGAGAATACATAAGTCTCTGTGCGCCCATCATGAGAGTTTAAGGAAGCTGAGAACTAAGTCTCTCCTACGGTATGTGGTGAGGAGGCTTCTTAGAATGAGATGGGGAGAAGCCAGCCCTCAGAAGATGAGCAACGAGAGCCAAACTGTGTGGATAAGTCAGCTGCCCTAGGCTTCACTCATGAGAAATTACCAGGTATTATTTATGCTTAAAGACCAGTGCTTATGCATAGGGCTCTTATCAGCAGTACCAGCCAGCATAGCAGTGATCAGAGGTAGGTGGTCCTCCCCTTAAAATACTCACCCTCCAATCCAAGAAGCAAGTAAAGTTAGCTTGAGCTGGAAAACTAAAATTTCTACCATTTGCATGGATGAGGCCCAAAAAGCAAAATTAATTTTGATTGTAGGGAAATAAATAAACTTTGAGTTTTATACCAAAGAGTTTTGTTACTGTAAATATTGAGTAGGCTACAAGTGTATTTTGGGGATATAAACATTATTAAGATTCCATATTAGTGAAGGTTCTTCAGAGAAACAGAACTGATATCATACATGAGGAGATATTATTATAGGAATTGGCTCATGTGGTTATGGAGGCCAAGAAATCCCATAATCTGCAATTTGCAATCTGGAGAATCAGGAAATTTGGTAGCAAAATTATGTCTGAGTCCAAAGTTCTGAGAACCAATAGCACCACCCTTTCAGGGCAAGAAAAAAGGGACATCCCAGCTCAAGAAGAGAACAGAGATTTGCCCTCTTTCTGTCTTTTTGTTACATTTGGGCCCTAGACACACAGAATGATACCTGCCCACATTGGTGAGGGCAGATCTCTTTACTCAGTCTACTGAATCAATTGCTAATCTCTTCCAGAAATACCCTCACAGATATCCTCAGAAATAATGTTTTAGCAGCTAGCTAGGCTTCCTTTATCCCAGTCAACACATAAAATTACCTGTCACTGGTCTCTTGAACACTGTGTAGTCCTTTGATCTTCAGGCTATGTTCATGAATATGTAGAGCTCCATGGGAGGATCACCACAAGCAGAGAGGTAGGCCAAGCAAGTGGGATGCTGCCCTCGCCTTCCTTTCTCCTAATCTTACAATAGTTCCACTTCCTAATGCTGGAAAACTTCTAATCTTCTGTAAATATGCCTTGTTTGAAGATAATGTGTCTGTCACTCATGCCCAGCATGCTCCTTAGTGTCAGAAGTATCTTTGATAGCTATGTTTCTTCCCCCTTTAGCCAGTGGTCTTTTCACTTTACTGTCTATTGGACTTGGCACCTGTTGGAAATGCCCAATACAGCACCACTTTTCAGAACTATTCTTGAGAGTCTTACATCCTCATATAGACGACTCTGCATGTTGCAGACTGACTGTGCTCCTTCTTCTGGCCCAGTCCTCTGACCCATACCATCACCATTCTGGGAGGATGACTGCTGGGCTGGCCTCCTCAGCCCAAGATCTAAATTATGATTCTCTCAGGGATGTAGGCCTACATGGAAATAAGCTCATTCTGAACTGCTGAGGGTCTCCACCCCTCAAAAAGGACCCAATGACAATTCAAAAATAGAGCCCAGTGGCATGGAAGGGAACGTCTCCACATAATTTAAAATACTTTCATTGACTGTGATGTATCATCTTTTGCTCCTTAAGACCTTAGGTCCCTATGGGATCTGCAAACACAATAGGTCTGTATTCCATGGTGACTAGAATGGAGGTTGAAACACAAATTATAAAGGAATAGAAGGGGTACGTACAGGGAATGAGTAAAAGAAAGAACGAGATGAAGTTGAAGTCACGGGAATTAATTTCATAGGAAGGTTGTTATTGCCCCCTTTAGCAGCTAAAATTCACATACAGGCACATCTTAAGTAATGTGTCGAGCTGTCCGAAAGATAATTTGAATCCTGTCAAGGCAAACAAGAATATGCTCACAAATTCAAGAGCAATATATGTGCAATTTGCACAACATCAATTTCTTTGGTTGTTTTTGGATGGAGCCATCACCATCAATTAAGTTAGTGACTCTTTGATTCAAATTACTTTTTGACATGTAGTCAACTAAATGGCTCACACAAGCATTATTTTCTGCAGGGTTCCCTAGGCAGCCATATAGTAAATGTAAACAGGTGGGAAGGCAGAAAAGCACTGCCGCAGAAACAGCCTCCTCCCACTGCAGCAGGGAGAATAATAACATGAGAAAAATATGGAGACATTATTAGATGGCCTGGAATACGGCTTCTGAAAGGAGAGATTTGCATATTTATTATATTTTGCTACTGGTTCAATATTTCTCCACTTTGAGTTTGTCTCTTAACCTCGCACTGGACTATCATAATCAGGTATCAGAAGTTAAGGAAGGATAAGGCTACCTCTTGGACCATAGAAGGATGGTATTCCCTGGTATGGGCTTGGATTTGTAGCAGTGTTGATAGAGAAGAGTGATATTATTGACAGTATAACTGAAGCAAAGCTTTAGGAGTCAACATGTTTTTAGAGGCATGGAGGTTAGAGAGCATTGTTTCAGAGAATAATTGTATTTAATGTTCACTAAAGAGATATACAAAATAGAAGATTGGTCTCAGCCATGATTTTCATTATCACAGTCAGGTTCAGCATCACAGTCAAGGCACTGTTATCTATATTCAGGACAGGCCTGGTAGAGGATCCCAAAAGACTGAACAAGTTCTTAAGTATTAGGAATTGTTCAGTCCTGTGCTGAGCTTCCTCCACATTGAGACTAAGAGTAGGGACCCATCTATTTTGTTCATAGCACTAGTCCCAGAGCCTGTAACATATCTGGCACACGACACATGAAAAAGTATACAATGAACAAAACTTATGGATAAGTGTATAAAAGAATCAAAAATTAATTGACTTTACATCTAGTGATTGGTAGGAAGGAAACCTAAATTCTGGTTATGGCTTTTCATTAACCAGCTGTGTGACTGTTGGCGCTCTGTTGTACCTGTCTCTAAAATGGGATATAGCACAAACCTTGAACCCACTTTGTGCCGCTGGAAAGATAGCATGGTAGAACCCACGTGAAACTAGCTGGACAATATGGGAACACCGAACAAAGTAAACTACTGTTTTTGTTTTATCATCACTTTCCACAGACATCGGTTTTTAAATAAGAACATTTCTAAAGGGAGGAAGCAGCACAAATCCCTTAGCTGCCTATACCACAGTCCAATTTGATATTTCTTATGCACAAGATAAAATGTTTCATGCTAAGATATACAATTCCAATACCTTTGTGTTTACTGGTTTATAGAATTCAGGAGCATAAAATCCCAAGTTCCCTGGGTTTTTGCCAAGCACAGAATACAGATGGAAAGCTGAACATTAAGCCTGTTATGCCAAACTTAAATTTGGCCATAAATTGCCGGATAGTTTCAGTTCAAAGAAACAAGGCAGTATTATCTTTAAAGCAAATTACAACTGAAAACCAGAAACCAGGGCAGGAAAAACTGACAGGGAAGAGAGAAAGTGTTTTCAAAGGAAACAAGGACAAAGCAGGGTCCGTTTTCAGCTCAATCTGAATGCTCATTTATGTCGTCTTATCTTTCCTCTTCTACTAAAATAAGTTTTATTCATTCACTCATTAAATGAACATTTACACAACACTCCCTAGGCCCAAGCCTGTAGAGGTCATAATTAAAAAGGCATACTTATTGCTTCATATTAGTTAGGGTTTCTTTGTTGCAAGCAAACAAAAATAAAGACAACTCTGCTAACTTATGCAAAAACAGAACTTGCTGTTAGGCTGCAGGAAAGCTGTGGAATTTGCTTAACACTATGAAGAAGCTTCAGGTTTTAGAGAAGGTACAGAATGTGCTTAGAACAAATGGGAATCTGGAAGCCTGGTAGTAGAAATTGCTCTCCATTTGCCCCCAGATCCTACTGTCGGAATGAACATGTCACAACCATGGCCTCCATTTTTGTGGTAATCTTTTCAAGATCTAAGATCAAGAAAAAGAGAGACTGACTGAAAGCTTCAGTGTCTTTGCCCCTTGAGTAAATCTGGGCAATGAGCAGAGGGGGTCTGATGGAAGGGGCCGGTAGCAATATTAGCTTTTATAGCTAATATAGCTAAAGGTAGACTTTGGGTGGACAGGTGTCCTGAATGTTCACACAAAAGCAGAATGGTAATGCCTTAAGAAAACTAATGTGCTGTCAGCACAAGGGAGGTGCCCAAGCAGTGAATGTACCACTTGCCCTCACAAATCCTGTACCTTACTCCAGCAGATGCCTCTAACAACACAGGCAGGGATAAGCATGAGTAAAGCAGTTCAAAAACAGTGAAGTTTAGAGAGAACAGAGCGGGGATGCTGGAGTTTAGAGAAAGGAGGAATTAAAGAAAGCTTCATTGTGAAGGGTGATATTTAGCATCAGAAAATGTTAGTATCAGCATTGAAAATCATCTTTGTTTATTCTCATTTTGCTGGTTTTTTGAGTTCTGGCAGTCCATGAAGTTCATTCTAGTTCATTCACAGTCAGAAGCAACTCATTCCTAACCCGTCAGATGGCAAACAGGACCCTCTTTGTGCTATGTCCTAGACAGCTCTCCCATTAAATATTCCTTTGGTGCAGGGGCGCCTGGGTGGCTCAGTTGGTTGAGTGGCCGACTTCGGCTCAGGTCATGATCTCGCGGTCCGTGAGTTTGAGCCCCGCGTCGGGCTCTGTGCTGACAGCTCAGAGCCTGGAGCCTGTTTCAGATTCTGTGTCTCCCTCTCTCTGACCCTCCCCTGTTCATGCTCTGTCTCTCCCTGTCTCAAAAATAAATTAAAAATAATAAATTTAAAAAATATTCCTTTGGTGCAATTCTAGAGTGGACTGCTGTCCAGTGGAGTCTAACATGTTAAAAGATGTCTCAGAATTGAGGTACATGAGGTGATGAGAAATACTCATTTTAGTTTAATTTTGCTTTATTTTTTCTTAAAATTAAGGACAAATTTTACATACTTTCAGATAATTATATTATATTTTTATTTTTTTAAATGTTTATTTATTTTTGAGGCAGGGCGTGAGGGAGGGTCAGAGAGAGAGAGAGGGAAACACAGAATCCAAAGCAAGTTCCAGGCTCTGAGCTGTCAGCACAGAGCCCTGCATTGGCCTGGATGGAACTCATGAACCCTGAGATCATGACCTGAGCCAAAGTCAGATGTTTAACAGACAGAGCCATCCAGAGGCCCCAGAGAATTTTAAAATTCAGGATGTATATGTTGGACCAATACCCTTTGAGACATATGAAGTGGAAATAGACTGGAAATGATGGCCTTTAAAAGCCAATGAAATCAAATAATTCAGCTAAGGAGTAAAGATGAGTCCCTGATATAAATTTTTTTACCATCCAACATTGCCTCAAAGTCTTTGAATGTTAAGATCCGTTTATTCAACAAATGTGTAGTGACCACGTGCTAAATGCCAAGCCCAATGAAGAAAACTGAAGAGGTATAGTTGATAATGTCTAGTCGCTCCACCTAGGGATAAAAGATTTAATTTGCTAAAGATATTAATGAAGCTGGTAGTGGTTTCTTGGGGGTTCCTGGCCATCAGCAAAGAACATGGGAAGAGATGTCTTAATGTAAATTCTTGAGAAATGATGATTGTTTGGGAATATTTTTTCAGTCTCACTTCAGAGTCAGTGATAAACTATTGAACTGCTTTTGTTTGGGGGACTGAGAGAAAGTGGTGTCAATTAGAAAAAGGTTCCAGAGAAGTGGCAGTATCAGAGGTAAGCCAGGTTTCACATGTAGAAAGGAGATAGAATCTACATGAAGACGTTAGCAGTGAGTGAGCAAATGGGGCACCTGGGTGGCTCAGTCAGTTAAGCATCCGACTTCGGCTCAGTTCATGATCGGGGCTTGTGAGTTTGAGTCCTCCATCGGGCTCTGTGCTGACAGCTTGGAGCCTGGAGCCTGCTTTGGATTCTGTTTCTCCCTCTCTCTCTCTCTGTCCCTTCCCCCTTCATGCTCTGTCTCTCTCTCAAAAATAAATAAATATTAAAAAAAAAAGTGAGTGAGCAAAGCATGGGGACTGGTGGGCCTGCTGCGGGTAGGTGTGGCAGATGGAAGGGGTAGGGAGGGATGAGGAAAAAAGGCATTTCTGAGGAGCGGCAGAAGGGAGAGGGTGAAGGCTGGATGTTATACAATAAGCATACAAGATAAAAAATGTTGGAATGCCTGCGTGACTCCGTTGGTTAAGTGATTAGCTCTTGGTTTTCGCGCAGGTCATGATCTCACGGTTTGTGAGTTCGAGCCCTGCATCTGGCTCGGTACTGACAGTGCAGAGCCTGTTTGGGTTTCTCTCTCTTCCCTTCCCCTGCTTGTGCACTTTCTCTCTCGCTCTCTCTCTCTCAAAATAAATAAGTTTAAAAAAAAGATAAAAAATGTTGTTTTTATATTTTACAGTTGAGAAAACCAAGACTCAGAAGTTTAGTAAAATGTCTAGGCTCCTATGGGAGCCTAGGTAGCTCAGTCAGTTAAGTGTCTGAATTTGGCTCAGGTCATGATCTCGTGGTTTGTGGGTTCCAGCCCCCATCTGAGCTGTCAGCACAGAGCCTGGAGCCTGTTTCAGATTCTGTGTCTCCCTCTATCTCTGCCCCTTCCCCACTCTTGCTCTGTCTCTTTCAAAAATAAATTTAAAAAACATTAAATTTTTTTTTTAAAATAAAATATCTAGGCTCCTAGAGTGAATAAGTAGTATTTGCTCATTTTGGGGCTACATGGTGTCTTTTTTCATTCTATTATAACATTACATTTTTACTGTCCCCTAATAGATATGATCTCCTTAAGGAAACTGTTCATGTTTTACTGTTATTCATCTATTTAGAATATAGTATAGCGTTTTGGTTTCTTCCTAAGAGTTATTTTAATAATGGTGTAGGAGACCTCTGAGTTTTCCTCCAAACTTGTTCTGATTCTAAAACTTTTGCCCTACAGTTTACCCTTAACCATCTGTAGTCATCTTTACTCTTCGTGGTCTTATATACCACACCCAATCCATCATGGCCACTGCCATCCTCTGTTACAAGTTACTACCACTGTCCTTTTCCTGATTACTACCAAAGCTTCTAAACTGGTCACTATTTGTCTCTGTATAGTCTGATCTCAACTCAACATCAAGAATGATGAAATGAAGTATGTCAGATCATGGTATCTCTCTGCTCAAAACCTTTCAGTGGCTCCTTAAGTCACTTAGGTTCAAAGTCCATACATTTACCCCATTCTCAGCTTTTCTTTGTCATCATTAGGTGTTTCCTCATGCTAAAAGGTAAATACCATCAGGAAAGGAATTTTCTTTTTTCTTTCTTTCTTTCTTTCTTTCTTTCTTTCTTTCTTTCTTTCTTTCTTCTTTCCTTTCTTTCCTTTCTTTCTTTCTTTTTTTTTTTTTTTTTTTCTTTCCTGACTATAATCCAAGTCCCTAGGTTACTGCTTGGCATATTAGGTGATTGTGAATTTCAGATGAATGAATGAATGAATGAATGAATGAACGAATGAATTCTTTGGAATAAATTAAAATAAATTTCTATTCTCTTCCAAATGACAACTTACGAATTCTGAAGAAGGTTACATAGACTTATCACTGTCTAAGCACTTCTGTCTTCTCCCTTATTTTTCATATGAGATGATTTTCAGGCCTAGATTTCCCATGTCCCTCTAATAACGTGACTCTTCAAAGTGGCTTTTTAGGTGTAACACAGCCATTTCAGAACTCATCAGATCTTAGCTGACTGACTTAAAAAAAAAAGTCAATTGTATGCCACAATAATAGTCACCAGGATTAAAAATGGAAATTGTTAACTGATTTTTTTAATACATTGTGTATTAATTCTACCAAATTGTTACTGTAATTTTTTTAGAAGTAGTTTAATTGCCATCAAAATGCTGACTGAAGCCTGTTTTCTGTAAAGGTTTAACTCTGACTTTGTGAGGAGGAAGACCTTGTATATAGATGCTAATTCACATATACCAGTTCTCTACTCCTCAGTGCAGTGTGCTATCTTCATGACTGACATACTTCAACAAAGCAGTATCTGCGTGAGGATTCAGGACAGGCTTGTTGGGGTTGTGTAGATATTTTAAGATTCTTTGGGGTGAAGGCCCTTAGGGAAACCCAGACACTGTTAGAGGAGCCACTTAACAGCCAAACCTCTTGAGGCTGATGGCCAGTTTGCTTATGATAAGCGACAGACAGGGTGTGAAAGTAAAGGGAAGATATATACAGTCCACACAGGTACGTCAATTGATCGGAATCAATTGGAGGAGAAAGGGCAGGATGTCTGAAAAGCAAGCATATGCATTTCTACCCCTTTCCCAAAGGTGGCCTTACCTAAAATAAATGATAGATGTGGAAATGATAAGTGATTGTAGACCATTGGGATGAAGCTACGTACCTGAGATTTAGATGAGATAAAGATCTGTTTAGTCTTTTTCCCCCAGCTATGGCAAACTAGTCAAAGGAGAGAGCATTATTAAAAAAGAAATGTAAATTGCCTTTATAAGGACAGGGCGCCAAATATGGAATCCCTGAGGCACAGTACACACATGTTGTGAGAGAATAGATGTCTTCACCTCTGACTCTTAACTACAATTGAAGGCAGAAGTTACTCCAGACCTTGTTGGGGATAGAGCCAAATCTTACATGTGAAAAGGAAAGTAGCAAATGTCTAAGGTTGACTGTTCATAATATATTCAGATAAGAAATTTTTCTCAAAGTATATGTGGAAAAATAGCATCTCAAAAAGTTAATTCACTTCTTAAAAAGTTTAGTTTTGGGGCACCTGGGTGGCTCTGTCAATTATGTGTCTGACTCTTGGTTTCAGCTCAGGTCATGATCTCACAGTTTGTGAGTTCTAGCCCCACATCAGGCTCTGTGCTGACAGTGCAGAGCCTGCTTGGGATTCTGTCTCTCCCTCTCTCTCTGTCCCTCCCCCACTCACTTTCTCTGTCTCTCTCTCAAAATAAATAAATAAACTTAATTTTTTTTTAATTTAAAGAACACAAAATATGCCATAAATTGAAGCAGATGGAACATTATCAACATAGTTGTGAAAGCCTACCAATATGAAAAGCTAGAGAATATTGTATTTAATTAGAAGATCTGAGAAATGCATGCTAACTGTAGTCATCCTAATAGAATCCCAGGATGCAAAACCACACAGACAAAGACAGGAGATAGTGGGGTGCAAACAGTAAGGTGTACTTTGAAAAGTTCAAAGGATGTGGGTAAGCTAGAAATATAAGAAGGATAGTTAATACTTGCAGATACAAATGGAATTAAATGACCTAAAAGAATAATTCTCTTATGCTTCACACTTCTTGATATCTTTACACAACTGAAAATCAACTGATGATGAAGTTGGCAGTGAACATCATTATGTTCTCTATGTTTTAATTCTAACACAGGTAGGTTACAATTTATTAGCTAAATATGTTTTCTTTTGGTAGAAATTTGGTCCCCTCTGGAGGAATCACACCATGGAAACATGGAATGACTAAATCTCTTGACTACAGTAAATTTCATTTCAAATAGGAAAGAAAGAAAATGACATTAAGGCTTGATGTTTAACAGTGAGTCTGTTATATTGTCTTGTCCGATCCCTCTGTCCAAATTATAATTCAAATACACATCCAAAGCTTTACTTCCTTTGATATGCTTTCCCAATATTAACTCTTTTGGTTTATGTTCATAAGATCAGCTCCCTCATACATGTATACACGTACAACACATCCACACATACTAATAAACATACATATGACTACTCCTTACCCCATCATTCACTTTCTGTTCATTTTTCATGCTTCATGTAATGCATTCTCATGAGAGCTTCTGTTGACACCGTTAAAACATAATTCTTTCTGCACAACCTGCACCCCCTCCAGTGGTTTCTCATTTCTCTCAGAGAAAGACTCTTCCAGTGACTCACAAGACCCTATTCGATCTTCATGTTTATCATTGTGCACCTTTGTCCTTTCTGATCTACTCTGTATCTACTCTAGAATTTGTACTCCTCAAGTACTCTAGACATGTCCTTGTCTCAGGGCCTCTGCCTGTAACACTCTTCTCCCAGATATTTACAAATTTTCTTTCATTTTTTATGTCTTTGCTCAAATGTCACCATATCAGTGATAGCACCCCTGACAAACTAATTTAACATCATCTTTCTCCAGACACTCCAGGCCCGCCTTTGTTGCTTCATCCCTCTTGTTAGCTTCTATCTAACATTCCATACATTTTTATTATATATAAGTGTACTTTATTTTTTGTTTATTCTCTTTTCTTCTCCCACCCATCCCTCCCCTTTGTGTCACTAGAATGCAGGTCCGTAATAACATGCATTTTGTCTACTGTGTTGACTGTTGTATTCTGTTGCCTAGGAGTGCATATTCCTGAGTTGGTTAAGTCCACCCCCTGCTCACATACACATACGACATTATGAGAAGGTGGTATAGTCTGCTTTTCACAGATTGAGAAAGGTGACCTACAATATAAATAACTGGCCTCAGGTCACAAGGGGAAGATTGAGATTGAAGCCAGGGAAGACTAACCTAGAAGTTATCCTTATATGTTCTCCAACATACATGTCTTAGAATGTTCACAGCAACAATATTTATAGTAACTCCAAGCTGGACACTCAAATGCCTATCAATAGTTCGTCATATATTCAGATAAGAAATGTTATCAATAGAGTGGAAATATTCACACAATAGAATAATATAACAGTAATGAGATTATTTTGAGGAAAAGAAGTCAGAAACAGAGTCCATATTGCAGGATTCAATTTATATATGTATTTACATGTATAGACAAAAAAAAATTAAAAAAAAAAAAAAGAAAAGGCAAAGCTGAATTATTTTATTAGAGGTCAGGATAGCAGTCACTTACCCTGGGGGTGGTGGTAGAGAACAGAAAGGAATAAGAGACGAGTTTCTGTGTACTGCTCATCTTCTCTTTTTTGTTGTGGGTGTGGGTACATGTGTGTTCAGTTTGTAAAAAATTATTGATTTGTGCCCTTATGATATGTGTACAATACTGTCGTGTATCTGTGATAGAAAGAATTCTAAGATGTCTCTGAAGATTCAAGAGCCCTGTTGCACATGCCCTGGATAGTTATCTCCCTTTGAGTATAGGTGGGACCTGCGAATATGATAGGATTGTCACACACTTGTTTGGGTTAAGATAGGTGAAGATACCTACCTGACAAGGTGATGGAAAAGTTAATCCATCCACAATCCATGATTGTGTTTCATAATATAAGACTCTTTATATATAATTAGAGAGAGATTCTCCAGCTGATGTTGAAGAGGTAGCTGCCACACTGTTGAGAGGGCCACACGCCTAGGATCTGGGAATGATAGCAAAATGCTGAGGGTGAGCCCTGGCTGTTAGCAAGAAAAGGGGACCTCAGTCCTATAGCTATAAGTAACTTATTTTTTTTTAAGTTTATTTGTTTATTTTGAGAGGGGGGGAGAGAGAGAGAGAAATAGATGGAGCACGAGTGGGGGAGGAGCAGAGAGAGAGAGGGAGAGAGAGAATCTTAGCAGGCTCTATGTTGACAGATGAACCCACGAACCATGATATCATGACCTGAGCCAAAGTCAGACACTTCACCAACTGAGCCACCCAGACGCCCCTGCAAGTAGCTTAGTCCTGCCAACAACCTGAGTGAGTGATAATAGTAGGAACTCAGGCCTATAAGAGTCAGGTACTAATGCTGGGAAAGCAGACATCACTGATCCTTTCTCTCCCATGTTGGAATTTTTTTGTGTAAAATCCTTGAAATTTGGATAAAATGAGTCACTTGAATGTAAGAGTGCAAATAAAGTTGATTTGTGGAGGAAAAAAGGGATATTTTGTTATTACTTAACAAAATCGCCCAACATTGGGATTTCATGTTATTACTTCATACTTAGTAGGAAATCTGACTTTATTTTGTATTCCAATTTATTGAATGGAAACACATAACAAGTTATCGAATTATATTCAGTAATATAACACCTCCATGATCCCATAAAACAATCTGAAAATTTTAGGGAGTTGATGAGAGGCAGATTTAAATTTTGAATTAAGAAATGATGTGGTCCATTACAAGTCTCATGGATCCAGTGACAAATCAACTAGGTCATTAAAAAAAGCTGGGCTTTATCCCCTTTGTTCAGAATCAAAAAACTTAGACAATACTGAGAAGAGCCCTGGAGAGATTCTGTGGCTTGTTAAAGAGAGAGATGTCCATGTACTTTCTTGTCCTCTCCAACTTAAGTTTTGGGTTTTTCTACTTCATGTTGCCCTGTGTTAATTCTCTGCCTGTATAATATTATCTGAGATTATTTGTGCATCTTTTATTCCTTTCCATTCCCTTTTTTCTTCTTTGTTTCTTTTTTTTTTCTTACTTTATCTTTATTTTTCTTTCTTCTCTTTCTTATCACTCCCAGTAGAATAAGGATGCTGCAAGGAAGCTCCAAATGTATGAGGTCCTTTTCTGTGTCATCCTCTATGGTACAGATAGGACCTGACACTTTACTATCTGTGGGATGGGCAAAGGAAGGGGTGAATAAATGAATGAATGTATGACCTGTCTCCTCTGCTAATAAGACTTGGGCCTGTTTTGAGGGACAGCAGTTCCATCCAGTGCTGCCCATCTGTTCAGATTCCAGGTGGCTGACAGGTCTCCCTTTCTGATTGCCTTACCTCAGCCCCACTGGTGACAGTGATGGAGTTGACAAGATGTCAGCCGACCCTTATTGATTATGCATGATCTCATTAGTAAAACCTCGGCCCAGTGTGACCTAATCCTTCCTGGGAAAGACTGTGATATATGAGGACCAGCACTTTGTCACTTGAGGTTAGGCAAATGGGAAGATCACTTAGTACCTGTGGTACCCAAAGATACATCCACTCATGCTTTGGGAAAGCAGCTAGGAGAGCAAGGCACACAGAAACTATGTGGGTCAGACAAGTCACTGAGAGCCCATCCTGGCTGTGAAGCTAGTTATTTATTTATGTTTTGTTTGCTAAAAATGCTTCTGCTCTTGTAGTCCTGGGGCACTTGTCCCAGTAAATAGTGAAGTTAGAAATGGGGCAGAAGGAGGCATACTTGGACCAAACCTGCCGAGATCCTTGAATTCTGAGACTTTTATTCTCTTCAATAGAAGAGGCATATTCTAACTTGCCCCTTTTCTTGCTCCTATTTTCTGCTCCTCAGAAAAGCAGCCTTGCCACCATGGGCCGGAGAGAGAAATCACTCTGAGGAATGTGGTCTGGGAGTAGAATAGAGCTCTCTGATTGACCAGAACAGGGCCATTGCTGGCACCAACACTGCTATTGTGTGAATTACAAAAAGAAAACTCCTCTTCTTCCATATGGAAGATCCATAAAAAGGTACCCCTTTCTCTAGACTGAAACAACGCATTGTCTGTCCCATTTGGACTCTCTAACGGACCAACTTTGTGCATTGCACAAACTGTGAAACCTTGGTCTTGATTTCTGAGTTCTGAGCACAGTGTGCCTGGCCCAGTCTTATTCTGGCGAACTTACAATTATATATAGGCTATCCAACTGAAGAGGCTACAGATGCTGAACCACTGTGGACGGTGACTATGGAAACATAGTGTCTCAAAACTAGAATATTTCATCTGGAAGGAGACACTTGGTGCCATCCCAGCTGTGTGAGGAAAACAGTCTTAGAGAAAGCAATTGCCCCGTTTCAGTTACTAAAAGAGTAATAGGGTAGCCTGAACAAATTTACCTCCAAAGTGCTTGGCAAGACTAAAGAAAAAAAAAAATGTGTCCATAAATAGGTGGCTTTCCCACTATAACCACAACCGTTTAATGTGAGTAGAAAAAACATTCCTGCCTTGTTTCAATCATTCTCTTTATTAGTACTCTTCCATGACTGAGCCAGTCAGGGAAGAATCATCACTAAATATTGCTTATTAAATGGTTAGGTCAGGTTGTCTGCCCATCAAGTGGAGGCAGAAGGTGGGCGTGCACTGGGGCCATTGCTGCTGAGTGGCCTTTTTGTATACACCTCAGCAGCACCCAGCCTTTAATAAGCATTGTGTTTCCTGCCCTTTTTAAAATGATTGAATTATGGCTTTTTATGGCTCTATAAAAGCCTTTATTAATTTTGGGAAGCTGCTGTATCTTCCGATCTGTCCAGTCCCTGCCGGGAGGTTAAATTATTCATGTGGCTTCCAATTGGCTATGTTGATTGTCTTCTGAAAGGAACGACAAGCAGGATTCTTTGTTTTCCATGAAGGTTGGGGGGAATGTTACGGGGGGAAGAATGTGGGTACCCTGAAGGGCATCACTCGAAGGGCCTCCTGGAGTAAAATGAGGGAGGAGACCTCTTGGTGGTCTAGGTGATTGTTGGGCTGACATCTCAGACAAGGGGAAAGGGACAGTGGACTTCAACATATTTCCTCTGTAAATGTGCCCACATGTGTGTACTCATGTGTATGCATGTGCATTAGTTTTTCCACCGTGATTTTCTGTTGATACTTTGGAATATGAGACTAAAATATTGTTTTTATAGAGCTCTTTCTAACTTATAGTATACTTTCAAACACCGTCTCATTCTCATGTTGAGCACCCCTATAATTGCACGTGCTGCTGACATAGCTATTTTACCATGGTTATGTCATGGTGTGTCTCAGCAAAGTATTGTCAAATGACGCGTAGCTTCTAAGTGGCTGCTCTGAAAAGTAACCAGATCTTTCGTTTCCAAGGTGAGTGCTACTTCTGTGACAGCTCTGTTCTCCTGATTGTTGTCTGTTGAAGAGTTTGTGAGAGGAATGCTGTTGTGGGACCCTTCCCACCGCTGTCCCTCACCAAATCCCCCCCACCTCACACACATGCGTGCACACACCCTCATCTCATCCCACTTCCCTGACCATCCCTAACTCCAAAAGGTTGCCACTCCACCACTCTTGTTATTCTCAGACTGTGAAGTCTGCTAATTACTTCCTTTCCTGTCTATACTGCCTTTCCACCTAGGCTGTTCTGTTGATTCCTTCAAGGCCCTGCGTGTAACTCCCGTCTTCTATGTTCCTTCCCCAGGTAACCCATCTCATGTTGTGGCCCTTCCTGAATCAGAAGAGATAGAGTAGAGCAGAACATGGGTGCTGCTTAGGGTCAGAAAACCCATGGCTAAAGTTGACTAAGTCACTTCTCCACCATGAAGCTATATACTCCACGAATGGGGATATCTGCACTGCCCAGACCATTTCCCAAGGCTGTTGTTAGGCACATTGAGAAAGGACTATAGTAACTACAAGGCATTTTGCATTTTTTATACAATTATGATCCTTGCTTTGAGAAATAGAAAATAAATAACAGAGTGATCAAGAAACTCAGATTTTGTCAGCGAAGACCCTAATAGTTCTGTTGGCTTTGGAAAACTGAAGGGTTGTGCAGGATTCTAGGCAAGGAGAAGGCAAGTGAAGGAGCAGAGGTGGGAGTTAGCATGGCTTTTCACTAGAGACTGGCACTTAACAGGAGACACAGTGATGAGTTTCAAGGATGTTGGGAAGCTACAGTTGACTCTTAAGAGAAGCTTCTGACAGGGTTTGAGTGAGAAGCAATGAAACGAGGGTCCAGACAGTAAATTGGAAGAACCCTTGGCCTGGGAACTGGGAGAAATCTTGTTACCAGGACTGGCATAAAACAGATAAGGCTAGCTTGGTGCTAAGTTGAGCATTGTGCTAATTTAGGGCTTCTCAAATATTCTACCAGCATAGGAGGAGGATTGGTTTTAGATGGGAGCAAAGCTGTATAGGTGGGGCAATTTTAAAATGCATGGGCTCCAGAATGACCATAGGGGCAAAGCCAGGTCCTCTATCAGTGCATTACTGTAAAGACCACAGTACAGAGAGAGCCTTTTACCTGAGTGTGTTCTCCCTAGCCCTCCGTATGCACGTACACACACATGCACACACACTCAACAGAGACAAGTCCACAGAGTGAAAAGGACACCTGGAGATATGAGGGCTTTGGAGAACACAGGGTCAGTTTGAAATCATAACATTTTCAAAGCTCACTAGGTTCTAGTTCTAAAATTTCTCAGCCTTATCTCCAGCTAGAGAACAACTACTTTAGAGGGACTGTAGTTTCTTCTGACACTGCCAAGCCCTGTATTTCTTCCTCCTGTTTCGATTTGTCTCCTCTCTCTCTTTCCCAACTTAATTCATGGTTATGCTTTTTCTCTGTTACTTCCTATGTATAACATTTCAATTGGGCTACCTGCTTTTTAACCCCTACCCTTTATGTGACCTGAATACTACTCAAAAGCTACTGCCTTCCTTAGTAACACTGAGAAGTTGGTCACTCTGTCTCTGCAATCTGCCACTTGCCTGTGACCCATAGTCCTTTCCCAGCATCCAGCTCTATCCTGTGGCAGCAGCCCTGGTGTCACCTGCAGAGATGAAAGGTATGGAACAAACCTCTTCACATTAGAGTATCTGGTACAAAGAAGTGTTGTTCAGGGATAATTAACATATGAAAAAAACCTTCACATTTTTTTTCCCTCCAGTATTCACTGAAGTCTAAATTACGCCAGGAAATAGGGACACAGAAGCGTTGTGAAGCTCACATTTTCATGGTATTTCCATTCCAGTGTGAGAAGACAGACAGTAAAATGACAAATACATCAAATCTCAAATGATGATATTTCTGACATGGAAGACATCAAGGATTTCTAGCTTGGGTAGAAATCCTTTTTGTTCGGTTATGGCATTCCTCACATGGGCAAATTTGAGTGAGGAAGTGAAGGGATTATTGGGCTAGACTTTTCTAAGATTGAGAACGTAAGCTTCTTTATCATCTTCTTGCTCCTTACCCAGTGCTGCTCATTTATAGATGTGTTTTATGTCAAACTGAGCCCTGAGAGAAGGCTACAGCTTCAGCATAAAATGTGCATGTAGAATCACCGTAAAGGTGTTTTAAATTGCGAATTCCAGATTGTCTGTATGTAGAACTGGTCAGGTAAAGAGTAGAGTTGTCTAGTCAGCGACCACTTAGAGACTTCCCTGTATCCCCTTTCCATGTTTCTAAAATTTGGAAAATGACAGGGTGTTTGGCAAATCAAATATTTTGAGTCCACTTACCAAAACCTTGTTTTAGGTCCTTTTGTGAAGCAGTCAATGCAGGGGAACATGGAGGGGTAAAGGTCAGTTTGAGACTTGCAGGATAAGGAAGCCATGCTGGCTCTACATGAACACTGAGCATCTGCCCACTAAAACCAAAAGAAAATATTTCTTTCTAAAGTGATCTAAGTCCTTGGGAGGAAAAGGGATTCATTTAAAGTCATTGTATTCAAAACGTTCAATTTTATTAATAATAGACACTTTGATAACACTCCTCAGTCACTCTCTTCAGCCTCTAGAAAGTCTTAGTGTAGACACAGCACAGCCTGTGAGAGCTATTCCGCAAGTGGAAACGTCCAGAGCTGGACAAGGTCTGCTGGCAACACCGTTCAGAGGAGACACCAGAAGGAAAGGCACATTGAGGGAGAGCAAAGGACACAACCCCTTTTTCTTTACGCATGGCAAATCAATTCAGTGTCTTTCATTACCACCTGAAAACCGAATGCACATGTGAACAATAAACTTTAATCTGGTTGACAACAGTTTTTTAAAAAACGCACTGAAAGCAAGTTTCAGCAGCCTGACATACTTTATGACACTTATTAAAAAGACACACTTGTAAGTCAATTAACCTGGCCAATGGTACCTTTTAACTTGTTTTCTAAGAGGAAAGGCAGCAGCAAAAGGGCAAAGTTTCCATCTAGAAGGTTCTAAGTTGATTTCTTTTCCCCTAAAGTAAAGGTGGCTGGCCTGAGTTCCAACTAATATATGTAAGTCTGCAGTTCATCTGCCTCCGACACCTGAAAAGTGCAAAGGAAAAGCTTGTGGGTGTCCTTTCTTGGCTATCACAGTTTATTTAAAGAAAAATTGAGGCCTTCCCAATAAAGAAATAACTATATGGTAAAATAAAATAGGTAAAATATGGGATTTAAGATAGAAGCATTATGCACATTATTTAGTCAGCAAGCATTTCCTGGGTTTATATTAGAGGTGTTTATATTGAGGAGGAAAAATCCCCCTCAATGTAAATTGTTTCTAAAGACATGACCCACCTCCTCCCAAGCCCCAATAAGTAAGTAAATAAGACCTTTTTGTTTTTCATTTCTTGTACTTTTTGTTTGTTTGTTTGTTTTTCATTTCCTTAAATTTTGTGACACATAAAACATTACAAATTTGCTACCTAGTACTCACTTTCTGAAAATGATTTGCCTTATAAGTGTAATTCTCTTAAAAGATCAATTTATTATAAATATTGAAAGTCCATAGATCTGGCACAACAAAAATAGTAGCTTCTCAAAAATGCTTGCTAAGAGTATTTTAGTTGCATGCAGTTCTTTTAACACAAAATCAAGTACATTTTGACCTTTGGGAGCACTATCTATATCTATCTTTTTTTTTTTTTTTTTTTTTTTTTTTTTTTTTTTTTTTTTTTTTGGTACAAAAACAAGAACAAAGGTTTCAGTACTTTCTTTGCTAGTGAGCTTTGTGTTCTTGACTTTCTGTCTAGTCTTGTCCTTCTGACTAAACCTTAAGGAATTGGGATTGGAAAGGCCCTGGCAGAGGAAACAGTTAATTCCCACAGAGATTAAAAACAAGGGGAGTATTCTCCTACTTACTTAATAGTTGAAGACTAAAAACGGATAAGAACAAGTCTAAACAACTTAGCATATGAAGAAGAATTGGGTCTCACCTCATGGCCCTGTGATTGGAAACAGATGTCACAATGCACACTAGTTGATCATAAGGTCATTGTGTCTATAAGCTTGGACCCCCTGCTACATTTACATTTATCTGAATTGAGGATATAAAACAATCTAGCTGCATCCACATCTTTTTTTCACATAACCTTTGTAAACTATAATTGAATTTCTACTAATATAAGGTTTTGTGACAAAATCAGTTGCCTGCAGGGATGCAGTGTTGTGGACAGTTAACCTTGAGGGGAACCAAACACTACATGGGTTCGTTCCGTAGCCTAATGTTTATATTCAAGCCAGCGACTAAAACATGTTTCCCTCATCTCCCCTCTTACCTCCTATCAGCAAACTAGAGAGTTATTGCTGGGTCAAGCAGGTTTCCTTACAAGTTATTTTCAGTTTTTAGTATATAGAAATACATTCTTATAGACTTCAAGTTATTGTGAAAGAAAAAAAAAAAAGCAATTTTCAAGATCCTGCTTATTGAAATGTATACTTTTAACTCTTACTAGGATAACCTCTATTTCTAAGTTGTCTGCAGAGGCTGTAAAGGAAAAGACTGACAAATACAAACTTTAAAATGGCAACAGTAAAAACAAAGTTCAACAAATGACAGATTTGGAGAAAACGCACGCAACAGTTTTTAATAGTTTTAAATGACGAATATCTCTAATATTCAAAAGCTCGAACAAATAAGTTATAAAAAGAAAAACCCTCAAGGGATAGAAATTAATATGAAGAGGTATTTCAAAGGAAAAATAAATAGATATAAATATCTCCAGAAATGGGCAAGACTTTTCAACTCTTCATTCTTTGAAATAATGCGTAATTAGAGACCACCTATTTGTCATTAGTATGGAAAAGGAAAACTGCTTTAGAGCACACTCCTGGTGGGGAATGGTCTAGAACCACGTAACAAAAGGAGGAGAATTCTTCATGTGATAGTGAAAGATTTTCATTACATTGTGCCAATTCTGAAAATTAAAAAGACAATTTTCTCAACAGTATGAAAGAATATGAACTATTTCTTTTGGAAAAAATATAAGTGAATAAATGTGTCTGAAAAGCTATGGAAGGTACTCCTAAAATCTGTTACTTAAAATAATCAGGGTGTAAATAGGGATTTCCACAGGGTGAAGAGAGATTACTTTTTCTCTATTGTTTGAATGATTTCTTTAGTCCAGACTACATTTGTAATAATAATAAAAAAAATTCTATTAAACTTTTCTCAGGGATGTGCAAACCACTGTGAAAAAATCCAAGTTACTAACTCCACTGTTCTTAAGTACATATATCTCTTTCTAAAACTTTTATAATTCTATCAGCACAAATATCTATCCAATCAACACTCTTCAGTGCTCAGATATTCTCCAATATGCTGTTGTAGATCTCTCATTGTTTTTGCATGTAGACAATATGATACATGAAGATGGAAAAAGAAATTCAGTTCTTGAAGCACTATTACAGCTTTTGGAACATTGTTATCAATAACTGAAATATAAACTAGACAGAAGTTTCTAGAACTCTGTGAGCTTTCTTACCATTTTCCAGCAGACATTCTGTAGGTTATGCTCTTTGAGATACAAAATATGAATAGGGAAAGGAATCTGGGCAGAGAAACTCAGTGAAGCGCTGTGTCCTATGCTCTTTAAAGATGGATGAACAAATGTCCAGTGAAAAGAAATTATAAAGTGGGATAAATGTCACCTGAGGTTTTAACAGAAAAACTAATTCAGGAGAGAATGAATATCCCATAATGTTGTAATGAAATTTTGCTCAAATATCTGATATATTTTTACAAAAATATCTGGTGTCTTATTGAATGGTGATAGTGATAAAACATTTGTTTTGCTGACTAACTCAGCCAAAGAAGCATGAAAGAACTCTCATAGATAGTAACAGATAAATGTCTGTGTGCTTTTACGAAAAAAGAGTTTACAAGTACTTCCTCATGTTATTGCATTAGATGCCTTTTCAAAGAGTTGTAGAAAAGTTAAAAAGCAAAGCACCTAATACTGAAGCTGCTGCTTTAAAGAAGAAGAAGGCAGAAAATAAGGACAGGGAAGTTGAAACTACAGAAATATTGGATAGGATGGAGTGATGTCTTTTGAAAATTTATGCTTTTAAAAATCTACAGAATTTATTGTTAACAGAAGAGATGAAAAGTGTCCAGAGTTATAGATAACATTTACATGTCCTGCAGAAATCCCTGAATAATGAAAAGTCAAGTTCCTAATCAGACAATGTATAAACTCTCTTCCCCCTCATAATGTTTACTTACAACTACAGCAGAAAATACATTGGAAATCTTTACTTTAAAATAGAAAGAGTTTTGTTGTCAGTCAGTTCATGCTGCTGTATATATTCAGATCAGAAGGCAAAAAAAAAAAAAAAAAAAAAAAATTCCATGAGCTGGGGGCACTATTGCAGTATTTGGCTGAACTGAAAAATAAAGTGCTCACGTAGAATTGGACGTCAGGGCAGGTTTCAGAAATGCTGCAGCATACACACTGTTAGTAGGATTGTGTCTGGGCGACCACTGTTTTAAGGCTCCCTGTGCACCTTCCAACAAGAGGTTGCCTATATTGACAGACTCGCTGTTTCTTGCTATAGAGTTTGGCTTTCTCTCGTTATTGTTGTTGTTTGTCTTTACTAAGTTGAAATTGAGAGCTTTTTACTGATTCTAAGGCTTTTATCCCCTCCCATGCCTGGACAGTGTTACTCGTGACTGAGTAACTGAGGCTGATGGGCTGTGCCTTCCCGCCCCAAAGATGCTGAAACAGCATGTTTTGTGAGGTCATCTAGTGAGCCAGAGCCAGGTGGTGGGCTTTGAATCACTTTGAAAGCGTAGGAGTGACTCTCTCTGACAGTCTTTCCATGAGCAGCAATTTAAAATGCATGAAGAAATGAACTTGTATACATCTTTAAATACTTTTGTTTGATTCTCAACATTAACAACTTGCCAGATGCTAAATAATCCCATATGATTGGAACCTCTGGCCTTTGGGAACAGGAAAATCAGGGACCACACAGTTTCAAAAGCACTTCAACTAAATTTATTGCTGGAAAAATGAGTGGTGATGTCATTCAGAACCAAACAGGGCCACTGAAGAAGAATGGTTGGATCAGGCCTGGAGCAGGTGTGAAGAAAAATGACAGTCCTGATTTCTAACTTCTCCGAGGCTTAGAGAGCCTTTCTCCCTTTAGAAACAAGAAACAGCTCACCAGGTGGATTTTCTAAGCCCTAGTTTAAGGGGGAAATAACCACAAACAAATAGCACCAAACATTTCTGACAAATGGATGGCTCTGGCGCCTGAGGTACATACGAAGGGAAGGGAAGGATAAAAATGGACACAAAAGTAGAAAGGGACCCAAAATGAATAATGAAGAATGAAAGCAATCTGAAAAGAACACCTGCTAGACTGACAACAGAAGAGGAACAGGAGAGCAAAGTAAGATAAATGCTCATCTTAGAGATATGTAAGATCGAAGGAAGGGAAGAAGAGGCAGGTATGAGCCAGTGATATAAATGAATTACACAGTAGCAGCCTTGTTTCAACACACACTTGAATCAATGCTATGCAAAGATCTATGATAACAGCCCCACCGTTTTGTCGATGCTCAAAATAAGAAGAGTAATCAGGAGGAGTGATGGTAAGGCCTAGAAGTTGGGTCCATCTGTCTTTTCCTCTGCCAGCACTGTGGTTATTATTATCACAATAAAACTGTCAGTATTAAAAGTCCAGAGACATATGTCATTCTGTATAGCTGAGTTTCCTGATAGATGAAGGTTTGCTAATTTAAGGACTGAAACTTTATGTTAAATCTTTAAACTGAATCTTTTGTTTTAATAGATTACAAGCTACTTTGTTGTTATTTATGTTGATCACTTTTCTTTGGGCCCTGGCCAAATTAAACTCCAATGGCTAACATGTAGGTCTGTTTCAGACACTATATCATTGTAGATTCTGTGCCTTTCTGTTTTATCTTTCATTCAATGCTGATTCAAGACTCATCTGTTCTCATATTTATTTTTTGAATCACTCCCCTTATCCTAGGTCTCTTTGTAGTTTTAACTTCAAGAGCTCTTATTAGCCCTTAATTATATGATATATTGTTATTGTTGTTTCTTTGCTAAGCCTTCCCTCTATCAATACATCTGTTTGCGTCTTTGAGCAGAGAGATCACCGATTCATGGAATTTTACAGAAAAAAGGGAATTGGGCAGTCATCTAATAGAACCAGATTATTTTACAAATGAGGAAAATGGGCTTCTGGAGGTGTTTAATTTGCTGAATGCCATACAGCTAATTAGGGGTAGATCAGAAATTAGTATACAGATATCCTGAAAACTTCCCTAGTGGGTGCTTTCTAGTATAAAATATTAGTTGATATCCTGAAACTTTTCTATTTTACTTTAGAAGGAAGGCACTGTGAAGTATAAGAATGCTCTTAAGGCATGGAGATATGTTTAGACGCTTCAAGATACCTATTTCTAAGATGAAAACTATTGTACATGACTCCTAAGATTTGTAATGAATGTACTATGAGCTTATTTTGAGCCTAATCTGTATTCACCCTTAAGGTGAATTCTAGAGTATTGGAGAGGGATCCAGATGATTTAAAAGGATCGAGATTTTATTTCCATTTGAGATCTGGTATCATCATGGTAAAAATTCATTTTAGGAAAAAAAAAAAGATGAGACCTTCAAGAGAGATACAAAGATTACCAAGAGGAGAAATTATCTTCAGATTAATTATTTTACATCTTTCATTCTGCTGTTCTCTATTCCAGGTTCCATTAACTCATTTCTGAAGTATAAGGAGAGGGGAAAAACAGGGAGATAAGACTTAAAAGTTCTTCTGAGGCAGGTCTGGCATGTGGTAGGCAACATGAGCATATTCCCAGCTCAGTGTCCACCACAATGGTGGTGAGGGTACTAGCTGCTCTGCAAGTGTTGCACAGTCAGCTTTGGGCCTCTGTGTTCCCAGGGCCAACATTGTGGCATTATCATCCTCTGCAGGAGTATCCTTTCCATTGGTAGGGGCATTGGCACTCTTGGTAGCAGATATCATCACTTTACATTGCCCATTCATTCTTCTGATATCAACTGAGCATCCTTTATAGGCCAGACACTTGCAAGATGTTGATGATGACTTGTGCCTCATTATTTAATGTTTGGGCGGGGTGGAGGTGGGTTAGGTAGAGTGAAGTAAATAGTTGATAACAGTTCAGTGTAGGTACTGATAATGGATGTACCCAGTGCTGTGGGAGCACATGGGAAGCGTATCTTATACAGGCTTGGGAGCGGGCTGTAAGGGTGGAACACCTCTGTGAAATAAACTAGTTGAGGGAGAAACCTTAGGATGGTATGAGACAGTCCATAAGGAAGGCTATTCTAGCTGGAGGAAAGAAAAAAAGGAATACAGCATATGTAGGTAATTTAAGGAAGTTTAGTATGGTTAGCAAATGGATGGTGTGGTGGTGGCATGATGAAAGATAAGGCTAGAAGGACAGTCAGAGGCAAAAAATTTGAACTTTATCCTCAAAAAGCAAAAAAACAAAACTACTGTACAGAACATTACTAAAAGTCTTTAAGAGAAAGAAAGGCATAATTAGATTTGTGTTTTTAAAAAGTAGTATAGATGTCGTGTATAAAATACATTGGAAAACTATCTATTGGGGACTGTTAGTCATCAAATTGAGAGATGCCTATTTAAGAGGCCTTTGTTGTGGTTCAGAACATAGAAAATGGTGACTTGGGGCACAATTGTGGTGATTGGGGGGTTGGGGAAATAGTTATGATATGTATGTATTTCAAATCCTGGTTGGTAAGATGCATTGATCCATTGGATGTAGGGTGTGAGGGGAAGCTAGGAGTCAAAGAAGAGGCTGAAGATTGGAATCAACCTCTTAGATAAGGTTATTGAGAAGATAAGAGGTGGAATGATGGACTAATGAGTATAAACCAGATAAAGAGGAAAGTAATGCCAAGAGAGTGATTATAGATAAAGAGCTTAAAATAATCAGAAGTCTTATTGTGATAGGAGGTGATCAGAAGTAGAAACGTAACTGGGAAGACAGAAGGCTGTAACCAAAAGGTTACAGTCAGAGTCTGAGGGGCCAAAGTGGGGTGATGGGCAAAGTGAAAGGTGCTTGCCCAGAAGTTGAGTCACTATCAGCAATTCTCAAAAGTAACTGGGAGTGCAATTTAAAGATGGAGATTTGAGTTCTTCTGTTTGTGTATTAAGGCAGGGCCAGAGAAAATTGATGCTTGTTATCATGGCTTTATCTTAATCCTCCTCTAGAATGGCTCCTAGAACAGCTGTCCATAGTAAATTTTCTGGCACAAGTGATCAGTATCTATTAGTCTCTTTCCTGCTTCCCCACTCCTTACCTCACAAAGTGAAGTTCAAGACTAAAATTTTAGTAGGCAGTCGATAGACCGTTTTGATTTATGATTGATTGGTTGAGTTAGAGACAAATGAATCTGTATTTCTATGGCTTAAAAAAGCAATGATTTTCTTGATCTGATATTTTAGTGGATTATTTTGTGTCAAAATAGTTTGGTAATATTTTTTTTTTTTTAGTCTTTTTAGGGAGTGGCATTTTTGGGGTGGTTTAAAAACAATTTTGGTAAAATGTGGAAAGCTGAATGGATCTTGATTTTTCATTTTTAGATTTTCATGTCAAAGGTGTCTGTGTGTGCAGATTGAAAGACAAGGCCACTAAAACGGAAACCAACTCAGACTTTCTCCTGTTGCATCTGAAGTAAAACAGAATGACAAAAAAAAAAAAAAAAAAAAAAATTCAAAACAATTAAAACAAGGAGAAAACACACTAAGCCATGCTTTAAGATTGTAGGAAGCAAAAGAAGTGCTAATGCATGCATACACATATGCACACCTTTTGCACATACCGTTTCTAAAATGCATAGGAAAAAACTTTATATGTAACTCTGATCTCAGATGCTCTTTGGAAGTTCAGCAAAAAGAGGATCCATTTTCATCTCCAGTCTTTTAATCGGATTCACTAGGGGTGGGAGTTGAATACAGACATAAACTCTGAAGTGTTGTTCAACACAGGTTTTAAAATTTTGTTTTGTTTTCTGTGTCTGGCTCTTTCACTCTAGGGTCCCTTAGCAAACCCTACCATACTACTTTAGGACATATCTTCCATGTAGAAAAGTTATTGAGAAATAGATGATGGCCCATTAAATTTGTCCAATGCGTAAAGAATGTGAATGTCTCCAAAGGCCAGAGAATGATGATGATAGTTAATATTTTTGATATTAAAAATGTCACATTTCTAGGTACATCACATAAATCTTCTTATTTAATCCTCACAACAATGTAAGTAATAGGTGTTAATATTTTATCCATTATATAGATGAAAATCTGAGGCATGGGGCATGTAAATCCCTTACCCAAAGTCTCATAACTACGATGGGTTAGAGCCAGAATTAGGACTCAGATTGTCAGTGTAGAGCCAGAGAGTAATCTCTAATTAACTCTCCAAAAAGAATATCTCTAATTTAAGATGCCACTAACCTAATTTGGATGTGTTTGAAGTATGGTTTCTTAAATCCCATTTACTTCTGGGTGAACTAATGATAGAGATAGATACTCATTATAAGATTCAATTGTGAATTTCTAATTTCGTCATTCTGATGAGTACCAGGATACAAGAGGAGTTGACTTGACCATCAGAATTCACAATCTAGCTGTGGAGGCTCCAGAGCTCAGTGGTTAAGAACACAGACACTAATGTAATCCATACATATTTTTGAACTAATGGGTACACTACCATCAAGATATGTTGACTCCATTCGTTTTTCTTATTAAGCCAAAACTTCTCTTGAGTAGGTTTTAGATAGACTAACCTCAAAATGTTGATGCAAGATTAAATAAGAAGGTTTATATAGAACCTTTTGCTTAACATCTGGGTTTTATAAACTGTAGCTATTATTAGTTATTATTGTTGCTGGTGTGTTATTTATGCTTCTAAAAATATAAGCAGAAGCACAAGACATTCTGTGATAAACTCTAAGCCCCATCTCCATGTGCGTACAGTATATGTTCTAGGGATCTGAGCTCTAATCCTCTCTCTTCCATAAAGTTTGCCCCCAGGGAGTACATGGTACAATTTTAAGAAATACTTGCAAAGGCTGAATGGATTGAACACTCTCCATCTGAAATGATTTTTCAAACCTCGGAACTTGCATCTGTTTAATGCCCATAGCGTCTTGTTCTCTAGGCCTTGGAGTCCTGTTGTGCTTTGTAACTTATCTTCTGTAGGTAATCTCTTAATTCTGTTTAACTGTTCACCTATTTAGGTCCAATCTCCCAAGTGCTTTTTTAGTTCCTAATGGAAAGGGCTGTAAATTCATATTTGTGTATTTTACAATGTCTAGTACATGGTACTAGACATCGTAGGTACTAAAAATATATTTGTTCCTTTTTTTTCTATTTAATTAATTTGCCTGGATTTGATTTTATAATAGGTCTAGGAGGATTTTCATAGGCAGATAATGCCTTTGTTCTTTTATGAATATAATTACACAATTCCATCATATTTTTCCCACTGGAGATTTAGAGGGAGTGAATTGTTCTAGAATCAAATGAGCCGTACCTTCAAAGAGAAGTGAACTATGTAACATAGGTGATTACTTAGTACTAAAAGAAAAAGAAAAACAACTTAGAAAAATCTAACATTTAACATTCCTTGCTTTTTCTCTAAAATAGTTGAAAATATCATTAAAAAGAACAATTTTAAGCCTTATTTATTTATTTGTTTATTTACACAGAGAGAGTGCACAAGTCAGGGAGAGGGGCAGAAGGAGAGAGAGAGAGAGAGAGAGAGGGAGAGAGAGAGAGAAAGAGAGAAAGAGAGAGAGAGAGAGAGAGAATCTCAAGCAGGCTCCATGCTTCAACATGGGACTTGATCCCATGACCCCAGGATCATGACCTGAGATGAAATCAAGTGAGATACTCAATCGACTGAGCCACCCAGGCACCCCTTTTGAAGCCTTTTAAAAACTTCTTGTATAAAGTCACTGGTAGAAGTAAACATCTTATATGCTTTGTCCACCTTTCCACATTTGAAATTGGCTACTCTGGGAGAAAAAGCACATCACTGTGTTTATGTACTGAATGGAAAAGTCTTGAGGCTCTGTCTACATGAGGAAGAAACACAGAGAAAGAAAGGACCAGCAAGACAGCAATGGAGACTGCTCATCTCTATCCGTTAAGCCCAAATAAGCTTAGTTTTATTTTATTGTTTTTATTAGCGTTATTTTGGCATTAGCAATCGTTTAACACATATTCTTTGTCGGTGATATCTCTAGTGACCCTCTCAAAGAACAGTGAAGTGAAGGGCAGAAGAGAGTGGATAAGAGAGACAAAGAACCTGGAGCTGACTTCAGAGTTTACAGGCAAATTGAGAAGGTGACTTTTGGGAAAGAGCCATGTATATTTATGATTGATGAGGAAATAGTGCTGGTGTGGATTATGCAGGCGGTGGTTTATTGGAATATCTACTGAGGAGAGCTAAGTCATAAACTGAGCTTCAATTAAATAATTTGTCAACTTGTTTGACTGATCCCTTTACTTGATTTGTCAAAAGAGACTGAAATCAAACAGACCAGACCAAAAAGATTGCTCCATTTCCTATATGGTCCATGGGCAGAGCTTTTACCATTAATTTGCCATTAAAACAGCCTACGACAAATTGGATGAGAAGGAAATTTTAATTCTTTACCCAATTTATCCAAACTATATAGACACTTAGCTTTTCAGAGTAATAGTTTCTTAGTCTATTTCATTAATTCCAAAGGGTGCTGAATTGTTTCAGGATGAACCAGGGGACAAATTATGCTGCTTATGGGGATTTTGTGTTGTTTCTGTAAACAGAATACACAAGAGGGACTGAACCCACTGGTGATTGGTGACATTACAGATATCCACAGGTCCATGCAATTGAAGGTACTTTGTGGCAAGTACTCTAGTATCTTTGCTACACATAATCACACTAGGAAGGGTTTAGATTTCTTTACCCATGCCTTTAGTAAGGAAAGTTTTCCAAGAATTAGTGCTTCGAGAGGGAATTGCATATTCAATTGTAGAACACGCATCCATGCACACAAATATATAAAAGGTAATTTATTTAAAATGATTATCTGTTTTTTTTTAAGAGAATTGGCCAAAGAGATGTAAGTCTTAATGACCACTTACTATATACTGATTTTAAGACACTAATGTTGACTCTAGGTATAAATTCCCATGCTTGTTTTAGTCACAGCTGGGGACAGTAGCATCTTGCTAACAGCTCCACTGCTAGTAGTATTGGAACTGAAATTTGGACCTGGCTGACCCATATTCTTTCATTATCTCTCTTTGCATTTCTGAGGTTGCTTATAATTAAAGTGAAGAGGTTAAAATGCAGTCAAAATACAAATAACAATAAATCCTATCACTGCTGATAGTCTGTTAAAAAGCAAGAGAGAAGTATGTAATTTGATGTGAAAGTGCATACAAAAGTGTGAGACAAAGGCTTAGATTTTGTAACCCAGATCCTACAATAGGCCAGAATGCCAGACAATGTAATTATTTTGCTCCCTCTTCTCACTTTTCTTGGGCATTATTAACAATTGTAGAATTTATTGTACATACCATAAGTGCTTGGCTATTAAGTGGATTACTTGTGGAAAAGACAAATGTGAATATAAATTAGGATGAGAGAAGTCAATGGGAATTTGGAAACTTGGAATCAGCATTTTATCCTTTCTCCATTGAGATCACATAAAAATGAGTAAGCACATCCTGCTTTCTCCTTTCTCTGCGTCTTGTCTTAGCAACATAAATACTAATTGGTTGCTATGGTGATCTCAAGCTTGTAACTAAAACTGAGGTATCTAGGTAACAGTGTCTGAAGGTGAGAATGATGAATGCTTCAACTGTGGAGTTTTGTAGGGGGATGGTGCTGGAGTATAAAAACTGGCAAATGTAGCCTCAGCTCCAAAAGATTGGTAAATTTGTTAATTTTATCCCTATCATTTCTGACTACATCAATTCATCTACCTACAGAGGCTGGATTGCCTTCATATAAGTTGGTCTCTGAAGTTGACAACTTCCATAAACTTGCAGTCAATGAGAAATACCAGTTATGGGCAGAATTTAGCACTTAATACACTTTTTATTTTATTGCTGAAAAGGGTTCAGCGGCACTAAGATGATTTAAGCCATCAATGAGATGCAGTGGAAACAGCCTAGTAAAATCATAGTCAGTCTGTGCCTCTTCTCCATGACTCATGGGTTTATTAAGAAATCTTATTCTTTAGGGCCCAAAGGATGAGCAGCATTCCTCCAAGTCAAGACCTCTGTGCTTTAAGTAGTGGCTGCCACCAATCAGTTGCATAAGATGTCATGCAACCTTTCCAGGTTTCTGCTTCTTCATTCATGAAGGGGATAACTGGGTCCCTCTACTAGGGCTGTTATGGAGATTAAGGATTGAATTATTCTAAAGCATTTTGCAAGTACAAGTGTTATATAAATGCTAAATACTAACTTATGGCTTTGATTTCATTAGCTCTTTACTTTGAAAGCTTTAAGGAGAGCTCAATAGATGTAACAGTTCAAAAGAGAACTCGCTTCTATAAAATTTTTTTTTTTTCAACGTTTATTTATTTTTGGGACAGAGAGAGACAGAGCATGAACGGGGGAGGGGCAGAGAGAGAGGGAGACACAGAATCGGAAACAGGCTCCAGGCTCTGAGCCATCAGCCCAGAGCCCGACGCGGGGCTCAAACTCACGGACCGCGAGATCGTGACCTGGCTGAAGTCGGACGCTTAACCGACTGCGCCACCCAGGCGCCCCAGAGAACTCGCTTCTATAAAAAAGATACACGCACACACACAAGTACAGGTATACATATATACATCTATCTGTTGGTATATAGGATGTTATGTTAGCTTGCTTAGTAAGCATAAGGATGTTGAGTGAGACTTTTTCTATTGTCCTAGAATTGGCAGGTGATTTCAACAGGATTGACAGAGTCATCATGTGATGATTTGGAGGTTGGAAGCTTTTCTAGGTCTTATTTAGAAGTAGAACAAGGTCAGGGCACCTGGGTGGCTCAGTTGGTTAGGTGTCCGACTTCTGCTTAGGTCATGATTTCATGGTTCACGGGTTCGAGCCCCACATCGGGCTCTGTGCTGATAGCTCAGAGCCTGGAGCCTGCTTCGTGGATTCTGTCTCCCTCTCTCTCTGCCCCTCCCTTGCTCGTACTCTGTCTCTCTGTCTCTCTCTCTGTCTAAAAAATAAATAAACCATTAAAAAAAAAGAGAGAGAACAAGGTCAGCTACCCCCATAATGCTGCCTCAGCCTATGAGGGAGAGAGAGGACATGGGATTATCTAGGATGTAAGGAAGAGAGTGGAGTCATTCTTCTGTTTTTCCCTTAAGTCAAGGGAAATGGGGAGGACATGCATCTACCCCTGGAAACTAAGTATGACGCTCAAAGGCTCAAAGGGAATTGCTTACAGAGGCACACAGCAGGGAGAGACTTCTCTTTCTTTTTATCTTGTTGGACATGAGTGTGAGCTGGGTCTTCTATGACTATTTAAAAAAGGAAAAATAGAATTGGAGAGAACAGAATGGAGAAAAGTGCCTCACTGAACAGTCTCTAGCTCTATTGTTTGACTTGGTGAAGGTGTATGAGTTTACCTTGGAAAGAGTGGATGAATGAAAGCCACTTATGTTTGAGCCATCTTGCCAGTAAAAGAGCTGACCACTGGGCAAGGGGATTCCAGCAGCAACAGGCTATGCATAGACTTTCAGGGTCTATAGCAAAGGAGGTCGAGTGAGGTTACATGACACTGGATCATTCACAGCAGGGATCTATACAGTGAAGAGTTCCAGTAGGATGCCCCAGGGATCAAAGGAAAAAACTCCAAATAAAGAGTTAATCCCATTTTTCAAATCAGAATGCATATTACAGAACAGACATGCATACATACTCTGAAGAGTAACTAGGATATTTTAGGCAGTTGTGCTTATTAGGTAAGTAAGGAATGTTCGAAATGGTATCACTATGGAGTCAGAGTGAAATATGACATGGAAACTTAGACTGAACTGAGTTCAAAGAAACAAATGTCACAAATCGGTAAATCAGATATCTGTTTATTTTTATTCCTAGTACATTGCAATGGAGATTTCGAACATGCTTCGGACTCAATTATTTAGACCGGCACTCTCATCTCTTAGTGTTTGATAATCTTCAGTATATCACTGAGAAATAAAATGGCCAGTGGTCTCCATGGAATTTTTTTTTTTTTGAAAAGTGAAAAGTGGTAATAATAAATGCTTAGTATATTAGAGATAAGACCTTTACACAGATTATGTTGTTTAATGCTTACAAAAATCATGAGATTAGTACTATCATTCCCATGTCATAGAGGAAGAAACTGAGGCCCTGAAAATTTAAGTGATTCATCAAGATCACAGTGATAGTAAGTATAGTAGGTTTCCTTGTTTTGTTGTCTAATTGAATAGATCTTTTTGAATTTCATTGTTTAAGAAGAGATCATTAAATGGAAACATCATTTTGCTTTTTCCTAAGATGTCTGTCTTTGGACTTTGCTCACAATGCATCTGGTTTCCTTAATTCTGAGGCAATTGATTAAAAACAAAATAACACATCAAGGCAGACGGAGACCATTATAAATTTGTGACCACAGAACCTCATCCAGGCCCTCAGTGCTCCCCCAAAGTCCTATTATGACATTTTAAAATAATTTGAACACTTATAAAAATAACATCTTTTTAAGTTCTTTAAAATTTTTTCCCCTGCAGAACTTGAGAAGATTTGACCAGTCCCTTTGCCAAAGGAGTAGCCATTTTGCCAATGTGCTGATTTCTCTTTGTATCAATGTTAGGGATTTTGAGCAGGATTATTTAGGAGAGATGGATATAAATCACTGGTAAAAAGCTATGTAGCACCCTCCTTCTAGGTTTGGGGTCATTCTCCTCTCTTGTATGCCATATGGTGTGTGTGAGTAGCCCTAAATCCATAGCTTTAGTTCATTATATACATAAAGATAGAAGATACTCATTTGGTTTTTAATGATTTAAAACAATTTATATTAATTGTGGAGCATGAAACAAAAATGTGAAAAAAATAAAAATTACCTTTATAGGCCTTATATCCAGAGATAAACAGCATTAAGAGCTATAGAGATCAAGCATGGTTATGGTGCTTTCTTTAAGGAGAGACACCTGGTAGGGGTGCCTGGGTGGCTCAGTCAGTTAAATATCCGACTTTGGCTCAGGTCGTAACCTCACAGTTCATGAGTTTGAGCCCCGCGTTGGGCTCTGTGTTGACAGTGCGGAGCCTGGAAACTGCTTCAGATTCTGTGTCCCCTTCTCTCTCTGCCCCTCCCCTGCTTGCACTGTCTGTCTGTCTGTCTCTCTCTCAAAAATAAATAAACGTTTTTTTTTTTTAAAGGAGAGATACCTGATAGTAAATGGATAGTGGGACTGATAAAAGAGCCACATAGACAGGCAAGTATGAATATAATGGACACTTTTGACCTTATTATTAATATAGGCATTGTGTTTCAAGTCATCATATGAGTTTATTCTTTGTCTTGTGTGTGTGTGTGTGTGTCTGTGTCCAAAGATATTTCAAACCTTGAAAATCTGTCTCTAGGTATACCCTTCCTAGGAACTAGACTTTCTTATAGGACTGCTTCCAGTACCAATGGAGGGGGGAAGCCATTTGAGGAGTGAAGGCAATATGTAAAGCATTTGAAAAGAGCCTCGTTCTGTGGAATTGCCAACCAGGTAACTGGTGATGTCCTAAGCGTGCTAGTTTGGACTGTAACTTTTCTTATTGGAAATAAAATACATATTCCAACTAGTTAGAAGGCATTTCTTTAGAAAATCAAAATAATATCATACTACAATTGAAAAAATAGTCTCAAAAATATTTCCCATGTGCTTCCCCGAAGCATAACCAATAGACAGTAGAAAAAGAAATCATTTGGCCATACCAAGTTTAGACAAACTAAGCAGGCTTCTTTACTGCAGGCCTTCAAAATGCTAATGTGAATTTCAAGTCTTCTGGATAGGATGTGATGCTTCTTAGTGTGCTTCGTGTTCAATTATTATTCATTCAGCAATTATGTAGAGTGCCTATTCCATGCTAGGTGCCACTCTGTGCTTGGGGTACCACAGGAGACAGGACAGACAGACTGCCTTATGAAACCCACTCTATTGGTAAGGAAGATGCCTGACCTACAGAGAAGGGAATTGGACAGCTGCTTATCTTTCTGTATTGTTTCAAGCCAAGGAAAATGTTAACTAGAGAAACATTTGTGAGATGAAGAGTGGGATTATCAGCAGGAAGCCAGGCATCTGCCTACCTTTCTCCTTTCTGATAATTAACCATCATCTCTGCACTTTCTCATCTTCTTTGTATTGATCTTTCATCATATAATGGCCACAAATAGCAAAAGGAAGGCTTAATAACAAACATTAAAATGAATAAATAATTACAGCCACTTATCTTCCTCAACCAACTGATTATTTGTTCAGTGACACTATTACATAAAATGAGGTTTACATAATTTAAAAGGACATTGTCATGCCGTTTTTATAGCTTTTTTCTATTTGTCCTTGCTTCGGATATCCTTTAAGAGCAATATAAGGATATAATTATTGCCGCATATGTAGGGACAGAGGTAATGGTTTTACACAGACAGAGGAATAATTTAAACTCAAAATACACATCAATTTAGAATATCAGATGCAATTTTTACACTTTAAATTTCAATGTTTTAAACCCATTTTATAATGAGTGTGATATTACTTCTTTAACAAGTCTGATCTTATCACAAAACACCCCATTTTTGTCTACATTTGATGCTACTTTATAATCTATTTTTAGTCATCGTATGGATATGTTTGATACCCATTGTCTATCTGCACACTTCATCTTTAATGTTGCCTATTTTTTTTTCTTTTTGGTATTGCAAGACTGAAATTATTTACCATGTTTTTACAGTACACTTTCAAAAAATCATTTCTAATGACTGTCCTTCAAGGCTTGTTTGTGTGTCCCTGAAGTAGATTCTAAGTGGACAGAAATGCAGCCCTGCAGCTCCTACACCCAGCTTGAACTGGCCATGATTACCTGAGCAGCAGCTAGAAGAATACTGCTAATCTGGGGCTCCCTTTAGAAATACTTGCTAAGGCAAAATAGGAATGAAATTATTGAAACAACTGTCTTAAGATCCCAGAGTTCACTTTTGCAGTATACATAAAACAGACTGTGAAAAAGGTATAAACAACTGACATTCAACATTAGAAATCAACACATTTGTTGAGTACCTACTGTGTGCCGGGCACTTTCTCTATGTCATGCTTTTCTCTACCTGTGTGTTACTTCTGCCTTTACTCTCTTTCCTTTTGGCTAGCCACCGTTGATTTTTCATAGTCTATAATTTCATGGAACTCTAGTGTGAATAAAGGTGATCCATCTTAGCTCTCTTAGCCCCAAATTTACTTGCTATGTCAGCTGAATCTTATAGCTAAATATCCTGGTTTTCCCAATTCTAAATTCCTGCCAGGGGAATTTGATTGGAAGGACACATTTTTTGAAATTCTGTTCATGGCCCCCAATGATGGTTTTATATATATATATATATAGATATATATATATATACTGACTACTGATCATAGCAGGAGAGTGCTGAACAGGAATTCTTCCAGAAAAGGGTGGGAGAATTAACAGAGTCAGCTAGGGTGCTTGGACTGCAAGTAACAGAAAGACCAGTGGCAAATTAGCTATGCCCTCAGGCACGTAGGAAAATGGCTTCATCTGTTCCAGTCTTTACAGCTAAAAGCAACAATAAGAAGGAGAGAGATTGTGTTTTTTATATAACTCTTTTTTTAGGAGCCAAGGACAGCTTTGCCAAAAACCCTCATCAGATTTCCTCTCATGTGTCATTGACCATAGGTGGGTCAGAAGCACATTTGTAACCTGACCACTGATATACAAATATCAATTAAGATGCCAGATACCAAGTCAGAGGAAGTTCCTGGGCTGAGAGAGAGGTGCCATTCCCCTTGTCATTTGAGGGTGAGGGAGATGAAAACAGTAGTGGAGTTCTGTTAGAACAGGAGGGTTAAAGTAAGTTTAATGCATCTTAACCGTGTAATTCTATTCACTTTCCTCTTCCTAGGACTTAACACCTAAATACTGCTTGATGAATTCCTCAGGTGGACTGAGAGCCATAGAAACCTGGCCCAATAAGAGATAGCCCAAGCTTCATAAATTTAGATAATGTCTAGATTCATAGTAAATAGTACTTATTGGGAATGTGAGTGAATTTGTTTATGCATAAGTGTATGTGCTTATTTAATAACTAGAGACCTTGGGAAGCTCACTTTATCCCTGTTGAAAGAGTCAGTTGCCAAACGGGGAGGGAAAGGTCATAGGATTCCCCTAGTACCCTTACTGGACTCTTATTAGGAGAAATGAATCTTGTAGAAGGATTTTTAAGCTGTGAAGTGGTATGCAAATACAGGGCATTATCATGCCCCTTTCTCATTAACACTCTAAAATCCCTCATGCAGCTACAAAATATCCACAGGAAAAAATATTTTCACATAAATAAATAAAAATATGTAAAAGAATTGTTTGAATAAAAATTAGATGACTTGAGATTTGGTCTTATTTTGAAATGAGGTCAGCCTGGTTGGGTTTTGAATTTCAATAGAAAAATTTGTGCATGGCTCTCCGAGTTATACAAAGATATTTTAAATGTTGGGAAGAAGAAAGCCCCTCACAGATAGCAGCAGGAATCACACTGGTAGAGTTGAAGGAAGTAGAGAAACAAATGCAAAATGAGGAGAACAAATACATATTTTCTCTCAGTATGTTCAAAGAGCAAGGAGAATAAAAGAAACAGAGGGAGATGGTCATAGAAGGCAGCTAATACTGCACCTCCAGAGACAGCAGGGCTCCTGTTGAAACATGAGAGAAAGGAACAGGCATAGGAAGGGTGCTCAGGTGCTCATGGGGACTGTGTGGAGCTGTGACAAGGACATTGTGCTGAGAATCTGATCTCCTGGCCCTATTATCATGGACTCTTTTGACTTTGGGTATGTCATGGCATATTTAATAGGACTCAAGATTTTTTTCAGTTGTGAAATGAGGGGTTTGGGTAAGGGGATAGGATGTCTCTCAGAGCAAGCCTGATTTGTGACAGACCGGGTGGGTCAAGGGTTATGTGTACCTCACTCTCCATGCATACCAGAGTTGCCACTGAGGCTTTTTTTTTTTTTTTTTTAATTTTTTTTTTCAACGTTTATTTATTTTTTTGGGACAGAGAGAGACAGAGCATGAACAGGGGAGGGTCAGAGAGAGAGGGAGACACAGAATCGGAAACAGGCTCCAGGCTCTGAGCCATCAGCCCAGAGCCCGACGCGGGGCTCGAACTCACGGACCGCGAGATCGTGACCTGGCTGAAGTCGGCCGCTTAACCGACTGCGCCACCCAGGCGCCCCATGAGGCTTTTACTTATATATGATGTCGTCATGCATGCCAAGTTGTCTTACTGATAGGGGTGCCCACAAAACAACATGTTGGAAATCAAGGTCTTTGATAAGCAAATAGAACATCACCATACCTTAACACAGATGCAAAGCTTATATGTTCAAATTCAATGGCAGCTGGAGAGAATTATGTCCTTTTATAACTGTCCCATTGGAAAGTGGATCTTCAAAAACTCCCAGAAAGATATTTGAGGTTGCTGAAGCATGACCCTTCCTGAGGGTTGTGATTCAGTAGGGTCTGGAGCCCTGAATTTACATAGATCTCTGCATGCTATTCTTAAATGCTCTCCAGATGAGAGTCAAAACTCTCAAGGAAAAGAGGACTAATGTGATTCAGTTCTCCAAAAATTTGTCATCATTGACATTAGCCATCGGTTTGCTCTATAAAGGCACAATGAAATTCTTTTAAGATTTAAGGCTAGGTTATAGGGCATTATATATAGCTTTAGCTCTTACCCTATCTACAATACATAGCTAAACATTATATATTTAAAAAAACATATACCAGTATTTTAAAAATGTACTTCACTGGTGTTAAGATTTGAGTGATTTAAAAAATTTTTTTTCTTCATATTTACTTTAGTTTCAGGATATCTCAAAGTCAAATTTGACCTCAGTCATGGCAACCATGTAGAAAAGTTTGATTTCATATTTTGCCTTTCACCTTTCTTTGAGGCTGCTTTTTTTTTATTAGGGTCTTATTATTTCAAATATACATTTTATTATATATTTCTTTATTGACTTAGTGGAAAACATGGGGGAGAAAAGGAAGAAGGTGTAAGGGCAATGAATAAAGTGAAAGATGTATTAGGAAAGAGGAATGGAAGATAGGAAAGTAAGAAGGCAAGGAAGCAAAAAGAAATAGATAAGCAGACTTATTTCAAGAGAAACTCCTCTGAGCCTGGTGCTCCAATGAATTTGGAAACATATCCGTTTGCAAGGAAAGGAGCATGTCATTTTGGGTAAAAGTGAAAGGAGCTTCACGGATGAGAATCAGAATATGGGGTCAGAGGATGCTTCATGTTCTAAGTTATGAAATTGTCAACAGTTTTTCCATAATGTTTATTGAACGGGCATGCTAGGAGTAACAATTCCAATCAAGAAACACAGTATCTTCCAATCCCAGATAAAGCAAAGTTTAAGAAATGCCTAGGTCAGTATGACTGGAACAGTTGTCTCCTAGAAATGTACCTTCCGTTTACTAAAATGATTTTGAATTAAGCCTAGGACCTGCTTATCAACTAATTTCCTGGAGCAAAACATCGGTATTGCTTTAGTCATTTAAAAAAAATTTATTTTCTCAGGGAGAGAAAAGTCAAAAATCAGATTTTCTTCTATCATGTAAGTAATGATTGCAAAATAGCCTGATTGGCAAGATGACAGGCTGTGGAAACTTTTCTAACACCTCTCACTTGTGTAGTTTCCCCAAATCAATTTTACATAAATATAAAGATATGCAATCTGCCAGTTAATATTAATGTGCTCATTTGTGGGCGAGTTGAAATAACATGACACAACTGGGACTGGCCTCATTGACCCCTTTGGTAGTGGTGATTCATTAAGTGGTCACTTCTTGAGACAGCAATATCTGCTTGAACAGCTATTAACATTTTGAGACCTTACCTAGGTATTTATTGCTTTTGAGTAGAAATCTGCATTGTGGTTAGGTAAAGACAGGGTGTGTGTGTGTGTGTGTGTGTGTGTGTGTAGAGTATAAATGTGGTGACTTGAGCTGAAATAAGTAAATCTGGAATTATCCAGCTTACGTAAGAATGTAGAGAGTTTGAATTGAGGGTAAGGCAGTTTTTCAAATGAATTGTTAATCGCACTCTTGTGTAAAGCTTAAAATCCACTCCCTATTCACTCTATTCAGCACATTTTGGGGAAACACACACCACATTCCAAGTACTATTTTAGGCATTGGAATAATAGTGCGGAGGACAAAAGAAAACATTCCCTGTTGTCTTAGAAGCAGACAGTAAATAGGTGAGCCAGTAAATGCCTACAGTGCCTGGGCATGAGAATGCACTGGGTAAAGGGGGATATAGTGAGAAAAGGTGACTTGAGAACTTGAGATAGAGTGGTCAAGGTGGGATCTGTGATAGGGGAAATCTGAGCCAGAGCTAAGAAAGTGAGGGAATGAGCGACTCAGATATCTAGGGAAGAACATTCCTGGTGGGGAGCCAGTAAGGGAGAAACCCTGGGGGAAGAGTATGTTAGGAATTTCTTGAGGAATAGCCAGAGGGCTCAGCCTTGGGTAGAAAAAAGTTTGTGTGTGTGGGGAGGGTGCAGGGGTGGCAAAGAGCTGTGGGAGGGAATCTCTTAGGCCCTGGTAGACCATGTGAGGTCCTTCAGGCAGGTTTGAGAGGAGAATTGACCAATTCTGAACTTTGTTTTTGAAGGGTTACTTTTTTGTTGCTTGAAGAACAGCTCTAGGGGTCAAAGGAAAAACATGTACAGAGCAATTAGACAAAGCATTAAAATAAAATACTGCTGTTGGGGAAGGGCGGAGGTAGGGAGAATGGATGGATTCAGAGTATATTTTAAGGGTAAAGCCAAAGGATTTTCTGATGGATTGGATGCAGGATATGAGATAAAGAGAGAAATTAAGGGTAATGGGATAACTCTCAAATTTTTTTTTTTTTCCTACCCCAATCGCTAAATAAAGAATCAAGATCTTAGGTCAAAAATTTCTCTTTTCAGGCTGTTGTTAGAATTGGCATAGGTAACTCTCTATGTTCCATATGAGCCTTATTTTCCTTGTGAAATATCTTGATGATCTTCCAAATACAAATTTCTTCCCAGCACAGGAATCCCCATTCACACGCTCCTGATAGATGTTCATCCAAGCATGTGCTTGACTGCTATAACCAGGTTTGAAAATTAAATGAAGGAGGTCTAACTTTTACCCATCCTTTAGCCTGTACTTCACTCACCTCTTTTCCCCTTTTATTTTCACAAATATGAAGAATTCTTCACCTATATGAAAATTACTTTTGTAGCATTGATTGTTTGCCATGTGTCAGGTTATTCGTCTCATTCACATTTCCTGAAAACCTTGGGTAGTAGTCCTTATTATCACCATATTATACAGGAGAAATCCCAAGGTTCACGGAGCCTTCCACCATATAAAGCTTTTAATTTTTTTTTCTTTAAATCTTGCGTATGTGTGAATTATAATACACAGAAAGTGATTCAAAACATGAATAGTTTTGTCACAATATGATGGATTTATCACAATGTAAACATCCATCGATCATCACATAGATCAAGTCAAGAGATAGAAGGGTACGCACACCCCAACGCCCCTGTATCCCTCCCAGTCACTATACCTTTCCTCTTTCGAGGTTACCATTAGCCTGTTGTTTATTACATAGTCACTTTATCATTTTACCACACAAGCTTAGATCACTAAACACTATAGTTAAGTTCTGTATGTTTATGTTTTAGTATTCACATGGATCATATCTTACAACATGAACTCTTCTGTGTCTGATGTCTCTGGTTCGGCATCACGTTTGCGAGGTTCACTCGTGTTGTGGGGTATACTTGTAAACGTGGGGTCCATTTATTGTCTGTGCTGCCTATTTTCCATTGTGTGACTTCATCACCAGATATTTGTCCATTTACCATTGAAGGATGTTTGAGTTGTTTCCTCTTGTCAGCATTTTGTGAAAACAGTGCTCCAAACATGTTTTATACATGTGTTTTGTTACAGGCATGCACTGATTTCTGCTGGGTTTATACCTAGTAGTGGAATTGCCAAGTTGTAGGGAATGTGCATTTCCAATTTTACCAGATGATGCCAAAAAGGTTGACAAAGGATTTGTACTAATTTACATTCCCTGAATAGCACTGTGAGAGAATTCCATACGTGCTAGATCGGCCTTTCATTTTAGATATTATTATAAGGACACAGAATCCTCTCATTTTGATTTTAACTCTCATTTTCCTGACATTAATGAGGTTCAACACTTTTTTTTTTAATTTCTGTATTCTTTTGTCTGAAATACCAATTTAAATCCCTAATAACCTTTCTTTTAGGTTGTTAGTATTGTTCTTACTGATTTGTGGGATATATTCTGGATATTTAAATATACTATAAAATCAAGCTATTCTTCGTTTATCATCTTCCATGCAGCAGATTGCCTTTTTAATCTTTTAATAATGTCTTTTAATCAAATTTATCAATATTTTCCCTTAGGGTAGAGCTTTTTGAGTCCTGTTAAGAAGTCAGACATTCTTTCTTTATTAAGTATTTGGTGGAATTAAATTATGAGGTCATCTGAATTGTGAGTTTTCTTAAAGTACTTCTTGTGTCTATTTGTGTGGGTTGTATTTTTCTGCAATTTTTTAAATTTCATCTAAAATTTAAAATATATTGGAACAAATGTATTTGTAATATCTTCAATATGATAGTATTTTTAGAATCTGTACTGTGTTAGTGTTCTCTGTTTTATTTCTGATATTGATTATTGATTCTTTCCCTATTTTTTTCTTGACCTGATTCTCAAGATATTTTTAGGTTAGCTTTGTCCTTTACACACACACACACACACACACACACACACACACACACACACACGCACACACACTGTCTTGCTTTTTGTTGTCCTCAGAGGCTTTCAAAAATTTAGCTCTACCTCTCAACCTTTTAGTCATTCATTCCAGAACTGGAAAATGCCTTTAATGGAAGATGGGCTCTAAATGCCAGTCTCAGCACTCCCCTCTGTTCTTTCTGGTAATTCTGCAATTTCTTATTCACATTCCACTACTTTCAAACACACACACACACACACACACACACACAGAATTGAGGTAATGTAGTTATTCTCATGGGAAGCATCATTATTGAGAGCTAATATTTAATTCTAAATCTCTTTACTCCAAAACTTGTTCACTTTCTATCTTCTACCCTACACACTCAACAAACACCAAGATCAAATCAATAATTACTTCATTTTGTTATTTTATGACTTTATCTTCCAATATATTCCTTATGATTCTGTGGGCGATGTAAGCCTTATTTATTCACCAGGACCACTCCCAAGCCACCAAGCTACCCCATAGACACAGACAGAGCTGCATGTATAGTAGTAACCGTACTGAATAAAAAAGAATCAAACTTAATAAAGACGGAAATATTTTTAAGGTTTTTTTTCTAGTTAGCAAGCCATTCAACTGTTTCACAGCCTGAGTCTCCAACAGTCAACTGATTTTTTGTATGTGTGAACACTGCCTGAAAACCCAGAGTCTGAGGAGATCCTCCGTACTGGACATTTAAAAATTGCTTCTAACCTAAATCCACAAGCATCCCCCAAAACCATCAGTCTGAACAGCCCCAAATGAATGGAGAATGCGGGTTGGGGAGAGAGCCCTGTTCTCCTCTGTGATGTTCTTTGCTAAAGTTGTGTGAATATTATCAGTAAAGAGCAGTCCTAAATGTCCTCCTTTTAATATACAGCTTCTTTTTTCCATATTACATCCTTTCTGACTAGGTTTCTAAGCTACAGCTTTGGCTTCTGATGATTATTCATATCATCATTATTCCAGACTAAAAGCCTTTAAGTAAATAACCACGACTTGAAACATTGTAGAGGATAATTCTTACATAACACAAACTTCATTATATGGTTCTGTCACCCTCCCCTCCCTCCTCCAATCCCCTTTACTCTCATTTTTTTTGTCTACTTAGTAACATTATTTTTTGTGTACTTTTACACCATGTTCAGTATAAATGGTATAATTAGCAGTGGAAAATATTTTGTTGTCTTCCTGCATTTATTTATGTTCAAAGGATCATGTAAAGTTCTGCTACATTAAAATTTAATTCGAAAGAAAACGAGTTTTGTTCATTTCTCAATGTAATGCCCGTTCCTGTTCAGCTTGTATGAATGATAAAATATTATCAGCCCATGTTTTTCTATTTGGTTTCTAGGCATTTGTGTAAACTAGTTAGGAAAAGCAAGTGTTGCTTTGTTAGGCATGTGTTCAAAGGAGTATTGTAGAGACATATTTTATTCTGGGCACCCTGTCACCATGTCGACAGGGCCCAATCCATTATTTAGCAGTTAATTTGTTAATCGATTGACCAATTGGTTCAGGGATTTTTTTACTCTTAGATTACCAAAAAGAAAAAGGAAAAAAAAAAAAGGAAAGAAGGAAACAACAACAACAAAAAAGCCTCTTCTGTAGGGTAAATTTAAGGAAATTGCATCAGAATCGAAAATGTACTGGTGTTTACAGATCTAGATTAAATCTGACACAGATTGGCAAACAATGAAAAAGGTTCTCTTGCTTGGAGCATAAACATTTTGAATCTCAGCAGCCTGGTGTTAAATCTCAGAAAATAAGTAAACTGAATTGCCCTTCTGGGGTGGATGTGGGGGCACTAGGAAGGAGGGGGATGTAACCCTAGGTTTGTGAAAGTCCAGATTTTTCTCTCTAAGGTCAGGGAAAGGGCAGGTTTCTATTCTTTGAAGTCCTGTTACAGACCTCAGTTCCCTCTCCTTTCTCCCAGTCTGTAGCTGGAAGTGAAGCAAGTAGAGAAATGCCTGTGAATATATGCATGCAGATACCAAGGGTGTCCCTGGTATCTTGGGAAGGGGTGGGGGATTGTGAAATTCACAATTAAAATTAATTTGTATGGGTGATCAGATGATTGTGTATGCAATGCAATAAATCAATTGATTGCAATTGCCGTTAATGAATATTTTAACAGAGAAATATGAGTCAAGCCAATTAATTTTTATGTTGCAATTTCATTTTTCTCTCTAGGTTAACTTGCATTTATTTTCAACTATATTGTTTCAAATACGAGGTGTGTGTGTGTGTGTGTGTGTGTGTGTGTGTGTGTGTGTGTGTGTGTGTGTGTAAGAGACAATAGTATTCTTTTCTTCACTCATTTATTTTTCCATCAATTCTTACTGATACTCTGTGTCTTTTACATGCCATTTCTTTTTTGTCTGCTTTGGTAGTTTGAGGGAGTCTAAGTTGTAAAATATATTGATACCTTTTCTCAAGGCTGTGATGTGATATAATAAATTATTGTACATAAATTATTATATCAAATAATACCAAATGTAAAATTTGAAACCTAGCTGCTTGAAAAAGACTGCACACGTTCTCTTAGCTCATGGTGTGGTTCAGATAGTCACCTCTGTGCCTATTTGTTCTTCGGCCACTTCTCTCTGTAAAAGCAAGGGCAAGGTTGTCTGAGTCCACCTTCACTGTTCAGATGCCATCCTCACTACTGCCTGTAGGTCATGCCTGCAGAAAGCTTTTCCAGAAATGCAAAAGAGTTCAGCACTTGCCTTCCCTTTCTGAAATCATGATTCACCCAAGGGAACAGAAGTTACTGAGTTTATGCTAAGTGGAAGCACTCACTTACTGTTCCACTGAGTTCTAAGTAGATCAGGGCCAAGAACAGTCCCTTCACCTGCACTTGCACCACTAATGTCTCAGAATGGTGTTGAGTAAATAGGAAGTATGATCCCTATGGGAGTGTGGACAACAGGGCATCCTGCCCAAGAGAAAAGCAAAAAGCACGTTTAGCATAATCTTCTAAGGGTAATGGGCAAGGCCTTTGTCATCTGACCCCAAGAATGTCAGTGGCTTCCTCTCTAGAAACATCATTTGCCCTGGTTCTCAAATGCCATTTTAAAGGTTGTATTCTTCTGTTCACTATGTTTCTGCTTTCTGACATGAAACTCTCCCCCTGACATCAGTTTGACCTCTGCTTACTGCTCGCTACTACTCAGATGCCAACTCTTCTGGGCAGCCTGTCTGAACTGCTTCTCCTTTGCCACAGGCATTTCTATTATTGCCAGAATTATGCTGCAGTTTAATTGTTATTGTCTAGGTCTGTTGTCCCCTTCCTCTGTCATTTGTCTCATGACAGCAAACGCAGCAGCTTTTGAGACTAGAACGCCAATATTTTCTCTTTCTAGTTCCAGCCACTCTGAATTCCTGGTACGCAGTAGTAGACAAATGTTTGTAGAGAGAAATTATGAAATGCAGGATTATTTGAAGAATTCCCTTAAATCAGTAGAGTACATACATTTGCAAGTGTCCTTGTGACAAAAGTTACCCTCTTCTTTTTTTTAAAAAAATATTTATTTAAATTAAGTTAGTTAACATACAGTGTTATAGTATTGGTTTCAGGAGTAGAACCCAGTGATTCATCACTTACATATAACACCCAGTGCTCATCCCAGCAAGTGCCCTCCTTAATGCCCACCACCCAATTACCACATCCCACCACCTACCTCCCCTCCAGCAATCCTCAGTTTGTTCTCTGTATTTAAGAGTCTCTTATGGCTTGCCACCCTGTCTGTTTTTATCTTATTTTTCCTTCCCTTCCCCTATGCTCATCTGTTATGTTTCTTAAATTCCACATCTGAGTGAAATCATATGATATTTGTCGTCTCTGACTTACTTCCTTTAGCATAATACACTCTAGTTCCATCCACATTATTGCAAGTGGCAATATTTCATTTCATTTAATGACCGAGTAGTATTCCAGTGGGTGTGTGTATGTGCATATGCATACATACATACATACACACCACATCTTCATTATCCATACATCAGCCGATGGATATTTGGACTCTTTCCATAATTTGGCTATTATTGATAATGCTGTTATAAACATTGGGTTGCATTTGCCCCTTCAAATTACCGTTTTTATATCCTTTGGACAAAAAGCTAGTAGTGCAATTGCTGGGTTGTCAGGTAATTCTATTTTTAACTTTTGGAGGAACCTCCATACTGTTATCCAGAGTAGCTGCACCAGTTTGCATTCCCACCAGCAGAGCAAAGGGGTTCTCCTTTCTCTGCATCCTCACCAACATCTGTTGTTTCTGAGTTGTTAATTTTAACCATTCTGACCCCTCTTTCAACAAGTTCAGGACATCCATTTAATCCTGTTCTTTTCTTGTATTATTCAAATGTCTTTAGTTGACTTGCATTGCATTTCAGAACCAAATTAAAAAAAAAAAAAGAAAACAACCCTCTAGATTCTAGAGTCTAGAAGAGTGGTGATCAAAGTTTGGCAGGCATCAGAATCCCCTAGAAGCCTGGTTAAATAAATGATGCACGGGTTGTGGTGCCAAGCCATAGAGATTCTCATCCTGTAACTGGAGGTTAGTTAGGGTCTGAGAATTTGCATTTCAGATGATGCAGGAGATGCTGATCCTGCCTGTCCAGGGACTCCTGTGAAGAATCACTGTTCTAGAATGCAATGAGGTGTAGCTTCTAGTTATAGGCAGACATTAGAGTTATGCCTGAGCCTCATTGCTAGGCAGAGTCTGGAGGTTTTAATTCACTCTTCACACTCTGGTGTTGTTCCCAGTCATTGTCTCATTTTGCTAGGGCACAGCACAGGTGAAGTAGGCAAATAACTAAAGTACTGGGGAAAGGTCTGTGTTTTGTTAACCTTTTTTTGTAAGTTAAGTTCACAAAAGAAGATTTGCTTTCCTAGGCTTATTTTCTCCCTTCTGGTCATCTTCCATCAACCCCAATCACAAGGTTACAGCAGAAGGACTACTGGTGGCTCTTTTTTGTGACAGAGGACATCTTTCCCACGGATACATGCGCTTGGTCCAGGAGTGAACATCTGGTTAAAGCTAGAGTTGAATATCCTTTCTCTTCTGAGAGGATCTGGAATTGGCCTATGAGACTCCTGTCTCCATGTGGCTTTGTTTTGAACAGAGAAGATAAAACCATAAGGCTGTTACCAGCCTTTTTCTATTAGGTGACTGGGATAAAAACCGGACAGTCTAGGGCAGGAAAGGTGAGAAAGGCAAATTATAGCAGAGCAGATATGAGAGGAGGGCAGAGAGTAGTCAGAAAACCTCAAGCCCTTGGCCAAGGGCATTCCTGGGATGCAGCTCTATGCCTGCCCTTCTGTCCCATGGTGCCTTCAATGCATTTATAATGAATTCTGCTTTTTGCTCAATAAACCTTAACTTGGTTATTTTTCAATGAACACTCTAAATAATAATACATAATATCGGGACATTCTTAACTCATAAATTAGAGTATATAAGAATTGTGAATTCTGATGTTTAGAAACATGTGGACAAAGTATTTGATGATACTTTTTTTTTAGTTAGTTATTTTGTGATTGGAGAACTCTGTGATGTTTGTGAATTTTCTTCAGAATTCCTTAGGAATTTCTCATGATTCCACTCTGTTAGAATTTTTAGTGCATAATAGTAGATTGCATGGAGTATGTCCAAATAAACAAATAATGCCTTATTCCTCACATTGTACTCTAAGGATGACCATTTTGGCATAAAGTCTGAATTTACCTACAGGAACAAAGAAACATGAAAGGATTGGAGACAATGTAATTCATTTAGAGTAAGAACAGGAGAGAGAGAGAGGATAACAGGTTGAGAGACCTGAATAAAGTTTTCAATGGCATTTAAGGAAAGTGAGAACAGAGAAGTGAAAGGATACCAGCCTAAGTCAGCAACCCAGTGACACAGTCTATCTCTCAAAATTGCACTGGAGTGGGTTTTCATGACTAAGAGATAGTACATGCATGTCTTCTGCCCTGGCTCATTCCACTGATCTTCAAGACCTCATTTCCTTCTCACTTCCTCTAAGAAATATTACCTGATTTTCCCAGTTCAGTCTGATTACAATCTCAAATATCCGCATTTGTTGCTGCACATTTCTGCCAATTTAAGCTGGCAATTCTAGCCATCTCGTAACATTTCCACTATTGTTTTCTGCTGTCATTTGGTGTTTTATTTTAGAGTCACTTGTTATTGTCTGCTCAATGAATCAGCAAATACTTACAAGTCAATGTGTCAGTATTTTACTACTATCATTGCAAACTTTACAGATGCCCCTGACACAGAAATGTAAATACTTGAATTATCGAAGAATTAAAATGAAATGATGTTACCTTCAAATTTGGTGTCAAAAGTTAGAGGCCATCCTCTGTAATATTTCACCTCCAGATTCTTTATTCAATATTTATGTGCTCTTAATTGCAAACAGATTGGCTGAATTAAGGGACACAGTTCCAAAAAGGGCCAGGATAATTTTACTGTTGGCTAGGTATTTTGAAAATCTGTTATTCTCAAAATACCCAAACTAGTAATTGTAATTAGTAGTTCTCTGAATCAGCATTTAGCATTCTGAATTTAACTCATATTTAGTATGTGTGTGTGTGTGTGTGTGTGTGTGTGTGTGTGTGTGTATAGATATGTTTACGTAAATAATTAGGATAGAGTCCTAACACCACACACATACACACGCAGATGGGGCAATTTAGAGGATTACTTTCATATTATACATATAGGTGTGTGTATATATGACAATATATATGCATATATACACATACACATTTATGTAGAGACAGAGAGATGCATTACTTGGAGTTTAAGTCAGATGTGCACACAATTTCTTGTACAGACATACACATATTCTCATTATGTTCAGATTCTTGGATTATGTAATTTCACAGGTCCCCCATATATAGATGATGCAGCACAGCAAATACAATTATAATTACCTGCAATCAATACAACCAATTTCAAATGGTGACTACGATCTATGAAAAATGGTGATTTAGGATACTTCCACAAACCACAATTACAGAGACATAAAACCCTCCAGGAAAGAAACATTTATCCCAACAACCTGTTTATTACCACAGAGGAAACCTGAATTGAGTTTCATAAACTTTGCATCAAAATTGAGTCTCTTATCTAAAGTGAAAGGAAAACAGTAGTTAATCCTTATTTAGCCTCAGCTCCTGGGAAGTCAAAATTACAATGGCCATTTTCAGTTGGGCAAACTGAGCCCCACAGAGTACACCCATTACCCTAATGCCACATTGAGTCAAGAATTGACCTCCTTCTTGACTTGGGCCCTTGACTTTTCCTTCAGGACAAATGGAGAGTCTGCCAGACATCATTAAGCATGATTTCTTCTTCTAACAGTCTTTCGATCTAAGCTGTATTTTACTTAGAATCCACACACAGGGGAAAGCGGCGGCTGAGTGCCCCGCTAGAAATGAGCAATAACATTCAAACGAAAATTGGAAGCTGAAGATCTAATCATTAACAACAGATGGTTCAACTTGAATCCGATAAACAAGTTTTGTTGTTTGCTTTCCTTTCCCCCTCATCCACTTGAACTTCGTGTGAGCATGCTTGCATGTAAAAGTGCTGGTCCCTAAGTCAGCAGCATGGGTGGCTCACCTGATGGAAGGAAAGCTTTTATGGCCAAGTTGCAGTCTTTTCAACTTGAAACACGCTTGATAGTCCAATGTTGAAAGCAAGTCCAAGTCTGTGGCATGCCTGCCCTATTTGTTCTCTTTGTGAGAGTTTCACGACCATGGTGTCATTTAATGTGCTCCAACAAAGCCTTTTCATCCGGTCATATTGCTGTTCTTTGTCTGGTCTTCAGCCAGGGCACTTGCCTTTCTAAAATCACAAACCCAAAGGGCATTTGTTATGCCTGCCTTGAATCCTCCTCTTCTTTGTGTTCTGTTTTCAAGAAGTAGAGGATGGCATACGAAGAACACCACACTAGAGAATATAATGAGCACTGGGAGTCTCTATCAGAAAGCATCGTAGGCATAATAGACATGCACATGTGCTCCCCCAATTGTAGCCCCTGGGAAGCAGATAATCAAGCTTTAGGTTTTTCTCCACTGTCTGTATTGGATATGTATTTAATACTTTGCAGAATGAAATATCCTTCAAAGCATATAGATTAAGTAGATCCAATGTTATTTTATGTGTGGTCCATTACTGTATCCTTAACCTCCAGATGAGTGGAAGTAGGTTGCAGAAACAGTAGTTTATTTTAAAAAATTTAAAAAAGCAGCCTATTATTAACCAGTCATCACACAAAAGTCCAGAAGACAATGAAGAACAATCCTTTATCAGACTTTCCACAATTCCCCAAAGGGGGGAAATCAGCAGAGGAACCTCTTGGTTTTTTTAGATAAGCTCACATCTTATTCTCTACAGCTTGAGAAAGGTGACCTGAGCCTCCTAAATCCTCCGGTTGCCCATCGGTCATACACCCAGAACCCCTTATGATACCTGTTTTCTTTATCTTTTTTTAAAATTTTCTTTATTTTGAAACAGAGAAAGAGCAAGTGGGGGAGGGACAGAGAGAGAGAGAGGGAGAAAGAGAGAATCCCAAGCAGGCTCCACACTGTCAGCGTGGAGCCCGATGCGGGACTTAAATCCATGAATAGTGAGATCATGACCTCAGCTGAAGTCAAGATGCTTAACTGACTGAACTACCCAGATGCCCCATTCTTTTTTACTTTTTTTTTTTTTTTTTTTTTTTATATATGAAATTTATTGTCAAATTGGTTTCCATACAACACCCAGTGCTCATCCCAAAAGGTGCCCTCCTCAGTACCCATCACCCACCCTCTCCTCCCTCCCACCCCCCATCAACCCTCAGTTTGTTCTCAGTTCTCAACAGTCTCTTATGCTTTGACTCTCTCCCACTCTAACCTCTTTTTTTTTTTTTTTTTGTTCCCCTCCCCCATGGGTTTCTCTTAAGTTTCTCAGGATCCACATAAGAGTGAAACCATATGGTATCTGTCTTTCTCTGTATGGCTTATTTCACTTAGCATCACACTCTCCAGTTCCATCCACGTTGCTACAAAAGGCCATATTTCATTTTTTCTCATTGCCACGTAGTACTCCATTGTGTATATAAACCACAATTTCTTTATCCATTCATCAGTTGATGGACATTTAGGCTCTTTCCATAATTTGGCTATTGTTGAGAGTGCTGCTATGAACATTGGGGTACAAGTGCCCCTATGCATCAGTACTCCTGTGTCCCTTGGATAAATTCCTAGCAGTGCTATTGCTGGGTCATAGGGTAGGTCTATTTTTAATTTTCTGAGGAACCTCCACACTGCTTTCCAGAGCGGCTGCACCAATTTGCATTCCCACCAACAGTGCAAGAGGGTTCCCGTTTCTCCACATCCTCTCCAGCATCTATAGTCTCCTGATTTGTTCATTTTGGCCACTCTGACTGGCGTGAGGTGATATCTGAGTGTGGTTTTGATTTGTATTTCCCTGATAAGGAGCGACGCTGAACATCTTTTCATGTGCCTGTTGGCCATCCGGATGTCTTCTTTAGAGAAGTGTCTATTCATGTTTTCTGCCCATTTCTTCACTGGGTTATTTGCTTTTCGGGTGTGGAGTTTGGTGAGCTCTTTATAGATTTTGGATACTAGCCCTTTGTCCGATATGTCATTTGCAAATATCTTTTCCCATTCCGTTGGTTGCCTTTTAGTTTTGTTGGTTGTTTCCTTTGCTGTGCAGAAGCTTTTTATCTTCATAAGGTCCCAGTAATTCACTTTTGCTTTTAATTCCCTTGCCTTTGGGGATGTGTCAAGTAAGAGATTGCTACGGCTGAGGTCAGAGAGGTCTTTTCCTGCTTTCTCCTCTAAGGTTTTGATGGTTTCCTGTCTCACATTCAGGTCCTTTATCCATTTGGAGTTTATTTTTGTGAATGGTGTGAGAAAGTGGTCTAGTTTCAACCTTCTGCATGTTGCTGTCCAGTTCTCCCAGCACCATTTGTTAAAGAGACTGTCTTTTTTCCATTGGATGTTCTTTCCTGCTTTGTCAAAGATGAGTTGGCCATACGTTTGTGGGTCTAGTTCTGGGGTTTCTATTCTATTCCATTGGTCTATGTGTCTGTTTTTGTGCCAATACCATGCTGTCTTGATGATGACAGCTTTGTAGTAGAGGCTAAAGTCTGGGATTGTGATGCCTCCTGCTTTGGTCTTCTTCTTCAAAATTACTTTGGCTATTCGGGGCCTTTTGTGGTTCCATATGAATTTTAGGATTGCTTGTTCTAGTTTCGAGAAGAATGCTGGTGCAATTTTGATTGGGATTGCATTGAATGTGTAGATAGCTTTGGGTAGTATTGACATTTTGATAATATTTATTCTTCCAATCCATGAGCAGGGAATGTCTTTCCATTTCTTTAAATCTTCTTCAATTACCTTCATAAGCTTTCTATAGTTTTCAGCATACAGATCCTTTACATCTTTGGTTAGATTTATTCCTAGGTATTTTATGCTTCTTGGTGCAATTGTGAATGGGATGAGTTTCTTTATTTGTCTTTCTGTTGCTTCATTGTTAGTGTATAAGAATGCAACTGATTTCTGTACATTGATTTTGTATCCTGCAACTTTGCTGAATTCATGTATCAGTTCTAGCAGACTTTTGGTGGAGTCTATCGGATTTTCCATGTATAATATCATGTCATCTGCAAAAAGCGAAAGCTTGACTTCATCTTTGCCAATTTTGACGCCTTTGATTTCCTTTTGTTGTCTGATTGCTGATGCTAGAACTTCCAGCACTATGTTAAACAACTCTTTTTTACTTTTTAAATATTTATTAGTTTTTGAGAGAGAGAGAGAGAGAGAGAGAGAGAGAGAGAGAGAGAGAGACTGTGAGTAGGGGAGGGTCAGGGAGAGAGGAGGACAGAGGATCCAAAGTAGGCTCTGTGCTGACAACAGAAAGCTGATGCAGGGCTGGAACCCACAAACCCCGTGATATCATAACCTTAACCAACTGAGTCAGACGCTTAACCAACTAAGCCACTGAAGTGCCCTGGTATCTGTTTTCATTGTGGAGTCTTTTTCTGTTCATTACTTATGCAGAGGACACAGGGGATTTTCAAACTCCTGTGTTGGCATCTCTCTTTTCTTCCATGGACTTTAGCCCTAATTGTCAAGCATTTCTTTACAGAAGGATTTTCTTTCTATAAAGCCATGAAAGTACACGAGGCAGAAGAAAACTGAAGCTGTCTCCATCTAGACTCATGATCATAACAAATATGAAATAACATATTTTGCATTGCCAGAGTTAATCTTAGTATGATGTTTCTGCTGTATTACTCAGAAAGAAGTGTAGTCTTCCTTTTTTTTTTTTTTTTTTTTAAGCTGTAGTCACATTGCAAAAGATTAAATTCTGCAAGTAACGGACTAGGAGGAGATCCTCATAATACATAAATCCAGGGCCGCCTGGGTGGCTCAATCTGTGAAGAATCCAACTTCAGCTCAGATCATGATCTTATGGTTCATGAGTTTGAGCCTGCATAGGGCTCTGTGCTGACAGCCTGGAGCCTGGAGCCTGCTACAGATTCTGTGTCTCCCTGTCTGACACTCCCCTTTTCACCCTCTGTCTCTCTTCCTCAAAAATAAATAAATGTTTAAAAAATATTAAAAAAATAAAGATAATAATACTACATATATCCAAAAAGAACTCATATTCATAATAAATATTATAATATATTTGTATATATATTACTATAATATGTGTGCACATGTGTGTATATATATATATATGTACATATATATGTATATATATATATGTGAGAGAGAGAGAGAGAGGGAGGGAGGGAGATATCTTCAAATTAGCAAGGAAAATACAACCTGATTAAAAATATGTAAAAGACATGAAGTGGTATTTACAAAAAAAAAAAAAATAATAGTAATCACAATCCAAGAAGTATGTGAAATAAGTCATAAGCGGAATCCATTTTAAAACCATATTTATGAAAGGATGAAAATTAAAGACTGACAACATCAAGGGTTCATAAGGATATGAAGCAAATGGAAATTGTTGACATTGCTAATGTTTAAGTTGAACAAACACTTTGGAAGATTGTTTGGTCATACCTACCAAAACTAAATACATGCCTCCTTTATCCCATTTCTAGGTGTCCCATTTCTAGGTATTTCATTTTTATATATTTATACATTTAGATCTCCTTACCCATTTCTGTGTATATTTCTAGGTATAGTTCAAAGAGAGGTTAGAATTTCTGATACCTTCCTTTCAGTCACATCACTTAGGGAATTGTGTGAAAGTAGAGTGTCAGTACCTGCATAGTCCTAGACTGAGACATTCTTGGATCTCTGGTTTTAAAGAAGAGTAATACAGATCATTGGGTAATATGAGGAAGGGAGGAAGAGAACTGATTTGGACAGAAGTCTCGTCTAATCAAAATAATCAAGTGGGGCTCAGGCTTTGATGTGAGAAGGGAGTAGATGGTAGTCATTCTCATCCAGTGTCAGAAGCCAAGGGCACCACTGTTTGGCAGTCGTGGAAAGCATGGGCCCAGAATGTCTGGGTAGTTCTTCATGTCAGAAAGACTTCTTAGCCCCATTGCAGGAAAGTATACCAAAGTCAAAGTCCATCCCCAAAGAGAAGAAATTAAGAGAAATAACAGGTTATTTCAAGGTCAGGACATATTGGCTTTAGGGACAGGCTCTGACAGTAGCAAGTTGCTAGTGTGGGTACCAGGGTGACAAGTGGAAGCTCCTGAGAAGGTATAATGTTTAGCCAAATGGTAATTTTGGCATCCATGAGAGGGAGTTGACCCGAGACTCTCCAGAATCCAAAAGTGGAAATGTCAGACCGCCATCTCCACTTTCACTAATCGGGAAGAAAAGTTTATCAATTAGTCAGACTGAGTTCTTCTAATTAGTTTGGGGATTGGGCAAAGTTTAGACAGCAGATGGTAGGCTTTCAGTAGGTAGACGTGGCAGGGAAAGCAGGGACGGTCAGGAGATGACACTGGGAAAAAAGTCATTTCTCTATCTCCATGTAGAGTTAATACAGTAGATTAAAAGTATAGCCCAAGAGTTGGTCTGCTTTTTTGTTTATTGGTTGTATGCAACTCCAATTGATTGATTTGAATGCATTGACCTTTGTTGGGCTGAATTAAGTTATCAACCAATACTGTTGAACCATCTCATAAGGTACAGATGATGTCTATTATGTTACTGACAACACTGGTTCAGTTTAACTCAACTTCAGAACACAAAGTAGAATACCTTCCATGGTAGAGGAACACAATGATTGGAACTGTTTACAGTTATTTATATTTCAGCTTATTATTAATCTTGGAGTGAATTTGCACTCCCAAGGACACTTAAGGTTAATTGCTTGCTATATTTAAAAAAAAATATATATATATACACACATATATATGTATATATATAATTTTTTATTTAAAAAACTATTTTTAATGTTTTTTTGTTGTTTGTTTTCTGTTTTCTTTTTTAGAGAGACCGCATGAACAGGGGAGGGGAGGAGAGAGAGGGAGAGGCAGAACATCTAAAGCAGGCTCTAGGCTTGGAGACTGACATGGGGCTCAAACTCACAAACAGACCTGAGCTGAAGTTGGATGCTTAACTAACTGACTGAGCCACCTAGGTGCCCCCCATATATATTTTTAAAAGCTATCTATACCTTGTTGAGGTTTGCCATACTAGTCAATCACTTGTTGAGCTATTAGTCATTGGTAATTAAAAATAAGAGGAACTTGACTGGGAGAGAATCCAGAAGTTTTGTCTTGTTTTATTGTTGTTTTCCCCTTTATTTCTTAGTGATAGCAATTAAGGTGTCTAACTTCAATTTTCAGTAGTGATAATTTGTATACTTTTGAACAGTAATCAAATATTGCACACCTACCACATTGGTGGCTAAAGTTCAAAGATTCATTAAAATCACCTTTTTTCTATAGATAGTTAGATAATCTTAATACTAAATTTTAGCCCCTTAAAGAAAGGAGGCAAGTCATTCTTATAGTTTTACTCCTAATTTCAATATGTTGACTGAAATATCAAAGTTTTTCAATGATAATGAAAAGAATAACTATATTATTGTGTCCAACTCTTCTTGTTTCCTTCAAGCAGGGAGATTATGCATTTCTGCTTGCAGTACTTTCACTGCACTTTTAATTCTGGGACCAGCTGTAAATTTAGCTTTGGCCAATAAAATGTGGACAGACATGACATATATCATACCTGAGCAGAAGCTCTGTATGTATCTAACTTTTTGATCCTAGAAGGAAGCCCTCAGAGCCAAACAAGATCCCAAGCAGCCTCGATCAAGAGATTTGATGTGCTGGTATGCAATTTGAGCAGGAAATAGATCTTTGTTGTTGAACGCCACTAGGATTTTACAGAGCTCATTGATGAATATACTCCAGTCATCAATTAAATGGACAGGTGAAGTATTTTACCAGTTGAAAGCTTAACTTAACCAAAGTTGTATTTATCTGTGGTATATTTTATGATACTGATTAAGCACTTCAAAAGATATCTCCTACTTGTAACAAATTCAGGAGAGGGTCTTTCTTACCTGAGTGAACCAAAAATTAGGACCCAACATCAAGAACCATGTTAACTACTCAGGGCTTAGAATACTGGGTAGGTTTTCACACATTAGGCGTGAAAAAGAATAGTACCTGTGTTAATTCTGTCAATCAGGAAGTTTGTGGTTAGGGTTTGGTTATCATAGGGTAAGGGGACTATGCATTGTGCTATCAAAATTAGTCAGTTTTTCTTATTTCCCAGTTGATTTTTCAGTAGATTTAATTTGTTACGTGTCATATCTTCTTAGAAAAGTTGCTCTAGAAAAGCATTACCCACTCTCCTGACATTTGATTCAACCACAATGATAAGAAGCTTTTTGTTTCAACCTGATTTACTGTTGACAGTGGTAGTTCCATTGAAATTCCTGAAGAAATTTGGGTCTTAGCCTGCAAGTAACAAAAATCTCAATTCAAATCAGCATAAAAATTAAGGTGGTATATAAGTTTATATGACTGACAGACTAAAGTCAAGTAGGGTCCATATTTCTCTTTGCTTTGATGTTTTCAGTTCTGTTGTATTTTGTGTATATGTTTTGGGCTGAAACTTGCTTTCATCCTGTTCATTTATTTATTTTTTTAAATAGAATCAAACAAGGACTAGGACAATGTTTCTTGTGTCAAATGCTACCCTTGAATTTTGGGATAGAATTCCCCCCTTAGTCTAATTGGTGTAACTTTGGTCAACATTCTTCTGTCAGGATCATGCATGGGAACACCATAAATTAATTAGCTCAAGCCTGGATGCCTGAATCCATTACTGAGGGATGGTATTGTGGTCAACTTCCCTTAACCTGATGGGCTACGTAGGTGATCAAACATTATTGGAAATTAGGTTGGTATAGGAGATGGGGTCATGGATGCTGAGTCCACGGGTCCACTCTACCAGTATAAAGTAAATGCTGGGGTGTGGAAAATCAAATGAATGTGGTAATAATTTTTACTTTCTTCTTCCAAAGTTCTCGTATTTGCCATCGGAATTACGCATTCATAAATCAACACTCAATTCATCTCTTTATAGTGCATTTTCATACCTTCATATTTATATCATTGCCTCTGCCAGAAATGACTTTCTGTAACACATCTACTTATTGAAGTTCTATATATCCTTTAACACCTGGTTTAATTATCTTCTCCTTGAATATGTCCTGATCAATTCAGACCACAGTGATCTCATCTTCCTATGACCCGTATAGTATTTGTTGTCAAAACTACTAATTTATTAATTAGTTATATACTATCTTATGACATAATCAGTACCTGAAATTGTTGCTCACCATTTTGTTAATCTTTTTGTGTGTTCTAAGTCTTGAATTTCACTATAAGATTTGACTTCTAAAGGAAGAGGCCATGTGTTTTTCATTTCACATAGTTTTTTTAATAATACTCCACTGATACAGATTGATTGCATAGTTAACTTATATATAATTTATTTTTCAATTAAATATTGAATGATAGAACTATTAACATTTTTTGAGGGATGGCAATTTTGCTTTCAAAATTATATTAACACTAGAACCTATGTAAGTGCAAATTTTCTTCACCTATATATAAGCAAACTTTTTTTTTTAATCCCAGCCTGGAGAAACAGAATTGGAAGGTGAGAATGATTATCCTTCATCCCCTAAGATGATTTGAGCCAGCAATGTCCATTTTAAGAAGGCCTTCTCCTTGTGCAAAAGGATTCATCTTAAGATTTACTCAGGTTTAGTAATTTCTACAATGCAGGTTTAGTTTGAATCAGGTAAAATAGACTAGGGTTTCGGGACTGATTTTGAAGAATATCAGGATCTCCCTTATTGAGCTTTGTCCCCTGGCCCTGTTCCCGTGGACACAACTGATTCCTAGAGATGCCTGCAATAGTACAGTTAATGAAAACAAATAAAAAAAAAGATTTTTTAAAAATATATAATACATGAAGCAAAAATCAACAACTTGGACTTCATTAACTCGTTCATCAAATATATATTGAGCATCTGATTTTCATTTTCTAATTCGAAAAATAAGCAAGCTTCATTCTAAATGTAAGTTTCTGTTTAGCTCTAAATCATGCTGTTTCCCAAGATCATATAAGGAAACAATATCAAGAACAGAACTTGAATTGCAGATTTTATAATTAAGATTTTTATGCACACTGCCTCTAAGGACCTCCCTCCCTTGAGTCCTCACAAATTTCCCAGATTTCCTGATGACTTGGGAGTTGAATATTCACTATGGTTTGTGAGAAATGGGTTGAGCCTGTGGCCATGAAGGCAAGAGAAGTTGCCCCATCTGCTTTTCTTCCCCACTATGTATGCTCATTGAATGGAGATGCTTACCTGATTTCATTAGCTAACATGCTTCAGGCAGTGCTTAATCCCAGCAACTAACAGAAAGGCTGTCATTTTTGTCCTAACTCCCCTGACCTTCCTATTAACATAGCCTTCCTCATACTCAAATGTTCTTCTAGGCACTCTTTGAATCCAGTGACCTACTCTCGGAGGACTCTGTAGTCTGTTTCCAGTATTAATTTGATATAATTGATCTTGCAAAAGGCAATTAGAAACTATAAATTATTCTTTTTCAATTAAATATTTAACCACAACAGAAACAAAGAAGATCCTAAATGCATTAATTTAAAATCTTCCTCCACGTATAAAACCAAAAGAAGTGCGGGATTATTTTTCCCAGAAGTGAGAAATTATCTGTAAAGAATGCAATAAAAATTAGAAATACTTTAACTTAATTTGTCAACAAAATAATAGATATGACTGTATTACTCTGTTACAAATCAATTATACTAAGTTTACTTTCATTTAATTAGTTTCATCAGTATGTGCTGTAATTGTTAATGCATCAAACTATAAATGATGAAATAAGGTTAAATGAGAGTTCTCAAAACATGTATATTTTACACTGTGGGGGAAAAATCACAGCAAAATATCATAAATAATGTAAAAGATCATCTAAACTGTTAGGTTTTTTAGATATCATTTTTGGATGAGGAGAGTGGAAAAAAGAAAAAAAATAGCTTTCCCAGAAGAGTTTTCCCCTTCTCCCCAGTTAACAGGCATTTACATCATAGCTGATTAGAACTAAAAGTTCCCATGCAGTAACTAATATACCCCCACTTTTTTTTTAATAAGGATCCTGATGCCTCCAAAGAGTGAAGAGATTTGCTCAAGGCCAGCCTAGCACCTAGTTTATTAGATAACTAGAATTAGAACCTTGATTTTATGAAGTGTCAGACAAGGCCGAGCTCTTCAACTTCATAATGCTTCCTTCCATTCTCCAGTAATGATTATGAAACATACATTTCTCTTTGATTCTCAGAATTTCCCCCTATGGCTAACACAATTTACTTGATATGTGAGAACATAGCACAAAATAAAAGTTGCATTGAGTCACAGGGAAATAAAAATCTTACCCTATTTTGTGCTACTAAGTACAGCTGATACTTTGGATGCTGAAGGGCAATAATTTAAACAAAATTGACACTGTGCTGGTTTTATGGATTTCTAATGTGTTTCGTCTTGGGTACATTGGACATATTGCTGCCTTGGCTTCTGTTGCGTCTAACACTGAGGTTTGGAAATTTATACAAATCAAAAACTGCAGGCTACCTTTTTCAAAAGGCAGGCAGGCAGGCACAAATACTGTTTTGTTTTGTTTTTTTTTCCTTCCATATTTAGCTTGGTTGCTTATTAAAAACTTAACATTTCAGGAGGAAAAGAACGACATTTGGTTAAAAAATTGATTTAATATCCTCAGTCTTTATAGTTTATCAAGTGATTCATTTATTTTTTTCTTTTTCTTTTTTTGACATTTTGATTAAATTGTTCTCTCTGTATTTGCAAACTTTATAAAATTTGGCCTGTCTTGTTGTGGAACTTAATATCTAAGTTCTGTGGAATGTCATATCTAGAAAACAAAAACACAAAAAACAAAGCAAACAACCACAAAACAAAACCCATAGCCACGAAAACAAAGGCAAAAAGAATGAAAACTCCTCAAGTACAACATAAATGAAATAGAGGAACAATGTAAAGTTTTATGCAAGTTTCCTTGGATCACTTGGGTATCTTGCCCACTGGATATTGCTGTCATATTTTCTTTTAAGTAGGAAACAGGAAAATGACCCTATTTTCCCCTTGGCAGGTTGGTGTAGAGAAGGAGGTAAATGTATGTGTATCTCTCCATTTTTGTCCCCATCTCTGTATTTCTCTTTTGCTGTTATAGTTTCTGTCTTCTAGAAAACATTACATATTCCCTTAGAACATGCTATACAAAAGTGTGTCTATCTTTGGAATTTTATGAACAAAGAAAATAACCATGTTTTAGGGACCACAAACCAGAACATGTGGTCTAACTTTGGTTTTATTTTTCATAATCTGTCAATCTATTGACATTAAAATCCCCTCAGGCTCTTAGGCATTGACAGACTTTTAATGACTTGTGTATATCAGAAGAACTAAAAATGCTCTTCTGTATAGCTAAGTATTTCATCGCTTGTGTGGATGGAGCAACCATTTTTAGGCCCTCCAAGGCAGGGACATCCCAAAATACACATAAAGGGATCCCACATCCAGCAATAGGTAAACATCCTTCTGCTTGCAAAGGATGTACACATTACTTTCTGACAACGTCTCATTTTTGTTGAAAACCTAATACATCTTTGGCCTGTAATTCTCTGTCATCTCTTTGTGACTTTTAATATTTAGCAACTGGGGTAAATTTTAGTTACAATGTTTATTGTCATGATTCATATAATTATTTTGAAAATAGTGGCCTTCCATCAATATTCACACACCTTGTAGGAAAAGATGGGGTAAGATATTTTAAACTGAGATTGGCTAAGGAAAATATGAATTGTATAATCACTAACTTTGTGTATCTAGACGTGGATATTTACCTGGTTCCACCAGCTAACAAACACTAAGAAGTATAAGTTAGTAAAAATAAATAAGGGAGTTAGAGTAAAAGGAAAGTGAAATATACACAATGACCTAATGTGTGCAGAGAAGATGGTCAGTTCTGAATGCAATACTGAATCTAGGAGACCAGTATCTACAAAGGCCATTTGTTGCATTAAAAGATGAGACAAGTAGCTAAGATTTCTCAGAAATCCAAGTATCTTCTTAATTAAAAAAAATGTTTTTAGGAAGTAAAAATAAACAATTTAAAAATAACTGGATTGCTCAGTCAGTTGAGTGTCCAACTTCGGCTCAGGTCACGATCTCATGGTTTGAGCCCACATCAGGCTCACTGCTGTCAGTGCAGAACCCTATTCAGATCTTTTGTATCCCCCCCACCTTTTTAAATTTATTTAAGGAATTTTTAAACATTTTTTAACATTTATTATTTTTGAGAGACACAGAGAGCGTGCTGGGTTGAGGGGGGTGTGCAGAGATAGAGAGAGACGGAATCTGAAGCAGGCTCCAGGCTCTAAAATTGTTAGCACAGAGCCCAACGCAGTGTGAATTGTTAGCACAGAGCCCAACGCAGCGTTCAAACCCACCAACCATGAGATCATGACCTGAGCCGAAGTCAGATCTTAACCAACTGAGCCACCCAGTCACCCCTGTGTCTCTCTGTCTGCCCCTTCCCCACTTGTGTGCTCTTTCTTCAAAAATAAATAAATCTTTAAAAAAAGGAACATAACCAATGCAAATTGCAAGTAGATTTTCTCTTGCCAACTATGTCTTAATTCTCAAATGGATTGAATATTTTGATTGAATTGACCTATCAGGAAATTTCAAACATATAATATTTTTCTGTGGTTAGGCACAGCTTACTTGAAGGTGATCACCCATTTTTCTGATGGTGTATTATAACAGCCCTTCTTTCTCAGAGCATTATAATTTGGGAGGGTGTGTGATGTATAAACTTTCAGCTTAACTTTGAAGTGAAAGGAAAAAAAAGAACTTGAGGATGAAAAAGTCAGGTCTCGGGGAAGACATTTCAAAGGTTTTCTTCATTTTCTGATTTCTTTTGCTCTGAAAAAAATAAGTGGCTGGAGCAGTACCATGCATCTGAGAACTCAGAGACTGATAAGTTCTCCTAAGCCTATGTTTTGGTTTCAGCTTATTCATTAACCAGCCTGACACATGTAGGTAATAACTGCTTTTCCATCTCTTTGGGAAATATTCTCATAACCTTGGAATCTTCATGTCCATATCTGTAAATGTAGGATTTAGAGAAGAAGCTAAATGTCCTTCCAAGAATAATATCCAAGTCATTCAATAGAATAAATGCAGATGTAGGAGTACAGTCACCAGTGCATGTGATCATAGCCTGTTTGGACAAATCTGTATTCCAGAAGTTGGGAACTCCTCTTTTGGAAGTTGTCATATTTAAGAACATCTCAAGGAGAGTTTGAGTTTATTGTTTCCTAATGTTTAGTGTAATCAAGAATCCAAATGAATTGAATGGTAAATATGTTGGGGGGCATTTTAGAATGGCTGCTTTATTAAAAATTGGTATGCACATATCCTTTTCAGCTTTTCTATTCAAGTAGTAAGTACTTGTTGAGGAAGTAGACTGCTCAAAGCACTCTGCTTAGTGGTAGTGACAGAAGACATTTGGTACCCTCAGTGAGTTTGCATAAAAGTAGGACACATGGGGGCGCCTGGGTGGCGCAGTCGGTTAAGCGACCGACTTCAACCAGGTCACGATCTCGCGGTCCGTGAGTTCGAGCCCCGCGTCAGGCTCTGGGCTGATGGCTCAGAGCCTGGAGCCTCTTTCCGATTCTGTGTCTCCCTCTCTCTCTGCCCCTCCCCCGTTCATGCTCTGTCTCTCTCTGTCCCAAAAATAAATAAACGTTGAAAAAAAAAAAAATTAAAAAAAAAAAAAAAAAAGTAGGACACATGGTCTTTTAACAAATGATTACTCTAGTAATTATTTAATTATAGTTGGGGTACTAAAGAGAAAATGCAGAATGTTATGAAAATGAATAACAGAGGAGTATGATAAAATATAGGGGTTAGAGATAGCTTCCTAAGGAAATGATATTAAAGCAGAGAAGTAGAATTCAGCTCCTCAAGGGAGGTCCCTTCAAGAGCAGTTGTGTTATTCTCTGCTAGCATTGCAAGAGGTTTTGTGATACTTCGTTGTAGTTGGGGGTTGTTTGCAGTGGGGCAAGAGTCATTTGCAATTTACTTTCTCAGATGTTCTCCCAGTTGTTTGTATTCCAGCCCAGAAAGAGAAGAGATTGCTCTATTTCACAATTCATCAGGCTTTCAGCCCCTTGATGATAGAACTGTATTCTGCACATTATGCCCCCAAAAATGTTTGTTTTCAGAGCCTTGCACATGAAAGGTGCTCATTTAATGACTGTGAATCCATCTTTCTCTGGATTTTGACTAAGCCTGTCTTGTAAATCATACAAGACAGGAATATCAGAGTCCCAAGAAATGTGAGAATAGGAGGTTTATGTTGCTGGTGTTGTTTAAACATTGGTAGTGGAGAATTGGGAATGTGTTAAATCCTCTTTGGAAGATGAATATTATCTCATTCATCTAGGTCTGATAATTTATTATGTGCTGTTGATTGTATCAGTCTGCACATCTGTGTATTTGGTCTCACTAACTAGACTGCCCGTCCTTCAAGTTCAGGGACCACATCTACCATCATTGCATTTGACACAGGACCAACCGTTTACACATCTCTTGATATGTAGGTATGGGGCAATGGCGGAGGTGACCTGAGTATGAGAGTTGAGTCTTCTTGCTTCTCAGTTTTTGCACTACTTTCTTTTTCTTGATCATGTGAGATAAGATACGCATTATCAGTAGGTAGCTATGTGTTTGTAACAGTCCTGAAAATGATGGAGCTGTGTGCGTCCTGGATGTTCATTTGCTAGTTTAAAATCAGGAAGCTCTCAGCTGAAGATGTCATGAATATGTATGAGTGGTCCAACTGTTGCTCCTTCCTCCCTTCCTTCCTGGTGGGTGACTCTTTCTGAGAATACTACATCTGCCTTCCAACACCTTTTGTGGAGTAGATAGGGAGAAGGAAGGAGTGCTCTGTTATTTCGCATTGTCAGGTAGCAGGATATTTTTTTTCTAATGAATCTTAGGAAAATAGCAGTCTTTATCTTTCTTTAGGTCTGCCTCCTCTCTCTCTCTCTCTCTCTCTCTCTCTCTTTTGACTGATCTCCTCAGCCTTATATAAGCACACAATGCCTCTCATCTCTTTTTTAAAAAAGCAAAAAAATATGAGAACGGGAGGCAAGAATTTGCAGTGGCAGATTTTTGAAAGAATACATGTCTCTGCTTTCTTTCTTTCTATACTCCAAAGACATCCCACATACACAGATGTGACAACTTTTTTTTTTTAAAGCTAATTTGAGCGAATGCCTGTCTGGCAACTTACTCTTGGAATAGTTACACTTGCCCAAACTGAAGTTCTGCCTTTGTAGAGGTGACACTGACGGCATGTTATTACTGCACGCTTGGAAAAGATACACTAGGAGAAGGAAAAAGAAAAATAAAAGGCATGAAAATGAAATACGTGTGCTTGTGTTTTTGAGGATCTTTGTTAATGGAACTAGAATAGAGGTGTTTACCCAAATGTGACTTTGCTTTTGGAAAAAAAAAAAGGTATCTGGGAGGCATCTGGCATTGACTGAGCTTCCTTGTTATCCTTCATAAAGACTTTTTTCAAATATAGCAAAAAAAAAAAAAAAAAAAAGGAAGCAAATATAAGGGTCTTTGCTAAAGATTTTGGTATGGGACCAAGGAGAAGGAAGCAGTTCCTACTGCCAAATTTATTCTTAAATTTTATCTTTTTCATTTAATGTATTATTATCTGTATCTAATTTGTCACATTTTTTTTCAATATAGATATTGTGTGACTGAATTCATAGTTTATTGTGTGATAGATAAAATGATTGCCAAAGTGTCTGAGGAGGGCAGTGAAAACCTTTGTGGGTGGAGAAGAAAGCAACCTCTCCTCTTTCTGGGCTGTGCATCTCAATTCCATGTCATTCACTGGACAACTGCATTCCTTTCTTCCTTCTCACCCTTCTCTTTGTTTTTCTTCCTTTCTTTCCTTTATCTTCTTGTGTTTATCCTTTAATAAATGCAGCTTATATTTATATTTCTACTTATTTAAGGCATTGGGGGATATGGGGAATGCATAATGCATTTGTGGGGAACGTAAAGAATATTATATGCCACTCTTACCCTCAGGAGTTTGCTGCTATTTGGGAAGACATGATATATATGCATGAAATGTTGAATATAGATTCAGGATTTGAATGGCAATATAAGAATATAAATCAGATGAGCACTAAGTGCTATCAGCTCTTAGTTGAGAGATCAGTGCAGGCTGGATGGTCCGAGAGAGCTTTGTTATGTTCTCTCACCCTTCAGGAGCACGCAGTGCTGACATACACTTTCAGGTTTTATCAAGTTAGTTACATTATGATTCCTTGCCTGTTTTTCTTCCCAAATGTTTCTCAAATATTACTCAGACCTCAAAGTTTTGATTAAACTTTGTCTTCTCTATGAGGAAACCTGTAGTCTTTGCAGCTCACCAGCATCTCTTTTTTTTTCTGAATTCCTCTACATCGGCACTTATCTACCGCATACTGACCGATGGACAGCACACCATCTAATTCATACTTTGTTTTGTGTGTATAAATTTAGTGTCACCTGGTCTCTCAAAATTTCTGTTGTTCTGAGAAAAGGGCTTCATTTTGCGCTTCACATAGAGCTCATAGCACCAAACACATCATCTGACGTACCCTGTTGTGCAGTAAGTATTAACTGAGTTGATTTATAGCCTAGACCCCTTGAACAAATTCCTCTCTTTGCTGTATCTCACATCTCTTCCAGATCTAATACCCAGTGTGGCTTCATTTCTGTGACCAGAAGCCAAATCGTTCTTACAAATATTTGAGGCGCATTTCCTCGTTTGGAGTGATCACATTAGGAAATGAAAGCAGTTTTGGGAGACAAGTTAAGTTCTCATGGAGTTTAATGCCCGACAAAACTGGACGCTGCTGACAGCAGCAGAATTGCTCCACAGTATATACTTTTAGAAGGGTTAACTGCTTTTGGAACATGTAAGACCGCCTCAGCTCTCTGAGAAGATTGAGCCTTTAAGATTTATTTTTTATTATTTTATTTTAAAGCCATTTCAAAAGCCATTCAGTAGAGGGCATGGCAAGATGATCTCAGTGCTCCTCTAGGCTCTCTCGTTTTAGAATTCCAAATATCAACACACATACACATTCATATACACAGACACATTGGATTCAGTAAAAGGTGACTAAGTTCAGCTTTTCCTTACTGACACCCTGTCTTTCAAATCAGCACCCCAATTTTCTTCTTCTCCATGTCTCCTGGGCTCAAGTCCTGTTTGGCAAAGGAACCAGCACCGTTGTGATCCCTGGGAGAGTATCTAAAACGACAGTTGCTGAAAGGTTACAGCAAAATCTATTAGAAAAGAAAAGTTGAGGGAAATCAGGTGAGCTCATAGAAGAAAATAAGGAAAGATTGGCTCCCTTTTGGGATTAGGTCTAATTAAGGTGAGCAAGCAGCTGGGCCTGTTTGGAATAACAATTGTGCTAGCATGTCACTTTTTTCTGCTTAGTTGAAATTTATATAGTTTGGGAATGGTGGATATAAGAAAATTAGAGCTCATTTAGAATCTGTTGAAAGGACAGTGTGCCTTCATTATTAGTTTTGCATCTGAATTTTCCTGGGGCAGTCCTCTCTCTGTTATAGGTAATGGATTTTTCCCCAGATGTAATTGGATGAGTTTAATTTTTTCTTTCATTACCTGTCGAGGAGGCCTATGCCCCTACTTCCCTTTGTGTTTTATTAGGACTGTAACCCCTATTTAAATAAAGGCTTTGATTGTGCTTATATATGTTCAATCAGCACTTTCTGATTGAATAGTTCTGGTCACACAATGCTCTCGCCTAGCATTTTTTACTAATTACATTTTCGCCCTGGCTGGGTATGGGAGAACCTCTGATGGTGTTTGTTTGCTGCTTTTGATTATGCCGGTGATTTGGTCTATCTATGGTAGCACAAGGCAGAGAAAACAGACCTTCAGACTATAATCTTACTGCTCTTAGAAGGGATGGAAAGCCAAGGTGTATGCTGATAAATGCTTAGCAAGCAGTTCTATACAAAATGGAAAACAAAAAACGTCTTGGATTCGTAGCTTTCACTGATTTCCATGGTGTAAATACTCCAACCTTGGCTAATTTCAATATGGCATAATTGAATATGGAGTTGGGAAGAGATATATGCAATTCAGTCTCCAGAGCTGGTGCATGTGGCTCCTGCACAGGATGAAAAGTCTGTCACATTTCTGCCATGGAGGCCATGTACCTCATCCTCTTCACATTACAATTAAGATGGATACTGGTTGTTAAGCTCATTTAATTAGAGTGTGATTTCAATGATTTATATGTGGGGACTATATTCATGTTTTGTAGCCAAAGGCATTTTGAGGTGATTCTCCTGCCTGTGTGGAGAACTTGGAAATATATGGCTAGCCATATTATCTTAACTGAAACATACATGTTTCCCAAGAAATTCTCTAAATGTTTATATATTCTTTTCTAGTATATTAACAAGAATCTTCGTAGATGTATTATACTAGGAGTCAGAAGACCTTAGATTTTGTCCCAGCCATCATTAATGTATTCTTTATTCTTAAGTAACCCATTTAATATCAGGGCATCACCAGCTTACTCATCATTTAAGGAAAGGGAACAATGGTTCAGTTATAGCCTCCCATATAAACCTTCTAATTTCCATCTGGATAGCGTTACTTTTTCTTTTCCTTGGACATTTATGATATGTTATCTATGTCCTAAAACAGATTTTTAACTAGAAACTTGAGTGATAATATGTTTACATATATTGTATCTATAATATAACTTATGCTGATGGATCTTAAGAGTCTGGAAGGCAGAAATCATGCATTATTCATCTTTATATATTTCTTGATATTTAACCCAGGAACCTGAACAGATTATGGTAGAATGACTTTAGTGACAGACTGCCTTCCCTGTTAGACAAAGATATTAGTATGATAACATGAAAGAATTCAAACTAAAATCTTAAAATAAATTAAAAGCTTGTTACCAATGATAAATATTAATTTTATTTTTCGTGCTATAAATTTCTAAGACTTGTTAATGACTAGAATAAGGTACACTATTGGGATTTCATAGGCTAAAAAAGGGTTAAATTTTATTTTATTTGTATACTCTCTACAACTACATTTTTATTGAGAATCTCCCAAATAGGTGACAATAAAATAAAATCAGTTAAGTTCAATAAATATTCAGGCTTAACGATGTGCATTATAAATGCATAAGTTCAAAGGGCATTTCTTCTAAGTTGGAGAGATATTTCACTGGATTGAGATGTTGCTTTCAGCCTCCAGGCCAACCCACCATTGCATCATGGCCTCCAGAGTTGGTATATACAGTATAAATAGACTCTTGGCTCACTCTTATGTGCAATGAAGTGTAGTATGCTAGCAGTGCTGTGTAGTGATGAGGTCTATGACTAAGAAATTAGGAAAAAGGGGCTTCTTTTCTGAATCTTATCACTCTAACTCTGTAAGTTTCCATATTTTTTTTTTATAAAATAAGACAGATAATAGCTACTTTGCCTCCCTGCATCAAGTAGAGTATGTTCAAAAAAAGAGTCTTAAAATATAAAAGTTCCATAAGATGAAATAACCCCAGGCTTTTAATTGTTCATTATTAACCCAATGTCTGATTTTCAGGCAGTGCATATGACTATGAATAGTCAGTATAATTTAGGAGGCTGTAGGTGATTTCAAAATGGAACTGGGTCTGGAGTGGTCAGTTTCTAGAAAAATGGTAGACTAAAATAGTGTTCATATCTTCTACTACAAGAATGTCTAATGAAATAAAGTGAAACATGACCAACAGATACTAAATACATGGCAGAGTTTGTGAAAAAGAAAGAAGTGCTTTCTTTAAACAAAGAAAAGAAAAGGCAGTGAGGGCCAATACCAGCTCAAGTCTTGGATTTTAATCTACTTACAGAAAGAGGAGACAATGCCATGGGCTTTGTGGAATAAGAATTGAAATGTACTAATATAAAACAAGGACCTACCTGCTACAACCCAAGGAATAATTTTTGCACATTATTTATATGAATGAAATGTAAAACATAATTAAGAAAGATGCAATTTCAAGGAAAGTAATCTAAAAGATACGTATTGGTAAATACTAGCCAAAAGTAATCTGGTGTAACTTTCTTAATATCACCAGAACACTTTGTAAGAAAAAAAAAAAAAAACATTATTAGGTTAAGGAAGGTCTTTATATGTATATATATACATATATATATATATATGTATATATATATATACACACACACACACACACACGCATATATATATATATATATATATATATATATAACATTCAAGTCATAAGGAATATAATCCTGAACAACATAACCTCAAAATATATTATTCAAAAATTGACAGAAATAAAAGGAAAAACAGACAAATCCAAAATTAAAGTTGGAGATTTTAAACTTAATTCTCTAAGAAATTTATAAGTCACCAGACTGAAAATAAATGGTAAATATATAGCTGATTTATATCGAGTAGTATTTGAATTGATGTAAATAACTGAAGTGTATAGTGCTTCTATTAACTTTAATTGGAAGACCTGTCTAGTACAAAAAGAGAGTTATTTGTAAATAAAAGTTATGTAAGTAGTTTGAACATGAACCAACATATTTATTATTCACAGATATTATACTTATTAGCATAGAATATTCAACAGATAAGAAAATATAAGAATTCTATAATAACTAATAGGAGATTTTAGCATAATAAAACTAAAAACATTAGTATAAGAAAAATTGATAGTGTTTCTATGTACCAGTGATGATTAGTGCTTTAATTTCTAAAAAGGTAACAATCTGTAATTGGTTCTATAAAGTACCTAGAAGTAAATCTAATAAGACATATATTTAAGAAATTTATAAAAATCAATTTTGAAAAGTCATTGAAGAAAATAAAATAGTACTAAGATCAGCAGAGAGATAGACAAGGCTCATTAATGGAAATTTTTAATATTATAAAGATGGAGATTCTTCCATAAATTAATGTTAGTAGCAACACAATTTCCATCAAAAGTCCAAAACATTCTTTCAATGGAATCTGACAAGCTCCTCATAGAATTTACTTGGAAAGGGAAAGGACAAAGTACAGCCAAGATTATTTTGAAAAAAATAATAAAAATAATGTTGGGGCTTAATCCACAAAAACTTATTCCAAAGAAATAGCTATTAAAATAATTTGGTAGACAATTAGATAATAGAACAGAATTAAGAGTACCAAAGCATAACCACAGATAGAATGGGAACTTGCTATGTGACAAAGGAGGCATTACAAATCAGCAGGGAAATGTCAATCAGTAGGGAAATGATAGATTAATTCAATAATTGAGTTGTAAAAATTGACTTTCCTAATTGAAAAATTTAATCCCATCCTGATGGATTAAAATACAAAGAAAGAAAGAAAGAAAGAAAGAAAGAAAGAAAGAAAGAAAGAAAGAAAGAAAGAAAGAAAAAAGAAAGGGAAAAAAACTTTTTAAAGAGAAAACCTAGGAGAACATCTTTTTTGTTTTATTTTTTAATGATATCCATGCTTGGTAATATTTTAAATGAAAAACTTAAAAATCTTACATTGCAAAAGAACAGATTAATATTTTGTCTGCATTGCAGTGACAAAATATTCCCACATGACTGTCCAGTGTCTTGATGTGATATTAATACCCAGAATACATAAAAGTGTTCACAAAGCCTTAAGAAAGATGTTTTATAAGTGAGTAAAGGACTTAAATTGGCAATTCAGAGAAGGCAACTACCTGCAAAGAATAGAACTAAAAACAACAACAACAACAAAAAACCCACTCAGCTTTACTAGTAATAACGGAGACTCAAATGAAATGAAATTTAAAATTTCTTACCTACCAGATGAACAAAATTAGATAAATATGATAAACATGTTTGTGGGAAATATTAGGAATATAGATTATTATAAATTGCAAATTGAATTATAGTTTGGTACCACCATTTTGGGGAGTATTTGGATAAAATACAGAAAAGTCAAAACTGCCTATACTTTATGATGTATACATATATGTATACATTCTACTCCCTGGTATCTTACCTCAGAAAATATTTATTTGAGATGGTACTCAAGGAGATTCATACAAATAGGTTTATTGTAACAGTATGTAATAATGAAAAAAATATGAGAGTGCTTTGTTTATCAATCTGGTAAGGGAAAAATATCTAGCATTCTTTTTGGTTGTTTTCATCTAGCATTATTCTTATAATGAAGTGCTATGTGAGTGATCTAGATCAACTTGTACCAATGTGAATAAACCTGAAAAACATATTTAGTCAAATAAGTTAAAAATTAACATAAATTTCAAACCAAATGCAATAATACTATGTATTGTTTATGGAAATATATATATGAAGGAAAACTATAAACCTATGCATGATGAAATATATAGAGAGACATAATCAACTTCAGAAAAGTGATTACCTTCAGAGAATGGAGAAACAAATGAAAGGTATGGGTAGCTGGGATTGCATTTTTTTTTCCCACTGAAATTAAGAAGGGAACTTTTAGTTTGGACCTTAAAATTCATTTTTTTATGTGTTCTACCATGAGTGGTTCAACAGTAACAGAGTTTGGTTTTGCTTCCCTTACCCTTAAGAATGGTCCTCAGAATGACCAGTAAGCATGGACACCACTGGTGTTCTTGAGAGAGTTACATTGCAAAGTGATGAACCATTGTCTTCTTCACCTGAAGCAAGGATCATTCCAAAGCTTCTGTATCAAGAGATCATATCCAGGAGCCATTTGAATACCTCAACAGCAGATTCACCCTTCAGATCACATCCACTCAGTGTTGAATAGGTTGTTAGAAATGTGTTTTTTTTTTTTTGACAAAACATGTCTTGTGTTCTTTGTTTTGGGGTTCTCATTATACTTTCTGGACAAAAACAGGATTAAATATTACATATGATATCTCTTTCAATGTCCTTTAGGGTTTTTTTCCAATCTACTTTTCAATAGACTCATACCCTACTTTCAGATCCCTGATTACCTACCTCCTTTCGTTATGAGCACTTTCTAGAAGAGGGGGAGAAATCCTATGCAGAGGGATGTATGACACTAACCTTTATAATTCAGACCCTCCCCCACTTGACTATCTAAAATAACATCTCTGGCAGAGCAAGTTGATATTTTCACTCTGATACTTTTTCATCTATCGTGTTATTATAAAATGACTTAGCAGTGGGTGGTTATGGGAGATCTCTAGGAGAAAAGCTTTAGCCATTGCCATCCTATTGTGCATACAAACAGCCTACATCCCTCCATACATATTTATATAGGCAGGAGATTTGGGTGATTTTTTTTTTTCATATCATGAATAATTTTAACACTACAGACGTTTGACTTTGAATCAACAACCAGTTTCAGATGAATGTAATTGCAGCCAAAGAAAGTTTCTAACTAAAATTAGTTACTTTTCATATTTAACAAACTACTGCCTGCTACATTTCCTGTGATCTCGCTTTCATCTTCCTCTCATATGGTCACATGTAACAATGACTCCTTCACTTCCATGTCTATTTTCTTCTTGGCTTCTCTAAGTATAAAACTTGCTGTTTCTCCTGCCAAATGACTTTGCAAGGCTGTGCCTAGAAGATGCCAACCCAACTCATGCTCACACTCTTTCCCATATTCTGCTCAGATTTCAATGATTGTAAGTCCCTTTGCCCTTTCCATGTATCCAAGAAGTAGAATGTGAGCTTCACATAAAAACAAATAAACAAATAAAAACACTGTCAAAAGAAAAAAAAAATATACAAGATCTCTGGGTACAGCCTCAGGAAGATAATATGTGTTTTCAAAAGTTTTATCTCATTTAATCTTTATAAAATCTTTTGTGGTAGATATAACTATTCATATTTTACAGATAAAGAGCTTAAGCAACTTGTTCATTGTTTACCAATATAAACCCTTAAATACAATTATTTCAGTTGACTCTTTGGAAATTAGACCACTGTCTTAGTAAGCTGGGCAACTATAATGAAATACCATAAACTGGATGGCTTAAGCAATATACATTTCATTCTCATAGTTCTGAAGGCTGGGAAGTCCAAAATTAAGGTGACAGCAGATTTGGTCTTTTATGAGAGCCTTCTTTCTGACTTGCAGATGGCCATCTTCTAGTGTGTCCTCACATAGTGAAGAGAAGAAGCTGTGGTATCTCTTCTGATAAGGTTACTAACCTTATTATGGGAACTCCACCCTCACAATGTCATCAAAACCTAATTACTTCCCAAAGGACCCTTCCAGTACTATCACATTAGAGTGGAGTTAAGGCTTCAGCATATGCATTTGGAGAGGGCACAGCATACTCAGTGTGCAGCACTCTAACCCTTAATAGGAACTGCCCCAGGGGTGCCTGGGTGGCTCAGTCGGTTAAGCATCCAACTTCGCTCAGGTCATAATTTCACGGTTTGTAGGTTTGAGCCCCACATCAGGCTCTGCGCTGACAGCTCAGAGCCTGGACCCTCTTAAGGATTCTGTGTCTGCTTCTCTCTCTCTCTCTCTCTCTCTCTCTCTGCCCCTCCCCCACTCATGCTCTGTCTCTCTTTGTCTCAAAAGTAAATAAACATTGAAAAACATTTTTAATAGGAACTTCCCTAGTTTGAGTGAATCACCTGTTAAAAGACTGAAAACACAAACAGTAAGCACTGGGCTAATTGAACAGATAGCATCCTGCTCTAACTTTTCCATGACTATAGTTGCTGGGTGATGGAGACATGTTGGGGATTTTGTTAAGGAAACTTTTCTTTCAGACTCTCTAGTACTCCCTCCTCTATTTTATTATCCAGCTTCAGAACTCCTGTGTTCTCAGCATCAAATGGCCCTTGGCCAACATTTCCTTCCAAGTGTTTAATCAGTGTTTGGAGGCTATGTGGTACTGAGTTCAAAATATGGGCTCTGGGATCTATGAGTCTGCTTTCAAATTCCAGTTGTACCACATACTAGATCCATGACTTTGCACATTGCCTCATCTAGGGCCTTAGTTTCCTCATCTGTTAACTGGAGATACTAATAACATCTACTTTACATAGTTGCAGGGAAAATAAGACGTATAAAGCTCTTAATTTAGTTTGAAATAAGAATTTATTCTGAATAGAGGCTATACTTTGAGGTTGACTGTTCACCATAAGATTCTTTCTACTGCAGTTTCTCATGGTTCTTACAAAGCTATAAATGTTTAACATTTGATAACATCTCATTTTATTTGCATGTTAAGCAGTAATCAAGTTTTCCATACAGTTGTGTACTATTGAAATGGATCTTTCATCTCTAGAAGGCGATGCTAATAATTATGGTACATTTATAGACTACTTGGAAATAACAATCAGAAATACCAAAATACTCACCTGGTCCAATATTTTTGCCTTCTTACTTCCTCCTGTGTCCAAAGGGAAAATTTATTTTACAGAACTTGGGAGTGAGCAAATAAACAAACTGAAAAATATCCTGATATTTTCCAAACCTCAATTTTCTCATCTTTTTTTGAGGGAGCTGAGTTAGAACCTTAGTAGAATATGCCTAAGGTTTTTCCTGCTTTAGATTTAAGTCTCTATAACTATGATTATGTTTCTCATCTTATTCAGATTAAAAAATCATAAAGTTATTTTGTTATAAATAAAAAAATTCTAGAAAGCTTACATGATTAATTAGGCTTAATTTAAAAATGCTTTCAATTATGGAAACACTACATATAAATGTAGGGATGCATTAAAGGAGTGATCAGAGGAAATACAGAGCTCTAAATATCTATATCAATAAAAAATAAAAGAATGGCAATATATAAAACTAGAGAAAGAATAGGTAAACCAAAAGAGAGAATAATAAAGGATGGGGTGCCTGGGTGGCTTAGTTGGTTAAGCATCTGACTGTTGATATTGGCTCAGGTCATGATCTCAAGGTCATAAAGATTGTGACTTGGGTCAGGCTCCATGCTAAGCATGGAGCCTGCTTGGGATTCTCTCTCTCTCCCTCTCTCTTTTTCTCTCCCCTGTGCATACTCTCTCTTGCTCACTCTCAAAATATGAATAAACATTGAAAAAAAAACAAAGAAAGAATAATAAAGGACATGTTAAAAGTGCTTTCAAACACAAATAAAAGTTGAGAAGTGTTTAACTTCACATTTGAGTTATTTTACATTATAAATCATGATTTCTGGTGAATTAAATTTTTGTGCCAAGACCATGTCCTTGGATCCATTTCACAGAAGCACCTGAGAAGGCTGACGTGTGGGAGTGAATGAATTTCCTGCTAGGCAATGTTCCTCATGGAAGAGATGAATCTCTGGGCGTACTTAAAGGGTTTGCAAAGTGCCTGTTGGGCCAGGGTTGGTGGGGAAGAGTACAAGAGCTCCATTGCTGGGACCATGGTGATTTGTACACTGTTGGCCAGGCATGGGGTCTTGCCTCATTAAATTCTCTCTTTTGAATCTATATGTGTAACTCTTCAACTGTGTCATTTTTTTCTTCATTTATGTACCTGCTTAATTCTCATCTAAGATCTGAAAATAAAGAAAAATAATTTCTCCTATTATACTCTCTCTTTCTGCTCTTACCATCAACGTTCTTGCTTGCCCTGTAGCACTGGAATTCACTGCTGACGAGCCAACTATTTTCTTCCCATAATTTCAATGTTTGAACAATCCTCACACAAGAACTTCCTCCCCGTTGTAAGTATTGAGAAGAGACCTTCTGCCTCCATTCTCTCACTCACCTTAATCCAACAGAGTAAAAGTAAGAAATGTAGACATCTGTTGACTAGAAGTAATGCATCAATAGGCTGATGCTCATTTTAGTCCCTCACTTTGTGTGGGCAGGGGTAGAGTGGAAGTGTGGGGATAGGGTCAATGTTTGCTCTACGTATTCACTGTCCTCACTAAAAGGATCCCAAGATCTAGACTTGAAACACAGCAAGAAATAGGCTAGGAGTATTCAGCCTGATATTTCAGAATCTCCATGAAATGACCTTGAACTACATTAAAATCTAGCACACTGTGCTCTTTAAAGAACTTTATGTTTGAATAAACAAACTGTTGTGCCCCAAAGACATCCAATGTTTTCCTTGTATTTTGCCTTTATTTAAGGTGTTTGTCCTTATAATGTTCCACTGCTAAAACTGATTTCCTAGACACGATCCCCTTGCATTCTAAACTACAGTAGTGTAAACTCTCATTTATATCAGAATTACCACTGTTATTCTGTTTTGTAATTGCATAGCTATTTTTATCTCTCCCACAAGATTGCTCTCTCTTTTTGGTTTTGTTTGCTTGTTTGTTTGTTGCAAGCTTCTTGATATAGAGACTACAGTTTGTACACTTTTTATCCTCAAAAATGCCTCACTTACTGCCTTCCATGCAGTAAAAATTCACAACTCACTACTTAATTGCTAACTGGGGCAATGAAACTTTAATGTATGAGAGTTCATGGGAGCCTGTAGTCATGGAAGACAGAGATGTGGGTCAGTAAATGCTTTGAGAATTGATGCGTTTCTTTAGACTAAGCAGTTTAAGTTTTGGTGAGCCATCTCATTTTTTCTGACCAGACCTTCTGCTAAAGTATAACCAAATTTTATCAATCTCAGTATCCTCAGACTGGGATATCCTCTACAGATGAAATGAAAACTGTGTTAAACAAAAAACAACTTAAGGAATTTGCCGTGTTGTCATGTTAACCTGTTTCTCACATTCAGGGATGAAACAGTTCTGGTCAGGTCTGCTCTCGTCAGAAAAAAAAAATCTGCCAGTGTAAGTTTCCTACCACCCCTACTCTCCACTTCCTCTCAGTATTTCTCTCCATTCCCCTGGTGCTTTGATTCCATATATTGACCCTTGTTTTTTAGTGTCTCTCATTGTAGTGACTGTGTAGGACTATGCTTCATAGGCATGCTGGTCCTCTCTGAAACATCCTATTGTTTTCAGCTCTTTAAATCATTCTTGTCTAGAGAACATTTTCATTTCAATATATCATGCTGTGTTTATCCTACAGAATCTTTTTCTCATGCCACATTTACAGAACTAGTAGAAAAGATTAATAAAAGGAAAAATAAATCTAAAACACACTAAAACTGGTATAATAATTTTAGAGGAGTGGAAACTACATAGGATCTTTAAAAGGAGAAAAACAGAAGATAAAACTAAAGGAGAAACGGCCCTTGGCCAGCAGGGGAAGAACATAGATAGGAGACATGACGTGAGCTATTTCCTGAGTGGTGGAGCTTGGAGCAAGATAGGGACCAGCACAGAAAGAAGCAGTGTGTTGAGTGTAGGTGCCAGAGTGACAGTAGTCAGACACATTGGTCACTGATGACTCATACTGTCCTAGTGTTATGAGTAGTAACTGGGCTGATTTTCTGCTGGAGACGGTATGCAGTCCAGGATTTGATGACAGAATGGCTCTCCAGGTGCTGGTGATGTTTTGTGGGAAATTAAAGGACATCCAAACCATTAATGTTGAGTTTAATCTTTTCTTTCCCTTTCTGATTCTCTCTGAATACGTTATAGAATGCAAGGCAAAGGGGGACCTCTGAACCATTTCCTCCAAGAAGGCAACCTGATCCAAAGATGTAAGCAAATAGATGTACAAAGTTTCTCAACTACAGAAGTGGTGACAAAATCAAGGCTCACTATAATTCATAGAAAAAAGCAAACAACCTGCCACAAATGAAATAGGTTATAGCCAAGGAAAAAGTAAATGAATACTACACACAATATTCTGGTAGGGCTCAGGGATAATATTTCTTCTTTTTCTTCTTCTTCTTCTTTTTTTTTTTTTTTGTTTTTTTTTTTTTTAATTTTTTTTTTTCAATGTTTATTTATTTTTGGGACAGAGAGAGACAGAGCATGAACGGGGGAGGGGCAGAGAGAGAGGGAGGCACAGAATCGGAAACAGGCTCCAGGCTCCGAGCCATCAGCCCAGAGCCTGACGCGGGGCTCGAACTCACGGACCGTGAGATCGTGACCTGGCTGAAGTCGGACACTTAACCGACTGCGCCACCCAGGCGCCCCTTTTTCTTTTTTTTAATTTGCATCCAAGTTAGTTAGTATATAGTGCAACAATGATTTCAGGAGTAGATTCCTTAATGCCCCTCACCCATTTAGCCCATCCCCCCTCCCACACACCTCCTGTAACCCTCTGTTTGTTCTCCATATTTAAGAGTCTCTTATGTTCTGCCCCCCTCCCTGTTTTTATATTATTTTTGCTTTCCTTCCATTATGTTCATCTGTTTTGTATCTTAAAGTCCTCATATGAGTGAAGTCATATGATATTTGTCTTTCTCTGACTAATTTCTCTTAGCATAATAATACCTTCTAGTTCCATCCACGTAGTTGCAAATGGCAAGATTTCATTCTTTTTGATTGCTGAGTAATACTCCATTGTATATGTGTATATATATGTATATATGTATACATATATACATATATACACATATACACATATATATGTATATACGTATATACACATATACACATATATATGTATATACGTATATACATATATACACATATATATGTATATATATATATATATATATACCACATCTTCTTTATCTTCTTTATCTTCTTCTTCTTCTCTATATATACATGTATACATATACATATACATATACATATACATATATATATATGTATCTTTATCCATTCATCTTCTTTATCCATTCATCCATTGATGGACATTAGGACTCTTTCCATACTTTGGCTATTGTTGATAGTGCTGCTATAAACATAGGGGTGCATATGTCCCTTTGAAACAGCATACCTGTATCCCTTGGATAGATACCTAGTATTGCAATTGCTGGGTCATAGGGTAGTTCTATTTTTAAGTTTTTGAGCAACCTCTGTACTGTTGTCCAGAGTGGCTGCACCAGCTTGCATTCCCACCAGCAGTGCAAAAGAGATCCTCTTTCTTTGCATCCTCACCAACATCTGTTGTTGCCTGAGTTGTTAATGTTAGCCATTCTGACAGGTGTGGGGTGGTATATCAGTGTGGTTTTGATTTGTATTTTCAGGGATATTTCATCTAAAAAATGAGATTAATAAAATAGAACTAATTAAAGATCTTGTATGAAAAAAAATACAATTGACAAAAACCAAAACAATAAAAATTAAGTAGTCAGTAGATGACATATCATAAAAAATAAGCACAGCACACAAAAAAATTAGTGATGTGGAAGGTCTTGCTGAGTAATTTTTTAAGAAAGTTTCACATAAGCTTAAAGAGATAGAAAGGGTACAATTAAGAACATCAAGAGCTATAGAGAAACCATTGTTAGTCTGGGTAATATGGGCCATTACTCACATTTGAAAAAATATAAAAATTTAGAAATAGGAATACATATTATATACAGTAATATAGAAGTAGATTCTTTATTGTTATTTAAATACATATTTATGTAGATTATATATTTTATAATATACTTAAATAACAAGGTAGTAAAATATCACTAGAACAAGAACCCAAAAAAGAAAATTAAGCAGGTATTTGGACCACTATTTTCCACTAGAGTAAATACTTGCCAATTTTAGGAGAAGCAGCAGAGAGTCTGAGAAGTGCTTTTGATATTCATGGGAGGCTACACGATCAAAACATTAACAGTTGGCATGGAAAGCTTATCATGGGTAGAATTTCTGGTAAAATCCCAATACATTAAATTATTCATAAACCAGATCTCAACAAAATCTGAGGGACTGAAATCATACACAATATGTTCTCTGTCATAATAAATTTAAGCTGGAAATCAACATCAAAGAGATAATTAGATATATTTAGAAATTAAGATATATTTGCAAATGGCATATCAGATAAAGGGTTAGTTTCCAAAATCTCTAAAGAACTTATCAAATTCAACACCCAAAAACAAATAATGCAGTGAAGAAATGGGCAGAAGACATGAACAGACACTTTCCCAAAGAAGACATCCATATGGCTAACAGACACATGAAAAGATGCTCAACATCACTCATCATCAGGGAAATACAAATTACAACCACAGTGAGATACCACCTCACACCTGTGGGAATGGCTAAAATTAACAACTCAGGCAACAACAGATGTTGGTGAGGATGTGGATAAAGGGGAAACTTTTTGCACCCTTGGTGGGAATGCAAACTGGTGCAACCACTCTGGAAAACAGTATGGAGGTTCCTCAAAAACTTAAAAATAGAACTACCCTACAACCCAGCAATTGCACTACTAGATATTTATCCAAAAGATACAAAAATGCTGATTTGAAGGGGTACATGTACCCCAATGTTTATAGCAGCACTATCAACAACAGCCAAATTATGGAAAAAGCCCAAAGGTCCATTGACTGATGATGATTGGATAAAGAAGATGCGGTTTATATATACAGTAGAATATTACTCGGTGATCAAAAATAATGAAATCTTGTCATTTGCTATAACGTTGGTGAAACTAGAGTGTATTATGCTGAAAGAAAGAAGTCAGTTGGAGAAAGACAAATATCATATTACTTCACTCATATGTTGGATTTAATAAACAAAACAGATGAACATAGGGAAAGGGAAGGAAAAATAAAAGATAAAAACAAGCAAACCAAAAGAGACTCATAAATACAGAGAATAAACCTAGAGTTGCTGGAGGGATGTTGGGTGGGGGGATGGGCTAAATAGGTGATGGACATTAAGGAGGGCACTTGTTGGGATGAGCACTGGGTGTTATATGTAAGTGGTGAGTCACTAAATTCTGTTTCTGAGACCATTATTACACTATATGTTAAATAATGGATTTAAAGGAGAGAAAGAAGGAAGAGAAATATTTTTACACTATATGCTAAATAATGGATTTAAAGAAGAGAAAGAAAAAGAAGGAAGGAAGGAAGGGAGGGAGGGAGGGAGGAAGGGAGGAAATAAGAAAGAAAAAGAAAGATCGATCTACATAAGGGAAAAAAAAGAAATTAAGATATACATATTGAAATGTCCACAAAATCAATGAGTAACTAAAAATGAATACAAGAAAACATTTTGAGCTAAATGATAATAAAATGTTATGTATTGGAATTTGCAAGATACAGTTAAATCGGTGATCAAGGGAAATTTTATAGAGTCAAATGCATATATATGTTTAAGATTTTATCTCCCCCAGCTTTATTGAGATATAATTGGTATATAACATTATGTAATTTTAGGGTGTGCCGTGTGTTGATTTTCCACTCTTAAGATATTGCAAAATGATTACCACCATAGAGTTAGTTAGCACCTCCATCACATAGCATAAATTACCATTTTTTTTGTGGTGAAAATATTTAAGATCCACTTTCTTTGCAACTTGATAGTATATAATGCAATATTGTTAACTATGAAGTATTGTTAACTATAATCATCATGTTGTGCATTAGCTTCCCAAAACATATTTGTCTTGTAACTGAAAGTTTTACCCTTTGATCAGCATCTCCCCATTTTCCTGACCTCCCAGCCTCTGGTAGCTGCCATTATATTATGTGAGTTGTCCTTTTTAGATTCCACATATAAGGGATACCATATAGTATTTGTCTTTCTCTGTCTGACTTATTTTACTGAGTGCAGTGTCCTTGAGGTTCATCCATGTTGTTGCAAATGAAAGTATTTCCTTTTTCTCATGACTGAACATGAACATTTTATATGTGTGTGTACATATGTATATGCATATATACATATGTATGTGTATATTTTTTTCCTACATCTTCTTTACCCATTAATCTTTTGACAGACATTTAGCTTTTTTCCAGATATTGACTATTGTGAGTAACGTTGCAGTAAACGTAAGAAGGCAGACACCTCTTCAATGTCCTTAATTCATTTCTTTGGGATATATGTCCAGAAGTGGGATTGTTGGATCATACAGTATTTCTATTTTTAACTTGAGGAATGTCCATACTGGAAGTGGTATCTAATTTCATTTGATTAGTGAAGCTTAGCAATACTATTGTGTAAGCTAAAAAACAAACAAATAAATTCTATAGTTTATTATTGGAATTAAGAAATGAGTTTAGCCATGTTGTTGGATGCAAGGCTGCTATATAAAATATAATGATATTTCTATATACTGAGCAACACACAGATAATCAAATTAACAACGAGTATATCAGTTTTAACAACATTAAGAAGTAATCACTAAAAGTAAATCTAACAAAATATGCAAGGCTTCTACCAGAAAACTGTAAAACATTAGTGAGAAAAATTAAAGATAGCATAAATGAATGTAGAGAATGCCTTTCTTTGTGTGCCAGAAATTCTAAATATTCTGAACATTTCAAATTACCCTCAAATTAGTCTTAATACTCAAGATAATTTCAATAAAAATTTCATATATTTTGAAGAGAAACTGAGAATTTGGTTCTAAAATATATATGGAAATTCAAACAGCTAAGAAGCATGAGGATAGTCCTGAAAGTAAAGGATGATTTGGGATGCCTTAAATTCAGCTAACTATATTCTAAAGTAATTAGAAGACTGTGATTTGGTACAAGTATAAATATATAGTCTAATTAAACAAAAGGGAGAGCATAGAAAGTGTACCGTTCATAGAATACAGACATTCATTTAATACGTACGTTCATTTAATAACAGAAGTGGCACTACCGAGTAGTGAAGAATGGAACGTCATGTCAATAAATGTTATAGAGTCAGTTGGATGTGTATATAGAAACAAAATGCAAACTTGACTGCTATCTCATCCCATACATGACAGGGGTGTAAGATATCTAATAATTGAAGAAAAACAATTATATATATATATATATATATATATCTTTATAACCTTGGGGCAGGGAAAGAAGTAAAAGGATTCAAAGATAGGAAGTATTAATGAAACGATTCACTTTTTGCCTACCGTGACATTAAGAATGTCTACTTAAGAAACATTAAACGGGTGGGATTCAAGTTGTACTGTGGGAAAAGATATTGGAGGCACATAAAACTGAAAAAAGTATATAGCCCGTGTGTGTGTGTGTGTGTGTGTGTGTGTGTGTGTATGTATCTGTAAAGAATCCTGAATACCTATTACAAAAGCGAATATTAAAATGGTAAGTGAACATATGAAATGATGCTCAAATTCCTTAGTAATAAAGGAAATGCAATGAAAAAAGTAATAAAGTAATAAAGGAACTACAGATATCATTAAATGCCCTCTACAATGTCTAAAACCATATATATACATATATATACAAATATATATGTATATATATGTGTGTGTGTGTATATATATATGTATATATATGTATATATATACATATATATACGTATATACATATATATACATATATATGTATATATATAGTGATTTCTCTATTTGTTTCTGTGTAGATTAGCAGAAAGTGAAAATTTTCAGGACATTGGTTTGGTTTTAATTTTGTTTATACTTATCTAGAATGGGAACAACTTTTGGAAATTTGACATCACATCAGAATCTCTTGTTCTATTTAGTTACTGATGTTATGGGCAACAGCAAGAGGTTTTTCCCATTTTCTGCTGGGAAAGCTTTCTGGTTTTTTTTGTTTGTTTGTTTTGTTTTTAATTTATGTTCATTAAATAAAATGGTTAGTTTTTGAAGAAGAGATATTATTTTTGTGTATTCATTTATTTTGAGAAAGAGACAGCATGAGTGGGGGAAGGGCAGAGAGAGAGGGGAAGAGAAAATTCCAAGCAGGCTCTACACTGCTGGTGCAGAGCCCCACACAGGGCTGAAACTCATGAAACCATGAGATCATCACTTGAGCCAAAACCAAGAGTTGGATGCTTAACCACTGAGCCACCCAGGCACCCCAAGAAGAGTTATTCTGTTGTCTAGATTCAACATATTAACTTTTCCTTTTGATAATTGTTTCTGAAAAATAATATGTTAACAGCTGATATGGTGGAATTTAGCATCACTACTAATCAGTTCTAAACATTCTGAAACTGATGACACCATGGTAATAATAGAGAAAATAATCAATAACTCAGTCCTCTTAACTATTCAATCCTTTTTTCCAATTGAAAAAAAAAAGTTAGAGATTTTTCCCCCCTATTATTACTTTTTTTTTCATTGCTAATTAAATGTAAATATTTGTTGTCATGCATTTATTACTTATATCTATTCAGATGATGCAGGCATAAAAGGAAAGCATTTATTACTGTAGCCTACATTTGGAGTTGCAAATTTTTGGTATGGAGACAAGATGGAGAAAACTTTTGTTGTTAACATTTTTGATTTGCTAAAGGGTTTACAAAATTACATGTGAATTCAACTTAACTTCTACCTTGTGTCAAAGATAAATGTCACAACCAACCAGAAGGCCCAATTTTTTATCAGCCCACCAGATCTTTGGGTTTAAAACTGACTTTCTTTCTCTATTATGCATTATTTTTAAATAACAGCAGTAACCTCCAAATATAGTTATTATATACTAGTCACCCCAATCCCAGCCCTCTATTGAGTTCATTTATAATAATCTATGGTTAATTTTTCTTGTTACAAAAGTGTACCAGTAGAATGAATTAATTTAGAGTAGTGAGAATGATTGGTCCCAGCTACCCTAAACTGTGAAATTTTATACAGACCTGGATTGGCAAGATTTTACACAATTTATTTGAGTGTTTATATATTTGTAATAGGATATGCTATTGCATATCTTAATTTACTAGACTTTATAGTTGAGATGCTCAAGTTTGCATAATCCCAAAAGATTGAACTGGGTAGTGGAGATTTTGGCCACTCTCTGGATATGTATACCAACTATTTTCAGCCCTGATATCCTGACATTTGTTATTATGAGTTCTGAGACATGTTGTAATAACATAATTAAAGCACTAAAACTTGTCAAAACTTAGAGCAAAAAACTGGGGCGCCTGGGTGGTCCAAGTCAGTTAAGTGTCTGACTTCAGCTCAGGTCATGATTTCACGGTTCATGGGTTTGAGCCCTGCATTGGGCTCTGTGCTGACATCTCAGATCCTAGAGCCTACTTTGGATTCTGTATCTCCCTCTCTGTCTCTCCCTTGCTTATGCTCCATGTCTCTCTCCCTCCCTCTTTCTCTTCCTCCCTCCCTCTCTCTCTCTCTGTCTCAAAAATAAACATTAAAATTTTTTTTTCGGGGCGCCTGGGTGGCGCAGTCGGTTAAGCGTCCGACTTCAGCCAGGTCACGATCTCGCGGTCCCTGAGTTCGAGCCCCGCGTCGGGCTCTGGGCTGATGGCTCAGAGCCTGGAGCCTGTTTCCGATTCTGTGTCTCCCTCTCTCTCTGCCCTTCCCCCGTTCATGCTCTGTCTCTCTCTGTCCCAAAAATAAATAAACGTTGAAAAAAAAATTTTAAATTTTTTTTTCAAAAACTTGGAGCAAAATGAAGGTCATTCATATATACTGATTTATTATAATATGTTCAGTAACTTGCCCCTGTATTTATTTATTTGTTTGTTTGTTTATTTATTTATTGGAAAGGGAATCCTGTAACAGGATATAAGCCTAGAACTGCATCTCTTTAGGAGGGAATACAAAAGGATTGAAAATGGAAGGATAATGGAGAGGAAATATTTGAGTGAATGACAGGTGTATGCCTTTTTGGTGTTGTATGGAGATACTCAGAGCTCATGTCTCCCACTTTTTTCTTATCCTTTCCTCCCAGAATATAGGTAAGGGCATATTGATGTCTGACCTGTTGTGTAACTTACATTTTACATAATTTATGTAACTCAATCATAGATGCAAAAAATTACAAGAAGAACAGTGCAAATAGCAATTATTTACCATATTCCCAAACATTTCTTAACTTGAACCATCAAAATAATCTTAACTTTTGTCTATTACTCAAAAAGCAAATGATTTAAAATCTGGACAAGGGCTATCTTGGAACATGGTGACTGCAGTTCAAGAGAATTATGGTGAAGTAATATTAATTTTTTCAATCAAGATCCCTGTATCTTGTTAGTCATATCTAACCACATTAACATATTAGCAGTATCCCATTGCATTGTATTAATATTCATATCATATCAGAATTTATTGTTGCTTATACAGTGTTAAAGTCATATCACATTAGTGACTTTCATATCAGATTAGCAAAAGTGGATCCTAATAAGACTTTCATATTCAATTACTAAGGTAACAGTTTTGTCTTTCCAAGTCACTTCTAACTCGAGCCCAGAGTACAAATTGATGAATGTGGTAATAAAGCAATCTTTCTGGCTGAAGATGGATGGCACCTGGGGCCGATGGGGCTATGAAAATAGGACTTGAATAAAGGAGTCACAACTGGCAGGAAAAAAGTTCCACCTTTTGCCTACATGGCAGCACTTCTGAAGTGAAGATTTTATAAACTTAAGAAGCTAGAAATAGGGGAGCCTGCTGGCTCAGTTGGTTGGGCGTCCTACTTTTGATTTCTGCTTAGGTCATGATCCCAAGGTCATGGGATAGAGCCCCAGGTAAGATGCTCCCTCTCCTTCTGCCCCTCTCCCCTGCTAGTGCGCTTGTGCTCTCTCTCTTTTTCAAGTAAAGAAGAAGAGAAGAAGAAAAAGAAGAAGGAGGAGGAGGAGGAAAAGAGAAGAAGAAGGAGAAGAAAAAGCAGCAGATAGACATAAAACCCATACCTTGGTTATTGACACCCCACCCCCATCATCCTGTTCAGTCCAATGATTTGGGCCACCAAAAAGAGAGAGAGAGGAAAGGTGGGAGGGAAAGAGAGAGGGAGAGAGAGAGAGCAGCATAAATGAAAACTGCTCATGAGAGTGATAAGTGGGTTCTATTATTTAGTATGTTATCTTAGAAATTACTTGAATTTAGAGGACTTTTAACTGGCATTTGGATGGGTAGGTGAGAATATCTTGTTGGGATTTCAGAGAACCTTTAAGTAGTGCTATGTAATTATTCAAATTATTAGATTAAACTTAGTCTTGATACCTGTTACAGGATATAGAAGATATAGAAGCTATGAACATATCCATATATTAACTTGATCATATTGATGGCATGGACTATATAATTTTTTACCTTTTAATCCCAGCATCCCTGTCAGCACCTGCTATATCACACACATTCCACGTGTACTCTTTGGGAAATGGGAAAATCAGTAGAGTTTATGTGGGTGCTTAAAGCCAGGACCAGAGGACGACATAGTCATGAATGAAGGCCAGTATTTTTCCATCAGCTAAGAAAACTCTCATAGATACATACATAAATGTGTGTGTGCATATGTGTGATATAGATAGATAGATAGATAGATAGATAGATAGATAGATAGATAGATAGATATACAATATTTTTATATGTCTCTTCTTCCAGCCATTTGACCTCCAATGTATTGGACAGATTTCCTATAATTTCTCCCACAATACCTCTTTTTAAACCACTATAGTCTTCTTTCTTGGAGTCCAAACCCCCTCTTTCCTTAGTTTCTTCTCTCGGTATATTGATTTATTTAAATCCTTTCTAGTTTGAAGGGAAATACAAAACAAAACCCTCCTCTTCTTTGACTCAGTACTTCCCTTTCATTATCATCCTCCTATTTCTTTTAATCCGTGTGTTTAAATATCTAAATATTTATGGTTTCAGTGTCACTGCTCATCAGCCTACTGTAGTCTGATTTGTATCCCAAGCATTTCATTAAATGTTTCCTCTCGTGATCACTTGTGATCAGTTTTCCCCAAAGTGTCAAAGCAAAGGGACATTTTTCAGTTTGTCAGTTCTTACCTTTCAGTCCATTTTGACACTTGTTCAAATGCAATCTCCTTGTTTGATCTTTGGTCTCAGATGTTTTGTGGCATCACTTTATGCTGGCCTCCTGCCTCTTTCTCAGTATGTTTTCATTCTGCTTTGGGGTCACATTCCAAGTTTTCTTCTTCACTGCACAGCCAACCTAACTGGCTGGGTACCATTCCTTTAGTTTAATGGTATCAAACTTTAGTGTGCATGAAAATCACCTGCAAAGCTTGCTAACCCCCAGATTGCTGGATCCCACCCTAGCAATTTGAACTAGTATCCTAAGAGCCCTTCTTGTTTACTTTTTTCCTAACATTGTGCCTTCTGTTATTCATTTATCAACAAGTCCTGTTGGTTTTAACTTATTACTAAGGAAGTTTCCTTTCTCCTAGTCTCTTAGACTACTGCTTGCCTGGATTAGGCAATAAAGTCCTATTATAATGTCTTTTTACATCTAAGAAGATGGTGGTTTAAATTCTTGCTTGTATCTTTTTTTAATTCACAAATATTTGACAATCTATTTTTTCTAAATTTATTCTCAATCTGTTTAAATGAAAATACTAGAGAATAGCTAAATTAATATGATACCTCACAGAGAAAAGTCATGTGATTTTCCAGGACCACAGAAGAATTTGGCTATGTCATTTCCTTCTAGGAATTACTCTGGGTTTCATAGAGAGAATGAAAATAGTAATGTGATACAGAGAATAACACTATAATTTTAATATGTAATTATTACTTTCTTGATGAATTTATATGCTAGATAGTTTATATACATACAGGTAGATTCACATTTTCTAAAGCTTACACAAATTGGGAAGCCTGCTTTGAGAAGTAGATAGAACATTACAGATACACAATTTCTAGGGCTTCTCCCGGGGTCATCGGGCAAATGAGGAACACTGAAGCATTAGCTTTATGGTCTTCACAGCAGATCTGCCTCTGTACATGCATTTTCACTCTACCCCCTAAGAAAATACTGTAACTATCAGTGCCAGGTTACATGTTAGGAAATTGAGGTTTAGAAAGATTAAATAACATCAAGGATTCCACTGCAAGGAGAGGTAGGATTGAGGCTGAAGTGAAGGTATGTGTAACTCTAGAATCTGTTCTTAATCCCTTTGCTTTACCACCCCCACTGTGAGACAAAATTAACCCGTCTTCCTTGTAAATACTTGCTGATAATGACAGTCTCCTCCTCTCAAAAGCAAGTAATTCTCAATTATAGTATTTAATTTTGAATTTTTACTCAGAGCCTCAAAATGTTCTTCACGGTAGCAATAGGTGCCAACTGTAGATCTTGTTCCTCACCTATACACCCTAAGCCCCTCCTCCAGGGTGAGCTAATCCTAAACTCAAAGCAAAGTTACCTTGTATTGTGCTCCATATCCAGGGGTTATCCCTCTGCTTCTAGGCAGGATCAAGCCACAATCCAATGTTCAGGCCAAAGCTCTTCTTTATATATTATTAAACTCCCCTTCATATTTATGGCTCAGAAATCATGATTTCCTTTTTTTTTTCTCATTGCCTTCTAAGTGTACATTGGTGTAGACACTCATTCCTTTTGCAAGGCGATAGTAGCTATACTTTGACCAGTTCAGAACTTCACCTGTAGTGGTCTAATAAGCAATCTGAGGGTAACAGCTGTTTTCTTCTTCTGTTCTTAGTGTTGTGCAGTGTCTGGGCCAGGAGGAATCACAAATAGGTGCTCAGAAAGGCCATTCTGGTTAGATAGGTTTGTTTCGGTGTTAGGAATCATACATTTACATTTTCCTTAAAAAATTATCAATTAAAAGGTATTGTCAGGGGTGCCTGGGTAGCTCAGTCAGTTACAAATCTGACTTTGGCTCAGGTCATGATCTCGCCATTCTGGAGCTCAAGCCCCGCGTCGGGCTCTGTGCTAACAGCTCAGAGCCTGGAGCCTGTTTCAGATTCTGCGTCTCTCTCTCTCTCTCTCTCTCTCTCTCTCTCTGCCCCTCCCCCATTCATGCTCTGTCTGTCTGTCTCTCTCTCAAAAATAAATAAACATTAAAAAAATTAAAAAAAGTTATTGTCAAAGCCTTCAAGTCACTAAAGAACCCAGAGTAAGGGCTCATTTTAATCTCAAGATAATAAGTAAATCTTCTTGCCTATTCAGTTGTGAAATTCATGAATCCATTTGATTGAGCAGCTTTTTTTATACCTCATGTGTCTCTTTTTCTTAGCTGGTATTGTGAGGACTTCTGGAGTGTGTCTCCTACCTGCTGGGCACTTTTTCTTTGGTAGAAAAGTGAAAAAAATAAATAAAAATGAGTCTGACATGGAGGGTAATCATTTCACTTGGATGACAGCAGAAATCCCTCAGAGGTTTCCCTACTTCCTGCCTTAATAAGCTGGCTCCCTCTCCCTCTCACATAGACCTGACCCTTTTCCTTTTGGTGAGGTGATAGATCTGGTGGTCTGGTAATATGGAATCAAGATCCCTCCAGTGCAAAACACGATGGAGATTTAGAGACTTTGTCTTCAGGGCCCGACAAAGATGCCACAATCTCAGTTGATAACATTATCTTCTTCCTTTTTAATTTTTGGCAGAACGTTTTCTGAAAATTCAACTCCTTTATCTTAGAGTCAGAGATCTTAGCTTTGACCTGGTTGCCCTTTAAATATCAATAAGAGCTGTTGTTGAATACTACCTGTCTTATATTTGTCTGGTCTACTTGTCTGCATAATATTTTGTGGTGCTGTTCTTGAAAGACTGCTTTCTTCTCTTATCCTCAGTGAATAATTCCCTGTGCAGCCTATGGGTGTTTAGACACAGAGTTTCTTTTTTTATTCTTTATTTTTTCGTCTTCCTGGTTAGGTTGAAGTTATAGAGGTTATCAGAATTAAAATTTGGATTTAGTTCATGTATTTTGGTTAGAATTGCATTATTTGAATTAGCAACTGTTGTTTAAAAAAATAGAGATTTGCATTATAGTTTCACTCTCCTGTGGTATTTAACCAAGGACTTCTCTTGTCAATCAATCAGTTTATTTGCATTTATGTTACACTGTTCAGGCAAGGGTGTGTGATCGTGTAGCACAAATACACACACACACACACACACACACACACACACACACACACACACACACAGATTCTCTGCTTCTGCTACTTCCTATTCTCTTATCAATGGGCCTAAAAGGGTAAAAAATGCCAGAGCAGAGCTGGAAGTGGACAGACACCCATGTGTCTACTTTAAAAATTAGCAATATCAAATCCTGAAAGACACTTATTGAATGTGAACTAGGATTAGCACCCATGACCTTTGTTATGAACATTTACTCCTGCAACGTGATGTTTTGAAGCTACTTTTTAGCCTTTGAATTGTATAGCCATATAACCAATTAAGGAGTGTTGACTGGTGAGCGTACTGTTTAGCAAAGTTCAAAGAAGTTATGCCCACAAAATGTACCAGACAAGCATGTAGGAAGTAGTAATCATCTTTTATGGACTGAATTGTGCACTGCCCCTCCCCAGTTTATATGTTCAAGCCATAAACCCTTCATGTGACTACTGGAGATAGGGCCTTTTAAGGAGTGATTAAGGTTAGGTGAGGTCATAAGGATAGCACCTGGATCTGATAGAAGTAGTGTCCTTATAGGAAAAGTAATCAATACCAAAGCTCTCACTCTTGTATTTCTCTCCAGGAAATAGCAAGAAGACAGCCATCTGCAACCCAGGAAGATTACCCTCACCATGCTGTCATCCTGATCTCAGACCTCCAGCTTCCAAAACTGTGAGAAAATTAATTTTTGTTGTTTAAGCCATCCAGTCTATAGTATTTTATTATGACAATCTGAACTGATTAGTATGCCATCAATAATAGAAAAAAAAAATTATAATACTTCCCAAATACCAGGAAGACATGATAAAAAAGCAGAACTGAATGTGGCCTGAGCAGTCTAGAATCTCAAAGATAATTGGGATGTTACCTTAGAGTTAAAAGATGGATAGCATTTGGGCGGGTGGACATAAAATCCTTGGGAAAAGAAAAGAAAAAAAAAAACAAGAGGATGAAAAAGTATAAGATTTATTTGATAGCATTTATAAAATTGATTTGTTCAGACAAAAATGTTTAGAGACATAAGATAAAGACATAAATAATATGTCTATTGAATAACTAACCAGAAGCTAGTACTTTCCACTTGACATCTTGGTGATTAAAAAGAAACTGGAGAAAGAAAAGAAGAGGTTATAGTGGACCCTTGGACTACACTCTGAGGTAGGCAGGCTGTACCTGGCCAACTAGATTAAACTGTTATTACCTCCCTGGAATTATGGCAGTAAACAAAGGTGAGATTTTGCCCAAGCTTTGCAGGAGAACTTTGAAGCAGTGCCTCCTATAGGAGGCGCAAGGAAGAGGACTGACATAGATGTTACCATGGCGAAAAATCTGTGTTGCCTCCAGACATTGTTATAGGAATTGGAGACACCTGGTTTTATATTTGTTTTCTTCTTTTGTCCTATGTTTTATGCTCTGAGACTTGTCTGGCAGTGGAGAGAACAGATATGAGGGACAGCATGCATGTTCCCTTGTTCTCACACAGGAAAATGGTTTTAATCTCACTAGAACATGTAGGTGCAGAATGTAATAATGGAAAGGACATTGGGTTTGAAGCCAGAAGAACCGGTGTGCGAATGTCAGATTAGCTACATAGCAGCTTTCCCATCTTGGGCTAGGTTTTTAACCTCTGTGAGCTCAGGTCTTCTCATCTGAAGAATATCTTGTCAGGTTATCTTGATAAGATGCATGAGCTTAGATATAAATTAACAAATTATAATAATAATTACATGATAGGTATTTCACAAATGTAAGGGATTCTTAAAAATCTCTCTGCATCTCTTTTCCATTTTGATTTATGTGGTGGTGACGGACCTCCATTTTGTGGAGTACACTGGGCTTATTTTGAGTATCTTTCCCAAAAAAGATAACTTAAGTCCAAAGAATCCTCCCAGATGGTTAAGTAAATTTTGTTATAAATGTGAAATGATTTACATAGAACTCCTGGCTGTCTCAGGTGTTGGAGCATGTGACTCTTGATCTCGGAGTTGTGAGTTCAAGCCCCACACTGGGTGTAGAGATTAGTTTAAAAAAACCTTAAAATATAACATGATTTTTTTTTCGGACATTAAAATGAAAATATAAATTATTAATAATGAACATGATAATATGTATCTAATATTTTGAAAAATATAAATTCCCTCAAATGTCAAGTATATGATTTAATTATTTTTAATACCATGGTTTCTTCTGAGAATATAAATATGTTAAAATCAATAGTTACTATTAACATCCATTTTTTGCAAGTGTCAGTGATCCCTTATAGTCCCACTGTCTTTTTATGAAAGGCATCTCCATAAGATACAAGATTCCCAGTCCTAGCCTTCCAGCTTTGTGACTATTCCCCCATGTCCCACTTTGTAAATGTTCATTTGCTTGTAATGGCAATTTATGTCACTGTGCATTATACGGATGGCCTAATTCAAGGCCAGTCATCCAGTGGAGATGTCTTCACTTCGAGGAAAGTTGGTTAATGTTTGGAACCAGGATGTTTTATTGTACTATATCATTGAACTGTATTTTCTACAATGTCTTTTTACCGACTGCACCTAAAAACATTTCATTATGTTCAATCATATGCACCTATTCATTAGAAGGTTATCATTTCCCCTGTAGTTATACCTGTCCCAATGCCAGCAATGCTTCAGGTTTCTTACACTGCAGTAAGAGAATTGTTGGTTTCAAAATGAAAATTCTTATTACACATGAGGTGTCCAGTGGTTTAAATAAATGAAATGTACCATCCTTCATTGAAAGAGATAGTGCCCCTCTAGTCATGGCCTAAAATAGGTAGAGGTGCAGGGGGCAAAGTGTAAGATTTTAGGAGCTCCAATAAGCCTCTCCTGGGTTTCTCCCACACCAGTCCCTCCAACTTCACCTGCATCTTTGTCTTACGGGAAAGTCGATTCTTGGCATTCTTTAAAAATATCTCAGTGGCTTTCATTTGATTGATTCATTCATTCTTTTATATTTATAAAAGCCTTGGAGCGACAGTCATGTTTTATGGTTTCTGTTTGGTTCTGCAAATTCAAAAATGAATTACTCAGTGTTGTTAACATTAAAGAGAATTGATGCATACTGGGGATACAGTATACAAACAATTACAATAGAAGATTTTAGAACCTGCAAAGCCACACAAAGTGCTGTGGGGGGATGAGAAAATGCCAGAGACGGCACTGAACAAGTAACAGATGCACTTGAGAAGGTTAGCAAAGGTGGCCAACTTGACAGAAAAAGCACTGAAGATCGTCATATGAGTAGCATGTGGAAAAGAGGTGTGAGAGATCCTGACATGTTCAAATAAGAGCAAATAGGTATAAATAGATTTAGCAGCTCTGTGGAATGAGAATTTAAAGGCTATGTGGTAGATCCGTGTGGGGTGGGATCAAAGATGGGGTGGGGCTCTGGGATGGAGAATGAGTCAGAGTTGGGTTAAAGTTTATATCACGACTGCTTTTAGGTAATGATAACAATAAATGTTGGTGTATTTTTGGAGCAACGATATTTTATAAATATCAAAGTTTTGTGCATCAAAATGGCATCATTAAGATGACTGTCTTGATATGTAATGTATCTACTGCATACATCCTAAGCTTCTATTTTTCCTTCTTCCTTTTATCAAGCTATAGAAGGCAAGTTAATTGTTCCCTTCAAAACTGATGATACAGTATTACTGCCATCAACTCAAAATCATCTGGAAGAATGATTCCTTATAATATCAATTTCCTGTCCTGAAAGGATAGCTTGAGATTAAATACTAAAAAACCCAACTCAACCTCTCTGTTAAATTTCCTTCAAAATATATTATTAGGCTCATGTCTAAAATCTACATGGCATAGAATAATTTATTCATTTAATTACTGAGGGATAAAGTTTGCATGAAACTTACCAAGGATTCGCTAAGAAGTTATTTCTTAAAAAAAATACAGATATTATGGGTACATGCTTGAGATTATTCTGGGACCAAATTGGCTTACTTTGAAATTTTTTTTTTTCTAAAATTCTTGTGATCACTTACTATTGGTTTTATTTTATTTTAGGGTCTGTATCATAATTTTATTTGTAATTTTTATTTATTTTTTTAATGTATCGAATCCAGCACAGTAGTGTCTTATGAGGAAATCACAATTGTTTCTCTAGATTCTTCCTAGATTCTTGAGAGGTGGACTGACCATCTTATTTCATTTTCAAATTCTCCATCCAGTAGAATATTAGTCTTTGCCTTTCCTGCTTTGCTACTAGTCGTGCAGAGATAAATTTATTATGCTTTTCCAGAAGTTTTGCAAATTCTCATTGTACATATTTCAGAATTCCAATTTTACACGTTGTGTCTTTTTATTCTTTTTCATTTGTTATATTTCACCTGGGCTTCTTTAGATGTTTATTTTTATTTTATTGTTCCTAAACTTAATACTTACTTTATCATGTGTTTTACAGGCTGCCTAAAATTTTTTTGGTAATGAAATGCGGTAAAAGCAAACACAGAGAATGCCGTTTTTTACATAACACTAAGCATAAGCAAATAAGACACTGTGCCTTTCCATTTTATAGATGAGGCATTGAGGCTGAGTGAGATAACATGATTGGTGATCCTGCCTAACCAGAATTGAAGTTGAGTGCTAGCGGAGAACAGATGGGCATGTGCTTATCAGCTGCTAATTTGTCCACAAAGCCTGTTGTTCTATATATGAGTAGTGCTGCATACTTTAATAAATCGTATCAATAATGATGACAGGAGAAGAAAATTATAACCAATCATGAAAAAATGCTACCTGTGTTAAGCAAAATTGGGACAGAGAATCTGGCTTGCCATCCACCAAGGAATGCCGGGAGTTTAACAATTAAAGGCTGCCTCTCTAGAGACTGGAGCCTGCGTCTCCCTCCACATTGCTAATGAAGTATAATTCATTTTACCTGGCCCCCACCTTTAGAAATCAAAGTTCAAGCGCCCGTATCAGACGTATTTGAAAGGCGAGGTCTTCTCTCCCCTTGTAACACTGTGTCTCCTCTTCAGGGAGCTTTCTCCTGTTTTATTAATTATTGTGCTTCAATGACATTATTATTCATGGACTAGCATCTCAAAATACTTGACTTACCACTGGGTCTGGAACTAATACTAATAAGTACAAGGCTGAGTACTGGGTGAAGTTTTTTGTTGTTGTTGTTGTTGTTGTTTTGTTTTGTTTTTTTTCCTTTTTCTCTTCTGCACACAAAGAAAGAGGATACTTTTATTCATAATCAGTTGTCTTGTACTTCTAAACAGAATTTAGCCTGTTGACTCATTAGTGGGCAGTTTCATGGAGAAATGCACCTCTAGGGTCTATTTCTAAGAAATGGAAACAAATGATTTCAAATTTCCACAGACCACTAAAAGAAGAGGCATAAAAATAAAGGCTTGTTTAATTTGTTATGATTTTAATACAACTTACAATAATATTTATTTTGGAGGGCAGAGAGTCTTTGTTCACTGGTATGGAGTCAGTGATTGCAAACATGGTGCTGTGTTGGTAAAAGGGATGTTGGTATTTGAGGTAAGCTTATAATATAATGAGATTGATTGTTTTAAGCAAACATAGTAGAATATATTCATTCAAAGAAGACAAGTCCTCTTCAGAGTAACCAACATGAAAATCTACTGTATCAGTTAGGAGTATATTCCTAATTTTCAGCTGTTGGTCACACAAACACTACCAATATTATCAAGAAATAGATTTATATTTTATTCATAACAGAAAATCTGTTGGCATTTGGTCACCTGTTCTGTGATAATAAAAAAGTCACTTTCTGTTTTTTTTTGCTCTGCTATCCAGATCACAATTACTTTTGACTATTATTGTTTGGCCGGAGGTCATAGAATGGCTGACTCACTTTCCATTTAACTTTATTTAAAGCAGAGGAAGGGGGAAAGAGGTGGGGCCAGAAAGCTTCCTCTTGCGTCTTTCTTTCTAATCAAGAAATTAAAAGAACTTCAGATATTTATTCTTTTATGTTCTTACCAAGAATTGTGTCTCATGTCTCTTTCAGCTGCAAAGAGGTTGGAAGACCAGGTATAGGACTTTATATTCCCTAGTGTGGGAGGTGAGCAAGGGAAAAGGCACTGAGATTGGAAATGGTGATGACCAAAGAAATATGTCTACCATAAGCATAGAGTGATTTCAACAAGGTTTCATTTTTTGAAGTCGTTCTTTGTTAACTGACTTCATTTTCAAATATAGGTTTTCCATGTAGCAGACATCATGTCTGCCTTTGATCAGCATTGTTGAGCAGCTAGCATAATGCCTCTGAATGCATTTATTGAATGTATGAATTAATGAGTTTATAAGTTAACCAACACAATTTCTCTACTGGGTACCAATAGGTGTACTGTATGTGAATTTCAATCAAAGAGGGGTAGATGATGGGCATGTAAAAAAACTGACAGGGGCACCTGAGTGACTTAGTGGGTTAAGCATTTAACTCTTCATTTCAGCTTAGGTCATGATCCCAGCGTTGTGGGGTCGGGCCTGGAACTGGACTCTGCACTGAGCATGGAGCCTGCTTAGGATTCTCTCTCCCCCGTCTCTCTGCCCCTCCCCTGCTCAAAATACATAAGCAAATATATATGTGTGTGTAAATATATATATATACGTGTGTGTATATATATATATATACATATACATACATATATATATATATATATACACACACGTATATATTAATATTGTTTGTTTTTTTAAACTGGCAGCTGAAAATGTTAAGCTGAGGGAGCACTTTTTCTTCTTAGTGGATGAGGTGGTAGAAACTATCATGAAAGAAGATCAGAGATGGACTGAATAAACCATGCCTGCTAATTCATGCCCTCCCTGTGTCCCCACACATGAGGGACATACTTCTCACAGGTCCCAGGGCCTGGAGCTATGTTTGGGGGCCTGATCCTGTATCCTATTGCTCTTACTCTGATCACTTCTGTTATTGCTTCCTAGAAGCCCCTTCATACTGTTTTGTCTGTAGGTCTGAATACTGGCAGTTCCAGCTGAGGGGAAAGTTTCCTATAAAACTTTAATTAGTTTTTCATTAATTCCTCTTTTTTTAATAAAGATTTTTTTGTTCTTTTCACCTAATACTTATAAGCTACATGTCAATCTCCAAAACAATACTTCCATCACTGAAATTGCTTGAGCTGCCTGCGATTTTATTGAAACTCCTGGCTTTGAGGAGTTCTCAGTGATTTAATTTTTGAGAAGCTGAGGTACTGGGGTTGCCTTTGTATTTTATGTCTAGGAAGCATCCTGGCTGGAGTCCCTTATACTTATGGCTTAATTGAACATCTGTAGAATGATGGGGAAAGACACTGATGTGAATAAAGGAAGGAGTATGACTAAAATTCTCCTGAAACAGTCATTCCACAACCGGCGATGAAAAAAACTAGGTGGACTAATTCACCTCTGTCCCTGGATTTGTAGTTATTTTCTGCCCTTCAACTTGCACTTCCTCTGATCTCATGTTATCCCCCACCTCACCCCCTGCCTCACCTATTTTCTCAGGTTCACCAGTGTTTCCTCTCCCCCATTGTCCAAACAAATTATTTAAATTACTGTTGCATGTTATACATTTAGAGCTGTCATAATTGTTATTGGGGTTAATCAGTTGAGTGATACTATGAATAGGATGACTATGATTACTTCCTTCAATCGAGTTAGAATAAACTGGGGTACCATGAGGTTAAATGGGACCAAGCCAGCAGTACAGCCAAAACTAACACCTAGGTGTTCTCAGTTTTAAATAATGATTTTTTTTCCTATATATACCAAGGCACAGAGAGTCAGATAGATCTAATGTAGTTATTATTTGAAAACAGAATTGCCCCTCCTAAAAAAACTGCATTAAATCTAGTATATCAGATTCAGTCCCAGTCCCAGGTCTCAGACAGAGCTTAAGCTATATCTCTCCTCTTCAAGGATTACACTTTTCTAGGCATGTCTGGTAAATTGGCATAACAAATTCAAGAAGACATTTTGGGCCTTCCTAAATTCTAAGGAGTCTTCTAGAAAAAAAATTTTTCCTTAAAATGAAGTTGAAAAACCTTTAAAAAAACCCAGTAGGAAACTATAAAATTGTCATAATAAAGACTGAAGATAAGCATTTAGTAGATTCAGCATAACTTCATGATTAAAAACTTTGTGAAAAGTCTGATTAGGTGGAAATTTCCCAAGTTGGTTAAAAAAAAGTTTATGAAAACTCCAAACACTATCTTAAATGGGGAAAACATCTAAGCATTTACTTTAAAATAAGGAAGAAGATAAAAATAGCATCTATCATTACTTTGATATTATATGGGTCCACTAGCCAACACAATAAGACAAGAAGAAAACTGTAGACATTGAAAAGGTGGAATTATTATTTTCATTATTTTACATCATTTAATTGTCTAAATAGGAAATACAACAGTGTCTATAGCAAAATTAAAAATACTAGGTAGGAATTTGGTAAGGTGGCAATATATGAGGTCAATGCATAAAGGTCAATTGCATTTCTACACAAAAGCCTAAAATATTTAGAAAATGTAAAAACTACTTAAAGTACTAGTGAAAATTGTAGGTTTCTCCACCATGCTCCCATGAGTGCAGCCCTGGAATCTGCATTTTAATTAGTTTTGTAAGCAGTGCTTTTTTATTGTTGTTGTTAACCCACTAGAGTTTTTAAATTACCATCTCTGGGAAGAGACAGACATATATTAGAACAATAGCAAAGTCTTAATCACTAGAGAAGAGAGATGAATCTAAGCAAATCTGGCTGGGTACCTCAGGGGTTTTTGTTACTTTCTTTGATGATCCAATCTAAACTGATTTTTTATTATTATTATTATTATTATTATTATTATTTTATTTTGTTAATGTTTATTTATTTTTGAGAGAGAGAGAGAGAGAGAGAGCGAGCTCAAGTGGGGTGGGGTGGGGGCAGAGAAAGAAAGAGAGACACAGATCCGAACCAGGCTCCAGGCTCTGAGCTATCAGCGCAGAGCCCAATGTAGCTCTTGAACTCACAAACCACAGATCATGACCTAAGCCAAAGTCAGAAGTTTAACCAACTGAGCCACACAGGCACCCCATGATTTCTTTTTTTTTTTTTTTTAATTTTTTTAAACGTTTTATTTATTTTTGAGACAGGGAGAGACAGAGCATAAACAGGGGAGGGTCAGAGAGAGGGAGACACAGAATCTGAAACAGGCTCCAGGCTCTGAGCTGTCAGTACAGAGCCCGACGCAGGGCTCGAACTCACGGACCGAGAGATCATGACCTGAGCCGAAGTCGGCTGCTCAACCGACTGAGCCACCAAGGCGCCCCATGATTTCTTAATGTTAAACTTCTCTGACATTTCTAGACAATATCCAATTTTTATATCAGGATTTTTTTTCTCCATATGTTGTTGGATTATAGGTGTTAATATTTTGTTAATAGTTTTGCACTATGAATTATGATTAAAATTGGCCTATGTTATCTGTCCTCATTTTGTATTTATCATAACTTTTCATATCAAAGTCATACTAGCATCATAAAATGAGTTGAGGAGAGTATCCTCTTACCCTATACCGTATAATTTTTGTAAGATTAAAGATATATGTTCATGATAAGAAGGGTAATGCATGAGTGGAGTATGGCACCGTTTCCTTCTCTTGGTGAAATTTTAGTAATGTTCTTTGGTAAAGTCCTTCCTCCTGCAGATGAAGTCGTTGTCAGGGAGAAGAGTGTGGGAGTGGAAGTTGTGTCACAGTGGCTTCTCTTATTCTTCTGTCAGGGTCACATTTGGTAGATCCTCCTCAAGTAAGCTTAATGGATTTCAAGGAGAAGAACCGTGTGAAAGTGTGGGGCTACCATAATGGTGCATCCCCTGGGAGTTTCTGTCATGCTAGTTCACACTCAGCCTCCAGCGATTCATTGGAATTGCTAGTTAAGTATCTACCAGCTTATGAGATCTGGCCATTTTTACTCTAGGAAAGCAAATTCTCAGATCTTATATTTCTCTGAAGGCAGTTTTTCTCCAGATCATGGGATGGCAGTTTGCCCTGTGGCCTCAATTCTCTGATGGGTCTGAGAAAAGTTGTTCCTATTCAGTTTGTCCAGCTTTTTCTCATTGTAAGAATGGGAATGATGGCTCCCAAGATCTTTAAATGTTGAACCATAAACTGCAAATCTGAACATGTATTTCTTAATATTCAAATAGATGCAATTTTGCCTTTTTATTATTAGTGTGCAGCTTAAGCTTAGCTTCATTTTGCTGAGAGTATATTGAAATTTCCCTTTGTTAGAGTGCATGGTGATTTTTTTTGTAAAATTTCCATATATGCAAGTAAAACTGACTTATTTTCTATCTGTGAAGTAAAATGTCACATATGTCATGTGTGTGATATTTATGATATATCATATATAAATAGATGTTGTATAATGACACTTCGGCTAAAAACTGGAAATAATTTTACAGCCATACATACACACATACACATATATTTGTGTGTATATATGTATATGCAGATATATACATACATGCATATATGGCACGTGTGTGTGAATATTTATACAGATATAAATATATAAAATTTTCTTTAGACCAAGTCTGTTAAAAAATATATATTTAATGATTTTATTTCTTATTCAGTCCATCAGTTACATATATCTTGGACATTTATCTTCCATATCACTTAGGTTTTCTCTCGTATTTCTCTCTCATGTCTCTGTGCTACATTCTGAAAAGCTTCTCCAGGTCTTTGTTGCATTTCATGACTTTACACTAATTCTTTTCTTCAGCTGTGTTTAATATGCTATTAAAACAATCTGTTAAATATATCATTTTAGGTAACACATCTAAGTTTTTTAGAAATTATATTTGCTTTTTTTTAGCTGTGTCATTCCTTAAAGCTTTTTTCTTTGTTGCAAATATTTTCAAACTTATAATTTATATATTTAAACATAACAATATTATTTTATAATTCCTTGAATGAAAATTTAATATTTGAAATCTTTTTAATTTTTTTATTATATACAAGTATGATATAAACTAATTTTATAATAGAAACAAAGGAAATTAAATAGAAATACAGTTGGTGAAAATGCACAAATCTATACAAAAAGCAATTTAAAGAATTCTAAAACACAAAAGGAGATTTGGACAAATGGGAAAACATGCCCTGTTTAGAATAGGATGACTCAATATTATAAATATATCAGTTCTTTCTAATTAATTTATAAAATCAAATGCAATTCCAATAAAAAATACCAATAAGCCATCTTATAGAAAAATTGATAGTGAAGTTTATATTGGAAAAACAAATAGACAAGAATAGCTAGGAAAGCACTAAAAAGAGTCCGACCTCAGCTGAGGTATGATCTCATGGTCTGTGAGTTCAAGCCCTGTGTTCGGCTCTGTGCTGACAGCTCAGAGCTTAGAGCCTGCTTAGGATTCTGTGACTCTGTCTCTCTCTACCCCTCCTCCACTCTCACTCTGTCTCTCTCAAAAATAATAAATAAACATTACAAAAAAGAAAGCACTGAAAAGAAAACTATGAGGAGAATATTAGTTTCTTGTGACTGCTATAAAAAATTACCAAAAACTGAATGGCTTAAAACAAAACAACAGTAATGTATTATTTCATAGTTCTGCAGGACAGAAGACTGAAATCAAGGTACTGACAGGACTGTACTCCCCAATAGGTTCCAAGAGAAAATGAGATCCTTGACTCATACAGCATTTGTTGGCTGTCAGAATATTTTGGCTTTTGGCAGCATCTCTCTTTGCTTTTTTCTTCATGTTACCTTCTCCTCTGGGTCTGTCTTACAAATCTCTCTGTTACTTTCTTATAAAAATACTGTAACATCATTTAGGGCCACTCAGATAACCCAGTGTAAGTTCCTCCCCTTAAGATCCTTAATTTAATTGTTTTTTTTTTTTTTTTTGTAACATCTAAGGAAATATTCAGTCTTTGTCTATAGAAGGTAATATTCACAGGTTCTGGGGATTAGGATGTAGGCATATCTTTTTCGGGGCCACCATTCAGCTACCTACAAGGTTTGAATAGACTTTTTCAACATTAAAATGTATTATTAAGCCTCTAAACTATATGACACTGGCAAATGAATAGACACACAGACCAGTAAATAGAATGAAAAATCTAATACGAGACCAAAATCCATGTTGAAACCTGTTATATGACAAAGATGTCGCTTTAAATCACTCAGCTAAAGGGGACTTTCTAATAACAATGCTGGGAAAACAGAGTAGGCAATTGGAAAAAGATAAAATTAGACCCATATCTTATACTTTATGTGAAGTTAAGTTCCAAGTTGATTAGAGATCTAATGTATGAAAGGAAACCATGAAAGTAGTATAATAAGATATGAGTACATTCGTCTTTAAATTGTATTCAGGGAAATGCTTTCTATGACTGAAAATCAAAGATAATAAAAGAAAAAAATGATAAATTTGAATACATAAAAATAAAAACATGAGTGATGATGCCATCAACAAGTGGAAAATCAAATGACAGATTGGAAAAAAATGTTCACAGTATTTATCACCTATAGAAAGCTGATGTCCCCAGTATATAAAACGGTTAAAATTGGGGCCCCTGGGTGGCTCAGCCAGTTAAACGTTTCTCTTTAACTGGCTCTTCATTTTGGCTCAGGTCATGACCTCACAGTTTGTGAGACTGAGCCTTGTGACAGGCTCTGGGCTGACATTGTGGAACCTGCTTGGGATTCTCTCTCTCCCTCTCTCTCTCTGCCCTTTTCTCACTTGCGTGCTCTCTCTCTCAAAATAAACATTTAAAACTGTTAAAATTGAAAAACAAATAGCCAAAACCTAACAGGAAAATGAGAAAAGACATGAACAGACAATTCAGAAAAAAAAAAAAAAAAGAGAGAGAGATGAAATTGACCCTGGGACTCATGATATAAGTGTTGTCATTTATAATTAGAGAGATTTATTTAAAATTAACAAAGATACCGTTTCTTACACATCAGTCTGACAGAAATTAAAAACAAGAAAACAGGGACACCTGAGTGGCTCAGTCGATTACGCATCCGACTCTTGATTTCAGCTCAGGTCATGATCTCACAGTTTCGTGAGTTCGAGCCCAGCATGGGCTTTGTCTGGCTTCCTGGAGCCTGATTCAGAGTCTCCCTTTTTCTCTGCCCTTCCCCCACTCAGAGTCTCTCTGTTTCTCTCAAAATAAATAAATGATCTTTAAAAAAAAAAATAACAAAAAACAAGACAACACATTTTGTTGGCAAAGCTGAGGGGAACAGGCACTCTTCATTTATGGCTTTTTGGTACACTAATATGCCTCTCCAGAGGCAGTTTGATAATAAGAGAATTTAATATGCATTTACATTTTGGCCCAGAAATCCCATTTCTAGCTATCTCTGAATATATACTTTTACAAATACAAAAATATATACATAGGAAGATTTTTCTTGCATCATTGTTTGTAATTATAAGATCCTGTCTTCAACTTAAATGCCTATATGCCCATATATTAGAGAATGGTTAAATCAACTATGATATAGTAACATAATGGAGTACAATGCCACTGTAAAAAAATGAAGATCTCTATGAACCCAGATATTTGAATGCATTCCAGGACATGTTTATAAAGTGGGGGAGAAGCATAAAAGAATATGTTATTTTTTCTGTAGAGATAGAGATGTAAGAAAATGCACAGGTGTCTACTCATTCATAAAACTGTAATACAAAACAGAGAAATCAAAAAATAAAGAGACTGGCTACTGCCAGCAGGGATGGGAGCAAAAGAGTTGGAAAGAAGAAAAACGGAGGGTGGGATTGGCCGGGCAGAGATGAAGAGTGCCTGAGACTTCTCTGATTACATCTTTTTATAGCTATTCATTTTAGAAGCAAAGTTAATGTTTTATCTCTCTTTCAAATATCTCCAAAATAAACAAATCTAACCAGAATGTTGTGGTAGTGGCGGGGGCAGGGAGTGAGGGCTGCAGGAAAAAGGCAGTACAAACACTCCTGATTGGATGCTGTAAGGATAAAGGCAAAATGAACTGTACATAAATGTACATATTTAGTCACTAAGTGTGTTTCTTATGGGAATAACTTAACAATCATGCAACTAATGTGTACAGTAGAACTGAACAAATAAATATATCAATGATAATAAGAATTTTTCTGTTGGGAAAGAAGTTATAAAGAAGGAACCGAGAGGCTGAAAGTAAACCTGTGATATTATATTACAACCTAAGGTATAAGCATGAATGCATAGTGACAGGTATAGGTACAGATACAGATATTAATATAGATACATATATAGACATAGATCTGTATTCATTTTTACCAATACAGATATGTCTATGTAGATAGATATGCATGTAGATACAGATATATCCATATATATATGTATACAGATACAGACATATCTGCTTGTGGAGTGTGTGTGTATATACCTACACACACAAAGAGAGAGAGAAAGAAAGAAAGAGAGAGAGAGAGAGAGAGAGAGAGAGAGATGTGTGCATATGCATGAGGTTAGTATAAAAACATATATATATATTCTTTTTATATTTGTATCCTGACAAGGCTTAGTGTCAATTATACCCTAGTAGCAATGAACACACCTAGCATACATCTCACTTGCTAAACCCAGTTTCCAACAAAAAAGAACAAGGTTTCTTTGGAGAAATGGTTGATTCCAACACTTGGGAAAAGAATTACAGGATGGGCCTGAAGTATCTTGTAGTATTAGGAAGTAAGAAAGTTCTCAAGAAAGAATAAGCATTTGTTTAAAAAAATACAGGAACCAACCTGAAGCTGCTGCTAATGGCCGAAGCTGAAAACAGTCTGGACAACAAAATAAATAAGAACTGAACTTTAACCCACAGAGTAAAATAAATACTTATGAATGTATTCTAATGTTAAGTCATTAAATAAATGTGAGAGAAGAGAGAATTCCTTCTTATAGATTTCCTGTCAATCTTATTAATTCTGTTAATCTATTTTTTCTGTTAATAAATATAGAAAGAAAATCAACATTAAGTAAATAGCAGATAATGGTTGTTTGTAGGCAAGGTCCCTTGATGGATGCTCATATTAGTGGGTGAAAGCTTGAGGAGAAACAGGACTTGTATAATCGCAAAGTATCTACCCCAAATATTAACTAGAAAGGAAAAGTTTGTATCTTTATAGTGCAGAGACTCAGGAAAGATCAAGTGATCAAATATAATATCACCAAAAATAAGAAAAAATGCTATCACGAACCCTTTTATATGACACACTGAGAAGAACAGTGTCATTTCTATGCTTTTCTTGGAAAAAGGCCTAATTCAGTCTAATCATGAGAGAATGCTAGACCCTACTTGACGGACATTCTACATGACAACTGACAAATATTTTTCCAGTGTCAATAACATGAAAGAAAAGGAAATACTTAAGGAAATTTTATAGAGGTGACAAATAAGAAATACCTTCTAAATACAAAGAACACATTGGTAAAAAAAATTGTGAAATTTGAATATAGGGTATAGCTTTATTAATAGTATTGTGCCAGTGTTAATTCCTCGTTTGATACCCCTGTATTTACGTAAGGTGTTAACAGTAGAAGGAGCTGAGTGAGGTATATATAAGTATTGTTTTATTATTTTCACAATTTTTCTACAAATCTAAAGTCACCATAAAATGAAAAAGTAAAAAAAAAAAAAAAAAAAAAAAAAAACAGCTAATTATTTTCACCTGTAGGTCACACTTTTTGATTTATCAACTTGGTATTTTCTTCTTTTACCTCCTCAAAATACTTTTCCTACTAACTTGTCATTTATTGTACTTTGTTTTAATTATGAGTTAAATGCTTATAAAAATCTAAAACACAAAATGCATGATATAAAATTAGAAAGTCTTCCATAAATGCCCAGAGCACCTATCTAGAAGTAGAATGTCTTTTGAAGCATTTCTTTATTCTGCTCATGAACCTTTTATTCTAGAGCATATCGAGTATGTCTTAATAGTTTTTTTATTGTTAAAACATGTGATTAGCTAGCTTTGGTTTTATGCACTATTTATGAAAGATTTAGGTAGAAAGACAACCTTAGCATATATAAATTTGCTAGAACTGTTCCACTTAAATATATGACTATTAAGATTTAGTCCTTCCTGATTCCTTTGGGGCATTTCTCCTAGAATGGAAAGCATAGGAATAGGGTTCCAGTTCCACAGTTCATTTGCCAATGAACTTGAGCTGTTGTTCTCAATTTATCTGCCAATAGAATGGGTAAATTCTCACCTTTTAACTCGAAATTGTTATAATTCCACAATGAATGTTTAACAGTATACTTTCAAATAATGGGAAAGATGTATAGAGGGCATACTCTTCAGGAGGCTCATTTATTGGTCTCAGAGATCATATTTCTGGCCAACCTATGCTCATTTTTTTAAATTAATTAATTTTTATTTATATTTGAGAAAAACAGAGAAACAGAGCGCGAGTGGGGGTGAGGCAGAGAGAGAGGGAGACAGAATCTGAAGCAGGCTCCAGGCTCTGAGCTGTCAGCACAGAGCCTGAAGCGGGTCTCGAACTCACAAACTGCAATCAGGACCTGAGCCAAAGTCGGACGCTTAACCGACTTAGCCACCCAGGTGTCCCCAATGGTTAAATGGACTCTAGAGCCAAATGTCTGTGTTCAAGTGAAAGTCTGTGATTCCCCACCCACGTGAACTTGATGAGCAAGCTACTGAAACCCTCTGTATCTTAGTTTTGTCACATGAGGTTACTAATCATTTCCTCTATAGTGGCTTTATGAGGATCAAATGAGTCATAGTTGGTAAAGACTTAAAACACATGGTGCCTGGTATTTAGTAAGTACTGAGCAAGGTTTGTTGACTAAAATACATCACTTTATCTAGCTACAATGGTTCATATAATAATGTAAGAATCCCATTTATTTTTACTCTTGGAAAAGAAAAACAGCAGCAGCAGAGAAATCAGAGTACTTAAATCAGCACTTGTTGAAGAATGTGTTACCTTTAGGAAATTAGTCAAGTTTCTAGACAATTATAGAAATGCCAGAAGAGTTAATGTAGCTTTCCCCAAAAAACAAATTCCACCAAAATATGAGGAAGTGGCTGGCATAAGTCATAGAAGATTTTGTTCATATGTGTGTGTGAGTGTGTGTGTGTGTGTGTGTGTGTGTGTATATACGCATTTTTTTTTTTCCCAATGCACTGATGTTTTCTGGTCACAGACTGTCAGTGGCCATTCGAGAACTGGCAGCTCTTTTCTCCTCTTCATTCTCCATTGTCATTGTTACTGGCATTGTTATAATTTATATTCATCTGATTATCAGAGTGTGTCGAGGCAGGCATGTCCAGGAGAGCTGGGTTGAGCACAAGAGCTGCTTTTGGAGTGAGATAAACAAACAACAAACAAAAAGACTTTTCGATTCAGCAGTTCCCTGAAGTGTGTGATTCATATATGAGTCATTCTCATGAAGTGGATAAAATTCCCATTTACAAAGTCAGAAATGAAAATAAAGTTGTTTTTAATTTAGGAGACCGAAGAGTGGGATGAAATATCTAGCTCAAGAGGCTCCTTCTGAAAATGGATTTCTAGCAGGAAAATCTCACCCCTCTAAGCATAGAGATGCAAATTTTGCCTTCTATGAGCTAATCAAGACTTTTTCTATTTTGGAAAGAAAACAAAGGAAAACCAGTCTAATCCTGAGTAAACCTGGCTTTTTCCTTACTTATTGGGTCTCACAGGAAAAGCAGATTGCAATGTTTAACTCTCTAATATATGCAATAAAAGATTTCAGTGATACTGTCAAGCTGACTGCTTAGCCATTCAACTCCTTTCATATTATACACATTGCTATGCACTGTCGCTTGAGATTACTTTGTGCAAGAAAGCTTTGTTAGGACAGAGTAATTTGATGAATGTCAAAGCCAAATGTATATAGAGAGATATAGATATAAGGGATGGGGCCAATCTGATTTCTATTTGACTCCCACACAAATCACATTTCCAACACATTTCAATGAATCACCGTTAGATGCCAGGTTGGCAGACATGACACATTTTGGACATGGTAGGAAGATAGATTTGGGATGTTTCAAACATGGCCTGGTGAAGGACTTTTTTTTCCCCCTTGCAAAAACATCAGAGAGTACAATACTGTATTATTTCTGCAGTATATTTTAACTGAAAGATTTAAATGTAAATTGCACCATATCTAATGGCTCCATGTAAGCATTGCTGTCCTTTACGGATTCTTTGCAGAGAGGGGCCATCCTTTATAATATATATTTTTTTCATATTTCTAGATGATACACTGGGTAAGTATGTCGAGAGATGGTTTCTGCTACCTGAGAGTATGTATTTATGATTGGGTTGAGGAGCAATCATAGGAGAAATCCCCTTCAACTGCATCATGTGGAGAAAAGCTTTTCAAGTACACACATTCTGCCTGTGTACCCTGCCTTGTATGCAAAGGAGGAGAAAAGGGCTTGAAAGTAGCATGACGCTTTTGGACGGTTGAAGTTGTCTGAGTTATTGGTCTAGGTCTCTTTATGTTTAACATCTCTTTGGCTAGAAAGTGCCCCCTCTTCACTTCTACAGCTATTATTCTGAAACAGCCATGGGCAGATGGGATATGGTCCCTATGACACCAAGAGAATGTAGATTCCTTGACTTAAGATTCTTTATGGTTACCAATTCTCTCTTATTATGATCCCTAGGTTTTGGGAATATATATTTTACATTGAATTTACTTACATATACTTCTTTGAATAAGTGTTTGTGATATATCTATACCTAGATTGAATTTTATCTCAAGAACTAACATGGTTAACTTTGCGATCTGACCTTCTTTACTGATTTAGATTCTTTGTTTCTTTTTTTGAGTTTCCTGACTGAGGATATTGTCAACTATCAAAGTATGAAATTATGTGTAGGAACCTAACTATGAAAGCTTCTTGTAGCATCATAATACAGAATGTTCTGTTGGGAAGGACCTTGGTATCTTCTGTATCAGAAACCTTATTTTATAAATGAGGAAACTGATACCTAAGTGATTCCTCCCACAAAACTAGTAGTCATAAAATTACTGAAGGAATTGATTAGACTAGGTTTACACATACTTCTGCTGATTTTATTCACATTGCATAAGATTGTTTTGAATGAGAATTATTCTAGATAGGTCACCATGAGAGTATTATACCCTCCCAACCTATACACTTTGTTTCTCCCTTGTTTCAACCCTGGATATCCAGGAAACTCTAAGCTCTTTTGGAACCTCTAAAAGGATGTCTTTACTACTCTATATGAAAGAGAAAAGGTAAAATTATGCCTCTTAGTTGATCAGTTTGTGTGTGTTTTTAATTTTTTTTTTTCAACGTTTATTTATTTTTGGGACAGAGAGAGACAGAGCATGAACGGGGGAGGGGCAGAGAGAGAGGGAGACACAGAATCGGAAACAGGCTCCAGGCTCTGAGCCATCAGCCCAGAGCCCGACGCGGGGCACGAACTCACGGACCGCGAGATCGTGACCTGGCTGAAGTCGGACACTTAACCGACTGCGCCACCCAGGCGCCCCTGTGTGTGTTTTTAGAATACAGATCTAAAGCATGGATTCCTGACTAGATTTCCTGGTTCAAATTATAGTTTCAGCAAGTTGTTATTAAGTGTCTGTTCCTCAGTTTTCTTCTCTGTAAAGCTGAACCAATAATAGCACCTAATTTCATAGGGTAATTGTGAAGTTTATATGAGTTAATATAGACAACTACCATATATGTAAAGTATGTAAAATAGTATCTGATCTATAATCAGTGCTATAAACCATTAGTCTGTTATTACCCTCCAGTGGCTTAAGGCTGCGGGAGGAGAAACAGTGAACCCCTTTGTTGAGAAGGTGTACAGATAGAACCAAAGTAATTGTTTTCGATTTCTCTCCCAACATGCTTCTCTTTTCACACGTGGCTTCACAACAACATACTGTTTTCCTTATCATTTCCTTTATCTAGAATAGCTGTTTCCCATCCTCTTGCAACCCCTCTAGGAGCCTCCACCTGATTTATGTAGCTCTCTTAAACTCCTATGCTCATCTTAATCATATTCCTGGAAAATTCAGTGTACCAAATTATATTAAAATGAATTGTTTACTTGTTTATATTTCTCTCCCAAACTGAAATGCTTATGTTCAGTGTCATAGGTACTCTTACATCCCCAATGCCTACCACAGTGTGGAGCAGTATGAGATGCTCACAAATATCTGTTGAAATAAACTGAATTGAAGAAGCAAGAAGCACATTTCTGTTTATCTTAAAGTCTAGAACTATGGAGGTAATGAAGAAAAAGGATATGTTGAGAGACTGCGGGACTAAATGAAGCTCCAAGGGAATAAGTGTGTGATTAAGTTTGGTGTAGGACGTATGACCCAATTCTGCCAGCTTGAATATGCAGTGAGCATACAGACCTCTCATATCACAGGTTAATGTACACTAAATAGCAATATAAAGATAAAGGAACTGACCAGTCAATACATAAATGCATTAACAAGTATCACAAAGAATGTGATTGTTTGAGAGAAAGTAAAGGGGGATTGGTCAATGTCTAGAGGTATCTAGTGGTACTTGATATAAAGAGATGTAAGAAAATATTTGTGGTGATTAATGGAATAACCTGATTATAGGGAAACAGACAGGTTTCGTGATTGATATTCATTTACTCAGCCATTCTATAAACTTGTATTTATTTGACACTATGTGCCTATCTCTGCTCTCTGTGCTGTGCACACTCATATCAACAGTTGGGAAAGTTTCTTAGTAAAACTACCCTTAGAAAAGTCAAGGCCAGAAACACATGGGAAAGAATCTCTTGTACCTTGGCAAGATAGCCTGATCCTAAACCTTTCCTTTCTCTGATATTCCTGACAATCTGTTTTAGATATTATTTTTATAAATGCATAAATTATCATCTGTCAGTGCAATCCCATGGGGAAAAGATCACTACCTTATTTCTGCTAATAGCAAGAAATTATATATATTTTTATATAAACTATATAAATATATATATATATAAAACTATATAAAACTGTGTGTGTGTATATATATTTAAATATATAACATCCACTAGATTTTGGTCAACTTTCATAAAACAACACCACAAATATAAATACAAATGTTACTAACAAAATTTGAACTCAGAGTCCCTGCCTTCCATAAAGCACAAACTAGGGTAGCAGTGGTAGAATCAATAGATTAGATTACTTAGAACCTTGAGCATATCATTCATGACCTGCTCTTGAGTTCACACTATCTTCTTTAGCTTCTTCTAACTTCATGAGTTTATGCCTTTCTTAATCCAATGACACTGAAATATCTTAAAATTGCAGTCATTTCTTTGGCTTTTGTTGGCTCACCTAGAATGGGTTTTGGCACAGAGTACATATTACTTATAGACTGAGTAGACTTCAAAGAGACTTCTGTGGAATGGAGGAATTTGATAAATTCCATAAGGAAAGGGCTTGACACAAAGCTCTTTGGATGAGGAACATCACTGAAGTACAAGCCAAGTGGGGTGGCTCCATCTTTATCTGTAGATCACCTGCTTATACTTAAGTGATTACCATTGATTTCCCTCCCATGGTTTCTTTTTTGGAATTATCTTCAAGGGTATCCAGGACTGTGTCCTTTGGTCACTTTTAAGAGTGCCATCTGTGCCCCAAGACCCTACCTGGTGCCCATCCATTTATTCCTATGAAGACACCCCCAGACCTTGCTAATTTTCTGGCAGTCTCCTATGAACATAGGCCAAAGAAAGCATAAACTTGAAAACATGTGAAAGGTAGGTAGAAATAAAAAGGAAAGGGCGCCTGGGTGGGTCAGTCGGTTAAGCTTCTGACTTTTGGTTTCGGCTCAGGTCATGATCTCACGGTTCCTGAGTTCAAGCCCTGCATTGGGCTTTGTGCTGATGGTGCAAAGCCTGCTTGAGATTCTCTCTCTCCCTCTCTCTACCCCTCTACTGCCCGTTCTCTCCCTCCCTCCCTCCCCAAATAATTAAACTTAAAAAAAATAAAAATATTAAAATAGGACCTAATGCCAATTTGTGGCAGAAGAAGAAGAAGAAGAAGAAGAAGAAGAAGAAGAAGAAGACGACGACGACAATGACGACGACGACGAGGACGACAGCGAAGACGACGACAGAGGAGGAGGAGGAGGGGGAGGAGGAGGAGAATGGAGGAGGGGGAGGAGGAGGAGGTAAAGAAGGAAGGAGGAAGGAGAGGGGAAGGGGAGGGGAGAGGGAGAAGGAGAAGGAGAAAGGAAAATCCCTATAATCATACCAAGGTTTGGGAACTAGTACCTCCAGCCAGGGCAGTAGTTCAATATGTTCCCATTATACAAACATCTGGTGATCATAAAGGCAGTAAGCTGTAATATAGAAATAGCATAATACACCTAGGTGGTAGTATTTGGGTTCTATCAGTATTACTGAACTTTTCTGAGCATCTCCTTTTAGGAGGAGGAAAACACAACAATAATTTAAAAATACAGGTTGATTACAAAGATAAAATCAAATAAAATTTCTAAAGGACCTATATAGTACTTGGCACCCTGTAGGTTTTCTGATGCATTGGTACTTTTTCTCCTATAGCCTCTTTACCATGAGTCTTAAAAGGGCATCTTCAGGCAGGACTATGCCAAAGTGAATAGCTCAGAAACCACCTGGTATGCTGGCTTGCTCCTGCCACTTTATGTAACATTTGGGCCAGCCACCAAGGCTACTGGGGACTTCAAGTTGAGGTCAGGTTGAGAGTAAGAGTGAGAAAAATCAGAGGAGCACTGACTGCATACTGCAGTATCATCAGAGATGGAGGGACAAATAAAATCCTGGCAGCACGTGGCTTAGTGTACTAGTCATAGCTAGTAAATAAAATGTAGTTTTACTCTGGTTTTTAATTGAGACCTATAGGTCCATATTTCATTACCTTGTGTTTCTCTTCAGTTTCATAAATAGCAGAAAGTGGCGGTTGGTTGCTCTGTCTAGCAAATGGTGGTTCCTTTCCCTCCTCGCTCCATTCTGTGAAGGTTTCCTGCATTGTGATTTCATTTCCTCCTCAGTCAGGAATATTAGAATTTAATGGAATGTAAGTTTGAGTTTGGGAAGCTGGGCAAACTGTGGTCAAACAGGTAAGACTGGGACGACCTCTAGCATGTCACTCCTCCTTGCAGCCCACGGATCCAACCTCCCTGTGCATTTCTTCGAAACCGCTCTTGTGTTTCCTTGTACAAACATGTGAATAGGGTAGAAGATGGAAAGATCTCCTATAGTATGAGTGTGATTGCAACTTATACTAGTCATTTGGGATTAATTTAGTTAATAGCCAGAATTATGGAAATTAATTCCCAAGGCAGGGAATTAATAGGTACAGCTGTGTCTTTCCAGCTCTCTGTATACCCATTCACTAGCTACCTTCAGGAGAAATGGGACTGAACACCTTTTATAGCAGAAAGCCCTAAAAACTTAAATATTCTTATTCATACTGTAAACATTTCTGTCTTCTTTAATTCTCGTTGCCAAATACTCCTTGTACTATTCTACCTTGCAGTTTGGTTTATTAAAAAAAAGACTTTAAGACAATCAGAGATGCTCAGGACAACCTCATTCAACTCCTGCTTTATAAATGAGTAAATGGAGCAGGAGGGACTTACCCAATGTCAGACCCTACTTGGTGACAGAACAGGTCTGATTTTATCCCTGCTTTGTAGCAATAGTTTTTATTGTTCCCTTGGGTCTTAGCCTTATTAGACTAGGATTATAGGGAAGCTCCCTGTAGTCAGGGGCCATTTCTTCTCCTTTGGAGAGGAGACTTAGTGTGAAACTCGCTTTGTGGTGATACAGAAGATGATTTAAGGATTCCTTTCTCTCTAACTTATTAGAGAAGGGTTAGTCAGGGTTTCACAAATACAAGTTAGCAGCTACCGTCTCTTGTCTGGAGAGACTTGACAACTGCTTTGCCTGGCCCTTCTGCAGCTGGCAATAAGGCTGAGAACATCCCAGCTTCTAGAACAAAGCTATTACTGGCAGTGTCATTCAAATGCTGGAGAGTTAGTCTAACGAAAGTGGGCTTTGATGATATAGTTCAGAGGAAGGGCTCCCCAGTGGCAGAAGTAGAAGAACCACATAGATAAGCTCTTTGCCCTGTTCTAGTTCAAACACTACCCCCACTCCTTGGTGCTAGTAGAGCAGAGAGCTCCTGCAAGTTCCTGCTGAGCCTCTCTGTCTTCATGCATACCTCCCATGCCACTCAAGTATATGCTGGCTTCTCCACTTGAACTCTGCTATTTCCTCCTCTACTCATTTATCAAGCAAGTATTCACTAAGGGGTGTGTTTTGTTATCTTCTGTTTTTTACTTTTTATTGACTCCCTGACTAGACTATGAGCTTACTTGTGCTAGAAATGATATTTATTTATTTGTTCTCTTCATTTTAAGACACGTTGTACAAGAATGTCAATAAATATGCATTAATTAATGATCACTGAAACTATTTTGCGTATGATTTGAATAGGCAATGCCTCTTTTAACGTATCTTAGGCTACATATTATTTTCTTTGCGTGCAAAGAGGGAAGAATTTTTGTCTCTTAAATATCCAGTTCATTTTTCCCTACTGTATCATGGAGAATGAGAAAATTAAATTAGCTACTATGTATTAAGTACTTATAGTATGTCAGATCATATAATTAGAATTGTATATGCATGACCAACATCAACTTTAAAATGAACAGATTATCAGGCAGCTGGATAGCTCAGTCCATTAAGCAGTGACTCTTGGTTTTGGCTTAGGACATGATGTTCTGGTTTCGTGAGTTCAAACTCCTCATCAGGGTCTGCACTGGCAGCATGGAACCAGCTTGGGATTCTTTCTCTCCCTCTCTCTCTGCCCCTCCCCGACTCACACTGTCTCTGTCTCTTTCAAAATAAATAAATAAACTTAAAATACACTTAAAATGAATAGATTATTAACACCAACCTTCAGTGGTTTATTGTGAGGATTGAATGACATAATAACCCGTGAACAGTAAAACATGATTGAGATACGGATTGTGATGATGAGTCAGTTTATCAGAATGGCTGGATTTACTTTGGAATGCTGAAAGACCTATGGGATGAGATATTTAAGGTATAAGTTTCAATGAGGGAAAACATACTTTAGGAAAAAGTCAGGGGTACCAGGGATAGGAGAGAGATTTGGGGCAGAGAGGGAAGAATGAAACAAGTGAAGGGTCCCCGAAATGTATTATTTGAGATTGCTGGTAAGTGCTAACCACTTTCCATTTCTGCCTAGAGCCACTCTTGTTCTTTCTCTGAAATTGTGAACAATATGCCTTTGATCTTGCATATTTTTCTTGATCCAATCATAGTTTTCTTTTCAGTGTACTTCCACTTATCCTGAGGGCTGCTGATTCAACAATAGGTTTAAATACTCAAGTTTAAGTGATATATATTTTAACATGTTTTTAAAGGAAAGCTTTGTAATTCCTACAAGAAATGAATCATTAATTCTGCCGTGACATTATATATGAAATCTACCCAGGAGCTCCCAAATACTCTCCAATTCAGAGGAGTCTAAAGTTCAGCTAACCAAGCTGATGTAGTATTATATTTGCCCTTTAAAAAAGGTCAGAATATTGTTCAATTGATGCCAACATCCATGAACTGAATGAAAGGGGGCCTGAGAAGATTGCATATGGTTAAGTTTCCTGGAATTCATGTCTCCTTAGTCACTGTAAAATAAGACTCCCTGACAAGCCTTCTTGAGAGTAAATCTGTAAGTCTTTTGACATTGGATATGGGCAGTCATCAGGAATGCTGTCATTGAATTAGTATGGGCAAAACCAGTTTTCAGTTTTCAAACTTCTCCCCCCCCCCCAGTGTTGTTGTTGTTGTTGTTGTTGTTGTTGTTGTTACTATTATTAGTATTATCATTATATGGAACCAAGAAATGAGATTTGCATTATAAGTAAACCCATCACAGGGCCAGGGTTACTACTCAGAATCTGGGAGGTTAGATATGTCATTGAGACAATTTCATGAATATTCACTTTTTCTACCTTGCTACTTTTGGCAAGGCTAGCATATATCTTATAACCCCAAGCGGTCACCACTGCACCTCTCAACTGTAATGCCTTGGAAATTTTATGCTATAATACTTTTCTACATCTTATTTTGCCTTCCTCTAAAAGAATATTTTAAACAACTAATGCATTTAGATAACTTTTTAAAAGTCAAATCACAATACAAGATTCATAATGTGAAATGGTAGAATTGCTTTGTTTCCAATTCTCATACCCCAGACAACAGATTCCTACCCTTTTAGCTTTACTTTACTTAACTCACATACTTCCAATTCATCAGCTTACACTGCTAAGTTTTGATGATAGTTTTTGCTGTGATGATTGGCCCTCCATGACTGGAGGTAGGGATTCAGCTTTCCAAGCTTCATGTTTGTACTTTCCCTTTCTTCCACCACTCAATATGGTCATAGCACTAGGTCAGATTTCTTTTCGCTATGTACCTTATTCTGTAGAATTGTTTATGACTGAGTCATGAATGTGCTGTGAGCACATTTTCTTTCTTAGTCTGTGTTTTGTCCTTGCAGGAAGTAGTTATCAGTTCATTGGTAACTTCATCATTAATAGGGAAGGTTTTTCAGCTCTTAGACTGGCTGATGCACATTTCTTTCACCCTCATTCCATAAGCCAGAACTCAAGAACACAGACACCTCTGACTGGAAGGCTGCAAAGCAGAATCTAGGAAAGGTATACAGGAAAATAGAGAAAAAGGGATTTGTTGAAACTTTTGGCAGTTGTTGTCATACCCTCTTTCTATTTGCTTTTTTTTTTTTTTTTACTTTTTCAGTTGTTTACCTGGATTTGGAAAAGAGAAGAGATACACTTACATGCTTAATTAACTATGTTTAAAAATTTTACATGTTTTCTAACTTCCCTGTGTCCCTTCCTGCCTTCCTTCCTCCCTCTCCTCCTCCCTCCCTTCCTCTTTCTTTCCTTCCTTCTTCTTTTATTTTTAATTTTCAAAGACATTCTAGAAAAAAAAGTTTTATTTTATCTCCTCAATAACATGTTCTGTCAATAGGAAGATGTTGATTTCATTCCTGTGCTTATTTCCCATGTAGTGTAGTGTAATTCAAAATGGTTAAGTAATTTTTTCCCAAGTTCACACAGAAAGGAAGCTGACCTTCATTCAAAAAAAAATTCTGAATCTTATCTACCTGATTGTGACTTCCCTTCTACTCTTTTTCCAGCAGGATATGAGTTTGTATGCATTTTTCCTCCTAAATTAAGACCAGAGAAGGGGAGGGAAAAAGGGATTGATATCAGAAGTGCAGTTTACTGAATGGGAATACTATCCTCTTCTTTTCAGGAAATTTCTACTAGGCTTGACTAGGCACTGTACCTCCAAAAGCCGATTTGATTGCTCTCACCACCACTTGACAAGTGAGCTTCTGCATCAGATTCAGAGTAGAACCTGGCTTTTGTCCCATGACTCTTGTTGAAGAAAGTTCTCCTCGGGGCGCCTGGGTGGCGCAGTCGGTTAAGCGTCCGACTTCAGCCAGGTCACGATCTCACGGTCCGGGAGTTCGAGCCCCGCGTCGGGCTCTGGGCTGATGGCTCAGAGCCTGGAGCCTGTTTCCGATTCTGTGTCTCCCTCTCTCTCTGCCCCTCCCCCGTTCATGCTCTGTCTCTCTCTGACGCAAAAATAAATAAATGTTGAAAAAAAAAATTAAAAAAAAAAAAGAAAGTTCTCCTCTTCAATAAAGTTAGAAAAATTTTAAAAAAAGAAAGGAATAAAACTCTCAAGATACCCATCAAATACCCATCAACATGGCATGAACTGAGACCTTACATGCTGAAGGAACAGATAAGCAAGTGTAGACATGAGACCCATGTGCTATTATAGACATAACAGGGCCAACAATAAGTTAAGCCTGGCAACATTAGTGCTAGAAATGGGATTTGAAATAAAATGGATTGATTTCTATTTTCCTTATATATATATATATATATATATATATATATATATATATACACACTATATGTCAGTATAATGGACTATCTGATACCCTCATTACTATGCCTTAACTACATCTTAAGAAATATATAACAACAAAAGTGTATGTTTTGAGCCAGAAACTGTTCATCAGGGTTTATACAGCTTAACTCATTCGATGTTCATAACTCTGTGTAGGTTCCATAATTTCTCATTTAAAAAAGATAAAGCCAAGAATAGGAGAGGTTAAAGAAACCTGGCATTACCTTTTGAGAGAGGTATGGACCCAGACCCAGTAAAGAAGGAGACCAGGAATAAATGACAAAGAGAAGTGAGATGCAACGGAGAGCAGGGAGAAAAGATCCTTAAGGTGGCATGTTTAAGGGAGCAATGAAATGAGACAGGTCAGAAGAGCTGATCTAGTTATAGCTATTAATGAAAGTCATCAATGGCTAAACTCAAGAATTGGCATTTGAAAACAAAACAAAAACAAACCAACCAACAAACGAGGTCTGCAATGGAGAAAGGTCTTCTTCAGTCAGTGTTAAGGCAGACCTTGTGTTAAAGTCATGACCTGAGGTTTGGTCTGCACAGTATAGTCCTCATCTCTCATGGTAAAGAGGAAACCCAAGTCAACTCTATGGATGTTTGTCTATGCTTCATCAGTATACACACATTTCTCAATACCTGGATGCTAGGATTTCATCAAGTAGAGCCTGTGGTTCTGATGCTGGCAAACAGGGCTTGCTATCTTTCTTCATCCTCCCATCATTGACTTTTAATGGAGAAAATCATGTATATTAATAATTCACACTCTTTTCTGGTCCAATTGTGCCTATGTTCATAACAAAATTTTCAAAGACTACTCCTTTTATTTATCTTTTATCTCTTGGATCTTCTGCCTCCTAATATTCTGAATATTCTGAATATTTTTATTAAGAGTGGCTGCTTTAAATAATGCCCTTTTCTTAGGGGGCCTGGATGGCTTAGTAGGTTACACATCCAACTCTTTGATTTTGGCTCAGGTCATAATCTCGTGGTCCACGAGGTTGAGCCCTGTGTTGGGCTTTGTGCTGCCTGCTGGGGTTTCTGTCTCTCCCTCTGTCTCTGCCTCTCTCCTGTTCATGCTTTCTCTCTGCCTTTCAAAATAAATAACTAAACATTTAAAAAAATTCCCTTTTCTTAATGAAATTCACCCAAGTAGTTTTTATTGCCTTGTGTCTTCCCATTTTCGTTCCTCTCTGGCGTATGGTCTACCTGGTATCCATAATTGCCATTTTACCTTGCTGTCATTTAACCCACAGTTCATTATTTGCTCTTCTTTTAAATGCATCTGTGTTAATTTCCTCAGAATGTCCTCATTGCCAGCTGGCCTGTTCCCTGCAGATTTCCTGTGGCAAAATGTCACACCTAAGCGCCTGCACCTTTGGTGATTTCTCCCAGCATTTGTTTAGACCCTATCAATCATTATCTCACAATAAACAACAGCTTTGCAAATGGAGAGCAAGGCTTGCCCAGTGATTGATGCTTCTGGATGCCTGTCTTTTCTCCTTGTGAGAATCACAAGGACCCCCTCCCTTTATTTGGAGGGGTCTGGCTGTACCTGCCATGGCTTATGGGAAAACAAGGCTAAACTGTCAATACCCGGCCTCTCTTTTTCTCTTACTGCATTTCCTTATCGGTTGTGACAATATGCCACAATTAATGATAGCAGAAATACCCATGTTTGATACCGCATGCATCACACTTAGGCGTGATGGATTAGCAATCAAGGAAATTAATTCTGCCATTACAAAGTAACATCTGAACTTTGAAGTTAGGCAATTGCATTGTATAAGGTTCAGTTATGAATTCAGCCATAAATATAACATTAGGCAAGCTTATTTAGGAGGAGAATAGTTTCAATATTGTTAGCTTTATAGTTTCCCGAGCAGTGGTTTGCAATTCTTTTCACTAACCTCTATTTCAGAGGGATATAAGGATTATCAGATTTCAAGGTCAGAAAGACATTCAATTATGCTGTGTATTTTTGACCAAGTAAATAATATTTCTGATAGACTGTTCATGATCTCAGGTTCTTCAAAAATCAGTCCTTTCTGGAATGAGTAGTTTAGCTTTGACAGAAGGAATCAGACTTATTGTAATGCGCTTCTCTTGGTTTGAGAACCTTTGGAATAACAGAAGTCAACCCCATTGCCTGTATTTCCTGCACTTTATCACCTTCACAGTTCTTCCATACACTTTTATGCCAAAAGTACAACTTTGGAAGATCTCCTTTAATTGCTTCACAGACTCCGTTCTCAAGTCTCCAGTATATGTTCACTTGGAGCCAATATGCACCAACCCTGAGATTACTGAGGCTGCCAGATCAACCCAAGTGTAGTAAAATACATTTTTAAAAAAAAGGCTAAACACTTTAAAATGCAGTAAATAATCAAGACACACAAAAATCTCACACTAAGTACAGTAATATATCTCATAGGGAAATAATTTTATATTAACCCTCAGTTTACACTGACAGATTCCTACATCTATAGCCATTGTAGGCACAGACTCAACTAACATTGATGGGTCTATTAGTCCCACTGTTTATTTCATTTGAGCCTTTCTGCATGGGGTCAATGTGGTAAATAGCCATTTCACAGCTGTCTGCTGATCTGGTTTGGTCCACAGGTAGATTGTAGATTTGAGTCTCTAGAGACTCAAATGAGAAGCAAAATGTTCCTGCATAGGATGGAGAAAACCTTGGTGAGGGCATAGGAAGAAAAGAGGAATCAGTAAAAGTGTTGACATTTACCCTTTCCCACATCATCCACAAAGTGACTTCATCCACTGATCTCTAGTATCTTCTCCTTGCAAGAAGACACCACTGTTCTGATGAAAATACCAAACAAGCAGAAATCTATGAAATCTGCTAAATATCTCCTTCACTGATACACTCAATATTTTGGAATTAATGTAGTAATATTCTGAATCAGGGATTCAGCTAAAGTATGTGATAAAAAAAGGACTTGCTCAGTATATTCATAGTCTAATTAAGTTCTGAGAAGAATGTCTGAAAAACTTCAGAGATTCATTTCCAAATGTTTTAGACATACCAATTTTCATTTTATTGGTTTGATTTATTAATTGTGAAATATTATTTATTCTTAAGGTGGTTTTCCTAGAATCTATACATGATAATACTATGTTAAATCTATTATTGAATGTCTCAGAAATGCTGCATTTCTCTGAAAACATTCTGATAATTACGCTTCACAATTTACACTGTCATTTCATCTAAGTAGTTTAAGTGAATGTGCTGCTTTCTAAATTATTTGAATTTTTGTTGTTTACATAGTTTCATTCCATTCAGTTAAACACGTATTTATTGGTGATTTTTTTATGCCAGTAACTGTTCTGGTTTCTAGGAAATAAGGGCAACAACAACTGGAGATTACTATTTTTAGCATGCCTAGTATATTACAAAATGGATTCATGGGTCTTAGTTGAGCCCATGCTCACAATGGCTATCATAGTCAGAGAGAATGTGCTTATCAGCCTCATTTGAGTAAACTGAAGTCTGGAATCCAGTAGCCTCTACCCAGTGTATTTTCCAATTGAACTGCTATATTTTTCACTTTTTACATTTGTTGTAAGGGGCACAAAGTCAAAATGGGTGCCCTGCAGACAATGAGTCATTTAAAATTTATCAGACAAAGGAAGATCTATACCACATGCCAAAAATTCAAGAGAGTTTTCTATAAATAAAGTTTAAGCTCACATGTCAGTAATTCCTTAACAACTACTTCCCTGACCCTTTTCCTGTGAGCTTGAGTTTTAAAGAATACTTAAAAATATGTTTCAAATGAAAGTAACCAAGTTTTGCATTTCTTTAAGATGTAAGCTATTCCAGAAATTAGACATACAGATTCTTCTGTGGTGTGTTTCTTATTTTTGTGTTCATCCATTTTTAACTACTTGAAGTCCCATTGTAAATTGAAAACCTAGTATCAAATAAGTAATATTTGAGGACAAAAGTAAGGTAAAGAACTGAAAAATATGTGTAAGTCTTGTTTCCTGATCACTCAATCATGTGACCATGATTATACTGTCATGTTCTTCACAGTTATTTGATCAAGATGGTGATGAAGAAGGAAGGAGCGTGTTTCAGTGCATTTACAAAATGCAATTTTTATTCCCTAGAGTGACGACAGCATGATTTATGTCCATGGAGTTAGGTGAAGTTCTGGATGTTAGTTTCAGATAGTGATATGCTTCCTTAAAAGCTCGCGTGGAATCACTCTCCACATACAGAGTGCATTGTCCAGACCATGAAAGAATCCTGCTGTGGTAATGCCAACTCTGCAGGATTATTTACCTGTCAAAAAACATATTCTTTTAAATTATTTTATTTTGGCTTATAATAATTGCACACTGTAAGTAGGGTGTGTGTGTGTATGTGTGTGTGTGTGTGTGTGAGTGTATGTATACATACGCTTAAAATAAGTAAGTTGTTTAAGTTTTTCATTATGCCTTGCCTTTTTCCTCAAAAACCAAATTTAAATTCATTGTAAATATATGGTACAATCATTAATTAATTAAATGAGCCCCCCCCCCCTTTTTGAAACACAAACCAGGTATCTTTTGTATTAAGAGATATTACTAAAAGGAAGAATTAGGTGTCCATTAAGCATCAAGTTTATTGATTGTTTGTTGTACCATGACATAGGAGAAGAGAAGCTTTGTAAAGGTTGACTTAAAATGAATCAAGATAATAGTAAGACGAAGATGACTAATGGGGAACCTTAAATTCCCAGGAGGTCCTTCACTCCTTCTCCCTTCCCCTGTGCCCATCCAATATTTTTATTTCACCTTTCTGTCCCAGGACTGCTCTAGAGAGCCCCTGACTGTCCTTCATACACTGTCTTCAGACTGTAAATCTACTATTTCTTTTTCTTTAAAAAAATTTTTTTTAATGTTTATATATTTTTGAGACAGAGACAGAATGCAAGTGGGTTAGAGACAGAGAGAGAGGGAGACACAGAAGCAGAAGCAGGCTCCAGGCTCTGAGCTGTCAGCACAGAGCCTGACACAAGGCTGAAACTCACGAGCTGTGAGATCATGACCTGAGCCGAAGTCGAACGCTCAACCGACTGAGCCACCCAGGCGCCCCTATTTTTCTTTTTCCCTTTTTTTTTTTCCTCAACTTGTCTGTCTCTTGCTCCTCATAACATGTTATCCAAGGGCAGGCCTGGAATCTTCATCACATGCTGTTCAATCCCCTTTGGGCAGAGTCTTAGGCTGTTTAAGGAAACAGCTGACCAGCATGACGAAAATTTTCAGCATGTCACAAAAGAGATGAAGGTAATATGATAGAGGAGACTTCTTTTCCTCCCTAGGTAATGTAATATGAACCAATTAAAAAGATACTTAGCATTCTCCTAATTATAGTATATATTGGTGGTTAAGTATAGGTTCCAGTATCACACTACTTGAGTTCAAATCTAGACTAAATCTTGAGATTCGTGTTCAAATCTCCACTTACTATCCATATGACATTAGGTAAGTTAACATCTATGCCTCAATTCCCTTAGGTGCAAAATGTAGGTACCATTGGTACCCACTTTATAGGGACATTATAGGATTCAATTTCTCTCTATATAAAGGGCTTACTTAGAACAGTGCCTAATGTAAGTGCAAAGTGCAGATGGGGTTTACTGGTATTAGTGAACAAATTAAATATTATCATCCCCCCAAAATGCTAATGATAGATATTAAATTGCTTGCATGTGATGAAAAACTAGGAAGTGTTAGAGTCAGCATGTGAACTCAGGCTGTCTTTAGAAACTGCAATCTTTTTATGATGATTTTAACCATTTGAAGACAATACTTCACTCTATATGGAGAAGGCCTAATGTTATACCTAACAAACTGAGGTTATTTTGAAAATAGCCTCATGACCAGAAGATACACAAGATATTCAGGGACAGGGAAGGATATTCGTGCCAGCATCCCTCCATTTACATTCTTTTTAATTTTTTTTTTGTAATTTTTTTAACATTTATTTATTTTTTAGAGACAGAGCATGAGTAGGGGAGGGGCAGACAGAGAAAGAGACACAGAATCTGAAGCAGGCTCCAGGCTCTGAACTGTCAGCACAGAGCTGGACGCAGGGCTCGAGCCTATGAACTGTGAGATCATAACCTGAGCCGAAGTCAGATGCTCAACTGAATGAGCCACCCTAGCTCCCTTCCCTCCATTTACATTCTGCAGAGAGTTGTCTTCATCTTTGCAAACATGAGTTCAGTTCTTTTTTCTAAAGTGTAGGCAAAAGGCATAATTCTTTTTACATCACCAGCTTCATAAGATGCCCAAAACTGGTGGATGGTGTGCAGAGATTACTTTTACAGTAATCTTGTCTCATGTGAATATAAACCCATTCCTAGAAATAAACAGAAAAAGAAAAAATTCCCTGACAACACAAATTAGTTGTCATAAAAACCCCACCATAGTAGTCAGGTACTTGGACTTTTCTTTTAACACCTAACAACTTCAGTTTAACATAGTGCACTTGATTATCTGCTTATTCATAACAGAGCATATTTTGAGTTTCAAATTAGAGAAGAGACAGAGGTTTTGTTTGAATCAGGCAGACTGGCATTTGCAAGAAATTATAGTTAAGAACAATAAAGTGTTATGCAAAAAATTCATACTAAAGATAAAGTGTATATTTCCAGATAGCACAGAAATAATCCTACTGGTGATTTATCAAGGGATGGTTAAATGATGTTTAGCATTTTCTGTGATCACACAGCTTAGAAAGATCTCCATCACACTATACAGAAATAAGCTTATTTTTGACTTGTGAAACTAGAGTCTGGTTATCTGGAAAATACCCGTGCCTTTATAATGCCAGATAAATTAAATGATAATTTAATATATTCTGTATAGAACACAGATGTTCTATGGTGATCATTAAGCATATACATTTTCTTGTTAAACTGAATACTCATTCAAATAGAGATTGAAATTTCACAAAGAGGCTATTCACAAGAAACATTGGTCACTCTTGATAATATGCATCATAATTAGTTTTATAGATATTACACTTAATGTTCAGAGTAGGGAAGGAACATACCAGAAATCTGGAGGCCTGCAGATATTCCATCCAGTACAGAAAATAACTTCTGAAATTGTATTCCATTCTTCTGCTTCCTTAGCTCATAATTTGGTTCTGATTGAGAAGGAAAAAAAATCTCTGAAGATTCAGAGGTTCAAATCATATTAGCACTCAAAGTTTGGATGTGTCTTCAAATCTCCTGGGCCTGAAAATGTTGGCTGGAAAAGCCATGAAAAAGACTGTTTCCTCACAGTGTTTCTGGCAGTTCGACTCCTGCTCCTGGCTGGAAGTTCAAGTGCAGAGACGCATGAAATTGAACAATGATAATAATAAAAACTTTTCTGAAACCATTTTGAAGCTGCAAAAAGTGGGACTTTAGGTCTATCTAATCTGGGGAAATGGCTCAGGTACAATTTTATAGTCAAATGGGTTCATCTTCTTTGCTACTTTCTCATTTGGTTCCCATTGCATGATAATTTTACCCCTTTATTAAGGAGTTCAGACTTCAGCACCACCGAACTGATACCTGCTAATTATTTAGAGTCTGATTAGTTCATTTGTTGGCTAGCAAGACCCCTTTGTTCTGTCCTTTTTTTCTATGAGCAATATGAATTTCAACGCAATGAATCTTGCTTTTCTGTCACACCTATGCTTGAATATGCTGTGAGAGATCTTGGGTGAAGTACAATGAATTCGGGAGATTATCTCCACATTTCATTATTTCTAGACCTTCTGCTTGACAGTGGGGAACACAACATTAGAACCTATACCCAAACACTCCCTTGTGCCATTGTCATTTCTGGAGAGAGAATCTCTAGGTTTAAAAAAAAAAAAAAAGGCAGATACTTCCATAGTAAAATGTTCATGTGAATCTTAAAATACTTTCTCTAACACAGGAGTGTGTAAAAAGGAAAATGGATTTAAGCTTATTTGTCCCCTTTTCAACGTGGTTTCTTTCTCACCTTCTTAAAAGGTCTAAGTACTATTTCTAGGATATGAAAAGCAAGTTCTCTTGGATGAACAGTAAAGGTGAATGAATGAGTTGTCAAAAATCACAATCTCATGAAAAAGATGTTTATGATAATATAAACAGATGTTAAGAATTACCTCTTTTTTACTCTTTTCAACAAAGAAGGGAACACTCCTTTGAAGCAAATTCTTAATCACCAACGTAACCAAGAGATTCCCTGGAGACATCTTGGTGAGGAGCCTCTCAGTTATGCCTGATACATGATATAAATTGGTACAGATGGGAAGTGATGGACAAAGAATATATTTATTCATTTAAATATCTATGATTAATGAAGGAGTTATTAAAAGACTTGACACTATTTTCCAAAGTCAATATGCATTCATTCATTCACAGGGCAATATGGTCAGGCTCCATAAAAGGTTCATATTTTTTTTTTTTGAATCTGCAAAATATTGAAAACCCTTTAATAATTTGCACATGGCATTTTGTGTGGTCATATAAATGTCCTGTTCATTTTTCCTTCCAGACATACTCATTTAGTCAAGGATTATTTTTACACAGACGGATTATGGTGATTAGAAGTTTCCAAAGGAGTTTGCATTCACAATAAATACTGATGATTTTAGCCTACTGAGAGGTTGTTTATAGCAGTTTTTTTTAGCTCAAGTCCATAAGTCTAGCTTTAGAAGCAGTAGGGCCGATAAACCACAAAGGAACTATTTTATGGGTGATCCAGTAATTCAAATTACTAGAAAAAAAAGACAAAAGTAAAGAATTTTAAGAAATGACCAGTATTGACTGGTTCATATGGTGGGTGGCATTTGCCTTCATCTGTGGGGTAATTGGACCAGGGGACTCGGATCCATAGCAATACCAGGCTTTCCTTACAAGAGAGTTAATGCACCATCAATCAGCTAGTAGGAATAGTTTCTGTGTTGCAGCCTAAGTATGTTTTCATTCAGCTCATTTGCACTTCAAAGCTGAAGTCGATAATTCAGGCCCAAGTAGGTGCAATTTGGACCATTTCCCTTTTGTAGCATATGAACACAAGCTGAGAAAATCTCTAAATTCATTTACACGGGACATTACTGGCCAGAGTTGGCAAAGCAGAGACGCGGCTAGTTTCCTATAGGTAAGTATTATCGCCATGAATAAATCCTTTGAGAGTGAAGGTCTTCAGATAAACATAGTTTTCTCTCTATTGGTGATCAATGGTTTTATTACATAACACGTAAGGATACTCTGTTTTACAACAGATCTTGGGATCTTATCTTCAGCAAAACACTTGTGTGGTGAATTAACAAGCACAACCAGTCATCTTCATGGATTAAGAAACATTTGGTGAATGGGGAGGAAGGAAAATGTGATGGGAGAGGTGAGTTCTGTCTAGGTTTGCGACAAAGTGGCTAGATTATTATCAGAAAGTACAAGTACCAGAAAGGTGGTGGGAAAAAGGAAGTTACCACTTTTTTTGTTCAAACAGAATTTAATAAAAACTCTCAATGACTATAGTAGTACCATGTAACATCTGCGGAATGTTGTATTTCTGGTACTTTGTTCTTTGCTGTTTATTATATTCCAGTCTCTACTGAAACATGCTAAGCACTTGATTTGTGTACTAAGACTCTCACAGTCTTAGTGAATCTCAGAGTGATGTTACAAAGTCGGTTCCGCCATTATTTTGTCTCTATATTCCTGTTACAGCCAACTCACTCACTAGGTTACAGGATTTCACAGGCCTTGTTTTATTGGCTACTCATGGGAGTCCTATGAGAGATGATCACATTTAAATGATTGAGTTCAATCCTTTGAACTATGGGTTTTGTTTTCATGTTTGTTGTTTGAACTATTTTTAAACCAGCACTTACTGAGTGCTTCCTTTGTGCCCCAACCATGCAAAAACACTTTGCATACATGACACAACCTCATTGAATCATCACAATATCCTTATGGGTTGTGCACTAGCATTGTACCCATTTCACAGATGAAAGAGTTGGGGGCAGAGAGAGAGACAGTAGGGGATTTGTTTAAAGTTAAGACACTTGCCCAGATTTTTCTAGCTGAGCAAAGATCTTAAACCAGATTTACTGATTCCAAGTTAGAGCTTTTATATTATACATACTGTAGTTTATGCCTATGACACAGGGTAATCCTTGTGATATTTGGAATGCACACCGATGTGTTCTTTACAGAGGATAGAAGCATTTTCAAGAGGGGTAACTCAACTTGCAGGGATAGCTTCCTGGCTTCTCATATTCTCCCTCTCCTGGCCTTTTGCCACTTATTCATTCCATCTTTCTGTGCATTCATTGTCCAGTATTCATCTTTGTTTAAATCAGATTGTTTGTTCATTGCTCCTTGAATACCTGTGCCCATCTTAACATACCATGTGTTCCTTTGTCTGAATGCCACCTATTTTATTCTCCCATCATTGGATACTAAGATTGAGATTTTTCTGGGGACATTCCCCCCGCTGCCGCTGGAAATCACTGCTCCTACATGAGCTCCCTTCCCTTAGTTTCATGTAAATTCACAATTAATTACATTTTGTCTGTTATCGCCTTTTTTTCAGTCATCTTGAAACATTTTCAATAAATCTTTCCAAAATATCATACTTATATCTATAATAATATTTTTCACACCATAAAGGGAATGATTATTTAAATTTTTTTTTTCAACGTTTATTTATTTTTGGGACAGAGAGAGACAGAGCATGAACGGGGGAGGGGCAGAGAGAGAGGGAGACACAGAATCGGAAACAGGCTCCAGGCTCCGAGCCATCAGCCCAGAGCCTGATGCGAGCCTGACGCGGGGCTCGAACTCACGGACCGCGAGATCGTGACCTGGCTGAAGTCGGACGCTTAACCGACTGCGCCACCCAGGCGCCCCGGGAATGATTATTTATAATCTTTATTGAGTGCTAGACTTCTGCCTTTGTATTATGCTAGGGTCTTCTCAAAAATTGCCTTGCAACTATTCTGTGAAGTACGTGTTATTGTGACCATTCTATAGGACGAAAATTGAGGCTTTAAGAGATGAATGAATTGTCTAAGGCAATGCTAGTGGCACAGCCAGGACCCACGAGTTTTTGTCCCCAAACCCTGTGTTTCTCTCCCAATACAGTGACTATTGCCCTCAGAGTGATATATATATATTTTTTGTTTGTTTGTTTCATTCGTCATGTTAGTAGTTCATTTAACAACTTGCAAAACTATTCTAGTAAAAAAAAAAAGAGTGTAGAAAGGTCTAGAATGAATATCTGCAGATAATATCAGGCACACTGGCCTGATTTGGGTGGGCAGGTAACCTTTCTTTGGATCCTTCTAATCACAGTCTCAAGAGTAGAAATATGTGCATCAGGGCAGGCTGTGCTCCAGGTATCCTTCCTGTTTGGCAACCTCACTTCTCTAGAGGTTGTTTGAACAGTAATTACGCCCTGTGTTCCTGCAAAAATAAGATATTTTAAGCAGAGATTTCCACAATGACTCTTTTTAAATTTGCATGCTTCCCTTTGTTTCAAAATTACTGCCATCATCTAATGAAGAGAAATAGGTTAAATTAATCAAAGGAAAATTTTATACTGAATATAAAAAAATCTGCTAATAGGGAGATCCATTAGACTTTATTAGAAGCCCCATTGATTGAGTCATTTAAAAGAAGACTGACTATCCCCTGAGATGATTCTGAAACTACCCCAGGCCAAGGGAGAGAGGAGCAGATGGAACCCACAGGCCCCTCAGTCTCTAATGGGGGTGATTTTTTCCGAATTCCCTCATTTTGCCTTCTTGTCAACAAATCCTGCCATCATTTCACTCACATCTTTGCAACATTTTTCCAGAGCTGTTAACAGAAATCATCTCACAGAGAGTGGGAAAGAATGTCATTTTGTCATTTTCTTGGGGGAGTGGATCAGAAGAACAGGCGGTCTCTGCTTCCTAAGGCTTTCATGATGAAAACAGAAGAGGAGAGTGAGGCCTGCCAGCTTGTGGGGTATAAGAAACAACTTTACTTGGCATCACTGTGTGGAAATAGTAACTGGAAACTCTGCAGTCAGCCTCTCTCTTTATTAACTAGGAGGAAGGACAATTTGGGACCACAACACACCCCAAACTTGCTGGCACTAATGAGCTGCATGAACTTAATCATTACGTTATATCTGAAAAGTAAGAGAGACCTTAATGATCATCAGGTATAACCTCCTTCTTAATGCAGGAACTCCTTTTAATTACAGAATTCCTATGAGATGGCCATTGGAAGCTCATTATTTCATTGAACTCTCTATCCCATGGTTAGTGGTTTCATTTGTTAAGAAAGGCACCCTTTTGGGGCGCCTGGGTGGCGCAGTCGGTTAAGCGTCCGACTTCAGCCAGGTCACGATCTCGCGGTCCGTGAGTTCGAGCCCCGCGTCAGGCTCTGGGCTGATGGCTCGGAGCCTGGAGCCTGTTTCCGATTCTATGTCTCCCTCTCTCTCTGCCCCTCCCCTGTTCATGCTCTGTCTCTCTCTGTCCCAAAAATAAATAAAAAACGTTGAAAAAAAAAATTTAAAAAAAAAAAAGAAAGGCACCCTTTTATTGATCTAGGACATTTTTTCATTAGTATTTGCTTTCCCATTTGGAATAATAGGAATGATGTGTGATAAAAAACAGTAATAATGATAATTATGATGATGGTGATGCTGGTGGCTCACAGAATTTTCTCCTATATACGAAGCATGTAATAACATTGCATGTGTTTATGTTATTATTTATCATAACAAACATTTTATAATATAGGCATTAATATTTGCTCCCATTTTACAGAAGAAGGAATCAAAACCTAGAGTGCTGGAGTGACCTGGCTGAAAGTCACACTACTGATAAACGGAGAGTTGGAATTTGCACCAAGTGTGCGAGATCTCAGAACCCAAGCTCTTAGGCACTCTGCATACCAAAAACACAAACAACTTCTAGCTCTTCATTTTACACATTATCTTCTTATTCTTTCTTTTTTCTGGGCTGCACGTCTCTGCTTCCTTAAGAACTCCTTAATTAATATGACTTTTAGTCACCACATGATCATAGCTGATTGTATTTTATAGGTTTCTAGATTTCTTCCCTAATATATGGAATTTTGAGCTGGAAATAATACTGAAATGTTTGAAAAATGCAGCATATAGAAGATTCTATGGCCACCCTTCACCACTTTTCCAAATCAAGTTTCTCCATCTGCGAAAGTTTTTAAAATAAAGATAATTGACTTCAGAAGAATACCAAAGTACAAAAATTAAAGAAGTTAGAAAATATTTACAACTGAGAAGACCCCATTTTTCAGACCAGAAGGATTCTTTTTATTTCTCTGAAATATCCCATTTTCTCTGTAATACTGACTATAAAACTTACTTTAGGGGCACCTTGGTGGCTCAGTCAGTTAAGCGTTTGACTCTTGATTTTGGCTCAGGTCATGATCTCATCGTTTGTGAAATTGAGCCCCGTGTTGGGCTCTACACTGACAGCACAGAGCTTTATTGGGATTCTCTTTCTCCCTCTCTCTCTGCTCTTCCTCTGCTTCTCTCTCTCTCTCTCTCTCTCTCTCTCACACACACACACACACACACACACACACATAAATAAGTAAATAAACTTTATTTAAAAAGAACACTTAGTTTAAATGATTTCTTACTTGATTTGAGGACATGGAACTACATCTTCCTCCATCATCTGAAATTTGGGATGAATGTGCTTTCACCTCAGCTGCCTCAGCTGCCGCACGTGGGGAGTACATCACTCATGTAAGAACTCCAGGGCAAACTTCTCGCCAAGGTAATGTTGCTAACAGAACTCAGACTTTCCGATTAGTCAGGAGGAGAAATGAAAAGTTGTTTGGACTGGCTTTGGGTGGTTAAGGAAAATTAAAGAGCAGGAGAGGATAGACGTAATCCCCACAGCTGTAGTGATAGTTGGGGCCACTGCAAAAGTTCCTGGCTGCTGATACCTTTGCCTGGAACTCTGAAGAAAGTTCTGATGCTGGTGTGGAAATTGTGCTGAACAAGAACTGGTCTTTGAGAAAATTCCTAGGGTGTGTATAAGTAAGCTAGTATGCTTTCAAGGAACTCATACACATTCCAGGCAAGTAGCAAAGCCAGTGCCCAAAGAAGCAGATAGACCTTGTTAAAAGAGGGAAATAGTAGTAAAAGTAGTAGTTATAGTAATAAAATATTATGTAAAATAGAACAATGTCAGTAATATAAAGAGTCAAACGTGGAAATGAGAAGAGAGAAGGCTTTTGTAGTTAGGCCATTGCTATGCCTTTCCACATCCTTTTCTATGTGACTTAATGATGTTCATGGCAAAAGGGTCTTCAACAAAGTGTCTTTGGAGAGATAACCTATTCCAATGAAAAGTAGACACTATTGAAATGTCAGGATTTCTGGGTTACAGTTCTGGTCAGTAAGTAGTACTGTTGTTTGAGGTACTTTTTATTATTAGATTATTATACATAAAGATTAAAAACCAACAATAACAATGCAGAATGCTGTAAAACCATACCTCTCCCTTGCTCTACCTCTCCAATTACCTAGTCCTTGTTCTTGTTATTTTTTAAAATGCTGCATCTTATGGAGGTTACATCCTAGCTGTAAACAACGTGCTGGTATGACTTTTTCTTGATTTATGAAACATAGGCATTATCATTTCCTGTCTATTGAAGATGAACATTTAGCTCACTTATATAACCCCAACATCCCCTCCTCTACTCAACCTCAATAACTTCATATACAAACTATTCATAAAAGTATGTAGAAGCAGGGGTGCCTCAGTGGCTCAGTCGATTAAGCATCCGACTTCGGCTCAGGTCATGATCTTGTGGTCCGTGAGTTTGAGCCCTGTGTCAGGCTCTGTGCTGACAGCCCAGAACCCAGAGCCTGCTTCAGATTTCTGTGTGTGTGTCTCTCTTTCTGACCCTCCCCTACCCATGCTCTGTCTTTCTCTGTCTCTCTCAAAATTGAATAAAATTTTTAAAAAATTTTTTTAAAAAGTATGTAGAAGCAATTGTTGCATACATTGGTGCTGTTCACAAATGATTTTTCCTCCCTCTTCATTCCTTGCACATGGAATTATTGAACTTTGTACCCCTTGTGGCTGGGGAAGCCAAGAGGCTAGCTTTGGCCAATGAACTGAGCAGCAGGGAAGCAAGCCATTGTCAGATCTGGGCATCGAACTGTTCAACTCTCAATCTTCTGCCACAGCAACTCAAAATTTGAGTTGGCTGTTTTCTGTGTTTGTTTGTTTTCTCTTTACGTTCTGAGATTTCCTGATGTTATGTTTAGAGTAGGTATTTGTTTCACCCATTCTTGTGTATAAGCAAGGTACTCTTTAAATAGATTCATGTGCAAAATTTTCCTGTGTTTTATTTTGCTTATTCCTTCCCTCTTTTTTCTGTTTTCTCCTTCCATATCTCATATTTGTTGGATGTCTGGGATATGTGATTGTCCTCTTATTCCTTTTATATTTTACCACATATTTTCTGTTTCTTCATCCTTTTTGCTGTGTATATATGCAGAGTTCTTTGACTTTATCTGATTGTGTTTGGTTTTGGTTTGGTTTTGGTATCATCTTTCAAATCTCTCTGAGAATACTGATTAGATTTTTTTTCAAGTTTCTTCTCTTCAACGAGTTGCTTCTGTTTTCACGGGGAATATTTTGTTTATTTTGCCATTTTATTTTATTTTTATTTTTATTTTTTTTTAATTTTTTTTCAACGTTTTTATTTATTTTTGGGACAGAGAGAGACAGAGCATGAATGGGGGAGGGGCAGAGAGAGAGGGAGACACAGAATCGGAAACAGGCTCCAGGCTCTGAGCCATCAGCCCAGAGCCTGACGCGGGGCTCGAACTCATGGACCGCGAGATTGTGACCTGGCTAAAGTCGGACGCTTAACCGACTGCGCCACCCAGGCGCCCCTATTTTGCCATTTTAATACTGTTATTTTTCTTTATATGCCCGACTGATTATAAGTTATTTGCACATTTTTTAAAACAGGAAGTACTGAGTTGACTTTTCCAGGGAGCGGATTGGATTTTTTTCTGCTGTATTTGCATGCTTGTTTTCCTTACAAAAATTTCCCTTGAGTCAGGAGGCTAACCTGGCCAGGTCTGCACTTGACTCACTGAGGATCCAGGCTTTTGATAAGAGATTACTAAAATGGGAAGGAATTTTTCTCTGGTGCCAGCACCCAGCTAGTAGTCCTAATTGTATCCACTCAATCCATTATATTTCTTAATGTTGGGGTCATTATTTTTGTTAGGGTGATCATTATTTTGCTTTATTTTCTTTTGCCTTGATTCATTGTGAGGTTTCTTGTACTCTTGTTATATCCATATTGAAATATAGGAGAGTGAGGAGAAGAGGAGGGAGGTGATTGGCTTCTCAATCTAGACACAGAATTTCAGTTAGACTTTCTATTTCTCTCTACCAATTTTGGCTCACGTTCATAATTCTACCCTCCATTCTCATTGATTTTATTCCAGACATTTTGGGAGTTCTGCCTAGAAGATTAGCTCCCTCTTTCCCTGCCATCCTTTACTGTGTTAACTTTGGTCTGCAGATTCCTCTGGTTTCTTTGTGTAACTGGATGGTTCTCATCCATTTTTCATCTCCAGAATGCTTTGAAATCTAATGTTGAATTATGGTCCTTCTCCTATTCTCTTTCCTGTTAGGGTTTATGGGTTTAATTCTGTTTGTATTCTCTTTAATTTTAATGAGGAGTAGAGGCAAATGCAGAACTTGATCACCATGTTAAACCAGAGTTCACCCTGTGCACTTGCAGAACACCAAGGACTGCGTTGCACTTTGCGCATCTGCAGTGCCATCCAGTATGTTCTCATTGAGGGCCACGTGTGATGAGCTGGGATAGCTAGAACACAGGTGGATATTTTTATTTCTTCCTGGAAACAAGGCACATTGACATCTTTTCGTGGTTTTTAAGCTATTTGAAAAGAACATTATAGGAAAATAGAAGGTGGATGTAAGTCAGGATTTGAATCAATAGAACTTTCTCTTGATAAATATATATTCTCTTGATATTTATATGTATAACATATATATAACTGGGTCTTGGGAAAAGTTGGATATAATAGCCAAAACACAATTCCATTATTAAACTAAGAATTCTGTTTTTGAGTGTATCTAATTGCAATGACTTAATTAAAAGGAAACTAAAAAATATAATAAAAGTAGTAATTATCAGAAAAGCTAAAGAATTTTAGTAGGTTTTCTGTTTGCATTTTAGAAGATGTTGTATCTCAAAGAATCTTGAATTCAAGTTTTATTCTTGTAGTTTCCTGCATCTATAATTATCCCTCGAGTCGTTTTCCTCAGTTCTTGTAAGAATACATCTGGTGCTTCTGAAAAATATTTTCACAAGTGCTCTTGGGTGATTTATTGGTGCTTACATCCATCCTATGTTGGGTGTGTAAAATCGTGCCTACTCCAAATGTCCGGTGTCGACAGCAGCACGGTTTTTATAATCCATCCAAACCTCCCTTCTGTCCACCTGCTTTCATTAACTCATACTGCTTTTGCCCTCCCTAAACTCCCAGGGTATTCATGATGCAGTCTGGTTCCTGTTATACACCTCAGCATTCCTCTCCCTCTGATACCTCATTTGAATCGTCTTCTCATTTATATCAACCTTGTTTGTCCTGTACACAATCACATGTCCAAAACACTTTTGAGTCCATATTTCTTAACTTTTCTTTTTTAAGATTATACCGATGGGTACAATCCAACATAGATGGGGAGAAGGAGCAAAAGAAGTTTCTTTAATTTGAGCTTTGGGCATCAAGCCAGAATCAAATACTGGATAGCATCTAAGGAGAAAAACCGTTGGTCAAAGCCAAATACTTGCAATACGAGGTATGTGAAGGGCTGGAGAATACTGGAGCAGGGAGAAATAGATCGGAAAAAGTCAACTGAAAGTGGCGTACATGATTATCAGAGTTAAGGGCTAGAGTTCTCAGCTGTGCTTTTTTACACAGTGATACTTTGTAAAATAGAATATATGAAATTAAAATCTGAGTCTCACCCTATATATTATCCATTGAAAATCAAATATGATTTATGTGCTTTTCAAAGATCTAATAGACATAAGCTATGCAATGCATTATAGTAAAAGTTATGGAAAATTTGATACTGACTAAGGCATTACCCTCAAAGAAACCTGTTATATGGCAGGAGAGAGATATGTATACTTAACAACGGAGTGGTGGTACAGAAAAAATAAATGACGATATTTTGTAAGTGGCATTATAATTGTTTGGAACTGAAAGTATACAATATATTTATGATGGTGGTTTATTTTTTTTCCATCCTAGCCCTTGGACCCACAAAATCAAGGCAATGCTTACTCTCACTGGGGAGCACATGTTAAGATGAGAAATAATAATAGCTTGCCAACTAGTTCTATCATGGTTCATGGCAGGACATAGTTTCGATTTATTGAAAGTGTGCTGAAGGTGGCCAGAACAGAAGTTCCTGTTAATCACTCCTCTTTGCCTATAAAATGAGAATACTTCCTTAATACAAATATTTCAAATTATGCCAGCTGGCAGATCATCTCACCTAACTACAATTCCAAATCTTTCCATTGATTTCTCATAGTGAAACTTGAAGATATTTTTTCACTCCTCCAGTCTTCTTTGAAAAGTATCAAAAACCATGAATCACCACTGATCTTTCAGTTCAGTGCTGGATTTTTTTTTTTTTTTTAGATAACTATACCTTTTAAAGCATTTTGTTCACTAATGTGTTTGTTTAGACACCTACACTATATTTCATTTACAATAAAGTCTCCCATTTAGCCATTTTGCCAAAGGAAAGGTCATTCTGTGGTTAATGTCACTCATCTTATTAGAGAGAATCTCCAAACCATTGTTATATATGGCTTAGTTCTTCTACTGAGAAGAGCTGGTGCGTGTGTGTGTGTGTGTGTGTGTGTGTGTGTGTGTGTGTGTGTTTTCCCACTGTCATCACCTTCAGAGTTCTAAGAATCTGTTAAATGCCTGCATTTCTAGCTTCTAGGTGCACACAGTAACAGAAAGAAATGTCTTCCTGTAACAATAGCATGCAACATAGGTTGCAGTGCCCGTAACCCAGATTAGGTTGATTGGAACCTACTTTGAATTGTGAGGTTGGATGAATTATGAGGAAGGGAGAGACTCTGCAGTAGGGCTACCAGCCTGAGCATAGCACAACTTAAATTTAGGGGCAGCACTTGCAAAGATAGCAGTAAGTAGGACTCTGCAATCTGGTGGAGGTCTTCCACCATAGATTCTTTGGTCCAGATACACTAAAAGTAAATCCTCAGTTTGTTTAGAGAAAGGTAGCATCCCATTGCTACATAGTACAGAGAGTAGCATCAGATATTCAAGCTATTCCATATTTATGATATTAACATTTACCTATAGGAAAAATAGAATGTTTCAAATTGAAATTTCAGTCTCTTCCCATCCATTGAAATCAAACATGAATGATTCATTAATTTATCAGAGATACAATGGGCACATGTTATATACAATTCATTCTGCAGATGTTATAGAAAATTCAATGGTTAATAAAGCAGTGGCCTCAGCGGATCTGGCAGAAGAGTAAGATAAGTACACATTTGACAGTTGGTGAAAAAGAAGAGGGGTAGTGTGAGTTGATCGCAGATGTTTCTAGCCTCAGGATTATAAAACAGAAATGCAGGTTTTATGATTGTGATGTAGACCACATATAATATAGACCAGCAACATAAGTGATGACAGACATCCTTGCATTCACGGAGCATTCAGATGTCTTTTCATAGGTAAGTCTTTGTGTCTTCAGAGATGATACTGTGTGGCTTTAGACAAATAACAGACACCAAAACACACACACACACACACACACGCACACACAGACATATGTAATTTTTAAAATATTTGTTTTTGAGAGAAAGAGAGAGAGAAAGAGAACACACACACGAGAGAGCATGAGCAGGGGAGGAGCAGAGAGAGAGGAAGAAAGAGTCTGAAGCAGGCTCTGCACTATTAGCACAAAGCCCGACGTGGAGCTCAAGCTCACGAACCTGTTAGATTGTGACCTGAGCTGAAGTCAGAAGTTCAACTGACTGAGCTACCCAGAAGCCCCCAAATATTTTTTAAATATATAAATATGGATAGTAATGCAGTGTGTTTTTAGAAATGTGAATAAATTATGATGAAAAATAAAGGATGGATGGATGGATAGGTAGGTATGTAGAGAGAAAGAGAGAGACAGAAAGTTAGGAGGGGTAAACGATAAAGGGACAATTTTAATCTTAGTGTTAAATCCACAGTTATGAAACAGAATTGATTGATTGACTAAATTTAATTTTATTTCAACTTTTAGCATCCAGGATAGTTATAGTTGTTTGGACCAAAAACTCATTTTTTAAAAGTTTATTTATTTATTTTTGAGAGAGAGAGCAAGCAGGGCAGGGGCAGAGAGGAAGGGGGGAGAGAGAGAATCCCAAGCAGGCTCCACACTGTCGGTGCAGAGCCCAACGCGGGGCTTGAACTCATACAGTGAGATCATGACCTGAGCCAAAATCAAGAGCAAGACACTTAACTGACTGAGCGATCCAGGCACCCCCCGCCTCCGCCAAAACTCATTTTAATCTCTGATGTTGTCAGTGATGTGTTAAATTTCATAAGAGGTAAATTTCCTTGTAGAAGTGCTATGTGCCTGATGAATGATATGGTGACAATTCTCCCAAAGTCTCCATTAAGCTAACTTTTTTTCCATTTTTTTTTAAATAGGAAAATAGAATCCTGATTAATTTATGCATTCATTATTCTTCCAGTGAACAGAAATTTGCTCTTATTGTACTTCATAATATGTAAAAAACTGAAGCCAAGTTTTCTTAAATATGTTCATAAAGACATTTGTGTTACAGGCAAAGAAGTAAATATTGATAAAAATAAAAGTACAAATCATTCTTTAATTGACACATAACCTTGTTTTCCCCCCATTCTTTAGTCCTCTTTTCAACAGAGCTCCAGAATTTGATTCAATCTGGAATCATGTTCCGCTACACTAGCTCCCCGAGCTAGCCAATTATCTATGAAGGTTTCTTCTTGGATGCCCTCAGTTAGCTCTGTTCACTCAATGGAAAACTTGTGGTACTGAATTCATTCTAAATGACAGGCAGAAGAATCTGTACTATTTGAATGGCAACTTAAATATACAAAGCAAGTTATTTGATTTAACTTAACTTAAATTAATCTAATTTAGCTGTCAAAGACCCAACAAAGATGCTTAGTGTTTCATGTGGTATCTGTTTGATATATAGAGGTGGGTGGGTGTGTGTGTGTGTGTGTGTGTGTGTGTGTGTGTGTCCAAATGTGTATGTATAGGAGAGAGACCGTACAAGCTTCCTGTATCTTTGCAATGAAAGTTGTTTTATTGTTTTCTTTTGTAAAAGTAAGAGAAAAGCAAATTTTTATTAAGCTATATGAAGTTGTAAAATTTGGTAGAAACTGTTTTCATCATACATTCTATCATATAGCATCCAATATTATTCCTTAGAAGTCTTTCTCTCTATTCAGGATTCTATTGTAACTATGCTTAGACTGTCTATCTACCAAGCACAGAACAACAACAAATTGAAAGAAGAATTGTCTTTGCTATAGTCTCTACCATAAAGATTCAGCCATTCAATAAATCCATCAGTCAAATATCAAATAAAATCTGTTCATCTCTAATACACCTAGTTCTATGCCAATAATGGCAAAAGTTTGAAAACATGTAACATAATTCCTGACCTCAAGAAAGTTTTTCAAGATTGTCATTTACTCTTTTGAAAATCCAAAGTACTTACTAGGACACATAACTTTAAAATGACAATGTGAGAATGACCAGGAGTGCTTTAGGAATTAAAAAAAAAAAAAAAAAAGAGGATTTAACTGAGGAGACTACATAAGAGATGTGAGAAGTAAAATATCCAGCTGTTCAGTAGAGTTGATTTCCCTCTGGAAAGAAGCATCCTCTACAAAATTGCAAAATGGATGTCACAATATGGGTAAAAGATCTTATTTTATAGTAAATACAAGAGTGGTGATAATGAGTTGAGGAAGAGGAGAAAAATGTAGAGCAAAATGTGGCAGTTATTAATGTAGGCAAAAATTTACCTCAAACTAGAACAGTGTTTTCCTCAAAAATAAAATTCCAGAGAATCTCTAATAACCTGATCTCAAAATAATTTCTCAGTAATAGTTGAGACATAATGTTATCATTCACAAGTAATTTCTTGGATGACATCTTGAGGTAACTTCCCCATGCTCTTTACCTGCCCCGCCTTCTGCCACAGATGGGTTCCCCGAGATGGCTGCAGTATGGTGAAGGCTGTGCTGAGTATTGATGACATTGCATATATAGGTTGTGAATATGTAGAGGAAAAGGGTGTCTGAAAAGCCTTCATAGGGAGACACCAAACCAAAAAAAGAAATGAATATTTATTTATTTATTTTTTTTTAATTTTTCTTTCAACGTTTATTTATTTTTGGGACAGAGAGAGACAGAGCATGAACGGGGGGAGGGGCAGAGAGAGAGGGAGACACAGAATCGGAAACAGGCTCCAGGCTCTGAGCCATCAGCCCAGAGCCTGATGCGGGGCTCGAACTCCCGGACCGCGAGATCGTGACCTGGCTGAAGTCGGACGCTTAACCGACTGCGCCACCCAGGCGCCCCGAGAAATGAATATTTATTTAACTGCTTATTTTAGAGAAACCCGTTCTTAAAAAAAATTTTTTTTAATGTTTATTTTCGACAGAGAGACAGTGTGTGAGCGGGGGAGGGGCAGAGGGAGAGGCACACACAGAATCTGAAGCAGGCTTCAGGCTCTGAGCTGTCAGCACAGAGCCCGACATGGGGCTTGAACTCACGGACCGCGAGATCATGACCTGAGCCAAAGTCGGACACTCAACCGGCTGAGCCACTGAAGTGCCCCTAGAGAAACCCATTCTTAATCAACAGGATGAATATGGGGGGAATGAGAGAAAAGCAAGGGAATTTGAAATAGAAGTGGTAGACAGTGAAAAGATACCAAGAATTTCCTGAAGGATATTTGCAATGAATATTGAAGGAGTGAGAAGGTAGTCATTGAAATCACCCAACTGCTATGGGAAGTTGCACTGAACATTCAAGCGGGAAAGGTAAAGACAGGAAAATAAGCTTAATAGTATTGTTTTCATCATGCACAATTTGAGCCGGGTTCAAGACTTAACTTGTTTTATATAAATTAACTTCATTCCATAATTCTGTACCAAATTTTGGGGCATTAAGAACCTTCAAAATAGTAAAGTTGGAAATTCTCCTTCTGGCTTCCCATGCATCTATTGCACTAGTGTTAGAATTTAGCTAGAGACTGCCTTGTATTGTTTCTCTTTGCTTTATATTCATCAGTCAGCCGTAGTCCACTTTGAGTATGTATCTGGCAGTATGCAAAAGTTATAAGCAAGAATTGGCCCCATCTTTTAGCAGCTAGTTATCTGGTAGATGAGATAAAATTTACAAATATGAAAAGAATAAATGATGATCTCATTACAGTTGTATTCCCAACATGTAGAATTTGCATTTGCCTGTCACATGGTAATAAATGAACGGTGTCTTAGACCACAAAACATTGTTGGTCACAGAGGAGGCAGACCTAGCTCTTGGCAAACTCTCTAAATTGCCTAAATGGGAATGACTGTACAGGTTTCTTGCTTTGTTCAGAATCAGTTTTCTATCAAGAGGGATGTACTTGCTCTCTCTGTATAAGTACCTTTAAATTTTTCAGCTGTTTTTTTCCTCGTATGTATGTGAATATGTAATGTAGCATATATATAATTATTATATGTATAAAATCTACTGGAATAATTGAGTATGTGGTAAAGAATTGAGCACAAGTCCATTGAGATGGCATGGCTCAACAAATGGCTTGAATTGTCACTCATTTGTTGAGTGTTTCAGTCTAACTACTATTTGTGAAGGTTCCTTGAGAACAATTGAATCTTCAAAGCGCCATGTATCTGCCATAAAGCCTAATTTAGAGCTTTGAGTGCATGGTGTTTAAAATATATTTATTTAGTCAATAAATGGGCCAGGATACTCAGCCTTCCTGATCAGAGAGGCCCTGATATGCCATATTCACACTGGTGTTTCTCTCCTGGTCCACATGTCCCTCTTCATAATCTTCCCCTTCTTTATTCATCTGAACCTTGGTTTTGTAGACTATAACTTGAAATTGTAAGTGAATTTTTACAGACTATCTACTGTTCCTTTGCCAGCTCCCTTATCCTTGTCCTTGTGTCCAGTTGACTAAATGTATGTGCTGCTTGTAAGAATGGGTTGCGATTTCCGACTAACAACCAACGCTGGTCCAGATGAGTACCTCTCAGGCCAGAGTCCTGTCTCTAGTTTGTAGCTTGTAGGAGATTGTAAAGTAGAAATGGAGCCATGGACTCCAGGTTGTGTCAGCAGTTCTTGCAATGGTACTCACTGTGGACAATACAAAGTAGCTAACTCTAAAGTTAGAAAGCCAAGAATCCTGGACATTCGAGCTCAGTGATGCCAGTTATTTGGGCATTTTTAAATATTTTAATTATTTGTTGAGCTTTTTTTTTAACTTCTCTTTCCACTGGCATACCATTAAACATCATTGGAAGTACCACAACTTGAATATGGACTGCTAAAAGACGGCAACCTAGCATTCAAGAAATGAAAAAGTAACATATTTTTGAGTTCCAGTTAATATATGAAGTAGGTTCCCATGTGATACAAATAGATATGATGTGAGGCTAAAGGCAACATTTACACTTTATATATAAAAAGGAACTGGGTTAATTTGTTTTTCATTCATTTATTCATTCAAAATTTTGTTCCTCAGCTCGTACTCTGTGGTTGATACTGTGCTTAGTGTTAACTATTAAGTGTAGTTTCTGCTTATATGATGCACAAATTTTGATGTTAATGCATAATAGCTTCTCTACACACAAAATGAGGAAATTCCTGGCAGTTATAGATAGAGAACTGGCAATATTTTTTAAATAATAAAATACTAAACACAAGCATAAAGTCTGGAATTCCCACATGGCAATAGTGGCTGGAAAAGGCAATTAAGAGAGTGAAATCATGGTAGTAGTCGGTACTTGATCGTAAAAGAGGCAACTTCAACATGGCAGTATCACCTCCTCTGATTATTAATAAATAAATATTGACGTTAATTTAGCACTTTCCATCTTCAAAGCACTTTACAATTATTAATTAGTCCTCTTAGGACTATTTGAAATATAATTTCTAAAGTTTGCATTTAAATAGGGTATTCATGATGCTGTTTTTTTTTTTTTTTTTGCTTCAAGTAAAAGAGCATTTTTTTTCAGTTGTCAGAATTTTAATTTTTTCTAGAATCAAAGACGGTAAGATGAATATCGTTAAATAGACATTGCAGGAAAGATTATCTCAGGACGTTGAGTATGGGGCCATGCGAGGCTGCATTTGCATGTTCCCACAACAATGGACCAAGGTCATGGTTCAGTTTCCCTATAGGCCTTCTCCAAGGAGAGGTACTTTATCCGATTGTCAAATGAACCTGCTTTTGCATCCAGACCTTCGAACAGTGCGTCATCTCTGCCTGGAACTGCTACTCAAAGTGTGGCCATTCTTCTTTGGCCTGCTAATTCCTAAGCATCTCAGTGTTATATTTTATAATGGAGAAGTATTTCCTAAACTTGAGAATTCTTTTTATGAAGTTGCTAAATAGAAAATTTTAAAAATACAAACATAGATCCCTGTCTTACAGCTCATAGATTAACAAGAAGACCAAGATTATATGAATAACCACTGTACAGTATAACAAGTATTTCAGAAAATACACTTTTCTGAATTTTATTTTACAAAAAAAGTTGGGGGAGAAGTATAGAGAGTTCTCATATACTCCCTCAACACTCACCTTATTTACTCTATTAACATCTTGCACTAAAGTGGTTTATTTATTAGAATTGATGAGTCAGCATTAATACATTATTGTTAACTAAAGTCCTTGGTTTCCATTAGGTTTCACTCTTTATGCTGTACATTTTATGTGTTTTGACAAATTATAATGACATGTATCTGCCATTACAGTATCATGCAGAACAGTTTCTCTTGTTACATGTTCTTGTGTGACAGTTAATACTAGTTTGACTTCTCTGTGAGCACTCCCCTTTCTCACAGATACACTTACATTTCGAGGTGATTGTGTCCCTTTGCTGACTGCTTGTACAAACACTGAGACATCAGTCTTCTTAGTTCCAGTGAGCAGGGAGTCTCTTTGCCCCCAAAGAAATTCATTTCATTCATCTTGAATGGAAGATAAGAAAGATCAGGTCTAAGGGTTGGTGAAGAAAGGAGGACATTTGCAATTTAATTCTGTGTGACTTATAAGGGGCCTCCTGAAATATGTCTGTCGTGCATCCTGTCCAATTAGGGAGTATTTTGGCACCTCTTTTTGTTTGCCATACCTATCACCTCGCTCACCCCTACACTGTTCAGGATCATCACAGGATCCACGGTGGCACCTACCCTGTCTGTGAAGCTGTAAATGATTCTACCAATTATCAGTGGAGAATTACCTCTATATTTTGGAAAGGCAGCTTGCAGTCTTTTTAACAAAAGCAGATACACTGGCTTATGTCTGTTTCTTTTTTTAAAGGTCCATGAACTATAATCCGCCACTTAGTATATAGGGTCAATCTTCCCATATCATCTCAGGCATTACATTGCTTTGTGATTATTTGTCTACCTCTCTCTCCCCTTCTAGACTGCAAGTTACATAATGGGAAGAAACAATTGTTTTTTTACTTATTCTTGGGCCCTTCAATAATTTGAATTTTGCCTGCTACATGATACTCTCAGTTTTTGAATGAACTTAAGACAAAAATAAAAACATATTCAAAAAAAAGATATGGGGAGGGGCGCCTGGGTGGCGCAGTCGGTTAAGCGTCCGACTTCAGCCAGGTCACGATCTTGCGGTCCGTGAGTTTGAGCCCCGCGTCAGGCTCTGGGCTGATGGCTCAGAGCCTGGAGCCTGTTTCCAATTCTGTGTCTCCCTCTCTCTCTGCCCCTCCCCCGTTCATGCTCTGTCTCTCTCTGTCTCAAAAATAAATAAACATTGAAAAAAAAATAAAAAAAAAAAAAGATATGGGGAGAATAAATATACTAGAAATTCAGTTTTCTGTAATCCTTCAAGGAGATGTTTTGAACACAATTTCTAACTTTACTACCCAATCTTTACTTGTAATTAATTTATAATGGCACAGAGAAGATGAAAGGAAGGAGCATGTATGCTTGTGCTTTGCAATATCGTGGCCCACATATTGGTCACAATATTATATGTGTCTCAAATTCAGCCTCTTTCTGTCCTTAAAGATATCCTCTAGATGTGATGTTAAATAATTGAGGATAAACACTGATTACAATAAGGGTAATTTTCCATCCCCCCCATCCCCCCAGTAAGGAGACCCACTCTAGTAGCTCATGGAGAAGACTTCAGACACCATTCAAAGAACCTGAAATCTACCCAGAGATTCATGGCTTCCTAGAGGATCAATGGTAAAGACTTCCTGTTTACCTTTGGGCATCCTTTGGAAAGCTCTTCCTGTTACCCTACTATGTCTGGACCAGGTACCTCTATTAGGACCCCATTAGCCTGTTGCAGCCTCTTTCATTTTCCTCTCATTTTTGATTATAATTGCCTGAATACTTGCCCATTTTCTCCACCAGGCTTTAGGCTACATTATGACAAGAAGCCTGTTGGTCTTGCTTAGTGTTTCATCACTTATGCCTAGCTCAGTGTCTGGAACATAATATAGGAGGAAGGAAGGAAGGAAGGAAGGAAGGAAGGAAGGAAGGAAGGAAGGAAGGAAGATGGGAGGTAAGGAAGGAAGGAGGGAGGGAGGAAGGAAGGAAGGAGGGAAGAAGGAAGGAAGGAAGGAAGGAAGGAAGGAAGGAAGGAAGGAAGGAAGGAAGGTGGAAGGGAGGGAGAAAAAAGAAGGAAGGCAAGTCTTATCTAGAAATAAACTTTCTCTAACAAGTCTTGGTACATTAAAGCTTAAATGTTTCTCATAGAATCTTGACTCAATAAAAGCACCCTGAACGTTTCAAGAAAAACAAAATGCCTACATAGCAAGGGAAACTAGCTGCCCCACAGCTCCTTTAGAACCTTCTTCGACACTATGATTAACCTTGATATTGCCTTCCCATCTGAATGACTTACATTGGATGACAATGGATTAACTACCTCGGCTGTAATTTACTGCTGTGTTCCATGCAATACCTAATCACTACAGCCAAACATGGAGATGTTCCTAGAACTAACAAACAATGTGATCCTGTCTTTGCATGTACCATTACCTTGATACCTTTTTCTTGGTTGACTATGGACCATATTGGCTTTACGTCTTTTCTACCATCTGAGATGAGTTTAATGCACTTATATCTTGTGGGCATTGTTATTCATACTGGGAAGACTATCTCCTTTCACTTACTATGTATTTCCTTATTTTATACCTATCATTCATGTATCTTATTGTTCATATTAACTAAGGTGGGGATTATGCTATATATTGCTTTTTTACATCTCTTAATAAGTAGAAATATTATGTGAAACATAATAGGTGCTAAATATTTTCTAAAATGATGAGATGCATAAGAAATAAAGGGAATTTTTCTATCATGAATAGAAATATTTCTTTCTAATTCAATTCATATGCATTCCTTCCAAACCTCTAAGATTCTGGGATTTATATTAAGAATTTAAGAAATTAGGAGCACCTGGATAGCTCAGTTGGTTAAGCATCTGACTCTTTGTTTTGACTCGAGTCATTATCTCAGAGTCATGAGATCGAGCCCTGAATTAGGCCCCACACTGGGCTCTGTGCTGAACATGGAGCCTGCTTAAGATTCTCTCTCTCTCTCTCTCTCTCTCTCTCTCTCTCTCGCGCGCGCGCGCACGCGCTTTCTCTTTCTCTCTCTCTCTCTTCTCTTTCTCCCTCCCTCTCTCTCTCTCTTGCCCTTCCTCCACTCTCTCATGCACATGCTCTCTCTCTCTCGAAAATAAAAAAAAAAATTAAAAAAAAAGAATTTAAGAAATTCAAGAAATAGTTTTCAAAAACCAGTGGCTACATTTGTATGTATATCATAAGTGTTTTCGTTGGCTCAGAAAAACCCCACAAAAATATAAAGCGCTTGTCCAGTTTCTTTTTATGTCAGACATTGAACTCTGGAGTTAAAAGATGACATCACAATCCATGTACTCTCCTTCCCTGTCACCACCCAGACAGTGCTCCACCCTCATTGATGTCCCAAATGGCATCTAGCAGCAGAAAGGTCAGAAACAAAAAAGTTCAAGTTCGAAAGATTTAAAGGCAGGTTATCAGGAGTTGGACTGGAGCCCCAAACCATGCAGGCTGTAAGGTCAGAGCTTAACTGTTTTTCCATTTTATTGCTCAAGGACAAGAGAACTTGATACATGAGACTCCAGCCCCGTAAACCGTCTACTGAGGTAGCCATTTCATCACGTATGGTTGCAAGTTGAGTACTGACCACACAATTTAAATCGACAGTAGCAGGGCCCTGGTGGGGACGTGAGAAGCAGTGTCACACACAACATTCTTTTCCTAATTATTGGGACCTGGACAGGTGGCAGGAAGGGAATGAGGGGCGAGGTGGGGGGAGAGGGAGGGGCGGGGAGGCACAGTGACATTTCCCATCTCAGGAGTACAAGATTCATTACCTCTGATGAAAAGTCACCAGGCTGCGGTGAGTCCTGACATACTCCATGACAGGAGAAAGTGACATGGCCGTTTGACATTCAGGGCTAGAAGGTTGCCGGTCTGTAATCACTAGTTAAAATTGAATCTTGTACATTGCACCCTGCCAGCACAGCTCAACTCTTGATAATTATTTGGATGCTACTGTATTTGGATTTTATTTCCCCAGCAGAGAGGGGAAGTTGGATTTATAGTTTACTGCTGGGTTAAGATTGGAACAGGCTAGATCTTTTTTATGGTTAATATGGCAGAGCCAAATAAATCTAGAGATGTTTTTGTCCCCATTTTAATTCTAAACCACTTGGGGATGGGGGTGGGGAGCCACAAAGGAATCAAAGGATACGTCTTCTAATTTTCCATGAACAAGCTACAATTCTGTCTGCTAATGTTTTCCTCTTTTTTTCATTTCACTTCATGATGCTTTAAACCAGCCATCTGGACATGGACAGGGCTGGGAAATACCATTTTGCAACAGCTATAGCCTGAGCAGCCACATGGATGAGGACATAGATGGTCAATGCCACTTAACAACCACTTCTTTTTTACCTGGGGGTCAAGAAAAGGACAAGAGAAATGTTTTACAGTAGGTCATTTTAGCATAATTACGGAATAGCCTTTATCTGTTGATTTGCATGCAGGCATGCTGTGATTCCAATCAGAATATTTTCTCCCTTCACTCCTACCTCAAGGCACGGAAGCTTCTAGTCATCGCAGGAGCACAGACTGCTTATTCACCCTATTAAGTGCAGAAGGATCCCCAATGTCTGGTTTGACACGCTCAACGTAACATTTTGAGGAGTCACAAGCCACATGTATATAGAAGGGTGAAATGATCACCAAGGCTCACTTTATAGACAGAATAAGTGTTGCCGGTGCACTAGGGTTTAGCTGGGCCCTGGGAAGCAGGCATACTGGCCTGATCAAAATATCTTTACCACTAATCTCCCTCAATGTCTAAAAGTCCATTATTAGAAAAGCATCAATTTAAATGAAAACATTGTGTCTGCAAGGGTTACCAAATAATACGTCACCATTATTTCTTGGAGAGAAGAATATATACTGTCAAACGCAGCCAAAGACATAAAACATGGTGGAAATTTTGTTGGGAAAGATCAACAAGACCTGGTCCTAGTGGCCTCAAGGATTGGCATTCATTGTTCTAGGGCATTCCCTCTGGACCTGGGGTTGACTCGCAGCCTTGCTGGTGCTGAAACCTGATTTGTTAGTTGATTGTGGTCCCATCACTTACAGAGACATATTGTCACGTACACATGCACTAAGTTTCTGGGATTGTTTTATGGAACCAGAATGCTTACTTATGTAAGTTCATGGTGAGAAATAATAATACAACAGGATTTGGAACATGCGGAGGTCACATGACAAGTGTGGAGATTATAAGTAAACCAGCCAGATCCTAAACAAAAGCTGTGCTGGTGATCAAGGAATCAGCAGGGAAGTAAAGGTTAATTCAACTCTTCACTCTTTTACTGATAGAGTAGGTATAGCCACAGCTGTCTTCTCCCAATCCAGGACTGCCTTAAGGAGCAGAGATATTCAGCATACTTAGTGTAAAGCTCACTTTTTCCTGAATAGTGCTGGGATGGGCACTGCTAACCACTGATTGTTCCCTTTCCTTTGTTCAGTCTTCAGTAGTAAACACCACCACCTCTGCCCACCTTCTACTTCTTACCAGAGAGATTGTGTTGATCTCAGAGCTCAGCTTTCTGAAGGCAGTCTCATATTTTCCTGCTTTTTTAGTCACTTTCAAACACAAGTACTTTAATGTGAATAAATTAAATGTTTTCATTCCACTAGAAAATGCACTGATACTAACAGGGTATCCCCTTTTGTCCAAAAGGTGTCCACTTTTGTCCAAAGTGGGAGTTTCTAAACAGGGAAATGTCTAGGGAAGTGAGTTTTGAGAAGCTTGGCAATAAAGTAACAGAATGAGAATGCTGGGGGAAGGACATGAGCAACTAAAAGAAAAGAAGAAGATGAAGAGGAAGAGGAAGAAGAAGGAGAAGAAGAGGAAGAAGGAGAAGAAGAAAAGGGATGGGAAGGGGAGGGGAAGGAAGCGGAAGGGAGGGAGGAATGAAGGAAGGAAGGAGGAAGGAAGGGAGGAAGAAAGGAAGGAAGGAAAGGAAGGGAGTGCTCAGATATATCAAGAAGGTTGAAGTTTTGCCTATAGTCTAATGGAGATTGAGTAAGGAGTCACTTGAAGGCTATGCTTGCTGAAATGATAGTCTTGTCAGTAATGAAAAGGATGTATCTGGGTTGGTTAGATGGGGTGTGGTTAAAGGATTAAGCTAATTTTTTTAGTAATGTCTCACTTTACTAATCCTAGTTGTAGAGACTAAATTAAGGGTAGTTTCCCTTTCTCTATGGGTAATAGTTGCCTTTACCTGGGAAAAATAATCTCCATTATTCCTTGTCTAGGCCACAAGGCAAAAATGTAAAGCTGCAACTAATAAAGGATTTCATCAGCAGTTTTGCTCATGGCAAACTGAAGGGCAGACTTCCTCTTCTCATGGTTGGGAAAGGACCTCCTCTTTTTCTCTCCCAAATGAAACCCCACATAGGCCCCCTCCTCCATGAAGTCTGCCCTGACTAATGAGCACAGTGGATCTTCTCTAAATTTCTATAGAGTTTATCCTTCTTGTGTAAGTGTATCACCTATGCTTGGTTTTAAATTTTTTTCTGTTTCCTCTTTGTACATCTCGCTTGAATGAGCAGCCTGGAGGTAAGAAGTTTCAGAGACCTACAATTAGTCTTTTCACCTCCTAGAAACTCAATTTTCTTATCTGTTAAGATGAAGAAAAGGGAATATGGATCTGAAAGGTCTGTTCCAGTTCTGTTATCATATGAGACTATGTTGTGTTTCCCTTGTCCTTCTCCCTGAAGGGAAGTACATTTTTCTTTGTTTAGTTTGCACAACCCTGTGCTCAGTCCGGTATAAACAGAACATCAGAAGCAGAACGCTTGGTACTAGACTCCATGCACACCACAGGCACATACAAGAGGCAGCGCTCCAAATACAGCAGCACGAGCAAGAGCTCAAACCAGTAAATAGGAACTCTGTGTTTTCTAGAACCAAATTGTAGGGTGTTTGCTTGTTTGTTTGTTTGTTTCATGTTTTTATTTTAAAATGTTGTTATGGGCACACTCTTTTCAGCCTCATCCTGTTTTTGTATGTTTCTGAGGAGATCAAGCTCTCTGGAGCTTTCTACTCCTACGGCTCCCAGTTATGAGCTTTCCCTGTAGCTCTTGATGCAATTTACATCCTGGAATATTGAACAGAAGTAATTTTATTGTGCAATCAAGAATACTTCGGCTAAAGCCAGATATTAGCTATTGGTGAACACTGAAAGAAAGGAAGAATATGAGATGTAACATTGTTCACAGGTAAAAAGAACATAAGCCTGAAAACACCCAGGAAAAGGTGGCTTGTATTTGGATATTTTTATTATTATTTTAACATGCATGCTAGTGTTCTTTTGAAGAATATTGATTACATTCATTGGCATTACACGTTTGGGGTTAAAATCATCAATATCCCATTGAACAAGGGAGATAAAGAGAGAATTTGTGGAGCCTCAGGTGAAGCCCAAAGATTGGCCCAGTGGATTTGGATAGATTTTCTTTACTTTCCTCCCAATCTGTATGTCACCCGAGAAGGAAGATTTTTGTTGCTGAGCAGGGTCGGAACTTACTACTCAGTTTAGGAATATGGGGAACCGGAGTCTCTTTTTTTCCCCCAAACGTTCCCTGGCAATGCCATCTGATAACTTAGCAGCAAACACTTTCCCCTTACCTTCCTGGGGGCTGTTAATTCAAATGCAGAGGGAAACGTAGGTTTGCCTTTTACGCCACCCTCTTAATCAAAGTGATTTTCTGAAATGCAACTGTAGAAAATAGACTCTTTTTATTTTAGGATCAACAACAGTTTTTACAATGTTAGGCAAACCTGAGCCCCTCCTTAAAATGTCAGGGAAACAAAAACCATCCCCACCTGAAAGGCCTCTTCACTTGTCTTGAAAGGATTTTTTCGGCTGTTTCCCTTAAGCTGCTTTCTCCTTCTGTGCAACTTCCCAATCCCATTCACAAACTGTTGCCATGGTAAATAATTATATCACAGATGAATTGTGTACACTTCCTTTTCATAGCTGGAAGAGAAATTGTAGAGGAAAGGGGAAAAAATCAAAATCCTTTAAAATTACAGGGGAGATAGCTGAGGAAAGATTGCCTTCTCGTTAACATAATTAGCTCCATGAATTATAAATTGGTATTAGAACTTGCTCTTCATGACAAAAGGAGTAATTATATTTACTCATGTAAAATTAAACAATACCAAAAAAATTAATGGAACTCACCAGAAGCTCTCTTGACATTATCATAAAATTCAGAGATCTGAATATCCCGCAATCTGAAGTGATTTAACCAGCATAAACTTTAATGCTGCTCAAATTTGCCGTGTAGAAATATATTTTCTGGCTAGTTTATAATTAAACTTCCATGTTCAAACAAATAAACAAACAAGCAAACATGCACACACATACATACACAAACCCACAACAAACAACTCTTAATTTTTTTATATATATAGAAAAGACTAAATTACAGAGAAAGCTAGATTTTCTGTATCCAAATGGGATGCAGAAATACTTTCCACCAAAGGATATTTTTTTAATTGACTGTTCTAAAGTCAAAGCCTCCAGAATAGACAGTGACTTCTTTATTTAAACAGCTCTCAAATGTATCTGAAAGTGGGGTTGATGGGAGAAAAGGTTGATTGGTCTAACTAGCTTTGCACACTCAGAAAGATCCCCTGTTGGGGGAATGGCAGTGTGGCAGAATGGCAGTGTGGTGATGTTTCTGCATTTCTGATCCAGGCACTGAAAGAACAATGACTACCATAATTTCACACCGGCGTATGCCTGGCCCAGGCCTAGGAAGAGAGAACAAGTAGAGAGAAGCCACACTTTGCACCCCATTCTATATGAACCATTATGAATATTCAAAGGCAATTTTGGCCCCTTCTAAGACTGTGGAGTACTATTTTCTATTCTTTACATCCTATTAAAAAGTGTTTTGAGGGACACCTGGGTGGTACAGTCAGTTAAGCATGCGACTTTGGCTCAGGTCACGATCTTGTGGTCCTTGGGTTCGAGCCCCGCATCGGGCTCTGTGCTGACAGCTCAGAGCCTGGAGCCTGCTTCAGATGCTGTCTCTGTCTCTGTCTCTGTCTCTCTCTGTCCCTCCCCCACTTACACTCTCTCTCTCAAAAATAAACGTTAAAAAATATTTTTTAAAAGTGTTTTGATGGGAGTAGGGGAGTTCTAGATATTCTGCCCAACTAAACTAAAATATCCCTTAAAAATTTTTATTGTTTATTATTCCTATCTTTCTTTATGGTTTAATGTGAATGTATTCCCACTCTCTCACCAGACTCTGTTGCGGTGGACTAGAGTTCCACTGTGTGTTAGGTACAGGTTTAATGAAATCAGTCACATTTTACCCAGAAACCAATTTTCATTGGGGCTGAACAAACTTCCAGGATGCTCTGAAAGCTTCCGAAGTATCTATTCACTTCTAACTGCCATATGTGTGGAACTCCTTACACTGCTCAGTCCTGTAAGGTAAGTCACAGGAGGCTCTTTTAAAATATATAACTTAATCCAGATTGGATCCCTCATGAGGCTGCTGACCCAACAACTGTATTAAACCAAGTGAAGAAAATACTTACCTGCATCCTAGGTATGGGGCTAGGATAAATATGGGCATTTTTGGAGAAAACCTTAGTTTATACATTACTCAGCCATTGAGTTCCTTTGGGGGGATCTATAACATGTGCAACTGGACACTGCATGGTAGGAATGGGAGAAGGAGAATACCAAGTAAAATCGAAAGTTGTTTCTTATACTTCCATAATTTATAAATCCTAGAAACCCAGCCTTTAATTTGGAATAATATGTAGCCAAAATGATGTTTACAATGAAACCCTAAGAATATGACAAAATGATTAAATCATACATTAAATAAAGGAGCAAGTTATAAAATTACTACTCTAACGATGCCTGGTATGAACATATGGGATAACAATCTGTCACTGCTTTTCCTCCCAGCCATCCTTCATGGCCTGGGACCTTCTAGAGCCTAGATTAATTCGCTTTGCTATTGGAAGTTTCTTCTAGTCTGTCCCTCACTTTGCATCTGAGATTGTTAATGTAGACCAGTCAATAGGACAACCTGGGTGGAGGAGGCTATACCTCAGGGAAGAACCAGCGTCTTCTATTTCAAGGTACCACCCAGGGTCTCATCAAGAAATAGATGGTACACTCTAATGGAGTAATTGAGAAGAGATTAATAAGGAGGCTGTTTAGAAAAATGCAGACAGGATTAAGAGAAATCAATAAGGAATGATGCAGCATTCAAATACAAGTGACAGTGAAGAGTCTTCACCACTCCTGAAAAGTCAGAAGGAGTAAGTGGAAAGGGGAGTCGTAGAGGAGGAATACCAAGCAGAAGTTGTGGCCTTTAATAGAGGCACGCAAGCCAACCTGTGGCAACTCTGGACAAGAACAAGAAGAATGAATACCCCAACTCAACATTCCTGTTTTTTAGTCTTCTGCAGGTACTTTATTGGTCAAAACCAATAAAAGTCAGAGGAACATGTCCTTTAGTTTATGAATATTGGTCTCTTGGGGCATAAAGCATGATGGAAAAGGGTGAGGTGTAGGTCCAGAGAGACTAATAGAAAACAGTCAACACAAGTCAGTGAGTAGCTGAAACCATGAGACGACTTTAGAAAGATTAACAAAATTTTCACTTTAGGAAAGTGTATATTCCCAAATGAAAAATGTTGTCATTAAATTCAAAAATTATAATGTTGAATATATGGTATGACTCTTTACTGTAAACTGTCTCTTTGTTTTTATTTTGAAGTTAAATGCATTTTTCAACCATATGAATCATTTAGTTTAGTCCAATATATTTTGACCAGTTTTTTGAGATCTGAGTTGCCTCACCAATAAAAACACTTTGAACAGTTTTGTTTATGAATATACGAATGAGAGAATGAATGGTGGAATTCTCTAGGAAAATTCTCTGAATCATTGGTGACATCCTTGATTGGATTTTGCTGTGTTTTTGGTCCATAAGTCCATAATCTTACTTTCTTCACCACAGTAGTCTTCAGTTTCGACATCTAAGGAGATCAATATTGGTTTTTCCTCAAAAAATGTACCTTGAGCCTCATGCTAAGTGTTACATTAAGGATTTAAGGATTTTGGGTAGAAATAGTATTTTCTTTTTTTTTTTTTTAATTTTTTTTTTTTAACGTTTATTTATTTTTGGGACAGAGACAGACAGAGCATGAACGGGGGAGGGGCAGAGAGAGAGGGAGACACAGAATCGGAAACAGGCTCCAGGCTCTGAGCCATCAGCACAGAGCCTGACGCGGGGCTCGAACTCCCGGACCGCGAGATCGTGACCTGGCTGAAGTCGGACGCTTAACCGACTGCGCCACCCAGGCGCCCCAGAAATAGTATTTTCTAATGGTGTGGCATCATTGATTTTTATTTAAAATTACTATGTTATCATGTGTAAATAGCTCATTTTACATATATATATATATATAAATATATATATATATAAATATATATATATATTTATATATATATATAAATATATATATATATATAAATATATATATATATATATATATATATACACATACATACACACACATACACACACACACACACACACACACACACACACACACGCACATACATGCGCCATGGTCATTTACTACAGGGAAAACCGATACTTTTTTTTTCCAGTCTAACATACTGATATTAAAAATGTACTGGCAAAACTTTGTTGTTTTTGTTGTAGGTTATATTAAATTAAATTTAGTCTTTTTAAAAATCACTGCTACATTTGTTTCCTAATACTGTTTATCTGATAATTCTCTGAATCTCTTTTTTACATTATAGCTCTGATTTTATTGATGCCACATAAACATACAAGGTTTTTAATGAGAAAAGTTCTCTTTGTCACTTAGAGAAACCAATGTCTTCTCAGTGCAGTGGATATCAAGTGCCACTAGAGAAGGGGAGCTAGAGTCAAAGGAAAACAAATAAAATGAGAAAATATTTATGTTTAGGTAGTGCGTGTGGTAAATGATGATATGCAGACAAAAAAAGGGTCAAACCAGTGACAGAAAAGGCATAATATCTATAGTGTTACCTGTGTCTCTCCCATGGAAGACACCATACATCAGTCATAGCACTGCTTCTACTCTAAATTTTATTGCAGTTTTAGGATCTTGCTCATTTTGGTGTTATTACCCTCCCAGTCCTAATGGGTGAGAGTCAACCCTGACTTCTGCAAGTGCCCTAGACATCAGAATTGTTTGTTCAGTACCTTATTTTCCAGTGGAAATTATCTTTGAAAATTGTACATTAATCTTTGTAATAAGTTAAATAAACATGCTTTCTTTTTTGTTATGTTTACATTAAAAACATAGTATATGCCATGATTTGCAAATGTAGGATTTAAGTATTTAATTTTACCCAGTGCTTACTCATGTTCACTGACAGTCATCAAACAAGGGGATTTGGAGCTATAAAATACAATTTTATAATAGTAATAATCATTGAATCTTTCATATTTCATGCCAAATACTGTGATAAAGACTTAACGGACATTACTTAATTTGATTCTTATAAAAGCTATAAGGGGCATTATTATTCTAATTTTACAGTTGGGGAAACTGAGGTTTATAGGATTATGTAAGTTACCCAAGACCACACAGTATGTATATGTGCTGCTGAAGTGAGCACCCAGTATGTGCTCTGTAGTCATAATGTATGTCCGCTATTAAGGACATACTTTCACAATAATTTTAGAAAAGAAGTATCACATTTGACAAGCAAACTACATTCAGCGAAGATAAGTGAGTTTCTTCAGGTCATGTAGGTGCTGAAGTTACAGCTAAGAATTGAATCCAAGGCTGCCAGACTCTTGTGTTAAGGCATGCTCTCTCCCACCCCAACCAAATGTCTGCCTAATAAAGTCATGAATTTAATAGTTCATTATCTGCCTAGCCCCTCAATGAAAATTTAGGGACTTGACTATACACTTCCTAGGTCAGAAACTGCTTCTTCTTCACAACTTCCAGATAGTTCCCAACTTGGGCAGGAAAAGTAAGCATTCCATATGCATTGTTATCCATCTGAAGGTCAAAGAAGGAAGCTCAGATGATTCAAAGTCACATGTACGTATGGAAAGAGCGGAGATCATGAGCACTTACAGGTCAAAAATAGACTAAAAATCAGATCGCACTATAAATAAGCAAACAATGGGAGGGCAGCATTTGAAATAAGAGCCACATTCACATCTCAGCCCTCCATCAGCTGGGTGCTGAGAAACTACCTCAGTAACAAATGTCGCTGGAGGTCTGAATGGCATTCAGAATGGCTCCTTGCCTGCTGGCTGAAATCCTCATCAGGGCAAGCTCCAAAAAGAAGTTATTTCACCTAACGCCTGTCGACTTCTATTAGATCACCCTGGGCATTAATTTCAATTTTCATGTTTCTGCACCATAAAAAAGCGAAGAAAAAACTTCATATGTGCCAAAGCTTAGCTGCCAACTGTTGGGAAAAAAATTTGATTTCTATTGAATACTGCACTTTGGAATGAAAGAAAACATTGTCTAAATGAAGCTGAGGCTCTCAGTCACCTATGCCTATATTACTGTGAAATCAATTATGTGGGCTCTTTCGAAAGTTACTGATTGTAGCAAATTGAATGGCCTTCATTTCAGCATAATTTGGAGAGGTTGATGTAATCAGAGACCTTACACCACAGTGAGATACAAGATTCGTGATATTCAGATGGGAAAAAAGCTACAGTGGTTAAGCTTGTTCCGTACCTTCCGCTTACCGGCTGTAACGCTTTCATAAGTACAAATGAAATTGTTTTCATGAAGGCGGTGATGGTTCTGAAGGGATGTGAGAGGGGGGAAAGGGAGTGGAAATAAGGTTGCTGGAAATCGCACTATTGTCCTCATATGCAAGGAGGCTGCAAAATCTAATCCTAGGCCTAATTGGCTGCAAATGAAACACTTTAATATCAAATCTTGAGTTATGCCCCAGAGCTGAGGTTCAAGCTTAGATGTGAGGAGAGGTGAAATGCTTGATTTTTTCTTGCTGTGAATGTTTGTTCCACTTCACTCTTTTGGAAGTCTAGAGGCCCAAATAATTGCTCTTCAAATTATAAATTGATTATCTCCAACCCCAAGACAGTTTTTGGCTTGAGAAAATTCCTGGCAGATTTGGTTTCATTACATTTGCCTAAATGAAAAGTATTGTATGCGTTTATATATGGGAAACAATGTTTGCAATCAAGTTTTTCTACTTTATAATAGGTACCACTGATGTTACCCAATGCTGAGACAGTATGGTTTGTTCCAAATTACCAGCAAAGTGACCATACCCCATCAGGGTCTTTGAGTTATGTGAGCACATGCTCTTGGCCTTTGGGAGGTATAAGATGCTAAACAATAATGTACTTCTTGCAAGGTGCCTGCGGCATATTCTAGCTTTGACAATTAGTGTGGCTTTGGCCTAGAGGGACAAACAGGGCTATTTCCTTTGTATGAAGAAGTCTGCATTTGTTCTTTCTTCACTGATTTCAGAAATCCCAACTCAAGAATAAAAACTTGGTGACCATTTTCTCTGAACACTGAAGGTACCTCCCTCATTGGGAACTGACTCTTGGTCAGAGTTGAGAAACCTTGTTATAGTGAAAGGAAAAGGACCTGGGTTCAGTCTTAAATCCTTTTCCTTGAATCCAAGATTTACCTGACTGAACTTCAGTGTCTCCCAGTGTATATGGGATTTACTTTGTAGGTTAATAGAAGGATTACATTACAAAATGCATGTATGTTAGCAAACATGTAATAAGGATGAGAAAATATCAGTTATATTATTCACTCAACCCGATTGTAAGATCCTAAAAGCAATGATCATACTTTACTCTTCACATAAAATAACACCTGATACATATTAAGTGTTCAATTATTTCTTGCTTGAGACAACATGATATTTTAGAAAGAAAATCCCAGATCTAAGAGTGCAGTCTTAGGAAAAATATACATTTTTCTGGGTCTATCTACTCTAATATATAACAAAGTATATTTATTTTTTTAAAAAAAAAAGTTTATTTTTGAAAGAGAGAGAGAGAGAGAGCAAGCAGGGGAGGAGCAGAGAGAGGGAGACACAGAATCCGAAGAAGGCTCCAGGCTTAGAGCTGTCAGCACGGAGCCCAATGCAGGGCTCAAACTCATGAACCATCATATCATGACCTGAGCTAAAGTCAGATGCTTAACCGACTGAGCCACCCAGGTGCCCCAATAAAGAAGTATATTTAAAAGCATTTATAAGACTTCCTTTAAAACTAAAATTTACTTTATGATATGAAATTCAACAATATTTTTAATCTAAATATATATATGTATAGAATCATATATTTTTTTTTTAATTTTTTTTTTCCAACGTTTATTCATTTTTGGGACAGAGAGAGACAGAGCATGAATGGGGGAGGGTCAGAGAGAGAGGGAGACACAGAATCGGAAACAGGCTCCAGGCTCTGAGCCATCAGCCCAGAGCCCGATGCGGGGCTCGAACTCACGGACCGCGAGATCGTGACCTGGATGAAGTCGGACGCTTAACCGACTGCGCCACCCAGGCGCCCCTAGAATCATATATTAATACATCTATATATGTCATGTTTTTGGATGCCTGTTTTCAACTGGATAAGCTTCCATGTAAGGTCTAACACTCTCTCTCCCTCCCTCCCACCAACCCTCCCTCTCTCTCTCACTCTCTCATGAAAATTTTGTATACTTTTAAGCTACTTGAAGCAAGATACCTCTATAATGGTCTTTTAATTTAATCTTTTAATAATGGTCTGCCTTTTAATACACTAAATTTTATTGAGAAAAACATTATATCATCAGCTAAGAAAACAATGGAAGTTAAAGACCAATTAAAAATTAACATACCAAGAAGGAAATAAAGGAAATTTATTCAGGATTTGGGATTAGAAAATAACTTTTTCTGGGGCAACTGGATGGCTCAGTCAGTTGAGTGTCCAACTCTTGGTTTCTCTTAGGTCATGACCTCAAGGCTTTGTGTGTTTGAGCCCCACATCAGGTTATGTGCTGGCAGCACGGAACTTGCTTAATATTCTCTTTCTCCCTCTCTCTTTGCCTCTCCGCCACTCATGCTATCTCTCTCAAAATTAAAAAAAAAAAGGAAATACTTTTTCTGGTAAACTACTAAGGAGACAGAATACCTCAAACCTTTCTCTCTTGATTCACAGACATGGTTGCTGGTAAGTACCAACCACTGGGGCAATTAGCCTCTAGCCCCAGGAAAGTTAGGCTGGGCTTATTCAGATTTAGTTGGAATCAGTATGTATTAGGTATTCTGACTTCTCCAAGAAACAGAACCAGTAAGAAATACATATAGATATCTATCTATATCTGTATCTATATCTGCTGAGAGAGAGTGAGAGAGAATTAGTGTGGCTTTGACACATAGAGTTTTATTATAAGAAATTGGCACACACAATTATGGAGGTTAAGAAGCTCCAGGATCTGCGGTTGGTATGGTGTAGACCCAGGAGAGTCAATGGTATAATTTCAATTCAAGTCCAAAGGCCTAAGAACCAGGCCTGAGAACCAGGAGAGGAAATGATGTAAATCCCAGTCCAAATTCAAATGCAGGAGAAGACTTAGGTAGAAGACAATCACACAGAGAGAGGATTTTTCTTACTCAGCCTTTTTTTCTTACTCAGGCCTTCCTTCAACAGAGTGAATGAGGCCCACCCACAGTGGGGAGTGCAATCTGTTTTATCCAGTCTACTTGTTTAAATGTTAATTTCATCCAGAATACTCCTCATAGTAAGAACAAACTGCTGTCCCTTCCATAATAAAAAGAGTCCAATGTAATCCATTTGTCACAGGTAGCTGGCTGATCACCTTGAGTAATGATGACATATTAGAGACAGTGTTGCTTTTTGGTGCTGGCAAATTGGGCACTTAGAAGGGGCTGTATTCAGATTGATTTTGGTGAATAGAAGTCCATGCATAATATCCATCCCTGCCCCCATGACCTCTTTATTATGAGCCCATTGGGCAATGGCTGAGGTGACTGGGGAGAGACTGACTGATATCCACATAATGGGTTGTCCGATCCACTTGATTATCAAAATCCTCTTCTTTGGTGAGCAGTCACATGGATCACAAATATCTTAATATTTTTTTGTCCACTCAGAAATGTCTCTCCACGTGTCTCTTCCCCAAATTTCCTTGTCACTGATTTCCCAATCCTGTTCCTTTTAAGTCCCGACCATCCATTGACCACGGCTCATGAATCACTATACAATTACATGGCTGGTCATTTCTCCTTTCAAGTAAAGCAAACAACCAGGTACACTGCTCAAAGTTCTGCCCACTGGGAGAATTTCTCTTCACTGCTATCCTCTAGGGATACCCGTGGCCTAGTCAAGTTAACACATAAAATTAACCATCACACAGCATTCCTTTGCAGGAGGACAAATGGTATTACTGAAGAGCTCTCATCAGCCCTTCTGTTGGGAACTAGACTCAGGCCCAATCACAGCCATAAAGGACTACCGTAATTCTGGTTTTTACTGTTTGCACATGGGCTGAAATAAATGCTAACATCATTTCTATGAGAAAAAAAAATTAAAAAACAAAAATATTCAAACCACGTTTTGGGAAAGTTTTCATTTCTGCAAGATCAAATTATTTTAAAACTCTGACCTTGAAATATATCCACATTTTTACATAGTGTATAGTTAACTATGCTGACTCTATCTCTCTACTGTAATAGGTTTTAGTGGATTTCTACTTTGCCCTGTAAATTTTAGATTATGCACTGAGAAGTTAAACACACACACACACGCACACACACACACACACACACACAATTTCAATCCATCAATTCTATCATTCAGTCAAATATTTACTGAAACACAGTGAAAAAGTATAAGACATAATTTTTGCTTGAGATTATTTTATAATCATCTAGGAAAGAAAGTCAAACACAAACAATGGAGAAAAATTCAACTCTAATCCACTGCTAAATTTTGTGGAAGAGACAATAAGTGTCATAAAGAGAATGTCATAGAGTCTGGAATATTTAACAAAGGAGATATTGGGGCATGAAATAAACCTTGAAGGATAACTGGGAGAGGCAAGAAGGCAAGAAAGCATCCTTGGTGTGTAGAAAGCACACATTTAGACTGGATACTGAAAGTGGATATAGTGTATATTAACGCTATATTAAGATTCAGTCAGAAGCAACAATGTCTTCGATTGGAACGCTGTTTGACTACATTCTAGCTCTTTTATCTTCTTTGTCTGAATATCTTTCTTAACATAGAGTTCATCTGATAGTCTAAAACATAAAATGTCTAGGCGTATTTCTTTATGTAAATCCAAAAGTTACCATTCTGCCTTTCTCTCACTCATTTCATATATGCAGTGTTATTATGATCATTCTTTTTGAAAATACGTATTTTATCTGCATTTATTCCATCTTATAATAGCACTCAGTATCTGTGTTCACTCAAAGATAAATGCTATCCACATTATTCAAATAAATTTATTTCACTTTAAAAACTAAAAAATGTTCTGCTCCATATGAGGTATATGATAGCCTCGATCAGTCCAGTCATGAGGATTCACTCCTGAACTGTCAGGGCCTTTTCCTAACATAATATTGAAAAGATCAGAGAAAGAACCTAAAGTAATTGGAGAAATATTATTTCTTAAGAACCTAAAGTAATTGGAGAAATATTATTTCTAAAAAATAATATTAAAAAAAAAAAAAACCCAGAACTCTTCAATGATAGAATAAATCACCTCATGAGTGCCCTGTTAGTGAAAACATTCAAAGAAAGATGGGGTGACCTGTTTGTTCTTTCCAGGCTGCTGGAAGGGAAATTGTGATTTAGATGAGGATTTGGATACTTTAAGATTCCTGTTCTCAACCATATCACTCTAACTTCTCACTACTTCCTCTGACTTTCAGACTTTTAGTTTCCTCATCTTTAAGATAGACATAATAAAACCTATCTAATTCTTTTGCCATGAGGATTAAGTTACATAGTATCTTCATAATACTTAGTTCAGCATCCAAAATCCATTGTAATCCCTATCCCTCATGTCGCCCATTGTTATTCGCTTTGCTGAAAAGATAATCACTCCCAAATGCCAAGATACAGTTAAATGCTAACACCTCCCAAGGTCTTTTTCCTGATTCCCCTAGTTGAAAGCTTTGCTTCTTAAATCTAATGCATAATTGTATGTGTACCTCTTTGTTAATATTTATCACTATCTAAACATGTATTTAATTTCCTCTGCCTCATTGTCAACTTCTTGAGAACAGGGACCACAATGCTATTCACCTGTGTATCCTCAGGAAATGAATAGGGTAGTGACAATAATACACAGTTATTGAGGACTCGTATGTACCAGGTACTCTCTCTTTGGCACTTTAACTCTTCTCAGTGATCCTGTGTCAAAGTTATGGTATTATTAATAATTTGTAGGTAAGACAACAACAACAAAAAGCTCTGATGTTTAGGAGGCTTCAGCAACTTGCGGAAATCAGAGCTACCAGGAGCCTGAGCTAAGTTTTGAAACAAGATTGTCTAATTCCAGAACTCATCTTTTAACCTTTGTATTATAAACGTGGTGGTCTTGACCTAAATCTAGCCTTTGGCAGTGGATATTCATTTTGCTATTTCTGTAGTAATAAACCTGCTTATCTTAACTTGGCAATGGAGAGAGTCCTGAATGGAAGTTAGTATAGCATTTTCACATTGGGGGGGTTAGTGACAAAAGATCTAACCCAAACAGAGCAGTGTCAGCTGGGAAAGGATGGATCCAGACTTAAACTAGGGAGGCCTAGTGGTGGAGATAGGCATTACTTAGGAGATAAGCAGATAGAAATATTGGGCACTAAGTCCACAAGGAGGAGTTTCTGATAGTGTGTCCAAAGAAGCAGCTACTATCAGGCAGATCCAACAAGGAGAAATGGGAGTACCTTAACTAGCAGATGAAGCATGAACATGTTTTAGAAATAGAACCATATGCAGAAATCCAATAAGTTCAGTTCTATGGCTGACCTATGGCTCTTCATCTCAGAGGAACTTATTAAAGGAAGGTACATTTCTCGTCCTAGAGGAACTATATATCAAGACAGGGACAGAGGTTGAGAGTATAAGACAGGGATCTAGTAACCACCAAAGAGAAAGAAGTTGATTGCATCTCAGGATCAAGACAGACATCTTGTATGCTAGAAAGAGGTACCAGGTCAGAGACAAACTAGAACTGCTATTAACAGGATGCTGAACCAGTTGAGATGTTTACATTAAAAGCCAGGCTTTTGGTGGAACATAAACTACATTCAGTATTTTTATATCACTGTAGGCTTTTGAGGAAAAACATCTAGGTAGATCCTGATGGGCATGTTTTGTAGCGAGAGCCAAACTGACTTATTGAATCCTATTGAAATTAAAACCATATTAAAATTTAAAGTAAATACCTAAAATATTTTTCTAGCAGGCCCATAACCAATATTCTACCTCTGACAGATAGCAAAAGACAGACTGTACAGAAATAATGACAGCATTTCTCTTACTATTTCAATTATAGCTTTGTTTTTCAAACTTTGACATTTCTCAGAATTACCCAGAGAGCTTGTTAAGGCACGGGTCTCTGGGCCTTACCTCCAGAGTTTTTGATTCAGTATATCTGTGGGGAGACTTGATAATTTGCATTTCTAACAAATTTCCAGGTGATAATGATGATATTGGTTCAGAAATCACAACTTGAGAACCCCTGAGTCAGAGTAAAACTTTTCTGAACTATCACTAATAAGAATTGATCCAAAGTCACCAACATTAAACAGGGTTAAAAAACACTACAGAGAAAACACACACACACACACACACAACACACACACACACACACACACACACACGGACTTATACAAATATGAGATTCCTTTGTGGAATTTCAGAAGTCTGAAACTCTACTAGATTCATGAAGTCTCAGATTCCTGCTACACCTCCCAGTTGTAGTGGTGAAACTATAGTATCTTCCAAATACATTCTTAGATGGGCCTTTACACCAGCACTATTTTGTTTCCACCCACATGTTAACATGACATTATTAAATTGCCTTGAAATCAGTAAAGTGTCCTAAACATCGCTGACTTTCTAACTATGCACCTGAATTTACCTAAAATTTTTGAATCATTTATTTAATATGAAGAAAAATATTGACAAATAAAATGGTCTGGAACAGAGGTATGAAGAAAAGAAGGAAGGAACAATCACACTTCCACAAGGATTAAGTCAGAACTCACAACAGTGGCAGAGTTGGGGAGCAGGTATCCAGCATTAATCCACAGAGCCTCATGACGTTAATGGGAGTCCTGTGGCTTCATTCCCAAGCCTTACTTTGAACATTCATCCCAAGATATGAATTAGTACAATGTATTTCCTGCACTGCTGGGTCTTATTGCTTAATTAATGTGATCATAATGACAGTGGTGGACTCTAAATTTTCCATGTCACTTCATGTCCTATAAAGTTTCAATAAAGTAATGAGCTTCAATAGAAGATGAGTCATTTGCGTGTTAGAGTTTCAGTGAGAAGCTTAGAGGCAGTGTCCACCATTAAAAAGTGGTTATGCAAAGATATTGGCTGAGAAAGATATATGATGTATACTAAGTTTCAATATTTATGGATATGCATCTCAGAAGTAAATTCTGAGAATTAACTTATCATTTATTTGTACCATGTCTCCATTGTACTCGAAGAGAGAAACAATATGTTAACTCAATATACCATTGACTGTCCATTTTTCCTTTAAACAGGTAGTTATAAGCAAGATACTGCCCTATAGCATTCTGGGTGTTGTGGAGTTGTGGTGGGGGCAAGTCAAGGATATATGCGATATCTTCCTAAAATTACACTCAGAAACAATTTCCTCCATTTTCCTAGGTTTACTGTCCTTTTCCTGCCTTTATATCCTACTTACTATCTGTAACATTTGACTATTGTCTGATTCTTCTCCTTCTTAAATTTTTCTTCTCACCAGTCTGTAATCTCATTAAAATGTTCTTGCCCCCCATCTGTAACCCAGACATTACTCTTATCTTTTGACTGTCCCTTATTAATACAATGCTTCGATATAAGGAACCCCTGGGTTATTATCTTGATCTTCCTCTCTGCCTCTTCTTTACTGTTTCTTTGTCTAATTTCATGTATTTATATATTTGAACTATCATATCAAGCAGAAGAGATTTTTAAAAAGTATATTAGGAGAGCCAGAGAGTGAAATGTGTGGTTAAAAAATATGCAGGGTGTGTAATATTCTATCCCAGCCCCATGTTACATTTCAGCAAAACTATAATTGCTCTAGTGTTTAATAAGGTAACAACAGTGTTTAATGTAAGGTAACAACTACCTCTGCACTTGTGTTTAATAAGGTAGCAATAAAATAAAACTAATAAAAATAAACAAATAATTCTATTCTTTTATATCCTACCATGCCCAGTTACATGTGAAGTTTGAATTAGCAGAACATGAGGATATTTGGAAATGCATACTTTCAGTTTCTGCACTAGAATTCATACTCGTTGGCATAGGGACTTATTTCTCTAAATTTTCACCCTTTCTGTGGTCTAGAAGGCTGTTTATATCTTCTATTTTCCAAATGCAGTGTGCTTTAAGGAAGGACGGGCACTCATTTTTCCTCAATGTATAAATGTATGCCATAGTGAAAATGGTAGACTAGGCTGACAAGAAATGACAGTCTCAGGGTCTCAAGTTTTTGAGGTTTAAGAGTCATCAGGAAGCTTTATAAATTACATTTCATATTGTCCCAATTATCTGAAGATAAAAGCTTAAAATTTACAAGAATAAGTAAGTAACCTGTCCCTGCTGTGTTTATGATTTTGATGCCCCAGCTATTTGAAATATGGATCTCCTATTTAGACAATCTTTAGATAAGCTAGATGCAAAGCAGGAGAAAGTACTTCATCACTGAGACTTGAATATCAAAGATTATCTACTCTCCAATATGTATCACGTATCAGGAATGGGGTGTGTAGAAGTCTGCAGGACTAATGTGTATACCAGGAAGTCAAGAAAGGCCTAGGTTTGCAAGAGAATCAGCAAATAGAAAGTGAAACTAAAAGAAATCAGGAAGACGGTTTTTAAGGTAGCTTAATTTCAAAGTCTACCCAAACACTTAAATAAGTAATTGCAGGCCAAGAAGAATACAGATATGCAGCATAAAGGAATAGGATCAAGGGTGCTTGATTGTTCCAGAAAGTTCCTGCCCTAATCTTTTACATAGTTCTTATGGGACAGAAACCAACCCTAGTAGATAGAACTGGTTCTTAGCCAACTCTTGAGAACAGATAAAGAGAATCAAAGTACCGCGGAATAGTAGAAGAACTCTGAGAACATCAGGGTCAGCAATCTTCATTTATACAGTATGAACTTGAGTCTCAGACAAGGAAAACCATATGCCTAGAAAAACACAAAACGTTAAAGTCACATCCAGAACAAAACCACACCATCTAATTTTCAGTCCCAGTTATGTAACTGTCATCTGAGATTAGTGTTGATAAAATCCAAAGAGCTAATATTAAATGTGCATATATGTATAAACCCATTTTTGGAGGTTTATACTATTTACCCTTCCTAAGACTGTGTGTGTACAGTGGACATTAAATTACAAATCTTAGATATACAAGAACAGGAGCAATATTATGAGGTCATAGACCACATTTGCTTACTCATTTCTGCCTCATGATTCACTTAACCTAACTTTGATCCCTCACCCAATATATTATTTATTTCTAAAGCTTCTTTCTGTTTTCTGAGCAAGGATACTGCTGTAATCTTGGCTCCAAATTAAGACGAATGGTCATTTGATGAGGCATTCACCTTGGAAAGAAATTTTGCTCTGAACTACAGTGAATTAAGATCACCACTTATACCACTGACAATCAATAACAGTTTGGTTGCTTAAATCCCTGTCCAATGTATTTCTTTTTTGCTGTAAAAGGTCTAACTCAAATATGGAGTATATGTTATTTAACAGAGTAATGTACAATTTCAAAAATTGCCATTTCTGTTATTCCTTGCCTCTCTCTAAAACCATTTAAAACCCCATGCATTTCTTTGTAACTATTCTCAAACCGAATGCTAATCCGTAGGCCAGTCTCTGAAGGTGTTTTGTGATCTCACAACTTAGTTGTAAATACCCAAAGGGGCCCCAAATGGATTCTTTATGTTTTAACTGAATTCTTATGTTAAAGACACTTTGTGAGAGTACTTCAGTTAGCAAAATATAAGTCCAGCTGAATGATAATTGCTTGTATGTATTAATGTCTTGTGTCCCCTGAGAGATACTAAATCCGTATATTACCTCAAGCCCAGGTATTAATTACTGTTGCAAGGTCTAAGGCCTGACTACATAGGATTGGTGACCTAATGGAAGATTTCATAGAAACATATTTTTATAAGGAACCTAAAAATCCATCTAGTTAGAAATCATCTGAAAGGAAGAAATCTAACCTGATTAGCTGACCCAGTAACAAAGTTTTGGTTTCAAACTGATGGACTAAGACCCAAAGTCTTAAAGTCTAAGGCCTCAAGAGCCTGATGGCAGGAGCCATAAGAAACACAGAAGAATGGCTTCACCAAAAGCTCTTGGGAGTCTTGGGAGTATAAGTGTTATATTCTCAAGATTCCTCTAAATGAATATAATGCAAAGTTGAGAAAGGTGGGTCTTACTTTACCTTGGAAATAGGTGGAGGTTGAACATGTCAGGCTTCTCTGAGTTTGGATTCTCACCAGTAATGTACATTGAGACATTCCAGGAGATGGTGGTGTCCGGCAGAGGTGTGGCTAAGGCCATATTGCCCAATGTTGCAGTGAGAATGCCAGAAATGAGATTTGGGAACCTGGAGAGAGAGTAGCAAGACTTAGAGAAGTGATGACTTTACTCAAGGGGTGTTCTTTAATGCCCGACACAGTGCTGATTATAAACATTGGTGAAATGCCACCTATAGATTCTTAGATGCACTCTAAGAAAATTTGCAGAGAACTTCAACTTGAATTAGAAGAAAGAAACCCATTATATAGGCATTGTTGCTATTAATGAGAGCTCTTTTATACTCACAGGTTGATAGGACCAGAGAAACTTCAGTTGACATATTTGTAATCTTTGTCTTTTCCTATTCAGAAGCCAGCCATGGGTATTTATGCATTCTTTAGCATATGTTTGAATTATCTTTTATCAAAATTCCAGAAGATTTTACACCCCTGAAAGTCAAAAGCCAGTATTCTAAAGTGAACACTTTTCTGGCTACCTGAGTTCACTGTGATCTGATTCTTCTCTGAATTTGCGTATTAGTTGTCACCTGTGCCATTCATTTAGTGAACATTTTTTTTTACTTTAAAAAAATGTTTATTTGTTTATTTTTAGAGAGAGAAAGTGTGTGTGTGCTTGAGTGGGGGAGGAGCCGAGACAGGGAGAGAGAGAATCCCAAGCAGGCTCCACATGGTTAGCACAGAGCTCCACATGGGACTAGATCTCATGAACCATGAGATCATGACCTGAGCTGAAATACAGAGCTGGGTGCTTAACTGACTGAGCCACCCAGGTGTCCCTAGTGAACATTTTTAAAAATTAATTTATTGTTAGTTTCTGTCATTGAAGTATAGTTGACATTTGTGAACACCATTATGGACTCATTTGTGTCATTAATATATTATCATGAATGCCTAAAACTGCAAAAATGTTTGTTTAGTTTTCTTAAGAGTAGGCTCTATCTCCTATTCTAGACTGCAATCAATGAGATTGTTGGGACTTGTCTTTATTTATCTTAGTTTCTAGTGTGTTATAGCAATGGTAGATACTCAAAAGCACTTGAATGAATGCATCAGTGAAATGTTTAGTTTTCCATCACTGAGGCTATGATGGTCCTACAGAAGGACATGCCCAGTTGCTGTTACATGGTTTGGTTCATCTATTTACACTATATTGTGGCCAATAATAAAGAAATGGTTGAATTCTTCTTCTCAGTAGGGTGTAGTGATTCCCTGGGATAATTTCTCATTTGTCAGAATTGCATTTTGATAAAAGTACGAAGAGGGAAGTTAAAAAAATGGACAAAAATCTGCTGATAAATTTAAAATTTTTCACTAAAAACACAGCAGTAAAACAGCTGAAGCTCAAATGTAGAGAGAATCATGTCTCCTGAAAATAAATATCCCCCAAGCTCATAAACACCAAGGCTAGTGGTCAGGAATGAACAGATGTTTATTGCCTCATGCACCCTCTGCTACTCTGGGATAATCTCTTAAATACCCCAAATCCAGTTTGAATTTAAATTAGATTCATATTTTCCTTCACGATTATTCCATTAAAAATATCATATGATTAGCCAATTAAATGGAGGAAAAAAATCAGTAGGAGAGCAATCCCCTTTAATATTTTCAATTAAGATGTAGTGTGGCCAATAAAAACGGCTTACATTTTCATTTTATGGGTACCTATGGAGAGCATTATGACACAAATGACTCAGAAGAAGGTAATCGTTTCAAAATATATTGTAGTGGAAGACTGTAAACACTGCAGTGTGTTAGCTTACAGGGGATGTGATGAAAATATAAAGTTTTTTTCAAAGGGGATTCATGTTTATTTTATAGTCTTTTAGGGTGCTTGTGCCTGCCAATTTGCAGCACATATTTCTAAAATGCCATGGACTGTTCTCTCCCAGGGAAGGGTTGGAAGGTGAAGATATACCCATTAGGGGATAATATGTTTTTAAGGAGAAGAAAGTCATGTAGCAACTCCATCCTGTCTGCTGCCTAGATTTGAAATGGAACTTCACCAGGGCCTAGTATAAAACCTTACTTCCTTAAAGGACCATAAGGGGAAGGCCAAAAGACTTGGGCTACATGATGTCAAGTGCAGCAAGGAATATGAAAAATTTCTAACTTTTCGAACTTGTAGCATAGCATCAGACATTTTGAGAACTGTAACCACTGAAATTTAGTCTCAATTGTTTTATTTTGTTTGACTTCTTGAGATTGTTCTTAATGGTTATAGTATATCATAGCATTTTTTTAAACAAATTTTCCTGTACATATGATTTTATTGAATTAGGCCAGCAATGATAAAATTCTCATAAGCTGGGAGAGTCATCAATCCCCCATATTATTTTTTTACCTGGTTTGATTTGGAATTTATAGGGGGGCCTGGGTGGCTCAGTCGGTTAACTGTCTGACTCTTGGTTTCAGCTCAGGTCATGATCTCGTGGCACGTGAGTTCAAGCCCTGCATCCGGCTCTGTGGTGACAGCTCAGAGCCTGGAGCCTCCTTTGGATTCTGTGTCTCCCACTCTCTCTGCCCATCCCCTGCTCATGCTATGTCTCTCTCTCTCTCTCCCTCTCAAAAATAAACATTAAAAAGAATGAAAAAAATAATTTATGTACTTGATTTTGACTGAGGAAGAATTTATCAAGACCATATTGGCTAAGGATTGTTCTTGCACATAGAAATTTAATAAATACTTACTTAGTCATCTATGTAAAAGCTGACTGATAGTATTGAGAACACTTTTCAACAACCTGAAGCAGTAGTGCAAAAATAATTAAAGCTTTGGGGGTTAAATACATGCTTTTAATAATTTAAATTTTTAATTTTTAAAAACATTCTTAAATTTAAAAAAAAAATTGTGCTTATAATATGTCAGATCCTGTACTGGATAATTAAATACATCCTTCAGTCTTTATCACATTCCAGTGAGATCAGTATTGTATCAGACTCAACAGGGACCACATAATCACAATAACTAGGGCCATATTACTATATAGTTCATCTCATGGTTATATATATTTGACACTATTCTAAGCACAGGAAACACTGGAAGAAAGAGAGGTGAGCAAGTCAACCATAATCCCTTCCCTCATGGAATTTATATTCTGTCTTATTTTGTATACAATTAAAATTTGTTTCCCAATCTATTTGATAAGATTTCTACTGTTTTTAATGTCTTTGATGAATAATTTAAAACGTGAAGCAGAATATTGAACCAAAGCCTTTTCTTTATTGGTAGCTCATGTTCACATAGAATGAGCCTTATGTTTTCTATTTTTGTGTTTACCCAGTAATTATATAAACTACATCCACAATTAATTCAAATCCCTTACTTCTGAAATAAATTAGATTTATTTTCTGCATACAGGAAAATTCATAACATTACAATTATTTTTTTGCCACAGGCAAAAATGAAGTCTAGTAGTTTGTTGTGTTCAATACTCTACCCCTACACAACTAATTCTGATTTCTTGATCCATCATGGTTTTTTGTTTGTTTTCAAAATTGTCTCATAAAAAGTGTCTTACACTTATTCACCTTAGAGAGCTGGAGCATCACTTATCTCAGGAAGGTTTTAATTTTCCTTATGATCAGGTTTTAAGTGGAAGTATATGCCACTCTGAAAGTGAAATTTCAGGGCTCACCTTGTGAGTAAGAGACATCTACAGGTCTAAATGTTTTCAATGCTACTCCTAACATTATATCACATGCAGTTAATAACACTATCCACACATACACAGCTTTACTGAATATGTGTTTTGCCTGTCTCCCTCTGTCTCTTCTCAGTGTACTCATCTATAAAATTATAGAATAAAATATATATCTTTTAGAATATTCTACTCTGTAGATATTATAATGGAGGATACATGTCATCATACATTTGTGCAAACCCATAGAATGTACCACACTAAGAGGGAGCCCTAAATTAAACTATGAACTTTGGGTGACTACGATGTGTCAGTGTCATTAACTGTAATAAATGTACCACTGTGCTGAGGGATGTTGATAATGAGGGAGACTGTTCATGTTTGGGAGCATGGGTTATATGGGAAATCTCTATCACTTCCTCTCAATTTTGCTGTGAACTTATTAACTAGTCTAAAGAATAATGTTTTAAAAAATGATTGTCAATATCAAGTGGTGATTAGGAGGTAGAACAAATCTCATATACTCCTGGTTGGAGCACAAAATTGTAGAGACACATTAGAAGTCCGTTTAAAGTCAACATGCATTGGTCACATAACTCAGCAATCCACTCTTAAATATTTATCTAAGTGAGTTGAAAAAGTATGTACTATGAAGTTTACATAAACTTTATCATCATCAAAAACTGGAAACAACCTGAATGTCCTTCAACAGGTAAATGCATAAACACTTTTTTGGGGGTAAAGGAGTTGATCTCTATAGCACTATGGTGATATATAAATGACTGTAATGCATTTATCCACATGTATAGACCTGTATACCACAAATGATACATTTTACAGTATGAAAAGATCAAAGACAAAAAGATTTTGGAAGAACTCAAGATGGAATACAGATTGTGACAACTCTGATACTACTACAAATTAGTAAAATAACTGTACTAAAGGAAGTAGATTAAGAAAGGAGCTGATCTGGGGCACCTTGGGTGGCTCAGTCAGCTGAGCCTCTGACTTCAGCTCAGGTCATGATCTCACAGTTCATGAGTTCAAGCCCTGCATTGGGCTCTGTGCTGACAGTTTGGAGCCTGGAGCCTGCTTTGAGTTCTATGTGTCTCTCTCTTTACCCCTCCCCTGCTCACAGTCTGACTCTGGCTATCTCTCAAAAATAAATAAACAAAAAAATTTTTAAAGAAAGGAGCTTATCTAACAAACTTTGGGAAACAATTTTTTTTTTCTAAAAATAAAATAAGTAAAAAAATATACTATTCATATATTTATAAATAAGTATTTATACTGTTTATAACTTATAAATATACATAGTATATTTATTATACATTTATATATAAATAATATAAAGTATTTTTTTCTTTAAGGCATAGATATTCTAGAAGTATGTTGTTTGCTTTCTAAGCAATAGATCAGTTGCAGTTATCTTTTGCTATTGATTTCTAGCCTAAATTCTTTGTAATATGATACCAAATGATGAATATATTCAATTTAAAAATATATACATTGAGCTTTGCTTTACAAAACAACATTTTGTAAATTTTTCTGAATACTCCACGCACACTTGAAGCAAAAGCACGTCCTTCATTGTATGGTGCAATGTCTATATATATATATATATATATATATATATATATATATATATGTCAGTTAGGTCAAACTTGTTATTTGGTATTGTTCAAATCTATATAACTTCACTGATTTTTATCTGTTTGCTTGGTTTTTCTAGTGGCTATTGAAATAAGTTATGTTAAAAAAAAACCTATTATAATCATGGATTTATTTCATTTATTATTTGTTTTTTGTACATTTTACATTATTTTGCTTTATATGTTTTGACACTCTTTTATTGGGACATGGAGATTTAACATTGTGATATATTCCTAACGGACTGACTCTAACCATTATGAATTACCCCCTAAATATTGCTTTGGCAACAGATCACAAATATTTACATGTTGTGTTTTTATTTTAAATCAGATGTAACTACTCTCAATTTTTCTTCTTTATTTTTTTCTTTTACCCATGAGGCATATAGAACTGCATTATTAAGTTTCCAAATATTTAAAGAACTTTCCAGAAATATTTCTGTTAATTCCTAATTTAAGTCCATTGTGATTAGAGTATGATTTCAAACTTCTAAAATCTATTGAAAGATTTAATTCTTTTTATTGGCCCAGGATATGTGGTCAGTCTTGGAGAATGGTCTGCATGTGCTTAAAAAGAATCTGTGCAAATCATAGAAACCTGAAAGACTCCACCAAGAAACTTCTAGAGCTGGTACATGAATTCAGCAAAGTTGCAGTACAAAATTGATGTACAGATTGGTTGCATTTCTATACATGAATAACCACAAAAACATTAAATACTAGGAGTAAACCTAAAGAGGTAAAAGATCTGTATGCTGAACTACAGAAAGCTTAATGAAAGAAATTGAAGAAGACACTACGAAGTGGAAAAACATTCCATGCTCCTGGATTGAAAAAACAAATATTGTTAAAATGTTGATTCTACTCAAAGCACTCGACACATTCAATGCAATCCTTATCAAAGTAACACCAGCATTCTTCACAGAGCTAGAACAAACAATCCTAAAATTTGTATGTAACCACAAATGACCCCAGGTAGCCAAAGTTATGTCAAAAAAGAAAACCAATGCTGGAGGCATCACAATCCTGGATTTTACTCTGTATTACAAAGCTGTAATCATCAAGACATTAGCATACTGACACAAAAACAGACACTTAGATCAATGGAATATGATAGAGAACCCAGAAATGGACCCACAAATATATGACCAACTAATTTTCGACAAAGCAGGAAAGAGTATCCAATGGAAAAAAGTCTCTTCAGCAAATGATGCTGGGAGAACTGGACAGTAATATGCAAAAGAATGAAACTGGGCCACTATCTTATCTTTGTAAAGACAAATGGATAAAAGACCTAAATATGATACAGGAAACTACCAAAATCCTGCAGGAGAAAACGGGCAGCGACCTCTTTTACCTAGGCTGCAGCAGCTTCTTACTTGACATGTCTTTGGAGGCGAAGGAAATAAAAGCAAAAATGAACTATGGGGACCTCATAAAGATAAAAAGCTTCTGCACAGCAAAGGAAATAATCAGCAAAACTAAAAAAACAAATCACAGAATGGGAGAAAATATTTGTAAATGACATATCAGATAAAGGGTTGGTATCCAAAATCTATAAAGAACTTATTAAACTCAACACACACAAAAACCAAATAATCCAATGAAGAAATGGGCAGAAGACATGAATAGACACTTCTCCAAAGAAGACATCCAGATGGCAAACAGGCACATGAAAGAATGCTCAATATCTTTCATCATCAGGGAAATACAAATCAAAACCAAAATGAGATACCACCTGACACTGGTCAGAGTGGCTAAAATTAACAACTCAGGAAACAACAGAAGTTGGCGAGGATACGGAAAAAGGGAAACCCTTTTGCAATGTTGGTGGGAATGCAGACTGGTATAGCCATTCTGGAAAACAGTATAAAGGTTCCTCAAAAACTTAAAAATAGGACTACCCTATGACTGAGCAATTACACTACTAGGAATTTATCCAAAACCGCTGATTCGAAGGGGCACATTAATCCCACTGTTTATGGCAGCGCTGTCAACAATAGCCATATAATGGAAGAACCCAAATGTCCATAAACTGATGAATGGATAAAGAAAATGTGGTACACTCCCTCTCTCTCTGACCCTACCCCCATTCATACTCTGTCTCTCTGTCTCAAAAATAAATAAACATTAAAAAAATTTTTAAAAAAGAACATGTGGTACATATATACAATGATATATTACTTGGCAATGAAAAATAATGAAATCTTGCCATTTTCAATAATGTGGGTGGATTTAGAGGGTGTTATGCTAAGCAAAATAAGTCAGTCAGAGAAAGATATCATATGATTGCATTCATATGTGGAATTTGAGAAACTCAACAGATGAACATAGGGACAGGGGAGGAAAAATAAGATAAAAACAGAGAGGGAGGTAAACCGTAAGAGACTTAAATACAAAGAACAAACAGCATTGCTGGAAGGGGGAGAAGGGATTGTGGGGTTGGTTAAATGGGTGATAGGCTTTAAAGAGAGCATTTTGGGGATGAGCACTGGGTGTCATATATACGGGATGAATTACTGGGTTCTACTTCTGAAGCCAAGACTACCACTGTATGTTACTAACTTGAATAAAAAAATAAATAAAAAAGAAAAGAATGTGTGCACTCTGATGTTGTTGGTTTCAATGCTCTATAAACGTCAATTAAGACAATTTGCTTAATATTGTTCACACTTCTATATCTTTACAGATTTTCTATCCATTCTATCAGTTATTTAGAGAGGGATATTAAAATATCTAAGTGTAATTTTGGATGTGTCTATTTCTTCTTGATGTTCTTTTAGTTTTGTTCTGAAATTTTGAAATTCTGTTACTAGATGTATAATCATACGACTATTGTATCCTCCTGATGTAAGACCCCTGACCTTCTTTATCCCTGGTAACTTTTTAAAATTATTTATTAATTTAGGTACTCCAGCTTTATTTTGATTAATGTTAGCTTGTCATATTTTTCCCATCCTTTACTTTTATTTTAATCTGGCAACATCTTATATTTAGAGTGTATTTCTAGTGGGAAGCATACAGTTGGGTCGTAAATTGATAATGCCTTTATATTATTTATAATTAATGTAACTAAATGGTTAGGTTTAGATCTTTCATCTTGTTACTGGTTATTTACTGCATCTATTATTCCATTTTTCCTATTTTCCTTACTCTTTTGAATTAATTATTATTATTAACTTTCCATTTTATCTTGTTTTTTTTTTTTTGGCTTATTAGTTATGCCACTTTTATTTGACTGTTCCTTTAAGATTTATTGTATGCATTTTTAACTTATCACAGTCTGCCTTGTGGTAATATTTTCCCATATCCCGTAAAGTCTAAGAACTTTACAATTATGAACTTCTACTTCTTACTCTATCCTTTGTGTTATCATACATTTTATTTTAGATACCTATGAAACCTACAATATGTTATTATTTTTAGCATTTGATTATCTTAAATAATTTCTGTATGATGATCCACATAGTGGATCATGTTCCTTTGTATAGACTTATTTCTGCCTCTGGTACTATTTTCCTATGAGATTCTGCTATTTCCTGTGAGATTCTGCTATTTATAAGTTCTTTCAGCTTTTGTTCCATTTATTTCACTTAAAAATTTATTGGATATAGAAATCCAGATTGGTACTTATTTTGTTTTAGTCCTTTAAGTATATAGTCCTTCTAGTTCTTTAAAGATGTTGTGCTACTGTCTTGTGGCTTGTGTTGTATTTGAGGTATCCTCTAACATCCTAGACTATGCTTTTCTGTATGTAATATTTCTTTTTTTTTCCTTGAGTCTTTTAAGATTTTCTCTTTGTTAATGGTTTTGAGAAATTTTGTCATCAGTATAGTTTTGTGTGAGTGTATGTGTGTAATTTTGTGTAATTTTGTGTTTGGGTTCATTGAGTTCCTTTATAATTTTCATTACATCTGGATGAATTTTGACCATATTTATTCAAATATTTTTCTCTTCCTTTTCCATCTCCTCTCATTTCTGGACTCCAATTATGCATATAGTAGAACACTTGAACTTTTTTTCCCAGCTCACTGATACTTTATTTATTTTTTTTTCTTTTTTTCTCGATTTTCCATTTTTGATAATTTCTATTGCAGTGCCTTCAGGTTTGATTATCTTTTTATCTACAGTATTTAATCTTCCATTAATCTCTCTCAATGTATTTATTTTGTAGTTTTTATCTTTAGTAGCCTGATTTGTGTCTTTTTAAAAAAGATATTTTATCTATTTCTGCTTAACTGTTAAACATATTCAATACAATTACATAGGTTATTTCAATGTTTCTGCTAATTTTAAGTCAGGTGGATTTTGATTGGTATTTCTTCTCACCATGGGTCATAATTTCCAATTTCCTTATATGCCCGGTAATTTTTTATTGGAAGCTACTATTAATTTTACCTTTTTAGATGGTGGCTATTTTTAAATTATTATATTTTAGAGCTTTCTTTTAGCACACAGTTAAGTTACTTGTACACAGTTTAGTTATTTCAGGCCTTGCTTTTAAAATGTTAAGTGGGACAAGAGCTGTGTTTAATTGATAGTTAATTACTTCCCACTACTGAGGCCAGACAATTCTGATCACTTGACATAACATGAATTATTCCAGTATCACAGGAATTAGGAAGTTTTCTAGTCAGGCTGGTAAGAATAGGTTCTATGCCCAGCTCTATGTTAGTGTTACTTCCTCTTCTAGTTCTTTTCATTCATTCTTTCCTGGGACTCCTATAATTGCCTCACATGTATACATTTGCTCTGTATCATGCTGAATATATCTGAAGATGTTGGGATTCTCTCTCTGGGTAGACTCAATTCTCAGGTACTCTATTCTGCAAACTCTAGCTGCTTTGGTCTTCCTGGACTTTCACTCAGAGTGTCTGTCTGGCTTTGTCTGGATTCCTCTTTGCTGGTGTGCAGCCTAGAAATTCTCTCAAGGGAATAATTTGGGGTGATCACAGGTCTTACTTTGTTTTTCTTCTAATCTCTTAATAATCACTGTCTTCTATGTCTTGATGTCTAGTGTCATAAAAACTGTTTTTTGCCTAAATTTTGTGTGTATTTTTGGTGGGGAGGGGAGGGTATAAGGGGCTCGGGTGGCAGGATAATCTAGTGACTGTTTCTTCATCTTGGCCCGAAACAGAAGTTCAGATAACTGAATTATTTTAATAGTTTCTAGTTAACATAATTCTGTTGGAACATCAATACAATATTTAACTTATTTGGGGACACTACTAAAGTCACCTTATAGGAAACTGACCTTTGTTGTTTATGTACTTAGGATGCTTGTCTTATCACTTAAGAGTCCCTAACACTTATCTCCATTCTCATTCCTTTAAATCCTGATGATTATTAAAGGCATACCTACTGGATTATTGGACATATGCTGGTTTGTATTGGAACCCTATGACATTATACAATTAAATTTAATTTTATTGTCTTAAAGTTTCTTTTATATTGAGATTATGTGTTATACTTCTTTTCTGCCACTCATAGCACCTAGCTCATTTTATATGTACATAGTATATACCCTGTAAATAGATAGTTTTATTGCCAATGAAAAATATAGATTAAGATTTTCATTAGACCAAGTGACATTAAATGGTATCTGATCCTTACTACTTACTACTTTTAAATTCTATGAAATTGCAAGATTTACCACTCTGATAAAATATATACAATACTTAAAAAAATTACAACCTTAAATAATAGTTCAGAAATATGTAAATGAAAAATACCTCCTGGGGATTTCACATAAGGATTGGAGGCCTTATACCATGTGACAGGCATACTTTATGATCTTGTCTTTCTCAGAGGAGAATATGAATCTAATTCTGAGCTTCTCAAGAGAAAAAAATATTGGCGTTTAATTAACACCATAAGGCAGACAAACATAGCTCAAGTGATCTTTATCTCTGATGTTTGCCTTGGATGCTTTCAGGAATAGAAAGCTTTCAACAATTTCATGCTTTTTGTAGTACCCCTTTAAGGTACCTTCAGGCATCATGCACATAAGCTACATGCATAATGTGGCGTTATTTATGGGGACACTTGCTGGGGCTTGTAAGAAGCTGTTTTTCATATTATTATTCAAATATCAAAATGATTATACTGTGTTACTTATGTAAGCACCTCTGGGAGAATACACGTTTCTTCTATGAAAAATAAAGTTCAAGTCATCCACATGAAAAATGCTGTAGTAACTCTTCCAAAAGCCTTGATAGAATTCTATAGGATTTTTAAACACTAGTTGAACTGATTCTGCAGGTAACTGTTGACCTTTTGACTTTGTTACTTTGGTACCATAAAAATAAAATCCTAAAGCTAGAATCTTCACTACAATATAAGAAAAACAATAATTGCTAATTTGACAGATATTTTTCATCACTTTCTATGACTCAGGCTCAAATAAAATCCTAGAGATAAAGCAGCCACACAATACTTGAAGTCACTTTATTAGAACTCATTGGAGACCTAGAGTAAGAAAATAAATAAATAAATGAATGAACCAGAAAAGTATCAGAGATATATAGAGAAGTTTTAAGAGTGACATTATATAGAATGCCAGGTAGATGGGTCTAAATTCCGTTGTGTCATCAGACACCAAGCCTATGTATTTCTGATGAGATATTGTTATTTAAACTAAAATATAAATGACCAGAAGTGAAGTATGGAATAAGTGAGAAGAGTTTTTATTTGTTTGTTTGTTTTTAGGCAAAGATAATAGTTCATTCAATGCCCTTAAGGTGATTTATTAGTTAAGAAAGGCTAATTTTACCATTACTTAACATATAAGAGATTAGTTCTCATGGTGCTTATTCAGCAGGGGTTGGGAAGTTTTCTGCTTCTAGTCTGTTAGGATCTCAAGCTTAGGCTTTACCTGCCTGAGATCCCAGGGTATTTTGGCTGTGCCATGTACAAGACAAGGCTTTTATGGATGGAAAGGCAAGGAAAGAAAGACTAGAGAATCATATAAAGGCTTTCCACTGGCGAAGCCTGGAAATGCCATCCCACACCTGATTACATTTTATTGGCCAGGTCTTATCAAACATCCCACTCAATTGAAAGGGAGGACACAGAAGTGAAACTGCACAAGACTAGAGTCAGAAAAGAACTAGATATTGGTGAACCTGATAATACAATAGTGCCTCCTTATCCACAGTTTTGCTTTATGTGATTTTAGTTACTCTTGATCAATTGCTGTCTGGTAACAGACGATCCTCTTGATGAATTGTCAGAAGATCTCTAGTAGCCTAATGCTACCATGAGTGCTTACATCATTCACCTCACTTCATCTCATCACATTGGCATTTTATTATCACAAGAAGGGTGCATACAGTACAATAAGATATTTTGAGAAAGAGAAAGCACACTCACATAACTTTTATTATAGTATTATTGCTTTAATTGTTCTATTTAATTGTTGGTGTTAGTCTCTTACTGTGCAGAATTTATAAGTTAAATTTTATCATAGGTATGTACGTATAGGAAAAAAAATATAGCATATATAGGAGTCCTATCCACAGTTTCAGGCATCCACTGGGAATCTTGGAATGTATTCCCTGCAGATATGGGAAGATTACTCTCTATATCCTAGGTAGGAAACAGCTTGCAAAATGTGCAGAACACAATGAAATGGACAATGCTAGAATGTAGAAATGAGGATAAAGTCCTTGAGGTGTTAGAGATAGAAGTCAGGATTTTTAAAAGATTTTCTAAGCCAATAGTTGGTCATTTGGATTTTGTATAAAGTGCAACGGGAAGCTATTGCAATCTTTAAAATGGTCATATGATCTGATTTCCATCTTTAAAAGATAAGTATGGATGGTATATGTTAAATGGATATTGGGTACAAGAAAGGGAGAAACCAGCAGCAGGTAACTGAAATCTTTTAGGAAATGGGTTGATATGAAAGTTAATGGTAAAGATTGAGAGAAGTGGATTCATTTATAATATGTTTTGGAGGTAAAATTGACAGAATCTCCTGATGGATTGGTTATGGGGGAAGGATAATGTTTAGATATTTGTCTTGAGCAATGACACAGTGCCTATTTACTAATATGAGGGAAGACGTGTACAGGGTACACATTTATAGTGTAAGTCTAGAGCTCTCATTTCAATATATACCATAGGTATATTTGAGGTCATTAAAGATATATTGAATAGATGCTGTTCCTGGTGACCCAGGAAGTTCTTGAGAATGGACATATAGATTTTGGATTCCTCAGTATATAGATAGGACTTTTCAGCCACAGGCAGGAATTTACTTAGGGAGACCCGATGAGTATTATGCAATAGGTTTATCATTGCTATGAGGCTAGAAATAAGGCAAGGGTCTGAATTCTTAATCTTACCATTTCTTCCATTGTTACATGTAGTTTTCTGGAACAAACTACACACATTTTCATGGTGACAAACAACATGGTAAAGTTTCCAGGGAGTGAGCCTTAAAAATGGCCTGCCTTACTCTCTAATCAATAAGAAACTGTTTTTAAGACAGCTGCTATTTTCTGGTGCAGAATGCATCTCAACATTTCCTGGCTGAGTGGTTCTGGAGGCTGCTTCATGATTGCATTTTACGTTCCTTATTGAAGGGCCCACAATTACTATGCCATCTTTCACTGCAAACAATGATTCTGTTGACCCTCCATTGGCAAAGCATGTGAACTAGAGAATGGGTTTTATCTAGGTATCCAAATTATCTTGCTTAGTTTCTTTTTTTTTAAATATGAAATTTATTGTCAAATTGGTTTCCATACACCCCCCAGTGCTCATCCCAACAGGTGCCCTCCTCAATGCCCATCACCCAGAAACTAACCAAGTACTTGTGTTAGGATGTCTTTATAATCTCTACTTAACCAAATCCTATTTTTTGCAAGAAACTCAAGTCTGAAGTTCAGTAAAAAACTCTCCATCATGATCTCTTCATGTCTCATTTTGGTATGAAAATATGTAAAATTCAAATTATTAATCTAATGTTTTGCCTATATTTGTTTCATCTTTTCTAGTAAATTATTAAAATGCATAACTTCTTTTTTAGGTTCCTCTTTGAATTTCCTAAAACACAATCCAGCCTAGCTGAGAGCACATAGGAGTTATTTAATGGATTCTGTATTTTCTGCATATGTTCTTTGTGCATGCATGTGTGTGTGTGTTGTGTATGTATGAGGGAGGGGGAGAGAGAGAGAGGACAGATGTCAAATGTTAATGAGTTCATTTTTTAAACAGGGTATATGTTTTAAATTATTTTTCTGATATAAAATAATAAATGCATTTTTGAACAATTTGAAATCCTAGAAATATCCTAATAATTATATTTTATATAGCTCTAAATATTTTGGACTTTTTGCATGGATCTGAAAATCATGCTATTATTAAATTGAATCTTATATATTACCATTTTTAGACCAAAATCTACCAGATGTTGACAATTTCAATTATCTTAATCTAATCGACTTAAATTTTCATATATTGATTTCCCATAATATATTGTGAACATGCTCTCTGTTTATAAAAGGTTCTCATATATGATTTTAATTGGCTGTTCAGCAATCCCTGGTTTAATTGTCAATTTATTCAGCCACTTCAATATTGTTTATCATTTGTTTCCCTTTTCTATTGTTAATAAATACAAAATGTGCTATTTTGTACATTAGTGTGTTATTTTGATTTTTATATAGTCTTGATAAGGAATCACTAGTTTAAAGGACATTATCATTAATAAGTGTCTTGCTTCATCTTGACAAATAGATACCCTGAAATAGTGTATTTACTCTCCCATTGGAAGGGGATGAAAATGGTGTTGCCAGACAGTTTTCATATTTTATTAGGCATTTCCCTTTGTTTCTGAAATATGTACACAATTTATTATTTTTTCTTTGTGAACTTAAGAGTTTTCTCACTAATTCTTGAACTTCTTAACTTATGAAAGATATTAACCTTTTCCCAATTATATTAAAATATTTTCAGATTTTTTCACTAATGCTTTAATTATTTTGTCAAATCTTAAAATAAAGACAAAACTTGAGGTGGTAAAACATACTAATATTTTCCTACATGTATCTTTTTGTTCGTAACATTTGAAATTTTTTTTTTTTTTGAGAGCATAAATGGGAGAGACGGACAGATGGGGAGAAAGAATCTTAAGCAGGATTATGTGAGGCTTGATCTCATGACCTGAGCTGAAATCAAAAGTTGCTGCTCAAATGACTGAAGCACCCATGTGCCCTTAACAGTTGTCTATTATAAAATCAGTTTTTACCTGTAAAATTCAAGTGTTTCTTTTCAAATAATTTTGTGATGTTTTTAACTTGTTAATCTACCACAGATTTGTTTTCTAATATAATATGAGCTAAAATTCTAACTTGACTTTTTAATTGAACACTTTCTTGATTTTTAAGTTGTTTCTCAGTTACAGGGAATATTGCCTTTATTGTAAATTATGCTACATACACATAAATACACACGTCTGTTTCAGGAAAAAAAAAACCCTCCATTTTATTCTACATTGATTTTTTTAATTACTGTCATTTCGTTTATTATGTCAAAAGGAAATTTAGAGGGCTTTACTTGATATGAATATTTTATTGAACAGGAGAGAAACTGTTCACAACATGGATACTTGAAACAGTTAAGAAGCTAAGAGGCATGATGTCACAGGATGTCTTATAAAGTGGCAATGAGGAAGTGTTTAACCTTTGCAATGATTGCTTATTGCAGGGGGGTTTCCACATGGAAGGGGATTGCCTAAAATGGTTTTCTTATACCATTTTAGGAAGATGACTTATATTTCATTTACAATGACCAGAACCACTTACAAGGCATAACTCAGTCAAGTTTCCCTCATGTTCATGAAATAAACTAGAATAAGTTTTGCTTATTTAGCTTAAGTGGTTTAGTCTGCTCAGGGATCTTCAAGCCTGATCCTCATTGTATTTTATTTTAATAATTATGACCTATTTGGTATTCCAAATATTCACACTATACTAGTAAAATAATTATTTTTGGATCTATTTTTAGAAAAGTTTTAAATCAATCCATCAAAATCAACCCACTATTTACCACTGCCATTCCTGTTCCATTGCCTGAAATAACTAACTAAATAAATCATATTACTAATATAATTATTGTGATTATACATTTATTTTGGTAGACTGACTTAATTACAATACAAATTATATTTTTTTTGCAAGACATTTGTTTTACTACATTGTTAAATGTTTTAACTGTTTATTTATGATATGTAGACATGCCCACTATTTGAGACACTAAATTATATTATTAATTTTATACTTATTTCTGTATAGTGTATTTTATTTTTTACATATATAGCTTAGAAATATTATTTGCAGTGATAATTTGTTTCCCTATTTTCATTATTACCTTTAATCATATTTTATGTCTTATTGAATTGCCCAAAATTTCTTGAAAGCTTTTTTACAATAAATAAATAGTGATTACAAATTTAATGAGAACTCTCATATCACATGGTTAGTTTTAAGTCTGTAACAACTTTATATATATATATAATATTATAAATATATATATATTGTGAAGCACACATCTATTTTCAGTTATTTATGGGTATTTTAATACTGTTTAGAATAATAATATGTTTTTGAAATTTATTGTATCATATTTCTCCTTATGGACCCTTTTTGTGCAGTATGCTTACAGAATTTCCAATGATTAAAGTATATATTTTCTGGTATAAAATCACAACTCTGGGATAAGGATCCTTTCTTCAGAATGATTCAACTGACATATTATTAAAATTATTCAATAAATATTTTACCTAAGATTTTTAATATACACATATACATATAAAAAACTTGAATATATAAATGATCATTATATGTGTGGTGTAATACAAGTTTGAAAAATTATTTGGAGACAGTTTCCTGGGTGTCTCAGTTGGTTAAGCATCCGACTTGATTTTGGCTCAGGTCTTGATCTCATGGTTTGTGAGTTCGAGCCCCATGTCAGGCTCCGCACTGCCAGTGGGAAACCTGCTTGAGATTCTCTCTTCTTTCTCTCTCTTTCTCTGTCTCTCTCTCACTCTGCCCCTACCCCCTCTCTCTATCTCTCTCACTCTCTCTCTCTCGAAAATAAACTTAAAAAAATTAAAAAGATTATTTGGAGAGTTTTGAGATTTTCGTATCTTCTCAAATTATATCTTGTGGAAATTATTTGCTATTCAGTTTTTCTATTACTATGGTAATTTATATTTATTTTTTCCCCATAAGTTCGTGTATTTAAAAAAGCTTATCAAATTTTTAGCAAGTGCATTAGAACTTTTATACATACATGAATATATACATATACATATATACACATATGTATATACATGTATATGTAGTTTTATAGAACCTTCTTAAACTCCATGCCTTAGATTATTTTTCTTTTGTCTTTCATTAAAATACTATTTTGTGTATTTTTATTTTACTTTAAATAAGAGGTCTTTAAATTTAATGTAAATAGTCTCTATTTTAACTTGACACATTCATTCATTATTTTATTTTTCCTGTGTATTGGGTTGTCCTTAAGTAACTATTATTTTCCAAACTGCCTTGTAAAAGATACATTTCAGTACTATTTCTGTTTTTAGCAATGAAAATATGTGAAGCTATAAATGTACCTTGGCAAAACCCTATGCATTTTGATCTGCTTATTTTCAGTTTTGCTTGACATCTAAAAATTAGTAATATTCATTATGCATATTTTTGGACTATGTTCCAAGTTTTGTTGTGTGTGCTCAGTATATTTTAATCAAGCAATAATCCCATTTTAGAGATGTTAAGAAAATTTAGATGAAGAAAAGCTGAGTACCTCTGCCAAGATTATAACTAGAAGAGATATGCCTGGAATTTTAAGCTAAGCAGTTTACATGTACTTACCCCAAATCCTCTCGTAGGAAAAGACTAGTCACCCAGGAGTAATTGTGACTTTGTTTATTTTTTGTTTGTTCATTTCTTATTTATTATTTATTGCAAATTATACAGAATTTAAAATGAATGCAGGGGGGCCTGGGTGGCTCAGTCAGTTAAGGGTCCAACTCTTGATTTCAGCTCAGGTCATGACCTCAAGGTTGTGAGTTCAAGCCAGCATAGAGCTCTGTGCTGGCAATGGGGAGCCTATTTGGGATTCTCTCACTCCCTCTCTCTCTGCCCCTCCTCTGCTTATATGTGTGCACGTGCTCTCTCTCTCTCTCAAAATAAATGAACTTCAAAAAATAAAATGAATACATTTTAAGCATGCTGTTTGATGAATTTTGACAAATACATAAACAAGTGTAACCACCAACTCAGCCAACCATGATGAAAATATGGAAATTTCCATCAACCCAGCTGGAACACTTGAACATTTTTCAGGCAGTTCCCATCTCCCAAACACTATGCTGATTTATATCAGCATAGAATTTTATCGATTCTAAGACTTTATTTTTTTTTTAATTTAATGTTTATTTAATTTTAAGAGAGGGAGATAGAGCAGGAGTTGGGGAGGGGCAGACAGAGACAGGGAGACACAGAATCTGAAGTAGGCTCCAGGCTCTGAGTTGTCAGCACAGAGCCCTACGCAGGGTCGAACCCACCAACTGCAAGATCTTGACCTGAGCTCAAGTCGGATGCTTAACCAACTGAGCCACCCAGGCGCCCTAATCGTTCTAAGACTTTATATAACTGAGTACTTTTTTGTCCCTGGCTTTGTTAGCTAAACATAAAATTTGACATTCCTACATTTGGTTGCATTTAGCTGCAGTTCGTCCGTTCTTTCTTTTCTTTTTTCTCTTCTTCTTTCTTTCTTTCTTTCTTTCTTTCCTTCTTTCTTTCTTTCTTTCTTTCTTTTTCTTTCTTTCACTTCTGAACTGCAACTAAATGCAATACCTTTCAGGATCTAAGTTTTCATTTTTCTTGGGTAGCTGCCTAAGAGCAGAATTGTTGCATTACAAACCAGTTCTGCTTTTAACTTTATAAAAAGTACCTGATTTTCAAAGTAGTTGCTGCATTCATAATTTGCACTGAAAGATTATGAGATTTTAGTTCTTATGTTTCCTCAAGAGTATCTGGTAATGAGATATCAGTATTTATAAATCCTAGTGGATGTGAAGTCGTATCACATAGTTTGAATTTGGTATTTTCTGATATCTAGCAATGGCAATATTTTTTAAATGTGCTTGTCGGTGATTCTTTTGTCTTATTTTGTGAAGTTCACAAGTAGCTTGCATTTCTAGATTCTTGTCTTTTATTGATCTGTAGAAGTTACCAATATATTCTGATACAGTCCATTTTTAGGAAACATTTAGGAAAATGTTGTTTATCAATATGGCTTACAGTTTTTTTAATGATTTATTTGGAAGAGCAGATGTATTCAATTATAATATAGTATAGTGTATTATTATTTTTCTTTTGTTATTAGTCATTTTTGTGTTACGTAAAAAAATCTGTTTATCACAGGGTTGCGTAGTATTTTCCTATACTTTGCTTCTTACACTTTAGCTTTTATTTGCGTGTAATATCAGGTAGAAAGTTGAGGGTTTTTTGTTTTGCTTTCTTTTCTTTTCTTTTTTCCTCCTCATACAGATATTCAGTTTTTCCAGCATCTTGTGTTGAAACTTTTTTTTATCCCCTCCAGGTACTTGCCTTGATACCTTGTCAAAAATTAACAAAGTTTGGACAAATAAAGATGTGGATTACTTTGTAAATCTTTTGTTGAGATTAATTGTATCCATGCGATTTATTGGTGTTAAATATAATTTCCTTATAATACTTTCAAAATTTTTAGTAATGTTCTCACTTCATTTCTAATCTTGGAACTTTTAATATTCTCTCTTCTATTCTGTATCAAGTCTTCCTGGTTTTATCACTTTTCTTAACATATATAAAAATTATTTGGCTTTTGTTGATTTTTCTTATTATCTTTCCATTTTTTGTTACACTGATTTTTTTCTCTTAATTTTATTATTTATCTTCTACTTAGTTTATTTGTGCAGAATTTTCTAGTTTTTCAGGTTGGAAGCTTAGATCATTAATTGTAGAACCTCCTTCTGTTCTAATGAAAGCATTTTAAAATATAAATTTCTAATAACTGCTTTAGCTGCATCCCTCAAATGATAGTATGTTGTTTTATTATTATTCATATTGAACTCAGGTTTTAAATTTTCATTGTAATGTCTTCTCTGACCCATAGTTTTTGCTACTATGTTTTCTAATGTTTATTTATTTTTGAGAGAGACGCAGACAGAGCATGAGCAGGGAAGGGGCAGAGAGATGGAGACACAAAGTCCGAAGCAGGCTCCAGGCTCCCAGCTGTTAACACAGAGCCCAACACGGGGGCTCTGAACCCATGAACCACGAGATCGTGACCTGAGCCAAAGTCAGATAACCTACTGAGCCACTCAGGCACCCTATATTTTTGAATATATATTAGCATAAACCATTCTGAATATGATTTCATTATTCTCAAATTTGTTGAGATTTCTTTCATGGCTCAGTATATGGTCTATATCAGTTACTCTTTTTTTCTACACTTAAAGAGGTTGTGTATTTGCATTGTTAGTTTTGCCTAAGTGTCACTTGGGTAAATTTTTTTTTAATATTGCTGTTCAAATATTCTATAACTTTATTGAGTATTTGTATTATCAATTACTGACCCTAGGTACTAAGTATCAAAAACCAAAATTGTAATAGGAATATGCCTCCTATACCTTTAGTTGTGTCAATATTTTCTGTTATAAAATAATCTCCCTTATTTTGATTTATTTATATATATATATATGTATGTATGTATATATATGTGTATATATCTATACATAATACATACACACACACAGAGTTTATTTTTGTTGTATTTCTCTGAATATGACTCAAATACAATGCTGTTTAGAAATTCTGTCAGAATTTCTTGGCCTCCTTCAGTCTTAAATGGAAAACATTCATTCTTTTACCAAGCGTATTAACCCTGAACATTTTTGACCAACTTTGTGGAGTTTTACCCTATTTATCCATGTGCTTGTAGTTAGCAAAGTCTCAAGGGGACCTCCTGGTGATTTTTGAAAGTCTTTCTCTGAGTAGTTCATCCTTTTTGTATTTCCTCTCCACAACTTCGAACTGCCTTCTCCTCCCTGAACTCCAGTCTCCGTCTCCTCAACTCAGCAGAATCACTAGATTCAGCATGAGTCCTTCCTCCTTTTGAACGTGTTGTGGATTCCCCCATGGTTTGGAAATTTCCTCCACAAAGAAAACTGAGGTGACTGTTGAGCTCACCTCATTTGTTTTCCTCCACTCATGATCTCAGTGCTATGTTGCCTGTTGTCCAACACATAAAAATATATATATTCAGTACATTTTGTCCAGTTCTCCACTTGTGACAGTCAAGGCTATTACTTTTTACTACCACCTCATGTCTAGAAATCTTTTCACTCTTTTTTAATTGCTATATTAAATTACTTCTACACTGAATATTTGTTGCATTTACTTTGTGTGTCTAACACTGATAGATATATGTTGCAGGCTTTATAAAGAATGTGTTTCTCAGTATCTCCTTCTATTTTAGGCAGTTAAACATATATACATACACACACACACACACACACACACACACACACACACATATATATACACACACACATCTATGTAAATATGTATGTTGATAATATAAGTTATATTTGATAATATATAGTTGAATTGTTATGGATAACTGTGTGACTCTTCTGTATGAAAGCTCTACATATTGTGAATAGACTTCTTTTTATTGCTCTTTGAAGGAACTTGCTTTAATTTTACTTAGTCTAAAAAAGAATATCTGTACTGTATTCTTACAATCTTCCTCAGTACTACCCAATGAATGTTATTCATTTAATTTTTTATCATTCATTCTGTCGTCTCTTTAAAAATGTTTCTTCTTAGTCTTAATTTTTCCTCCAATTTCAGATTTGGTATTTTTATAATTTAGATTTTACAAAGATTTTATAAAGTAGATATTAGTTAATTTGCATTTATTTTGATAATTAGTCTATTTGATCTTATTTGTGATTATGTTCCTAAATATTTTGTTTGTTTATGATCTATTACTCTTTTTTGTAGTATTTGGTCAGTTTTTACGTTCTCTCTGTATGTTTTTGTATTTTTAAAATTAAATTATTGACCATTAAAAATGATAAAGTAGATACTATTTACATATTAATTTACTGAAGCTTCATGAATTTAAATTACACAAAAGCTTGGAAATGACATGAGGTTCATTAAACCCCAAAGCCCATTCTCTTAAGCAGAATATTAAACTTTCTTGTCAGTTGTCTCCTTTCTCATTTCTATTTATAATCTGTGCATGCATCCCATTTTCTTCCCATATCAGATTACCATGCCTTAATCCATTCTGTCCATGAGGTTTTTTTTTTTCTCTGTTTAATATCTTAACAAAGCATACTATATGCTGTTATGAAAATGTAAAGAGCTTCAAAATTTTCTTTGATAATTTTAATAAATAAGAGATATGCTTTTATTTTGAGATTTCAGAATGGATATGTTTCTCCTTAACAGAGAGTTTAAAGGAAACATTATGGATGTATAAGTCATGATCAATTCTCTAGGGATTTATCTATAATCTAGTAATTTGTTTCTTAGTGTCTTCTTACCTTCTTATACCCAATACTAAAAACAGAGCATGCCACAATCATGATTAGTACTCAATATTTTTTGAATAAGTATGTGAAATTAGAAAAAATGCATATTTGTGTATCTATCAATATATAGAATGTATGAACAACTATTTTTTTTTCTTTTTAATCTCACATTGTCTGTTTTATTCTGGTTTAAACTTTCTCTTAGAGTCATAGCAGGTCCGATTGTTGATATCAAATGTCCATTCAATTAGAGTATCTGATGGTTTGAGGGACTTACACACATGGCCTAGTGTTTTAACCCTTTGTATAGCAAGCAAAAACTACAAACCTAATTATGCTGGCTCCCAGAACTCTTCCTTTCCTCTTCATTGGCACTGAAGTGAACATGTTTTACATCTGCCCCCTTGTCCTTAATCTCCCAGTCATCCACAAATCAGGAACGGCCATGCTCATTGCAGGGGGTTTGAGTTAGCCTCATTGTGCTGTGTCCTTCCCAGAGAGTCTGTGACACGGGCCTGCCGAATCACACTGTCTTCAGTGAATAGCTTCAATGAGGAGAGCATTAGCCATGTTGGGCGAGAAGCCTCCACAGGTTTGTGCTCCACTTACTTGAAAAATATTTTGCTTCTCAAATGTTTCTAATATGATAGCATGAATTTGAAACTACCAATGATATTCTTTGAAACAAAGCCTGCATGGGAATGAAACTAACATGTTGGAATAGAGTTCTGAGAGAGGGAAGTGGGCCAGAGACAGACAGAAAGAGAGACCCTAAGCAGCAAACATCCCTGAATCTTGAACCATCTCTGGATAGTTTAATTATATAAGGTACACTTTTTTTTTTTTTTTTTTTGCTAAGTGACCAGGTTGTAAATATTTTAAGTGTTGAGGGCCAGATAGTCTCTGTCTCAGTTATTCAGTTCAGCTGTTGTAGTGTGAAAACACTAACAGTCAGTACATAAAGGGATGATTGTGACTATTCCAGTAAAACTTTATTTACAAAAAAGACAGTGGCCATAGGCCATAGTTTGCTGACCCTTGATATAAAATAATAAATTCTGTCTCTTGTCTTTCTTTAGTGGAAGTTGGATATATGCCACATTCTGTCATAAGATGTTTGACTTAGGCAAAAACTTTCAGCGTCTTATTTGTGGAGAGTATATCTTCCATGGCTTCTTTCCCACTCATCCTGCCTTTTCTATCCTACCTCCTACTTTATTTTTTTTTTTTAATAAGCACAGTATTAAAATGGGCGCCATAGCCTGGATGGCTCAGTCAGTTAATCATCTGACTCTTGGATTCGGCTCAGGTCACAGTCTGACTGTTGGTGGGATTGAGCCCCATATGGGTCTCCATGCTAACAGCACACAGTCTGCTTGGCATTCTTTCTCTCTGCCCCTCCACCCCTGCGTTCTCTCTAAATAAATAAATAAATAAATAAATAAATAAATAAATAAAAATTTTAAAAACTATTAAAAAATAAAATGGGCAAAAGAAAAAAGCGATATTATGGCATGGGGAGTGGACATTTAAATCTGCCCATTGAAAAAAGCAATGCGCTTGCAGTGAATAGAAGCTGCTTTGTTCCCTTACTGTTATGTTTACTGGATTTGGGGGAGAAATTCTTTCTTCCCATTTTATTTCCAAGGGAACAGACTGCTCCACTTCAGGAAGTGAACAACAGGAGAGCCACCTATTATTTTCTCAACCCAGCTCAATTGTCTTTATACTTAATGACAAATCTTTTCTGATAATAGCAAAAGATTTTCTGTCAGTTGAATTTTGGGGGGTGGTGAGTTTTTAATGCTTTTCTGTCTTCTTTCTTCAAAAGTGTTTCAGGAGAAAATGTAAAGTATCTGTATTTAGAGCTGCTGGCCCAGTGCTGTTTTGGACCAGGACATTGTTCAATGTAATGAAATAAACATACTACGCAGTTTTGGGGCATTATATTTAGTCTGAAGTTATGGAAAATAAAAGAGAGAGGAAAGGGCAAGTCTGGCAGTAATTAAACTTTCCCAGAAGCCTATGGGTTCTCCAACTCTCAGCAAACATATTAGAAAGGACCTGATTCAGAAACAGGTGCCAGGCCCAGTAATTCACGAGCATATGCATTATCTCAACCTGGGGAATAGAAATAAAAGAAGAAGCATTAATCAGAACTCTAATCAGTGAGTGATACAATAAGGTTGATCTCACCTTATTTAGTTAGAAAAGCTCACATTGAGGCAATATCCAGATAGTCACCATTTTCATACTGATTATATCAGGAAAAATGAGGGTAATGATTCAGATTTGGCAGCTGTGGTGTTCTCTTGTAAGAGAAACTAATAAAGGGACACTAAATCTTGATATACTTATCACATTTGGGCTGTCAGGAGTATATAATCTTCTCTGAAGTTTCTTGGATTTGTTCAGTGCAGCATATTTCATCAGGAAGAAACGTTCGCCTCACCCCGCCTTTTAGAGGATTGCCTAGAGGAACAAACCTACATCTTTCAAGAAACGCAACAAGTCATTGCTTTGTAAACAATATATTTATTAAACGTTTTTTATTTTTTTTTAAATTTTTTTTTTCAACGTTTTTTATTTATTTTTGGGACAGAGAGAGACAGAGCATGAACGGGGGAGGGGCAGAGAGAGAGTGAGACACAGAATCGGAAACAGGCTCCAGGCTCCGAGCCATCAGCCCAGAGCCTGACGCGGAGCTCGAACTCACGGACTGCGAGATCGTGACCTGGCTGAAGTCGGACACTTAACCGACTGCGCCACCCAGGCGCCCCTAAACGTTTTTTAAAAGAAACACTTAGACACATACGTGTACACATACACATCATCTACTCACTGATAGATCCCAGCGTAAGCTACTTGGGGACAAAACAGCTTCACATTTGTGGCAATGTTTGCCGTACATATATTTCTATGTAAGAAAGTATATGTTTTGAACCCATTATCCATTATCACTTTTATTCTGAGATTACATTGAGAAAGACAGGTGAAGAGCCAGCAAAGAAAACTTCATCTAAAATGCAGTACAGACAGAGATAAACGTGTGTGTGAGTGTGTGTGTGTGCCCACATGTGTTCAGAAAATCCACATATAAAGCTGAAGTTACTGCAGAGAAATACGTTCAGTTTTACAGTTTTCTCTGAGTTGGCTTGGTTTACCAAGGACTGGGCATGCAGACCATTATGAGGAGTACAGAAAGTATTTATTGTCACTGTTGATGCACTTGCAGAGTAATTGATTGGGCTACTAACGGTCCATCTTCCTAACAACACAAACAGAATGTGGTAACTAATTGTACTTTTTATGGCATTGTCACTTCATCTGTTTCAGAACATCTTCTGGATGTGGAGCCTCTCATTATGTAAGAGCTGTTACATCACTAAGTGTTCTCTTTGAGTTAAGCGTTTCCCTACAAGTCCTGGACAGTTTGTAATGCAGTCCCTGTAAGGTGTCCAGTGGTCCTGATTCTCTACCCCGTCAAACTTCCTTTGTGGGATTCCTTGTTTTCTAGTATTTGAATTGATAAATAATCTGATTCATCTTTTCCTTAAAAATTATTTTGTTTATGGGGTGCCTGGGTGGCTCAGTCGGTTAAGCGTCCGACTTCGGCTCAGGTCACGATCTCGCGGTCCGTGAGTTCGAGCCCCGCATCGGGCTCTGTGCTGACAGCTCAGAGCCTGGAGCCTGCTTCAGATTCTGTGTCTCCCTCTCTCTCTGCCCCTCCCCCGTTCATGCTCTGTCTCTCTCTGTCTCAAAAATAAATAAAAAAAATAAAAAAAAAAGAATTAATAAAAAAATTATTTTGTTTTCATTAGAACTTATCCTTTCTTTGAGTTTTTCTCAATCCATATATTATTCTGTGAATGCCCTGCTTTTGAGGGCTCTTTTAAATATCATATGGTTTCACTCATATGTGGACTTTATTTATTTTTTAATGTTTTATTTATTTTTGAGAGAGAAAGCATGAGCGGGAGAGGGATGGAGAGAGGGAGAGGACAGAGTATCTGAAGTGGGCTCGGAGCCCAGTGCGGGGCTTGAACTCAAGAACTGTGAGATCATGACCTGAGCCAAAGTTGGACACTTGATTGACTGAGCCACCAGGCACCCTTCATATGTGGAATTTAAGAAACACAACAGATGAACATAGGGAAGGGAAGGAAAAATAAGATAAAAACAGAGTGGGTGGCAAACCATAAGAGACTCTTAAATACAGAGAACAAACTGAAGGTTGCTGGAGGGGAGTTGGGTGGGGGGATGAGTTAAATGGGTGATGGGCATTAAGGAGGGCATTTGTTGGGATGAGCACTGGGTGTTGTATATAAGTGATGAATCACTGAGTTCTACTCCTGAAACCAGTACTACACTATATATTAACTGGGATGTAAATAAATTAATCAAAATAAATAAATATCTCAGATTTTTTTTCTATATCTGTGTTGTGTGACTATTTTCATGAACATATATATATTTTATATACACTGAAAATAAATTCTTAAAGATATAGACTTCGAATGTTTGAAGGAATCTACCAAGTATTAGTACGAACTTCTGAACAGAGAATGTGTAGAGTGTGGGAAAAAGTACTAAATCAATAAACTTAGCTTTGAGATTTCCATTTCCCCACCAATAGCTTGGACACCAGAACTAAATACATGAATACAGATTTTCTACATTTGAAAATGGAGGGCAATATCTATGATATGTACTGCACTAGATTATGGTAAACATAAATGAGATGATGAGATGAAAATTCTTCACAATGTGTAATGGGTTACAAGAATTTGCATTGGAATAATGAATTTTGCTTACTTAGCTCACTTCATTCGCCATCTTCCTATTTCACAAAAGTCCCAAGAACACTTTTAGAGTCCTGAAAAGTGTTGTTTCTTTGTTCATTTGTTTTGTTTTGTTTTAAAAATTTTTTTTTAACGTTTATTTATTTTTGAGACAGAGAGAGACAGAGCATGAATGGGGGAGGGTCAGAGAGAGGGAGACACAGAATCTGAAACAGGCTCCAGGCTCTGAGCGGTCAGCACAGAGCCCGACGCGGGGCTCGAACTCACGGAGTGTGAGATCGTGACCTGAGCCGAAGTCGGCCGCTGTGTTTTAGAGAGAGCCTGATGCCAGGCTCAAACTCAAGAACTGTGAGATCTGAGCTGAAACCAAGCGTCAGATGCTTAACCAACTGAACCACCCAGTTGCCCTTGTTATTATATATATATCATATATATATTATATACATTACGTATGTTATATATATAATATATAATAATATATAAATATATATGACATATATATATGTATTTTAACAAAACACTCTTCTCACAGATATCTGCTCACTTTCTCTAGGTGTCTGCGTAAAGTCCCAATTTATCTAAGATTACTTTCTTTTACGTGTCTTCACTATACTCCATTAGCTTTCCATGCTTTATTTTCATTCCTAACATTTATCATCACCTGATATATATTTGTGTTTCTACATTTATTTTGTCGGCTCAAACTCGAGTTCCTTTTGTTTATTTCCGTAACTCCTAGTTTTACAATAATCAATTTCATAAATAGGCATTTAGTCAATATGTCTGTTAGAAAATTAGAGATGCTATGATTACTCTGTACATTGCTGAATTGAATGGTATAAGGAGGTAGACAAGTAAAGATTTTACCTGAAATTAGATATTTAAGTAATATCCAAAGGCACAATGAAGCATGGGACCATTGCATCTCTATCAGTTGTTCTTATTGTTAGTGTTGTATGTATGGTTGGTCTAATTTTTATTTAATTATTCCCAAAAATATTTTTGAAATGAGAATAAGGACCAATGATGTCCCCTTTTTCTAAGAAAATGAGAATGAGGATGACATGGCAGCCAGGACAGTCAGAATGGCAGATACTGTGTGTATATTTGTGCACATGAATGTTTGCTACGTGTGTTTGAAGTAGACCCTATGAATATTATAATAAAGAATAGTTTTCTAGAGTTTAACTTGGAAATAAAAGCTTAAAATAAAATAATACTATTGATCTTCTTGGGAGATAAGTTCATCTTGTAGTGTTGTGTTTACTAGTCTAAGTGGAAAAGTGTCTATATGCAGACACAGGTTCATGGCTTTTTGATGTCTTAACACAAAATCGGTGTCATTCAGTCTCTTTTGTTTCAATAAAAGTATTTAGAAATGTGCTTAGTAGAGTTTGGAATGTATCACGGAAGACAGGCTCATTTTCCCTCTGATACTGTCATCAGCTATAAGTATTAATAAAACAATAAAGCTATAAGTACTATATTTATATGATATTTTAATATTTATGATATTTAGATGTTTAGCATCTGCAACCACAGAGTTTATCTCTAAAAATGCAGATTCTATTATCAGAGTAAGGACACAATCAGGAATTAAATATTTAAAGAATGTTAGAATGCTATGTAATGCTAAAAACAACTAATATTTATACTGATCCACTTTTAAGTCATTTGAATTTTCTTATTTCATTCTTCCTCACAACATCCCCAGGAGACAGTACTCTTTTTATCTGTGGTGAGCAGTATACCTCCCATTTAACAGCTAGAGAAACCAGAGGCACACAGAAGGGGAAAAAATTATGCTGAGAATACACGGAAACTGAGCCAAAGAGTAATGTGAAAGTTTTACTATATTTCATAGGCAAGGGTGTTGTGTATGCTTACAACTCATTCAGTTTTTTCCTACATACTAAGCTGGCCTGCTACATTTTAAGGGATAGATTTGAGGAGGCTGTTGTTTTTAATACAATTTTGTTTTGTTTGATACTTATGTGTTTAATCATTATTGCTGCTGGCTATTGTTCCTTTTCATGTATTTTAATACTTTAATCAATGGGAATTTTATTGGTACTTGTACCCTGAGGCTATTGAAAGTGGAGGGTGCAATTTCATAAATATACAATTGAAATAAGGAAAACTAAAACAGATGGGCAGGGAGACCATGTCGGTAATAATGCGATAAAGTTCTTCAGGAGCTGGATAAAGAGGTAGGGTTCTTCTCACATGAATGTTTGCACTAGGACTCCCTGAGTTAAAAAAAGTTGGCTTAGCTTTTGTTCATCGTATTTTCTCACCCAAAATTTCTTTATTTTTTCTCCTTCTTCAAAAATCATTTGAAGTCTAAAATTACATGTAGGGCGTTAATATGAATAATAGTAGTAACCTCATGAATATCTTGATTATATATTGCAAATATAAGCTTCAAACTTCAGTTTTTGATTATATTAAATGTAGTACCTACCTTTATGCTGGCTTACAGTTTCCTCTGTTTGTTTCACATTTACTTATAAATTTTATTCTTTATATATACTTGTCTCCTCTTACCCAAGTAGATTTCAGAATCCTGAGAAAAGGTGTCATAGCAGATGCTTCTTTGATACATTTTGCAAGAAGTGATACAGCTCAATTCCTGTAATTTCTTGATAAGCACTTCTTGGATTAACTGGAAACCAGTGGATAAACCTATTTAAAAAAAACTGAAGTTATTCACTCACCATTAAATTTATTTTTTTCTTATTCTTCAGTAATGTTCAAGTAGCATAGAAAGTGGTCAGCCTATCCTCATAGAAAGTGGTTACATTTTGCTCAAGTTTTATTTCTTATATTCTTGTTCCAATAAAGATAATCCCAAAGTGATAATTTATCACTATCCACTCTGTTACCACCAGGCAGAGGGTTGAGGAAATCCTGAAGAAACTGATCCTCATATTTAATTATATGAAATGCAAAACTGTGTTCTGGAAAATACTATAATCTTACCTATATCCCTAGAAAAATGTTGGAACAACCATTAATTTTCTAAAGTTTAGTTTATTCTTTCCCCCTCCCCCAAGTTCTGGGAGGGGAAAAAAGAGAGGTAACGGTCTCTTAGAACTCTTTAACAATAAGAATTATTGTATTTCTTCATAATGCTGAAATTGATGGAAGTAGGCAGGGAAAACATTTGGTGCAGCTGACCTTCAGATGAAGATGTTTCCACCCTTTCCCGATAGTTCTGAAAGTTGCATTTCTCTTAATGACTCCACTTAGAGCAGCAGGAAGCAAAGTGATCATCACCAGCAGGTACTTAGACAAGAGTGAGAGGTTGGATGTGGACTGCTCTATTAAAGCATCCCTGTCTAAACAGGGCTTCCTGGAGCTTAAGTGCCCATTGCTGCAGAAGCCAGGATACCATCTGTGAGTGCACAGCAAAGCTCACAGCCTTGTCTAATGAGAGGAACTGCATCATGGAGACATTCTTAAATAGATGAAAGATCCATGGCATCTAATGGACAATTAGTTAACTTCATTCTTCAGAGTTTTTAAGCATCTGATAAATGATGAAATGAAGCAAAATGCTTCAAGTGAAACACGGAGGGGAGTTAAAAGCAGCCTAGAAAGAAATGACTTTCCCATTTTATGTATCTGTATATTTAATATAATTCTGTGTTTGAACGTAAAACACCTAGTGATCAGATTTCATTTGCTACTCTGGTTTCTTTGTTTAAAGTTGTGATGACTATATGACTAATATCATTGTATGCAGTTAGAATATATGCTAGGCCAGTATTTTGAAACGTACATGGAGATTAGTGACTGCATTACAAACATTGTTCACTTTAATGAAATAATAATAATACTCAATTTGGACTGGATCCTAAGGTCACCTGTTCAGTTTTGTTATTTAACAGATGGTGAAACTGAGGCTCAAAGAGGCTAAATGTTTTTTTCTAGAAATTGGTTATATAAACTACAAGTTTGAAGATTTTTTTGAGCTCAGTATTTTGTCTTTCTGTCACACTATTCAATTTAAGCGTATGGGGAAGACAATCTGAGCAATGGTATCGTAAAGTTAGCCTATGTAAATTAATTTTATATTGTTTTAAGGTAAAATATCATAAATGAGTCTTAATTTCTTGCTTCACAGTGGACTAGGTTGATTCCTATGAAAAAATATATAGCATATACTCTCACTGAAGGGATGTGTATCTAGTTGTGAGAGAAAGATTCAGATACAAAATGATAGAAATGCACTGTGTGAAGAAGTCCCAAAATGTGTGGTATGGGTAATAAATGTTCTCAATGGCCCAGGAAGGGAGAGTGACCAGGAGCTAGCTCAACTGAAATGGATGATTCAATAGGAAGAAAGGACAGTTCTCCCTACATGGTCAGTCAACACTTGATGGGACACAAGGAGGCAAGGACACCTTGGGATTGGTTGCAGACTTGGGATTTATGGGTGTATTTAACTGACTGATTTAAATATAGAATGTTTGAAAATTGTCTCCATTTGGGGGACACTCACTAGAGCTGCTTTCCTTATTTAGAGAGTTTGATTTTGCTTTACTGAATAGAACATGAAATACAGTGGACCTCATTAGTTAATACTGATAACAGTAACCATAACAACTCTATTTTTCTATGCTTTGAATATGTAATACAGCCCTGTGACTTGGGAACATTCTTTTTTCCTCACACTATAGATGAGAGAAACAGAGAAAAGCAGATTGATTCCATGAGTGTGTGGCTTAAAAATACAGGCTCTTAACTGTCAGATTTGATTCCGAAAATTCACAAATATTTAAAAAATATACATTATTTAAAAATATTAAAATCTTAAAATAAAATTTTATCTCTTATCATCATGCAATTTTTTTTTTTACAATATGAACAGGAGATTCCACAGGAATCAAATTTTTCCCACGATTTCAAGATTTTAATGCTAATATAGAATTTACTCTGTTAATGCCTCCTTTCAGCTCAGCCCCAGAGGTTGGTATTGATGGTGACTGCTTCTAAATCTGAAGATGTAAATAAGCCCTAGAGAACAGTGTCTGTCATTAAAAAGTTGCCATCTGTCTTTTTTTGATATCTGCTGGGCTGCAGTAAGTCACAGTATTTCCCTATCCTTTCAATGACAGCTCATGGTAAGATAAACTTGCCATGATAAGATAAATGGCAACTTTTTTAATGAAAACCACTATGTGTGAGCTGCTTGGTTAGGTTACAGTTCCTCAAAGTGCATCTCATACCTTATTCCCTAATATCAAAACCAATGACCTATTCTTCAAAGGATTTTCTTTTCACTTCTATAACCAACATGATTTACAAAGTTCTCCTCCCCCCTTTTTTTATATCCTCTCAGAATGAGACCTTGAGTGACCCTGTAACCTTAACTTCATATACCAATTCTTTTTGGAAATGTTTGTTTAGAAGACAAAGACACAGTCTTTCACTATTTTGAAAATCATCTTTGAGTAAGATTAGCAAAGTAAGTGGAATGAACACTTTTCATTTATTTGAATTACTTCACACCCCATAGAAATAAAGGTACTTTATTTATTTATTTATTTATTTATTTTTTAAATTTTTTTTTTCAACGTTTTTTTAATTTTTATTTTTGGGACAGAGAGAGACAGAGCATGAACGGGGGAGGGGCAGAGAGAGAGGGAGACACAGAATCGGAAACAGGCTCCAGGCTCCGAGCCATCAGCCCAGAGCCTGACGCGGTGCTCGAACTCACGGACTGCGAGATCGTGACCTGGCTGAAGTCGGACGCTTAACCGACTGCGCCACCCAGGCGCCCCTAAAGGTACTTTAAATATTGGTTAAGAGTTGGATCTCAAAGTGGTTCCAATCCATCATAGCTATCTTATAGCTGGCTGGATCTTGATTTTTCCGAGTCTCCGACCACCCACCTGTCAGATAAATCTAATATTGGTAAACCTGATATTGATGCCAAATCAGTGCAGGGTGCTGACTTCCCAGAGACGCCTTCTTCAGAAGAAGTCCATTTTTATTGCTGGGGGTGGGGGAAGATCCCTGGATTTATTTTTAGTTTAGAAGGTAAAAAATGACCTCATATGATATATTATAGTACCTTACACAATTGTTCATATCATTTAGATAACAGTTAACGATTTGCAAGCTTACTTTAGTAAAACCATAACAAAAGTTATTGCAAATGTATTTGTTTTACTTCTGACCATCAAAAACCACTTATAAATTCCCAAATATGTTTGTTTACCTCAGACAGAACAGTCAAAAGATCAAAGCAAAAATATTTCCTCACTGAACTTCACAAGAGCTCAGAGTTCTCATTGTGAAAATTTCTAGATTTTCACAGGCAGAGATGGAGAATGAATAGATGAATCAAATCAATTTGAGCTAAACCAAACACATGGAAATAAAGTTATTTTCTTAATAGTTTATTAAATCATTGTATAGGTGTATGGTGCTGTTTGCTACTTTTTTCCCTAAAATTCAGATGTTTTCTTTGAATCAGGAAATTATTATATCTACAGTTTTACTTAATTCAGAGTTTTGATTAAGCCAGGTTTTGTTATATTTGGTTTACCAAGGAAATTCCTTATGCAGTGAGTGACTGAATGATTAATATTTAAATATATAACTATGTAAACACAATACTTCAATATGCAAAAACATACATATTCAAGAATTATTTGCTGAGCATCTGTTGTATATAGGCACTAATCTGGGTTATGGGAATTCAGTGTTGAATAAAAGAAAAGTCTCTGTACTCATGGTGAGCACTGTTATAGTTGGGTTTGTGGGGGTTGACCAATAATATATTCTATGGGTCTAGAGAGCATGAAGTCAGAAAACAATAAAGTAGAATATAATAGTAAGTGGTATGGGATGGTAATAAATGGTTTGCCCCTACAGTCAATGAAGATGCAATGTGTTTTAAAATCTAATGATGGAGAGAGAATTAGGGAGAGTGATTCCAGTCAGAGGGCCCAGGACATGCAGATGATAATATTACGTATGTACAAAGGTAAGAGGGAATGACTTTGAACTAGAACATTGCCAGGAAGGAACATAGTCTGAGGAAAATATTTTGGAGAAGTAGACAAGGATAAAATCATAGATGGCTATGTAGGCCAAGGTGAGAAGTTTAGATTTATTCTAAGCATGAATGGAAGCTATAGAAGGATCTTAAGCATGAAAATAGCATGACCTTAAGTAAAAAGAAATCAGTCTGGCTTTTGGGTGGAGAGTAGACCATACAGGTGCCAATGTAGACACAATAAATTAAGGAGAAGGCTTTTACAGTAGTCTCTGAGCAATGCTAGTGTTTTATTCAGAGGTGATAGTGGTGAAAATGGAGGAAATTTGTAATGTGATGAAAATTCTGAAGCCAGTATTAACCAGAATTGCTGATGGCTAATATAATGAGGGAAGTGTGTGAGGAAAAAAAAGAATCAAGGATAACATTTAGGTCTTTGGCCTGAGCAATTACTTGAAATGGCAGAGTCTGAAAATAGAAAGTGTATTGGAGAAAATATATTTTTGTTTGTTTATTCTTTTTTTAATTTTTTTTTTTCAACGTTTATTTATTTTTGGGACAGAGAGAGACAGAGCATGAACGGGGGAGGGGCAGAGAGAGAGGGAGACACAGAATCAGAAACAGGCTCCAGGCTCTGAGCCATCAGCCCAGAGCCCGACGCGGGGCTCGAACTCACGGACGGTGAGATCGTGACCTGGCTGAAGTCGGAGGCTCAACCGACTGCGCCACCCAGGCGCCCCTTGTTTGTTTATTCTTTACTTACATATGTAAGTTGAGATTCTTGGATAGCCAAGTAGAAATGATTGGAGTTCAGGAGAGAGCTAAACATCAATAAAAGAAATTTGTATGTCAGAAGCATGTTTGGGTGGCTAAACAATATGGGATTGGGTGAGTATGTAGGAAATGTATGTAAACAAAGGACATGAAAAAAAAAAAAGATAAGAACCCAAAGGACATGTAGAGGTCAGAATGAGAAAATGGAGCAAGTTAAGTTGGTTAAGTCAGAATAGCCAATAAAGTAGGAGGAAAATCAGATGAGTATACTTTCAAAGGGCCTGGAAAAAAAATACTTCAGGTGTGAAAGCGTAGTTAAATATGTAAAATGACATTGAAAAGTCAAATCAGGAAAACTGAAAACTGATCTTGGGACTTGGCAAGTAGATCCTTATACAGTATGCACATGTATGCATATACACACATATACACACAAAACAAATTATTCATTATTCTGAATTGTAGTGCTTGCTCCTGACTCTAGTCCTGAAATAATCAAATGCTAGTTCCTTATGTGGTTGATAATTTGAATCACTTGACTTATAGTACTTCCTGCTATATTCAAGACTATGGTTATAATTTTATAGACTTTACAGCTTCTTCCCAACCTTTAAAAGTGGTTTTGAACATATGATAAGGTATGTTTCATGTGTTTAGAACCACTGGTATGACCCTATAAATCTTTCCAAGAAAACATATTTTAATTGATGGAAGAAGTAAACAAAGTGAAACTTACACTTAGAAATGCTAAATGAAATAGGGAAGGTAACAGTCTTTGCCTTTTCCCCCAAATAGTATAAAACTTCATGTCTTTGTAATAAAAGGGATGAAAAGGCAGGCCAAATTTTAGCAATTTTTGTTATTTAAGTTCTTATTCAATAGGGTGTCTATCAATTCTTTGTAATCATCCCACATTTTACAGTGATGGGTTCTAAAATTAGAAGGTGAATTTAGAAAACATCATGTTCTATTTCTAAGTTGACCAATATATCTTGATACATTTTATCAATAGATTTTCTTAGAATTAGATTTTTATTATATAACTTAATTTTGGAGACAAGTTAGAACTACCTGCAAAAAAGCCAATTTGTAAAGAGATTTTTAATCTCATAATAATTCCAAACACAAAATTTGCAAATGATAAACAATTGTATTAATAGAAGATACAGGCTTTTGAACACTTGGAATCATTGACTTTCCAGGATTTCTCTCTAGTTCTTTCTCTAACCTTCTTTCCCTTTCTTCCTCTTTCTTTTCCTTTTCTTCTTTTTAATTTGTTTTTTGAGAGGTGCCACCACCACACTATTCAAGAGAAGCTAGCCCTCTTGTAGAAGTAGCAGTTAATATGGATGATAGAAGATTTGGGTTATAGCTCTGCCTCTGCCTGGAATCAGCAGTGGGTACTTACTGTATCTGTTGAGACCTATTTCCAATATGTCTTTCTCTCTCCTGAGTGACAAAGAGAGAGAGAGAGAGAGAGAGAGAGAGATACAATTGTGTTGGATTAGACCAGTCTTTCTTTTGACTTTTCAGAGGATTATAAGAATGCAGTGAAATCTATGGATGTATTCTACAAGAAAAAAAACCCACATAGGCACAAATTCACAATCATTTTGCATGCAGTCTCAGACAGATCAGAACTTCTGGACTGGAAGGCAGCCAGCCTTAATGTCTATTACTTCAGATGCAATGGAGAGGACTGCAGGGGTATAGGCAGGGGAAGAGATGTTCACGTCCTCATGCAGTTAATGATAATCTGTTTTCCTAGACTAATAGGTAGAGCAAAAGGATGGCTTCCAAAAAACCATAAGAGTTTCCAGCAATCCGTGTTCATATTCTGGAAGAACAGAGACCCAACTCGCATTGATTTATAGATTTCGTTGCGCCTTTGCTTAGTCAAGTGTAAAGTTTTGTTCTTCTTCCTGCAGTAATACAATAGATACCTCTGACTGCATTTGGTAGTCATTCCTGAAGCATGGCAGGGATTAGTTTCAATCAATAGAGTATGTTCCCTCTTGGCCATCATAGACTTCCACGGCATTTGGGCCATTGCCATCTAAAAGTAAGTTCTTAGGAGGTTTTCTTTTCACCTTCCCTTAATTAACCATGATTCAGCACCAGAACCAAAAGTCTGATCATCTTATATGTCATTACCTCAAATACCATCATAAGCATTAAGCTTTACCTTTGCATTTAGAATTCACAAAATGATATAAATTCTTAATTCTTAGAACACAATCATGGCACAATATGATAGCTTACTACCTGATGATTAATTCATGTTTTTAAACTTTTTTTTATAACCACCAGAGAGAAGTCAAAGAGAAAATTAGCTGTTTTACCATAAATTATTTAAATTACCCTTAGGCGAAAGCTGATAGAAATCACATATTTTAAAACAACATTTATGACTATTTTACATTGCTGTGTCCCATAGCAGGAGTAACAAATATATGATAGGTTTTGACAAATCTTGAATGGAATAGTAACACACTTCTCTTTCATAACAAATAACTGTCATGAATAAGGGAAGCAGTAACCTGCAAGTAAAATCTGAGGTGCTAGTCTTTGGTTAGAGGGCTGGGGACATAATCTTTCAAATTCCAAGTAATTATGTTTCTCAAGGCTTGATAATTAGTGGCTCAATGAATGGATGGGTGGCTCTTTGGGACAACTGGATGCTAGTTTATTAAATGTTCATGAGGTAAAGGTTAGTTTTACCTTGTCAAGGACTACAGGGGAACTTTTAATTCCAAAAATTTTTGCAAATGCATTTTACGACTTTACAGGAAGACTGGAAAAGAGGCCATGAATGACACAGAAAATTGTTTTCTCCTTAGCAAAGCAGTGGAAATAATGGCCCCTGACAAACACAATACAGATTACAAATATTGAGGGTATTTTCTTCATGAAGGTGGTACTTTTAGGGGAAGATAGATTAATTTTTACTCCTATCGAAACTGTCATTTACAGAGAAATGTGAAGCCTAGATGCCCAGTCCTCACGGGTGGCAGCTCTTTTCTCTCAGTCACTGAGTTGTGCCCAAGCTTCCTCATTCATGCCACTTTTTTCTGTTACCGAGTAAGTGCAGCATCATTTCAGAGAGAACTGATGTTAATAAAATTAGTTGGTCACACATTGAAGCATTTATTGAGATCCTCTGGTTGTACATTTCCAGATCATACTTGAGAAAGAAAACAACCTGTAGACCAATGAGAAAGTGCATCAAAAGCTGCAAGGGCAGCACATTTTTTTTTCTAATACCATGTCTTCTGGGAAACATTACCCTCCTGTGCTCTTCCAGACCATTGATTCCATTCTGAACCCATAAAAAAGAGATTATAAATCAAGAGAAGGAGGTACTGGTAGAATACTATGAATGGTTTATAAGTTATTTTGTGAACAAAATTGAGACCATTAGAGCCGCTGAACAGCCTTCTACCTCTAATCATTTTTTTCCATTAACTAAATTTTTTGCCCACTCTACAGAGAGTGACATGATTTTTATAGCAGTATCATATAGAATTCTAAAGCATCAAACAGGCAGTGCTTACCAGTTGCTACCCACTTCATATATCTTCCAGAGGTATTGATACTTAACATGGTACCCCTTCCTCTTGACATTTTCCCAGGATATGAATCACTGGTTAGAACTTTCCAATACGGTAAGGCGATGCCATGAAAATGCACAAGGTTAAAAGTTAGTAGACATTGATTCCAACCTTAATTCCACTTCAAGCTATTTGCATAACCTTAGGAAAAATTACTTAACAAAATTGAGCCTCGGTTTCCTTCAAAGTACAAAGCTGAAGATGAACCCATGATTATTTTGCAGGATATTGCATAGAAAAAATGAGATTTTGTATGCGGAATTCTTTTAAAAGTGAAGAACACTTTTGAATGTAAATGCAATATATAGTACCCATCATCATTTATTATGTTATTATTTCATCATCACTTCTGTAGTGTTTTAGCTTTCTGCTATCTTGTGCTAGTGAATTACATGCATATACTGAGAGTATGATCTTATATCTAGGTGGTTATGTTCTTCTGGGTTGTCATGTACATCAACTGTTCTTGCAGTCTAGAAGGTACTCATCCTCTTATGGGTAATAGTTCTCCAATTTCTCTCTAGGCTCATGCCTTTCTTTCCATGCATCCATATCAGTTCATATGTTCCCAAAGGTCTTAACTCTACCTTAAGTGCAGATAACATGGATTAGGTATAAGTGCTGCATTTATTTGGCTTCCAATATTGGTTCAGGGATTGGCCTTCAGTAAAGTTTAGCTTGGAAATGCTGGAACACAGTTTCTTACTCTTTTCCACTTGATATCAACTGGGAAGGATAGAGCCCTGAGACATACTAGCAGCCGTATTGTGACTATATTCAATACTTGTCTGAGAATAAAGTCTCCACAGAGGATGCAGACCTAAGATACAGGAGACAAAAGTAGATTTTGATGAGGTTGTTTAAAACCATATGTCAAGCTAAATAGCCTTCCTTTCTCTAAGTCAGTTTTGTTTTCTGTCATTTGCGAACAACATAAGTCAAATATAGAAACTATATATAATTTTTTAATTATAGTCTTTTGAAAATCTAATTTTTGAGTGCTTCTGTATGTTTTAGGCATTTATAAATGTAATCTTCTTATACAGCTGAGATAGCTATTATGTTTATTCCCAGATTAAAGACAAGGGAACCCAGATGCAATTGCTCAAGGTCACACAATTAGTAAGGAGAGGATCCAGTATTCAATTACTATCTGCCAACAGAAACCATGCTTTCTATTATGCAATAATAGGAAGTATTAAAACACTTAAAACAATAATTTTTGTTTTAATTTTTTTTTACAGAAAAATTCTTAGCAACCCATACTCAATGTGTAATAATATTATATGGGTAGTTGAAATTCATGAGCATTTTTGATAGTTTTAACTATGCCACCTTTGCCCTCCATCATGCCTCCTTAAAGAGAATCTGTAGAAATCAGGAAAAGAGACTCAATGAAGAATGGAAATTGACCTTAGAACAGAGATTAGGCTAGTGGAAACTAAAGTGAAATTAAAGATATCCATGGTGGCAAGAGGAGAGAAAAATTTTCTTGTGATTATATTCAGAGATTCTGCAATAACAGTTTGCTCTGAGTGGAATGTGAAACTGTGGATCTTAAAAAATTGAGTGATTGCTGCCATAGTTTCTACTCAACCACTCTGTGAGTAAATTTCTGCTCAGTCCTGCTGATACACAAGATACTATGGAAGAGAACACAGAAAGGGGAATAGGGAAGCTGCATCCTGCTTGGTCTTCACATTTGTACCTGGCAGAAATTTACAAATCTAGAATAGAATGAATTATAATTAAAAGGCATTATTTTCTATCACTCTGATACTTGAGGACTTCTATGGTATGTGGAACTTTATGTTACTGCATTAGGCCACTTTCAGAAAAGTTTGGGGACTTATTTTATGCAGGGCACACAATATGCAATCATGGCTCAGCTCTCCTAATAGTTATAAATGTGCGGCATAGTCCGATAGGGTTCATGTCTTTGTACCCAGGTGGTTACATATCATCACTCAGAGGAATCACTTAAGATAACATTGATATATGAATTATTTTCCCTGACCAAAAGGAAGCTCTTTCCAGTCAATTGACACTCAGTCTTGAGTGTCTGAATGTCTTACAGTTAAATTATTAGAAAATGACATTGAAAGTAGGGAAGATTCTTTTTTTTTTCCTTTACCCATCTTCTAAGTAACTTTGGTACACAGATGAATATATTGTTAGTTACTCACTAAACTTGAAATAAATACTTAAAAAGAATTTTCATTAAAAATTCAGAATAATTTTCAATATCAGATTCTAATTCCAATAATAATTGTTACTCTATTTTATTTTTTTTTTTTTTTTTTTTTTTTTTTTTTTTTTATATGAAATTTATTGTCAAATTGGTTTCCATACAACACCCAGTGCTCATCCCAAAAGGTGCCCTCCTCAGTCCCCATCACCCACCCTCTCCTCCCTCCCACCCCCCATCAACCCTTAGTTTGTTCTCAGTTCTCAACAGTCTCTTATGTTTTGGCTCTCTCCCACTCTAACCTCTTTTTTTTTTTTTTTTTTTTTTTTTTTTTTTTTTTTTTTGTTCCCCTCCCCCATGGGTTTCTCTTAAGTTTCTCAGGATCCACATAAGAGTGAAACCATATGGTATCTGTCTTTCTCTGTATGGCTTATTTCACTTAGCATCACACTCTCCAATTCCATCCACGTTGCTACAAAAGGCCATATTTCATTTTTTCTCATTGCCACGTAGTACTCCATTGTGTATATAAACCACAATTTCTTTATCCATTCATCAGTTGATGGACATTTAGGCTCTTTCCATAATTTGGCTATTGTTGAGAGTGCTGCTATGAACATTGGGGTACAAGTGCCCCTATGCATCAGTACTCCTGTGTCCCTTGGATAAATTCCTAGCAGTGCTATTGCTGGGTCATAGGGTAGGTCTATTTTTAATTTTCTGAGGAACCTCCACACTGCTTTCCAGAGCGGCTGCACCAATTTGCATTCCCACCAACAGTGCAAGAGGGTTCCCGTTTCTCCACATCCTCTCCAGCATCTATAGTCTCCTGATTTGTTCATTTTGGCCACTCTGACTGGCGTGAGGTGATATCTGAGTGTGGTTTTGATTTGTATTTCCCTGATAAGGAGCGACGCTGAACATCTTTTCATGTGCCTGTTGGCCATCCGGATGTCTTCTTTAGAGAAGTGTCTATTCATGTTTTCTGCCCATTTCTTCACTGGGTTATTTGCTTTTCGGGTGTGGAGTTTGGTGAGCTCTTTATAGATTTTGGATACTAGCCCTTTGTCCGATATGTCATTTGCAAATATCTTTTCCCATTCCGTTGGTTGCCTTTTAGTTTTGTTGGTTGTTTCCTTTGCTGTGCAGAAGCTTTTTATCTTCATAAGGTCCCAGTAATTCACTTTTGCTTTTAATTCCCTTGCCTTTGGGGATGTGTCGAGTAAGAGAGTGCTACGGCTGAGGTCAGAGAGGTCTTTTCCTGCTTTCTCCTCTAAGGTTTTGATGGTTTCCTGTCTCACATTCAGGTCCTTTATCCATTTTGAGTTTATTTTTGTGAATGGTGTGAGAAAGTGGTCTAGTTTCAACCTTCTGCATGTTGCTGTCCAGTTCTCCCAGCACCATTTGTTAAAGAGACTGTCTTTTTTCCATTGGATGTTCTTTCCTGCTTTGTCAAAGATGAGTTGGCCGTACGTTTGTGGGTCTAGTTCTGGGGTTTCTATTCTATTCCATTGGTCTATGTGTCTGTTTTTGTGCCAATACCATGCTGTCTTGATGATGACAGCTTTGTAGTAGAGGCTAAAGTCTGGGATTGTGATGCCTCCTGCTTTGGTCTTCTTCTTCAAAATTACTTTGGCTATTCGGGGCCTTTTGTGGTTCCATATGAATTTTAGGATTGCTTGTTCTAGTTTCGAGAAGAATGCTGGTGCAATTTTGATTGGGATTGCATTGAATGTGTAGATAGCTTTGGGTAGTATTGACATTTTGACAATATTTATTCTTCCAATCCATGAGCAGGGAATGTCTTTCCATTTCTTTAAATCTTCTTCAATTACCTTCATAAGCTTTCTATAGTTTTCAGCATACAGATCCTTTACATCTTTGGTTAGATTGATTCCTAGGTATTTTATGCTTCTTGGTGCAATTGTGAATGGGATCAGTTTCTTTATTTGTCTTTCTGTTGCTTCATTGTTAGTGTATAAGAATGCAACTGATTTCTGTACATTGATTTTGTATCCTGCAACTTTGCTGAATTCATGTATCAGTTCTAGCAGACTTTTGGTGGAGTCTATCGGATTTTCCATGTATAATATCATGTCATCTGCAAAGAGCGAAAGCTTGACTTCATCTTTGCCAATTTTGACGCCTTTGATTTCCTTCTGTTGTCTGATTGCTGATGCTAGAACTTCCAGCACTATGTTAAACAACAGCGGTGAGAGTGGGCATCCCTGTCGTGTTCCTGATCTCAGGGAAAAAGCTCTCAGTTTTTCCCCGTTGAGGATGATGTTAGCTGTGGGCTTTTCATAAATGGCTTTTATGATCTTTAAGTATGTTCCTTCTATCCCGACTTTCTCAAGAGCTTTTATTAAGAAAGGGTGCTGGATTTTGTCAAAGGCCTTTTCTGCATCGATTGACAGGATCATATGGTTCTTCTCTTTTTTTTTGTTAATGTGATGTATCACGTTGATTGATTTGCGAATGTTGAACCAGCCCTGCATCCCAGGAATGAATCCCACTTGATCATGGTGAATAATTCTTTTTATATGCTGTTGAATTCGATTTGCTAGTATCTTATTGAGAATTTTGGCATCCATATTCATCAGGGATATTGGCCTGTAGTTCTCTTTTTTTACTGGGTCTCTGTCTGGTTTGGGAATCAAAGTAATACTGGCTTCATAGAATGAGTCTGGAAGTTTTCCTTCCCTTTCTATTTCTTGGAATAGCTTGAGAAGGATAGGTATTATCTCTGCTTGAAACGTCTGGTAGAACTCCCCTGGGAAGCCATCTGGTCCTGGACTCTTATTTGTTGGGAGATTTTTGATAACCGATTCAATTTCTTCGCTGGTTATGGGTCTGTTCAAGCTTTCTATTTCCTCCTGATTGAGTTTTGGAAGAGTGTGGGTGTTCAGGAATTTGTCCATTTCTTCCAGGTTGTCCAATTTGTTGGCATATAATTTTTCATAGTATTCCCTGATAATTGTTTGTATCTCTGAGGGATTGGTTGTAATCATTCCATTTTCATTCATGATTTTATCTATTTGGGTCATCTCCCTTTTCTTTTTGAGAAGCCTGGCTAGAGGTTTGTCAATTTTGTTTATTTTTTCAAAAAACCAACTCTTGGTTTCGTTGATCTGCTCTACAGTTTTTTTAGATTCTATATTGTTTATTTCTGCTCTGATCTTTATGATTTCTCTTCTTCTGCTGGGTTTAGGCTGCCTTTGCTGTTCTGCTTCTATTTCCTTTAGGTGTGCTGTTAGATTTTGTATTTGGGATTTTTCTTGTTTCTGGAGATAGGCCTGGATTGCAATGTATTTTCCTCTCAGGACTGCCTTTGCTGCGTCCCAAAGCGTTTGGATTGTTGTATTTTCATTTTCGTTTGTTTCCATATATTTTTTAATTTCTTCTCTAATTGCCTGGTTGACCCACTCATTCGTGAGTAGGGTGTTCTTTAACCTCCATGCTTTTGGAGGTTTTCCAGACTTTTTTCTGTGGTTGATTTCAAGCTTCATAGCGTTGTGGTCTGAAAGTATGCATGGTATGATTTCAATTCTTGTAAACTTATGAAGGGCTGTTTTGTGACCCAGTATATGATCTATCTTGGAGAATGTTCCATGTGCACTCGAGAAGAAAGTATATTCTGTTGCTTTGGGATGCAGAGTTCTAAATATATCTGTCAAGTCCATCTGATCCAATGTCTCATTCAGGGCCTTTGTTTCTTTATTGATCGTGTGTCTAGATGATCTATCCATTTCTGTAAGTGGGGTGTTAAAGTCCCCTGCAATTACCACATTCTTATCAATAAGGTTGCTTGTGTTTATGAGTAATTGTTTTATATATTTGGGCGCTCCGGTATTCGGCGCATAGACATTTATAATTGTTAGCTCTTCCTGATGGATAGACCCTGTCACTATTATATAATGTCCTTCTTCATCTCTTGTTACAGCCTTTAATTTAAAGTCTAGTTTGTCTGATATAAGTATGGCTACTCCAGCTTTCTTTTGACTTCCAGTAGCATGATAAATAGTTCTCCATCCCCTCACTCTCAATCTAAAGGTGTCCTCAGGTCTAAAATGAGTCTCTTGTAGACAGCAAATAGATGGGTCTTGTTTTTTTATCCATTCTGATACCCTATGTCTTTTGGTTGGCGCATTTAGTCCATTTACATTCAGTGTTATTATAGAAAGATACGGGTTTAGAGTCATTGTGATGTCTGTATGTTTTATGCTTGTAGTGATGTCTCTGATACTTTGTCTCACAGGGTCCCCCTTAGGATCTCTTGGAGGGCTGGTTTAGTGGTGACAAATTCCTTCAGTTTTTGTTTGTTTGGGAAGACCTTTATCTCTCCTTCGATTCTAAATGACAGACTTGCTGGATAAAGGATTCTCGGCTGCATATTTTTTCTGTCTAGCACACTGAAAATCTCGTGCCAATTCTTTCTGGCCTGCCAAGTTTCAAAAGACAGATCAGTCACCAGTCTTATAGGTCTCCCTTTATATGTGAGGGCACGTTTACCCCTTGCTGCTTTCAGAATTTTCTCTTTATCCTTGTATTTTGCCAGTTTCACTATGATATGTCGTGCAGAAGATCGATTCAAGTTACGTCTGAAGGGAGTTCTCTGTGCCTCTTGGATTTCAATGCCTTTTTCCTTCCCTAGTTCAGGGAAGTTCTCAGCTATTATTTCTTCAAGTACCCCTTCAGCACCTTTCCCTCTCTCTTCCTCCTCTGGGATACCAATGATGCGTATATTATTTCTTTTTAGTGTATCACTTAGTTCTCTAATTTTCCCCTCATATTCCTGGATTTTTTTATCCCTCTTTTTCTCAGCTTCCTCTTTTTCCATAACTTTATCTTCTAGTTCACCTATTCTCTCCTCTGCCTCTTCAATCCGAGCCGTGGTGGTTTCCATTTTGTTATGCATTTCGTTTAAAGCGTTTTTCAGCTCCTCGTGACTGTTCCTTAGTCCCTTGATCTCTGTAGCAAGAGATTCTCTGCTGTCCGCTATACTGTTTTCAAGCCCAGCGATTAATTTTATGACTATTATTCTAAATTCACTTTCTGTTATATTATTTAAGTCCTTTTTGATCAGCTCATTAGCTGTTGTTATTTCCTGGAGATTCTTCTGAGGGGAATTCTTCCGCTTGGTCATTTTGGATAGTCCCTGGCGTGGTGAGGACCTGCAGGGCACTTCCCCTGTGCTGTGGTGTATAACTGGAGTTGGTGGGCGGAGCCGCAGTCAGACCTGATGTCTGCTCCCAGCCCACCGCTGGGGCCACAGTCAGACTGGTGCGTGCCTTCTCTTCCCCTCTCCTAGGGGCGGGATTCACTGTGGGGTGGGGTGGTCTGTCTGGGCTACTTGCACACTGCCAGGCTTGTGATGCTGGGGATCCGGCGTCTTAGCTGGGGTGGGTAGGCAAGGTGCACAGGGGCAGGAGGGGCAGGCTTAGCTTGCTTCTCCTTAGGTGATCCACTTCAGGAGGGGCCCTGTGGCACCAGGAGGGAGTCAGATCCGCTGCCGGAGGTTTGGCTCCGCAGAAGCGCAGAGTTGGGTGTTTGCGCGGAGCGAGCAAGTTCCCTGGCAGGAACTGGTTCTCTTTGGGATTTTGGCTGGGGGATGGGCGGGGAAGATGGCGCTGGCGAGCGCCTTTGTTCCCCACCAAACTGAGCTCTGTCGTCCGGGGGCTCAGCAGCTCTCCTTCCCTTTGTCCTCCAGCCTTCCCGCTTTCTGAGCAGAGCTGTTAACTTATGACCTCCCAGACGCTAAGTCGCGCTTGCTGTCGGAACACAGTCCGTCAGGCCCCTCCGCTTTTTGCAAGCCAGACTCGGGGGCTCTGCTTGGCCGGCGAGCCGCCCCTCCGCCCCGGCTCCCTCCCGCCAGTCCGTGGAGCGCGCACCGCCTCGCCGCCCTTCCTACCCTCTTCCGTGGGCCTCTCGTCTGCGCTTGGCTCCGGCGACTCCGTTCTGGTAATCCTCTGGTGGTTTTCTGGGTTATTTAGGCAGGTGTAGGTGGAATCTAAGTGATCAGCAGGACGCGCGGTGAGCCCAGCGTCCTCCTACGCCGCCATCTTCCTCCAACTCGAGTTACTCTATTTTAAATAACAATAGTAATTCTCACCCCCTTTCTGGAGCACAAAACCAATGCTGCCTTCAAGGGGAGAATGAGGCACTAATTCATGTCCCCATTACATCTTGGCTGGATTGCTGCAGTTCATTATAGCCTTTCTTGACTGTTTACTTAGGCAATAAATCTTGTCATTACATATACTACATCTGTCAGGTTCAAGACAACTGCACAAAGGCCCTATTGCTATTATAAACCTTTAATTTAAAAATCTATAATTAAAGAAGGGCAGATAAGTTATTTGAGGCTTAAAGCATTGGTGATTTGGAGACACTCCCAACATTTAACTGTACTTCCTCGAAGTAATAATTTGAGAGGTGAGGTAAGTGGAGTAACCAGGCAATGGGTCCAAATAGAACAAAATCCCCCGAGAGACATTGCTTCATATTTAGGACCTCATCTCTCTGCTTCCTCCAAACACCCCAGTAAGATTCTTATCTCTAAGGTAAGAACCAAGTCTATAAAAATCAAGTAGAAATGGCTTAGGAGATAGGAGGCATCTCAACAGGCATATATTTTAATGACCTTTGAATGCTGACTCTGGTTCCCTCAGAGTTCTTCAAATTAACCTACTCAATTTTTATCATCAAAATTAATCAAGAACAGTTATCAAGGGAATCAAAGTCTAATATCTTTCACTTTCTCTAGACTTCTGTCTTTTAAAGTGAATATTAAATATGGCTATCATTTATTCAGTGACTGTTAGGTGCTAGGCATTCTGCTAAGTACTTTACCTACAACATCCTTGGCAAAAGTCCCTTAGAATAGGAAAATAATCAGCTTATTTTAAATATAAATAAAGTATGACAGCATAAGTTACCCTCTGGATCTGAAATTGAGATCAAATTGAGATAATGTGTCTGCACTCTTTAAAGGTGTACCATGACTGTGATGTTCTCAAACATACAGATAGAACTTTTTGGAATTTCAATTTGCTAAAATCCTAAATGGACCTGATAGTTCCAGAAGAGTAGGGCTCTAGTTCTCGTTTCTCAAAACAATGTGTATTCTCCCTAGATGATATAATTTCTCCTCCTACAAGCTTCAACTTCTATCTCTTCATCAGCAACTCCCACATTTACATCTCTAGCTCTGAGCTTTCTTCTGTCTTCCAGAACTATGCTGTTAACTTTATTTTTATCTTTTTTAATACACTTTTTCTGTTTGAAATTAAATTTACAGAAGAGTTTCAAGGATGGCACAAAGAGGACCCAGATACCATTCACCCTGTTTCCCCTAATGTTGGCATTGTATTTGTCTGTAGTTCAATTACCACAACTGAGAAGTTAGCATTGGTAATTAAACACCATTAACTAAACTACAGATTTTATTTGTATTTCACCAGGTTTTTTTTTAATTTTATTTATTTTTAAATTTTTTTTTAACGTTTACTTATCTTTGAGACAGAGAGAGACAGAGCATGAACAGAGGAGGGGCAGAGGGAGAGGGAGACTCAGAATCCGAAACAGGCTCCAGGCTCTGAGCTGTCAGCCCAGAGCCCGACGCGGGGCTCGACTCACGGACTGCGAGATCATGACCTGAGCCAAAGTCGGCCGCCCAACCGACCAAGCCACCCAGGCGCCCCTGTATTTCACCAGGTTTTTACTAATATCCTTTCTCTATAAGAATCCAATCTAGGACACAACACTCCAGAAGGTTTTTCAATCTTTGTTTATTGTGACCTTCACACTTTTGATCAATTATGGCATAGAATGCCTGCTTTTTTTGCCTGGTGTTCTCTCTTGGTTACACAGAGTTTGTTTACATTTGGAAGAAATGGCACAGAAGTGAAGTGCCTTTCTCATCTCATGTTGTCTTATTATTCATGAAGTTCACCTGGACCACTTGGTGAAAGGAGTGTCTTTCACGTTTCTCCACTATGGAGTTACTGTTTTTCTCTTTCCATGTATTGTTTTTTAGAAGTGAATCCATAAGACCACTTACAGGGAGAATAATCAAGTTTCAATTCCTGAAAGGAAAACTTTGAAAGAATTTTTAAATATATGTTAAAAGCACCAAAGGTATTAAAAAATATTTGGGGGGGGAGATACTTTGAGGGTATAATGATATTCTGGGTTGTTTTTTTTTAAAGTTTCGCCCACTGATTTTAGCATTCACAGTGGATCCTACCTGCAACAATTATTATTACTGTAGTGTTCTAATGGTTATTTTAAAAAATTATTTCCCACATGCTTTTTTCATTAACTAACTATAATTCTGTAAAGAAGAATTATCATACTTTATTTATTCATTCATTCATTCACTCATTAATTCAATTGTTTATATTGTGCTAGACTCGTGGATATATATTTTGAGTGGTCATTTAATGCTATCGTTATTTTATTCCTCTAATTGTTTCAGCTTTGGCCATTGGGTGCTCTTTCATTGTTGGTTCCTGGTGTCCTTCAGCATGTGCCCATCCTTTTTCTTTCTTTATAACACTTCTCTATTTTCTAGCCCCACAAGTTTCTCCAGAGCCTTCTGGTATTTCCCTCCTCCATTTCAAGATTCAAATATTTCTCCAAGGAACCCTATATTCTTCTTGGAAAATGGTATTTAAAAACCAAGTGATACACTACTGAAGTTTTACTGATTTTTTTTAAAGATTTATTTATGTATTTATTTTGAGAGAGAAGAGAGGGAGAGCACATGCACACATTGGGGAGGTGCAGAGTGAGAAAGAAAGAGAGAATACCCAGCAGGCTCAGTGCTCTCAGCCCAGAGCCTGACATGGAGCTCAGTCTCACAAACCATGAGATCGTGACCTGAGCCAAGATCAAGAATCGAATGCTCAACTGATTGAGCCACCCACATGCCCCTGAAGTTTTACTGATTTTAGATCTTCTTAGCAAACATGCTAGGAAATCTATTTGTACTAACCATGTACACACATATATCTGTATTACTTTATCATCTATCAAATATATCAATCAAAACAAATATGAGTACATTCTGATATCTCTCACTCTGACATACCACCTCAGACTGCATTCTAGCCTTTCCCACTTTGTTTATTTTAAACATTTTTCTTTACAAGGAGGAACCAGGCTCTCATTATCTATACCGTGTTTGCTTGTCCAAACTTTGTACACATGTAAAGTAGTCAGAATTGCTGACTTGGACTTTTGCGAAAAACAAACAAAAAAATCTATCAATAAGAGTAAATTGCTTGTGTACAGTTTTCTTTTTCCTTTTTAGCTTAACAGTATTTAGTCAAAACACTGTGCTACAAATATTTTAGGTTAGTTTATTCTCCTTTTCAGGGTGCATATGTTATATATTTGTCATATAGTTAGATTCCTTCTTCACAATCTGTATATTTCATCTTGGGTTTCCCTACCATCCTTGTGTTTCATCTTTTCTGTTTTTTAAAAGATTTATGTATAGCAGATTTACATAAAATGTGTAACTTGTGAGTATATCTCAATTACTTTTATACAGTGTATGCATAGATATAATTTCCTGTCAGTTCAAGACATAAAATGTCACTGGCACGCACACAGTCCTCCTTAGGGCCCACCCAGTCATTCCTTCTCAAATGTATTTTTTTTTTTACTTCTGTGACCATGGGTTAGCTTTGTCTGTTGAACATGCTATAGATTTCTTTTCTTTTTTTTTTTTTTTTTTTACTCAATATTATGTTTATATAATCCATTCATGTCATAATATTTAGGAGTAACTTGTTCTTTTTAATTTCCCTATAGTATTTTTAGTCAACTTTATTCAGGTATAATTCACGAACAATAAAATGCACCCGTTTTTATACATACAATTTGAGTTTGGACATACGTATGCTCTCGCGTGATCACCACCCTACTCAAGATACAGAACACTCATATCATCACAAAAAGTTCTCTCATGCTACCCCCTCCCCCACCTCCATTCTATGCCTTGCTTGTCTCATTTCTTACCAAATTGGTTTCTTGTCAATTTGTAACATTGATTTCTTCATGCTCCTCCCTGGCTTTCAAATCCTTTGGTACTTCTGAGTTGAATGACCTTTTCTGTTCTACCTCAGTTGACCTTTGCTTGCTGTCACTTGTTGCTCTCCTATTCACTGTCCTGTCCTTCCAACTACTGACAGTTCCAAGAATGCCCTAAGATCTTTATCTCATGCCTTTGTACACGCATGAAGCTGTTGAAGTCAATAGTGACTTTCCTTTCCTTCCCCATACCTGATGATCCAGTTGGATAATTTTTGTTTACCCCTTAGAACTATGCTATCCTTTCTTACATTTGTGTGAGAAGATAGTTCTCAGATATGGCCCCATGACACTCATCTCTGTCATAAAGCTTATTGTAGGGTATTTTTGTCAATTTAAATTTTATAGTCTATATTATACCATAACATTATTTTTTAGGATGTTTCCTTCTAAGAATATTTGCACATATATAGATTCCTGTAATCACCACGACAATTAGGAATGCAAAAGAGTTCAATCTTCTCAAAAAACTTCCTCATAGCATCACTTTATAGTCACTCTCTCTCTTCCCCTAGGCCCTGGTAATGGCTGATCTGTCCTACAATACTATTACTTGTCTTTATGAGAATGTTATATAAATGGATTCTAGAGTTTGTAATTTTTTTAAGATTGACTTTGAAACACATTCAAGTAAGTGCATATATGTTCACTAAATCTTTGTGTAGACCCTGCAATAAAATTTTTAAAAATATTATTTTATACAAAGTCTTTTAAATCAATTAAGAGAAGAAAACAAAACAAAAAAAAATATTTGTATGTATCCTTTATAATTGCCTAGTCACTTTTACTAATGGTTCTTTACAGATTCAAGTTATCATCTAGTATTAAGTACTACATCACTTTCCTTTAGCTTGAAGAACTTAATTTAGTATTTGGCTTCCAGTAACAAATACTCAATCTTTTTTGATGTGGAAGTAATATTATTTCGCCTTCCTTTTTGAAGTATAGTTTTTCTGTTTATAAAATTATTGGTTGACGCTTTTTCTTTCTTTCAATACTTGGTCTTTACCTTTGCATGGACCATTGATTTTGATGAGATGTCAGATATTAATTTGATTATGTTTTTTTCTTGTATATAATGAGCCATTTTGCTATGGCTTATGGCAAGATTTTCTCTTTGTCTTTGTCTTCCAATGGCTTAATTATGATGTGTCTAGGTGTGAATATCTTTGTGTTTTCCCTGCTTAGAATTCATTGAACTTCTTTCATGTTAGTCTAATGTTTATCATCAAATTAGGGAAGTTTTGGTAACTATTCCTTGGACTAATTTTTCTATCTGTTTCTTTCTGAGGAAGAATCTACTTCCATGTTCTTTCAGGTTGTGCTCATCGAATTAAAGTCCCTATTTCATTGTTGGCTGCCAGTTGAGGACCATTTTCAGCTCACCTGGGCCACCCACACTCCTTGCCATATATTCCCTGCCATTTGTAAAGCGAGCAGTGGATATCTCTTGCATCAAATCATTCTCATTGCTTTACATGTCTGTCCTTTTCTTTTTCTGACTGTTACTCCCAGATTTAAAAGACTCATGTTATTAGGTAGGGTTCCCTGTTTACATTTCTTAAAGTCTACTGTTTCGTTAAAATAACCTAATCATGGAATTAAAATCTACCATATTCATATTCTTGGGGACTATGCAGGGTTTCTACAACAGGTGATCGGGATGGCCACTTTAGAATTCTTACCACCATATCTTTACTGACTTTCTAACTAGTTGTTTTATAATTATGAAAGGAGTGTTGAAGTATACAATATATGAATGGATTTTAATTTCTTTCAGTGTTTTCCACATATATTTTGCTGCACTTGTGTTACTTATATACACGTTTAGAATTTTTGTGTTGTCTTGGAGAATCAGTGCAGTTATCATTACAGACTATACGTCTTTATCCCTGATGATGTTCCTTGTTTTCAAGTTTAGTTTGATATCAGTATTGCTAATCTAGTGCTATTTTAGTTGGCATTTGCATAGTCTGTGTTTCTCCATTTTTTTTTTATTTTTTAACTACCCATATTTTTATATTTAGTGCCTGTTTCCACAGACTGTATATACTTGGGGATTGGTTTATTTTTCTGAGATAGCTACCTCTTAACTGGTATGTTTAAACAATTCACATTCAAAGTCATTATTCATATGTTTGAATTAAAATAATAGGTCCGAAAAGAACTTCTTATGTTCCTTTTTCTTTTCTTTCTGCTTTGTCTTGGATTCATTGAGTACTTTTTATGATTACAACTCATCTCCTCTATTTCCTTATTTATTATACATCTTTTTAAAATAAACTTTTTATTGTCCACTTAAGGTTTCTAGCATACATTTTAATTAATATGTCTACTTTAACATGATACCATTTCATAGGTAGTGTAAGGGCTTTACAATGTATATTCATAATTCTTCCTTCTCTGTGCAATTGTTATTTTTTTTAACTTTTACATAGGTTATAAAACACATGCAATACTTTCTTACTATCTTGGTTTTGAGGGGCATTTTTCTATTAAATCAATTGAAAATAGAAAAGAAAATGAATTTTATATTTCATTTTACATTGATGTATTCTTTTTCCACATGCTCATTGTTTCCAATTGTAGACCAAATTTCTGATGAATGTCATATTCTGTATCCTTTAACCTTTACTGAAGAATAGATGAGTACCACAACTACTTCTCCTTAGTTTTTGAAGGATATTTTCACTGGTTATAGAATTCTGAATTAATAAGATTTTTGTTGTTGTTCTGTTTTGCTTTGTTTTTGTTTGGTTTCTTTGTTTGCTTATCTTTTGTTTAACACTTTAGAGATGTACCTCCATCATCCTCTAGCTTGCATGGTTTTCCATGAGAAATATGTTATAATTCTTATCTTAGATCCTTTTGTGATAAGTATTTTTTCCTCTGTGTGCTCTAAAGATTTTCTTTGTGACTTCCAGCAGTTTGAATTTGGTACAGCTAATATTTTTTTTTTTCAGATAGTTTGCTTGTTTTTCTTAATTGTTTTGGTGTTTATCTTCTTTGATATTCTCTAAGCTACTTGGATCTCTGGTTTACTGTATGTAATTAATTTTGGTAAATTCCTGGATGTTATTTTTCAAACAATTCTTCTACCTTGTTCACTTTCTTGTCTCACCTTCTGGCTCTACTTATATATGTGTTTGAACATTTGACATATATATTGCCATAGCTCTTGGGGACTCTCTATTCTAGTGGTTTTAGGCTTTTATCTCTTTGTAATTTTTAATTTGGGTTATTTTTTATTTACCTGTCTTCATGTTCACTATTTCTTTTTTTTTTAAACTGAGATGAATCTACTGATAATCCCATTGAAGAAGTTCTTTATCACTGTTACTATGTTTTTAATTTCTCATATATTTACCTATCTCGTACAGTTTCCATCTGTCTTCTGAAGTTACTCATCTGGGATGGTAGCTAATTTTCATGTTGGCACTTTTATTTTATTTTTTGGCACTTTTAATGTATCAATCATAGATAATTTTTTTCTCTTACTATTTTAACAAGATAATTGTTTTGTGTCTTTTGAGTGTTTTTGTTATAACCTTATTCCTATACATCCTAGCTTTTATCTGAGAGCCAGATATCTTGTGTAGGACCATAGGTATTTGGAGGTGAACATGCCTTTCCTATTTCTAGCCCTTCAGTGTAAATCTTTGTGTTAATCAAGTTGAAAATTTGGTTGGATTTTATCTTTAATGTTGCTGTGATTGTCTTCAATCTATCATGTTTCCAAGTCTTCTAGTGCACTGAGTCTTAACCAAATAGTGTCCCTTCCAAACACACACATGCACACGTACACGCACACACACCAGGGGAACATTGAACAATGTGTGGAGATATTTTTGGGTTCACTCTGGGTGTGAGGGTTCTGTTGGCATCTAGTCAGAAAAGGCCAGGGATACTTGTTTAACATCCTACAGTGTACAAGAAGACATCACCCCCTCTCACATACACACAACAAAGAATTATTCAGTCCAAAATACCAGTAGTGCTGAGGGTGAGAAACCTTGCATTGGTGAGAACTTGTGTTTAGGCTGTGGATTTGTTTCCCCTAAATTATTTCCTCAATATCGATCCTCTTCTCCTTTAAATTTTGCCTTCCTTAGCTACACTCCAGAAATAATCTGTCTTTTGTAGTTCTTCAATTATATTAAACTGTTATTTAAGCTTATGCTTGTTAGCTTGCTGGTGGGTGGAACAAAGGAAGACCTTCTCTGATATTCTGATTATGCTTTGGTTTCAGTAAGGCACTCTATCCTGGATCACAGAGATAGGGCCTTAACAATTGCCCTTGGACTTCCTTTAGGAGTTGTGCTTGTCTTGTTTGCTTGTTTTTTTTTTTTTTTCTTTTCTCTTTCCATAACTTTAATGAGAAATATACCTGAAGACAAGAGTTTTTGTTGATCTTTTCTCTGTTCATTAAGATGTTTGTTCTTTAGGATAGGTAGAGTGGATGGGTCAAGTTGGCAGTGGATACTGTTTTCTACCTGTGCCAGAACTGCAAGAGGCTGCTTTCTAGCATTTCTCCCAGTATTCTCTGTGAGACCCTGGTTCCATTGTGGAAGATAAGTCTGAAAAGCAGTGCACCCTTCCCTCTCCTTATATATTTGGTGCCCCTTACTTCATACTTTCATTCTAACTCACATTCAACCTTTATCATTTTTTTACTATTAGCTATAACTTCTTGCCCATTTATATACCATCTAGTGTTTTCTGCCCAACTCAGTGAATGTACGGATCCTTTTCAACTTGTAAGAGTCCTCCTTTCTCCAAATTTCAGCTTACTTAATTATCCTGTAATCTCAGTTCTTGATAGGCTAAATACAAGTCATTAATGTGCAAGTTGTCTGGTCTTTACCTTTTGTAAGCATAAGAGTACTGCTTTTTCCAGCTCTTTACATTTCTAAACTGAAATTGGAAGTCTATTTCACCAACTTTTTATAGGACTGTACTTTGATGTACTATAAGTATCTAAAACTTAACATGATTCAACTAGATTTTATATTTATTATCTACAAAGTGTTTTCCCCCAATTTCCTTATTACTTAAATGCTGCCTAGTTGTGCAACCTAGTCTCACAAACCAAAAATCTAGAAGACTTCCCTACTTTACATAGTGTTTCATTCTCTAAAAGACACTGATGCTTATATGATGGTAAATGTGAAAGGAAACAGAGAAGAAACATTTAAGTGTCTCTTGTTTGCATCAATTTTTATACTATCATTTTGGCGCAAAAAAAAAAAAAAAAAAAAAAAAAGAAAGAAAGAAAGAAAGAAAGAAATTCCTATGCCAAAACACAGAGTCAGAGTAAGATACTACTGAAGGACGCACAAACTAAGATGTAAAAAAAAAAAAAAAAGACCTTTAGTGCAATAAATCTACCATCCACATTAAAGTCTGAAAAGCACTGATCTAACTGGACCTTCTACTTTTGTTTTTTGGAAGTTCTGCATTGTGATCCATATTGATTGCCCATGAGGTGAGTATAACCGTACATACTACATGGTGGTGTTTCAAAAGCAGAACTTACAACACAAGTGTGATATGAATCTCTTCAGGCAATCCCCTGGAGAGGCTTGCTTGAGCCAGCACACCATGACATGTCATGAGTTACACTGCAGAATAGAGACATGGTGTCCTGCTGTATTGCGTATTTATAGAAGTTTAGGAGGGGGCAGCTCTCTCTGATGTTCCAGCTCATCACTGATAACCCAAGGAAAATCTACCAGTATCACAAACTAAATTTGAAACATGGTATCTACTAACTTCATTCCTCAGCTAAAACTGAGGCAATGGGGAGTTATTTCAATATTCTGTTAAATGAAGGAAGGGTCAAGCTAGGTATCAAAAGAAGCTATGGGGTAGGATCAAAATTTTTCTGTGAGTAAGATATAAGTCATTTGAGTTTATCTTATTTATATCATGCTTTTAGGTCTTAATTTCTTGAGTCGCATATTGTCATAATTTCACCTTCTTTTCTTTTAATGGTTGGGTGTTGAAAGTTTGACTAAGTGCATCTGAACTAAGGCACTCTGTGTGTGTGTGTGTGTGTGTGTGTGTGTGTGTGTGTGTGTGTGCTTCCATGATCATCCTGATCCCATCATGGTTTATAGGATCCTAAATCTCTCTATTCACTGGGTAATATAAATTGCCCAAGTCAAATAGATTTGGAAGAAGTGTTGAATCTAAGCCAGCAAATAAGCCACGAAGTAGAATGGACCTCTGCGTTACTGGAGAGACTGGATTAGAGCTTTTATTACTGCTACCTCTAATTTTGTATGATTACCCCCTCTTTTTTTTTCCTTTTCCTTTATAAGGCATAGTATAAGGGAAAGACAAAGTTCCTTAGGAGAAGCTTGGATTGCTGTTCTCAAAATATCCCAAAATCTGTGGTAGTAAGCAAAAAAATATATATATGTATATATTTATTTATTTTATATATATATATTTTTATATATTTATATTTATTTATATATATATATTTTTGTAAATTGTAGTTCCACTCCTCTGTATTAAGGGAGGTGTTAATATCTTGTGATGGTGAAATGAGATAGATAATGTATGCCAGAAGAGTAATTTTTAAATAATAATGATTGAACAAGTTCAAGACACTGTTATCATTTATCACAGACCCTATGTACATATTTGTTAACATTTCAAGAACTCTGAAGCTAAGACTGAGATGTGTTGAGAGTTTAAGTGGCAGCGCTTCTCACCAACCTTCTTGGTATAGCATGAAATAATGATGCACCTTACAATTGGTAGTATGTTTGAATCATTGAAAAAGAGTATAATTATTATAAATTCCAGTATTTCAAAGTGCAGTTTCTCACGAAAGAAGTCTTTATAAAAACTGAATGTAAAAAGCGTTCCTATTTTGAAACCATAGGGTAAGAAGCCAAAAAAAAATTGAAATGAGCACTCATACGTGCAAGTACAGCCAGTCTCATTTCTTGGCAAGTACAGTATGATTCAACACATTTAATAGCATGAAATAAAAAGAAAGGTTGACATTCTCATTTTGCTTTAAGATACTAAGCATCACATAGTAATATGCCCTTTAAGTATAAATATACTTATAATATTAATATAATTTTTCAACATTTTTACATTACTTTATTTCTATTTTATTTTTTATTCTCATCAAGACCCTACTATATATGCATGGCACGTGTATATTACCCTTTTTCTCAGATAGTGAAACTGTGTCCCCCCAATGCAGTTATGTCCCTTAGTTCATAGTGTGTTAACATGAGTTTAGAATCTGAAATAGGATTTGATTCCTAAATCTATTTTCTTCCACTAGACCAGGCATATTTTTTTTTCCTATTGGACTCTAGAGGCACTAAAATCCTAAATCATAGCTTTTTGACTTAGCTTCGGAGCAATAACAACCAAAAGTTCAAAGGAAAAGAAGAAGCAACAGTGTTTCATGTAAGTGAAAATTTAGAACTCTCTGCCTTATCTGCCTTTCTTACTCCTTGGTCTTTTCTTTGTATGGAATCATTTAAAATCTCTGTAACCTTTTAAGGTGGTCAATATCCTTCAATAATCCATGGCTATTGATTCTGTATCAATTACTGGCTTGTGCCCACAGATTTGGCAAAGATACCAAGAACAAAGTCTGCTAATATTTAATAAAGTATTCACTCTAAGTCCAGACTGTGTGCTGTGTATTTACATTGTTAACCTCATTTTCTCCACCCAAAAATCAAGCGTCAGACTCCATTTCAACCCCAGTCTACATGTCTGGAAAGACAGAGCTGTTTCTATGGCACAATGCTGTTTCTCATTAGAATAATAAGAAAAGTACAAACAAAAAGTGCACTCCATAGATGGTTAAGTCATGAACAGATAAGATTGTTTCATGAACAATATATTATAAAATTGATTATCTCTAACCGAGGTATTACCAAATTAAATAAGAATTAATATAAATCAATTATTTCACAAACTCTAGAAGTTTGACAGTAGCATCTGTTCGTGTAGCTTCAACCACTAAGTAGATGAAATGACTTAAAATTTATGTTTTGGCTAAAATTGAAGATCCTGAAACTTCTCCAGTTAAATTCCCACAAGTATCCCAAATAAAATGCATCCTCTTCAGTGTTGGGAATAATACCACATTTAGACTTTCCTATACCAGACACCAAAAATTCACCCTCCCTTCCCTGCCTTGCCCTCCCCTTGAAATTGGTGACTGTATCTTGCAATTCCTTTTGTTTTCAAGCCCTTTGAATCTGCCTCCTTTGCCCAACCCCTTTGCTCCTTCCTTGGTTCAACTCCTAATTTCCTGCTGGGTTAATGAAATCTAACTGCTTCTTATGTCTTCATGCCTCCTTCTTTGTGATCTATTGTCCACTTACATATCCATGTTTCTTTCTCTTCAATGCCTGCAATTCTGTCACTACACTGACTAAAATTGTCACTGAATATGAGCAAAGAAACTTAAGCTATTAACAAAGCCCATGAAACCTATGAATATGCCTCCCTTGAATTTTGTCCCTTAAATTCCATCACACACTTGCCTATCACGCTCTAGACATTTTGAAATACAATGTAGGTAGGCATTACACAAAATATGATACTCAAGATACAGTGCATTTAGCAACAATTGATGCATCGTCAAAAATCTTTGACAATTACCATGAGGTACTATATCGGTAATTTATGTGGACTGTATTTTCTCTCCATAAATCCAAGGCAGCCAAATTTTCTTCAATTATTGAAACAAACCTTTTGTTGACTTTTGCTGCACATTTGTTTTAATTTCATATATGTTAAACATGTTTATGATGTTACTTTCATCTGCTTCCCTTCTCTGAATGCACAGGCATTTTCTTTGTTGACAGATGTTTACTTGCCTTTCAAAATGCAACCCTGCTTCCATATCATCCAGACTTCCTGATCATCTCTCTGTGCGCTGTGAGTTAGGTTTCCTTCTTTTTTGATTCCATAATATTTAGGTAGTCATCTTATCAGTATTGGTCACACTTTTATTGTTAGTGTTATCTTTGTTTACGTTTCTAAACCATTTGAATAATGGTTTCAATGAGCTAAACCATTGGCAGGGTTCCGGTTTTATGTGTCTTTAAACTTTGTTCTTAGGATATTGCCTGGTACGTGGTAGGTAATCAATAACTATTTACTTCATAAATGAGTTAATAGCCATTATCAAATTTTTGTAATTGTACTACAAAATTGTATTACAAAAATGTGCAAGTTTTGCTATACTGCACGGTCATAAAGAATCAAATGTTTAGGTGAGAATCTCATGGGGCGTATTTTTGTGCCTAATTTGTAGAAAGAAAAGGGATAGAAAAGAAATCTGGCTTAAAAATAAAGTCACTTTGAGGTAGAAGCTTGTGTGGAATCATCCTTATTTGAAGCCTGTCGGTATTTAGAATTTTCTTTTTTCAGAAGAGAACAAATATGGAACCATCTCTAACACTGCTCAGGGTCTTCCACTGTATCCATTTAACCTATTTAGTTTGGCCAGGATACCAGAGAACAATTCAGGTGAGAATATTATTGTTCTCCTTGATATTGCCTGTAAACAATGCTCTGTCTTGTCGCCCAGTCCCAGCCCTCACAGATGGAAACATGTCCAGCTCCAAGTTCTGTTCTTATGCTTCTAGCAAGAGTTTTCATCCCTGAATTGATAGAATTTAATGTCAACTTCACTTTTCTGGAGCCATCTTTTAATCCAGTACCCTGGAATTTACTCTGGGCTGTATTTCATTCCTTCTATCCAGTACTCTTTTTTAAAACTTCTGTTCTTCTCTCTGTTTTTGTTCTTTCACATAATCCCCATAATTCAGTGTTCAGTTTAATCGTGAAATAATGAAATTAACAATATTTATGACAATGTCTACTCAATTTAAAAAAGTGCTTGCATCTTAAAATCGAATACATGTCTCTACAACATAACTATCTGTATACCTTTGGTCATCAGCTTTTTAAATTTTAATCTCCATTTGAGAGTTGATTTTATGAAATTTTATGAAATTATTTATGGTATGTCATTGTCATTGGTCCACACAAAGTCACTTTTTTGTTTCACTTTTTATTGTCTTTTTACCTAATTTTAATTTTTATTCTCTACTCTTTGATTGGCTCTGACTTTCATGTCAGATGTCTTTTATGTATGTGTGTGCGTGTGTGTGTGTGTGTGTGTGTGTGTGTGTGTGTGTGTGTATCTTCCAAAATATCTAGTAATTCTTTCTGTATCTATTTAATTTATAAATATTTTATTGAGCTATTGATAGAATTATGTTTCTTACCTTTTTTATTATTCAACACTTTTCAAATTCTGTCTAGGTTGTCAAATATATCTTAGGGTTTTAGTGTTAACTGTTCTATGGTGTTATGGACTGAATTTTGCCCCCCCCCCCAACACTTATATTTTGAAGTCTCTACGCCTAGTATCTCAGAATGTAACCCTATTTGGAGAGGTTCTTTTTTAATTGTGATATAACTGATATATGACATTATATTAGTTTCAGGTGTACAATGTAATGAGTCAATAGATGTATGTATTGTGAGATGATCACCACAATAACCATACATAGTTTTAAAAAATTGTTTTTTTTTGTGACAAGAACTTTTAAGATCCATTCCATTAGTAACTTTCAAATATATAGTACAGAATTATTAACTATAGTCATTGAGGAACTCTCTAAAGAGATTATTAAGTTAAAATGAGACCCTTAGGATGGGGTCATCATTCAATATAACTGATGATCTTATAAGAAGAAGAAGAAGAAATACCAGGGGTACATAGACACAAACCTACATAAAGAAGTAGCAAGAGGATGACTATCTACAATACAAAGAGAGTGGCCTTGGAGAAACCAACCCTACTGGCACCTGGAACTTCTAGGCTCCAGAACTGTGAAATGGTAAGGTTCTGTTTAAACCATCCAATCTGTGATATTTTGTTATGGCAGCCCTAGGACACAAATACATGTGGTATTTCAATATATGTATGGATTCTACACACATATGCATCCAAACACATATCTGAGGTTACTCATATCTCTTGCTCTAATAGTAGTGGCCCCTTCAATTGTAACCAACTCTCTGTAACCACAAATAGTGCTGTAACAGATTCATATACAGCCTTTCTACAGTAGCTTCTCTAGGGTGTATTTCCAAGAAATGAAAAGCAGAATGCTAAGGTATGCACAGTCTATATTTCACTAAGCATGGCTGGTTGGCTCACTTAAATGGAAGCATCATGTTATTCTCCTACCGGCAGCACATGAGATTCCCTTTCTTTCCATAAGATAGTTTTTAGTGCAAAATTGTGTTTTAAGTAATATTTAGATATTTTTGCATATATATATTAAGCTTAATGTTAATTTCTTTAATTTTTGATATATCTAAGTTTTATTGATCCTGTTTCTTCTTTAAAGTTAACACTTTATGGGGCACCTGGGTGGCGCAGTCGGTTAAGCGTCCGGCTTCAGCCAGGTCACGATCTCGCGGTCCGTGAGTTCGAGCCCCGCGTCAGGCTCTGGGCTGATGGCTCGGAGCCTGGAGCCTGTTTCCGATTCTGTGTCTCCCTCTCTCTCTGCCCCTCCCCCGTTCATGCTCTGTCTCTCTCTGTCCCCCCCAAAAAAAATAAATTAAAAAAAAAAAAAAAGATAAAGTTAACACTTTATTACAAATTTACCTATTTTTTTTTCTCAATCTGATAGTCTTTTCAGTGCCATTATAGTGTTTTAATTATTTGTTACTATGATGGGCATGTGAGCTTATTTCTCATTTTATTTTGAATCATTTGCGTCATCTCTTTTTCCCCTCCTTATACTTTGGAGGTGTCTCTATTTTCTAAATTTAATTTTTTTTCTAAATCGTTATTAGTGACCAGTTTGACTTTTGAAATCTTCAGTGTTTTGTTTTCTTCTTTATTGATTTCTGCCTTTATCTTTATGATCTCTTTTCTTCCTATTTAGCTTATTTTTAAATTTTAGTTTTATTTTTAATTTTTTTTATTTGTAACTAAATTTGAATTGTCCTTTAAGACTACTGGTTTAGCTGGGATTTTACAGATTTTAACCATTTGTAATTTTATGTCATTTGACTCTAAGATTTTCACAATGTAGTTTTAAATTCCTCTCTTGCTCAAAGTTTTTTAGTAGTAATATTTCCATTTAAATACATGTACAGATTAAAAGCTAGATTATGCTTACTAATTAATAATGTCATTGCATGCTTTTTAGAGAACATACTTTATTTTTTTTTTTAAATATTTGCTGTATCATTTATGACTAAGGACATGATCAGTGTTCATAAATGGTCCATGTATTTTTGGGCATAAGGAGCAATCTCTTAGGTAAAAATTTTATATGTTTAAACATGCCTACATAAATACAGTATTCATAACATTATATTACTTTGTGCCCAATATGTATGTAGTAGGTGTTTCTTAATCATGCTATTTCAATAATCAATATATTTACTGTTTTATTTCTATTTAATCTTTAATTTGACTCTTTCTTCTATAGCTGTGCCAGAATTTTGATTTATGTTTTTAAGTTATTTTGTTAGTTATTTATATATTCATGATGATTACATCTTCCTGATTGTATTTTTTATATTACCACTATATAATACCCTTTTCACTTTTGTACCTTTTATCAAAAAGTTTTCATTTTTAATACAAATTAATGCATTTTGTTGTTTGCTTGTCATATTTTTTTCCAGTATATAATTTTATGGTTTTCTGTAGAATTTTTATTTGGAGGATTTCTCAGTAAGTCTCAAAATTTTATATTTTTCCTTTTAATCAAATTTCGTCCTCTAGCTTATATTTGGGGCCTAGACTCTGTTTTTATTTATTAGCATTACTGTTACACTAGGACTTATTTTTACCTTTTATTTTATTATAAATAGTAGCTATGCTTCTTTCTTCTACTTTCTTCCACTAAACAAACCAAAATTCTTTCTTTTTTTTTATTTTTTTTTAACGTTTATTTATTTTTGAGACAGAGAGAGACAGAGCATGAATGGGGGAGGGTCAGAGAGAGAGGGAGACACAGAATCTGAAACAGGCTCTGGGCTCTGATCTGTCAGCACAGAGCCCGACGCGGGGCTCGAACTCACAGACTGTGAGATCATGACCCGAGCTGAAGTCGGATGCTCAACCGACTGAGCTACCCAGGCACCCCCAAAATTATTTCTTAAGAGTAACGATTCAATGTTCAAACCTCTGTGAGTTTACTTCAGTTGTTGGTTTGTTTTTGTTTTTGTTTTGTTTTGTTTTGTTTTAATTTTATGGGTATCTAGTATTTCAATGGACTTTTCTTTCTACTAAGCTTTTTGGCTTAATTCATATTTGTAATATTCTTCTCTATACTCCTATGGCTAATGACTGTTCAAATTTTTGTTTATTCATCCCATTAATTGTACTTCATATGGCATAGTTATTCAGTTTGATGACTTTATTATCCAGCAGTTGCGCCTTTCAACTGTCTTAACATTTTCCCTGAAAATCTCGACTCCATTGGCTGGAAATATGTCCCTCAAGTTCTAAGGTGTGAGCTTTACCACTATGCATTTAACAACCCACTCCAGCCACCCTCTCCCTCACATAGCACATGTTGCTGACCTTTAGGAAGTTAAGAGTACTCATCTTTGAGGACAACTGGGTGGCTCCAACAGTTGGTTAAGCATCCTATTCTTGGTTTTGGCTTGGGTCATGATCTCATGGTTTTTCAGTTTGAGCCCCACATCAGGCTCTGCACTGACAGTATAGACCCTGTTGGGGAATCTCTCTCTCTTCCTCACTCTCTTCCTCTCTCTGCCCCTCCCCTGCTTGTGCCTTTATTCTCTCAAAATAAATAAAGAAATTAAAAAAAAAAAAAGTACTCATCTTTCAAAAAAAATAACAAAAATAAAAATAAGCAAAAATTCCTGCCTTGCACACAGGGTGTATTTGGGGGGGGGGGGGTGGTGACAAGATGACTCTTAAGAACTAGAATATTTTTCTAAATCTATAGAAATCTGTACCCAATCCAAGCAGTCTCTGAGGACATCCCTGACCTGATCCAAGTTCATACTGCTCTTTCTAGAATATTGGATCAAGTGGTGACACACTAACAGCAATATAGGGGAAAGACATGAGCACAGCTGTAAAAGGGATTCTTCCTTTTCTTGTTCTCTGACTAGAAGTTCTTGACAATATACTTCACATTTGTCACCTCCTTTCTTTCCATCTCTTGGTGGCAAACAACCGTCTAACCCTAAACAGAAATTTCATATTATCTTTCTCCTGTCTCAAAATCAACTTTCTTCTGAGAAATTTCAAGGTTGATTTTAGAGGAAGCCAGCAACTCATATTTTTCCCCATATTAGGAATGTGAAGCTGGTAAAATCTTCTGTAGGAGCCATCGTTTCTGTGTGTGTGTGTGTGTGTGTGTGTGTGTGTGTGTGTGTGTGTGCGCGCGCGCACGCGCGGTTGCGTGCTTCTGCCATAGCTTTCAGCTTTAAGTGTCACTATCAACTCACCTTTGTTGATATATTTCATGAAAACATGAAAACAAATCTAAATACATAACATTTTTTCTCCTGACGTATGTGTCAGACTTTTTCTTAACTATGGATTTTCCTTGATTTTCCAACATGTGCATACCAAACAAAAGTAAGGCAAGATGTAAACATTCTTAGCTTTACTGTCTGTGAGCAGGATGGAAAGATCTCCCACAATCCCTGCTTTCTGCTAGCTCACAAATAGTTGCATTATACGTACCTGATTTTGTTCTGAACTATGTTGTCAGAACATCCTATTAATAATATTATCAAAGTAGCCTATGTAGCAAACATTTTAATGTCAGTACCTAAGAGTTGCTCCAGAAATGTGAGTCTCCCCTTCAGGTGTAACATAAAAATCAATTTTAGTGATGTTGTACATACGTTTTATTGTCATATTTTAATTTATTTGCTTACTTTTAATGATAAGTTTAAGGTCTTTAATAAACTCTGGAAGAAGATAATTAACTTCCCTTAGAATGGTTCTTTTTTGTTTCAAAATGCAGAAACATTCTGTAAAATTTACTACCTCTCATATATTGAGGACTTGAGAATATCTTATTGCTAAATAGTCCTCATCTCACTTAAGAAAACGAAACAACAAAGACACTCTGAGTGTTTCTGTGGGAAATACCATTATATTACTTTCATTCTGTATCTGTTGCCAGTATATATGAGTTAGTTAAAAAATAAGTTGTGCTAATACAAGACAGTGTGCTAAATGTGCCAATTTGACCTTTTAACCTAGGTTTAAATCTAGGTGACAGAAAGTAAAAACCAAAAATCCAAACATGTTCTAATTGTGTGTATATGGGGTAGAAAACAACTCAGGATAGATAAATTTAGGCAGAAAGTTACATCTATTTGGGGACAAGGAGGGAAGAAAATCAGAGAAGTGTTGGTAGGCTGGTACATGTCAGAAACAGAGCTGGCTGGCTGAGATTGGACAGGATGTGAATGCAAGGAGAATTTGGAATTAGAAGGAATGCACAGAGTCCAAGGACAGAGGGGGAAAAAAAAAAGGAGGGGCTTTGACCCTTGGCACAAGCAGCCAGTGAAAGAAAGGAAGGACCTGAATGTTGGTGGCAGAATGTCCCAGTCAGATTAGATGCTGCAGCAAAGGAGTTGATGCCTCTCCATCCCTGTATCTACATGAGAAGGCAGTCTTGAATGGATAAATCTTTGCTACTTCTCTCTTTCCTTGTCCTTTTGTAGGGACTATCTACATTTAGTTGCTGTGGGGAAAAAAATTGTTTCACTGAAATGAGAGTGTTACAAAAGAGGAGTAAACATAGCAACACTTAGTAAGGTAAGAAAAATGGGGGGAGATTAGAAAATATAGCCATTATACATGTATCACATTATAAATTATAGAGGATATACGTGAAAAAGATAAACATACAAAAACAGAAGTGGAGAATGAAGGTAAAGAAAGTAAGGAAAAATGAGAGGTGTTTAACACAGACAACGGCATTTGGTGTGTGCATAAGAAGAATACATAAGTGAATCCAAAACGATAATGCAGAATAAAATCCTTAAGTGTAATTTAAGAAATCTTTCCTGATGGAAGAAGACTTTCACTTACAGGTTGAATGTTGATACCATATTCAAGAAAAGTTGGCTCAGAATAGTTTATACCAACATATTAATAATATGTTAAAAATACTAGATTCAAAAATAATACATCTTGTATGCAGCTACACAGAAAACAAAGATAACAGGCCTCCCCAGGAAAACAACCAGGATTGCAATTTTCTATAGTGATAGTCAATGTGGAAGGCGATTTTGGAGTGCCTATAAGGTTCTCCAGAGACGCAAAATGGAGGCCCAAATTTTTATATTCCAGTAAACTCTTTGTCAGGCATAAAAACTTACAATAGTTTTGAACCTGAAAGACCTGACAGAATATTACTTAGATGAATTTTCAAAAACTCATAGAAGGTGAAAGCAAAGGAATTGGCAAATCAAAACACAAACTTTTAGATGGGAAAGGGATGACAGAATAGAATATAAATGTCAATGATCTGCAAACGGAGAAATGGCACAGCTAACAACGTGAGGGAAGGGGTTGGAAAGATAAAAAGCAGAATTAAGATTTTCTGTTGCCTCGTTATAATAGCTGAAAGTCAAAGATACCACTAGAAGCTGATAAATTAAGTAGTAGACTTTTAAGCATATTTAAAAATACAAAGTTAACGACTAAGAAAAATGATTTTATTTACTAAGATTGAGTGGAGAAAGAGAGAAACGGTGTGTGAAGGAGAGGATAAAGCACATTTTGCATTATTTATTCTAAGAAACCAAAGGGTACTCTCTAAAGAAAGAGAAAGCTAAGGGTATTATATTAAAGTCACCACTAGACAAATCTCTCTAAATGTCAAAATAACTGAGAGGGATGAGAAGACTTACAATGATAGAGTAAAATATATTTGCAAACAATAAATATAAGAGGAAAAAACAAAGCTTTTGTCTTATCAATAAATGAGAAAATGTATACCTCATCTCTTTTTTTTATACCTCATCTCTTATAAAGATTTTTTGATTGTATCACAGAGCAAAATGCCAGTTTGTATTGTAGAATTAGAGGCATTCCTAAATAAAATAAAAATAATAATTAAGAATATGAAAGCATAGTTCTATTTTTAACTTTATGAGGAAACTCCATACTGTTTTCCACTGTTACTGCACCGGGTTGCATTTCCACCAATAGTGCACAAGTGTTCCTTTTTCTCCATATCCTGTTAACACTTGTTTCTTGCGGTTTTGATTTTAGCCATTCTGATAGGTGTGAGGTGATACCTCAAAGCAGTTTTGATTTGCATTTCCCTGATGATGAATGCTGTTGAGCATCTTTACATGTGTCTGTTGGCCATCTGTATGTCTTATTTGGAGGAATGTCTGTTCATTTCTTCTGCCCATTTTTAATTGGATTATTTGTTTTGTGAGTCCTGAGTTGTATAAGTTCTTTATGTATTTTGGATGCTAATCCTCTATTGGATATGTCACTTGCAAATGTCTTCTCCCATTTAGTAGGTTTCCTTTTGGTTGCGTTGATTGTTTCCTTTACTTTCTTTACTTTGATGTAGTCCCAGTACTCTAATTTTGCTTTTATTTCCCTTGCCTCAGGAGACATATCTAGAAAAAAATATTGCTACAGCTGATGTCAGAGAAATTATTGCCTATGTTCTCTTCTAGTATTTTTATGGTATCAGGTATCATATATTTAGGTCTTTAATCTATTTTGAATTTATTTTTGTGTATGGTATAAGAAAGTAATCCAGTTTCATTATTTTGCGTGCTGCTTTCTAGTTTTGCCAACACCATTTGTTGAAGAGACTGTCTATTTCCCTTTGGATATTCTTGCCTGCTTTATCAAAGATTAATTCACCATATAATTGTGGGTTTGCTCTTGGGTTTTCTATTCTGTTCCATTGATCTATGTGTCTGTTTTTGTGCCAGTACCATACTCTTTTGATTATCACAGTTTTGTAATATAATTTGAAGTCTGAAATTATGACACCCCAGCCTTGTTTTTCTTTTTCAAAATTGCTTTGGCTACTTGGGGTCTTTGTGGTTTCATATAAATCTTATTTTATTTTATTTTATTTTATTTTATTTTATTTTATTTTATTTTTTGTTCTAGCACTGTGAAAAATGCTGTTAGTATTTTGATAGGGGTTGCATTAAATGCGTAGATTGCTTTGGGCAGTATAGAAAATTTAACAATACTACTCTACAGTCCAGTAATCACACTACTGAGTATTTACCAAAAAATGCAAAAACACTAGGTCAAAGGGATGCAATCACCTCTATATTTATAGCAGCATTATTTATAACAACTAAATTATGGAAGCAGCCCAAGTCTTCATCAATAGATAAATGGATAAAGAAGATATTTTATATATATACAATGGAATATTTTTCAACCATGAAAGGAATGGAATCTTCCTATTTGCAATGACATGGATAAAGCTAGAGGGTATAATGCTAAACAAAATAAGTCAGTCAGAGAAAGATAAATACCGTATGATTTCATTCATCTGTGGAATTTTAGAAACAAAACAGATGAGCGAAGTAAAAAAAAAAAAAAAAGAAGAAGAAGAAGAAGAGAGAGAAACCAAAAAACAGACTCTTAACTATAGAGAATAAACTGATGGTTACCAGAAGGGAGGTGGGTGAGGGTTGGTTGAAATAGGTGATGGGGATTTAAGGAGTGCACTTGTGATGAGGAGTTGATGATGTATGGAATTATTGAATCACTATATTGTACACCTGAAACTAATATTACACTGTATGTTAACTAACTGGAATTTAAATTAAATTAAATTAAATTAAATTAAATTAAAATAAAAAAAAATTTTGAAGTATATGAAAGTATAGACATGACAAGATTTCTATCAGGTAAATGCAAAGAAAATGAAAGAAAGAATTTATGTTCTTAAAGTGAAGTGAGGTAGAATACAGACAAAAACACATAAAATAAGGTGAGGAAGGGTATAATTTCAAGTTTATCACACTTAAGAATAAGTATGTACCAAATAGCCCAGCATCAACTTTCACAAAAGAAACAAAACAAAACAAAGAAACAGATCTTTTTTTTTTTTTTTTTTCAATCCAAAACACAGGTGGTGGACAAAATGTAATTAAGTGTATAGAAGACTTCAATAGCATAATAAATAAAATATATTTGGTTAATATATATGTTAATCATCATGTTTGTGAACATGCTGTTGCTTTAAGTAACAAAGGAACATTCTGAAAAATTGACCAAATATTAAGTTACAAAGTAAATAATAGAATTTAAGATGTTAAAAAGATAAAGACAACTGATTCTGTTTATAATGCAGTAAAACAATCAGAAGTCAATTACAAAAACTACCAGGGAGACAGGAACCTCCTCTTAAACAACACTTATGCCAATGGGAAAATAAAAACTGAAAAAGAAAACCTGTTTATACAACAATGATACTGGTATCACTACACATTAGAATTTATAGGATTCAGCCCCAAAAATACACAACAGAGGAAAATGTATATACTAATATCAATAATGTTTTAAAAGGAAAAAAAAATTATACAACTACTTTTTGTGTATATGCAGCTTTATTTTATGTTTTACATAAAATAGTTGTGCTCAATGCTGCTTGCTTACTACAATCAGCTCAGAAAGTCTTAAAAAATATTAATACCTGAAAAATTAAAAAAAAAATGTTAATACCTGGTTTCCAATGCTAGAGGTTTGGATTGATGTAATTGTACATCAACAAAAATAAAGTCCAAATAAACTAAACTCTTAAATTAAATTTTTTTAAACATTTTTATTTATTTTTGAGAGACAGAAACAGAGCATGAGCAGGGGAGGGGCAGAGACAGAGGGAGACACAGAATCCAAAGCAGGCTCCAGGCTCTGAGCTGTCAGCACAGAGCCCAACATGGGGCTCGAACCCACCAACTGTGAAATCATGACCTGAACCAAAGTTGGACACTTAACCAGCTGAGCCACCCAGGTGCCCCAAATTCTTACATTTTAAAAATATAATCTTTTTTATTTTAGAAAAAAGATTTAGGAAAATGTCTCAGTTACCTTGGAATAGCATATATGTATAAACAATTCTTTAAAAATGGAACAATCCAAAAGGAAGAGATTGAGAATTTGACATATTTATGAGGATTTTTGAAGTTTTTTTTTTTCAAATGGTAAAAAACAAATCAACAAAGTCAACAAAAATGGCCAATAATAGCACAATGCTAAATAAATGATGTATATATTTGCATGTATACATATGCACATGTACACATATGTATGAAAATTAAGAACCCTTTAAAAGTACATTGTCAAAAGAGCTCATTAATGTTTAAATGTTCAAAAACAATATTAAGTAAAAATAAAAAAAGATATAGATTGTAAATAGACTATAATCCTCATGTTTAAAATACACATGCATATACTCATATGTATAGTATAAGAAAGTAATACCAAAATTAGTTTAGTGTTGATTTTCAGGCAATGAAATGAGTGTTTACTCTTTACATGTTTCTTGTTTATTTTTTGTTCTCTTTTCTTAAAATTTCTGTAATGGCCCTCAATCTGTTTTCTGAAAACTATGGACAATAGAAAATGTGTGCTGTTCCACATGTAGTGAAGTAACTCCACTTATGCTCCATCCAGCCAAAGTCATGACACTATATGATTAGGTAAACCCAGATTCTGCCTAGATACAGTAGATTCTCATATCCATGAATTTGAACCTCCGCTCTGCCAAGTGGGCAGTAAATTGTTATGTAGAAGACAGCCTGAAAGGAAGTGTGTTCCACTAGATAGAATTAAACACTGTAATGACAGGAACATGAATTATGTTCATAATGTAGTAACTTACTTTCTGTTCAACTTTGAAAAAGTAATTTAACTTATGTGTTTCAGTTCCCATTAAATTGATGGTAATAATCTTTCTTTGTTAACAAAGTGCTTTGAAATCACTGTGTGACAAGTAATATATTACCAGAAAGTATTCTTATTTCACTCTGCATTGTAACCTCTCAGGAAAAGGATCTATGCATCATTGTGAGTATTTCAATGTACAATGTTAGAAAAAAAAATGAGGATATGATTGAGAATGATATAGAAAATACTGTAATACTCTTCTGTAAGTCAGCGTTATGAACTCACCTTGAATGTTGAATTGACTAATAGCACGTTTACATCCACGAAATGACAAATGTAAGGAAGTTTCAGAGAAAGCACAGTGGCACCCTATTTGTGAAGGAGGCAGCGAAAAATAGAGGGTAATAGAACTTAGTACGCAAAAATAGGACTATATTTCAAAATGGGCCACAGAATTGCAGGAAATACATACAAGTGAAGAGAAAGAAGGCTATTTCTATCCTGTGAGGACTTGAAGTTTGATTGAGGAACTTTTAGCATAAATAAATGGGGACGCCATTCTAAGTTAGTTCCCAGCTTTCGAAACTTGTTGTTCAAAAAGTGGCAGAGAGAAAAAAAATATAAATTGTAAAGAAAGCTTAAAATATAGAAGTGTACACAAATCTGTCTATATCCGTATTTGAGTTGCTAGTGATACAGACTTCTCCCTTTGACACCAATGTCAATGGAGCAGAGTCATGTTCTTTTATCAAGTTATTAATTGCTGTGGGAACTTCTTGTAGAGAAAACCCCTGATCCAGAAGAACTATAAAGCTGACCAGAAACACGTTACTGAATTAAGTGCATATTCTTATTGCTCCACTGGGGACTTACATTTTATAAGGAATAAAATTAAAGTAAATATTTATTCATCATGTATGATAACATAGGACAAACAATGTAAGTAACTTACCTGTAAAAGATTTGTAAACCCTAAAATACTATATGAGTATTTCTATATATTCGCACAACAATGTCTTTTCAAAATCTGGAGATCGTGTTTTTTCTTGGCTTCGTATAAAGAATCTGCACCCATTGTTATGGATCCTAAACATCTGTGCCACTACAGTTCTCAAAAATAGGAAATAGCATTTCCATTTCTTTGTTTTGTGTGTGGCATATAATGTGGACATAGTGTCACAGTGAATTCTGATAGATTTGACTTCAAATCCAACTCATCACTTCCTATTCTGATCAAATTTCTGATTAGTTTTCACAATTTTTCTAAGACTCTGTCACATCAAATATAACATTAAAACAAGACACCAAATTTAAAATCTCCTTGGAGAAGTAAATGAGGTGATATCTGTATAAATGGCTAACAAAGTTTGAGGCATATTAGATCTGTCAATAAGTATCACATTCATCAACAAATAGGGGATTTAATGGTTCATCATTGAATAGTGTGCAGCTAATTACAAAATTGTCTAAGCATCAGATCTGTCATATGTATCATCAGGATAATAATAGCAAATTCATATGTTGCTGAGATTATTGCAAATAAATCAAGGATCATCAATAATATTCATTCCCACCCTTCCTCCCACCCACAGTCTTCACTAGTTGTACCATTAAAGACAGCAGCACCGTGTTGAACATTTACAGATTGAATTAGTCACCAACTGCTTAAATGCTCAATGTGCTTTGCTTATTAAAATAAGTCTGAAATCATAAGATTTTACACAAGTGAATTACATGAACCATTTAATGCTGATATGGTCTTTTGTGATCAACCTTTATATAATAAGGTATACCAAACTCACATATACCACCTCAACTTTGTGTTTTGTCCTTCACATGTTTGTGGCTGAAGGAATAAAAACAATTGTGAGAGATGTCCAGTTTCTGGCTCTGTATGTCACCACCGTTTTGCCCTAACAACAAATGAAAAGCTTAACAGATGGAAAATCAACCACTCTTCTTGGACCCATAAGGGAGAAGAGGACACAGGGCAAAGTGCTGCTCCAGAGTTTGGAGAGACAGACTGGCAAATACAAGTCACCATAGCTTACCAAAGCAGAGACTTACAGTAGAAACTGCCACAGGAACCAGTGCCAGAGTAGGAAAACCTAAAATACACCTGATAAAATTCTGGAGGCTAAGTGCAGATACAACTAAGATTTAGAAACTCCCAGAAAACCCAGTCATAGAGAGACCCCCACAATATTGTGAGATTTAACTGCAGAACGTCAACCAGTTTTCCACAGTAAATATTGGAGACAAATCCCCCTATGTTTCTGGCAGAGGGAGGAGGGAAGGAACTGTTTTGAAACACTCCAGAGCATTGTGTTCTTCTTAACAAGGCCTGCTTTCAGAGGAAACTCTGAAGTTAACCAGAGGCTAACTTGCCTGGGTGTGATCAGAGCCTAAGGGACATGCCCATGCAACCAGCTCTAGCCTCCCACATGGGAGGAGGGAAATACTGAATTTGAGCATGCCCTAGCCATCCTGTTCCACCTATGGGAGGAGGGAAAAAATAACCTGAGAAGCAATTATGAAGTTTGTGGTCCAAAAAGACCAAGACCCAACTGTATATTATAGAATGCTTCCCTCCTTCCCACAAGTAAACACCACATTGCTAAAAACTATTTACGACAGTTACTTTTACCAGGTACAATATGTCCAGCTATCAAGAAAGATTATAAGACATACCAAAAGGCCCAAAACACCATTAGAAGAGACAGAGCAAACATCAGAACCAGACATTCAGGGACATTAGAATTATCAGACAGATAATTTAAAAGTACTATGATTAATATGTTAAGGGCTCTAATGGCTAAAGTAGACAGCATGCAAGAACAGATGGGCAATGTAAGCAGAGATAGAAATGCTAAGAAAGAACAAAAAAGAAATGCTAGAGATAAAAAATAAAAATTAAAACATTGTAACAGAAATGAGGTATGATTTTAATGGGCTTATTAGCAAGAACATGGCTGAAGAAGTAATTTCTGAGATAGAGCATGTATCCTTGAATAGAATCCTTGAAAACTGAAAAGCAAAGAAAACAAAGACAGAAAAATACAGAAGAGAATATCCAAGGACTATGGGACAGCTGCAAAAGGTGTAACATATGTGTAAATGGGAAAACCAGAAGGAGAAGAAAGACAGAAAGGAAAGGAAAAAAATCCTGAAAGAAACCAGAGGGGGAATCACCTTACCTACAGAGAAACAAAGATAAAAACTACATCTGACTTCTCAGAAACCATGTGAGCTAGGAGAGATTAGAGTGAAATATTTAAAATGCTGAGAGGAAGTAAACACCAATCTAGAATCCTGAACTTTGTGAAATTATCCTTCAAAAAGAAAAGAAAAATAGACTTTCTCAGACAAACAAAAATTGAGGGAATTTGTTGTTGATGTATCTTCCTTGCAAGAAATGTTAAAAGGTCTTTAGAAAGTGGGCTCAGGGGGCACCTTGGTGGCTCAGTTGGCTAAGTGTCTGACTTTGGTTCAGGACATGATTTCAAGGTTGATGGGTTCTAGTCCTGCAATGAGCTCTGTGCTGACAACTCAGAGCCTGTAACCTGCTTTAGATTCTGTGTCTCCCTCTCTCTCTGCCTCTCCCCTGCTTGCTGTCTCTCCCTCTCAAAAATAAACAATAAAAAACATTAAAAATTAAAAAAAAGAAAAAAGAAAAGGGTCTCAGTCAGTGGAGTATATGACTCTTGATGTTGAGGTTGTGGAGTTCGAGCCTCATGTTGAGTGTAGAAATCACATAAAAATAAAAAAATCTTTAAAAATTTTTTAATGTTTATTTTTGAGAGAGAGAGAGAGAGAGAGAGAGAGAGAGAGAGAGCACAAGCAGGTGAGAGGCAGAGAGAGAGGGAGACACAAAGTCTGAAGCAGTCTTCAGGCTCTGAGCTGTTACCACAGAGCCCAATGAGGGGCTTGGAACCCATGAACCATGAGATCATGACCTGAGCCAAAGTCGGATGCTTAAACGACTGAGCCACCCAGGTGCCCCAATAAAAAATATTTAAAAGATCTTTAGAAGGATGGAAAATTATAAAGATCAGCAACAGGGTTTATATAAAATAAAGAAGAGCATAGGAAGGAAAGTGAAAGTTTTGAAAAAAAATTTGTTTTTCTAATTCTTAATTGATCTAACATGTAATAGTTTGTTAAAAATAAAAATGCTATCAGTGCATTAGATCTTATGATTATTTAAGTGAAATGCATAACAATGATGATATAAGAGTTAAGAGCGAGGAATTGGGATAATTTTGTTATAATAAGGAATTCATACCACCTGTGAAATGGCATAGTGTTATTTGAAAGTGAACTTGGATTAGCTGTAAATGTATATGATAAACTTTAGAGAAACCACAGAAAATGTTTTTGAAAAGAAAGGCAAATGATATGCTAAATAAGCAAGGATAGAAAAAGGAATCATAAAATGTTCAATTAAATCCACAAAAGGAGAAAAAGAGAGGAAGAAAAAAATGCTGGTAGGAATGCCAAAAAGCGGAGCCACTTTGAAAGACAGTTTAATGTTTTGTTATAAAACTAAACGTATACTTACTAAACAATCTCGCAATTGCACTTCTTGGTATTTACCTAAGGGAGTTGAAAATTCATATCTATCATAGACTCTGGGTCTGGAGTTCTTTCTTGTCCACCATAAAGCGGACCCAGGACTGAAATGCCAGAGAAGCTAATGTCTGGAAGGAGACAAGAGCCCGAGTATGGGTCCTTGCTCCGTTTATATTAGGATCAGAAGTCTTACAAGCCTTGATGGATGTCCACAAAGAGACAATGGAACCATGAACATTAACTCATGGGTATGAGGGAAAGAGGGTTTTGAGATATGTGGTGTTAGGGGTTTGGGTCAATACAAAACACAAGCCTGGTGGCCTTGTTTATAGCAGACAGGAGGCGCCTCCCCTGTTTACCTAAACTTGCCTAGGGGACAAGAAAGACAGAGCAGGCTCTCTCAGGGTCAACAAGGCACCTTTCTTTTGCTAATTAGCTCTGCTCTGGGCAACTTTGCCTGCTGTGGTCTATAGCGCTATTTACCTGTTTACCTATTTTGGTTCTTCCTTCCTGTGAAAGCAGCTTTCTGCTATTTTACTAATTTGGAGGTGGGGTGGAGAGGGGCTGAGGGCTTTTGCCCTGAATACATAATCTTGTTTACCTAACCTTGGATGTTTTCATCCTGTGGCTTTCTATTTCTTTATGCCTTGTAACCCATCAGTGTAAGCTCAGGGAATTCCTAAGCTTATTCCCCACACGTATGTACACAAAAACCTGCACATGGATGTTTATCACAGCTTTATTCATAATTGCCAAAACTTGGAAGCAAACACGATGTTCTCCAGTAGACTAATGGATAAATAAATTGTGGTACATCCAGACAAGGAAATATTATTCAGCACTAAAAAGAAATGAGCTGTCAAGCCATGAGAAGACATGAAGAAACTTAAGTGAATATTACTAAGTGAAAGAAGCCAATCTGAAAATGTTACAGACTGTATTATTTAACTAGTTGATATTCTGGAAAAGGTAAAACTTTGGAGACAGTAAAAAGATTAGTGGTATCAATGGTTGCCATTTGTGGGAGTGATGAAATGGTGGAGCATAGGGATTTTTAGAACAGTGAGAATACTCTTCATGAGGCCATAATGGTGGTACACGTCATTCTGCATTTGTCCAACCTATAGAATGTACAAAACCTAGAATAAACCATAATGTAAAACGTGGACTTTGGGTGACTATGGTGTGTCAGTGCAGGTTCATCAGTTGTAATAAATATACTAGTCCGGTGGGGAATGTTGTTAATGAGGAAGTTTCCCATGTGACACTGGGAATATATAGGAGATCTCTGTCTTGTTTCTGCTCAATTTTTCTGTGAAACTGAAACTGTTCTTTAAAATTGTCTTAAGAATAATTTTAAAACTTTGAACAAATTATGCGGAATGAACATAGGTTTGCTTTTAAAACCATAGACAGAGTTGAATAACTATTTTGGCTGCAACACAAGGTATTAACTGATTATCAAAATACCGAGTTATTCTAGGTGTACCTGGATTTGTTCTGTGGTTGAAAAAGACCCTTGGATGTCACAGGAAAGTTTGAAGAACTTTCTAGAAATCTCCTTTCAGATATTAACTATAAATCATTTCAAATTAGAAAGGTATTTTAATGTTACAGGATGTTGCATTTTGAAGTTCAACAGTTCCTCCTGGGGCATCTAATTCAGATCACTGTTTGAAAAATAAACACCAAATTGTTACAGAATAGAAAATGTTCTTTAAAAGAGATAAGCAGATGGAGTTTTTACTAATTACCAAGTACTGTTTAGTGCAGCTTAAGGTAAGAATCCATATAAACCTGTTTTCTAATCCAGCAGAATACATCACAGAAGGAATAGATAGGGTGTAAATGGCTGCCCTGTGTTTTGATATAAATAAGATCATTAGAGCTGCAAGAAAGAAAATGGCTTTTTTATAACTTGTATAGGGTCATTTTCTTTTATCATAATACTTAGAGACTGTTGTTTCATGCTGGATGGATCTACTTTGAACCAAACATATTTTAATGTAAACTGTAATCCATATTTGCTTCTTCAAGACCAACTCCCTAGATTTCTTTACTGTGGATCTCTTTACAGTTGTGTGCTCTTCTCTATTCATCAGAAGATAAATCAGTGCAGAGAAAATGAAGTTATCTCAAAAAGAACTCAAAACCAGTCCAAAGGGCTTTGAATTAGCACTCTACATAAAGGTTTTCTAGGATTACCAAAAGTTTAGGCTGTCCAAGTTATTGGACATAGACAGCTCTCTATGCAATTGAATTTCTGTTGTAACAAAAAGAATCCCAATTAAAAACTAAATCTTTCTAAGATTCCTACCATTAATTCTCTGATCAAGTGGCTAAGTGACTGTATTACCTAGAAAGGATGACAACTTATGTAATGTATTGCAGAAACTAGTTTCTCTGTTTTCAGGCAGAGTAGAAGGGAAGAAGATGAAAGGATCTGAAAAAGGATTCAGGAAGATACTGATAGGTGAATGAAATTTTGTGGGAGAAGGAGACAGGGGTCACTGACAACTCAGACTGTGTGAGGGCATTTGAGTTACAAAAAGAAAATCACCAGCCCATTTCTGGTTCTAAAAGGCAAATGAAAATGATTCCAGGGAATGTGATCGTATTTCATTGCATCCAGACATAATAGTTATTAAAGAGAAATAACAACCTTGCTTTATGACTATAGGAATTTATGATCCACCGCCTTTTCTCTCAAGGAATTTAAAACTTAGCTGAATTCACAAGCATACACAGAGTTAAAAACTACTGAAAGAGTTAAAGAGACTATAAGAAATTTGCACATGTCACTCCATAATTAATGACAAACGAACAATACAGAATATGTGGGTTCTGACTTCATTAGTTGGTGGCGAAGGTCAAGGCAGTCTTCAGGGAAGTGGCATTCCTTTTGGCTCCTCTTAGAAAGTCAGCCACTGTAGCAGCTAAAAATAAAAGAAGAATAAACAGAAGAAATGTATTTTAAATTAATATTCAAATGATTTTGAAATATTCAAGTTGAGCTACTGTGAGCATCAGTAATTACACCAAAAAATGAGTAAATGTTATAATTATAACTGCAGTAAAAATTATCCAGCAGTTTCAAGGAGAAGCTCTGCACAGCATATTGATCAGCAGTTATAGGGCTTTTCTTAAGGATGAAAGCAACCTGAAGATAACTTAAATTCAGTTTGTTCACATAGTGGATGTTCCAGTGGCTGAGCCACAAGACTATATGAGTAGCTAGCTTCACGAATTCTGGCCCCTACTGTTTACATCAAATGTAATAATCTTATATTAATACATTTCCTGGATTATACCACGGGGAGAAAAACTGCTCTCCATAGTTCTCTAAATTTCTCAGTTCAAACCAGTTAGCTAAGGAATTTTGGGTTAGAATCACTGTTCTCCATTTATTAGCCCCAATACAATTCTAAAACATGTTAATCGCATTGAAAATATTACATCTAGGATTATAAATTCAGACTTCTAATAGTGATCGGGAGAAGGAAGAATAACACCGCCTGTTACTCTGCCTATGTTTACTACCACTCTCTGCACCATGACCCCACCTGAATCCTGAGCCTCCCCCCTAATCTCTAGGCCTAACCCTGATCTTAAACATACCTAGGTTTTGTTCATTTGTTCATTTCTTTTTTAGATTCTACATGTAAGTGAAATAAATACATCAATACAGAGAACAAACTGGTGGTTGTCAGAGGGAAGGGGGTGGAGGGTAAGCAAAAGAGGTGAAGGGGATTAGGCGATACAAACTTCCTGTTATAAAATAAGTAAGTCATGGGGATGACAAGTAAAGCATAGGGAATATAGTCAATAATATTATAATAACATTGTAGGCTGACAGATGGTGACTACATTTATCATGGTGAGCATCTGTAATGTATGATTGTTGAATCACTTTGTTGTTCACCTGAAACTAGTGTAATGCATGTCAACCGTATTTCAATTAAACATTCACACACACACACACACACACACACACACACACGCACACACACGCACACACTCACACACTCACACACACACACAAAACATACCTAGGCTGGCTGCTAATAGTCTCTGCCTATTCATTCCATTCCAATCCTACATTTTATGTCTTTCTTTAGAAGATGGTACACAGTTTCCTATCAGGTTAAGTTAAACTCCTCAGCACTATATTGTAGGTTCTCCCCCATCAGACCCTACAAATACCTAATGATTTTCTTTCAGAGGCCCTCAGATTTCATTAACAGCTCTGGTTTACTTCTACATATTCACTTCCCCCAACCAAAGCAGTCAACTCCCTGTAGCCTCCTCACACTCTATGCCTCTGTGACTATTTTTCTGATAACCACACACCTGATCAACCCATAGTCTTCTGAAAAGCTACCGGCGCCTGTAAATACAACTTCATTTTCTAATTTACACCTTCTTCTGAACTTGTTGAATTCAGTCTTGTCTCACCAGCTCTGAGGTTTGCAGTCCCCACACCACCCACCATACTGCCATGTGTATGAAGTTGAATATGTATCTATTGAATGAATAAATGGAAAAAGGAGCAATTGAATTATTGAGTCTCTGGACGGCAGAGGATTCAGAGATTCTTGGAAATTTAGATGTCTAATAGTAAACATTGATTGATTGTGAAAATTTGCTTTTTGTATTTTACATTTATTAGGTTGATTTAATGCAACATAACTGTAAAATTCACTTATTTTTGCTGGAATTTTAATGGTGCTTATAATCTAGTGGAGGGAGAGAGAAAACAAACAAGTAAACACCCAAATAAACAAGACGATTTATCATTAATTTTTGCTACATATATAGTATACATGTTATATATTACCAGTTTATTGATAACTCTAAATTATGCAGTAGGATATAAATATGAATCTTTTCCCCAATGACTAGTTTCAGTGCTACTCGGCTAAATCTCTCCTACCCTATAATGACATCTTGGCCAGAAATCCCAACTTTCTAGTTGATCTAGCTATAAAAACTCAAGCCGTTAAAAAACTTTAATCTTTTTTTAAAGTTTTTATTTAAATTCCAGTTAGTTAACATACAGTGTCATGTTTGTTTCAGGCATATAATATAGTGATTCAACACTTCCATACATCACCCTGTGCTCATTACAAGTGCACTCCTTAATCCCCACCACCTATTTAACCCATCCCATTCTGGTAACCATCAGTTTTTCTCTATAGTTAAGAGTCTGTTTCCTGGTTTGCTTCTCATTTTCCCCCTTTGTTTGTTTGTTTTGTTTCTTAAATTCCACATATGAGGGTGCCTGGGTGACTAAGTCATTGAGCATCTGACTTCAGCTCAGGTCATGATCTCACAGTTCATGAGTTCGAATCCCACGTCGGGTGAGTGTGAGCCCTGCTTTGGGTGAGCATGAGCCCTGTTTTGGGTAAGACACGAGCCCTGAGTGAGCCTTGCTTCTCTCTCCCTCTCTCTGCTCCTCGTGGGATTCTATTTCTGCCCCTCACTCACTTGCACCCTCTCACTCTGTCTCTCAAAAAAAAAAAATCCACTTATGAGTGACATCATATGATATTTGTCTTTCTCTGACTGACTTATTCCAATTAGCATACTGTCTAGCTCCATCCGTGTCCTGGTAAATGGCAAATTTCATTCTTTTTATGGCTAAGCAATATTCTACTGTATATCTTTATACCATGTCTTGTTTTTCCACCTTATCAATCAATAGACATTTGGGCTGTTTCCATAATTTGGCTATTGTAGATAATGCTACTATAAACATCAGGGTGTGTGTATTGCTTTGAATTTGTATTTTTGTATTCCTAGTAGTGCAATTGCTGGATGGATCATGGAGTAGTTCTATTTTTAACTTTTTAAGGAACCTCCATACCATTTTCCAGAGTGTCTGCATCAATTTACATTCCTACCAGCTGTGCAAAAGGGTTCCCCTTTCTCCACATCCTCGCGAACACCTGTCATTTGTGTTGTTGATTTTAGCCATTCTAACAGGTGTGAAGTGATATCTTATTGTAGTTTTGATTTGCATTTCCCTGATGATGAGTGATATTGAGTATCTTTTCATGTGTCTGTTGGCCATCTGTAGATGTTCTTTGGAGAAATGTCCATTCATATCTTCTGCTCATTTTTAATTCAATTATTTGAGTTGTTGAGTTGTTGTTTTGTATGTTCTTTAAAGTTTTTGAATACTAACCCTTTATCAGATATGTCATTTTCAAATATCTTCTCCCATTCAGTAGGTTGCCTTTTAGTTTTGTTAATTATTTCCTTTGCTGTGCAAAAGTTTGTTGTTGTTGTTGTTGTTGTTTGATGTAGTCCCAATAGTTATTTTCTATTTCCCTTGCCTCAGGAGACAAACCTGGAAAAATGTTGCTACAGTTGATGTTAAAGCAGTTAACTGTCTATGTTCTCTTCTAGGATTTTAATGGTTTCAGGTCTCACACATAGGTCTTTTAATCCATTTTGAATTTATTTTTGTGTATGGTGTAAAAAAGTGGTTCTGTTTCATTCTTTTCCATGTTGCTGTCCAGTTTTCCCAAAACCATTTGCTGAAGAGACATTATTTTTCCCATTGGATATTCTTTCCTGCTTTTCAGAAGATTCAACAGATAATTGTGGGTTCGTTTCTGTCTGGGTTTTCTATTCTATTCTGTTGATCTCTGTGCCTATTTTTGTGCCACTACCATACTGTTTTGTTCACCACAGCTTTGAAGTCTGGAATCGTGATGCCTCCAACTTTGCTTTGCTTTGCTTTTTCAAGGTTGCTTTGGCTATTTGGGGTCTTTCATGGTTCCGCATAAATTTTAGGATGATTTGTTCTAGCTTTGTGGAAAACGCTGTTGGTATTTTGATAGAGATTGCATTAAATGTAGAGATTCCTTTGAGTAGTATAGACATTTTAACAATTTATTCTTACAGTTTGTGAACACAGAATGTCTTTCAATTTTTTTGTGTTGTCTTCAATTTCTTTCATTTGTGTTTTATAGTTTTCAGAGTACAGATCTTTTACCTCTTGGTTGGGTTTATTCCTAGGTATCTTTTTGGTTTTGGTGCAATTATAAATGAGATTGATTCCTTAATTTCTCTTCCTGCTCCTTCATTATTGGTGTACAGAAATGCAACAGGGTTCTGTATGTTGATTTTGTATCCTGTGACTTTACTGAATTCTAGCAGTTTTAGCAGTTTTTTGACGGAGTTTTTTGGGCTTTCTAGTTATATAATATCATGTCATTTGCAAATAGTGAAAGTTTTATTTCTTCCTTACCAATTTTGATGCCTTTTATTGTCTTTTTGTTATCTGATTGCTGTGGCTAGGACTTTCAGTACTATGTTGAATAAAAGTGGTGAGAGTAGACATCCCTGTCTTGTTCCTGACCATAGAGGAAAAATTATCAGTTTCTCCCCATGTAGGATGATATTAGCTGTGGGTTTTTCATATATGGCCTTTATTATGCCGAGGTATGTTCCCTCCAGACTTACTATGTTGAGGGTTTTTATCATGAGTGGATGTGGTACTATGTCAGATGCTTTTTCTGCATCTATTGAAATGATCATATGGTTCGTATCCTTTCTTTTATTAGTGTGATGTAACACATTGATTTGCAAACATTGAACCACCCTTGCAAGCCAGGAATAAATGCCACTTGATTAAACGTTTAATCTTCAACTCAGTTTATATCCCATTTCTTTTCCTCTCTCTAGTACAATCTTTAGCTGGGAATCTGGATTCAAAGAGTGGAGAAGGCAAATGTATGGTATGGCTCTGATAGCACTCAGCCTGTTCTGTTACTGAGGTGGGATATGGCTCAATCCTGGATACTTTTTAAAGTATATATTTGGTGAAATTTCTCATTCTTGCATAGTGAAGAAGCCTATTCCCTCTCTGAATTCTGCCATATCTTTCCAATTCTCTCCTCTGCTCATTTAGACACAGGGGCAGCTCTTAAGTCTGTTGCCTAGGCATACATTCACAAAGTAAACAAAATGGCCCCCATTTTGTAGGATGGGTGCTTTGGGGTCCTTTGGAGTCCTATTGGTTTATGAGAGGGAAAGAACCTCTCATAATGAACCAGGTAAACTCTTCCACTTTGAACAGGTCATTCTTTAAGGGCAACCATCTCTGTGACTCTCATCCAAATCTGCCCTTTTTCTACTGCATCACCTCACCATCTCTCAGCTTCAGTCTCCTCTAGTCTTTTCATGTAGGAAGGATGCATTAAAATATTCCCATCTTGTGCTTTACAGTTTCTTTAAGCTGGATGCCCTTGTTCTGCTTGAAAATGTTTTCTTTTAGTCCTCAGTAGGCTCTAGTCCTCAATGCTTAAGCACCAGGAAATGCCCGAATCATTACATCTACTTTCCTTTCTCTGTCTTCCTTCCCTGTGAAGTTAGAAAAGTTTAAATTTCTTTTCAGTGTTGCTATTTGCATGGCTGTCACCATGGTGACAATAATCCAAGACAAAAAGATACCAGTATATGCGGACAAGAGATATAGAGTGATTCAAGACTGTAACTGTATAAAATTATCTACAAAAAGTGTCTCGGTGATACCCACCACCATCTCCCCAGACCCATGAAGCATCATTGCAGATAGACAGCCTGATTAGAAGTAAGAATCCTGCTGAGTCTTTGGAAAAACTTTCTATTTTCTTGGGCACTTGTAGCTTTGGATATGGTAACTGCCCAACAGCCTGCCCAGTAGTAGTTCTGAGTAACTGATAAAATCCTGAGTCATCACAATGAAGCTGAGTGTATTGAAATTCTGTCCTATCTAGATTGCCTGGCTTTCCATCCATACCACTGCTTTCTGGCTGCCTCTCATGTAGTCATATGTACCTTTACCATTTGCTTGCACTTGGACTCATGATTGGTTTGGCAAATACACTGTTCCTGGCACATGAAAACAACAATGATAAACTTTTCAATAGTGTCAATAGCTGATGATCAAGTGCAATTTTCAGAGTTCAACTACAACTGCTTCAGCCTCAGAAGGGAGTACTTCTTTTGCTGTTTGTTAGAAGTAAAAATGAAGCAACGAAGCAGGTTTGTTTCTCTTATACGTATTTTCTTTCTGGATCTTTTCACATGATCATAATCTGAGATAAGTGACAAACTGTTCTTTTTTTTTTCAGCTGGATGAGCAATTAAAGTAAAAGCATATGTGTTTGCCTGACTTTCACGATAACAATTTTGTAGACGAGCACTGAATATTTTGCATTTTGGGAGACTACTAAGTGATTTAAGCAACTGAAGTCAAAATTGACATAGAAAAACAGTGAGAGGACAGTCAAATGAACAATTAATTTTTCATGTCCATTTGAAAAGAAAATATCTGAATAGATGAGCACATCAAAGTAATATTTGCACAGGGGTTTCAATGTCTACCATACCTTGAAATTTTTATTTTATTTAACAAACATGTATAACATTCTATGTATAAACCATGCTTATTTTGAGGTGAGGATTTATAAATGTTAACTCATTTAATCTTTATAGCAACTAAATGGCTTGGATGTTATAATTACCATCCCCATTTTATACAATAGGAAACTAAGGCAATGAATGGTAAATAATTCCCAAGGTTCACACAGTGAGGGAAGCATGGAGGTTGGACTTGCACACAGATAGTCCAGCTCAGACTTGTAGGCTTTAACTTGTACACTGGGCTACAAAGAGACCAGCCTCTCGGTCACAGTCCGACCTTGCTGAGCATGTGTGGTGAGTGTGTGAGCTCTGCAGCCAGGTAGGCATGAGTTTAAAAACCTGGCTCGGCCACATGCCGGATTTGTGACCTTGGGCAAGTACCTGCAGTGCTCCATCATCTATATGCCATTTTTTTTTTCCTGAAAACAAATTTTATTTAAATAAGGATTTAAATGCATTATATAACATTAAAATTGAAGGAAAAAATAAACTAAACACCAGTCTGTTACTTCACATGGCTTTGGGCCACTATTGCTGGTAAGTTGCAAGCTCTACAGCTGACTACGTGACTGATATATCGGTTTGAAGTTTGTCCCCTTGTCAGAAGTTTAACTCTGATAGAAGGTTCACCTCATATTCTGGTGTTTGGACATCGATTAGCTAGGACATGTCTGGTCACAAGACCTTGGTGGCAAGCCAGAGGCAGTATCACACCCTCCTAGGGGGAAGGTGGCCGCTCCAAGCTCTGCCCACCTGGTCAGGTTGGAGACCCCAGGGATCTTTCTTTGACTACCAATGACTCCCTGTAATCATACAGCTGCTGTTCTTGCCTTACCCCATCCTGTCCTCTCAGCTTCACTGTGGGCTGTTTAGGTGGTGAACATTCCTGTTCACCTGTTCAGGTGGTAAACAGCCCATGGTGTCCCTCATAAGGCAGGGAACTCTGAAGAGGGAGAGCCGAGGAGCTTCTGGTCATACATGGCCATCTGTGATCTTGGGACTCTAGGCTTGACTGAAATATCATGTAACTGCTTGGTTTTAGGCCAAACACTGCTAGGTGCCTCCTGCTTGCCCTCTGTTTAATTGAGGGACTTCAAGACTAGACAGCAAGTTTCTTTTCAGTTTATTGCATGAATGAGTTGTGTTAGTCTACGTTAAAACCAGACCCTAAATATTTACATTATACAAGCTGTTGGGTTTTCAAATTTGTGACAGGGGACGGAAGGGAAATTCTACTCATTGCAAGGATATCCTCACTCAAGTTTTAGTGAGCCCAAAGCACTTTGGACCCATGGACCTTCAGCTGGTCATCTTTAGCTGGTCCAGTCTCTGCGAGGAACTGGCATATGTTCTTGTGCTGGTCGCTCTGTAGCAGAATTACTTCTCCATATTGTGGATGCTCAATTACAGTACCATTGCAGGCAGATTTCTTCGTAAACGCCTTCACTACTTTCTTTTTATTGTAATCGTCAGTGATCCCTTGGACAGTGTAAGGGTATTCCTGCCATTTCTCTGTTGAATTCTTGTAAGGATGTAATCCTCAGTGCCAGCAGGAAGCAGATCGTCATCAAAGGGGTCAAAAGAGTGGAGGTTCTGGATAACATATGTACAATAAGTTTCCCTTCCTTCGGTGGAAACTGCAGAAAGCAGTGGGAGAAGGCAGGCAGGAGTGGTGGGGGTATAGAGCATTCGGAAATATGGAGGTTACAAGGGGAGGCTGCTAAGTCCTCAGCAACAGCTCAGTGACTAGAATGTATGCCATTTATTCCAAGGGTTTGGGATGGGGGAGGAGACATAAATATATAATACACATAAGAGAAAGCATTTAGAATTATGTTAGGCACAAGGACAGCAATAAAGTGGGTCATTTATTAATATTTCTATTAGATAATAATAAGGAACATGGAATGTGCCAATCACCACCACCAGTCCAGTCCAAGCAATCACATCTGTTGCCTAGACTATTGCTCTTGACTTCCATTCTGACTCCACACCTTTAGCCCTACCTCCAGCCCAGAGCGAATCCTTTTTAAACTGCAAATTTGATTGTGTCCATTTAAGTATAGATCATTCAGTGATTCTCAAGATTCCTATGTTAAAATGCAGAAGAAACCTTACCAGGGCTTGCCTGATCTGGTACCTTCCCACATTTCAGTCCCATTTCAAGCATTCTCTTTCATGTACCTCACGCTTATGGTAAGGAGACTAGAGACTGACCCCCCCCCCCCCCAAATCAGCAATCTCAATGCTGCTCATTAATTCCACAGGCATTTGTTGAATGTCTACTCAAGTTGCAGGTGCCAGGGGCGCCTGGGTGGCGCAGTCGGTTAAGCGTCCGACTTCAGCCAGGTCACGATCTCGCGGTCCGTGAGTTCGAGCCCCGCGTCAGGCTCTGGGCTGATGGCTCAGAGCCTGGAGCCTGTTTCCGATTCTGTGTCTCCCTCTCTCTCTGCCCCTCCCCCGTTCATGCTCTGTCTCTCTCTGTCCCAAAAATAAATAAACGTTGAAAAAAAAAAAAAAAAAAAAAAGTTGCAGGTGCCAAAAGAGCATAAAGTGGAGGTATCCAGGGGTCCTTTCCCAAACATGTGAACATTAATAGGAATGTACACAACACTATTTGTATGGCCCCATCTCTCCTTTCCTTTTCAAGCAAACTTCCTGCCCAAGCCTGCTTTTACCACTGGCCTTCTAATGGCTTAAATTTGACTTTTGCCTCCACTCAACCTCTGAAACCATTCTCACTCAGATTATAAATGAGATCTGTGGCAGTTTTTGAGAGTTGTCTGTCTACTACCCATTTCTGTCTTCTTTTTAGAGAGAGAGAATGCTTAGGACAATAGTGAGCCAGCTTAATAAAAACAAAACAAAACAAAACTGTATCACCCTTATTCCTTTGCAGCTTTGAAACTGTAATTAGCAGTCTACAGAGGATTTCTGGGAAAGATGCATTTGCTGATTAAACAAACAAACAAACAAACAAAAAAGTGCTGAACTTTCCTCCTTGTTATTTGTTCCTTGTAGTGTAGATGTGAGGCTGGAGGTGGACCAGCCACATGGTGATCATAATATGACCATAACTATGAAAAACTATTTGTAAAGAAAATGAAACACGAAGGCGCCGGGGACATTGATGAGGTTGTGAAGCCCCTGAAGGACTCTTAAAACCTTCTGTTTCTTAAATTTGTAACATGATCAACAGATATCTGTTTATGTAGCCAAACACAGTTTGTAACTGATACACAATCCTAAAACTAACTTCAATAAGCAATGTTTGTTTATTTATATTTCTGAAGCATTTTTTTTTAATTTTTTTTTTCCAACGTTTTTATTTATTTTTGGGACAGAGAGAGACAGAGCATGAACGGGGGAGGGGCAGAGAGAGAGGGAGACACAGAATCAGAAACAGGCTCCAGGCTCCGAGCCATCAGCCCAGAGCCTGACGTGGGGCTCGAACTCCCGGACCGCGAGATCGTGACCTGGCTGAAGTCGGACGCTTAACCGACTGCACCACCCAGGCGCCCCTGAAGCATTTTAATGTATTTGTTGCTGATGATTAATTTTCCCCCACTTGAAACCATTTATATACCAGTTTTGGTGTTACAACTCATTCTTTTTCTTTCTTTCCATCTTCCTGTGGCTTCTTCTTAGTCTCTATTCTAGGTTCCTCTTCTTCTGATCATCCATCGATCGTATGTTGACACTTCTCATTTTTCTTTAAGGTGTCCTCTTACTTTTTATTCTCTGCAATTCTACCTGAAAGATGTCATCTACATCAAGGCTGTTACTACAAAATACATGCCCCAAACTTACAAATCTTTGTGTTTCTGGTCCAGTGCTCTTTTCTTAACTCTAGGCTTAAATAACAAATGACCTGTAGAACATTTATACCCGGATATGCCATAGCGACTTCCAATTTAGGACTTCAAAGACTGATATTGAAATCTCAAGTTTTTGCCACAATTCTGGAAAGAATTACCTCCCTTTTTGTACCTTCATTACACCATGTGATTTTTATTACAGCATTTACCAGATTTACAGTAGCATTTTATTATAGCATTTACCAGATTTACAGTTTATGGCACACATAAGAAGAAAATGCAAGTCAGCATGGCTTAAACAAAAGGAAATGTATTATCCCTCATAACAGTATCTAAAGGTTGGGAGCTCCAGAGTTAGTGAATTCAGCAGGTCAGTAATAATATCAAGAACCCTGGTCATTTCAGTCTCTTTATTCTCCCATCTTTGTTGTGCCACCTGATGATTGACATGGGTTCAGGCCTCAAATCCAAACACGTACAAGTCTAGAAGAAGAGAACATCTTTTGCCTATGTATCTCCTTTATAGAACAGAAAGAATGCCTTCATGGAAGCTGCCCAGAAGATTCACCTTCATTATCCAGAATTATAAATCATGTTCTTTTTTAAAGCAATCCTTAGAAAAGAGAATGGGATCGCTGTGTGTTTACATATTTTTATGTTCTCCCTATTGAGTTTTGAGTTTCTTATCACTAGTTTTTATTTTTTGTCTCTACCACATCTTAACGGTATTCCCAGACACAGTAGATATTCAGTAAAAGTTGAATGAATTCATTTTGGTCTGGAGATCTGAAGAAGATCTGACCTAAACAAACTGACTTTGAAAATATATATACCTGTTATATGAAAGGGGACATTAACGAACTCAATTCACAAATGAAACAATGATTTAGAACTCTGGAATGAAAGTAGTTGTATCATAAAGAATCATAGAAGATGATCTGTACACAGAGATGATCTGTGATATTGGTGAAATTTCAGAATACTACAGAATTTCTCATGGAATACAGTACATTCTGACTAGGTATTCTGTAATTCCACTGATGGGAAAAATGTAAAATAAACATAATTTCAAGATATCAATCAATTTCTATTTAGCCCGTACCTATTATTTTTCACTGTTCTATGCAGAACATCATTTATCCTTATGAAGTGGTCCCTTTATTCATTAAACTTATTTGTTGGGGTAACAGGATTGAAGCAAAGGTAAAACATTGGGTGATAACATCAATTGTTGATACATAGGTGTAAAACATTACAGTAAGAGCTGTGGAAGTCCTAATGGGATGAGGAGTTGGCTTTGGGCTCTGAAAGCTTGCTTATTACTAGCCTTTTGCCTTTGGTCAAGTTTTTAAACATTTCCAAACCCCACCTGTTATGTATAAAATAAGGGTAATAAGACAGATTTTATAACATTTTCAACAAATAACATTTATATCTACTTTTCATTTATGTGCCAGAACCTCTCAGATTTACATTTCCAACATCGTGAAGATATCTCAGAGGCATCTCAAACTAAGTAACGGTATAAAAATGAGCTTTGAAGCTGACTTCACAATTTTATTTCTTCAGAGTTTCCTACTTCAGTACATTTTGCTTCATTGATGAATCCTAGGAGAGACTATTGAAATATGTTTCACTATCATTCCTCATAGTCAATCTATAATCAATACTATATATTCTTGTGCTAATATATCTGGTCTCAACAGACACTTCTCCATCTCTTCCACCAGAGACTCACAGAGTAGGTTGGCATTTTAGTCTACATAAATATTTTGTCATTTTATTGATGGAAATGTCTTCATCAGCTCCTATCTAGACTTCTGTAAAACACTCCTTGCCCGATAAGACATCCTCTCCCCTCCCCACCATCAGCTTCTACCTCCAGACTGCCTAATTCTTTATTTAATACAATTGTCCTCTGCCTAATCCCTATGGATTTTCATTTCACCAAAGGCAAAGTTCAAAGCTGTTGGTGTGTTTTCTTGAAGGCAGCCTCTCCTTACCTTCCTGGGCTAATCTTGAGTATTCTGAGCCCTGTCTGCTCAGGCCTTTCACACCCATTGTGTCACCACCCCCGTGTGACTGATTCCTCCTATTGTGAAATTTCCCTCTTTCATATGAGCCTTTTCTGACCAACCCTCTCTCTCTCTCTCTCTCTCACTCTCTCTCTCTCTCTCTCTCTCACTCTAATTTTACCAGACATTACAGTTTTCTCTGATATACACAAAAATACATTTTTTTTTATTTTTGGCAAAATGTTAAACAGTGCTTGCACTTACATTTTTGTTTATCAAACATTTTTGATAATGGCAATATATACATTCTAATTAAATAAGTCAGTCGACTGTTCTCACACAACTATGTAAGCACATAAGCAAACCATTATTTATATAAAATATAATTAATTGGAAAATAGTGGTCATATGTCCTGTCCCAGGAGGACACTGATGGGCATTAGGCAGTTAATGCACATCAACCATAATTCATAACTGCAAACTGAAAGCACAAAATGGCAATTGCCTCTAATGTTAATCTGCAGAATTTCTTCTTCCAGAGATTCAACATTTCTGTAGGCCAATCTGGGATGTTTAACAGTTTCTGTGTTGAGGGGTACCTGGGTGGCTCAGTTGGCTGAGCATCTGACTCTTGCTTTCAATCCAGGTCACGATTCAAGGGTCATGGGATCAAGCTTGCATTGGGCTCTGTGCTGAGCATGGATCCTGCTTGACATTTGACATTCTGTCTCTTCCTTTGCCCCTCTCCCCATCTTGTGCTTGCTCTCTTTCACTCTCTCTCACTAAAATAAAACATGAAACAAATTTTTTTAAAAAAGTTTCTATGTTGGGTGGAAGGAGGGATGGATCACTCTGCTTTGTTAGTAAAGTGGGTAGAGATATTCTCAGACAGAAGTCTCTGGCATTTGGATAATGTGACCATGATAACTGAGCTCCCAACTGTTCACATGTGGTTAAACAGGGGACCCTAAGGCCAGTGGACAGTTGTGTTGCAGTGAAACATTTATTTCAGGACCCAAAGTCCTGGGGGAAGGAACAGGTTGCTTCAAGTTTAATGATTGGAAGTTCAGTTCTTTTTAAGTGTTTGGGGAAAAAAGTTGAAATTACAATCCTTCACTCTCCTCTCTCATTTACCATTATATGTAGGTGAGTGGGGGATAGTGAACAATAAATTGCACTACTTAGAGATATAGGCTAAGCCGTTTTTTGGGCAGCAGTGTCAATAAAGTACACATATAACATCAGTTTCCTATTACACACATCATTCAGAGTCATATATTACTCAGTATAATGGAAAAAAGGGAGACCAAAATCTAAAATGAAAAGAGAAATTGAAGTACAACCAGAGCAAGTAGCAGCTGAGCCAACAGCAGCCAGCACTGTGAAACATTTAGTGAGTTCTCCTGGAAAACAAGTGCTTCTGGCATTAATGACCCTCGATGTCACGTCCCAGAAAGCTGTCAAGCAGCTGGGGTGCAAGAATATTGGAAGCAAATTTTTCTTGCTATTCTCAAGTAATTGGAAATAAATAGACGACTGCCCCCACACATCGCCCTGCAGATTGTGATTTAGTTCAAGAGTTTTGAAGGTGAATGTTTCTGTCTGTTTGCATTGACTTTGATGTGGATTTTTCAAAGTGGGTGTGATAGGACAGTCATCATGAAGTTATGTCATGGGTGCAAAAATGAGTGTTTCTTGAGGCACAGGTTGGTGGTGGTGGGGAGGGTTATCTATTCATCCTTCTACTTCTCTCTACACCCAAATCTAATCACACTTCTGCCCAGATGTTGTCAGAGGCTAATACTGGTTCCAAAATGGCTGTTCAATCAGCCCTAGAACCAACTCCCCAAGCATGGTTAGTGTTCATTCTGCTTTACTCAATAGATAGATTTCCAAATAGTTGCAATTACTTATTTATTTTCTAACTATACACAGAATCCAATTTTTATTGCTCTGAGAAGGCCAGCTAAGAAAAACATCTTTCTGCAGAGAAAAATTTCTTTCTGATACACACACACCGAAAATATGCACACAATGTACTCATTCTGAAGGATTTCTAAATGCTAAGTTTATAAAACACTTTGCAAAATATGGTACTAGTCAGGGATTATTTTGCCAGATCCGCCCCATAAATTTGGAAAGAGCTCACTTTCTATTGTTTGTGAAAACTTAGATTTTTATAATGAGATTAAGAAGGGTCCTAATAAATTGAATTCTTATCTTACTTTCTAAAGGAATTTTCATATAAAATTTCACTTTTATTCCATTTCAGTTTTCTGTTTCTTAACACCTTAATGTCACTATCTCATATGTATTTTCTCTTGTTTTATGTTTGTGTATTTTCAATCTGTTTCTTTTCATTTGTAACTTTAATATTCCTTTTTATCAAGGAGTATTTATTAGAACCCCAACATGAATGACAAGGAATTATAAATTTCTATTATTCCCATGCTCTCCTGCCCACCCTCCAAAATTAGTATTGTCATAAATTACATGAAGTTTAAGGAGTGTATATGAAAATAATATTAAGGATTTTAAAATAAGCAATTCAAAAATATCCTGTCCTCTGTCTTGGTTTTTTAACTTTATCAATGATTATTAAGACCCCATGCCATGAAACAGAGGTCAATAAACCATTCTTTTCATTCTTACAGATCTTTTTTTCTTCCTTAATTTAAACTTTACTTGTATCTGTATATTTTTATAAATATTTGAGTTGTTACATCTGCAAGTTTCAATAATATACCCATATTACCTAGCTATAAGGTTTAAAAAAATGTCTGTGGACTATCACCTATCTAAAATGACAAAGGAGTCACCCTGCTTAAATAGAATCTGACCATTTCACACCTCTCTTGTTTCATTAGTATATTTTTATTTCTACATCATTTATATTATGTAAAGTGTATTTTTCCTTAAGCCAACGATAGATCTGGGTTTGATGGGTTCCAGAGCTTGAACAATTTGGCTCTTTTTAATTAAAAAAATACAAAACTATAATTGAGAAAATAGGTTAAAGAAAACTATTATTTCTTTTGACTGAAGAATCACAACAAATTAGAAATATCAAAAAAATAAATAAATAAAGCCTTCTCCAAATCTAGGGAAATTGCGTATTTTTTATTAACAGTCAGATACACCTGTCTGTTTATATGTTTATTCCTTTATTTTTTTCTTTTGGCTGCACATTCTGATGACCTTTTCATGTGACATTGATTTTTGTAATATTTTCTATAATATCAATAAAAATATAATTCAGTCTCTTTTCTAGAGTGGTCAATTGATTTTTTTTTACAGCTAGAAAAGTTCCTTGTAGCTTCCTAATTTGTTTTTGGTAATGGTATGCAAAATTATATTATTCTTATAAAATGTAGGATAATCTTTATTGGGTTTTCTTTTATAATAAGCTCTACAATCTCAGAGCATTTACCTTTTCTTGCACCATGATTAAACACTCTTAAAAAGTAAAGTCACTTATTAATCCATGTTTTCTTTGTATGTTATTTGCTGCACCAGTGGCCATTTTCCACACAATTTCATCCAGAGCCCTCAGAGATCAGGGCAAGATATATCACTGTGTACACTAAGGCACCATCCAGGGTATGAGTTCCCACACAAACAGGTTACTGATTTTGGCCTTGGTACAGATTAATGCTCTGCATGCACAGGATTTCTATTTCACACAATTCTCATTAAAAAATGTTAAAAATGAATATAGTGCATTTATAATTATATATGCTTTTATGAATATGAGAAAACATGGATTTTTTGAGTAGGTGATGATAACAAAATGTTTGATAATTGAAAAACATTTTTCAGGAACTAGACCTAGCTCCATCTTTTCCAACCTTGCTCTCTTTTGCTATTCACACACTTTGGGTGCTTAAGCATTTACATTGACAAAAAACCTTTAGCTTTGCAACACTGTAACTTGATATAGGTAATGCTGAGTGGTGGGAGGTAGTTCTACTTTGGTCCATGGAAATTACAGTTAATCACGTGAATATGTCACATTGAATCCCAACTCAAAAATATTCCCAAATCAATTTTTTCTTCAGTGACTCCCCAAAATGCCCATGGCTTTTCCAACAGAAGGGGAATATAGATAATAGGGAAACTGAAGTAGAGACCAAAGTTCTTCCTATAGTAGCTAAAATTAAATATCTGTGACCACACATGAATATAAGACTAGGAAGTCCTGACCCCAAAATGCATGCACCTGGCATTGGATCTTGAATTAGACACTCACTATCTTCAGGGAATTGTTCCCATGTTTGTGTTACTTTTAAATGGATTCTGTATTCACCATCTATTTTTACATGTTTTTCTCTTTGCTTTTTGGTTGGATAAAGATGTATTTTTTAGTTATTCTTTAATAAGACATAATTGGGTAAACTGTTTAAAGTTTGAAAGTATCTGTCAACTGACTTTGAACCTATGTGATAGTTCTGGCTGAAAAGAAAGCATAAACAGTGTAGTTTTGGAAAAATATGAGTAACACTGTCTCTAACTTTGAGGATGTCTTAGGAGGTTTGCAGCCAATCTACTATTTCTGCCTTTACAGATGAGTTGATTTTTAAAATTGTTTTGACTTATATGCCCTGAGGTTTCTTTCTTTACCTCTTAAGTCCAGTAATGTACCCAGGATTTATATCCAGGGTGATACATACCAGATTTCCCTGGGATATATATATTTTTTCAACTTGTATATTTTAGTCTTTACTTTTCTTCCGAAAATTTTCTTGAATTATATCTTTTTTTTTTTTTTTTTCTCATTCATTGTACTGGGACACCAATTATGCTTATAATCCCTTACTTAGCCTGTATTTACATCTAGCTTTATATCACAAATCATTTCAACTTTTTTTTTTTTAATTTAACTTTAATCCCCTTTTAAAACTTATTTTCATGTCCTTGGTGTGTTTTCAATGGTGGTCATTCTCCTGTGTTGTAGCTTCTAATATAGCCTTAATTTTTTTCCCATACTTTTCTAAGTTATTCAGTCTATCTATGTTGTGTTAGTATTTGGTCCTTAAAACAATTTACATCTTCTTCAAGAGTTTGTTTCATAGGGTGTATTTGTTTTGTTAAAATCCTTAATTTTCTTCAAATTTATCTGTTCTGTGGAAAAGTTTTAATTCTTGTTCTCAGTGTTTTCAATGGATTGATTTCCTGTCCTTCATAGAAGTCATGTGAATATTACAAATCTTGATGTGAAGGTCATTATTTCTGGGCCAGGTGTCTGGTGAGGGAACAGTGAGCCCCTGAGCCAGGTCTGTCTGTGCATGTATGTTCAATTGCATAAATGAGAAGACTGGAGACCGACAGAGACAGAGGCAGAAAGAGAGAGTTGGTTTAACACTTTTCCTCAATAACTAAATGTGGCAGCTGGGAGGGTCCTCACAAAATGTTGCTGTTATGACAGCAATAGTTTTCAAAAATGTCATATTGGTACACTGTGTCTTTCTTCCTCAGCTATTCCAGAGAGCCAATGGGGGCCCCAAGAAGCATTAGCAGTCAGCCTGTGTACTCCAAAACCCCTTATTTCAAAGACAGAGCTGTGTTTCCAGTCATATAATTGTACCATTTTTGGAGAGAATGCTCTGTTCTTCAGCTCTTTTTGGGATACACAGTTATAGGTATTCCTGCATAGCATCTTCCCCCAGCAGGTAGCTGTTTCTCCTACCCGGGTGATTCTTAGATTCATTACAAAGATTCTCATTTTTCCTGTGGTTTTCATTTGGCTTGAGGAGGTACAAGGCGAGGGAGCAGATATATTCTTACTTTGCCAAAATAACGTCAGGACCCTGCCTTGGATCAACATTCATAGGTAAACCTATATTCTCCTTCATTTATTTTTACCCAAGAGCATATAAGTATTCACTTGATCTTCTCATTTGTTTTGCAATAGCTAATGACAAAATATTACAGTGTTTTGGGATTCTTTTTTTTCCTTTTAAAAATAATACTGTGTGTCTAAAGTAACTCATAACCTCTATTTCTCTGATACCCTTTTGTTTCTCATTTTCATCTTTATGATCTTTTTAAAGAAACCAAGAAACAACTTTATTTTGTACTTTGGAAAAGGTAAGTTCCATCTGAGTCAAATGTGAAAAAGTGTTTGTTTGTTTGTTTTTCCAGTTTAAAATAACAGTAATACGTTAAGAAAACCTTAGAACTGTTACACTAGATTCAAATTCAATGATGTCTTCTGAGCATGAGCAATGGAGACTCCAAGAAGTATGTGGGAAAAAATTCTGATACTCAGTTTGAAAATAAATGGTCAGATGTGTGGTTTAAGAAATTTAGTGGTTTTAGAAATTTAGAAATTTAGAAATTTAGTTTACATTTATTAAGCAATTACATATAAAGTAACTAGAACAATGTGTAATTTATAGTATTTGACCAAAACAAGTTAGTTCCTTTCCCTACTCAATGAAACTTGGGCAAGCTTTGCCCTTGGTAGAAAAAAAAGTGAAGAATGCCAGAATTGCATGACACCGTCCTAGGATATGTGATTAGACTTCAATGTGATTAAAGAATTCTGCAATACCAGCAAGAACAGGGAGTGTGAAAGAATGTTTCTTATTTCTTCTTACTCAGTACTTCAATAATCTGTCTGCTGTGAACCTCTGAGCTCTCATTCCTGTATGCCAGTTGCCAATTCACAGGCAATGTTAAGGTTGATGCTAAGAAGACCTGACAGCACAGAGCAGAAAGGCACCAAAATAATCATATGCCCCTGAGTGGCCCTGTGGACATAGACACTATAAGATGTAGAAATCAGGCCACAGAGCAAGAAAGCATCATTTCAATGTCTCTGGGGCCTGTAGGAGTCAAAATAAAGCAACTATCAGAACAAAAAGTCTTTCGCCATTGGTTTGCATGTGATGTCATGGCAATTTTGATTATAATTTTATGCCATTACTAAGTCTGCGTTGCAAAGAAAAAAATGTTTCCTACCTTCCCCATAGTATATGTGATCTTTTTTTTTTATCTGATACCCTCCTTTTCTTCCACTACAACCCTGCACCCTTATAGAAAATGCATACTGTGTTACAATTATTTTTATGGATTTGTTTTACTAAAGGCTGAGACTGGGTGACATAACTAGTAGATGGGAGAAGAAGAAATACATATCCCTCTAACACCAGATGATGCTACATGGGTTTAAGGGAAGGATCTGAAGATAGCCTCCATGTAGGGGTTTTCATTAAGGAAATGTATGCGACAATGGATACTTGGACACATACTCTGTACCTGTTAAGTATATGCAATAGCACCAGGTCATGATAAAACGACAGAAGTTTTAAGAGTTAAAAAATTTTAAATCGTAACTCTTCAGTGAGTTTCCAAACTATCAGGAGAGTCTAGATTAAAATATACAGAATGATTACAAACAACATTGGGTAACTACTGCTCATAATTATTTGATTCTCAATCATACAGATAAAAATGAAATTATTATTGATGTAAGCTTGAGATACACATTGAATCTATTTTTTTTACATTTTTAATGGCCATTGTTATATAATGAGAGAACCTGAGATTTCTAAATGGTCCAGGAATGTGAACCCAGTAACCACAATAAGCCAAGATTATGGAAATATTTCTGAAGAACAATCAGTCATTTAGATATCACATATTTCTGGTTACATGAGTCTAATGACTTGGTTGAAAAGATAAAAAAAAATGACCTGTTATATAAATAAGTGTTGGTTCTGTCTGTCCAGGCAATGCAGTACCTGTTATTAACTAAATAATTTCTTAAAGTTCTCATGTGCTCTTCAGATAATTTAACATGTTATAGATATTCTTGGAGTCGATATGCGATATGTTAGGCAGCTGCTCATAAGCCCACAAATGGTATGGATTTAAATTTAAAAGTATGTGAAGAATAGATCCCCAGTGACACCATTGTAATGTACCCCCAATACTTGCTGGGTGATCTATGAAATGAGCACATGGAATTTTAGTTGAAAAATCTATCATGACCCAACGAGATGCATACGTTAGGTAAAAATGCCCTTTCAGAGTACATAGATTCTAATTCAGTGAGTTAAGTTGGTTACAGACATAAGCAAAGCATGCTATCCTTGTGCTTTCTGCCTTTCATAAGGGTGGAGGAGGGGAAAGGAGAGAGAAATAGTGCAAATTGAGTTCTATTTTTGACTAATTGTAATACAAACTGTGTTGTATCACCCTTGATTTTATAAATACTTTGAAATAAAGTGTAGTGATTGCATAATAGCCCATCAAATGGGTGGTTGATTAGTTCAGTCAGTTTTATATGTAGTTTAGCTATTATTTTCTACTAGAATAGAAGAAACTAAGCAAAACTGTCACCATCATGGTGATGCTTGGCAGATGGGAACCAAGGATCAGTCCCACTTGTAATATGCAAGTAATAATTACTTCTTTTCATCTGATCCCCAATTCTCAAGTCAATACCATTTTAGAACCATTATTTCCTCAATTATTACAAGTCTGACTTATACGGAGGGACATTGATGATCCTACCTGTCCATCCTCACTTGAGCTATTGTGTCGTGCAGGTTCCTTTATCTTTTATCACACAGGCTATTTGGGATGTTATAACATTTTTGTTCTGGGAATTTTCTTTCAAATGCAATTTATTATTTTCCTTGAACTTCAGTGTTTCTAGAAAATGGTCTCCTCTCATTCCAACACACACCAAAAATTTTCTTCCTCAGTAAAAGCCTTTAAGGTTCATGTTGTTAGTGTATGTTGCTTGCTTCTGGTGAACAAGAGACAGAGAAAGTAGTGACTAATATCAGAATCATGAGTGAAGATATGTTTTATTCATAAACTTTGTACCTCCAGTGAAATTAAAAGCAAAGTAAAGGGTCGAAGCTGTGAACCCTTTTTCCTAGAGCCTGTAAACCAATAAAGGCTTTATATTAGCTATCGATATCTATCTCTGAGTTGCCTTAATAACATCTTATTCCCTGTTTTCACCAGCCATCAATAATATTTCTGCCTGCCCGCTCAGGCCCCTATCTCTGCGTGCAATTGCATTATAAGGGTCTATAAGCCCAATTTGCTTCACATTCTTATTTTTGGAAAAGGCTGGCTGGCTTTTGTAATGAGAGCAGCTGCCAAGAAGGCTTGACAGAATTTGTGGCCCATCTGGCTTATAATCTTCACTCAATATCGCAGAGGCCTAAACTCTGAGACCTGCTGATAAGCCCAGGCGTCCAGGCAAGCGATGGCAGCCTTCTCTGTGATTTCTCATTAAGGGCAGGGACATCTCTCTGGGAATCTCTCATATCCTGGATATCACATAATTCCTTTTTTCATTTTCTAATAAGTACAAGAGAGTTGTATTTTTTTACACTGTAGTATCTTCGTGTACCCAGATATGAGTGAACAGCCATTTGGAAAATTTTGACATTTGAGTGTTTGAATTTTCTAAAGTATTTGTTGTTATTCCAAAAAAAAAAAAAAAAAAAAAAAAGAAAGAAAATTCCATTAAATAGATCAGAATATATTAAATATCATGTATACATTTTAGTATTTACAGATGATACAGATGATTCTTTTCTCCACTGGATATACATTTTCTATCACAGTGCTATCATGTGGCACCAGTAGTTTATGGCAAACAGGAAGAAAATCAATAGCATAGCCACTGACTTACCCAGCATTGATTGGCCTGTTTTCTTGGTGATTGAACAAAAGGAGAGAAAGATAAAGAGGAGGCTGTTGAGGTGGGGAGTGAATGGAAGTTGCACTGAAAGCCTCATTCTCCTCCTCCCCTAACTTACCTATTGAAGATAAATTTTAAAAATAATGTATAATATAATGTACTCCATGATAACAATCCTGCCTATCCTGCATATTTCGTTTCCAATCTCTCATACTGTATTTACCATCCTTTGTGATGTGCTGAGAAAAAGATAATATAACCCCTGCCCCTAGAAGTTTGCAACTAGTGGGTCTGAATTGATTGCCTTCTAAACTCAGTTTGGGAAATTGTTATCTCCTCCAGTAGGGCTCCAGGAAGGGATTCTGTCCTCTGGTAGATCTGCTTCGGCCATTGCAGTTCAGCTTGGAAGATTGGCAAGGCTTTATTTATTATGCTGTTTATCTTCTGTCCCTTGTAGAAATTGCTTTTCTATATTTCCTATATTTTACAAGTATTTTTGATAAACTGGAGATGGTAGTGACAATATTCTAAACAAAAAAGCTCCCGTGAGAATATGAATAATAACTCAGCAAAACAAAATCTCAGCAAGGAATAGAACTGGTTACTTACAGGACAGAAGACTGGATCATTCCTGGAGTCAAGACATATCAGTCAATTTTTTTCTTATCAATTATTCAACAAACATTGATTAAGCACAGATTCTGCATCAGGTGTTATAAATGCCCTGAAGGAAGGCAGATTTGCATGAGGTAGGAAAACAACCACCTGTTTTGCCAAAATGAAAGAAAAAGGCAAATGGAGTTCTTAGAAGCTCAGGTGAAGGAGGGAATTACCCTCAAGAAAACGCTGATGGGAACACATCAAACAAAATAAAACCGAAACCTTATAAAGCATATTCAAGACATTCAGATTGACAGTGGCTAAGTGTCCAGTTAACAAATTGTGTCCTGGGACCACATGTGGGCCTATCTATGTTAGAGAGAACCTGAGGACACCAAATGCAGAAAGAATAACCCACATCCTGAGCCACAGCCAGAAACAACTTCGAGGAAGGACTGAGCATTCCATCCTCCTGGCATTGGAACAACCTCACATGTAGCAGCTCATTATCTTAGTACAAATGGAGCTGGAGAAAACCAGATTGCTGAGTGGCAGAGCTCACAGGGGCTTCCATTAGGTATTAGTGAAACCTAAAGCCAGAAGTCTTTGCCATTGACAGCCAGTTTCTATACTCCTGTGTTAGTTTTGTTTTACTCTCTCTTTTAAATTCCTTAACAAAACTTCTGAAATATTAATAACTTGTCTTAGCTGAACTAAACACAAAAAGTGATTTGTCCCGGAGAACCAGTTGAAGCTGTTATGGTTGCTGACATTCATAGGCTAATCTCTCACCTTTTACACCAACATCCACATTCTCAAAAGCCTGGTTCAGATGTCATTAACTCCCTCTGGTGTTCCAGACCACCAAGTACTCCGCTATTTCTCTGAATGGTCGCAGCTTATACTGGTGGACTCACTCATTTACCTGTCCCTTGACAGGTAAAATGACTTAAAATTTTCTATCATTTGAAAAATACAGGGGTACCTGGGTGTCTCAGTCGGTTAAGTATCGCACTTTGGCTCAGGTCATGATCTCACAGTTTGTGAGTTCAAGCTTTACATCATGCTCTCTGCTGTCAGTACAGAACCTGCTTTGGATCCTCTGTCCCCCTCTCTCTCTGTCCCTCCCCTGCTTCCATGCACTTGCTCTCTCTCCTGTCTCTCTCTCCCTTTCTCTCTCTCTCAAAAAAATAAAACATTAAAAAAAGAAAAATACATTATTAGATTTTTTTTCCCTCCATGTATTCCCTTTATATTCTCATTTAGACCATTATCTGTAGTTAGTATCTCAGTATTTTGCACTTAGTTATGCTGGAAGTATGCTGGAAGCAACTAACAAGTCACTGGTTAATTCATTGATTGTTTTTTTTAATGTTTTAATACTTATTTATTTTTGAGGGAAAGAGAGAGTGAGAGTGAGTAGGGGAAGGACAGAGAGAGAGAGAGAGAGAGAGAGGGAGATACTGAATTGAAGCAGGCTCCAGGCTCTGAGCTGTCAGCACAGAACCCTACACGGGGCTTGAACTTGGGAATGGCGATATCAGCACCTACGTGGAAGATGGACACTTAACCAACCAACTGAGGCACCCAGGTGCCCCTCATTGATTAGTTAACAAATAAAGAATTTTCATTGAATATTGAATATTAGTAATTAAAGTGTCCAATCACAGAGCCCTGAATTCTCTATTATAAAAGAACAGCTTTCTGATAATAACTACCTGCAAAGTTACTAAATGTAATTGGAATGACTAACATTTTAATAAATAGGCTTGTATAAAGAGTAGGTGTATGGAAATATCCTTCTACACGTAGCACAATTTGTATCATGCTCATATATGTTTCACCCTGTTTTCTGACCTGGGTGTGGATGACATGGAAACTTTTGAACAATGTGAAATATGAAGATCTTAAATGAAGGAGTATGTGAGAGAAGGTCTCCCCCTCCGTGTGTATACAAGTAAAATCCAGCAGCATTTGGCTGCTCAACCTCATGCTCAAGCATTAATTTCACACTTTATTTCCCAGAAATTGAAGACAGTTAATTGACTTTTTACAACTGGTATTGAAACTTTTTTCTACTTCATGCCTCATGGGATGGGAAAACTGCTGTTAGTGGGGCTCAATGGCTTGTCCGAGAAGAGGTGACAAGTCTGTAAATAGAAGACCCACTTTAGATTCTGTACCTTCTAATGCCCTGTTTTCATTTCTGTAGAGATTTACTGCAGTTGAAAGGACTTCAATAAAGATCACAATTTAGCTATTTTTCTTCAGTGATGTAAATTTTCTTAAATTCACAAAAAATCTTGGAGCTAGAGAGGACTTCAGAAAGCAAGGTTCAGAGGAGATCAGCTGTTCACGTAATGAAAGTCATCAAATCAAGAAAAATTGTCATGATCCTTAACCTTTTTTTCAAGATAAAACATAGAAAATAAAGAAGGAAAGAAGAAGAGTCAAAGTAGAGATCTATTCTGATATTCACCACGTGCCTACTGTGTGCCAGGCCCCACAATAGCCACTTTCATGTTTCATGGATAATTTCATCTCATCTTCTAATGACAAGTCCCAGTGTTGTCATTATGCAAATGAGGAAATTGGTAGGGCTGTGTGTATTGCAGGTAGGACCCAACACAACTAGCACAGAAATCCATAATCCATCCTCCACTTACCCAATGAGTCTGAGAAGAATTCCAAAAAAGGCAATAAAGTTGAGTACAAAACTGAATGAAACAAAATAATTTTTCAGGCAAGTATTGTGAGAGTTTCAGAAACAAGGTGTATTTTGACAAACCACTTAAAGCATGATAAGTATCATAAGGATTTTGTTAACAAATATTCTAGCTTTCCTTTCCCTCTAGGCACGTCAATTCATAATTTCCCCTGCCCCTGAAGACAAGACTGGCCTTGGGACTTGCTTCTCCCTATAAAATATAGTAACATGAAGTACATCTAGGCAGAAGCTCTCAAAGGCAGTGTATACCTCACCACCTCCCTTTTTCCTGCCTGGCCATGGAAAAGTCATGTGCTGTGAAGGAGCCTCTGTCAGCTTAGGTCTTTGAGTGGCTATGATAAGTACAGCTAACCTTGTCTTAACTAATCTGGTGACCATTCAAACACTTGTCTTGATGGAGCAGGCTTTCCAAGTAGAAATAATAGAAATATAATGAGCACAAATTTGGTTCTTGTGAGTTTTGGCTTTTAATACCTGTTTATGCCACTTATTGGCTGGGTGACCATAAGAAATTGGTTCTCTAACCTTCAGTTTCCTCATCTACAATGCGGTCACAATGACATTTATTTCACAGGATTTTACTAAATTAAGTGTCGTGATACTGATAAATTGTTCAGTTGAGTGCCTGTCACATGCCACTGAAAGTTTAGAAGTATCAGCAGTAGCAACATCATCAGCATCAACGTCATCCAGGGAGGAAGGAAATTCTTTCTCACAATATTTTCATAAGAGGCTTTGAAACAAAGGAGAAAAATTTCTATGTCAAGTGGAGACTAAGGGGATCTACAATAATAGCCTCAGGATGAAAGGACGAGAAAAGTGACACATGAAGGCCGCAGACTACATGAGCAGACAGATTCTGTGAGCACTGAGCAAATGAGAGATGAACCACAGGCTCAACTGAGACTGGGATAGGAGATGGTGATTGTTTTCAAGAAAAAAAAAAGTCTAAAGTAACTTCTAAGTATTGTTTAATTAAACTACTACCCTCTTGGGGAAAAATGTTTCCTTTAAGGAGGTGAACTAGAGGGGGCGCCTGGGTGACTCAGTCGGTTGGGCATCCAACTCTTAATTTAGGCTCAGGTCATGATCTCAGGGTTGTGGGATCCAACCCTGCATTGGGCTCTGTGATGAGCATGTTGCCGCTTGAGATTCTCTCTCTATCACTCTGCCCTCTCCCCTGCTCGCTCACTCTCTCTAAAATTTAAAAAAGAAAAAAAGAAGAAGACGATAAACTAGAAATAAAATGCCCACACATTCCTTCATCTTTTCTTCCTAAGCAGTTTCAGAATCTTGGAAATGACTTGAAGCTTCTTCAGTTGGATTGAGTTGAAGCTATGGACATCTGGATACAAATCCTTGTTTGAACCTATGAAACACTAATGGAGGAAGATGTTACAGAAACAGAAAACAGTAACAACAATATCATCAAGGAACAAGTGCCCTGCAATTGAATGTCAGAAATTTTTTCAGAGTTCTCAGTAGGAAACCTCCCACCAACAAGCACAGCCTGAAATCGCTTCCCAGGAGAGTGGCTCTTAGAACCTGGATGTGCTCTGAACAGGTGTTCCAACAAGTGCTGCCAACTGTATTCTTCATGTTCAGGAGAAAGCCTCAGCAATTATTCTGAAACCTTTAAAAATAAGGCATTCAACCGGGAGCTGGGAGAAGAACAGCATATGTAGAGAGACAGAGCAAAAAAAAAATACCAGCTTTCATAAACTATGTGTATATGTGTATGTATTCATGTTCTTCATGTAATTATGGTTTATCACCATCATTGTACTCTCTATTGTTTTTTTTTTTAATTTCTCCCATTCTTAGGCTTTTACTAATGGACCTATACAGCACAGAATAATTAAATACCCTGTGAAATTCTCAAAAGGAACATATCTCTAAAATTGTAGAATTCTTTAATCCAGTAAACAACTGATCTCATAAAGTAAATTCCATATTTGATTATAAACCACCACAGGTAACCTCTTCCTATAGATGGAATAATGTGAGACAGTCAGAAAGGTTTGCTCATGTCCAGTTGAATTACATAGAGCAGAGTAGGAATAAATAAGATATGACTAACCAAGAGGACTTTTATTCCAGTTCTGTCTCCAGGTTATTTATATGTTACATAGAGGTTACCAAACTGTCCTAAGAATCAATGTCTTCATCTATTAAAAAAAATCTTGTTGTAGCTAAATTACAGTTTGGTTAAAATAATCAAGTCGAATGATGTGCAAGAAAGCTTTTAAAAGCTCTAAAACACTATTATTATCACCACAGTCCATTTGGAAATAAATGAAAGCACATCGAACCTGCAGCACCCCTCTACTGCACTCACTCCCCTAGCCCCTCTCACATGTATAGTCTTCAGTTCACAGTTGTCAACTTCTTTCAGCAGAGTTCTGTAAAATCCCCTGCTGCACCAGGCAGGGGTGAATTGCACTGTGCTTTGTTCCCTAATTATTTCATACATACTTTCCTACCTTGAAAAGGCCTTATTTTCTTTGTCAGGTTCCCCCTTTTATGTGGGTCCTTCGGCATTTGGCATTGCCTCACATTCAGAGGGTCCTTTCCATCAGTTATTTTAAACTAGAAACTAAGAAAAACATTGAGAAGATAACTTAGAAATATGTAGAAAATGTATAGAAATATAGTAGAAAATGTTCCCCACTCGCCTGGATATGGTAGGTTAAATAGAAGCTGCTCCCAAAACAAGATCCAGTTTGAGTTTCCAGCTATCCTCCAACATTGGGTAGCTTCATAATAAAGTTACAAAACATGACAATTTATAGTCAAGAATTTATTGATTGTTAGCAGTTGTCAAAATGCATGGGGTCAGTTGGAGAAGTAATATAATGTATATCTTATGTAGAAAGACTGTGATATCTTTATTGCAAGACATAGTAGATGAGGTAAATATCTATTCACTATTCATGAGTTGCTGTTATCTTCCTATCCATAAACAGAAAATTAGAATACATGAAAAATCTGTCTCTATCTCCCTCTGTCTCTCTCTGTCACACACACACACACACACACACACACACACACACACACACACACACACATGTTCAGACATGTTCACGTGCACTCCCACACAGAGAAACTCTGCTTCAGCTCTTTAATTTGACGACTGATTTCCTTATTAAACCCATTTCTTCTTAGATTCTCTCACAAACACCAACCTGTAGCCCTTTTAACACTAAGATGTAATATATACAAGAATGAATATTCCCTGTGCAACTCAATCTGTTTCACATTTCTGTCTGTTGCTGATGGGTGTCACTCATTATGTAAATATGGAGTAACACGGAGTTGGTGCCCTTGGGTCAAAGCTAAGGGTAGGACAAGCAGTGTGACCAAGAACCATAACCTTAGCCAAGCTTAACAAGACACAGGCACACACCCAATTGCCATGTACCCCTCTGCAGCATCAACTTGACTGGACATGGTAGTAGTAACTTGTCACGGAGGGCTCAGTTGATACGCAAAGAATTTTCAGGAACTGTGTTATTCCTTACTTGCGTAAAACCCGTGGGAAGCAAGTTGCTAATTTTCCAAATCCATACCTCTGGCATCTAAGGGGGGTTTCTACTAATACATATTTTGAAACTTAACTGTGTCAGTTGGGTTCTGGTTTAAGGGTAGAGAGACACTTAAACCTGCTTTGAAAGAAGAGTAATAAGAGCCGTAGTTTGAAGTCCACCAATTCCAAACAGGTTCCATTAAAGTTGCCGCAAGACACATTATTAATACACTTAATGATAGTAATAGTCACAATTTATCTAAACCATTTATATAAATGGAGCTCACACCATTTATGCAGATGTTAGCCTATGATACCATCTAGGGCATATATGGATTTTTTTTATTCATTATATCATTATCTGAGATCATAAAATTTTACTGGGTTAAGATAAATTAAATTTGTAGGTTACCATATATCTTTGGGTTTCACATGTTCATAAAATTCTGCTTAAAAAGAGCTTGGTGCAATTGTAAGGCATGCATTTACTTGATTTACCCAGTGCAAGCACAAGGATAATAACTTCAAATGTAGGCATTTTTATGATAAGTGACTATGTTTAAAATATCCATGTATATAGACAAATACTGTATTATAATATGAAAGCATGAAAAAAGTGACTGTATAAGAATTTTTTTGTTGCTCTGGTTTAAAATATCATTATTTATTTTTTTTTTTTTGAGAAAGGCAGAGAATAAGCAGGGGAGGGACAGAAAGAGGGAGACATAGAATCTGAAGCAGGCTCCAGGCTCTGAGCTGTCAGCACAGACCTCGATGCAGGGCTCAAACCCAGGAACTGTGGGATCATGACCTGAGCCAAAATCTGATGCTCAACCAACTGAGCCACCCAGGCGCTCCTAAAACGTCATTTTTAATGAGAATATACTTGTCTTATTCACTTCGGGCTGCCATAACCAAACACCAAGACTGAGGGATTAAACAACATACATTCTAGAGGCTGGAAGTCCAAGAATAGGGTGCCACTTTTCACTGTTTTCATGTTGCACACAGAGAGAGGGAGCGAGAGAGAGCATGAGAGAGCATGAGAGAGCATGAGAGAGTTTGAGAGAGCGCTCAAACTCTTTGGGATTATAGGGGCACTAATCTTATGATGGTTTTATCTTCATGCCCTCATCTAACTCTACCTCCAAAGGCCCCATTTCTGTTAACCACCACATTGAGGGTTACGACTTCAACACATATATTTTAGGGGGACATAAACATTCAGTCTATAACAATACTGAAGGATTTTTAAAAATAGAAATACAATAAATAGTTTTAAAGCACCACCGAAATCCACCCAATTAGGGCATGTCAGTTTTATATACACTTGAAATAGTTTTCTTAAAATGAGCTTTGATTAAGAAGAGCTAAACTTAACTGTGAAATGAACAAATATTTCACTATTAATAATAAAAAGTATTCAGCATATTTCAAACAATATACAGTTTTGTTCTTACAGTAGGATCTTGCCAGATGCTATCTACCAGCATGTCTTTAGGGAATCCCTAAAGACATATATACATATATATACATATATATACATATATACATATGTCTTTATACATATCCCATATATACATATATACATACATACACACACATATATATGTATACATACATATATGTATATATATATCTATATAACTATATATAAATATTTAACTATATATAACTATATATATATGTTTATATATATAAGTTTATATATATATATATAAAACTCAGGGAAGCGTTGCAGTTCAAATCCAAAGGCAGTCTACTGGCAAAATTCCTTTTCGCTCTGGGGAGGTCAGTTTTTGTCCTACTAAGACCTCCCAACTGATTAGATGAGACCCATTCATATTATGGAGGGTAATATGTTTTATTCAAAGTCCACTCATTTAAATGTTAATCTCATCCAAAAACCACTTTCATTGAAACCAACCAGAAGAATGTTTGACCAATTACTTGAGCGCTGTGGCCCAGGTAAATCAACACATAAAACTAACCACCACAGTTACTTCACATCAGGAACTGTCACTCCTCTTTATTATTTTTTTTTAATTCAAGTCTAGACAGGTTTGGATGAAAAAATATGTTTGAGCACTTTTCAGGTATTAAGCACTGGGGCAGGTATTTTACACTCATGATTTTATTGATGCAGAAGCCAATCTTGTGGGAAAAACTTTAATATTACCTTTATTTTACAGATAAGAAAATTGAAACTCAGTTGGTTTAATTGATTATGTGCAAATCAATATCCAGGTTACAACTCCTGGGAGACTCTCTTTTTACAAATTTCTGTGAATGAAATTCTATGTCATGGCACAGGGTTTCTACACCTTCACATCCCAGCCAGGAAAAATGAGATTGTGCATGTATGAGAGCTACCATCCTTCTTCCTCTCTCCTTCCCTCACACATCTTTCCATTTCCCCTACCACCCACTTCTTCAAACCAACCCTGCTATAATCCAGTTGTGTTTCTATTGTTATTCATTGTCACTACTAAAATGAAATAATCTTAGTATTCTAGTGTTAGACACCATACTGTAAATTTTAAATGCATTATCTCATGTCATTCTCTGGCACATGCATATACAGTCACACCCATGTGTATGAATGTACATATGAAATATTTCTATGAAGCAGGTACACTGTACAAGAGAGAGAATTGAAATTTAGGAGGGTTAAGTAAATTCTCCCCATCTAACACATAGTAAGTAATTAAAGGGAGGTCTAGCTGTTGTGAAAATCTATGTGTGAGACTGCTACTCTGTGCTGCCATTTCACATGTTGTCAACCTTCATGTCAGCTCATTTTCATCCATATATAAATGCTTATCAGAAAGCAATATTCATTTCCAGAAGGAAGTGGAATTAGAATTAATTTGACTGTTATGGGTCCAGTTTGTGGCCTGAATAACCATGTTGCAACTACATTCTCTCCACTTCCTCTCTCTCTCTCTCTCTCTCTCTCTCTCTCTCTCTCTCTCTATATATATATATATATATATATATATATATACCTGGTAGATTTAAGGTCACTCTGATAGGGTTCTTTGAGTATATTCCAATTCCCCACAGTGAAGTTTGAACTCTAACCCAGTCTTCTTTTCCCAGAGATTGTGGGTCAGTGTCTTAGTCCATTTGGGCTGCTATAGTAAAAAATACCATAGAGTGGGTGACTTAACAAACATTTATTTCTTAAAGTTCTGAAGGATGGAAACTCCTAGATCAGGTTCCAGTTGAGTCACTGTCTGGTGAAAGCCCACTTCCTAGTTCATAGATGACCGCCATCTTGCTGTAAACTCACATAGAAGAGGGGGCAAGGCAGCCCTCTGAAGTCTTGTTTATAAGGGCATTCATCCCATTGCTGAAGGATCCATCCTGTTGACCTAATCATCTCTCAAAGGTGCCAATTCCACATACCATCAAATTGGGCATTAAGATTTAACATATAAATCTGGCTAGAGGTTTATCAATTTTATTTTTTTAAAGAACCAGCTCCTGGTTTCATTGATTTGTTCTATTGGGTTTTTTTGGGGGTTTTTGGGTCTGTTTGTTTGTTTGCTTTTTTGTTTTGTTTTGTTTTGTTTTAGTTTCTATAGCATTTATTTCTGCTCTAATCTTTATTAGTACCTTCTTTCTGTTGCCTCTAGACTTTGTCTCTTGTTCTTTTTCTAGGCCCTTGAAGTGCAAGTCTAGGTTGTTTATTTGAGATTTTTCTTGCCTCTTGGGTTAGATTCTTCTTGCCTCTTGGGTTAGGCTTGTATTGCTACTTACTTCCCTTTTAGGACTGTGTTTGCTGTACCCCAAAGATTTTAGATTATTGTGTTTTCATTTCAGTTTGAATTTTAGGGAAATAAATATCCAATTTACAGTAGTCAGTTGCACATTCAGTCTAAGCTCTTACTCATACCCACATAATCCTAGCTAATGTATACCTATATGTCCACTGTTATGTTTAAATTGTGATTTATTCTTCCCTTTTCATAGAAGAGTACATTCAGGGTTTTTGTCTATAACAATGCCATACTGACTAGCTGTGGATTGTTGTAAGACCTGTAAATCTTCTTGTACATAAGAGTGAAATCCATGTTCTTTGATACCATCTTGAGTGACAAGTATTCGTCTTCTTGAAGGTGTTCAGCTTCAGCTTCCATTTGGCTTCAAGGTGAGGTTTTATGGCAATCTATTTTGAAGTACGAGAAGGTGGAAAATATAAGATAATAAAAAATCAATGCTCTTTAGCATAGTATTCAATATCCTATTCAGTTTGACCCAGAACTATCTTTCTAGCAATGTTCTCTCTGACCATTCTGCAAGCAAAATCCACTTTAAATAATAGGAGTTTATTCTTCTTTCTCCAATTATTGTGTTTCCCTTTTCTCCCTTCTCATCCAAGTCTTGCCCCATCTTTCAGTGTCACTCCAATACACCCTTCCTCTGAAATGATTTTCCTGAATACTCACTTGATAATTTTTTTTCTATTAAATAACTACATCCAGTGTACCAAGATAAGCTCTCCATAAGTAGCAGTGGTAACAGAGGCACAATCTCTATTTTGAAGCCCAGGAGAAAGAATGTAAAGGGTAACAGGAACCATTCAGATTCAGAACTGTGGAGAATTCAAAGGAAGGGAGGGTTGCTTAATCCTTGATCCTTAATTGATTCTTAGAGATACCTGAAGGTCACTTCAAATGGAGCAGACTTTATGAAAAAAATCAAAGCAGAATGTGAGGAACTACAATTCATTTGATTTGACTAGTCTTAAAGAATTATAAAAAGGAGTGTCAGGATAAAGGGGTAGACAGGTTGACTAGAAGTAGTTAATGGAGGAACACTAATGCCATTCTAAGGAACTTCAGTTTTATTATGGAAACAATGAATGAGGAAACACTGACTAAAATAAATGGGATGGGGGACCTGGGTGGCTTAGTCAGTTAAGCATCCAGCTGTTAATTTCATGTCAGGTAATGATCTCACAGTTATGAGACTAAGCCCCTCATCAGGCTCCATGCTGGCTATGGAGCCTACTTAAGATTCTCTCTCTCCCTCTCCCTCCATCCTTCCCCTCTCCCCCACCTCAAAAAAATTAAAATTAAAATTAAAAATAAGATAAATGGAATGATATAAAAGGAGCTGTGCTTTAGGGGGAAAAAATGACAACAGGATAGAATAAATGGTAACCTAGCTTTCACTTATAAACGATATCTAAGGCTCTCCAAGTGGCCTAACAAGATTACCCTTGTCCAGCTAAGACACTCATAGCCTATGGTATCCCTGAAACTTGCCTAAGGGTTGAATCCTGAGAGAGATCATAAAGAAGAAATCCCTCCTTTATCCACTGAAGGACCAATACCATTGACCTTGACAGGTCTCACCTCTTTCTCTTCAATACCATCTGGGGTATGAAACTTCCAGGTCCTCCATTATCACCCAGGTTCACATATGGTTTGTATAATCTATTTAACTATTTAATGTAACTCTTTACTCCATTTCCCATCTCTCTCTGACCCTCTAGTTTATTCCAATATATTCTTTGGACTATGCATGCTGCCTGGTATTGGATCTTACCTGGGTGTACCACTTACCAGTTGTGTGATCTTAAGCATGTTACTTAACATCTCTGAGCTCATGGGAAAAAAATGAAGAAAGAAAGAAAGAAAGAAAGAAAGAAAGAAAGAAAGAAAGAAAGAACAAAGAAAGAAAGAGAAAGAAAGAAAGAAAGAAAGAAAGAAAGAAAGAAAGAAAGAAAAGAAAAGAAGAAAGAAAGAAAAGAAAGAAAGAAAGAAAGAAAGAAAGAAAGAAAGAAAGAAAGAAAGAAAGAAAGGAAAAAAAAAAGAAAATCAACATATGAACATACATGATGTCTGTTGTGAGTATTCAAATTGTACACATAACACATTTGGAATAATAACAGCAACAACATAAAATTATAAGAACACTCCCTGTGATCAAGTGAGTTCCCAATGAATGGTGCTTACTAGTATAAGTATCTTCAGCAGAAATTCCCATGTTATAAACTTCAAACTCTTTTCTGATCTGAGTAAAATTTGACTATGTTGTGAGAATTCTGCTTACACTGTTGGACTCTCAACTGGTGTTTTGTTTTGTTTCATTCTGTTTTGCTTTTCTTCTCACACACTGTGTATCTTAGGTGTCTTTTTTTTTAATCCTCTTGCCAGTTCCATATTATTTTTTTTGTACATTTTCTAAATCCCCAATCCTTTGAAGTATGAGCCACCATACTTTATTACTCAACTCTTTCTCATTACTGTCTTCTACAGATCTTATAGATCACTATTCCCACCTATGCCATTAATCACTCTGTCTTCCTGGCTTCTCTGTTATTTCTCTAGCCATCATTCTTGGCAATTCAATATCTATATTGTATACTTTCCTGTCAAATCTTTGACTTTTTCTACCCCATGTTAGCCTGGCACTCCCATGGTTATATCCTGGATTTTGTCATTATTAACAACTAAAGCCCCTCTAGAATCTGATTTTGAGTGTAGCACTTTCTGACCTCCACCTTCTCTTGGCTACTTTTTCACTCGGCATCCTCACAACAGCTCATGTGATGTGCTACCGTTTGTTCCCTTCTCTTTCCTCACAACTAACATGTCTGAAAAAAACCCTTCTAAGAACCCATCCCTTACTTCACCATCCAAGAGATCTGCTCTTCTCATTCTCCTTCATCTCAGTGATTCTTAGATTTTAACACATTTTAAACACAGATCAACTGCAATAAATGTTCTAAAGTGTAGTGATACTTCTCAGTCTAAAGTCCTTCAATAACCAGCTGTTACATTTTGCATGGAACATTAAATCCTTTCTTTGACCTATAAGGTCCTTCTTGGTGACTCTTGTTCACTCCTGCCCCTATCAGTCACTTGCTAAGACTCATTCACACTGGCCTTCTTGGTGTTGGTAAATAGCTCAGTCTTGTTTATTTTAGCCTGTATAAATCCTTTTCCTTGAGGTTTTTTTTATTTGGGATTATTTTCTCTCAGATTGTTTTAAGCCTTCCTTTTTATCCCTACTCAGGTCTTTGCTTAAGTGTCACCCCTTTAATGAGGCCTTCCCTGACCACTGTTTCTAAAGAAACCTGCCTTCTACCCCATTATGATTTTCTTTCCTCTCATTTTCCTCTGGTTTTTGACCTAGCACTTATTAAAAGCAATAATTCTCTTTATTCTTCTGGTGTTTTGTTTTCTGCCACCCCCACTTAGGGTTAGCTCCATGAGACCACCAACTTTCACGGTTCACCACTTTATTTTTGATGCCTGTCGAGAACGGTCACTGCCACAGAATAGGATTCAATTAACACTCTTCTTTTTAAATGACTGACTGATTGACTGACTGAATGAATGAATAAATGTATTAATGAATGAAGATTAGAAAACAGAGAGGTTATTTAGGAGGCTCATGCAATAATCTGTTAGCAGCTACAACTAAAAGTAATAACTTATTAATTATATAGATAAATAGCATCTTGTGACTTTTTCTATATGACCAATTTGCACTGATAACTAACTTGTTATTTTGATCTGTGTGTGTGCATATGTAATATCTTCGGCCCTAGGACAAGCACACCCAATATATATTTTCTTCTTTTTGATAACTTTTAACATGAGGCTTTTACTCTTGTGGGCATAAGAAATATTTATTGAATAAATAAGTGATTAAAAATGGATACAGTGGCAAATTTGGAGGATATGGGGGAAGTAGCATACAAAAGAGGAGCAGAAACATCTAAAGAGGACAAAGCAACAGTTGCTAGAATTGAATTATGTGAGAAACAGAGACAATTCTTTTACAAGGAGTAAATTTAGGTCAGAGTCTTCTAGCTTTAGTACTAATTGGTACTAGGGACCAGATCATTCTTTATTGTGGGTAGGGGCTGTAGTCTTACCCCTCATTTGTAGCAATCAAAGATGTTTCTAGATATTGTGAAATGTAACCGTGGGAGACAAAAAGCATTTCTAGTTTAAAACCACTGACTCGTGTGATAAGTGTTGGGAAAAGTAGTCTCATGCATGTAGTACTTAGATCCCTGCTAAGGCACATAAGAATGGGCCTTGGGGCACCTGGGTGGCTCAAGCATTGGTTAAGCATCTAACTTCAGCTCAGGTCATGATCTCTCAGTTTGTGGGTTCGACCTGGGGGTCGGCTCTGTGCTGACAGTGTGGAGCCTGGAACCTGCTTAGGATTTTGGGTCTTCTCTCTCTGCCCATCCCCTGCTCACTCTCTCTCTTTCTCTGTGTCTCAAAAATAAATAAAATGTTACAAAACAAACAAACAACAACAATAACAAAAACCAGCCTTGAGCCTGGAACCATTTCTTACAAAGAGATAAAGAGTCCACATGGCCTATGCCAGGTGTTCACCTTGTGTCAGGCTGTTTTATTTTGTGTGGGAATGTTTTTCCTGCTTCACACTCTGTGTTTCTTTGTTCTGAGCAACTATATATTCCAATGACCCTCGGGCACACCCCTAACTTTCAGTGTTTCAGACTCCACGGGAAAGAGGGGAGTCTTTCTGCCACAGCACCAGAGTGGTGCATGTAGGCCAATTGGTCTCCATCAGTTGTTGGGGACATCCGTTAGTCATGAGAAAGCAGTACACACTATTGGAACTGAGCTTGCTCCATCTCTCCTCTATTTTAGTAAAAGCATTGTTCCATCCAGTGTTAGACTCTAGTATATTTTTACCATGACTCCAATACCAAGATACAGTCGGTAGAGCTCTTCCCAATGGAAGAACTTAGGAGGTCTCATTGTTTCAGCTTGCTCCCTCTCACCTCTTCCAATGCCATGAGAAAGGCACACCTGAGATAGCCCATTGATCTTAGGAGTGGATGAGAAACATAAAGCACAGCTACGCGCAGCCCATTAGCCTAGATCAGCTGATTTTTTAGTGAAATGTGATGTCTTTTCATACTCATGGCAAGGTGACTTCCTGAAAGACCCCATCTAAGCTAGTCTGCTGTTCCATAGTCTCCTGTGAGCCCCTGATCTGCAAGTCATTCTGCCAACTAGGCTCAGACACAGGTGGCAGCAAAGAGCACTTCACATCTACTTGACACAAAATTGGATTTGGGGTAATTGTAGCCTACTTAGCCACTTTGACTCAGGCCATGTTTTTATTCTATTTCTTTTAGAATATCATCTCTAGAACACATCACTTGATTCATGACCTCGGTCACAAGGCCAAGACTTGAGATGGATAAAGCACTACCTCCCCTGACCACAGAGACCCATTCTGGGTTCCACCACACAGTGAAATCCTTGCTCTCTGAATTCCTAGGAACAGCTGTTACCAATGCCTAATACTTTATTTTCTCTATTTCTTCAACTGTTCTGCTGGTTTTCTCCCAATTAGATGCCCTACTCTTAAGGGATAGACACTCATTTTTAAATTTTGTTATTCTCCTACATCATTAGCATTATATCCATTAATTAGTACAGAATAGGTGGCTAGGAAATAATCTTTATTAATTTTATGTGGCTGTAATATTTATGCAAAATAACCTGATGGAAAAGCCACTGGCCTGAGTCAAAAAAATAAGGTGACTTCATTTCAAGGTCACAGTGGTGGCAAGGAAAGCATATATACCTAAGACTGATGGTATGGCTGAATTTGCATTAAATTGAGATGTTTGGGGAACCGTCAAAATCTTAGCTATGTCATTACGGACATCTGCTAAGAATGCTAAAGGTAAACAATCACCTGAAAGATCTATTTGCTTGCATGTAGTGGGAAACAGCAGCTCATTAGCTCTCGGCTTAGCTCGTTAACTCACCAGCTCGTTAGCCCTCTGCTCGTTAACTACTTAGCTCTGATTAGCTCTGCTCACTTCCTCCTCCTATCACTCACAGTGTGAATGAACTGTAAATCTGCCAGAGCAACAGATGGCCATTCCAGGTCCAGGGAGGGAGTTCAGGAGGTGGGGGACGAAGCATTCCCAGGTTTTTCTGACCTTGAAAATATTCCATTTTATTGCAGTTTATGAGTTATGGTTTAACTTCATCATGAAAGGAAATGGCACAGTTTTAAGATGCAGAAGAGTTCACTTAAATGGATTCCCTGGGATGACGCAAATGTGCAATTACAGGGCCATGTTAGGCTCCTTGGCAACGGTCTACACAACACACAGGGACTTTAAAAACACAAGGGAAGTCCAAGACTATTTATAATGAGCATTTCTTAATGGCTTGTCACATGCTCAGTCCTGTGCTGGACACCTATGAGGAATTCAAGAGATGCTATTTAAGAGAACATGTGGAATATTTACAGGTACAAACTGTTAGAGCACAATAAATCTATCTCAGTTGTTAATCAGGACCTAAATTGTATGATATAGGATACAGGCACTCTAGGGGTTCAGAGAAGAAAGTATTTTGATTATCAATACAAAAAAAAAAAAGGATTACCCCATTATACAAAACCATAGATTTGACTTCCATTGCCTTAGTAACCAAATTGCCACATTGTCAACAGGGCTATAACCAGGCCAGCTCTTTATTTTAAGAACATTTGATTACCTGCATAGATGATTCCTTACATCTACTTTCTACCAGTTGTAAAATATACCACTGGTGATTTATTTATTATAGCCAAGTTATTGTACCTCCAGATAGGCAAAAAGGCATCTATTGTCTGGAAAGATATCTATTATCTGGAAATAATGACAAATTAAACAATGCTCTGGTGTCTTCATCTGTCTACACATTCACTTATCTATATATACAATAATTCACAAAGTACTTGAGATAGCATCTACTAATACTAGCTTATTCCAAATATGTTAGGTACATTAGCAGGTCAAGACTCTGGAAAGAGATAGTAGAGAGGATGGTTAGGCTTGATAAGGTAGAATATACAAGAAATACAGAACTAGGATTGGTATAATGAGAGAAAAAGCTGGGTAGGGCAGCCCAGTAAAATCCTGCGCCCCAAAGAACAATTGGGACTCTGGACACCTAAGTGAACGTGTCTTGTCAGGGGTGGAGACAGAAGAGTGGAGGGCTCTGATAGCCAGTATTATTTGCCTTGCACCGTAGTCTATGACTGGTTCTGTCTGGGGGGGGGGGGGGGGGTTGCTGCTGCCAGCCAAGCCGCCTTTGCCTGCTGGGCAACCCCTGCTGATTTTAAGCCATGCAGATACAGTCTGTTTTGTTGCTACCTCATCATCTAATTTTTTTTTAAATTAAAAAGAGAAAGTAGCAAAAATGCAAGACCTTTCTTAGATGCCTGGGGCTCTCTTACTTCTGCTGCAAGAACTTTTGAAAAAGAAAACATAAACAAAATATATTTCCTGTCTGCCCATAACAAACAGAGACTAAAAATACTGTTACAACTGTACAATAGTTTAAGGTCAATGTATTCCCTCTTCATGGCTATGAAAACCTGACCCGCATAAGGCATTAAAATTCATAACACATGAAAATTAGGGAGTCCTGGAAGCACTTTCTTCTATATAAGTACAAATTTTCTCTGCCTACATCTAGCATTTAAAGGAAACCATCCAGATAATTAAAATGCCTATAAATGAAATGTCAAAGTTAAATGTTTTTTTTAAGTCTTAATGCTTAGGCAAAGTGAAACCTTTATTCTAAAATAATACACTTTAAATACTAGCGGTATCTTGTGAGGGAGTAGAATAATTAAGGATTGCCACATAAAATGGGTCTACAGGTCTACGTGCCGCTCCACTCAGTAAGCAACCTTTATGAAGGAATGCGATAATCAGTGTGTATTTTTTGTCCTTAAATACTGCCATTATTTTAAACATGAATCTAGCTACTGTGGATAAAGCTAACCATACAATGCACACGGAGTAAATTAATCACACAAATATAGAAACAGAGTTGTTGAGTTAGGCAAATTTTGATGTGGTTTTTGTGTATCTGGCTTCAGTTACCCACCCACCCCCCCATATTAGTGTGATCATTGTCGTTTGTTTTTTATCTTCTTGTGTGTGTCACCCTCATTTGGGTATAGTCGCCAGGTGAGAAATGCCCCTGTGAGCTCTGCCTATGTTTGTGCATGCATGATACATCTGAGCTGTGCGACAGTTTGAGTACAATTCAGTCTCTTGGTCAGGATGTAGATCAGTCCAGGCTATGGAAGAGGTGGTCCACTTTTCTAGATTCTATGATTATTTATAAGCTTTGGATCAAACATTTCACACACCACACTCATACAAAAATGTACATTCAGACCTTATTCTAGCCCTTTTGAATGCCAGGAGACTTGACTTTTCCATCCTTTGCTCCAGTAGGTGAAGCTCACTAACCATCAAAACTGACCTGCTTCTCACCAAAGAGGCAATGGCATGGGGGCAGGGTAGGGTCTGGGCAGAAGATAAAGAACCGTGATGTTGTAATTACTTAGATGATACACATCATCTCAGCCACTTCTCTTACAGATACAGATGTGCCACTGCACCAGTGTATCTACTCCCACCTCTCTGTGATGCTATCGAGGCAAGACTGCAACTTGCCCTGCTGCTAGGAGCCCAACAGAATATTGACTTCTCTCATCTTTTGTTAGGGGGTGGCAGACTTACCAGGAGAAAGGAGCAAATAGTTTGGAAGACAGTCCTTAGTTTCTCAGAAGATAATCCTGACTGGAACTGATTCTTTCCTCATCAAGACCATTTTCCAATTTCCCTTTGATGGCAGCATCTTGGATATCAGGTGTGAGACCAGTAACTCCAGTCATCAGTGAAGGGGTCCTAATTCCGGTTGATGCATGCTATATTCCTGCAATCATATTTAATCCATTTGTTCAAGTGTATTGTCCCTTCCTCCTCCTTGAGTGGCAGATGGTAAAGATGGCCAATTCCTCTTCCAGGCAATACATTAAAAAGTAAAGTCAAGGGGCGCCTGGGTGGCGCAGTCGGTTAAGCGTCCGACTTCAGCCAGGTCACGATCTCGCGGTCCGTGAGTTCGAGCCCCGTGTCGGGCTCTGGGCTGATGGCTCAGAGCCTGGAGCCTGTTTCCGATTCTGTGTCTCCCTCTCTCTCTGCCCCTCCCCCGTTCATGCTCTGTCTCTCTGTCCCACAAATAAATAAACGTTGAAAAAAAAATTTAAAAAAAAAAAAAAAAAAAAAAAGTAAAGTCAAGCCACATGGTTTTGAATGGGAAGTAAAAAGTTGAATACAAAAGCTAATCAGTAGCAACCTGATGGACATAAGTAGTAAAGGCTGATAATAATAAATAGAGACCCTTTCATGGGCCTCAAGACACAAACATTTGGCTTGATTCAGCTCAAGGGGACAGTAAACAGGACTGTGTATCACTGAACTAAATTGTACATCTTTAAGTGCAAGGGCACAGAGATAATCAAGTGTTGGCTTCTGGACTTTCTCTATTGAATCACACTTTGATTTTGGCATAGAAGGGCCTAGAACAGAGATTCTCAAGGGCAGAATGTTGGCCCATGATTTGTGCAGTGCCTACAGAGGCTTTCCTCATTTTTCATGTCTATGCTCCACTTACTATCCAACAGAGAGGGCTGTAGGAACCTGCAATGAATACACACCCATGTGCCCACTTACTGGCTACTTCAAAAGACTCCCTAGTGAAAGCTGAAATATGAGAAGGAAAGAGATTATAAATTAGCAAAGAGTCTGGAGGGGTTGGTTTTCTCATTTGAACATTTGAGGTGATCCTAAGCCCCATGGTTCCATTTATTCTCTTTTCCTATTGGTAACATTCAAGAATGGCATCCTTTGATATCTCTTCCAGAATAGATATGACAGTGTTATAATAAGATAACTTGATGGATGATGGAAGAATTAATCTTTATGAAATTTTCTAAGTTTTGGGAGGCATGGCTAGCATTTCAGAAAGGTCAAAATTCAAAATAATTCCAATGATGATTTTAAAGACAAACAGGAAAAGAAATATGCAAGAAGGCAGAACAAATCTACCTGTTTATGCTCCCTTCCAAAGACCGTTGATACAGATAGAAAACTGGAGTTTTCTACTGTTTTTATTTGCTTTTCCTTTTGATTAAGGAGAGAGTAAGGAACATACCACTACTCATAAGTTTTAAATTATGATTTTACTCACTATTTAACTTTTTAACTTTTATTCATTTTTGAGAGACAGAGAGAGACAGAGCATCAGTGGGGGAGGGGCAGAGAGAGAGAGGGAGACACAGAATCTGAAGCAGGCTCCATCCAGGCTCTGAGCTGTCAGCACAGAGCCTGACGTGTGGCATGAACTCACAAACCCTGAGATCATGACCTGAGCCAAAGTTGGACGCCCAACTGGCTGAGCCACCCAGGCACCACTGATTTTACTCACTATTTTAAACTCAATTACTACTTTAAATTTTCATAAAAGCTTTTCCTCTTGCTACTACTCTGTGACACATGGTTCAATAAACACCACCTCTTTTGGAAAGTGCCAGAAACAATGCACTCACATTTGGGTCATGACTTCTGCCAATGGCATATGAATAAGAGCTTAGGTGAGTTGACATGATAATTGCCAACTGGGTGTTATATTGAAACCATCATCCTTCCTGACCTTCTCCCACTTCTGTTCCTTGTACCAGCAGCTATTACTCCTATTTCCTCAATTACTTAATTTCGTCCACCCAAATTAAACCAGAAATTGCCGGTTAAGCAATTCTTCTTAAGAATCTCTTCTTAAGAGGGTGCCTGGGTGACTCAGTCGGTTGAGCCTCCGACTTCGGCTCAGGTCATGATCTCACGATTCGTGGGTTCAAGCCCCGCATCAGGCCCTGTGCCGACCGCTTGCTGAGAGCCTGGAGCCTGCTTCGGATTCTGTGTCTCCTTCTCGCTCTGCCCCTCCCCCACTCATGCTTTGTCTCACTCTGTTTCTCAAAAATAAATAAATGTAAAAAAATTTTTTTTTTAATTTCTTCTTAAGAAATTTCTTGTTGGGGCACCTGGGTGGCTCAGTCGGTTGAGCGTCCAACTTCAGCTCAGGTCATGATCTCACAGTTCTTGAGTTCAAGCCCCACGTCCGTCTCTGTGCTGACAGCTCAGAGCCTGGAGCCTGCTTCAGATTCTGTGTCTCCCCCTCTCTCTGCCCCTCCCCACTCATGCTCTGTCTCTCTCTGTCTCTAAAAAATGAATAAACCTTAAAAAAAATTTTAAAAAAAGGAAATTTCTTGTTAAGAAAGAAGTCTTCTACTTCTTAACTCCATGCAACCCGCCTCTAATCAGTTACCAAGTCCTATCCATCATACCTGCTAAAACAATCTCAGTCTTTTCTACTTTGTGTCATCCCTATGACCACCATCCAGTTTAGTGTCAGTTCATCTTCAGTACCATCGCCAATGACTAGAGTCCTTCAAGGCCTTTAACTGATTGCTTTACCTTCTTGCACTGCCCATCTGCAGACTATTCTTTTCACCACAACCAGGGAACTCTTCGCAAAGTCTTTCTAAAATTTTTATAAAACCTGTCAATGCTTTCCCAGTCTAAAAATAAAAACAGAACTCCATAGATGCTCTTGTAGGACCCAGCCTATGGATCCTACAAGATGTTGTACTTTCATATGTCTCTAATCTCACTATTTGGCACTACTTACTTCACCCTATCTGGTGATGTATCATCAAAGGGTTTTGTATTTCTCCAATAAACCATGTTCTTTTGTTCTCCAGTCATTTATGCCTATGGCTCCCTGTGCCTAAAACACATCTTACTTTCCCAGCTCCATTGCTTTGCCCACTTCAAGTTTTAAAATACAGACCCTTTTCCCAGAAAAAATTTTCTGAATCTATTGCTCTGTTTCATTTCTGGAATAGTTACCCCTTTTATGTGCTTATGGACTCCAGATGTTTCTCCTTTCATATCCACATTATTAATTTTAGTACACTTTTGAGCAGAGTACATGTAAGGACCTTGTTATCCCATTTGCTCCTGTGCTCCTATCCCCAATGCTTACCTATGAAGAGACATTCACCAAATATATGGGTATAAATAAATAATAACTACACTATAACCTCAGTATCCTCCAAACACTTTCTTTTTTACTGTTTTCTTAAGTCTTAAGAAAACTGACACTTTTCAAACCCAAGTAATTCTTCTGTTTACCTAGACAATCAAAGCCATTAAAACAGGTAAGTAAGTTTTAGCTCATATAATAAAAAAAGAAAAAAGAAAAACTAACGTAATCCTACGTCAAGAATTACACTAGATGCTTCCCATTGTTCTCTCTAGTGCTCGATAGGATGATTGTACTCCACATTTCATCTCCAAGTACTCATAGCAGTTCTACTTTGGAGCTAAAACCCAAACTGACTTGACCTACTCTGAAGCTTAGGCTTTTAATATTCTCCTTTCTGGGGCTCAGCCTAAGTCCCTCCTTCTTTTAGTACTGCTGACAAAGTGGACAAAAGGAAATCCTGAAGAGCTGCAGGGTCGGAAGACCTGGCCTCCAATCCTGCTCATGAGCTTAGGCAAATGATTCTATCTCTAAGAATGTGAGAAGTGAAGGAAACAGAATGGTTTTTAAAACATGTCCCTCAAATTATTATTCTCTATTAAACAGACCAAATGATACCATTGAAAATATTCATTGTCTGAAACTCACCGGGTTTCCTTGCTGTAAGTTTCCAGTTTGGGAGATAGGTAATGTGTATCCATCCTGGGCGTACACCTAAAGCATTCCTTCCCTGGACCAATTTCTGAACCCTCTGCTTTTTGCTTTAGTTTAAAAACTATTATTTATACCTTTTTGATCTACATGATTCTAGAAGGCAAATATGCTTATGTATTCTTCTAACATCCTGCTAAAATCTTTGTATGGGAGAAGTGTTTATAAATATTTATTGAGATACTGCTTATTAGCAAAGATTCTTTGAGTGCTAATACAGGCTGAGAAAAAAAATGACCATCAAAATACTCTTTGAGCTTTCATTCTTGTAGGAAATCATTAGTAAGAATGCAAAGCTGAAATAATTTTTGAATTTAATATATTAAAATGCCCTCAGCAGTGATCAGATTTCTTGGTTTCCTGAAAGCTCCTTAGACTCGTCATTTGGCATGTGGAGGCATTTTGCTAGGCAGGATTTGCCTCGTTCTGTGATAAGCCATAAAAGAGAAACTATTTTGCTAGCACAATAAAACTCTTAGCATAAACATCCTTTAAAAATCTACCATTTGATTGTAGATGAATTATATCAATATTAAAAATGGATTTTTTTTCCAATAAGAATGCTACAAAACTTCAAAGTTCTTTGTTTCCTCTAAAAGTTACTTCCTTTAGAAGTTCAATTTTGGTGTATCATAAGATAATTTCATTGTTTGTTTGGAATGTTGGTGCAATAAAAGGAGGCACTTAACTGCTACACTCTGTACTCAAATGGTTTGCTGTCTTACACCAGTGATGATGCCTTCTCAGGGCTCAATCATGCACCAACACTCACAAGCCTTCTAGATGAAAGGGAAGAGGAGAAGCAGAAAATGTCTTTTGACAGAACTATCTTTGTCCCAGAGCTGTTCCTGATTTAAAGGAAGAATTGGTTAAACAGCTATAGTTTTTAAATAGATGCCTACATTTTTAAGTCATAGGAAAGGACTTGAAACAACAGTTCAGGAAATTCAGGGGAAAAAGGAATGAAGTATGACAGCAGAAAGGGAAGGAGCAGGAATAAGAAAGGGCAGAGTATTTGTAGGAATTTTTTGCCATTTTAACCCATGCTTTTATGAGGGGTAGAATAGAAATCCACTGAGCTATGTCATTGGAGATGAATATTGAGAACCAGTGGTGAGGACATCACTTTGGAAATGACAGGAAAAAAAGAAAAAGGTAGCATGACACACAGAAGTCAAATTATTGAAAAGGTATGACATAGGTTCTTCTGTCTTTTGTCCATATTGGTTTCTTCTTCTTTCTCCCCCTCCTCTTCTCCCTTTTTTGCTTATGCTAATGCTGAATTCCAGAAACTACACCCACCCCACAGAATAGAATAAACTTTTTACTTTTCATAAAATGTTTGGAGAAAGAGAATACCATTGTTTCTTTTCTATAGAGCACATTTATACCAGGAAACATAGAGTTAGGAAAAATGCTTGCATTTTAGATTTAGTTAGATGTTGGTTTGAATCCTGAGTTTATTGGGTTGTTATTCGAGGCAAGTCACTTCACTCTTCAGAAGTTCATTTTTTGTTCTGTTTGTTAAATACAATTAGTAAATTCTAATGCCATGCAGATGTATATATACTAGTGCTTAATTAAATAGGAACAAATGCGAAGGAGGAAGTCCACCTCTGCATTGATTGAAGGGACCATGCAGCTTTTCATGACAGTATATCACACACAATGCAGATTAAACAACATAGGAAAGATGTGTGTGTTACTGCAAGGATGTAAAACTGAAAGGCAGAGGACTTTGGGTTGTAAAGTCAATGTGAGGCATTGGATTGAGTGGGGTGGGAAATAGCATGGGTAGGGAAACAAAGGACAGGTGATGTGTTCTAGAAAACTGTGTCTGTTTCTAATTTCACCACCCTAATTCCTCCCTGTGGGGCTAAGCCTTGATCTAATTGCAGCTTTCTGCGCTGGTGACACTCCATGCGGTGCCTAAATGAGGGCTTGTTTATTGGTGCACAGGTCACTCCGGAGCAGAGCGAACCATGTCACTTTGACACTGCTCTGCACTGTAGTAGTCGGCTTCGGTGTTTGAGTTCCTCCTTAACCAAATTATGAATGCTCTATTTCTCTCCATTGCCACTGTAATGAACTTTAACAATAATTATACACAATGCTCCCTGGACTAGATTTGTCGTCTCCTTTGGTGCCCATGCTTTCCTGAGTAATGCAAATCCTGGTGAAAATGTGGCAGTATAGTTGGGTGCAAAGACAAAAGAAAGTTCCACCCGACTGGTAAACACTGTGAGGAATAGAACTGATCAGAAACCAGTTAATTCAGATAAAGGAAGAGTATGTACTTTGAAAAATAACATAAGTCTTAGTTGCATTTTCTCAAGTCTTTGTAATGTCAGGTTCAGGCAGCAGACTTATGCAGTGTAGCTATGATTGGGTGCCATCAGGATAGCAGATTCTCCAGCAGTCCCTGTGAAATCTGTTTTGCTGTGTCTTTCACCTGTATGGTTTCAGTGCACTTTCACATGGTACAGATCCCTCAGTGCATTAGTGATAAAAAACACAAGTATCCTGATTGCTTATCCAAATGTTATCCTACTGTCCCACTAAAGATAGGCGAGGGAAGCCAGAAGCAATACAAAGAAATGACTGTCATTTTGATTTGCTTTATTAATATTTGAGAAGTTAAAATCTATTTTTAAAATAAAATATAATTATTAAGAATTCAGCTTCTATTGTCCTGTTCAAATTTTGTCATTTACTAGAAGTGTAATACTTCATGAACTAGTCTCCAGTTTCTCATCTTTTCAATGGAGATAAAATTATGCATTTCAAAGAACAAGAATGAGGTTTAGAAGCATTGAACACAGAGTCTGGCCTATGTTAAGAACTATAAAAAAAATGTTTCCTACATTAGTATGTGCCTTGACATACTAGATTTACCACTCCTTTCCTATTGTTTCTTCCTTTTCTTTCTTATTTCTTCTACTTTTCTTTATTCTTTTCAATGAAAATATAAAAATGGTAACTAGTCAGATACTTTACTAAGTGATTTTATGTGTTATCTAATTTAATACTCGATAATAGTATATAGGTTGGTGCTATTGTTATTAAATTATATAAGTAGGGAAATTGAGGTACAAAAAGTTTGCTTAACCTGGATGAACACTGATTATGCATTCAGGAAGAACTGTATAGTTCTTCTCATTAGTATTATGCCATATTGCTTCTCACTTTAATATTTTTAACATCGGAGTAAAGTTTTATCTTATGTTACAATGCAACATTTAAACCTCAGTGGAAATGAGATTTAGAGCTTTAATATTTTTTAATAGATTGTGAAAGAAAGGAGAAATCATGCATGTCTGAACTTCATGGATGAGGTGATGATAATTAAGACAAAAGATCCTGGGGGTTATAACGAGTGTCCCTAAGCCTGTTGTGGGTGACCAGAGCCTTCCTTGTATATAAAGACACTTCACTCTCCCTCCCCAAACAAACTCATTTCACCCATGGTTATAAAGACAAAACAGAACTCCATACACAAGAACTGCTCTAAGTGTCTCTCCTTCTAGTCAACCATTGCCAACCTGCATGTGAGAGTACCATTTTAGCACCTGCTTCAGTCTAGAGAAACTATGTCCCCAGCTCTGTCATTCAGTGATGGTCCTGTCCACCGAGAAATCTATATGACTGCTGGAGGTTTACTTAAGTCTCTTTCTGTAGGATATAGTTATACTTTTGTCGACTCAACGGTATGTAAAGTTTGCTCACTCTGCAAGAAGTTGCCTAAAACAAAGCTTCAGATGTTATGGAGAACTGAGATGCTGATGTCAACAGATGACAAATTAGATGCCTAACAATGCAAGAATCCTTACGGTATAGATTTTAACATAATTATCAATACATTCCTTTCAGCTATTTTCCCATTTTAATTGCACGCAGTTTATGTCTTTGTTTTATGTAGCTATTTCTATGAGAAGAGAATGGAAGTAGCAAGATGAAAATGAAAGAATTATGCAAAGGAATCGAAGTCTTGCCAAATACACAATTTGTGGTTTCTACTTTGCACATGATTTATGCATGATTACATTTTTCAGTGTATTATCCTGCAAGCTACTTCATTGTATAGTCCCAGTTTGTCTTTCTGGTGTCTGTATTTGGATTGAGACAAATATGCTTCTTTTATTTTCATTCTTGAAGCCAAAAACTTTTTTTTTGGAGGACATATGGAATTTCCTTATTTTAGATTAAATACTATCCATGATTTTTTTGTATTATTACTATTTGATTTGAGGTTAAACTATTTCACCATCCTGGTTGGTCTCCTCCTAACCTATGCAAAGATAAAAGAAGATCCCTTTCAAAAGCTGATTCTTCTTTTCTTCTCAGGATTAAATCAGGAATTTATCTGGTTTCTGACTTAGCTGGGTCAGCAAAGAAGAAGGGGCCAAGGCTGGAAAATAGGTTGTACCCCTGGGTACTATGGTAGGCATGGATGGGGGAAAAAAAGACTGGTGGTGTTTTAAGATACAAACAGAAGATCATAACAGCACATTTCACCATCTAGATTCAGTAACTACTGGGCTGAAAAGGCAGGTACAACAAAAGTTGTATATTGAGAAGAGAGATGTTACCCCAAAGTGGAAAGAAACACGTAATTGGGGAAATACATAATAACAAGCAGATAGACCCTCAGGATTAAAGGATATTTGTCAACAGAAAACAGAATCCTACCATCAGGATGGGCTTTAGGGGTTCTAAAAGGGCTTGAATACATCCTGTCTCATGTCAGTATCAGTCTTGGCATTGGAAACAGTGTAGGTATAAAATTTAGGATCTAGCATGGTCCAATGGGAATTTTCTATAACTCATCTACATTCTGGAATATAAAATCATGACAGAAAATATCAACAATTGTCTGACTTCAATTATTAACCGAAAGAGAAAACCAGGAAATAATGTTCTGTAGTCATACTTTGTATCACCAATTTGAAATTGTCATGAAAAATGCAACATTCATCTACTCTATCTACCTGGACAGCCAATGGCACACTCTCACAATAGCACATCTTTTTCTTTTTGCATTACCTACATCCATGTGCTTCAGCTATCCTTCCCCTCCAGTTCATGACCATTCGTGCTTATCTATATCTCCTTGACCTACTTTAATACTGCTGTTTTCTTTATAATTATATTTTTTATTGAAAGTAATGTACTTATCTTTTGGTGCCTGTCAGAGACCCATAACATCAAGCCTTTCTTACCAGGTATATTTCCCATTAAAAATACTGGAAAAGCCCCATGTTGTATTTTCTTTCTCATGCCCCATATGTCTGTTTTGTTGTTATTGTTCTTTTAAATCTCTGGAACATCCAGTTAAACTTTATGAAAACTAGTTATTTCCCATATTCAAACATAAGTGGGGGCCTTAACTTAGAGAGAAAAGACTGAGAGCTACCCAAAATTAGCACCAGGACCAACAGGAAAGAAAATACACTCCATAATCTGAGTGGCCTATGCTCATGCCTCCGTCTCATATTCAGATGTGGGGCCCAGGCAAAGCTAGTTTTTCAAATCTCCAGATGATTCTAATGTTAATTAACCTGCATCAAGGTTAATCCTCATTCTTAATTTTCTCTGAATATATTTAGGCTGAAAGGAAGATCTTTTTAACTAGCTAAAAAGATTCGTTGACCAAATCCCAAGAAAGAATGGACATTCAGTGTTTTATATTGGAAAATACCATGTGACATATATGATATGTGTGCACACACCTGTGTGTGGATGTGAATGTTGTGTTTCAAAATAGGTTTACAAACTACTACAAGCAACAAAAAGTGAAAAAAAAAAGAAAAAAGAGAGAGTTGATTTTCAATAGGCAAGTGGTTCACTTAGAGATATGCAACCAAAATCTCTAAGCATCAAGGCGTTGCCAGGATGTCAAGCTCCCCCATTTCACACCGTAATAATTAGACTGATTATTCATAACACCTGCTCTAATTGTTGTCCTTAATGCTTCTGTCTGTTGGGGTAAATAACTAGTATCTTGATATCAAAGAGCTGACACACAGCAACTCCAGAAGAGAGATGGAACATCTGCTTTTATTTGGGTCATGACTAACAAGGGTGTAGCAGGTTGATGAAAAAAACTGAACTCTATTTGCCCTATCTTCCTCTCGCTTTCTTTCTCAAGGCTTTTCTCCAGCAAATTTTCTGCTGTGGGGCACAATTTTCTCTTTAAGTGTCATGCATGAAATAGACCAGTAGGACCTCATGTAGACTATATAATAAGACCTCATAAAACAGAAATAATGCTCAGGAAATGGGCTGATGTCTCTGACTGCAAGATATGCATGATGAACTATGGCCATCTCCAGGCAGGAGCTCAGGTGTTAAAATGGGGACATGTGTTGTAATCTTGTTAGTAAATTTTCAATTCAATAAAATATTATTGGGTTCATCTCTACTTGTATTAAATGCACCTTTGTCTAAGAGAAAACAAAATAGTAAGAGAAAAAAATAGGCAAAAAGAAAAAAAAATTAAATGCACAAGGAAAATAGCCACAATAGCAAAGACACAATTCAAATGTGTAAAAAAAAAGGTAGAGGGGATATTGAAGTAGAGAATTAAAACAAAACAAAACAAAACCTTAATTGAGGATAATAATAATGTCTTTATTTTAAAAATAAACAATTACTTTGCCATTTTTATTCAGAATGGAGAAAAAAGAAAAAAAATTTCAGAAATTCTTGTTATTCAGAGAAAACTACTAAAATTTTAGTACATATCTGTATCATTTAGGGGTTCAACCAGAGAAATAGAACCAGTAGGATGTATAAAGAGATATATTGCGAAGAATTGCATTATGTAGTTGTGAGGGCTGGCTTCGTATGTCCAAAATCTGTATGGTAGGCCATCAGGAAGGACAAGCTTGAACTCTAGGGCATGAGCAGAAGCTGCATTTCACAGGTAGAATTCTTCTTCTTCAGGGAAAGTTCATTATCCTCATAAGGCCCACCCAGATTATACAGGATAACTTCCTTTAAAGTCAATTGATTATAGATACTAATCATACAGCACACCTTTACAGCAACTCCTGGTTTAGTGTCTGATTGAATTAACAGAGGACAATAGCTACGCTGATATACATAAAACTAACTATTGTAGTCCACTTCTTGTCAGTTTGGTTCTCATATACATATTCTTAAACCATACTTAAACTCTAAGTAAAGAAAATAACAAAATGTATTATTAACACACCTTACATTAGATAAGATGATAAGAGAGAAACTGTTGCTTAATATACATATATATATATATGTATATATATATATACTCATATATATATGTATATATACATATATAGTATATTATATATATTATACATATTATATATATATATATATATATATAACAAAATAAGGAAAAAATACACATAACCATTAGAGTTTTCCTTTCTGCAAAAGGTCACGTGGTTATAGCTGCTTGTTTGCCTAGCAAAACCTTCATTCTTGAAGAGTCTGGGCCTTTAGAATGCCTGTCTTAATTTAGTTAATGCAGGTTTCCAGTGCCTTTAATCACAGATGTGGTAGTACTAAAAAAGGCCCTGAAGCATCTTCTGTATGCTAGACATAGTCTTCTTTACCTGTTGCATTGTAAGGGCAATCCAGTCTCCCCCCTAATAATGGGATCAATTACTCCTGCCTTCTTTGCCTGCTGATTCAAAGGCATGAAAAAGCCAAAGTGACCAGGTCGCAGTCTTAATTTTCAGTTCAACAAATCCTTATTTTGTGCTCTGATAGAAGCATTTTTCTCTGTGGTACTCTGACTTCTGGGCAAGCACAGTATAACATCAAAAGAAAATGAAGCAAACATTTTAATAAAAGAAACATATTTTTAAGTTATTAGAAAATATTTATGAAATATAAATGCCAGTATGCCTCTCTAGATTCTTTATAGTTACTCTTATCATTATACATCTATTTTTTTCCTTCTATTTTTGATTACTTGGGTTCTTTTATTTAAAGTGTCTTTCTTCGGGGCGCCTGGGTGGCGCAGTCGGTTAAGCGTCCGACTTCAGCCAGGTCACGATCTCGCGGTCCGTGAGTTCGAGCCCCGCGTCAGGCTCTGGCTGATGGCTCAGAGCCTGGAGCCTGTTTCCGATTCTGTGTCTTCCTCTCTCTCTGCCCCTCCCCCGTTCATGTTCTGCCTCTCTCTGTCCCAAAGAAAATAAATAAACGTTGAAAAAAAAAATTAAAAAAAAAATAAATGAATAAAGTGTCTTTCTTCTAGGTAGCATGGAGTTCAGTACACCTTTTTAATTCAATATTACAATCTTGGCCATTTAATTTAGATGTTTAGCCTATTTATAGTTAATGTTATTACTGATATGGTTTCACTTAAAACATTCTTTTTGCTACCTTCTTTTGTTGTGGTGTATTTTTTCTTTGCTTCTGTTTTCTCCCTTTTTTTCTACCTCCCATAGGATTCCATTTTATGGATTCCATTTTATGTTCTTTGTTAGCTCATTAGCTCTAATTTTTGGAGGGAGGGGGTATATTTTTGTGGTTTCTTTTCCTTTTCCAAACTTTAGATTGTTGTCGTTGTTATATACTTTATTTCTACATATGTTATAGATTACACAATGCATTTTGTTATTTATTCTAGATAGTTATGTATTATATTTATTTACACAGTTACCATTTTTAGTGCTCGTCATTATTTTTGGCATATCCAGATTTCTTTCTAGTGCTCTTGTCCCTGTCTAAAGGAATTTCTTTACTATTTTGAGTAGTGAAGGTTTGCTGGTGATGAATTCTCTCAATTTTTGCATTTCTAATATAGACTCTACTTCACTATCATTTTTGAAAGATATTTGTATGGGGTATGGAATTCTAGGCTGACAGTTTTTTCATTTGGTACTGTTGAAATGTTGCTCTGCTGTTTTTTGGCTTGAATTGCTACTAAACAGAAGTTTCTCTCTTTATTTTCTTTATTCTTTTATATATAATGTGTTATTTTCTTCTGATTGCCTTTAAGATTTTTTTCTTTATCACTGGTTTTAAGCAATTTAACTGAAATATTTTGGCCTCACTTTTAAGCTTTGATGGTGGAACAAGAACGACATTTATTCTACACATTATTTTTTTCCTTTATTGGGCCAAATCCTTTCTCATTGTGCCACCATTGTCCCATGAATTATGTGATTTCCTACTCTGGCTAGTTTTGATAGGAATTGTTCCCAGTCCTATGAAAGTTTCGAGTATTGTTTGCTAAAATCTTTTTGAGTATCTCTTTCCTCAGTCTCTGTTAGTTTCCTCATATGTATGAGGTGTTTGGTTCTTAGCTGAAAATGTGATAAAAACCCTCTGCAGAACTTCAGAGCTTTCTTTGTACATCTGCCTTCTCCCGAGTATACTGTCCTATCATATCTACCTGTCTTGGCCTCCCCACATCCCCAGTACCATCCACTTAAGAAGACTTCAGGGCTTTAACATGGTTCCCTTTTTCTATTCCAAAGCTTGGAAAGTTGTTTCTGGCAGTGAGCTGGGACAATTAATAGGGCTTACTTCATTTATTCCCTGTTCCTGGTGGATCACTGTCCTTTATCATATTCTTTGTCTGAATTTGTAGTTATTTCAGGTAAGAGGGCAAATTATATCCCTGTTGACCCCATCTTGACCATACCTGAATTTTCCATAATTAGACTTTTACATTAAATATGTATTTTGAATGTTATTTGCTGGGGAAAAAAACCCATAGATTTATTTTTTTAAAAATCTTAGTTATTTGTATGGTATCTGATTATATAGAACTTGCATATAATCTTTAGCATTAATTTTCAATACTTTAATAACATTTTGGTGGACATTTTTCTATGTACATAATTGTTAACATGTCCAATTATTCTCTTTTTAAAAATTGTTTATGTTTATTTTATTTTTGAGAGAGAGAGAGAGAGAGAGAGAATGAGTAGGGGAGGGGCAGAGAGAGGGAGACACAGGATCCAAAGCAGGCTTCAAGCTCCAAGCTGTCAGCACAGAGCTCAACGTGGGGCTCGAACTCATGGACTACAAGATCATGACCTGAGCCGAAGTCAGTGCTTAACCAGCTGAGCCACCCAGGCACCCCTAATGTGTCCAATTATTCTCAATGAGATTTCTCTAAAAGTATATTTGCTAAAACAAATTTTAAGGCTTTTAACACATATTGCTAATTGCCCAGCTTGGTCAACCTTCACATGATTTGTGAAGAATGAATAAAGTGGTTATATTTGTGTTTGTGAAAGAAGAAACTCACCTTTGTGTGAAAAGCTATTGATGGTTAAGAAGGGGAGAGGCTAGAGAAAAGAATTCAAGTTAGGAGACCAAACAGCATGAGAGATGATGAGAATCTGAATTAGGTATTGCTATTTGAATGAAGAAAAGGAGAGAGGGATTTGGGAAATATTTCTGAGGCAGAATCCATGGATTCTAAAATTAATTGGAAGTTGGAAATCTTCGTACAATTTGGCCATGAACTAAAAGAAAATTCCTGGGGCACCTGGATGGCTCAGTTGGCTAAGCCTCCAACTTTGGCTCAGATCACGATCTTGCGGTCTGTGAATTCGAGTCCCATGTTGGGCTCTGTGCTGATAGCTCAGACCCTGGAGCCTGCTTTGAATTCTATGTCTCCCTCTCTCTCTGCCCTCCCCTGCTCATGCTCTTTCTCTCTCTGTCTCTCAAAAATAAATTCACATTAAAAAAAGGTTGAAAAAAAGAAAACAAAATTCCTAAAGCAAGGAAGTTTTGTACATGGGGAGGGTCAATTTGTTACTCCATTAATTTGTGTTGGACTTGAACTGCACAGGCACTACTTATGGGACAGTCGAGTAGTGAGCTAATATATGGTCAGTTTAGTTATGAGATCTGAGCCTGAGACTTTGATTTTGAGTTAGCTACATGATTTGAGCAAATACATAGTAGTGGGAATTAACCATGGTTGTATACCCTATAAATGTCATTTTCTAGGTAAAATGTCTGGAGTGAGAAGAGAAACAGGCCAATGAAGGAATTAAAGTCCTGCATATGTTTTGAGTATGAGTAGACTAAAAGAATGACAAAAGAATGCATGAAGGGATGGTTAGAAAGGTAAAAAGAGGAGACTGGTAAGCAAAATCCAAGGGAGGAAAAAAAAACTAAAAAGATAAAAATTATCCATAATATCAAGTACTGGTCAAAAGCAATAGGTATTATGGAATATTTTAGGATTGGGCAATTAGTTTAGAAAAAGTAGTGTTAGATAATCTGGGTGGTCATCTGGTTTTAAGAGCAGATGACAAGGATTATAGTATCAAGAATTTATTAAGTATGGGACAAGAGTCAGATAGATGGAGATGTTTTATGTCTGTCAGGTCCTAGTGTCCAATAGGCCACTCTTGCCACCAGATAGGTCATGGTGAACTAGGATAAGCTGCGTCATGATCAGATAAACTGGTAGCATTAGGGTTGCAACTGAGGGCTAGATTTAGGATAGAATGTTCAATATAAAACTTAATTTGATTGCAACAAACAGTGGTAACAGGTGTTTGTTGATTTTTATTGGGTAGAGGCTGCAGTGTACAGAGATGTAAATGGGTCATCTTAAAGCTGTAGAATCTGGAATACCCAACACTAGATTCAATTGGGATAGGATATCCTGAATAATAAATAAAAAAAGATGACAAAAAAAGAAAAAAGCAGGGACAGGGAGTCGGGGAGTGAAGAAAGGGTCAAAAATGTTCCCAGTAGCTCAGAAGACTTAGTACCTACAATCCATGTAATGAAGGAAAGTTACTTATGAATAATGAATTCATAAGATCAGGGTGTCCCCCCCCCCTTTTTTTTTGCAATAATAGAAACTGAGTATCAAAAAAGGGAATGGGTGAGTAGAAGAAAAACAAATATCAAAGAGGTTTTGATTAATTAGGGATGATTTCAGCAAAGGGCCGCCAGTTGTCAGATTCTTACTATTAATCCTGCAGATAATGTTCTAAAATGTACGTTTAATTTTTAGTTACCATTTTAGACATATCACTGTAAAATGTGGATTCTAGTGCAGTTACATGTCACATCCCAACCACCTTTGTATCCCAGGAGTTCCCTAATGATTAATATAATTCCCAAGATTGCTAAAGGAATTAATAGTAATTAGCTACCTATAGCCAGAAATGCAGATAAACCACCTGCTTTCCCCTTCCCAGTCCATTTCCCTCTTTTGTTTAATCACACAATGAAACAATTATCTTCCATTTATGACATCACAGTCACTCCCATAGCAACAGGAATCTTCTTCTATCATTTCAGTATGGGAATAATCAGAAAGCAGATATGAATTTTTGAAGGAGAAAAAACATATTTATATATAAATACACTAACAACTAGCAATTTCTAGGAGACAGAAATAGAGAAGAATAGGAATATCTCATAGATAAGGGTTTCCTTTTAAATGTTAATTTTTGTCTGACTGTAAGCTTCATCTTTTAAACCCTTTTTCCCATTATTATCATCATACCTTGAGTGCTTACAGCTGAACAACCAGTTCACTGTGACCTTTCTGAAATCGCAAGCCATCCTTTCTCTTTGTCACTGTGATAATGGAATGGATCAGATTCTTCCTGCAGACATTATAATGGAGTTCAACTGTCTATGGCATACACTAATGAAAAATGTTAAACCTTTCTCGTCTCCACCATGTGCCGCCACAGCACACAGCAGATGCCCTGTCTGGAGAAGCCCATATGGCAGGCTGGTATCGGTGATATTTCCTGTAATGTCAGGGGAGCCTGTTGTATGGAAAGGATGTTGTGGGTGCCATTTGGAGGCTTAGGTACAAGTGCATTGAGCAAGAGCCACTTTATCTCTCTGCCTGTCCCCCCTCCACGGTGCCAGCTAGTCCCTCATTGACAGGCAAGTGGGCCTTTCTGCTGTGTGATTCAGAGACCTGGGAAGCCCTTTCACTACCCACTCTCCAGAAACACTCATAATACCTATCTCCTTACAGATGTCTGATGTTCCTTTAACAGTCTATACAATTTTTTTTCACTGAAACTGAAAAATAATGTATAAACTGCAAACATTGCAGGCATGGACACATGCTGACTTAAATCCTCATTATACAGATATCAGTATAAATCATGGGTATTACTTCTGTTTCTTAAAGAAAAATGCATTATGGGCTATGTGCCATTAAGGGGATGGGACAGCTAAAGTGGGTGAGATGAGGAGAGACAAAAATATTCTGTTAAAATTCATACCTACAGCTGCTATGTAACAATTATGTTGTTTCACTATCAGCAGCTATTACTCATTGTCCATCTTTATAAAGCGAGGCACTTAAGGCTTGTGAGGTGATGAGCCTCATGAATGAGGAGGACCAAAGAAGTGAACAGACTCCATTAAACACGAATGGACACTCAGGGCCCATAGATATTATATTGGTTACAGTTTACAAGCCAAGGGGATACATATTTAGCAAAGGATAATAAATTATATAAAGCAGGTGATGATGATGATGATGATGATGATGATGATGATGATGATAATTCAGTGAGCATGCTTTTTCTAGTCTTTTCTAACTCCTTACTGGAAACCCTGGATGCAGAGGCTAGTGCCAGTAATCTCATCCAGACCTCTGGTACTATAGCCCTGTTACCCAAAGACATGATGGTCTTACACATTTTCCAAACTTCTCTGGGTGAAAAACATATATTCAGGATCATCCCGATCTAGGCTAATTTTACGGTACTGTTCCTCTTTAGCTCCCATATTGTTGGTGTATTATCGCAGGTTTAATAATAATAGCCTGCATCTAGCCTAGTCCCATCATGATTATATGTTGGTGACCAGCATGCTGCCTTTTTCTTCGAAACTACAGTAGTCCAAGAGGGATTAACCTTGCATGCCTGGTCACAACTTATGAACTACACTAGAGTTTAGTTTCTTTTTCAGAGACAGACTCAAGCTGCATGTATGTTTGCCAAGTCAAAAGACTAAGTAAGGGAATTATGTGACTAATTCCATCTAAGGTTCCCCCATTCGCCAAATTGTATTGATAGCTAAGGTGTTTGCATTTGTTTTACTTGTGTTTATGGAAATTGGCATAGACAAATATTTAAGACTCAAATGTTTAGTCTCTTTTTCTCTGATAATGTAAATGAATTAATACATCAAGACACTGCTGCTTCTAGATTATATCCCCCAAGTGTTCAACTAAACATATAGTACAGCTTACATTTGCAGTTGGCGAAGAGGTTGGAAGCTAAACCCTGCAGTGATTAACACACGGGCTTTACCATAACATAGCCTGTGTTCAGTGCCCATCTGAGACAAGTTTTGTAACTTCCCTATACCTCATTATCCTAATTTTCTCAAAGGAGATAGTAATAAAAATCAATATCATGGGTTTGTTATGAAGGTTAAATTAGTAATGTACATGAAATACCTATGACAATGCGTGATGCATAGTAAGCCCTTTGAAAATTTATTAGTCAACTTTAGGTTGCAGAAGGAAGTGGAGAAAATTGTCTGTGAAACTAAAATAAACTCTTTGAAGACACAAACTTTAATGTCCCTTACACTTGCACACACAAACACTCACACACACCCCAGAACATAGTTCAGTGCCTAACCTGAAACTGAGATTTAAGAGAGTTCAATGGTGTCTGTGTTCTGGAATCCCTAGTTTATGTACAGCTAGTATATCTCAGGACTTATGGCAGAGTCTTTTGTTCAGAGCTGCTGTGGAACAACCTTTCTAGGACAATAGACAGATGAAGTATCATCTCCTAAAGTTGATAACAACCGAGACACTTCATAACTACATACAAATTGGCTTTGGTTTTCTGCCAGTGGTTTTTCTGGTACATTGGATGAAGATTTGATTGCTGCTTGGCAAGTGCATTGACTCAATGTGTGATCCCTGAGGTTTTAATTGTTTGTATCGCATTCTTGTCTCACTGAAAAGTGCAATTGTTGGCAATCACTCCTTCCCTCATTACTGCCAACTGGCTCTAGCCTGCTGTATTTCTTTCTTTGAGTGCCTTCTTACTCTAAGTCTTCTAAAAACAGTCCAACAGTCCAAGCACCTTGACTACATACCAGCCTTGGCTATCGGGAAGATCCTCACTGGCATAATACATTCCATTGAAGTTTATCAGAAAAGAAACTCAATAATTAATTACCTTTCTATACTATTATTCCTGTTGGGTCAACTCTCCATCATATTTATGCTGCACACAGAAATATATGACATTTTTATCTATATGGGCCATTATGTACCTCTTGATTTACTAATGGATATATTTACCATCTAATGGGTCTTCATTGAATGTTTAATATGCACCAAGTACAGTCCCAGATACTGGAAATACAATGATGAATGAAAGTAAATGGAGCCTTTGATCCATAGGACACTTTTGCCAATAAAAGAGACAAACATTTTCAACCACACAAACCAACATAAAACTAACAATGAGGATGCTCTACAGTTGATAAACATGGTTTTATGAGTGGCAGGATTATTTGACCCCACCAGGGAGGTTAGGGACCTCTTCCTGAAGAAATGGCTATTGAGCAATGAAAGTAATAAGTGATGATAGGGAAAAACATTTCATGGTAGAGACAGAATAAGTGCCATGCTACTGAAATGCAAGGGAGGTTTGACCATGAAGTCTGAAAGGAACAAAGAAAAGAATGGAGTGATTGGAACAGAGAGTGATAGAGCATATAAGAAAAAGCTGAAGAAGTAGGTAGGGATCAGATCATATAAGATCTTGAAGGCCAAGTTAAGAAATCGCAAATGAAGTTTGAGAAAAATGAGATTTGAATGATTTTAAACCAAAAAGGGATATGACTCAGGTTTGCATTTTGAAAATAACACTTGTTAGAATTACACTTGTTAGACAAGAACACTTGTTAGAAAAGAGATTTTATAGGTAGAAAAGTGGAGCTATAAGGATATATCAATTAAGTGACTAATATAAAAATCCCAGAAAAAAAAAAAAAAGGTGGTAACCCGGCCAAATGTTGTAGAAGAATATAGAAAGAGAAATAGATGGGATGAAATGATATGTAGACAGTGATATGGGTAAGGTTTGGAATAAAACATGCACCATTGGTGTCAGAGTGATTCCTAGTTTTCAGATTATATAAATTGAGTTGTATAATTTATAAAGACAAGAAACATGTACAAGGATTATATCAAGTTTAGTTTTAACCATATTGAGATTAAAGTATTTTTGAAATATTTAGGAGATGTCAGATGAGCAGAAGGCTAAATACATTTGAAAATCAGAGATATCTCACCTGAATGTGTTTATTTGTGAATTATCTTCTTCTCATTGGTAATTCCAGTAGTAGCAATGGATGAACTTGCTGAGGTAGGGAGTATGAGTGATAAGAGAAGCCAGACCAGAGGAGTCAGCATGTAGAGTTCGAAAACCTTTGTGAACCTGAGGGCCAGGCCTTCCTTTTAAATGAATGAATCAGTATCTAGGATGGCCTATATTGAATTAGGGGTAGAACCTGGACAACTGGATAAAAAAAATGCATGGGAATTTGAAGGATTAATATAGATTTTCTAGTGTCTACCTTTATTCTTACTATAGATTTATCTGAAGAGATTCACACTTTGACAATTACCTCTTGATCTTTATCTAACCGATCACATATGTTAATTTTCTACCTATATTTGCCTGTAATTAGAGCTATTAAAGATACCATTCATAATGTTTCTCAATGTCCCTTATACATAGACTTCAGTGACAAATTTTCTTCATAGATTTGGTTTGTACTTAGTTTAGAATGCTTCTGACAGGGTACTCTCCCTGCTCTGTAATAATCAGGTCATTCTTTCCTTCAGGCTAAATCCCCAGTATCTTTTTTTTTTTTTTTTTTTTTTTTAAATGTAAACTTCTTTTCTTTGGCTTCAAGGCTGTCTCCTCTTTGCTCGTGTGTGTATTTGTTATGGTCAGATGTCTAGACTCCCTACCACCACACTACCTTTGCTGCCTTCAAATCAACTTAATGATGTAAGTCATTCTTTCCTCTTTTAGTAGTGTCTATCACTTCCTTGAATCCTCTCACATCTTCTCCTTTGGGCATTCCTACAACTCAGATCTCCCCATTCTCCTTCCTCTTTTTCAAAGGTAGGATCTTTCACTAGGAGTTGTGAGATACACCAAATGCTCTGAATATACATTTGTGAGCATTATGCATACTGATTAATCATCCTAATGCAGTGTGGGAATATATAAAATAGATAAACATAAAGGTTCCTACCCTCCAGTTTTCTTATAATTTACCTTGAATATAAGGTATATGTCAGCCTTTTTTCCCCTTTCCAAATAAAAATAAAGTGGTTTTTAGTGGAAGACAGTTATGATTAAGACAATTAAGGAGGTAAAAGAAATGAAAGTGCTATCTAACGGACGTCCATCCTCTTCTGACCATCCCACTTCTAAATTTTCTAGTCAGTCAATTCTAGTCTCCCTTACTCTTCCTGAAAAGCAAGATTGTATTAATGACAACATATTTTTATAGATTTTTATGTAAATAGTCTTAATGTCAATAATGTCAATAGATTTTGATAGCACTAATTGGTTGCTTTGAACATTTGCACATATTTGAACTCAACAGATCAATTATGTGGGTCTTCCTTCCCCTACAAAGATTTAGGCAATGCATTCTCTCAAGTCTCACTTGATACTCAATGCTAGGAGAAGCTGATATGTTAGTCCTCCAAACAATTCTTAATTAATTATATTTGAGTAAAAATGACTTCTACTCTAACATTTCAGTTTGGTAGAAATGCATATCTGTTTGTAATTAAGATATGATATGTTTTGATGTGTATCAATTCAAACAAAATAAAACATTAACCCAACATTCATGCATCTCACAATATAAAAGGAAGAGGAGGCATGGATATAGGTAGCTCAAATATGAACTAGAATAGGGGCGTCTGGGTGGCTCAGTCCATTAAGCAGCCGACTTCAGCTCAGGTCATGATCTCCCGGTCTGTGGGTTCAAGCCCCACGTAGGGCTCTTTGCTGACAGCTAAAAGCCTGGAGCCTGCTTCTGATTCTGTGTCTCCCTCTCTCTCTGGCCCTCCCCTGCTTGCTCTCTGTCTCTCTCTCTCTCAAATAATAATGTGTATATATATATATATATATATATATATATATATATATATATATGCTAGAACAGAGTTTGCCCTGGGGAAGTGCTATGAAGATTCATTGCAAAGGGTAATACCTTTCACTGGGGGACTTGAAGAGTTTCCTGATGGGGATGGGAGCATTGCAGAGGTGAGCAGATACATAGGCATAGAGAGTAGAAAAAATACACTATGTCCAAATTCTGTGGGTAGCAGGAGAATGAGAATACACTGGTAAGTACAGAGAAATGAGATTGTGAAGCTGGCTTAGGACACAGCACGTAGAGTCTATAATGCCACATAAGTAGAGTGACATTTATCCTGGGATGTCTGCAACAGTTAGTGCCTATTATTATTAATGGCAACCTTTTGTCTCTCAAAAGTACCTGGTTTATATCACAGATTATATGACTCTCCTGTACATAAGGAGGAGTGACACTGTTGTGTAGATTGATGCTTTCCACAGGGCATCAAACAGAATACAATTTTGTAGGGACTCTGAACAAATGTGTTCTGTAGACTTTTGTGAGAATATTGTATACAGCTTATGTCCATCTTAAAGACTTACAGTGTATGCAAACAAGTTCTGTAGTATATAAGCTTATTTAAATGTTTTAGCAATTTTTGACTGCAGAGATCTTTTTATCACAAAACACAAAGTAACACATCATGAATGTGGGAATGGTGTCTATTGATTGGAAGAATGTTGTAAGATAAGTTATGCTATAGGAAGATTAATTGATTGTAGGCTGAGTTAGTTTGTTCCAGTGACAAAAACTGGAAGAGGCAAGAAAATTATGTTTTTAACATTTTTACTTATATCTTAATCCAGTATGAAAGACTGTATTTTCCAACAATAAATGCAGTAACATCTTACATTGTACACAGTCTTCTAGAACCTTGCAACTCCCCCGTGAGGAGGGAGGAATCTACATTTCGTCCCCTTGAAACTGAGTCAGCTTTTTTGTGGTGACCTCAACTAATAGGATGGTGAACAAGTTATGCTCTGTGACTTCCCAATGTAGATCATAAAAGGTACTAAAGATTTTACCTGACTCTCAGGATATGGACCTTTGGGTCCCTGAGCCACTTTTTAAGAGATATAACTACTCTGAATCTATCAGGCTGGTGAGACTACATAGCAGTAAAGAGAGACACCTAAGATCTCCATATGTTCTTCTGCCAGCCATCTGAGTCTTCCCAGCTCATGCCAAATATATAATTGAGGAAGATTTGGAGATGACTCTGGCCTCAGCAGTGTCTGACGACAACTGCATGAGACAGTAAGAACTGCCTAATTTATCCTAATGAGTCATCCCCCAAAATTGTTAGAGATAATATTAAATGACTATTTTTGGTTCATGCCACAATGTTTGGCATGGCCCATTACAAGGCATTAGATGACTAGAGTATCTGGATTTATAACAACTTCTGAAAAGTCACTAAACATGAGTAAATAAAAGATGGACTGGGCAAAATTTAAACAATAAAGTAAAGGCAACAAAGATACAATTAAGCTAACTGTAAGGTCAACCCATAATTCATGATATAATTTCCTTAAATTGGTTAGAGGTGTACACAGTTAGGGTCTAAACTTTCTAACAGTAAGCCACTTTGATCTTTTGCATCATCGGGACTGACCAATTGGATGGATGGGGTCTCCTGTTAGAGAATTGTCCCTTTATTTTTTTTTTATTTTTTTTTAACGTTTATTCATTCTCAGGAGACAGAGAGACAGAGTATGAGTGGGGGAGGGGCAGAGAGAGAGAGGGAGACACAGAATCTGAAGCAGGCTCCAGGCTGTCAGCACACAGCCGGACACGGGGCTCGAACCCACAAACTGTGAGATCTTGACCTGAGCCGAAGTCAGATGCCCAACCGACTGAGCCACCCAGGCGCCCCAAGAATTGTCCCTTTAAAGAGTAGTGGGTGGAAGAGGCAATGAACACAACACAAGTGAGATTGGTCACAGTTGACTGGTGGACAGGATACTCAGAGTTGGAAGCAGTAGCACAGGAAAGGAATCAAATAATATTAGATATGAATAAAAAAACATTATAGAGGATTTTTATTTATTTTTTTAAGTTTATTTATTCTGAGAGGAGAGAGAGGCAGAGGGAGAGGGAGAGAGAGAATCCCAAGTAGACTCAGCACTGTCAGCACAGAGCCCAATGTAGGGCTCAAACTCATGAATCAGAAAGATCATGACATGAACTGAAACCAAGAGTCAGAAGCTTAACCAACTGAGCCACTCAGGCGCCCATAGAGAGGATTTTTAAATGCCATTGATTTAGCTTGACAAAAGGGAAGAAAGAATCAAACATGATTCTGAGATTATGAGCTCAGGTAACTAAGAGAATGGTGCTTCTGTTAAGAAACAAGTACAAAATAGGAAGAAAATGCCTGCATGCGAGAACAATTTTACTTGCAGTTAGTGGATAGTTAGACAGTAATATTCAACTCAGTAGACAGATTGAGAGGACAAATGGGATGCAGAAAATTAGTCAAACTGTAGCAAGTTCTAATATTTGTTAATTGTCTTCTTGGAGGTGAAAGTTGAAACTGTGACCACCAGTGAAATTATTTGGGGAAGTGTTTGGGGACAGAAGGAGAAAATGGAAAATCCAAGATCTCAAAGAGATGTGGGTAAGCAAAGAACCTAGGGAAGAAACAGAGAAAAAAAAAAATGGAATTAAAAGTCACACTGTTAATCATTATTCAAGAATGCCAACTTCTTTATGATGAAGGAAGATGAGAAGGAAGGATTAAAAGGCACACAAAGAAGGGAAAGAAAAGAATGAGGAAGATAAGCAATAGTAGGCGGAGAGCAGTGCCTTAATCAGACTGCAAAATATTGACCTCTCCAAATCCTCCATCAGACTCAGAAGTTGGAAGAAATTTGATGAGGGTTTTGGAGAGTGGGGTGAGGGGCGCCCCTTCTAATGTTCACTGGAGCCAAGCAAAGGCAGTCTCACTGTGTAGCCCTGGGCTGAGTTAATCAAACTGGCTCTGTAACCAAGAAGCCGGCTGTGCCACTCTGCTCCCTTAATGTGCAGCACAAACCCATTTACTTGTTTGATTTTGCTCCTTTTTGGTAAATAATTTACATAGTTTTGCATTAGCTCAATTTGCAAAAATTGAGCAAACAGTGCAATTTTCTGTAATTATGCCAGTGCAAGACAGAAGTAAAGTCTGGCTGAGAGAGGCTTTATCTGAACTGAAAAGACATTTGGTGGAAATGGAGCATGAGAAGAAAATGAAGATCTGCTTAAATTGGCTCTGGCCAAAGTGAGAAAGAATAGAACACAATTCAGCTAACACTCTAACTGAACTAAAAGTCTTTGTTTTCCCTCTTCTCCTCTAAAAGTTGTCAGGTGGGCATATGTGCACCATACATATTCATTGTTACATGTACCCTCCCAGAGAGGAAATAGTTACCATTGTAATGGCTGCCAACGTGATTTCCTGTCTCGTAAACACACGTACTACTTCTTTGACTGGGCTTCATTGTTCCTCACTCTGACCCTCTATTTTGCACATCTCACATTAATCTACTATCCCAAAATATCCTACAGGAACAAAATCAGGAACTTAAAGAATGAAGTTAATTATGTCAAGGACCAACCAAATGCATGCCTTTGGCTAGATATTTGTGATGGAATTTGGAGAGCCCAAGAGAATTGTTTAAAACTCTGGACATGGGGCAACGAGGTATGCATTTCAGCATTCTTGCTAATCTGAATTGTGGAAAATTGGTATAACTAGATCTTCCAGTCTTCTCTCATTGGAATGTAGTCTAGAAACGGATGGTTTGCTTCTATAAATTAAGGAATGAAGAGAAAACTTCCCTTTACACCGTTAGTTTCTTCTACTTAGGCATGGGTCTGATGGAATCTACTCCAAAATTAGTCTTTTTGCTTGTTTATTTTAACTTTCATAGTCTGCTGTGGCTGGGCTCTGTCTGGCTGGGCTTTGACAAAATCACTTTTTATCTTGATTCCTCCCTTTCCTTATCTTCAAATGAATGTGCTATATTATGTGATCCCTAAACTCTCTGGCAACTCAAGAATTTTATCAGAATCTCATTACAAAGATTTAACTAAAATATGGATATTATTCCTATAAATGTCTAATGGTAAAATAAAAATAATTACTTTTTACAGTAGGTCTTAAATGAAAAGATACTTTTGTACTCTGGAACTTAAGGAATGGTCTCCCTTTCTGAAAACTTTTGTAAAGTTTTAATATGAACTTTATAAAATGGGCAAACTTCATTAAATTCCATTCCACATCTATCCATTCTTGTGGAATCATATAACTACTAGTTTATGTAATATGTATTCATGTTCATTTATGCAGTATTATTGTAGTGGACATCTCTTGTTTGAACCTGCTTATCATTAATTGTAAGTGGTTGCTTAAAACAACCATTTACTGGCTTCTGTGTTGCCATCTTGCCCGACAAGATTCTATTGAAACCATCAAGCCTCCTGCCCCACTTTGTCAACACGTGGGTTCATCAAGGATTATCAATCATATTCACTATTCCCCTGATCTTAGTGATTGATATGGGGCTGGGCATACTAAACTAATCAGTTAAACTAACATCTTAAATTAATCATTTAAACAATCAGAATTTTCTCTGAGATTTGATGTATGGATACATGGAGAGAAAAAGTCTCTTTTCCTTTGGAAAATAACATAAAAACCTATAAGCTTCAAACTACGAGAGGCTGTAGTTTTAGTCTACAGGTTGGGAAACCTGTCTGAGAATAAAACCAACATACTGAGAAATCAGAAATGGGAGATGGAAAGAGAGCAAAAGAGAAAGAAAGGCAGTGCTCTGATCTGGATCTGTCATTGCACACAATCTGATTTATTGCCCTTGGACTTCCCAGATATACAAACCAATATAATGCCCATTGTGGAAGATTAGATTACTGATTAAAAGTACTCCTTCCCTTCCTACCACCTGCATGGGAGGGGTCTACTTCCCCTTTATTTTGTTGTTGTGCTCTTCCCCAAGACTTTCCTTTTTGCCAATGGGAAGTTAACAATTGCGATATAAAGAGATTTAGATGTATTTGCACCATTGGGCTTATTCTCTCGTGTCTCTTTCAACATCATGAAAAGTGCTACTTGTCTTTTCAGCCTGAACTTCATAATTTATATTCGCGGAACAGACACATGCCCAACATATAGTAATAAGCCAAGCCCAGCTATATTTGCAGTTTAAAGCTGAGCTGTTCAACTGAGACCAGCTGACCCACCGATTCTTGAAAAAAAAAATGATTATTACTTTAAGCCACTGAGTTTTGGGAGTGCTTTGTTACAGACCAATAGCTTATATATATGTTTTTAAAAATATAATGTAGTTTATTTTATTTTTATTTTATTTTATTTTATTTTATTTTATTTTATTTTATTTTTTAATTTACATCCAAGTTAGTTAGCATATAGTGCAACAATGATTTCAGGAGTAGATTCTTTAATGCCCCTTACCCATTTAGTCCATCCCCCCTCCCACATCCCCTCCAGTAATCCTCTGTTTGTTCTCCAAATTTAAGAGTCTCATGTCTTGTCCCCCTCCCTTTTTTATATTATTTTTGCTTCCCTTCCCTTATGTTCATCTGTTTTGTATCTTAAAGTCCCCATATGAGTGAAGTCCTATGATATTTCTTTCTCTGACTAATTTCACTTAGCATAATACCCTCTAGTTCCAGCCATGTAGTTGCAAATGGCAAGATTTCATTCTTTTTGATTGCCAAGAAATATTCCACTGTAGATATATATACCACATCTTCTTTATCCATTCATTCATCGATGGACATTAGGGCTCTTTCCATACTTTGGCTATTGTTGATAGTGCTGCTGTAAACATTGGAGTGCATGTGTCCCTTCAAAACAGCATACCTGTATCACTTGGGTAAATACCTAGTAGTGTAACTGCTGGGTCGTAAGGTAGTTCTATTTTTAATTTTTTGAGGAACCTCCATACTGTTTTCCAGAGTGGCTGCACCAGTTTGCATTCCCACCAGCAGTGCAAAAGAGATCCTTTTTCTCTGCCTTCTTGCCAACATCTGTTGTTGCCTGTTATTAATGTTAGCCATTCTGACAGGTGTGAGGTGGTATCTCATTGTGGTTTTGATTTGTATTTTCCTGATGATGAGTGATATAGAGCATTTTTCATGTGTCGGTTGGCCATCTGGATGTCTTCTTTGGAGAAGTGTCTATTCATGTTTTTTGCCCATTTCTTCACTGGATTATTTGCTTTTTGGGTGTTGAGTTTGATAAGTTCTTTACAGATTTTGGATACTAACCTGTTATCTGATATGTCATTTGCAAATATCTTCTCCTATTCTATCAGTTGCCTTTTAGTTTTGCTGATTGTTTCCTTAGCTGTGCAGAAGCTTTTTATTTTGATGAGGTCCCAATAGTTCATTTTTGTTTTTGTGTCCCTTGCCTCTGGAGACGTGTTGAGTAAGAAGTTGCTGCGGCCAAGGTCAAAGAGGTTTTTGCCTGCTTTCTCCTCGAGGATTTTGATGGCTTCCTGCCTTATGTTTAGGTCTTTCATCCATTTTGAGTTTATTTTTATGTATGGTGTAAGAAAGTGTTCGCAGGTTCATTTTTCTACATGTCACTGTCCAATTTTGCTAGCACTACTTGCTGAAGAGACTTTCTTTATTCTATTGTATATTCTTTACTGTTTTGTCAAAGATTAGTTGGCCATATGTTTGTGGGTCTATTTCTGAGTTCTGTATTATGTTCCATTGATCTGGGTGTCTGTTCTTGTGCCAGTACCATACTGCCTTGATGGTTTCAGCTTTGTAATACAGCTTGAAGTCCGGGATTGTGATGTCTGCTTCTTTGGTTTTCTTTATTCAAAATTGCTTTGGCTATTCGGGGTCTTTTCTGGTTCTATGCAAATTTTAGTACTGTTTGTTCTGGCTCTGTGAAGAATGCTGGTGATATTTTGATAGGGATTGCATTGAATATGTAGATTGCTTTGGGTAGTATTGACATTTTAGCAATATTTGTTCTTCCTATCCAGGAGCATGGAATATTTTTCCATTTTTTGGTGTCTTCTTCAATTTCTTTCATAAGCTTTCTGTAGTTTTCAGTGTATAGATTTTTCACCTCTTTGGGTAGATTTATTCCTAGATATTTTATGGTTTTTGGTGCAATTGTAAATGGGATTGATTCCTTGATTTCTCTTTCTGTTGCTTCATTATTGGTGTATAGAAATGCAACCGATTTCTGTGCATTGGTTTCATATCCTGCCACTTTGCTGAATTCATGGATCAGTTCTAGCAGTTTTTTGGTAGAATCTTGGGTTTTCCACATAGAATATCATATCATCTGGGAAGAGTGAAAGTTTGATCTCCTCCTGGCTGATTTGGATGCCTTTTATTTCTTTGTGTTGTCTGATTGCTGAGGCTAAGACTTCCAATACTATGTTGAATAACAGTGGCGAGAGTGGACATTCCCTGTCTTTTTCCTGACCTTAGGGGGAAAGCTCTCAGTTTTTATCATTGAGAATGATATTAGCCTTTGGTCTTTCATATATGGCTTTTATAATGTCAAGCTATGATCGTTCTATCCCTACTTTCTTAAGGGTTTTTATCAAGAAAAGATGCTGTATTTTGTCAAATGCTTTCTCTGCATCTATTGAGAGGATCATGGTTCTTGTCCTTTCTTTTAGTGATGTGATGAATCACATTGATTTTTTTGCAGATATTGAGCCACCCCTGCATCCCAGGTATAAATCCCACTTGGTTGTGGTGAATAAGTTTTTTAATGTATTGTTGGATCCAGTTGGCTAATATCTTGTTGAGGATTTTTGCATCCATGTTCATCAGGGAAATTGTTCTATAGTTCTCCTTTTTAGTGGGGTCTCTGTCTGGTTTTGGAATCATGGTAATGCTGGCTTCATAGAAAGAGTTTGGAAGTTTTCCTTCCATTTCTATTTTTTGGAACAACTTCAAGAGAATAGGTGTTAACTCTTCCTTAAATGTTTGTTAGAATTCCCCTGGAAAGCCATCTGGCCCTGGACTCTTGTTTTTTGGGAGATTTTTGATTACTAATTTGGTTTCTTTACTGGTTATGGGTCTGTTCAAATTTTCTATTTCTTCCTGTTTCAATTTTGGTAGTTTATATGTTTCTAGGAATTTGTCCGAATATAACCTAGTTTAAGTCAGGAAACAGTTGCTTGCTACTGAAAGAATTTTGACTAGGATGGAAACTTCCATTTCTTTGAAATAAACTTGTAAAATCATAGTTAAGCTGAGCTTTTATAAATGAGAAAATTCCAAGATCTGTCTCACTTTAGAATTTCAGATGCAATAGATAGGAAGGAGGTAAAAAGAGCTGAAAAATAAACCATGAAGGGAAGAAAAAAATAATTAAAAATAGAAATATAAAAAATTAATTACAAACTGAGAGGGAGTCAAACCATAAGAAACTCTTAAATACATAGAACAAACTGAAGGTTGATGGTGGCATGGAGGGAGCGGAAAATGGATGACAGGCATTGAGGAGGGCACTTGTTGGGATGAGCTCTGGGTGTTGTGTGTAAGTGATGAATCATGGGAATCTATTCCCGAAGCCAAGAGCACACTGTACACTCTGTATGTTAGCTATCTTGACAATGAATTATATTTAAAAATAAATAAGTAAACGAATAAATAAATAAATAAATAGACATAGACATAGACATAGACATAGGACATAGGACATAGACATAAATAGACATAGGAAGTGTTGAGAAAACAAGGGAGAAATGAAAGTGATATAAAAGGGTGAGGGTGGGTAGGCATCAGTAATTTTAACTACTGACTCCATATTCCTAAAACTCACACCATAAACTTGAAAATGGTTAGAAATTACTCAATTTTCCACCCACCCTACCTATGCAAAGAACAAAAGTGACGTGTTAAACCTATTGACACAATCAAAAAACTACTCAGAAGAAAAACTAAAATAATACCTAGGTGTCTGTAACACCTTTTTGGTCAAAAGAGAGTGCTTTTGTTTTCTTTATTTTGTTTAATGCAACTTTCCAATGGTCCTGATAGCTAATTGCCACATAACCAAGTAGACTGTAGATTGGCCCATGGAATTCAATTGTTAATTAAGATCAGTGGAATAACCAACTTGACAGCAGAATTGTTTTAACAAGAGAAAGTGACAACCTCATTGATTTTTTTTTTTTTTTTTGCTGGTTGGCCTCTGAATAGTCAATATGATGCCCATGCAAAGTGATTTTTTTTTATTTATTGATGGATGGATGGATCAACAGTAGCCATACCCATGGGGTGTCTGGGTGGCTCAGTTGGTTGGGCATAGTTGGTTGGGCATCTGACTTTGTCTCAGGTCATGATCTCACAGTTCGTCAATTTGAGCCCGGCGCTGGGCTCTGTGCTGACAGCTTGGAGCCTGGAGCCTGCTTCAGGTTCTGTGTCTCCCTCTCTCTCTGCCTCTCCCCTGCTGGTTCTCTCTCTTTCTCTCTCTCAAAAATAAATAGACATTAAAAAAGTAATTTAAAAAAAAAGTAGCCATATCCAAACCTATAGACACTACTCTGTATCTCCAAGAGATCCTGGATGTTCAGCTATAGCAGAGGGGACTTTAAAATGATCTCTACTAAAAAAGTAATAGTAATAAAATAAAATAAATAAAATAATCTTTCCTGTGGAAGAAAGACTATAGGAAAAAAGGCTTTAAATGAATGCTTAATGCAGAGAGAGATGATTCATGGAAGCCATTTATGCTATTTAGCTAATATGTTTGCTATTCCTCCTCCAGGAGTATGGCAAGTCCATTCTCTCCTGCATCCCTGAAGGCAGTCCAGCCCAGTCTTCATGGGTTAATAAAATATTAGCAGTGGTAACATGTCACTTTCAGCTAAAGTCTTTAAAATCTATATGCAACTTGCTATCTACCTGTACTGTTGCAGGTGACTAGCAATGTTCAAAATGGTGAAGTCTCTGTCCATTTATGCCTGATTGAGGATGGCATGAACAGAATACCCTGCTGACCGTAGGTGGAAACATAACATGAGCAAGAAATAGAATTTTGGTTTTTTGAGCTACTAAAATTGTGGAATTGTTTGTTACTATAGTATAATCAAGCCCTGAATGGTACAAAGGGGTCCTCCTCTCTCAGCAGAAAAGCAGTAATATTTAGAAATGGAATCTCTGGGGCATATTCTGCACTGACCTTTTTCTCTTTTTCAGCCGTTGCTGTTTCATTGGACTATAGATTTTGAGACGTTAACTAATCTTAACCCTTTTACATATAGTCGCACAGTACACCTCCTTCTTTTTTGTGTTTCTCTTTTAAAATACATCTTAACCTTGAAATAGTTTGCGTGTATGTGTGTGTGAATGAGAAGAGGTGACAGAAGATGAGGCTTTATTAATTTTACTTATTCCTGCTGCTTTCCCTTATTACTGGTGTTTCTCCTTCGCCTCCTCCTTGGACAGCAGAGAAAGAACACTACAAAAAGCAATCTTTCACACTTAAAAGAAAACCGATGCCCTGTCCTGGTGTGTTGTCAAGAAAAAAATAAGCTGTGTCTCTCCAATAACTGTGAAATTCCTTTGCCCCTAGAGAGGGCTGCTTCCTGTATCTTGGCCAAGTCATGACTTTCTTTCTTTATAAATGCAGCCAGTGTGATCTCCAAAGAGATAAATGATGAATAAGGTGGAAGCTATTTATAGTCTAGCTAGGAAAAACAATTTCACTTAACAAGGATGTCGGTTAAAATAATTAATGTAGATCAAGTGGACATGTGAATGAGGAGCCTGTTGGAAAGTGATTAAATAGACAGTCTGATCCAGGAAGAAATATACCACTCAGATACTGGGGAATTGTTTCTCTCAGTGACCTGGGCAGTTATTGGTTAGATGCTTGACCAAGGCCCTGAAAGACCAGGGCAATGCTTTTCTAGATTTTGCCAAATGTAGCATGCAGTAAAAACAAAACAAGCAGGTTTGTGTTTAGAAACTCTGGTGTATTCAAATGTATCTTCCCATTTTAGATAATTCCTTGGTTTTCCCTGAACGATAACAGATGTGCAAGTGGAATGTGTCGCTTTTATTTGGCAACAATTTATTGAGTACCTTTTACATATTTACCGTGGTGATAAGTACTCATGCCCCATAGATGGATGCTGTCCTTGAATATCATATGTTAAAAGGAAAACAAGAAAGCAGAGAACTAAGGCAATGAAATTGGATGTTTATGTAAGTCTAAATAGGATTTCAAACATAAGTCAAAGCAGTCTGTATAGGTGTGGTCAGAAAGGAATGTATGCAAGAATTCACCCTTGAAGAATCAGCAAGATTGATAGGCAAAAGGAAAAGGTAGAGATCCCAGGCCTGTGGACTCGCCTGAGAAACAGGCAGTGTCATATTGAGCACACTAAGGTGTTCCCCCACTGGAGGTGGGGTTGAGAGATTCTCATCTGACTCCTGAAGTGACCCTCCAAACCTAGGTTCAACTGAGAATAGCCAAAGCTGAACAGTGTGAAGAGCTTGGAGAATTAGGTTTAGCCAACCAAAAGTGCAGTGTGTTTGGGTCTCCTATCTCCACTCCAGTTTAACTGAATGCTAATGAAATCATAATACTATGGCTAGCTGATTACAGAACAGTACAAATCACGACACTCTAACTTTCTTTTTCCAATTTGGCGTTACTCATATCCACATATTCTATAGTGAAATGGAAACACTAATCTCAGAACTGTTTCTTCCTTAGCACTTGTTATTTTTATCTCCAATGGTCTCTATTTTTAGAAAGAAAAAATTCTGAAGTATTTTTCAGAAGGTTCTATCTTAGTTTTAAGGAACATGATAGCAAGCATGTTCTTTATATCATGTTGGTCAGGTAGCCTGATGAACAGCTCTTATTAATAAGGAAACACATGACTATAGAAATCATGCAGATCTTGTAAGGAAGCTGAGTGAGCCAAATGACACTAAAAAGGCTTTACAATCTGGAATTCCATGATTCTCTAATTTGTGACTGACACTGGCAAATAAGTATCAATACAGACAAGTGCAGAGTTCCTTGTGGATTCCACATCTGCAAAGGGATGGAAATTCCAGAATTTGTATGCCATACTTCAATGGGGAGGGAGGTCTGACTTACAGACTGGAATTCAAAGGCTCTGTCCATACGTCTATAGTCTCATGGGGAGGTTATTGAAAATCTTTGCTTCAGTTTCACTATCTATAAATGACATCTATTGTAGCAGATAATGGTGATGTAAAGTGGAATAAAATACACAAATAACCCAACAATAGTAGGGGCTTCATAAATATTAGCCAGCTTCCTACTTATCCTAGATATTTGCCAAAGAAGGAATCTACTAAGGGACTTCAAATGCAAGAACGTTAAAACCATCAAGTTTCCCTCTTTTGTTCCATATTTATTATATTTACACCAAGGGTGTTATACATATATATATATATATATATATATATATATATATATATGTATATATATATACACATATATATGTATATATATATATATACACATATATGTGTATATATATATACACATATATATATGTACACATACATATATGTGTGTATATATATACACATATATATGTATATATATACATATATACACATATATATATAGTACAATATATATATTGTATATATATGTGCAATATATATACACCCAGGGTGTATACAATATATATACACCCAGGGTGTCTGGGTGGCTCAGTCAGTTAAGTGTCTGACTCTTGATTTCAGGTCACCAGCTTGTGGTTCGTGGGTTTGAGCCCCACATCAGGCTCTTTGCTGACAGTGAGGAACCTACTTGGGGTTCTCTCTATTCTCTCTCTCTCTCACTCTCTCTCTCTTCCCCTCCCCTGCTCTCTCTCTCTCTCTCTCTTTCAAAAAATAAACTATAAAATATTTTTTTAAATAATCAAAAAAATAATCAAGTTTCTGTGTGTTCATAATCATTCTCATCTGGACAAGAATCTGTCTTGGGTATGGAACCTAAATTCCTGCATAGGCTGAGTATTTTTCTCAAATAATCTCTAATAATTTCACATTTTAAAGTCTCTAATTCTGATACAATTTTGTCATTTAAAGAGATTGGCTCACTTATCCCAAGACCCAGAAAATAAATAAAATTTTTGGATTAGAAAGCAGACCTTTTGACTTTGAATCCAAAACACATCTTCCAAACATAGCACAGGAGCATTAAAGGCAATTCTATGTCTGAATCCAGTCCTCCATCCCTCCCTCTGTTGCATTCCTCAACTGCATAGAAGTAGAGGTGGCTTGTCCACAGCACTTCCCAGGAGGGAAGGTTAAGGACACGTTTCTACAGCAAGAATGTGTTTCTTGACCTGAGGAAAGGTAGAAGAATCAACCCCACCTAGGGAGCCCAAGGCTCAAAAGCCAGAGCAAGAAAACACAAGTCTAAACTGCCTGGCGTAGAACAATTCTGAATTGCACCAGGATTTCAAAGTTTAATAGAGATTAGGTCAGAAATTTCAGATTTCAAAGTTTAGTGGAGATTGGGTTAGAAAAATAACAGATTTGGAAGAAATGAGGAAGAGACAGTGAAATTGCAATAATTTCTCAAAGCTCATGTGTGGGTGTGTTGGACTGGATTCAAGGACCACAGGACACACAGACAAACATAGTGATGCTCATATAAGTGGAAATGATTTTAAGCAGATGGTTTCCTCTTAAACTAAATGATTTGTTAATGAGAAAATTGAGATTTTAAAATAAGGAAAATATATGGATAAATGAGTTGTTTGGGGGCATGAGGTACTATGGATGGCAAGGAGATACAGATTAGAATGAGCTGTGTCATAGTGGGAAACTTTGATGATCAAAAGATTTTATAATTATTGTGGGAATTGGTAATAAAAGGAAGCTTTAAGAGAGCTAAGGAATATCTTTGTCCAAAACAATCATTTCGGATGATTGCCCAGGTCCTCATACATGTATCCAAGCCAAACATTCTATGATCTCTGTTCCTTAGCGTATTAAAAATTATTTTCATGGGTAGCAAAATAGTATCCCCTTTTTAAAGTCAAGAAATAGAGAAATAGTGTTTAAACAAATTTCTGTAAACTGACATGGATAAGTTTTTTTTTTCTTCAATGACTGACTTAAATTAGAGTCTTCCTGCTAAAGCAAAAAATAAAAATAAAGAATCATGAAAATGAGGGTTTCCAATTTCACAACTTCCAACCCACGCTTTGCCTCACCACCCTGGTTTCCTTTTGAGAATTTGTCTTAGACAGATGGTAGTGAGTTAACAAGTCTAGACTGTGGGAGTATATATCTGCATTTGCATCTATATGATTATATAGAATAATTTTTCACTGAAATGGCATGCATCATTGGGACAAGCTCCAGGACTTTACGACTTCTCTCTACTCAATTGAGTATGGCGTGTGTACAATTCACTCTGGCCACTACAAAAATTCCACCACAGCTGGAATGGAGAGCAACAGCTGCAACATGGCACGACAGTTTAGAATCATAAATGAAGAAGACAGCCTTCAATGGACACTGCAGGGGGAATTTAAAGCAAGAGGAAGCAATTAGCTGAACTGGAGCAGAGCCAGGAAAGCAAGACAAAATTCTTCCCCCAACTTTGGGAAGGAGAATGCAATATATGATGCATGAGCATGTTCCCAATCTAGGCTCACAGACAGGCACTGGGAACAAGGATGGACTAGTCATAAAGTGATCCCATGTGGCCTGGGAAGGTGGAATGGGTTCCTGAGCTAACCAGAATACCTTCAGTTTTCCTCAATAGGCCTCTTAGCCAGGTACGCACCCAGCCCCAACCTTGTTTGGTTTATGAGATCTGACAAGATCACAGTTTGAGGGAGGAGGTCTGTAACACTCTCTGACAGTGGTTGACTTGGCTTTTAATAGAAATGGGCAGACATGTAGAGACCTTGTGCATTTGAACACACAAGATCGGCCAGCTTTCATCACAGAAGCTTCAGAGCCTCTCTGTGGCAGCTGGAGTGGAGACCTATGAGCTGATCTGGAAAATGCGTCTTTTCTTTCTAATGGGAGCCACCACATTGCGTTCCTTTAATTACATCATGTCATGTCGTGTTCCCGTGTGAAATGACACAGAGGAACACGTGGTGACCTGGGATAACTGTGATGAATTGCATCCCGAACAGAGGCCGGCTTTGAAAGGCATCTGATGTGGAGAAGCAGGTACTTCATATGTCTGTGGGAGTCATGGATGATTTTCTCATTGCATATCTCAAATATTTAATGATAAGATTATGTGTGAGCAACAGAGGGCTTTTTGCCAAATCTTATTTTTTATTAGTGAAGTATAATAATTTTACACTGAAAATAATAAAAATTATAATTATTAAGTAAATAAGAGCAGCTACTTTCAAAGGGATTAATCTCCCATAATCGGATTAGATGATGGAACTAACATCAGAGAAGAGTTCATTCTAATAGTTGTTTGTTTCCTGAATTTGAAATTAAAAAAGAGGATGAGAGAAAGTAACAATTGTCTAATCAGCCATTAGGTAGGATTTTTTTACAGTAAGTTTCTTTGAAGTTCTAATAAAGGCTAAAAACTAATATCTAGATCCGCCCTGTACAATACAGTAGTCACTGGTCACATGAGGCTATTTAAATGTAAATCGACTGACAAAATTAAAGTTTCAGTTCCTGGGTTGCAGTAGTCACATTCCAAGTGCTCACTAGTGACATATGGCAAATGGATGCTTTGTTAGATAGTAGAGACGTAGGGGTGCCTGAGTGTCTCAGTCAGTCAAACATCCAGCTCTTGATTTCAGCTCAGGTCGTAATCTTATGGTTCATGAAACTGAGCCCCACATCAGGCTTTGTGCTTGGGATTCTCTCTCTCTCCCTCTCTTTCTCTCTGCCCCTACCTTTCTTATGTGTTTTCTCTCTAAAAAATTATATATATATATATATATATATATATATATATATATATATATATATATTTTTTTTTTTTTTATATAAAACACAGAAAAATTTGCATCTTGCCACCATGGAATTGCATGCTTATTTTCTCATAGCCTACTATTATTTGTAAATTTTATGTTTTCCCCACTAAAATGTCAAAAATGCAGATTCCCATAGAATGCAAATAAGCACCATTTTTACGTAAAACCATTTGGGAATTAGTTTCCTTGTTCTCAACAGAATGGAAAGCTCCATATGGAAAGCACCTTTACTTGTCCCCTATAGAGGGATCAGGGTACCTACAGACTTTTAGCTACAGACTTTTTAGCTGTTCATATCTTACCATTTCTGAGACATGGCATTCATAATTTAACTATCAGATTATGACCTACCAAAGATGTAAAAACATCAGTCCACTTTTCTTACACGAAAATGGGAATAATGTTTATTTTTTTAAAAAATGTATTAGTAAAATATCCCTCCATGCAATAAAAACAAAGTTTTGGAAATCATATCCAAAAGAGAAGAACAGTACTAAATCCCACGTTCTTTCTATCTTTCTTTTTTTTTTAATTTTTTTAATGTTTATTTATTTTTGAAAGAGACAGAGATGGAATGTGAGTGGGTGGGGGCAAAGAGAGAGGGAGACACAGAATCCGAAGCAGTCTCCAGGCTCCGAGCTGTCAGCACAGAGCCCGATGCAGGGCTAGAACCCACGAACCGTGAGATCATGACCTGAGCCAAAGTCAGTTCTTAACCGACTGAGCCACCCAGGCGCCCCCCACATTCTTTAAAAATGCTTATATTTGCTCCCCATACAAGCTTTGGAGATTGTTAGAGAAAATATTTTTTCCCAACTCACAGAGAGTAAAAATGGTCCCCACCTGTTTCCTCCTAAAGTTAAGTCAACAGTAAGTGCACTACGTGGTAACAGACTCAGGACTAGAAAACAGATACTCTGACATGGATATAGGGTTCTTCCTAGGTAGACTGCTTTTGTCACCTTGAAGACAGCTTTGAGAATCTCAGGAGCACAGAATCTGTACAGAAAAAAAAAATGTGGTTTTATGAATTTAATAGTGAATAACCCGGCTGTGGTCTTCAGACTGCCTTCTTCTTCTCTGTGGAAAGGCATTAAATGGCTTGGGCAGGCAAGGGTGCTGCTTCTCTCCTGAAACTCATTACTGTCAATAATGTTATTTTATTACTAAGCTGTGGCTAACTTTTGAATATACTAAATGAGTATAGGAAACTGTATGACTTACTGTGCCTTTAACATTTTATACTTACAAGCTAGAAACTGTTTGAATGTGGTGGGTAAGGGTGAGGCATTGTACTGTAGCTGGAAAAAAATCAATACCTGCTCCCGAGATAGGGTACTTGACTAGAAAGGATATTGCAAGATACAAAAGAGCAGATATGAAATACTATTTCTCTGAAGGTTTTTTTTTCTTTTTTCTTTATTTTTTTTTTTAATCTTACTGCATCAGCAGCACCAGATCAGGTAGAGACCTACAAAGGCATCATAATTCATTGGTGATGTTTTGAGATTATTTGAATTTGTATGACTTGCAAATTATATATTAGTTCCTGAGATACCCCTCTCTCTCTGGGATTTAGCTTTTTTTTTTTAATTGGAATATGCTGTGAAAGTTAACTGATTGAACTTTACACGGTCACCTATTTAATCTCTCACTCCGAGTCAGCCTAGTAAATTTGGCCTAGTTTATTTCATCTCTTTGGGCTTCAGTTAACTCATCAAGATAAAATAATCTGAACATCAACCCTTAAGTCCCAGCTCTATAATTCTGTGATTTTGTAATTTTCTAAATTGACCATCCCTTCTCTGTTTCCTCTTGCTTTTGTGGAAATGTTGGGACTCAGTTAGGAATCTCTCATTCAGACTCAAGCCTAGATTTACACCAGCGTATGCTATCCAATACCTGCCCAGCCAAATCCACCTTTTTGGCAACATCTTCAGGCTGAGCCTGTCCTGCTCTAGAGGGCAATATTAATGCCAAACCCTGACCTTTCCCTTCTTGTTCTGCTTCTCTGAGATTATCATCCCTTAAATCAAAATAAATTCTGGGCTATTGGCCTAGTTTATAAAATGTTGTTAAAAGACATTGAAGAAGACACAAAACACTAGTTTGTAAGAGATCACAGGGCCATCTCCTAGGACACTTCAGACTTTGGCAGTGGTATTTTTGATCGACACGATGATTGGAGACACTATTAGATGTGATGGTCGTGGTTCAGAGGTGATAACTATTTTGTAATAAGAATATTTCTCTCACATTAACATTCATTGAAGAAAGCTGGAGTGACCATTTTAATAGCAAACAAAGTATGTTTCAAAGCAATGGATATTACTAGAGATAATAATAGTAATCAAGGAGTTAACCAAGAAGACTTAATGATAATATATGTTTGCACACCAAAAAAGAGATCCCCCAAACGCAGGAGGCACACACTGATAAAACTGCAAGGAGGAAAAGACAAAAACTACAGTCACAGTGATATTCTAATACACTATTCTTTTTTTTGTTTGGTTTGTTTTTTTTTTGTTGTTGTTTTTTGTTTTTGTTTTTTTAATGTTTATTTTTTTAAATATATGAAATTTATTGTCAAATTGGTTTCCATACAACACTAGTGCTCATCCCAACAGGTACCCTCCTCAATGCCCATCACCCACCCTTCTCTCCCTCCCACCCCCCATCAGCCCTCAGTTTGTTCTCAGTTTTTAAGAGTCTCTTATGCTTTGGCTCTCTCCCACTCTAACCTCTTTTTTTTTCCTTCCCCTCCCCCATGGGTTCCTGTTAAGTTTCTCAGGATCCACATAAGAGTGACAACATATGGTATCTGTCTTTCTCTGTATGGCCTATTTCACTTAGCATCACACTCTCCAGTTCATCCATGTTGCTACAAAGGGCCCTATTTCATTCTTTCTCATTGCCACGTAGTACTCCATTGTGTATATAAACCACAATTCCTTTATCCATTCATCAGTTGATGGACATTTAGGCTCTTTCCATAATTTGGCTATTGTTGAGAGTGCTGCTATAAACATTGGGGTACAAGTGCGCCTATGCATCAGTACTCCTGTATCCCTTGGCTAAATTCCTAGCAGTGCTACTGCTGGGTCATAGGGTAGGTCTATTTTTAATTTTTTGAGGAACCTCCACACTGTTTTCCAGAGCGGCTGCACCAGTTTGCATTCTCACCAACAGTGCAAGAGGGTTCCTGTTTCTCCACATCCTCTCCAGCATCTATAGTCTCCTGATTTGTTCATTTTGGCCACTCTGGCGTGAGGTGATATCTGAGTGTGGTTCTAATACATTATTCTTAACAGTTGAAAGAACAAATAGAAAATCAAGTAGACTTAAACACCACCTATCAACTTAATCTAATTGATATTTGTAGAACATTCTACCCAACAACAGCTGAGTACATACTTGTTTCAAGTGCACATAGATCATTTACCAAATAGACCATATACTGGACCATAAAACAACTCTGAATAAATGGAAAAGAATTCAAGTCATATAAATTATGTTCTCTGATCACAATGGAATTAAATTAGAAATCAACAACAGAAACATGGCTGGAAAGTCTCCAAATGTCTGCACACTAAATGATATGTTTCCAAACAACCCAAGGGACAAAGAAAAAAAATAAAATAAAAATTAGAAAATAATTTTAGTTAAATGAAAATCAAACACAACATATCAAATTTCTGTAATGTCACTAAGGCATGACTTAGGGAGGTATTCAGAGTAATAAACAATTGTATTTAAAAAAGTTATCCATACTAAGCTTTCACCTTAAACATCATACAAAAAGACAAATTACTTTAAAAGTAAGCAAAAGATAGAAATAGTATCCATGAATATGCAAATACATGAAATAGACAAAACAACAATAAACCAAAGTTAGTTCTTTGAGAGTATCAAAATAATGAATAAAACTTTAGGCAGACTTATTAGGAAAAAGGAAGACAGTGAAGGAGGACACAAAGTACTAGTATTAGGAATAAGAGAGATAACATCACTGTAAATTCTACAAATATTTATAATAAGGAGGTGTTATAAGCAACTTGATACCCATAAATTGGACATCTTACAGGAGGTGGAGAAATGCATTGAAAGATACAAACTACCAAAAGTTTCTCAAGAGAAAATAAACTAAATAGTCTTATTTATGACAAAAATATTACATTTATAGTTTGAAGCTTTCTCACCAAGAAAACTGCAGGCACAGATGACTACTTCGGTGATTTCCAAATTATTTAAGGAAGAATTGATTCAATTTCATACAAACGTCTAATAGAAAGTTGAGGGTAACTTGATGTTACCCGCCTCCATCTATGAGGCTAGCATTACTTGATGATAAAACAAGACAAAACATTACAAAGTAGAAAACTACAAATAAGTATCTCTGAGAGACATAGATGCAAAGATTCAAAACTATGGAACATTTAGAACTTAAAAGAACTGCTTTGTGATTTGAAATTAGGCAACAATTTATTATTTAATACAAGAGAACAAAATATAAAAGACAATTTCATTTGGACTTAATCAAAATTAAGAACTATTGGGGCGCCTGGGTGGCGCAGTCGGTTAAGCGTCCGACTTCAGCCAGGTCACGATCTTGCGGTCCGTGAGTTCGAGCCCTGCGTCGGGCTCTGGGCTGATGGCTCAGAGCCTGGACCCTGTTTCTGATTCTGTGTCTCCCTCTCTCTCTGCCCCTCCCCCGTTCATGCTCTGTCTCTCTCTGTCCCAAAAAAATAAATAAACGTTAAAAAAAAAAATTAAAAAAAAAAAAAAAAGAACTATGCTCTTTGACACATACTGCTGAGAAAATGAAAATATAAGCCCAGTTTTCTCTTGAGAGAAAATAAAAGCAAACATATCTCTAATATAGGATTTCTGTTTAGAAAACGTACCCACAACAAAGAAAAAAAAAACCTCCTAAAATTCAATAAGAATGGAACAATCAAGTAAAAATACAAGCAAATGATTTGAGTACGCACTCCACCAGACAAGATGTATGGTTGACAAATAAGTACAGGAAAAAAAAATACTTAACAGTATTTGTCATTCCAAAAAAATGCAATTTAAAACCACAATGAGAAATCACTGCATACCTATCAAAATGTCTAAAATTAGAAAAAGATTTATCACGTGGTAGAACTGAAACTCTCATACTCTACTTGAGGGGATATTAAAAAATGGTACAACTACTTGGAAAGCAATCTGGCAGTCTTCTAAAAAGTTAAGAGTGCATTTGCTATATAACTGAGATTTCATTCCTAAGTATGTACCCATGAGAAATGATGAAAACACATGTCCACACAAGGACTTGTACATGAATATTCATATCAAGTTTATTTGTAATAACCAAAAAGCTTAAGCAATCCATTTGTTCCCCAAAAGGTGAATGGTTAAACAAATTGTGGTATATCTATGCAATAGAATACCACTCAGGAATAAAAAAAGAAGGAACTATTGAGGCAAACAACACTGAAGAATTTTGAGCTAAGTGTACTGACTGAAAGAAACCAAATTAAAAAGAATACATATTGTATGCGTAACATTTAATTAAGATTTTAGAAAATTCAAACTAATCTATAGTGAGAGAAAACCAATAGATTTTTATCTAAGGATCAGACAAGCCCAGGGGGGCAGGAGGGAGGAATTTCATAGGAGCACAAGGAAATTTGGCAGAGTGATATATCTTGATTGTGGTGATGATTTCACTTGTGTATACGTATTTCAAAACTTGTCAAATTGATTGTCCTTTATAAATATATGCAGTTTGTTGTATGCCAGTTGTATGTACTCTATACAGTTGTTAAAAAAGAGTGAATCCTTTTCAAATCATTTTAAAATTTCATATATCTCTTACTCAAACCAGAAAAGGACAGATGGTATATGTTAAGAAAAAATGACTAATAATAGGTATATCAACTAAAATTCAAAAGAAAATGCGATTTACTTTACTTAAGAAATAATGTATGGTAATTGCTATGTACGTGTCACCCTTCTAAAATTTATAAAACATTGTGTCACACAAATCTTCTGTTACTCTTATGAAAGATGGGCTATTATTTTCATCAGACCTATTTTATATGTGAGGAAACTGAAGTACAGAGAGGTTAAGTAAGTGATTCAAAGTCAGTTAGCTGAAAAGTAATAACTCCAGTATTGGAACCCGTAGCCAGTAGGACTTAAGAGTCCATCTATGGAACACTGTAATATACAGTCTCTCTCATAGCAGTGAATGGATTCTTGCAGTCTGTTCAAACATACACACATGTCTATTGGAGCATATCCTGGGAATATAAGAATGTTTTCCAATTTAGAAATTTATGAATGAAATTCTCCACTTGGCTCACCAGTTAGATCAAAGGAGAAAAAAACTATATGATTATTTTAAATGCAGAAGTCTTTTATACTATTCAACAATGTTTCATGATTTAAAAGGTGTTATCTTTTAACAAACCTTTCCTCTTAAAGAATATCTACCCAAAACTGTAAAATAAATATATTTAATGGTAAAAAGTTTAGAAGTCAACTTTCATTTCAGAAACAAAAAGAATGTACACTGTCACCACTTGAATTCAATGTTGTACTGAAAGCCTTTGCCATTGCCATTATATAAAAATAAATAAATAAAGCATAAAAAGATCAGGAAGGTAGGAAAAATTATCATTATGATTGTTTATACAGAAAATCCAAGATAATCAATGGACACACTATTAGAATTAATATAAGAGTTCATCAAGGCTGCTTGTTTCTGACTCAATATATGAAAATCAATGTCATTCATATATTCCAGCAATTAGAAAATGTAATTTTAAAATGATACCTTATAAAATAAAACACGTTATCTAAGATAACTGTGATTAATCATATCTGAAAATATGCCAGAATGTCATAGAGAAAATTACAAAGCTTTATTGAAGAAAACATATATTGTAAGACTGAATTTCTCCACAGTTATGCATTGATGGACTTCCAAAAGAAATCCAACAGTTGTAAATTTATCATAAAATTCACATGGTAGAACTAAGGTGCTTGAATACCCAAAATGATATTGAAGAATAAGGCTGCTACTGGACAGCAACACTTAAAATAATATGCCCGATTTCATCAATTCTAAGGCAAATAATTATATATCTGCCAATTAAACTACCTCAGTGTTTTTTAATCTCACACATGTGCACACGCTTACTTTTATACTTACTGAAAGAACTCTTTAGGCTTACATGTATGTATACACATGTGTCTTATGCATACATACAAAAACTAAATGAAATAAATTGTCTAAGGTCATATGAAAATGTTTTCCCATTCAGAGTCTGAATCTTCTGAATTACTTTTCCAGAGTCATCAGCATCTATGTTTTCCTTCCAATATGATTCTGTGTCATCGAGTGCTAGTGATTCATATTTATTTAAAAGTGCTTCACTATTATCTTTAGAATATTCACCTAAGCTTCATATACCTGTTCTGATAAGTTTTGGTGCTTGTACTCTGTTGATCCTACCAACAAATATTGATTGAACATTTTCAGACAACTACTGGGACCTATGTTCTTTTCTCAAATCCAGCATCAGCCTCTATATGCTCTTAGACCACTGAACTCTCAGGATCACTTTAGAAGTTAAAACATTTCTCCACACACTCCTCTCCATTATGGATTGGGGATTCAGTTTCCATAGCTCAAAAAGCCCACTTCTAATTAAGATGCTTGTCTCTATAAGTAATTCTCCCAAGGCTCCCCCTCACTGAGTATCTCTTCATGAAGAGTGGAAGGTCTAACCACAAACACTGCACTTGAAACCACTATTGCTTCAGCTCCCTTTCACAACCTTCTGATGTTAACAGGAAGAAAGGAGGCTTGCTGGGTAGCAGAGCCCATTCTTCCACCTTTCAAGAAGCTCCGGAGAATACCTGGCCTTAATTGCTTACTGTAGCTCTTGTGAAAACCATGGTTGACAAATCACACCTATTTGTCCCCAGCTTTGGGACCTAGTTTCTAATTCTAGAATAATAACAGGGATTCCAAATCACCCCCCTATTCCACAAGTGTACTTACCTGACAGGATAAAGATAGGTTGTTTAGTCCAAGGTTTCTGTGGATAAGAAAAATTTTGAGAAAGCCAAAAATTCTCAATTCCAAGGACAAAGTCCATAATTACTTATAACCCAGAGGTAGCTGTGCTAGACTTACCCAAGTATATCAATTGTTGAAGACAAAACATTGTAAGTTAGTTTGGTCCTGATAAAAGAGCCAAGAGTATGAGTAAACAGCTAGTGGCCAAAATGGAATCAATTTACTCCCTCATTGTATGTATATCAGAACTATCTTTGAAAAATGTATTTCTCTGTGTGCTCTCCAGTATTTTTTTTTTTTTTGTATATTGACTTCCTCATAAAGGAGGATCTTTTTAACCACAACCATTTATTTATTTTTTTAATTTTATTTTTTATTTTTTTTAAATTTACATCCAAATTAGTGTATAGTGCAACAATGATTTCAGGAGTAGATTTCTTAATGCCCCTTACCCATTTAGTCCATCCCCCCTCCCACAATCCCTCCCTTAACCCTGAGTTTGTTCTCCATATTTACGAGTCTCTTATGTTTTGTCCCCCTCCCTGTTTTTATATTATTTTTGTTTCCCTTCCCTTATGTTCATCTGTTTTGTCTCTTAAAGTCCTCCTATGAGTGAAGTCATATGATTCTTGTCTTTCTCTGAGTGACTAATTTCACTTAGCATAATACCCTCCAGTTCCATCCACATAGTTGCAAGTGGCAAGATTTCCTTCTTTTTGATTGCCGAGTAATACTCCATTGTATATATATACCACATCTTCTTTATCCATTCATCCATCGATGGGCATTTGGACTCTTTCCATACTTTGGCTATTGTTGATAGTGGTGCTATAAACATGGGGGTGCATGTGTCCCTTCGAAACAGTACCCTGTATCCCTTAGATAAATACCTAGTAGTGCAATTGCTGGGTCGGAGGGTAGTTCTATTTTTAATTTTTTGAGGAGCCTCCATACTGCTTTCCAGAGTGGCTGCTCCAGCTTGCATTCCCACCAACAATGCAAAAGAGACGCTCTTTCTCTGCATCCTCGCCAACTTCCGTTGTTGCCTGAGTTGTTAATGTTAGCCATTCTGACAGGTGTAAGTTGGTATCTCATTGTGGTTTTGATTTGTATTTCCCTGATGATGAGTGATGTTGAGCATTTTTTCATGTGTCAGTTGGCCATCTGGATGTCTTCTTTGGAGAAGTGTCTATCCACAACCATTTATGGTTCTCAAAATTCTAGTATAGTATTTTGAACACTTGTTTTGGTTTTTACTTTTAATATTCTAAATCTCAAATTCTATGTTATATTAAAAGGTTCATACTCTCCAAATAATAAAATATTTTTGTTGATAAACAATGGAACTTATTTTGTTTTACCTATATATTTTATACAAATGAAACCGTTTAAAGGGTAATATGTCCAAGCTTCTTGTATCATCACATAAATTTAATCATTATTAATTTAATTTGAATAAAAGTAAATTCTAGAGGTAGGAAAAGAGTTATTCAGTCAGGATCTCTATCTCTTTTTTTCTCTCTTCTCTCTCATATTATACATTATACATGTATATACAATCTGATTAAAATATGTGTATATTCAATTCACATAATATGATAATAATTTAATAATATATAATAGAGAGAGAAGACAGAAAGAGATCCCTCTCTAAATTCTAAAACAATCTATTAATTTTCAAGTCCAATTAAGTGATAGATATTCACTAATGTGGTTAAAATAGTTCTGATTTATAAGAAATCAAATGACCTATACTTCCTGAGTAAAGTATCTATTGCATTTGGGATAGAAACATATTCTAACATTCTATGCAAGAATATTTAATTTATCAAAGTGTTTCCTCTTAACTCCAAATTTATCCTTCGATACATGCTCTGCAACAGTGGTTGGACTTCCTACCAGCCTTTCTCCTTTACAGTAGCACAATGCTAAACTTTCTCATGAGAGGGTGCTGAAGGGACAATGCAAGAGGAAGGGGCTCTCCTGCTGGATTTTGACACCCTAAAGGGTGGTCAGCAGTGTGGGTGTACACACATCCTGTGATATACTGCCACAACATACAGTCCTTTGGCAACTTTGCAGCTCCAGCCTTGACCTGTGATCACTTTCCCACAGACCTACCTCCATTCTGGATCCTCTGCTCTAGATGGAGGGCTGACTAACAGAAGCAGCACTGGGAATCTGGGTGGAGGAGAAAGCCAAGACTGAAGTCAGGAGCCATAATAAAGGATGTGGAGCCAGAGAGGTGAGAGATGAGGAAAGAATTAAAGGTAGAGTTAGGTTCAGAGAGTTATAGATAAGGAGTTTGAGGAGACTGTTTAGGCAACGAAGTCAAAGGACAAGCTGCAAAATGAACCCTTTCATATGCCATCAGTGCACACAGAGGCTGCTCATCAAAGGAGCTACACCTGACTGAATCAACTCATCCTTTAGTGATATTTGCTGAACACATATTTTGAATAAGAGATTATACTAAGTACATCACAAGTCTCAGTTAACAAGAAAATGGGACATCCAGGAAATCTCTTGAAATTCCACCCAGCAAGATTTATAATTCTATTCAAAAAAGAATTGCCATATGATCTAGTAATTCCACTTCTGGGCATTTACCCAAAGAATGCAAAAATACTTATTTGAAAAAGATACATGCACCCCCATATTTATTGCAGCATTATTTACAATAGCCAAATTATGGAAGCAGACCATGTCCATAGACTATGTCCATAGATGACGAATGGATAAAGAAGATGTAGTATGTCTATACAATGGAATATTACTCAAACATAAAAAAGAATGAAATTTTGCCATGTGCAACCACATGGATGGATCCAGAGAATCTTACGCTGAATGAGATAAGTTAGCCAGAGAAGGAAAAATACCATATGATGACATTCATCTGTGGAATTTAAGAAACAAAACAAAGGAACAAAGAAAAAGAGAGACAAGCCAAATAACAGACTCTTAACTTAGAGAACTGATGGTTACCAGAGGGGAGGTGGGTGAAATAGATGTAGGGTATTAAGAGTACATTTATCACCATGAGCATTGAGTAATGTATTGAATTGTTGAATCACTATATTGTACATCTGAAACTAATACATATGCTGTATGTTAACTATACTGGAATTAAAATAAAAAAATATTTATAAGATAAAAACAAGACAATGACTTAAATAACATTTAAAATAACTATTCATAGATTTTTCACCTGAATGCAATTTATATGAATTTATGTTGCAAAATAAAAATACTATGGTAAGTTGTCAGTAAATCACATATTGCTATTTTTAATACAGTTTCTGCTTCTGCGGTTTACAAGTACTTACATGAGACATGGGTCTGACCACGAAGGGGCATAGAATTGTATTCAGCAAAATGTAGATTAATTTAATAATCACAAAGTGACTTGTTCAAACAATACATACCAAAGGTATTCAAGAAAGAGGGCTAGTATTGACTGGTATAATTACAGAAGGTTGGCTCCACTGAAGGTTTGATCTAAAAGAATTGGAACTTGAAGAAAAATTAAGTGTCTCTGAGGAGCATTGGTTAGAAATTGTGGCAGGATTGCCAGGACACCATGTAGCCTGTAGAGGAAATTATGGAAAAATCAGATTGGAAATATATAATGGATCCATACAGACTGTTTATACCGTTAGGAAAATTCAATTTATTATTGTAGCTGGCTTCAGTAGCTAGACAGTACATGACCAACTGTTAAGTCCTTTCTATATTTTCTACATTTTTTCCATCCTTTATTGGTTTTCCCATTCTTAGCCCTAGATAGTACCTTTGCTACAAAGGTTATATAGCTCCAGCAAGCACTCTATGTTTACTATTTCTCTTTAATTTATTTGTGCATTGGCATCATTCCCTCCATTTTACAAGCAAGACTTGTTTGGCAGCCATTGCACGGGCCACGAGATCAGTCTCCGCGCCTGTGTCTCCAGATGGCATTGAGATCGCTTTGTCCTGAAACATCTCTTACCCTTAACTTGGCTGAGTGCAAGTTCCCTTGGCCTTTGATTTCACTTTTCTCTACTTGAGACACTTGGCTGTGGATTTGGCTGAGTGTTCAGCACTTTGCCCTTACCTATTAATCTTGCCCTGGAAAGCAAGACTTGCTCTCTGACCTCAGATGCAAGTCTTTCAGGGTGAGCCTGACTCTTCCTTATGCAGGGGATATCTTTTTGCTTGACATACCCATAAAGAAATCAATGTGACCTGCAGAACTGCTGAGGCTGGGAGATGGAAAGGGTCTTCATTAGGCCAATCCAATCTCTAATCAGATCTTCTCCAGCTGGCAGCAGGTGATGTGGAATTATTACTGGTTTGCTGATGGAGGAGGCTAAAGGAACCCTGAGGAAAGGGAATGCTTCTCTCTCTCTTCCTGTTACCATGACAAGCCTCCTACCTAGCCTCTCCCTCCCACTGATTGCCAAGCCCCCACTCTGGCAGCTTCTGAAAGTGCTAGTCCCTCTGGGCAAACCTGTCTCTAAGTTCTTCAAAACTGTTAGTCTCTTTGTAGAAACCCTTTTACAATTTCTTTCTTAACTAATTCTTAATGAGGTGGGATAGTCCAACCAAACTTTAAATTGCTCTTTAATGTCCAGTTATAAAAAGCACTCTCTTTCCTGATTGTACAACTGTAGAAGCTTCTAGGACCTGTGGAAGTTCTTTTGAATATCCTCTGGCATTCTGTAGAGGAATTTCAGTTTTAGGAACATTGAAGAATTCTACGTGGTGGATCCTGGTATGCAGCATAAGGAATCCAGCGAAATAATGTAATTCTAAGTCAAACACAGATTTTGCTTTAAAAAAAAAAAACATGATTGAGATTTGTAAATTGGCAGTAATCACTTATGTGTCATCATTTCTGAGACTCTGCCTCTCCCCCCCCCCACCCCCAGCACACATGGCATCTGTAAGACTCTATAATACACACAGTGTCCCAGCAAAGAGCATCCCTACAGTGTAGTACTTATCACATTATATCAAAATCTATGTTTTGCATATCTTTCTCTCCTTTCAGACAGTAATGTCTTAGAATGCAGTAAATATGTCATAGCCATCTTTGCACAATATTTGGCACTTAAAATATGCTTAACAAATATTTAGTAAATGCATAAAATATTGACTGGGAATTATTTCAGGAAAGGTGAGAAATTCAAATAGATCTCTGGAATTTTTTTCCAATGTGTATTTATTTTTCCTCTGGCTGATGACTGTATGTAATTTTCATTTGTTTCTCTTGATTATTGTTATTGTGTACTTTCCAAATTTTCTAAATGAAACATCTATTATTCTGTTAAACCAGAGAAAAGAAAAGTTAAAAGGCAAGAAAAAGTACGCCTGTGGTAATATAGACAGTTTTACCTGTTCATGGCCATAATTAAGAGAAAGTATCTAATATAAGCAAAAGTTGGTTGGTTTGGAAATGTGAGTTGTTTTTCTCTCTTGCTACCATTATGTATGTACAATCTGTGAGATACATGAGCCACAGATAAGGGTCTCTGGAGGAGGAGAATAATGGATACACACTCTTGATATTTTTAAATTATTTTACAAATCTGTTTACCTAAAAAAAAGTTAATTCGGTCACTAAATAGGCTCTTCTATGTGGCATACAGGTGAAGTTCTTTCAGCTTGTTAACTAGTGACAATTAATCCAAATGAGAGCATTGAAAAGCTGACCCTGATTGGGAAAGATTTTAGCATTGACCTTTGCCATCAGTCAGTCTCTGCATGTGAATTCAATTTGAAGATGGAAATAGAGTTTTCTCCTTCATAGAATGAATGGTCCTGCATAAGTCTCCTCGAAGTCAGTCACCTGCACAATGCCTCAAAAGAATACTTGAACTTATTACCAAAATGGCAAGTTTTATTTTAATTTATTTCTGTGGCTTGATTTTTGCTTTTTGATATAGTTTAATGGACATCACTTTTGAGGGAAAGCAGATAGTTTACCTAAGACTTTTCCAAATGCTCTGTTAGCTCACATGCACAGGGTTGAGGCCAAGCAAAATGGCAGAATTCTTTAATCGTCACTAACACATAATACCCTATATATAACCACAGTCTGTCCTGGTAAGTTCAATAATTTACCATTTGTTTTAAGGACAAATTTGGGGGAGTTTTGGTTTTCAGCAACACACAAAGGATGTAATATGGAACTTAGTCCCTCATTTCAAGCATTACAAATGACGTGACCAATGAACTCTGAGGGGTCTTATACATATATATTTTAATCATGTGTTATAAAACCACATTAAAAGATAACTAACAATGTAAGGCAGCACACACAGAATGTCTGATGAGTGTTGAAGGCAGTAGGAAGTATAGCTACATGAAAGGGGATTTCAGTCTGAGGTAGAATTTCGTAAACACAGGGTAAAACTTGGAAAAGGAGGACTTCTTGATAAAGAAACAGCACGATCAAGAAGGTTATGTTTTGGGGGAGTGTGACTAGACTAGTGTAACTGGTGCAGAGGATTTAGTTTAGAAGATAAGTTCAGGTTCCCTGTGAAACAGTATGCAAATATGACAAGGTCATATGTGGGGGCAATGATGGCATTCAGAAAAGCCAAGCTGTCAAACCATTTCTCTGTCCTTGCAAAAGAGCATGTCTGTCAGGGAGTTGTAAATGAGTTGAATTTGTGTTAAGTCTGGGCAGACAGGAGACTTGGAAACAATCCAAGGCCTGCGATTGAAGCTTGCCATCCATGGCTATCTTGATGCTCTTTCTTTTTTCGAGAATGGTTTCCGACCTCTGCTCTGATTATCTCCATCCTCTCCCTTCATACTCTAAGGCCCATCTCCTCAGCATCACCTTCCCTAACTGCTCTACCCTCAATGATCTCTCCATTTTCTGAATGTCATGAGTTCTGATGCTTGATTAGAGAAGATTTAAGATTAATTTAGCAGTGAGGCATTGCATGAAGTAAGGAGGGCAACGCAGAGTGACACGGAGGCCATTTAGAAGGTGATTTCCATATCCACGTGTGAGGTAATGAAAAGATGAACATGGATAGAGAGATTGCAAATGGGAAAAAATATGCTAAAGAATCAACATGAGTTAGCTATCAGATAAGGAGCAGGCAAGAACAGACGAAACCCAAAACCAGCTTTTTTTTTAAGTTTGAAGTTTAACAATTAATTTGACACCATTAAGGGATTCCTAAGGAAGCAGAAATATGAAGGAGCGGGTCTGAAGAAGTGGTTGGAGGCAAAGGCCCAGGATATTAAAAAGGGCTGCGCAGGGCGGGGGTGTGTTGAAGCTGTGCGGCTGGGTTGAGATGAGCAGTTGGGATTGTGAGTCCACAGTACTTACGAGATAAGGCTAGACTTGACGATGTGGAGCATATCAGGCCAGTCAACCACTCACTTAGTTATGATGTATTAATTGATCTGTAACTGTGGCTAATACTCCTTTGATTGTAAAGAGAGGCCTTGAATTCTTGCTGCAACATTCGAAAACATTGCAAACCTGCAAAAAACACTGTAAAAACTGCGGCACAGCGTACACGGCAAAGTTTTCGGCAACATATTTTTCCTTTCTATTCATTGTTGAGGTTTTTTTTAATATAATTTATTGTCAACTTGGCTAACATAGTGTATACAGTGTGCTCTTGGTTTTGGGGGGGTAGATTCCCTTGATTCATCACTTACATACAAAATCCAGTGCTCAACCCAACAAGTACCCTCCTCAAGGATTATCACCCATTTTCCCCTCACCCCCTCCACCCCATCAACCCTCAGTTTGTTCTCTGTATTTAAGAGTCTTTTATGGGTTTGCCTCCCTCCCTTTCTGTTTGAAACTATCTTTTCCCCTTCCCTTCCCCCATGGTCTTCTGTTAAGTTTCTCAAGTTCCACATATGAGTGAAAACAGATGATATCTGTCTTTCTCTGAGATTTTGATTCTAGATTTTTTTGTCCTCAACTCAGAAAGTCCAATCCCTAATTTTAATGTGTTTAAGAATTGAATCTGAGCTCTTACACAAACAGCTTCTGTTCTGTTACTGTCAGCTGATATGAAGGTTGACAGTTCAGGCCAAATAAGGAAGCAGGGGTTGCTGACATTGTTATCAGTTTGTTGTCATTGTTGTTTTAAGTCATTCTTTTTGATCTATGTGCTTTTCCTATCTCGTGCTCTAAATATTAATATACTTTGCACACACACAAAATACCTCCATACACCTAATAAATAAGAAGTCCCAAACTTAAAGCTTTTTGGGATTTCAATTTGATTATTTTAAAAATAAAACTGCTGTCAGCTTTGTTTGTGGAGAGGGTTTAGCAGCTCTGTTTACTCTAAAAGTAATCACTTCTTGATTCAAACTGCTTCACCAGTAAATAGAATATCTTAGGACATTAATTATATGGGAGAGAAGTCAGCAAGAAGTAGCTGTTACAATTCATTACTGTACAAGAAATAGCAAGAGATGGGAGAAAATGTAAAGACGCAGATAATTGTTATTGCTTGGTTGTGAATAGGATTGGGATAGATGGATTGGAATTGGTTTATCTTTGTCCTTCGTAATAAATGGGAACATAGGCCAGAGAGGGAGGTTAAGTAAAAGCAGCCAGTCACCCACAGGTTTAATGCTCTGGAATACTGCAGACAAAGACATGGCTGGAAGTTCCTTATGAAAAATATATATAAATTAATATTTTTATATAAAATACTTTATTTCAGCTCCTGTAGTTGAGCAAGACTCCATGAATTATTTTGCCTTGGGCTCCCAAACTTTCCTTTGTAACTGTTCTTCTCAAAGAAGATCTTACTGGAGACCAGAATCTATAAAACTTTCTCTGGGTGACCTTACAGTACCACCTGGTCTTTAGCCATGTACCTGCATCCTCTCTCCCTCCCTTCATACCCTAAGGTACCCCTGAAGGAGGCTGGCACCCTACAGAGCATTGATCTGGCTGTCTTGGTCCTCTCAATTTACAGACGCTAAAACTGAGACCTAGAAAGAGGCAGCTTTTTGCTATAACTTATGTCATCAAGTGGTGAGGAATTAAAAAAAAAGACGTTCTGTTGGTTCAGGCCTGTGGTTCTTGGCCATATGCCTTCTACTTCTTATTTTAGGGCCATAACATCAGAAGAGAATTTCAGTGTCATTGATTCAGCATCTTCCAGCCTCAGCTTCAAGTAACACCTCCTTCATATTGGCCCAGGTTTATAACAGTACTTCACTTAATTTGACATAGATATTGAAATAGCTTATAGCAGGCGACACTTTAGAGACAAAAGCATATGATAATTTAACCATAGGTCCTATGGGATTTTGACTAAAGTGCACTAGGCATCAGGTTGGAAATGATTTTGAAAGAAGACATTATGTATACAGTACATACAAATATCCTTTGGGATGTTCCTGAACATATAGAGGGAGTCATATTCATTGGTGAATAATCCTGTTGTAAGTGCTCACAAGTACATACAACCACATTTGTGTGTGAATATGAAAGCAGATCATCATAAGACGTTGCATGACCGATTAGAGTGACAGCTGCAAAGGGCAATGTAGGCAAGATAGGGCAGCTTTGTAACTGTGTGGCTTTGTAAATGAAAGGATGGGATTTCTATATGGTTTGGTAGTTAGGCGAAAGCTTTCTTGTTATAGGAATGTGCAGAGCTACACAGAGGAAGGAAAAAGGAAGAAAAAAAAAACAGGAAAGAGATTGCTGCTAGAGCTGCCTGGTCATAAGAGAGAAGATGTGGGGAAGTAAAAACAAGAAAAGGAAGGAGTCAAATACCAGTGACCTTGGAAAAGAGTAGACACTCCTGCCATTGTCAATCATTTGGGGCAACATGGACTTCTATCGGGTATGTGGCAGAGGACTGAGGAAGCCGTCTTTGGCATTTGAAAGCAGACAGTTGGGTTCTGGAAGTGTTGTAATTCAATCACTGTCTCTGCTCCTTGCCTTAGTGAATAGAGTCTGGGATGAAGATGTGGCTCCCACCTATAAACACAAAAAACAAACTGATGCCGGAGGGAAAGGGGGCGGGACGATGGGCAAAATGGGTGAAGGGAAGAGGGAAATACAGGCTTTCGGTCATGAAATAAATAAGTCACGGGAATAAAAGCACAGCATAAGGAATATAGTCAATCATATTGTAATAGTGTTGTATGCTGACAGATGGTAGAAACTCTTCTGGTGATCGTTGTACACCTGAAACTAATGTAACATTGTGTGCCAGCTGTAACAGCAACAACAACAACAAAAGAGGTGTTTCCTAAACCTCCATTAAGGAATTCAAAGCCTCATACTTTAAGTGACTTGGAAACCATTTTACACAGGACCCCTTTGATTTCCCCAATGACGGTTACATTCTCACCCCCCTCCTTTTCATTCCCTTCTTCCTAGATATGATACAGATCTCAAAAAAAGAGAATTAGACTGCTTAGAGAACACCAATTAATACCTCATTTTTCACTGTAATTGATGCTAGCTGCAGAGAGCAGCATGCTGTGTCTATGTTCCATATGTGCTGTGTGCCATGGCTGTTCCTTGATCGTTCTCTTTCCTGATGGCTGCACACACCAGTCATGTGGTAGCATCTCAGGGAGAAGGGTGCTCGTTGTGCACAGTGCCGTCTTCCCCCTCACAGCAACTTCCTCGTCGTAAACACTCCGCCACCTCCGTTAAAGTATAGAAACTCTCAGCAAGTCATCTAATGTCAACTACATGGGTTCTTGCCCTGCCTTTGACATTAATTTGCTAGATGAATTTTAAAAATCATTAAATTTATCTTGACTTTCGGTTACTCTCTTGAATGGTGTAATAATGCATAACCTACTAATCCAATGGAGTTATTTTTAGTATTGAATTAGATAACTATGTGAAAGTTTTTTGTACAAAGGTGTAGAAAATATACTAATATAGGGTCTTATTAATATTAATAGGTTGAAGTTTTATAAGTCAGTATCTACATTGTTCAGTTCTAAAACATATATATTATATAATTTTGTAAATTATTATAGTTTAATTTAACTTATAAATACATTAGGTAAGGCAAATTTACAATATACATGGAATCAGATACAGTCTTTATAATGGTAGATCCCAGAAATCCATATAGTCCTACCTACTTCCTTCATGTAGAAATATCTTACCACACACAGAGAGTCGTTCATTTATTTAACAGCTGGACAGACACCAATTTACATTTATCAAACTCAAGATCTTCCTCAAACTAGCCACTTTGTAAGGTTCTTATTATCAAGTCTATGAAATAAAGTAGCTAATTATTACAATTAAATCTAATAAACAATTTCATATAAATACATGGATAAAACCAGAAGCAGAGTGAAACTGTGACTCATTTCTATTGTTAGCACAACATAAAATGAAGAGATACATTTAGAAAACTTCATGGTTAGTCTTCAAGTCTAAGCCTAGGCAGAATTTTGGAGACTTATCATGGTCCCTTTATCTCAGTTTTTAAATTGTGATAAAATATAGATAATTTTTTTTTTCATTTTAACTATTTTCAAGTGTGTAATTTAGTGTCATTAACTGTATTTACAATGTTATACAACATTACCTATATATATTTCCAAAACATTTCATCACCACAAACAAAAACTCTACCCATTAAGCAATAACTCCTTGCCCCACCCCCAGACCCTGGTAACTTCTAATCTAATTTCTGTATCTATGAATTTGCCTATTCCAGATATCTCATATAAGTAGAATCATAGAATATTTGTCCTTGGTGTCTGGCTTTTTTCACATAGCAAAATAGCATATATTCAAGTTCATCTGTGTTTTAGCATGTATGAGAAATTCATTTATTTTTATGGATAAACAATATTTCATTATATTTACATACCATATTTTATTTATTCATCTTTTGATAGACACTTAGGTCATTTCAGTTTTTTGGCTATTGTGAATAATGTTGCAATGCGTACGGGTTTATAAATATCTGTTTGAGTCTCTGTTCACAATTTTGGGATATATACCTAAAGTGAAATTGTTGGATCAGATGACAATTCCATGATTTCCTTTTTTAGAGACTACCAAAACTCATATCCAGTGGTTGCACGATTTTACATTCCCACCAGCAATACACAACAGTTCCAATATCTCCATATCTTTGCCAACACGTGTCATTTTCTTTTCTTTTTTTTTTTTCTATCATAGACACCCTAGTAGGTGGAGAGTGGTATATTATTGTGCTTTTAATTTGCATTTCCCTGATGATTAGCAATCTTGAACATCTTTTCATATGTTCTTATTTGCAATTTGTATATCTTATGTGGAGAAATAACTATTCAAGCCATTTGCCTATTTTTAAATTAGGTTGTTGTTGATTTATAAGAGTTCTTTATAGGGGCATCTGGGTGGCTCAGTCAGTTAAGTGTCCAATGCTTGATATCAGCTCAGGTCATGATCTTGTGATCCTGAGATCGAGCCCCTCTTTGGCTCCACATGGAGCATGGAGCCTGCTTGAGATTCTCTCTCTCTCTCTCTCTCTCTCTCTCTCTCTCTCACTCTCTCTCTCTCACTCTCTCTCTCTCTCTCTCTGCCCCTCCCCCACTTGCTTGCTCTCTCTAAATAAATAAATATTTTTTTAAAAAATTTAAAAAGTTTTTTATACATTCTAAACATTAAATCCTTATCAGATATATCATATACAACTGTTTCCTCCCATTCTATAGATTATTACCCTTTCTTGATAATGTCCTTTAATGAGCAAAAGTTTTTGGCTTTGATGAAGTCCAATTTCTCTATTTTCCTTTTGTTACTTATGCTTTGGTGTCATAATTAGCAATTAATTGCCAAATCTAAGATCATGACAATTTACTCTGTTAAAACTGTAAAGTTATAGAAAACAAGTAGTAATATGATGTGCTAGAAGCAGAGATGTGATAGAGGTGTTATACATTCTGGAAGATGTTGTCCCTGAAGGTAGTTTAGCAGAATAGTAACCTGAAGATTCCTGGAAAGAAGAGTATGCTAGATGCTGTAATATCTCATGAGTTCTGTCTGCTCAAAAAGACAGATGGCCAGATAATAAGAGGATGGTGAACATTGCAATTCATTTCCACAGAACCACATGCCACAAAACATACATACCTGGTAGACACTAGGAATTGAGTTAGGAGCTGCAGTCTGCAATCTGAAATCCTCCAATTGATAAAAGAAGGATTTTACCAGCACACATGGAGTGACTATAGCTAAGGCAAAGTCTTACAACTTATCTGTGATAACTATTAAGTCTGTTAATATTATATCTTACTCAGATATGAGTTTTTAAAAAAGGAAAAAAAGTATAATGAAAGATGCACCTTACTATAAGGAAAGAGGAACCATAGTCAAACACCTAACAAAAAAAATATCATCGTAGGTAGTTTGTATTACTGAACTTGATTGCACCTCTATTTGTGTATATACTTTTCCATATGACTGTAGAACCTTCTCCATAAAGGCAGCATATATTTCCCCACCCCTTGACTTTGGTCTAGTCCAAAGTATATTTTTCCCATTCCTTGATGTGAACAGTACAATGAGGTAAATATGACAGTGTACCAGTTATGAACCTAGGTCTATGAGACCTTGTTTGCTCTGACCTACTCTCTTGCATAAATATTACCATGAGAAATACATGTCTGAGCAAGCCAATTGTTCAGAAATAGGGTAAAGTATAAGTATAGCAAAGAGTCTTCATCTAATTTACCCCAGTTGATTCCAGTCTAGAGTAGCCAATACTCATAGGTAACCCACAGATGCATGAGTGATGATGCCCAATTTTTGCTTCATTCATTAAATTTTAAAGTAGTTCAAATATATAGTTCTTTTTAAAGCAGACTCCTAAAATTGATCTGTTACAGGAATAAGGGGAAAAATTAGATAACTGAAGATTTCAAAAGGTTATAAGATTAATTGACCTCCGTGAAATATAAGCAGAATGTATAAGGAAATAACCCTTGAGATGAACAGATAGGATAAAATAAAATGAAAATAGGAAAATGGTGATTTAAAGATGTATTTAAAGTAAACTAGTCATGCAAGAAAAAAGCGAAAACATTCACAGAGGATAATAAAATTCGTGGATAGGCAGAATTTGACTATCTCAGGATTACAGTAAAATAAATAGATTACATACAAAGATGAGAGACATTTGTAATACAAGTCTTTTAGAAAGGAACATGTTAGAAACTAAAAGGAGCAAAACAAACAAAAACCTTATTTTTAAAAGTGAAAGAAGTTTCCCTGAATCAGAGGGAGGATGGTTGAGCATGTAGATGCAGATCAAAGAGTTTTTACCATCATCCCATGAAATCAGTAACTAGAAACCACTTCTTCATAGATGTGACAGTGATTTTAGTTGCAAAACTAAAACATTTGCACAAATAGCCCCAAAGAGTACCCAAAAAATTATTTTGTCCCAGACTTCTCCTCTCCAACATTAAATTTTGGAAGATAACAGAACAAGGGTTAAACTTCATCAATTCATGACAATTTTATATTTCAAAATTATAAAATCAATAGAAGAATATCCCAAGGTAATTAAAGACTAAGAATGGAAAGGACTTTAAAACTTTACTCAATAATTATTAAGTTGCCTGAAAAATGAAACAAGATTAAGAGCTCAAGATCAGGGCTGTGTAGGTGTAAAATTCTGTATATCTATTAGTAATTATTGTGATTCTCAACTTAGAAATTCAGTTGAGGGGCACCTGGGTGGCTCAGTCGATTAAGCGTCCGACTTCGGCTCAGGTCATGATCTCACAGTCCATGAGTTCGAGCCCCACGACAGGCTCTGTGCTGACAGCTCAGAGCCTGGAGCCTGCTTCAGACTCTGTGTCTCCCTCTCTCTCTGTCCCTCCCCTGCTCATGCTCTGTCTCTGTCTCAAAAATGAAGAAAAACATTAAAAAAAATTTTTTTAAAGAAATTCAGTTGAATTATACTATTATAAAGTTGTTTCTATAGCCCCAGGGAAAATCTTGGCACTTTAGGTTCATCTACTTTTTTAATACTTTCCCAGAATCAGAAATGTGGTTCTTTCAGCAGGAAAATTCCCAAGAAACAAAAAATAATAATATATTTTTTTTCCACTAATGCTGAGGAACTTAAGAAATTATTTGAACATTTTGAAAATAAATATTGTATCATCTAAGACATTCCATAATTTTTTAAATAAGAGTAGACAAATAAACATATATGTCTCTTATCCAAAATCCTGTCTATAAATTGCTCAGTATCAAATAAAATATGCAGTACATTCTCAAATGCAAACAACAGAGCAAACATATTGTTGTGATGAGAGGCACCAATTTTTTTAATGTTAGTTATTTCTGGATTTCATTCTTTCTTCATTTGTAGGTTTTCCAGGTTTCCTGGGGAAAAAAACATGAATTACTTTTATAATAGAAAAAATATTTAAAAGAAGAATGTAACATCTATACACTTCCTCCTTGTAAGATTTTTTATGTCATCTGGTGATGACAGTTTTGTATTTTAGTGATAGAGATTACATAACCATCTTTAAGAAATGATGTGAGAAGAAACAGGTTTTCTTTAATTCTGCTGCAAGTCCTATATTTTAATGTACAAGAAATGATTAGCTGTGCTACTGATTTTAAACCACAAATGTTTAATAGTCCTTGTCAAAGATAAGGCATACAAGAGTATGGTAAAATTTTAATATATATTAACGATTTCACATTGTATTATTATTTGTAACTATGTATGTTTCTATTAGTTTTCCATGAAGAACATGCAAAAAAACATACACACACATATATATGTATGTATTATATATAATATATGTATAGCTGCTATTTTCAGTGTCATTGTAATACCATTTCCAAAGCCACTTAGCCCATTTTCTAGAGATAGGAAGTTAACAGAGTTTTAACCTCCAGAAATTATGAATTGTAGCTAGAAACTTCACAGCAGCATTTGACCTACAATTATTACCTTGGACAAAATTCACTTGCACATTCTTTCTCCTATCTGTGATATTCATGAGCCTGCAGGTGGATGGTTCACTGCCTATGCCAATTACTTTTAAATAGTTTGATACATCAGGTATAGTCTAAGATAAAGTTTCTTCCTGGAACAGTTGAGAATTCAGCTCCAGTCAGTACCTTATTGTTAATTTGAAAGTGGGTTGTTGGAATAATACTATATGCTAATGGTAGCTGTGAAGTTGGGAAATTATTGGTAGTGTATTTGAATCATGGTCTCCTTGGAGATCATCTTCAGGAATAGTACCTGAAACTATTTGCAGTGAACTCTTGAGAATAATTTTAAAATAAGACAAAGGACTATTTTCAATTTTCTCACTCATACCTCTAATGAGATTGGAAATCTTATTTTCTTGTAGTATTAAACATTAAGATGACACTTCTAACTATGTCCTCCTTTCCTCAGTGATTCAGATTTGTAGTTGGTTGTCTCTCCCTATTGAACATTGGTTATAGGATTTTAATGGGATTCTACAACTGAATATGAATCCTGAAGTTTTAGAAAGCTTATGATCTGATGTGGCAGAGAGGTAGTCAATTTGGGTGGGGCTAAACTGTTATTTAAAACTTCAGCAACTTTTGGGGCGCCTGGGTGGCTCAGTCAGTTGAGTGTCCGACTTTGCCTCAGGTCATGACCTCACAGTTGTGAGTTCAAGCCCCACGTCTGGCTCTGTGCTGACAGTTCAGACCCTGGAGCTTGCTTCAGATTCTGTCTCTCCCCGTCTCTCTGCCCCTCCCCTCCTCATGCTCTGTCTCTCTCTCTCTCTCAAAAGTAAATAAACATCCAAAAAAATGTTTTTAAATAAAATAAAACTGCAGCAACTTTTTAGTTTCTCTAAATTAATGTTTGAAGTTATCTGTGAACTTAAGTTATTCCACAGTTGTAGGAAGATGGATGGTAGAACAATTTAAGTGACTCTTTTATTTGTACAAAAAAGAAGGAACTTCTGTTTTGAATTGGGAAAATTCTAGAAAAGAAATAATAAAAATTATCTGTAAAAATGTAAGAGATTTGATTTTCCCATAAGAGACAGGGATTGGAATGAGTGAAAAAACAAAAAAGAAGTAAATGTATTTTTTCCCCTTCTCATTGGTCCTCAGAGGCATGGGAGAGGGGAGCTCACACTCTGCGTATGCCACCAGAATTAGAGTCATTTGCATGAACAGAAAGCTTACCTCCCTGCCAGACATGGAAACAACCAGACAAAGCAGAGGGGTGGCTGGTAAGGGACGTCTTTGGGAGGAGTATGGCCTGTGACTCTAGCAACACTCATGTGGTAATCAATAGTGGTTCAGTTTCCTGCCTCCCAATTTCCTTCTGTTATCTTCTGATCTTCAGTGAAACTGTCTTGAACTGTCTTGCTTTTGGTGACCTGGTCTGAATTCTGCCTTGGAATGTTCACAGAGGCCAGGTCCAAATTTGAGGAGAAGTGAGACAGATAAACAGAATGGAGAAATCAGGTAAAAGATATCATAAATATGATCTTCAGGGAGCAGAGGAGTGATATGCAGCAAAATAACTACCCATCTAGACCCATCTGACACGCAGGTTAGATTTGTAGGACACATAAGTGTTCCTTAGAGATTACCAGACATACTTGGAGAGTGGAACTCAGGGGAATCTAGTAAAGGTTAAACTTCTTAAGAACATATCAGATGTGGGGTCAAAGGGTCAAAGGATTGTTATACTGACACTGAAGGCATGTGACTCAGAAAATTAAAGAAATTGAAGACTTTGGCAAAGCAACATAAATACGACTATAGGAAAAAGTTTTAGCAAAATCTACTTAAGGTGGTAAGAGCAGGAAATGATGTTGATATTTCTTTGTTAGTTCTTGTTGCATAGTTGAGTCTACATATGATTGCATATTTCTAGAGTTCTATGTGTGTGTGTTAAATAAAAACAGGATTCTCTCAGTCATTTAGGATACACACATTTATTCAGGATTGAAACCCATTGTTTTCTAAACACACTTCCTTTTCCTGTATCATCAGAAATGCAAAGTTTGTATAACCTTGGATGTCTACCATACAGATTTTACTCATCTTAGATTAATACAGAACGTCAGATAATACAGATCACATTTTCTAATACCTTTGGGGGTAAATCTACAAATATTTTTTCTAGTAAGTAAGGGATTATGTTTTCTGGTAGGTGGAAAGCTGTGTAGGATTTAATTCTTAAGAGAATTGCCCAAGAGTAAAGAATGTGCTGCTAGCCAAAAGTAGCCATAATCTTACCTTTCAGTTCCCAAAGTTCAATTTGGTTTTGCTCACCCATTCATCAAATGTGTGTCGAAACATGATGTTTTCCCATGCAGTATGGCAGGCAACAAGGTCCAGAGGGAATGAGGCACTCTCCCTGCCCTTAACTCAGAATCTAAGAGAAAATAATACTACATGCTGACATTTATGTTCACCTAGCATGTGCCAGGCTCAAATTTTAATGCTAGCCTAAAGTCAGGGAAGAACTAACTCTCCCTGGGACATGGGGAAAAAAATAGAATTTGAAGTGAGCCTTGAAGGACAAGTATGGTAAGGAATAGAGCACATTCCAGGCGGAAGAAGCAGTGTGCACAGATTCATGCGTATGTGAGTAAGAAGCTGTTTGATAATGACAGGGAAATGCAGTATAGATGAATAGAAATTGTGATGGCAAGTTGCAGTAGCAAACAGCATAGGCTGTTTGATGGTGATAAATAAGAGAAAGTAAGCAGGTAGGAAATTAAAACTTGAGCCTCTTCTGTGACAATGGCTGTGGTAGAAGTACTGTTTCTATTATTTAAATAAAGCTTCAATTATTCTTCATGAGGCATCTATTATTATCATCGCTGTTTCACAGATGAGAAAATGGATAAAAATAAATGCAAAACATTAAGTATCTTCTATAAGTTCATACAACTAGTCAGAGACAGAGACTTCAAAAAGTTCCTCTTCTTGTTGATGTGCCACACATAAAGGACCTCCTGTGGCATCCTGAGGAGTTCAGCCTTAGACCACAAGCAATGGTAGACTGCCATGACATAGACCCAGAATGTTCATCTTTCTTGATTCATTCATTAATACAAAAAATGATTACATTCCAATTATGTACCTGGAATTTCTCTCGGTGTCTGTGCATAATTCTTTAAAGGAAGATAGGAAAAGTATGCATTCAATGCAAGCTATGAGTCTGTGATGAAAGCATGTTGATGCACTACTGGTGTGCAAAAGAGGAAGTGCCAAAGCCTCGCATGGAGGCAAAAGACAACGTGTTAGGAAAAGCTTGACAAGGAAATGATGCTTGAGAAAAAAATTTTAAAGGTAGTAAATCAGTGGGTGTTATGAGAATCCAACACACATCCTAGACACATAAAGGAAAATAATTAGAAGAAAGTATATGTAACTCAGTATAATAAAGACTATAAATAGGTTGGAGTATTAGCAATAGGAATCAAGAGGTAGTCAGGGGCTAGATTATGAATAATCTTATATTCCAAAAGGAGATCTTTGCACCACAGATGGTGGCCCAAATTCAGAGAGCAGATGTACTTTTTTTTTTAAATTGCTCACACGGTATTTTCTAAACTAAAATTAGTCAGAGAGAGAGAGAAGAAAGGAAAGAAAAGAGATCACAAAAGATCCAGATTTCTGCCTCTTAAAAACTCAAGAGAGGTACCAACATCAGGCATGGATTACTGGATGGCAATAATTGATTAATGCTGAAAAACACTTCCTTTCTTGAGATGGACATGTTCACTTCCCAAACTACTTCCTTTTGTGGTAACAGACTGGTCTCTGTTGGCTTTGTGTTTGTGAAACTTGTTTGAGGCCTTGGGTTCATTCAAGATCACATACATTGCTTTTTACGTAGCTCTAAAACCCCCTGACACTTACTTCTAACCCAGAAACTCTTGCTGAGGGTCTATGAGTTTTGCCAACCCAAGGATTGTGGAGGTGGCTTTCTAAAGAAGAGCTAAAATGTCAGATTAAAACTAGAAACAGAAGCAAGCAGAGGGGCTTGAGATGCTGTGATAGTAAAGGGAACAATAAAAGGTGCACTTGTATTTAAATGCTTTGTTCCTTTAGCTCTACTTGCAGTGCTTAACTCAATGGTTAGGTGCAGAATATTGTGGTAAATATGTTGCAACAGTTTCTATAAAATAATTTTCTAAAGTGTCTACTAAACATTGTAAGGCCCCATGATGTTATCCCCAAGTAAAGAATCTTAGAGCAAAGCAATACTTTTGGAAAATTAAGTGTGCTCCTCTTGAAGAGTTTGAATGCACTCTAATATATCAAGATATCTCAGAAGGTACATTTTTTTTCCCAACAAGAATCAATTATCTTACACCAATTGGGTATTCTACAATTCGACTCAATTCTGACACTAAATACCGAGAGTTAGTGCAGAACACCCAGACTAAGGGCTTATTGCCACAAGACTTCCCTTCAGACACTAGTCACAATTCTGGGCAACTCCAGGTTACCCATACTTCTGCCCATCAGACTACAAATTTGAGGATTCCCATGACACCCCATCCTCAGATTCAATAATTACTTATAATGATTCACAGAACTCAGGAAAGGGCTATGTTTAAGTTAGAGTTTTATTATAAAGGATGAAACTCATGAATAGCCAAATGGAAGTGATGAATAGGACAGGGGAAGTGGGAAAAGCCATGAAGCTTCCATGTATTTTTCAGGCTCTCCATCCTCCAAAAACATTGACATGTTCACAAACCTAGAAAGCTTCTCAAACCTTGTTGTTCAAGAGTTTTTGCTGAAGCTCCGTTATGTAGTCATGACTGATTAAATCATTGACTACTGGTGATTGAACTCAGTCTCCTCAGAGGTGTGCAGATAGGGCTGAAAGATCTAACCTTCTAATTGTCTATTGTTTTCTGGCAACCAGTCCTCATACTGAATCTATCTAGGGGTCTCATTAGTATAATGAGACATTCCTATCACTCAGGAAATTCCAAGGGCTTATGAAGCTCTGTGCCAGAAATCAGGACAGAGACCAGTTCTTTGTTTGCATTGTACCATGGAAGTCATTCAGGAAACACACCTATTTATTTTTGTTTAAATTGGTGTTAACCATACGAATCTGTTATAGAAACATTTTTGATAATTGATCTATATTACATGAAACAAAATTTTATAAGATGGCAAAGAAATCAATGGAATCACTCAAAAATGTACCATTTGTTATAAAATTAAACAGAGATAATCAAACAAAACAAAACCTGCTTGTATCTCTGAGTTCAACCATTTATGAATATGACCAAATGGCGTTTGGCTGAAAGTCTACACTCCCAGTGCTTTCTGATTTGGGGCCATCCCTAAAAGAAAAATAGTGACAAAAACATTTTTCAGCCTTCCCAGTTGTGCTTTCAAATTCTAATTCCTTCCTAAGTCAAGACCAGACACAGGGTAGGCAATGACTAAGGGGATCTAAGTGGTTCTCCCCATGGTTTTCCTTCCAGACCGGTCCATACCTACTAGCCAGTATTGGAGTCTCTTCCTGTTAGTGTAGTTTTGCCAAAGAACAGTGACCCATCAGGAGGGTTCAGAACACACACATATCATACCTTCACTATGCACAGCCAGTGTCCATCCTACAGGGAGCCCTGTTTGTCCCCCAGGTAGCAGTGAGATTTCAGGAGCCGGGTCAAAGGGTGCTCTTTGGAGCCATGTGTAGGTTCAGGCTTCCCTTGGCCAGGCTGTTAGCAACACAGCTGAGCTCATGGTCACAGCTGCTTTACCTCTGTCTGGACATGTGAAGCTTAACAATTCCAATGCACACAGTAAGCGGCTTACTTTTCAAATCCAAAGACAGAATTTTGATTTATCTATAGGTACTGTAACTTTAAAATAAAGAGAGATGCCTTATATTCTTCCTTTTTGTATTTCAAATTATTGCTTATAAGTTGCTTCCTTTTATATCCCTAACCCATATAGCTATGTATTACCAAGTAACAAAGAACATAATAACTGGCTTCCAATCAGCTTCTGTATTAATAAAGCCAGAATGATAATATCATACCTACTTACCACAGCAAGTTATAGCACCTGATAGTCAATATTTATTGAGCTGTTTATTTTTTTTAATTTTTTATGTTTATTTTTGAGAGAGACAGAGCATGAGTGGGGGAGGGGGAGAGAGAGAGGGAGACACAATCTGAAGTAGGCTCCAGGCTCCAAGCTGTCAGCACAGAGCCAGACGCGGGGCTCGAACCCACAAGCCATGAGATCATGACCTGAGCTGAAGTCGGACACTTAACCGGCTGAGCCACCCAGGTGTCCCTGAGCTAGTGTTTATTTATTTATATCTCACTTTGTATATGATCCTGTTTTGAGCATCACATATACATTAGCTCATTGCATACAACAAACATAGGACGCACTACTTTTAGTATTGCCATTTCACAGTTAGGAAACTGAGATAAATATTGTTAGATAATTCACCCAAGGTCACACAACTAATAGCGAAGCTAGAATTCACACCCAGCCGGTCTGGCTCCATTGCCCACACTTTTATCATTCCATTCGTACAACTTCATCAATGAGGAATAATGAAGAGAAGTGAAAGCACTTTGGCAATACAGTAGAATTGTAAAATCACTTTATGTCATGTAAAATCAAATGCCTGACAAAAAATCCCATGCTTGTATGTGGGGGGGGGGGGGCATGTGGGTGTGGGTGTTACTTGAAGAAAAGAGCAATAAGGCCTGATGATCAAGCATTAGTCTAAATCAGACTCATTATATTCAGGTAAAATACTACAGGATTATACCTGCTTGAATATTCTGACATAAATAATGAGACTGCTTCTTTTTTCAAAGTAACCTAAATCCACACTGAAACAAATAATTCCATAAGAGTCTTTTTATTTTTTTTTTTAATTTTTTGTGAATGTTTATTTATTTATTTTGGGAGAGATATAGGTAGGGAGAGAGAGAATCACAAGCAGGCTCCACACTCTCAGTGCAGAGCCTGAGGCAAAGTTCGATTTCACAAATGATGAAATTGTGATTGAAGCCAACTGAGCCACCCAGGTGCCCCAAAGGAGTCTCTTTTTTTTTGTTTTTTAAGTTATTTTCTTAGCATTCAAGTCTGTTCTTTACATGCATAGTTGACTAACTCTTTCCTCAGGTGTCCCTGTACCAGGCCCCTCAAGCCCCTTTGCCAAGTTAAGGGATGTGTTTCAGTGTTACCTCAGCACCTAGAGCTTCCTGTCTATCCCTGTGACCGGCTCCAGCTTCTGGATACCCTTTCTCTAGAGAGTTCCTGAACTGACCACTTCATTGGTTTGCATCCTTAAGTGAACTTATCTAAGGTTCTCAACTCTCTGTACCTTGCTTCTCTTCCAAAATCCCAAGGTGCTTGGGGATGGAGACTTTCTCTTCACCCCAAAGGCTATAGCAGACATTGTATAAATAAAAGGTTGTCCGTAAACAGTGTTCTACTTGCTTTTAGGTGAGGCCCTTCTCTGTAAAACAAAAGGGCAAAACTAGAAGCCAGAACCACTCTGAGGAGCTTTGTTTGGAGCGCAGAGCAAGTTATACCAAGGCAGAGGAAACACCAGGATGGCTAATTGGAGCACATCCAAAGGATGTGCTATGTTAGAAGAATTGCATTTAGGTCCTACATCTCCTTGATAGGGGGTTACTCGTCTTTGGGTAAAACTGCTCTAATGGCAAGAGAGCCAGACATTGGCTCACTGCCATAAGATCACAACAATGGCACAGATCCTATCAGCGGTGGGTCTCCTGGGTGTCACCTGTCTGAAGCCCCTATATAATAGGGTAAGATCAGGAAGACAACTAGCAATTATTAAGTGCATGGTATGCCTGGTCACTATGCCAGGATCTTTCAGTTGTTACATAATTTGAGCCACACAACAATCACGTGGATTATGTGCAACAAATTATCCATATTGTATGGCTAAAACTGAAGCTTATTTACAAGTGACCTAGTTGACATTAGCCAATAAGCATTACAACTGACAAACTTAGGTTTATGTGACTTGCAACTTTGTATTTGTTTCATTTATTTTTTGTCCTGTTTCCCCAGATATAGCATGGTGGGGCCTCCTGTAACTGCACTCACTTGGAACCAATAGTTCATAACCTTAGCCCCTGCATTTCATTTTCCTAGACCTGGCTTAGCCTGTGGCATCCTTCTTTCTTTTTATAAATAAATTGGCTTATCAGTCAAAGGAACAGAGAAGCTCATATATATGGATAAAAATTTTAAACAAAGGCTCAAACACTCAGGAAATCTGGTGCCACAAAATTTCATTTTATTTCACCAAAGTACTTATTTTTGTTTATAATACTTTGAGGTCTTCTAACTCTTTTACTTATGCTTTGAGCAAAAATGTTCATGTCCCCTTCTCTTCATACACACTAAAATGCAATAGAATTAGGTTTAAAAGCAGTGTATTCTTTGAGGCAAAATAAATTACAAGCAAGTCTTGCAGATAGTTTCTAGGTAAATTGATTTCTGTATACAAAATGTTTTCTCCCTGATTTGTTGATAAAATTTTAATGTTATACATGTTAGAACTATTGAACATATCCTCCAAGCATGAGGCTTTTATTGGTGTTATGGTTTCCCCTTTTATCACTTGTTTTTTAAAGACTTTCACATTATGTTCAAAATTGGGCAGATCATGGTGATGTGAAATAGGATGCTGTTACCAGAGGGATCTCATTGCATTATCTTTACTTGCTGCTCTGAGCATTAGGTCAGAGCATGTAAAATAAGTAGGCTGTTCTAGGTATATTTTAAGGACAATTGATGAAAAGAACTTCAGAGCCTGTTATAATCTGGATTTAATATCAAGGCATGATGTTTTTGTGAATCTAGAGGCTTACACACACACACACACACACACAAAAGAAATACAGGAAAGCCTGCTTCAGCAGATGGGCTACAATTATATTAAAATCTAAGTGGTTGTCCAGTGAGGTGCTGCGGTCAATGGTAGCATCTGTGCATCATGACTGAGCAGAATGTATGTGACAGGATTAAAGTCAGGTTCAAAGTAGAACAACATGCACCATGCGGATTACTCAGAGCTGTCAGTCATCTATTTAGATTTATTTCCTGCAATTCTTTTAAGAACTTGGAGCACGAGGTCATTTGTGGTTGTATCATACTCTGAACACATAATGTACACATGCTGGTATCTGGGTCTTGGGTGCTCCCATTTTACTGATCTGGACTGCCCTGTTTCCTACTCTCCAGCAGCCAAATCCTTGTCACTTTGACTGCCTAGATTGATATCTACCCCAGTTAATCAATATGTAGTAAATGAGCATCCGTCTCATTTGCTAGGTGCTATTACGGGGGACATATTAAAAGGCTAAGAAGAATGCTAGAGTTAAGGAAGTCAACTGAGAGTCCGTGTTGTTAGAGAAGGCTTCCAGAACAAGTGTGGCTTGTATTGCAGGGAATTTGGGTTGGCATGAGGTTTTCTAAATTTCAGATTTTTGCCACCTAAATGACTATTTATTTTCTATTAATAAAAACAGTGTCGTTAACTTAAATCAATTTAATCAGGAAACTCCTTATCTTTGAAGTCAATTTTTATATATTTTATATATTATGCATACATATATATTTTTTTTTCCAAATTTAAGCTGTTAAAACAACAAGAACAAAGATAAAGACAACAAAAATGAAACAGTATTTCAAAATTGGAGCTCTTACCTATTGTCTGCCTAAGACCCTGAATCTAAAGTCTACTTCAGTTTTGTTAATAAGGTATATTAGCTTAGGTATAGTGACCTCCTAAACCCCAAATAAGACTTGTCTTCGTATAATCAGCATCATCAAAAGAGAACTGAAAAGAAAATAAATCTCTCATTATGTGATTCAGTGATACTTACTGCCTTACACACATACCACTGGAATGAGTACAAATCTTACACTAGAAGTCCTGTTATATAGCATTAGTTTTACACAAACTACACTTTGAAAATATTGAATAATTGGAAAGATGAAAAGGAGGAAGTTAAATTAAAAGAAAAACAAAACCATAAGCTTGAGGTAGTGGCAGTCCTCCACCAAGGTGTTTCTGGAAGACCACTAAACCCTTCTTAGCAGGACTTGTGTCTTCCTTAAGCATCTACTGCAATATAATCTACACTTAACTTAGATATGACTTATTTCCCTAAGGATAATGTAGTCTCATTTTGTGTAGAAATGATGTCAGACACTTCTGTTACCCTGTCAGCAACCAGAACAAATGACATAATGCAAATGAAGATAATATTATGTACTTGGAGTATATGTTGAATAAGTAGCTTCACTCAAATATAACTAAAGAAAAATCATGGAGATAACCATTATTTGTCATTTAGTCATGACTCCATGGGTGATAGTGTCTGCATAAACCACACAGATGTAAGACCGAATCCACAGTTGAATTGGCTTCCTGTGCACAGACAAGATAAGGGCCTTCACCTACACTGGGAAGAATTAACACAAGAACAAATCTGAGCCTGGTTCTCGGGACTCTTCTTAGCCTGTTCATTGGAAAATGCTGTATCTCTTCAGCAGTATTTTCTGCCATTGAATAGATAGTAATATAATTATTGAATTTCTATAATACTATGAGATCCATTGACATGGCATTTTGGGTAAAAGAACTAAGGTCATTCAACATTTGGACTTTACTAAATAAACCAAAGAGACTGGTGTACCCTAAAATAAGATAATTATTCTTAACCACCTTTGAGGGAATAAAACTATGCATATTACATAGAATATTATATATACTATTACATATTTTAATATATATATATTAGTCATTGATATAATTACTCAAATGGAAATACTTACACTTTAAAGGACAGCAAAGAGGGAATAAACCATGGAAGGAAAATGAAAATTACAGCCTTAAGCCCAGTCAAATCCATACTGCTATTCTCTGCCTTCTGTACATTCTTGTGAGGGACACTGATGGACATCTGCTTTGCATGACTTTCTAGAAAATGTAGGAGAAAGTGCTACTAAATATCTGAGAATAAGTTCACTTAAATACATGCATGAGTGTGTGCATGCGTGTTCACGCATGCACGCACACATGCACACACTGACTTCGACCTGAAAAAACTCTTATGGAGAACCTAAAAGTGAAAACTCTTCAACAGCTTTTGCTCTCCCCCCCGACCCCCAATTCCATCTCTGCAGTCCATCCCTAATGCTATCTAGTGGAAAAGGAAAGGCAGGCTGCTTCCATTGTTCCTCTGTTTAAGTGAGATAAGATCCTCACTCTGTACATATTTTCCCTTTATCTCCACAGTCCTTGTGTCTCAGCTTGTTCTTTGAGTTTAATGACTTTTTTCTTGCTTTGTTTTGCTTCTTCCTATCTCTTTGGGTTATGAGATCTTTACTGATTTCAGTAGTTGGTACTTTTTTTCTTCTTTAAGTCTCTTCTTTGTTCATTGTTAACTGGGTGACTAAAAAAAAAAAAAAAAAAAAGTGTCCAAAGCATATGGAAATTCTATTTCTCCTCTTTTGTTAGTTCAGCTTTCCTTTAGAAAGTAACAACAATTGAAATTTATTTTCATAGACTGTTTTGCCCAGTTAGTGATATCCTTACATTCATTTCTCCTTCCCACCCAAACACAGCTTCTTTCAACAAAAACCTAAATTGGCAGGACCTTTTTGTAAACAAAATAATTTTGAATTAATGTAGCAGCAGGTGATATGCCTGTAACTCCCTCACATCTTGTTTCTTGACCATTAAGGTACACATACATTGCTCATCTCTGTGTATATATTGCAAGTGTTACTATTTCATCTAAAGGGATGATTTTTTGGAATAAAGCTCACTCATCTGTTTCAGAATTGGCAGTGTTTGTAGTTGTTGTTGTTGTTGTTGTTGTTGTTGTTGTTGTTGTTTTTATCACAAGTTAGTGTCTGTGAGCCAGCCATGGCTCTAAGGACGGTGAACCAGGAGAATAACAATAAATGGAATGAAATACAAGAATGCCTTATAATTCCAAGATTAGAAGGTAACCTAAGTGGACATTGCCAGTGCATAAATTATCAAAACTAAAAGCCTTGCTTGGATGGGAATTTGAATGAAGAATCAATACTTAAACATGATGATATGATCAAGGTGAATTCAAATGCAAAAACATATAAAACATATACATTTTGCCCAGAAATGGGTATATCAAGGGACAAAATATAATCAACGTTTATTATCTTTGCCCTAAAAGAGCTTATGATCTAGCTGAAGAACTTGGATTTTAAAACATGAAGCAAGAAGAGAATTAGGGGCACCTGGGTGGCTCAGTCAGTTGAGCGTCTGACTTCAGCTCAAGTCATGATCTTGTGGTCAGTGAGACTGAGCCCCACATTGGGCACTGTGCTGACAACTCAGAGCCTGGAGCCTGCTTTAGATTCTGTGTCTCCCTCTCTCTGCCCCTTCCCCACTCACACTCTCTCAAAAATGAATAAATGTTAACTTTTTTTTAAAGAAAAGAATTAGTCTAATAGGAATATAATGAAGAGGGAAATGTGGACTGGAGGGTTTTTATGTTATGGAAGTCAGCGAGAAGACAGATTATCACATGTGTCAACACTGTCAGGAAAGGCTCTGTAGAAAGCAAAAGAAGCATGTAGAACATGGTCATGTGAAGAGGACATTGTATTGATACCGCTAGCTCTGAAATTCCTTTTGTAGGCATAATTTATGGGGAAAATAACAATGATGACTAAGATATAACACTGGACTTAGTCCCCTGTAAGCCAAGATCAAGAAATGTAACCTTCATAAGCTATCTTATGATAAAACGTTAAAATCACACTTCATATGCCTGTTTTTTTAAAAGGCTCAGTAAATATGACCAAACAAAAATATATCATGTCCATTTTATCTATGCTAATACAAATTCAGTTTATTCCTGCCTGATACAGACCACTCCCTCCCTGAGGAGTAGATGCAGGCATCGTGGGCACATGTAGTATATAGGCTATTCATGTAAAGACTGAAAGGGCACCTTGTTTTCCTGCGAATGTGATGTTAAGTATGTATATAATTCTAATATCCCCCCAACAGGATATCTTAAGCTCCTCTTCAGATTAAAAATAATACAAATAAATAAGTTTCACATATATTGCTGGACCAATATATATTTCACATATATTGCTGGACCATATATTGCTGGATTTTAAGGTAAAGGTTTTTATTGAAGAAGAAGGAGGAGGAGGAGGAGGAGGAGGAGGAGGAGGAGGAGGAGGAACAGCAGCAGCTAGAAAGCATGCTTGGAGAAAGGCATTTCTATATCCAGGATGGTGAAAATATATGATAATGTCAAAAAAGCTTTGAGCAAAAGCTAAGTGTGAGTGAACCTTACACTGGAGTTTTGTGAAGCCCTGTTCTCAGTGTTCTATATTCTGTTGATGGTTGGCAGTTCTCTTCAAATGCTCAAGTGACACAAGCCTGGCAGGGATATTGGCTATCACAATAGCATAAAATGATGAATGAAAACTGAGATGAAATTTGGCAAGAATATGTGTAAAGAGTTAGTGGGTTCTTGGGACTAACACAGATGACTCAAAATAATCACAAAGTTAAAAAAAAATCAACCATGTCCAAAATTAAAATGAGTTGTTTTATTAATCGGTGATCTCTGCATCTCTGAAGATATGCAAACATATTGGATGATACTTAAAGAATTTTGTGCTAAGGGGTGCCTGGGTGGCTCAGTTGGTTAAGCATTCAAATTCAGCTCAGACTCAAACCATAATCTCATGGTTTGTGAGTTGGAGCCCCATATCGGGCTCACCGACAGAGCCCACTTTGGATCTTGTCTCCCTTTCTCTCTGTCTCCCTACCCCATTCATTCTCTCTCTCTCTCTCTCTCTCTCTCTCTCTCTCTCAAATTAAATAAACGTTAAAAAATATTTTAAAAAAGAATTTTGTGCCAAGAATCCGGAATTTGTTAGGAAATCGGCTATGACTATGCACTGAAGCCACTAACATCTTTAACATTCACTTTGCATCTAGGTAAATTGTATCGTTTTGAGATCACCAGCCTACCCAACCCTGGAACTGAAAGATTTGGAACACTTTGGCAGAAAAACTAGGATTACCAAAAACAAACAAACAAACAAATTTTATAAGAAATTACCCCTGTGAACTTCCAATGACCTTCCTCTTGCATTTCATAGAACAACCATTCGTGGTCGCCTTATTCCCACGAACATGCTTTACTCCTGTTGTGGTTGGGAACATCAGCAGTAAATTTCTTATTTATCATCAGGTTTGTGCAGAAGTAACCACATCCAAACCACCCTACCCAACCAATATTAGTAATGTCCTTTTACTTCCTGATTAAAGTGCAAAGTGCTTTAAACATTCAGCATAAACACATTTGTTTATTTCTTTCTTAATTTGTGAGGCCACTTTGCTGGCAGAGACCAGAATAGAGGAATCCAAGATGTATTGATTTCTTTCTTCATGACTATTTAATCGTTTAAAGTGTGCGCCACTTGCAAGTGCCAAGATGCTGGTTACATTTTAATAAATGTCCTCTTTGGTCGATCAATACTTCTCAGCCCAAAAATAAATAAATAAATAAAAGTGCTGTTCTCTCATAAGTTAATGGGGAGAAAATCTTTTTACTATCGTCAGTCATCATGACAAACAAGAATATGAAAAGTGCTAATGAAATGACCAACTGTCTATAAAATAAAAGACTTGCAAGACAGTCTCCTTTCTTCCCTTAATTTGATGAAACAAAATGGAAAATTACACTAGTGCCCATCTAGCGTGAAATGATGTTAACAAGCAGAAAACAAATGCTATAATGAAGGACTTCTAGGATGTACTATGTATAGTCTTACTTGTAAAGAGGGAATTACTGGGCAGAACTTTAGCCCTGAGCAACATCCCACCCCCTACTGAGGAGAATCACAGCTACCATCATGTCCCTCGGGAAGTAGAGCCATTCGGCACAATAGGACAAATTGATGTTCACAGCATAATAATTATCCATGTGCTGCAAACAATGGGCCACACAATTACCAACCAGGGCAATGCCCTACACAGGCAAAGTGAAGTTGCAAAATGAAGTGATTGTACAGATAATTGAGGCAATAGCCCCACAATAAAGGGATGTGCACAACTTGTTATTTACTGGGCTTTGTTCTGAATTTTCCAGAACACCAAAACTTACCATTTAAGCACAAAATGTTTTATTTTTAAAATGCATCCATTGTGAAAGGATATCTTACTTCAAATATATTACCAATTTCTTTGCCTTTTCAAACAGAGTATATAAATATTACTGTATTCTGATAGCTCTCTGGATTAAACAAACAAACAAACAAATATTTTGCTAAAGAAAGGTGACCCAGAAACTACTACCTGAACTCTGAACTGCATTCATGTAACACTCCCCTGTCTTCTACATAAGAATAACACAGGGACACCTAGAAATACTGCAAGCCATCAACTGAAAGAGTTAACATGTTCTTACACAAACACCACAAGTACAAAGCAACATGAACCAAAGGCATTCCTAAAATTAAAAGGGATACAGTTGGAGATGGTTTATATAGTTTGATGTGATGTTTGATGAACTTTTTTTTTCTTACTAGAGAGTGGGGCATGGTGGGAAGATTTGGGATTTAAGAAGCAGCCTAATGTGGTGGTCACGTCACTGCCCTGCAAACTGCCTGAGCTCAAACTTCATGTGGCACTCAATAACCAAGTGTTGCTGGAAATCTTATTTGAATCTTTCTAAAAGCTTGGATACTGTCTACAAAATAGGAATAATTAAGGTCCTTGCACTGTTGGGATTTGTAAATAAGATCATGAAAAAACATTTAGCCTTTTCATTGGTTTATTAAGAGCCCTATAAGTGTTGGCAATTTAAGTAAGAAAAAGAAGAGGAAAATTGATTAAGTAGGAATCCAGAAATGCACATATAAATGATAAGCATGAGAAACACTATAAAAGGAAATGGAATGAATGATAGCAAAAACTAAAAGAATAAAGAAAGGACCAAGGGAAGAGAGAAGTCAGGGGATACCATGGCCTTGACCGTTCATGAAAAAAATCACTATTTCTGTATTAATAAATATTGATTGAGCAAATCAAAGACTATACACAATACCAGATACTATCAAATTATGTAAAATAGCCTATTTTGCACCAACATCTTTGAGGTGGATTGTCATTACTATCATTGTCATTACTATCGCATACATAAGGAAACCAAATCTTAGCATAAAGGAATACCATAGGTAATGTGGTAAGATTCAAACATATTTAACTAGATTATCTTTTGGCTCTCAATCCGATGTGCTTCTCACCCTACCACAAAGTCTAATTTTTTTTTCCTTCCTCATCTCTCCTTTCTGTTCCAGCTTCTCCTTCTCCTGTGTTTTCTGAGCACACCCTATGTGTAAAGCACTGAAATGAGACAATAATTAAAATCAGAACTCTAAGAAATTTTACAGTCTATTGGAAAACAAAAGCATGTGAAAATATGCATAAAATGTAACAGGTGACTTCCCCAACAGAGATAGAATGAAGTGCTATTGTTTCTCACATCTACCTCTCTGTCTGCAATGCTTTCTCTTCCTTTCCGGGCTCCCAGGTCCTGATATCCATCTTTCAAATTCAGGTCAAATTTATCCTCCTCTTCATAACTCTACACATAACAGTGATCTCTCTCATATTTAAATCCTTTTATAATTTATAGTCTACTCTCGAAGAGCCTGTTAGATACCCAGTACTAGGATCCACCCCCAGAGTTTAAGATTTAGTGTCTGGGATGGGCCCTGGGAATTTGCCCTTTAACAAGTTCTAGATGATCCTGACACTGCCTATGCAAGGACCATGCTCTAGGCACCACTGGCTACCCCATAGCACTCACTCCTTTGGCATTCGGCAAACATTTCCCCTTGGTCTTAGCTGATGTTCCCATTGTATATGCCTAATTCCCTACACAGTCATTTTGTCCCTTGAATCCAATAGATACTTCTGTTTATTCTGTGTACTTTCCACAGCTAGTAGCATGGTATGACAGTGAATAGCAGGTGTCTAGGAAATGTGTTTTACTTGACCGGTTGATTGGTAGACTGACTGAGTACTGAGTGTTAGGTGGCTGTTTCTCTCCCTGCACCGCCATCTCTCATGACAACTGCACCCAGAGCAGCTATTGTGTGTGAACTTAGATTACTGTGTGGAAATGGAGGTGAGCATATGTAGATATTTGTGTTATCATATCTATCAAATAAGATCTCTCAAATAATGATACTTATGAACTTTTCCTCATGCTTATTTGCAGTGTAATACACAGACAGTTGCCTTGGAAACACTCACTCTGAATATTCTAAATTTTCTATAATGGAAGATCTTGCCTTTGCCTTATCACTTACACAGTCTCCCTCATTTTTGTGTTTTGTTGAGAATACATAATGAGATATGAATTCTGATAAATGTCACTTTTGAGGACATAATTATTGTATTCATCTATTATGCTTTTCATAAACCCATTTTTTCTTAGCTAAGCTTCTGAAGGGCAATTATCTAATAAAAAATAAATTTTTAACTAATGCCATTTAAAGTTGTGTTTTAACTGACCTCTCTATAGTGTCCATTTCTTTTTTACTAGTGCATTTAAAAATCGTTTTTTATTAGTCCTTCCTTCTATAAATCGGAATTAAAGTTGGCATTTTCACATTTGATTTCGAGAGACACAAGTAGAATGATGCAACTTTTCAGAACATACCACTGAATACAGATTCGCCTTAACAATTCTGAATATACTGATATTCAGAAGTTGCATTTTCTACTAGACTCAGCAGAGTCTCCATTAGTTATTGTTACTGTTTACTCAGTTTTGAGCTAAACTCTCCCAGAGTGCCAATTACGTCCTGAGAGCAAGTCCACACACCACAAGGTGAAGAACAAGTTTGACAATTATCCTATTAATTTGATCTATGTTTACATGTAGACGGTCAAACCAGATAATTCAGTACACATAACTCACCCAAAGGACTTATTATCTGGATTGGTTATCTACATAGATCAAATTAGACCCTAATAACTCCCAAATCTCCACTTTACTTTATGTCCTATAGATATAACCAAAGGTGATTCTACCTGTTATAGCCCATGCATGGCAACCTATCTATCTGTGGAAAAGTGGATTCAACTTTCAAAGTTATCACATATTTACAGAAAAGTTCCTGAAGTCTGGAGATGTCAAAAAATAGGTAATAATGGGTTATTATTAATTACATTTATTTTCCTGAGATCTACCAGCATGTGCATTTTGTCTGCATTACCGTTATCTTCCTTTTTTTTTTAAGGTTTTTATTTTTTTTTTTTTGAGACAGAGAAAGAGCATATGCAGGGGAGAAGCAGAGAGAGAGGGAGACACAGAATCTGAAGCAGGCTCCAGGCTCCAAGCTGTCAGCACACAGCCTGACACCGAGCTCGAACTCACAGACTGTGAGATCATGACCTGAGCCGAAGTCAGACGCATAACCGACTGAGCCACCCAGGCACCCCACCATTATCTTTCTTTTGCATACTATGAACTCAAAGATTGGTTTAAATATCCATTTCAGTCAGGAGCCATCTGACCACTATACAGATGCCTCTACTTGTCAATGAAAAGTGTTTTACACTTGGTCTTGTCTTAGCTGTGGGAATCTGTTGGAAAGAATGTTAAATCAATCTAAGTATACTGTTAAAAGTAATTATTCAGGCATCCCTTCTTTTAGAATTAACAATATCTGGTTACTACACTCCTCAAGGATAAATAGCATTCATGTGTATATCACCAGAGCCTTTCTGAAGCATAGTAAATATTCAATACATAATTGAATAAATATAAATATTACAAATATTAAACATAAATATTGTAGGAAAAAAGAAATGACAATAAATAGGAATAAATATAATAGTAAGATCACTAATCACACCATCCTAAGGCAACCACTATTGATATTTTGGTCCATTCTTCTAGAAACGGTTTAATCCATAGTTTATGTACTTTTAATACATCATATCATGGAAAGAGCTTTATAAACCTTTTTTTACTAACCACTATATCACACTCTTCTCCATACAATAAATATAGTTCTGTGACTGTGAGAAACCTGGTTTGCATTATCGTTAATATATCTTTCTGCCAAAGCCATGCTCCCCACCCTTGTGCAGGTGCATACCTCATTCCATTTAGGCTCTGACACCTTGTATGGAGTTATCTCCACTGTTTCTCCTGCTTGGACTTTAACACCTTTTTCAAGGTTGTCCCACCTTGAAACCTGCTTAGACTCCAACACCAAGGATTCTCCCAACACACTTGGTTTCTGACACCTATTCTGGAATGTTTTTCTGTGTGGATGTCTTTTCCACCCTGCTCTGGCACTGTCACCTGGCCACCAGAAGGTGTGCACGACCTTCTCTCTTTGGTTAGGCTCTGACTCCTCAGTTGGACTGCTCTCCTTTGTGAATGTACTGCTCACCCGATTTGAATTCTTACATTTCCTCTGAGCCATTAGTGGCTCTTCGCAGCCCCCATATTAATGTTCACCCCATTCCGTCCCACCTAATAGATTTAGGACTGAGTTGTTCAGGAAGGGGAGGGAAGGGGAACAAAGAAGAAGAAAAGCCTTCTTTTTATTAAAAAAATTAAATCAGTATTAAGAATCTAGCATTGTGCTAAGTGTTTTACCATGTTATCTCATTCAAATCAAGAACTGCTTCTCCAGAACATGTACTACAATTGTTGTTACCATTGTTATTATTTTTATTGTTATCAATTATGTAACTGATCTTACAGACATTGAAAGGAACTTTCCTACTATCAGAGTATAAGTCATGAAGGTAGAATTTGAACACTAACTTCTCTAATACCAAACCATGTTCTTAACTATAAGCTATAATGCTTCTTCTTCTGTAGTTTTAACCCTTGGTTTTTATATTGCTGCTATAAAAGAAAAATTACATCAATTTTTCAATTTTAAATGTGTGATTTTGCTAAATTAATGCAAGTTAACAGTTCTACTCCTTTATTTTTATTATACTATGATGATCTCATTTAATTATTTTCCTTTTTACTTTTATTGTCTTACCTTGTCTCTTAATGTATCTTATTTACTTTTAATTTTTATTTTGCCACTTAATCTTATTTATTTTATACCCCTTTCTCTATCTTGCTGTTTTATCTTTTTAGTATGTTTTCTCAAGCACTGCTACCTATTCTTAATACATCTTTACCAAATTTTAGTAGTGGAAAACAAAACAAACAAAAATCACCCAGAAAGAGAGGGACTGTAAAGTATTAACAAGACCTACCAAGAAGGTCTACTCTTGGCCAACTCTTTCTGCTGTTCACCAGAGCACTCTTTATCTCCATATGTAAGCTACATTAATTATTCAAAAATCAATCTGAAAAGAAAGTAGATCCTGTCATTATTATGTCCATCTTTAAAATGAGAAGGATGAAAACTTTTGTTTTGTTTTGTTTTGTTTTGTTTAACATAGGAACTCACTTTCAAAGCAAATCCTATATACATAGTTTGAGCATGGAGCCTGAATAACTACCTAAGCTTACTGGGTTAAGTTGTGGTTGGAAGAATGATGGGAAGTCTGGAGGCTTATCTACTCTAGGCTTCTGCTCCCCTCCCCCACCCCCAGACTCTGAGACAGTTCTTTATTAATCCTAACATCTTTCCTTTATACTATTAGAAAAACTTGTATTAGAATTCAGTGCTTTTTGGGCACCTGGGTGGCTCAGTCATTAAGAATATGACTTCGGCTCAGGTCGTGATCTCACAGTTCCTGAGTTCAAGCCCCACAGAAGGTGAGTTCACACTCCAATTCAGGTGACCTAGTGCCCCAGTTTGGGTGAGCACAAGCCCTGCTTTGGATGAGCCCTGTCTCTCTCTCTCTCTCTCTCTCTCTCTCTCTCTCTCTCTCTCTCTGTCCCTCCTGGGATTCTCTCTCTCTCTGCCCTTCACTTACTTGTGCCCTCTCTCTCTCTCTGTCTCTCTCTCTCTCTGTGTCTCTCAAAAAAAAAGGGGGGGGGATTCAGTGGTTTTCAAATATGAACATGCATCAGAAACAACTGGAGAGCTTGTTAAATTTGTTAAATTTTGTTAAAACACAAATTCCTTGACACCCCTCCCCCCCACCCCCGAGATTCTTGGTAAGTAGTTTTGGGAGTGGAGCCCAAAGATTTGTGCTTCTAACAAGCTCCCAGATGCTTCCAATGCTATGCTCCAAGGACCACACTCTGAGTAACACTGGGTTAGACTATTATCTAGAATACTCACAGCCACGAAATACTATGATATATCTCCAGTTTCTCTCTACTCTCCTAAGTTCAGTCGCAAAAAAAAATATTTTCAACTTGTCCTTCGTGACCTGGTCATTAAAGTAATTTTTGCCTGGGTCTTTGGTTATAAAGCTGGAAGAATGAAATTGCCTAACTTCCATACCCAGAGATTAAAAAGAAAATGGTGACTTGATTCCAAATTTGATTTTAGTGTCATCTCACAAATTTTTTTATACACTTTGTATAGACAAGAAAGGAATCAAAATGCATATGAGCCACTAAAGGTCCTGTTACTCCTCATGGGTCGAAGAAGACCAAATTTTAAAATGTGTAGAGCTTATGCTATTTTTTTGTTTAAATAATGGATTACTTTTTTTAAATAATGGGACACCTGGGTGACTTAGCTGAGTTTGATTTCGGCTCAGGTCAGGATCTCACAATTCATGAATATTCGTGAGTTTGAACCACACATCTGGCTCCACACTGACAATGCAGAGCCTGCTTGAGATTCTTCCTCTCCCCCTCTTTCTCCCCCTGCCCCACTCACATTCATGCTCTCTCTATCAAAATTGATAAATAAAATTTTTAAAATTATAAAAATAAAATAATAGATTGTATACATTGCATATTCTTTCCCTTACAGAACTGTACAAATAGCCTTTTCAGTGGAAAGACAGTCAAAGACACTTTGATAGGTTCATCTGAACATCTGAAGCATCTGCTAGATGATGTTCATCATCCCATTGAAAGGAAGTACAGTCAGAAGTCCTTTTCTCCATTTCCAAATCTTGAACATTTTTTGTCAGTAAACATTTAAAAATTATCTTCCTCACATTTAATTTTAGTTTCTTTTGTTGCAATATCTTTATCTTTCATTAAAGACAGCTGCACCCATACAACTTTGTGTGGAGTCTACAAAGGAAAATGAGGAGGGGGAGTGTTGTCACACAGGGAAATGAGGACTGTGTCACCTCCCTGCCACTCACCAAAGGACCTTTGTTTCAATAGGAGGGGCAGACAGAGCAACTGAAACCAGACCTCATGAGTTGTAGCAACTCAATGACTGCCAGCACCTAGGTCATTGGTAATTGAAGAGCTGCCCAGTGAGGGCTCTGTGGCAAGGGGATTAACATTTTTATAGAGGACAACACTTTCACCAAAAGCAATGGATGACTAATGACTGGATTTCAGATGGGGCATACGTTAGTGCTGGTGAGGCTTTAGAGCAGGGGGCCTGCATCAGAAGGAAAAAGAATGAGGCTATGAAGGTAAAACCAATGACTGACACATTTAATCCTATTTGGCTCACATGTCAGCATACCTACCTGAAGAACCTGAGGGATTATGGGAGTCCAGTGCCATGCTGGTGGATTCCAATCCTGATTGAATGGGAGTTGTTATGAAAACCTGCCTGATTTCACACCTACCTGCTAAAAGATGTTATCACCCTGCCAGCTCTCTGAAGGAGATAGGCCGTTCTGGGAGGAGAGCAGGCTGACAGCCCTGAAATGTGCCCTGGGTTTTGCAGCTGGAAAAGACATAGATCAGAGTGGTGATTCAAGAAAATCCTGTCCCACATGGGTTCTGATAAATATGCAAGCACTAAAATATTAAGCTACCTTTGTCAGCAATCTTAGATCCTATTTTTTTTTCTTTCTTGCTAAGTTCTTTTATTAGCCATGATGATAATGATGCTAATAATAATCTACTTATTCCAGCCTCTGGAATGATTCTTAATAATTTATGATCTCCATTTTCGTCTAAAATTCAGCACAATTCAGCCTAAAAAAAGAAAAAAATGAAGTTACACACAGAAAATGAATTATGCACCAAATTGTAAATATTCCATTTCTTTTGCTGATCTGGAACTCCCCAAAGAAATATGAACACTTGATTTAAAATTCAGCTGCAGTGACATTTCCTAGCTGGAAAGAATACTTGCACAAATTCACAAGTATTTGCAAAAGATAACTTTTTTGGTGGATACTAGTACATTCTAATGTGTTTTTAAAAACTATCCTCTGCTTATATTCCCAAAAATGAATAAAATATTTCTTAGTGGTAGCTTGTTCTGTGAATAGACTTTTGCAACGTTTCAGCCAGAAGGGACTTTGCATTGCTACGGATAACTTCATGATAGTAAAGAGGTGTGTGACAGCAACTTCCTGCCTGGAGAGTAACAAAAGTCATATAAATGCCTACTATTGCATTGCAGACTTAACTGTTAGGGATCTTGGCCAACTTATATGTCACAATTGAAAACTATGAGGCCACTAAAGTCTGAAATGGGAAACTTATGTGTTGTGTTTTTACCATAGTTTTCAAGCATAGAGAGTCAAGTAAATTAAGCTCAGAAAAATGTCTTCTCTTCTAGTGACTTTTGGTTTCTTTCTTTCTTTCTTTCTTTCTTTCTTTCTTTCTTTTTCTTTCTTTTTTTTTACATTTTCTTTAAAACATTACTCAACTATGACAGGTTTAGCTTCCATTCCTGACCTACTATGTTAAATGATTTCTGATAATTCAAATATACCAACAGTCCAAGCACATTAGTCACAAGGGAGAATAAGCAGAAAATGCAATTGAGTAAACATCTTTATTTTGATGATTTTGAGAACACATATACACATAAAACACATTATTGCACCCTAAATATCTTAACACCGCAGTGACAGTTGATGTGAACAATTTGCTTTTTACATATTAGTAATGACCAGTGCATCAATAGCAATCGCTTCCATTGATATTAGTTTATTTAACATTCATTCAACACACACATAGTGACTATTACACAAATTTTTTATGCGCTTTAATCATACAGCCCTGGGAAATGGCATGACAGGGATAGTTTGCTCCATATTTTCTATGAATAAATTGAAGATTATGGAGTTTATAAATTAGAATTGTATTTCCTGCCTCCTACCATCAAATTAATTGTCACTCAAGAAGTCTACAGATTCTTGGTGTCAGAATAACCAAGGTCTTGAGATACCTGGGTAGCTCATTCGATTGAGCATCCAACTCCTGATTTTGGCTCAGGTCATGATCTCATGGTTTGTGAGATCAAACCCCAAGTCAAGCTCTGAGCTGACCTCACAGAGCCTGCTTGGGATTTTCTCTCTCTCTCTCTCTCTCTCTCTCTCTCTCTCTCTCTCTTTCTGATCCTCCTCAAGTTCTCTCTCTCCTTCTCAAAATAAATAAATGAACATTTAAAAAAATCACCAAAGGCTTATTAAAATGCAAAGTCTAAAACTCTAACGCTACCAAATCAGAATATGTGGGCTCAAGACCTAAACTTACACTTAACAAGCACCTCAAAATGGTTTGCTTCTAGGAAATTCTTCCTTAGATATATCTAGGATTTGTTTGTCATCAATATTACCTTGTATATCCCTAAATGTCATTTTAATCTGGAATAGTGACAATAGAAGCAGAGGCCTGGTTAGACAGCCTAGATTAAAAGAAAAGATGATGACAGGCAGTGGGAGGCACTTTACAGAAAGAACTCTGTATCTGAAAGAAATGGAAAGTTAGAAAGGAAGTAAAGACTACAACAGCAAGTTCCCTGTGTGGGATATCCAGATGTGCATAATCCCAGAGTTCTCATGCTTCCCTGAGCTCAGAAAACATTGTTACCTCTCCAAAGAATTTCAAATTGGGCAAAAACTAGTGGAATGAAAATTTTATTTTATTTCACTTTAGAAACTTGTTTCCACAAGACAGGTCTACATCAAAGTATAAGTGATAAAGTTTGTTTTTAGAATTCTCCCACTTTCCCTTCAAAACCCTTCTTTTGGAGCACCTGGGTAGCTCAGTTGGTTGAGTGTTCAACTTTGGCTTAGGTCATGATCTCATGGTTCCTGGGTTCCAGCCCCCCATTGGGCTCTGTGGTGACAGCTTGGAGCCTGGAACCTTCTTAGGATTCTCTCTCTCTCTCTCTCTCTCTCTCTCTCTCTCTTTCTGCCCCTCTCCTGTTCTCTCTCTCTCTGTCTCTCTCTGTCTCTTTCTCTCTCAAAAATAAACATTAAAAAATACCTTCTTTGTTCCATACTTGCATACTCCAGTCCCACTCACTTTACTATTTCTCTGACAGCCTTTAAGAACCCAAATGATAGAATCTCTGATAATGAGGTATGAACCCAGTGATTGCCACTGAGGGATTGAATATCACAGTTCAGGTGATCACTCATTTCCTCCCAAGCCATCTAACACAGATGTGGCCTTCCCATGTGCTGGGAAGGCACATCCAGATCCTTAGATCTGTGGCCAAACCAATCCTGCCTATATTCCAACTTAGTTCAACTTAGATCACTCTCCAATTCATTGCAGTTCATCTGTAAGGGGAAGCTGGGAGAGAATTGGAAAAAAATCTCATCTCTGGTCCTTGCTTTCTATACATTTAGATATGTCCCTCCGGAGCTACCAAGTCAAACTTTTCAGCTAGGTTACATTCACCCACGGTGAGGCAGCAAGTTGCAGGGAACCTACAGAGCTAATCAATTCTGGCAGGGGAAAAAAAATCAATCACACCATTTTTTGTTTTTGTCATTGTTTATAAAAGAAAAATAACTAGTAATTGACCTTTTTCACTTTTTCTATAGTTTTGTTGTCCTTAAAGAAATAACACTGCTGAAAAACAAAAAGTGATCAGTCAAAATAAAGTTCTCATGCAGGTTTCCATTCTCCTATCCTACTAATATTTTACATACTATGTCATTGCTAGATAACACAAAGCATTTACTATTTGCTAAAATGATATGTAACATGCGCATACACACACATACAATTTCCAATTAAATTCTGGCATTATTGCAATTGACAACGTAACCAAATACCATATTGCAGTATGATTGACAGCAATAAAGCTTTTGGTTTTCCTATGAGGCATACCTAACAACAATTCTCTCTCTGTCTCCCCTTCCTCCAGTCACCCTCCCTTTTTGGTCTCCTGGCTTATCAATATATCAAAAAGCAAATGTGATGACTCCTCCATATATCTGCTTTTCAGATTTCATTCACCTCTGACCTATAATGTTCCAATTTAGCTCAAGTACTTTTATTTATGCTATTCCTCAGACCTATACATTTTGATCAAAGAAACGACACTCGCTGTTCATTGCCTTCAGAGAGCACTTTGCAGGTACCATCCGTTCAGAAAAAGCAGTCACCCAATACATGAGATTGTGACAAGGTATAATGTAATGGTAGTTATGCGAACCTCCAATCAAGCAGTGCTACTTCACAGATTACTTGGAGAGAAAGTCTCTTAGCGTGCTTGAAGAAGTATGAAATGAATTTCATTTCCTTCTCATTTGCCTTGCTTCTGAAAGGTTTCATGCAAGATATGTGACCAACTATTATAGTACTAATCCATCCATGACAGAGCTCAATTTTCTCTGAGAATTTACTTCTGAATGGGCTTCCGAAATACTTGAAAGCTCAAAATTAAAGTACACTGAACAGAGCAGCCACTGAGCTGTGGACAACTGTCAGTCAAGAAAATCAGTCGGAACAAAATGAAAATTAGATTTTATTTTATTTTATTTTATTTTTTTAAAGTGATCTATAATGATGAGGTGGTAAAGTTTTATAGCCCATTTCCAAACAAGAACAATAAGGAGGGAAGTGGCAAGAGCTGTTGTTGTGAGCTTTTCTCATTACTGCAAATGAAAATGGGAGCTTGTGTTATGGAAACTCTAGGAGTGATGTGCAAACACTGTGGCTTGTTGCTTGCGCTCTTTGTTCTGGTGGGTGAGAAAGTGGAATGAGGGGAGCCGTCTGCCAGTCACTTGAGATAATGTCTGTAAAACAACTGACACTACGAGTGGCATTCCTGTACTTGGTGAGGAGAGGTGGTCAGAGATGTCATCCCGGATATTACCTATGTCAAGGATAGTTTTGATCTATTGAAAGGCAGGATTTTTAAAATCTAATACTGTTTGACTCCAAAATGTTAGAAGGTTAGGGATCCATTGGGCAGAAATGGAAAACGTGATTGGCAGAAATTCCAATCATTCTAATATGTAGAGGTCAGTTTCCGTAGATACTGGGATCAAAGGCTTATGTTTGGCGCCTACCCTGCTCCGTGTATAGACGAGATACAAGAACAAGTAAAGCTTCTTTATTGATCTGAAAACCTAATCTTTCTAGTAATAGCATGAAGGGGAGGGGAAGAGGATGGAGAGTAATGCTTCCAGAGAGTTTCCAATTGATAATATAAGCAGCAAATTCGGTGTCAAGCAGTTGCTAAAAATGTACTTTTTTGCAAAGAGAGAGGTAGTGAGCGGAGCTATGTAAACAATAAACTCATGCTATTCTTGTTGAATTAGACACCTCCAGAGTATTTTTATTTATTTTTGAGAAGACTGGGTACAACATTTTAAGGGAGAACTGACAACTCAGGGCAATCAGGCATGTTAGTATCTTTGCAAAGGATATCATTCTACCAGCCTTAGAAGAAGAGATCATTCAGGAAGGAGTTGCATCATTAAAATATAAAGAGAATATCCCTAGGTGTGATAATGACAAAGGGGAATGAAATGAGGGTGGAGTGTAAGGATGTCAGGGAAGGGGCTACCAGCAAACTTAATTCTATCACTTCCTGGTAGTAGTTGGTGTATCTTCTGTTTTGTTTTGTTTGTCTCGTTTTGTTTGTCTTGTTTTGCTTTGTTTGTTCAAATAAGTGGAAGAACTTGTGTTTGTTTTTTTAATTTTTTCAGGTTGGAAATAAATTTTGAAATTGTAACCCAATTCAGTTAACCAGATAAAGGGTAGAAAGTGATTGTATAAGGGTTCACGAATCTCCAATCATTTCCATCTTCCAGGATGGAACCCCAGTTCTAGTGTTTCAGTAATAGAGGAACATTTACAACAAGGTAATGCATTTCAGGACCCTTCTTTTTCCCTCCCCTCTGGTTGACAAAGGAGTAAGCCAGCAGGCCACAGAACCACATATTCCACATATAGTAGTCTCTGTCCAAGATGACGTTTCAGGACACCTGATTTAAAATACCCACTCAATCTGAGGCCCAGAATAATGGAAAATTGGCAGATGGCCCTTTTTTTTTTTTAAGGCAGAATTTAACAGGTTTAAAACATCCTTCCAATTTTAGCTACTAGAAATAAGCGTTGGTTTAATATTATGTTTGAGTACAATAATTAAAAGAAGGTTGTTTAAACCTGTTTTAATAATATAAAAGCTTAGAAAGGTCATTGCAGTAAAAGAATTATTTAGGCATTTATATAAGCACAGGGTATAAAATACAGCCTGTCATAAAAGACCTTATTTCCAAAGTTAAAATTAAAATCTGTTGTTTCCTCAGCAAAATGTTTGAAATAAGAATGGGTGAGAGATGGCTAGAAGGGGAGAGGATGAAGGACAATGCCTCCAGAAAGTTCTCAGACTACAGAAGAAACCACAAATTCAGTATCGTATAGTTGCTTCAAAGGAATATAGTCTGAAGCTGAACAGAGAGATATTTAGTGAGCATATCTATGGAGTCAATAGTCTCAAATCATTATAGTCTAGTCAGATAATCTCTAGAAAGTATTTTTTCCCTCTTCAATTTTTGGTGCAGCCTTTTAGTTGCATTGCCAACTAAGGGGCAACAGTATGGCCAAAGCATGATCCTGATCTTGTTTGAAACATGGCTGAAACTTTGACCTGGAGCACAGAAGACTGGGAGGAGAAGGGCATGGTATAGGGATTCATCAGAGCTATCACATAAAAAAGACTCTTTATTTACTTTTACTTAACATGGATTTTGAAATAATTTAAGGGACCAATAAAGAGATAAAAGCCTTTTTCTGCCTATATCCTAACATCATAACTAGGATAAATAGCTGATGTTGTCCTGAGGCAGTGAATGATAGAGGAATTAAGAGCATGGGCTTTAGCTCTGGGCTGCCTAGGTTTAATTCCCAGTTTGACCTATAAGTTCTGTGTAACTCTGGACACATTAACACATCTCTCTGGGTTATATTTTCTACAAGAAAGGTATGAATACAGTAGTACTGTACTGAAGTGTTGTCCTGAGCACTAAATGGGCTAATAATTGTAAAGTAGTTAAAGCAGTTCTTGGCCTATACAGCGTGTGGAGATAGATATAAACCACTGTTGTGGTATGCATGTGAAAAGGTGGTCTGGCAATGAGAACTGTTACAAAATGAAAGGGCAAACCTGAATGCCCATCTGTCATGGTGGCTAAGCAGGGTGATTGGTTTAAGGTTCCTATCAACTTCAGTAACTTAATTAAACATTCCCTTAGAATAAAGAAGAATTCTTAGAGGTGCTCAAACATAGTTGTTCTGGCAGGAATAGCACAATCCAGCATGACCAAGTTCTAGAGAAAAAGCCAACATAAAGCCTTTTATTATAATGCTAAGAACCCCAGAGCTATAGGAACTAATATGGAAGTTGGGCTGAGATTATCCCTCAGTCATACGGGGAAATTGCCAAATCATCTTCTTAGTTGTGTTTGTTCTCACACACTGTACTACAAACTTCCCCAACCAATCTATCCATATGTTTCCTTGTTCCCACCCATTAACAGAACTGGGAGGGTGTGGAAGTCATAAAGGAAGGCAAACTGGAAGATGGAAGGATCTTGAGCTATGAATCACAGCAAAGAAAGTCTCTCACCAAAGAACTGAACTCTTATAAGAGCAAGAAATTAACATGCATTGTGTTTAAATTCCCAAGGCTTGGCGCTTAACAAAACTTTTGTATTGTCTACCTTGACTAATGCAGCATAGAAAGAAATACAACTCCTATTTCCTTTTATTTCTTTTCTTTTATTTCCTTATGGATGAGGATACTGAAGCTTAGAAGATCCCAAGCTTCCTTAGTCTGTCCCCTTCTCTTCTTCTGTAATAGGTGTCTTCAAATGCTGCAGCCAAACAGTAACAGCAGATAATAAATTAGGCCTACACTATATAAAGCATTGTTCTCATTGCTGTCCATGTATCACATCCTTTGTATGCTCAAGTGCCCCTAGAAGATAAGCATTGTAATTATACCCACCTAACTAGTGAGGACATTGAAACATAAAGATGTAAAATAATTTCGCATGATCACCCACTTAGGTAGGTGGTGGTGCCAGGATTAGAACTCAGATAACATGATTCAAACTCTGAATGTATACCCAGCATGCACCACAGCCTCAGACAACAGGGGATTTCACTTCATTAAGGGAGTTAATACCCTATGGGAAGCTGATCAACATGGACAAAGAACAGAAGTGAGAATTACATACAGCCTGTGTATGTGCCTTCTGCTTTTGATTTTGCTTGATACTCAGTGTTTCTATGTGGGAATTGAAATCATTCAGGTACTTTACTAGAGACCTGTTCATTTGCAGTGAGCAGAAGACCATTTTGCACATGATTGCAGGAGTCTGAATGGTTGACATGCAATAGTTGCCTTGTCTGCTGATTTGGGGTCTGGACAAAAAGAGCTGAATTACCATGTTAGTTACATTATAAGTGTGACCCCTCAGCAGCAATGACTGAGAACTAGTCCATGTTTATTCCTTTCCAAGGTAATGAAAAAGAGTGGACCGAAGACAGACTCTCATCACATCTTAGTCAAAAGGGCTAACACCAGCAGTATAACTCTTTGAAACCAGAAAGAAAAGGAAAAAGGAAAAAAAACTAGTGCATTCTGTTTGGTTCCTTTTTCCTGTGTTTTCCTCCAGAACTTCACTGTAGCTAATGGACTTTGACATCATTTTGTGTCTCAAAATTATCTCTCTCTCTTTCTCTTCCCTTTCCCCTTCATCCTCTCCTTCCTCCTCTTTCTCTTCTTCTTTCTCCTCTTCCTCTTATTATTATCATACTTTGTTCTTCATCTAGAACAGCATTGTATTAGGCACAAAAATAATAAGAAATCAGAAGTTCTGTCTTCTGGAACAAGTATTACCACCGTCTGTATTATTGAGAATGTCCTTTAAAATACCTTAGACTCACATTCCTCAGTGATAATTACATCAAAGATGTTTAAGTCAGTCCTATTTATTATATTCCAGGGATATCAATAATAATAATAATAATAGTAATAATTATAACAATTTCAAAAAATATTAAATTCATATACACTTTAGTTTTAGTGAAAAAAAATCAGTTGTTACTATTTTTGTCAAGCTAATCACTGCCCAGAACACACCATCATTCTTTCTTTATGCCTTTGGTATGCTCACTGGTCTGTCAGGAATGGTCATTTCATTCATCTCCAGTTCTTTTAATACAACTATTCTCTGTTTTTCTTTTATCGTTAGACTTTCACAGATTAATTAAAAGGCATGGCCATCTTTCTTATCTCTGAACTCACAACACACATCTGTACTAACCATTTGGCAGTGCTTGGCACATATAATATTCTATTTTGAATTGCTATCAAAATTTGAAATGTATTTAAATTTTTGTATTAATTTTTTTTTTAATTTTGGTATAAACATCTTCAAGGATATATTTTTATATTCACAATAGTATCTTGTTCAGGGCATTGAACATAATAACTGTCAAAAAATGTGTAATTATTAATAATGGCCAAATTGCCCAACGTTGACGATTCCATACCCCAGCAAGGCTGTAGTCAGTTAATGTTTATGGTCTTTGGAAGGAGGCTTCTGTGTTTTGTAAGGCATCTTAATCCTACTGATGCTTACTATGCTTTTCATGTTTATATGGAACTTCCTGGAGCTCCTGAGTATTTCCAGAAGTATCCAGTTATTTCATACTCCTTGATGGAGATGAGTGAGGACTAAAGAGATGAGGCATACCAAGAGCTTCTGGCACTGAGATTTACCATCAATTGGCTGGTGCCCACCTAATTATGATTTGGCCATGTCTTACCTTCTCATTTGTTCCCTGTGATTATGGCGGGGTAGAACAACAAAGAATTCTATATTGTCAGCCACAGGAAGTAAAGTGGAACATAAATATTTTTCATCTGCCAAGTAAGTATTTTTATTCCATGGGCATAGTGTTTTTTGTATTTAAAATGACAGATCCTGTCACAAAGGGTCTTAATATTATATTGAAAAGATATCTGTATTACAGCAGAGGTTAAAAAACTCATTTATTTATAAGACTCTCAGGTCCTGGAGAGGTCTTCTGCCTCTTTCTCCCTGCAGACAGTTAATATCATTGAAAATAAAAAGCTGTTATATTATATGACAAGGCACAGTGGTAATAAAAACAAACACAGGCTGGCTGGTGCCAGAAATGTGCTCCAATGCTGGTAAACTGTTGGCTTTAATTGGAAAAAAAGTAGGTGGTTTTTTTGTTGTTGTTGTTGTTTTGTTTTGTTTTGTTTATTTCCATTTGTTTTTTTTCTTTTCTTCTAGCTATTTTTGCATTTTTGCATGCAGAACCCAATTCCTTAAAAGTTACATAAGTAAGTTACACAAAATAAAATGAGCTTATTTCATGAGGTTTTCAGATTAAGAAAAAGTAAAACCATCGAAGGAGTAGATGAAGGGTGGGAACTGATCATGGAGCTGGCTAGAACCATGACATGTTTAACCTAAGCTACATAGAAGCTTGCATCTTGAACAAGGCAAGGGGCAGCACATGGAAAGAGCTGGCTAAAAGGAAAAGGGATTTTCCTTCACTCCTCTGCAGCCAGTGTGGTCTTTCATTGCCTTCATCCCTAAAGTTTTGGAGCTTAGCTGAAAGAGTGAGGAGACTGACATTTTGCCTACTGAACACATAGTCAGTAGGATACAGGTTTTCACCTCACATCAGACACCCACTAGGTTTCCTCCATAGGATTCTACCCATCTTTTGTCTGAGAACGGGCTCACCCGGTGAGGCCAATGGCAGCTAGTCCTGCTGAAGTAAGGTCTAGGGAGTAAACAGGCCATGGAAGCTGCTCGGGACTATCCCCAACTGCCCCAGACTAGTGGGTTATTGTAGGAAGCTGCCTGGAAACACGTTAGCAGACCTGTCTAGAAGTAAACAAATGCACAACTGAAGCGCAATTTAGTGAGAAACTAGTCATCGTATACTGGAGCATACAAACTGAAAGAAGAAAATAACATGGCTGTGCCCTTACACACAGTACAAATTCCATTTAACTTTTCTTCTCTAAGCCAAGGTTCATAACAGGTAAGGAAGAAACAGCCGGAGGAGTGGTGATAATTTCATTTTTTAATTTGTCTTCTCTGCTCTAGGCATTTTTCAACTCAAAGCAATGCTTTCAGCTTCCTTCATTCTGCTTGTTTGTATGTGAAGGAGAACCAAATTAGATCAAGGACTTTATCAGTCAGGGCCATGGTCCACCTTGGATCAGTTCATTCAACAAGGATTTACAGAGTACTGCTATAGAGATGGCATTAGGTAAAGAGTTACAGAGAATCCACAGTTCCTACCCTGTAGCACCTACACAATCAAGGAGGGAGGAGAGACACACAGAGAAAGGCCTTCAAAGCAGTGTCAGTGACAGGGATGCAAAGCATGACAAAAGTTTGTAAGAGGGAGACGTGTATTAATTTTACTTAAAATACAATTTTGTTTTCTATCTTGGTTATTTGAAAAAAATGCAGCATGTATGTTTCATTTGAAGGGCACTCCTAGTTTATAAATATATGCTAGTGTAAGTGCAAGCATTTTTTTCTAATTCTAAAATGAAATTATTATTTAAACAAATTTGCACATTTTTAGAAAATTTGTGGCTAGAGGACAATGCATATTATTCTAATCATTCTAAAATGTATTCTGCAAACTGTGGTCGTGCCATCTCAAAATGCGGTGTTAGCCCTCTGCTCTCTGCCATGTGAGGCCACAAAGAGAACTCAGCAGTCTGCAACTAGGGAGAGGGTCTCCACCAGAACACAGCTATGCCAGCACTCTGATCTTGGACTTTCAGCCTCCAGATGTGTGAGAAATAAATTTCCATTATTATAAGGCACCCTTACCCCCAAAGGCAGTGTTAACAAAGTTGTCACAGAAAAGATGTAAAGTGTTTATTTTCAGAGATCTGAAACGATGGGTCATGCAAGGTTAGACCTTGTACCATTTACGGTCCATTAGGCCCCATCATGGAAGGGGAGATGGAACTGATACAGGACTTGTGGTTTAGACTGTGATAAATCTGTTTCTAAAAGTTTTCCTTCCCTAGTCTTCTTGGCCACAGCAGAGATTGCCTGAGCTCATATGTGTACATTTACATGTCAATGAGACTCTGGATTCCTGGCAAAAATTAGTTATAAGCAACCATGTGGCATGAAGGGGCACATGAAACTGTGGAACAAATCTTCTCTGATTTCCTTACTTGATATGAATATGAAAAATATAATTTTAACAAAACTAGTTCTTTTCTTCCCTCATAGTTGAATATTATTGTGGATGTGATTTTTTACATATTTAGGGGTGGCTGCACACTGACATTTGATTCTGAACATGCGGCTGAGATCAGAGTTTCTAACTGAGGGTTTACTGGCAAGAATTCTAGTTTTCTGTTCTGCTCACATGAATTTCTTCCTTGAGTAACCTTCTATAATGTTTGTGAACCACATATGAACACATATGGACCACGTATTTTGCTGCTTTTAAATTTTTTGCCTTTCCTGACTTGTACTTTTTACTCTGTGTAAAAACTTACCTACTCAATCTATAGCAGTGGTAGAGATTTCTTTATATCTCTGTTGGCTCTATTTTGAGAATGAGCCTCAAACAGATGCTTGAGGTGTCCTTAGTAGGAGAAAATAATTAGTCTTCTGGGGAAAAAGTGGTTCAAAGGTGGTGTGTATATGGCATGAGAATATCAGAATGTTGCTTTGTGCACAATGGGGTCAACTTCCAATGTACTACAATGAGTTTTTAAGGAGTGCCTATGATGTAGAAGGCATTGTGTTAGGTACTGTGTGGGGGTAGGGCAGACACATGAAGAAAACATGGTTCTTCAACTAGGTTTTTCCATTCAATTGAGAAGGAGCCACTCACTCAAACAACTGATCACACCCTTAAATTCAAAGGAAGCTATGATTGGTATCCAAACGTAACAAATTGTTAAGGCTATAAGCAGAGGTAAATAAAAATTCTAAAAGGCATAATTTTATCAGGACCATCAAAAATCATTAGGCAAACCCACTTTCTATAATATGGAAGCCAATAAATATGGTTACAAGTAGGAGGAGAAACACCAGTTCCAGCTGGGATGGTTGGGCTAAATGGTGCCAGAAATCTGCGTGTTTTGAGATATCCTAAAGTCTGTTTTTATTTCACTATTTGGTGACATCCTTCATGACTGACTTGGCCATAGAAATATTCAGTGCATTTAATCATTTTGTCAAGGTTGTTTCCTGGGGATACAAACTTCTGTTTTTAATAATTTATATTTAAGTTATTCCAGGGACATGACATTATGTCCAAAAAAAAAAAAAAAAAAAAAAAATCCTAAAAGAATGATGTTCACTGCTCTCCAGAAGGCACTCTCCATCCCAAGTTTAGATATTTTTGCCAACCACATTTACATATATAGAAATGTTTTTTAACATTTAGGGGCATCTGGGTGGCTCAGTCAGTTAAGCATTCGACTCTTGATTTCGGCTCAGGTCATGATCTCACCATCTTGAGATCTAGCCTCACTTCAGGCTCCATCCCCATGCCTGCTTGGGATTCTCTCTCTCCCTGTCTCCTTCTGCCCCTCCCCCACTCGTATGCCCACACATGCCTCCCTCTCTCTCTCAAAATAAATAAATAAACATGTAAAAAAGAAATGTCTTTAACACTTAAAATAGGCAAAAGGTTAACCAGAGTTCAATCAAGCTAATGGTGAAAAATCAATCTGACTCAGAATTTAAATGTTTGGATAACAGAGCTTGCAATTTCCCTCTCTCTCTCTCTCTCTCTCTCTCTCTCATGTTCCTTTAGAGACCAAATGAGATAAATTGCTATCAGACCCATTGCTTGGGGATAAACATTAAATAGTTTATCTGGGCAACCCCATCACCTCCAGCCAGAGTGGAGAATTGGCCTAAATAATGAAGGTGTGTGTCATTTATCTCTTTGTTGACTCCTGGTCACCTTGACAGGAATGAGTGGAGACGTGCTGATTTGTATACACTCAATAATTCAAGGTGTTTGCTTATCTTTCCTTGTCAGATGCTGCTCATCCCAAGTCCATGTTACCATCTAATTAGCCTTTTTTTTTTTTTACTTTGCTTTTCCATAAAGCTTTGCTTTTTATTTCAGGAATTTAATTTGCAACCAGCCTCACTTTTATCAAATGTCACACTTATTTCATTTGTTAACATGTTTTTGTTTTAGTTTTTTATTCATACCCTTGATATACCCCTGATTTTTGATTCACCCTCAGTGTAATAATGAATTTGATTTTGCTTTCTAAAATATAAATGAAGCATTTGTATTAAAAATATTATTTCTTACCCGTGCTTGTTAAAATCAGGTGATAAATGTTTTTGCCTCTGAATTCTTTCTCTGGCATATTTTCATCATCATTCTTGGCTTTTACTGCTCTTCAGAGAATACTGTGTTTTTTCTGCTATTTGTGGTCTGATACTAGTACTTATAAGTATAAATACTAGAGCTGATTATTAGTATTCCTGGTTTTCCCCTTTCTGACTCTTCAAGGAATCAACCCCTCCTGAAACCCTGGTCTTGATATCTCCCTATGACTCACTTTGACCAATAAAATGTCAGAAGTGAGATGGGTGGGGGGACGGGCCAACTGGGGATGGGCATTAAAGGAGGGCATCTGCCAGGGTGAGCAGTCGGTGTTATATGTAAGTGATAAATCACTAAATTCTACTCCTGAAACCAATACTACACTATATGTTAACTAACTTGAATTTGAGTAACAACTTGGAAGGAAAAAAATGTAGGAAGTGGTGGAAATATATTATTGCTTGTGCAAGACTCTCCTGCATAATTCTCTCCTGCCACAGTGGCCATGGAGATAGTGCAAAGCTGAGCTATTACATGGATATCAGCTGCCATGGGGAAAATAGGATTGCTAGAAACTTTGGGCAAGTGAAGAATAAGCCTTTTTAGGTTTAGGTCATTGAAATTTGGGGGATTGTTGTTATTTCAGCATAGCCTAGCATAACCTGATTCATACTCTATTTACAGTTATTCTGCAAGCATACAACACTCTGTCAGTCAGAACCATTATGTGCCCAACATCATGCAGTGCCAGGAGGGAATTACAAATGAAACTCTACTGTAATTGAGGTCTAACCTTTCCAGGGAGACAAGGCTAACAGACACAAAAGAATTCGAAAGCAAGGGGGGGAGTCTGTGTCTAAATGCTTAGTTATGAAGTATGGATTCCAAATGCTATAGAGGTATTCCAAAGGTAGGAATTCCAAATGAGACAAAATGGACCAGCCAAGAGTAGAAAATAAGGGACCCAAGAAAACGGAAAAGGCAAGGCTGAAAGCCAGTAAAACAGTAGGCAAGATATGTGCTGAGGCAGAAGGATTTTCAGTGAGTCTAGGGGAGGGAGAGTTTCCAAGTGAATGGGCAAGGGTTTCTAGCGGAGCTTTCACAGTGTTTTCCATTTCTTTCAGGGGGGTGTCTTTCCCCCCCCCCGATAAGCTGTGAATAATTTCAGTTAAAGGAAAAAGTTTGCTTCACTTCACCACCAGCAGTGATATACTTCTATTTAATAACTGATTCTTGGGACGCCCAGATGGCTCCATTGGTTAAGTATCCGACTTTGGCTCAGGTCATGATCTCACAGTGCCTGAGTTCAATCCCTGCCTTGGGCTCTCTGCTGTCAGTATAGAGCCCACTCTGGATCCTCTGTCCCTCTCTCTCTCTCTCTCTGCCCCTTCCCCACTCATACTTTCTCTCTCTCAAAAATAGTTAATTCAGACTAAAAAAAAAAAAATAAGTTAAATAATAGAAACATTTTGACACAAACTTCAAAATAGATAAATAAATAAATAAATAAATAATAAAATAAAATAAAATAAAATAAAATAAAATAAAATAAAATAAAATAAAAACTGATTCTGTTTATACAGAGCCAGACTTGGTACAGTCTGAGCAAAGGAAAGTGTGGGGTGCCTGCAAGTATTCAGAAGACTGACCTAAACATCCCATAAGAACATAGATATGCCTTTGCCTCCTAGAAATTAACTATTGACAAAGTCCTTCTTTGACCAAACTCTAGCCAGACTTTTCTGAGTCCTCTTCTTGATCAGGCCTTAACCTTAGACTTGAACAAACCCTAGCTGAGTTTCTAACAATCCAGAGTCACATTCCTACAATGACTCAAGCCCTCCTCAAAGTGCCTGGCTGAGAAATCTTATCATGGCTGCCAAAAAAAATTTAGTTTGTTCCAGCCAACACCTTAAGATAGGGCTCCTGCCTTCCAGTCTCTGGGGGTAGGGGTTGGGGGGGGGGCGGGGGGAGGGTAGGAGCCTAATTTTGCTAAGTGCCAGTTCCCAAACCCAGAGGGGTTTCACATGGACCAACCTCTCCTTCCCACTTTTTGTAAATTCCATTTCCCTGACTACTGAGCCCCCACTCACCTATCCGTATTCCTTAACTCTCTGTTTAAACTGTCCAGTCACCTTTGTACATTGAAGTTGGGTTCAGTTCATGCTGGATTCTTCTCCCTATTGCAGTAGATTACTGATTAAAATCTGTCCTTACCACTTCACTAGCAGCATTGTTTATCTCTGACATGGTCTAAGCAGGAAAACATGTATGCAGATGACATGCTAATGGTAAAAATTCATGCTGTCAAGTGTGGATTATTTTTCTAATATTCAATAGTAATTCCAAATCTATCACCTGGCTTTCCAGAAAGGGCACCCTCAAACCCCCACTACAGTTGCTATGTACTGCTACCTTTCCAGACCTCCCCACTGACAGGTGAGGATGAGCTATACCCCCTTTGTTTGAATTCTATCCTCTTGTAATCTAAGACCGTTTCCTCTACAATGTAGCCATCTTTTGACAACAGTTAAAAACATTTTAAGTGCAGAAAACAATTACCTAAAGTCTACCAGTTATAACTTTGGGGGTCTTACATGACTTTGTGAATTTCTTATTTTCCTTCACAACTATAGAAAATGCTTCTATGAATGTGCTTTCTTTCCCATGCTATATTGTATAATGGAAATTGTAGTTGCATACACAATGGGCTGGACCAGTTAATTCAGACTTAAAAAAAAAAAAAAAGTTAAAAATTAGAAACATTCTGACACAGAAACAAACTTCACAACTGGGCCCTGAGGATAATTTATATGTTATCTCTCTAATCCCTTTCATCTATATTTTTTTAAGAAGGAAGATGTCTTCTCATCCTTCTTGCTTACATCTTCTAGGTTTCACATTTGTTTTAGGACACTAATATTTTTGGAGGAAATGTATTCATTTTCTTATTCAGAAACAAATTTCACTATGGTCTTTTAAAAATGCTGGAAATAGGGGCTGGGGGCTATGAGTGATTCTTGAGTTCCGTTTCTCTCTTAAGTAAATCTCTCCTACAAGCCACCATGATTTAATCCTATGATCCAATTGAGTGGAAGCAACTGAATCTTCACTGTCTGTCTACTATTTCTCATTTGAATTACTCCCTACCCCAACATACATACTTCTTGTGCTTGTGCTCAAACTCACGTGTACTAGAAAGAAAACAATGTTTCGCCTCTGCTAAAACTTATCTTTAATCTGAAGTGATGTTTTTACCTTTCCAACATTCAAAACCGTAAAATTCACTCGAAGCCCTGACTGTATTTTGCAAGATGCTTTTGATCAGCTGGACACAGGCTCACCATTTGATTCGAACCAGTGACCCAAGTCTCAAGTGCTCCATCTATTAGACCTGCATAATCATCCAGCTTAGCCGCACATTGTCCATTTTAATTAAGGGTGTGCTACACCCATTAGAGAAAGTTTATGAGCCAGAGGCTGAACTTATTTGTGCGTGTACCAATCCCACAAATGGAGCTTTAGCACCTCCAAAAGAGTAAGAATAATAATAAAAATAACAATAATAATAATGAGAGTTGTGTCTCCTTGAATACCAACCTCCTGCTAAGTGCCCTTTCTCTGTTTGAATTTCTTGCTAATTCAATGCCGTTAAAATAGATTCTCTTAAAGACTCTGTTCTGTCAAACACAAAAAAGAGAGATATATAGAGTGTGGGATTTAATTATCACTGCTCTATATCTCCAAATGTGAGTTTTTCTGAGTAATAATTGCCCAAGTTTGTCTTCAAAAGGCATTTTAATAGTGCTAATACTAGTAAATATTGCTCATTTTGATACTGATGTGCCGTTTTAATGGTTCCCACGGTTTCTAAAAGTCATTTCTTATCGTTTTACTGTAGAAAGAATCTTACTTTAATTATGTCATAATTGTTTGGAAGCCATAGAATCTTAATTAATGCCAATGGCTTCAAGGCACAAACCAAATGTAGAGTTTATATTCATGTTTGTTTCTTCATCTCTTCCTGCCTGAGAAGAGGCCCCCCATGAGCTTTTTCAAACTACAGACATTCATAGATGTTTTTAAAAGATTCTGGTGATGTCATCGCTTTATTTTTTTTTTTTTTTAAGTCTGATTTTCACAGCTTCACCTCAGATTTTAAAGGTTAATAAGGAATCAACATTCTATCTTCACAGGGAAATCTTTATCTCGAGAATGCAGTTGTTCACTCTCCCTGGCAAGAGGAGAAACCCTGATGGCTTGTTAGGTGGAATGGAGTGAACTCCAAATGTCTTCCCTTGGAATTTCTTGATCAGCCATCAGACAACTGCACTTTCTTCTCCTGAAAAATCGCCTCCAGCTCATCCTATTGATACTTTTCCCCCAGTGCATTTGCTCACTTTCGTCCCTCTACCTGGAATCCTGTTGGGTCCAATTTCAAATCCCAGAACCTCTCCCATTAATCACACCAAAGCATTTGGCTTCAAGAGTCACCTGGTGATTACACTCATGGCTCTTTCATCCTTAAAATCACTGTACAGAAAAGACTATGTCTTAAACACCTTTGAATTTTCCATGGCATTTTGCCTAAGACCTTGTCTGAAGCAAATATTCCTTAAACACTGGTTTAGTGATTGCTTACAGACTTTCCCCTTAGGATCTAGCAAGTTTTCAGAGATGCAGCTAGAAAACATGTCCCTGCTTGGTATCAAAGAATCAGCATAGAAATTCATTCACCAAGAAGCAGAAAGCTGGAAGTACTGAGAGATTCTATTTTTCTACATTTAATAGAAAGAGGAAACTTGTGCCCAGAAAAGTAAGTGATATTTCCCAGGATCCCGCAACTAGTTAGTGGCAGAGCTGTACCTAAATCACAGGTTTCCTAACTCTAAATGTTAAAGTTTTCCCTTGCTTTACGTGAGAATTCTCCCACGTGTCACATCAATCACTTTCGTTTAGTTATTCCAAGTATCCCATCTGATTGCCTTAGTCAAATGCCCATTGTGCATGCTGGCTGGTAAGCAGCAAATTGATGTATGGAAACCATTGCTAATCTAACATCTCATTTTCTCTTTAGTTGCAATATCCTATATGAACAGACGCAAATAACAACAATTCATTTATTTGAATTCATTTGCAGAAGGCTCTACATCCTAAGTTTTGACTGAAATAGGGAAGGAATTTATACATGGAGCTCTGAGGAGTAAGGGGAGGGAATGTAGTAAAGAGCGGGGGAAATGGGAAACAGAGAGAGCAGCATGACTTCTGAACCTGGTTTAGCTCCATGACCTGATGCCTAAGTATAGCCAATGAAGTTACTGATGTCACATGAGGAACCAGCAATCCTGTGGAGGTCAGCATGAGAAATGTTGAGGAAATGTGGCAAAGATGGACAATCTCCTCATCCTCTTAGAAAGTAACCCAGATGAGGAACTGTTTAGTGACTTTGGACATAGTAGGAGTTAGCCCTGTCATCCCAGACATGGCATCATTGTGATTGGCCATGCTTATCATGGCAGCAGTAAGGCCCCCTTATTCTTCCTCAGACATGCAACATAACTCGGGTGAGATAGAATAAGAAAGGCATAAGGAATATGGCGGACATCACATAGACATCGCATAGTAGATAGCAGACTGAGCAGACCAGTGAAGTACTCTTAGGATAACTGCAGATGTAATTCAGGAGGTATTTTCAGGTAGTTGGGAGATAGGGAAATTTGTGGTACATCTGTTCTGACGACCTCCTTCTATCTACAGGTTCTTTTGTTTGTATTTCAGCCCTATAATTAATATCCAAAAATGTACTGACAGTTATCATCAACACTGAGAACAGAGCCGCAGAAGTGGTCAGGTTTTTCTCTTTAGTACTCCCCAATTTCCTTTGCTGCTATTATGGCAAAATTAATCATTCTTTTAATATGCCTCCTGAGGATAATGTCAGTCTGGCCATTCTGTGGATGAACAGCAACACTGGAAGAAAGGAGCTTTCTCAAGTTCTAAATAGTTTTTCATCATCAGTTCTTAGACTTCAGCCGGTATATTTGTGATCCTAGAACAAATATATCTTTAAGATGAATTAAAAACTTTCATATGAGGCACCTGGGTGGTTCAGTCAGTCAGTTAAGCGCCCGACTCTTGATTTTGGCTCAGATCATGATCTCACGGTGGTGGGTTCTAGCCCCATGTCAGACTCTGGGCTGAGCATGGAGCCTGCTTATTCTCTCTCTCTCTCTCTCTCTCTCTCTCTCTCTCTCTGCCCCTTCCCCTATCACTCTAAACAAACAAACAAACATTAAAAAAAAAAAACTTTGCAGATAGAAATCTTATGATTATAATTGTTATAGACAAAGGGAGTCCCTGACTAGGATCACTAATGAAAACTGTTCGTACACAGGGTGGCATCTGAAACAAAGTGGTATCTGAATCCACTTTAGTGAACAGGTATATGAGAATTATTATGAGCACATTTCTGGACTGTTATCTTTTTTCATGTTTACCATCCATTATCTGCCTTTGTTCTGGTTCATGCTAGTCTTTTTATAATCCTTTTTTAAAAATACAAAATCAATACAACTTTAATTACAAAAAGCCCGTGGTGCCTCTTGAAAAACAGGACAAACAAAAAAGGACATTTTGAAAAGGGGCTACTGATCTAAGAAGCGTGACCTCAGGCTATCCTATTTCTAAGGGGTGATGTTGTTGATCTGTTGGTCCCATTATAATGATTTACACATCCATATCTGGCACCTTTTGTTCTTCAGCAGGCTTTGTGTATGGTAAATGGAGAATCGCATACCAACCAGGGGTTTGACATTTACAATGCTTTGTAGCATAAGATAGAGTCACATCTGGGCAAACATTGTCCCTGGTGGTTAGCGGCTCATATCATCTGTGCGTAGTCTGGCTGCCAAAATGATGAGCACTCATTAGAAATGTCCCATTTACTCTCAGAGCCAAATAAAAGCACAAACTAATCTGAAATGAACATTCACAGGGTGTGTGTATGTGTGTGTTCAATTTGTGCTGGCTTCTTCCAGAGGTATAAGGCAGCTTGTTTTTCCTTTGAATATTGTTTCTATCAATGCTCTGAATCAATGTGACTGTAACAATGTAGAAAACCTAATCCTTGATCATGTGCCTCAGTCTGAGCCCAAGAACATTTTACAAAATAGCCATATCAAACTTTTTTGCTGATATTTAATGTATAGATGCTACACACTATATTAAAACTTTTGTTCACTGCTTGACACAACCTTAGGTTTTTGAAGACCTCTGGAAATATTTTCTTTTTCTTGAAAATGAGAAATGAGTAGGCTTCCGCAGAGCAACTAGACTTTTTGTTTGTTTATTTGTTTGCCTGTGTTACATCTACTATCGATTAAGTACCTGATCATTAATCTGTCTTTGGATTGGCTGTTAGAAAGAGGAGACACACAGCAACCCATTTAAAGTACTGTAGAGAGGGGCACCTGGGTGGCTCAATCGGTTAAGAATCTGTCTCTTGACTTCTGTTCAGGTTGTGATCTCATAGATGTGGGATCAAGCCCTGTGTTGGGCTCTGCACTGAGCATGGAGCCTGCTTGAGATTGTCTCTCTTTCACCCTGCCCCTCCCCAGCTTGTTCTCTCTCTCTCTCTCTCTCTTTCTCTCTCTCTCTCTCAAAATAAGATAAAGTAAAATAAAATAAAATACTGTAGAGATCTTCAGAGTAAACACTTGTGTGTGTATTAATCTCATCCTTGAATTCATTGTATTTTCTACCATGGTTTTATGTCTTCTTATTTTTTTCACTTCATGAATTTATCTTACAGAATTTTTAGTAATTTTATTAGTTACTTAAAGTCTTTTGGGGAACAAGGTAGATATAAATACCTAAAACAAATAAAGTAAAACAAAATGAAACCAAAAAAGTGGTCTCTGACTCAAAGAACCTACAAATTACTTGTAGAGACCATATAAATTTAGAGAAAGATAAAGATATAAGAAAGTCTGTACTAAGTGCCAATACACTGTAGACATTTAAAGCTATGGTACCTGAGAGGATGGGAGATTAATCTGCATTGTAGGACTCATGGGAAATTAAGAGTTGGGATGGAATCTAAATACTGGATCTCTAGTCAGTTATATGATACTGAGCGTGACATGAACACCCAAGCATGAGACCATATGTGACATAACAGTAAGGGAGTATGCTCTTAGCAAGGGAGACTGAGAAAGTCAGAGGTCTTACCTATTCAAAATTCCTTGTGTTATATTCATGGTCTTCACTTAGACCCTCCTCGGTCTTATTTTAGACACAGTTTCAGCACACTTGATTTTGTTTTCTCAGGTCACAGCAGATTAGAAGCGGGAGGAACACTGACAACATGAAGTGACAGCTTGATCAGAGTGGAGAGGAAGCAAAGAGCAGAGGCAGAGCTCCTGAATTTAGCCTCCCAGGGCTATCCCCCAGGGCAAGCACACCTCACAACCCAGCAGCCCTGAGAGCAGCCTTCTTTATGTGCCAGTACCTGATTTTGCAAGAAGTGGGTTTCTATGCTATTAAATCAACTTTGGATAAGAATATAGGTCATATGTAATATACTGAAAAACACAGATAAAGTAATTAGAAAATTGTTCTAGACAGATAACCAATGCCCCCCAGTCCAATTCTACTAGTACTTTTGTGACCATGTTCAACCACCACCAATATAATGATGCCATTCTTGAGGTCATCACTATTATTACAGAATTGTTTCTACCTAAGCATCCATGAATAGATGAAAGGATAAATAAGATATGTTGTGTGTGTATATATTTGTATATGTATGTATGTATGTATACTTAAATATATAACGCAATATTACTCAGCATAAAAAAGAATGAGGCAAGGTTTCTGGAAGTGTTGCTCTGAAGGGAGAAGAGAAATGGGACAGTGGCTAGAGTAGGATAGGAGTATCCAGGAAACTTGTTTCGTTGTTGCTGTTTGTTTCTTTTAGGATTATGACATGTACTGAGACTTATAGAAATGATCCATAGCAAGGATAAAATGGTGGTACAGGAGTGAAGTCTTTGAATAAGTGAGAGGGACCTCCTGACAAGGGGGAGAGCAAAGTATGAAGCCACAGAAACATGTGGGCAAGGACTAGCTGGGACAAAAGTCTAGCTCTTAGAGGGCTGTCCAATGCAAAGTTACCGTCTTCCCAGGGGCTCTCACCTATATGAGACATGCCAGAGTAGTCACATGGCGGGGATAGGGATGTTAATTGGACTCTGCACATCTTGAAATTCTAGTTGACACAACTTGATCACGTTAATTTTATTGGTACCAAAGTCTATTTTCGAAGTCTATTTCAGAGAAAGAAAAAAAAATAGTTTGAAGAAATAGAGCACGCTGGAATGAGAAAGCAAAGGAGATTAATGGGCTCATTTTCTCCCTTTTTGTAAATACAGTTTGAAATCCTACCAAAAACAACCGAGACTGAAAATGAACAGGAGCACTGGAAACTCACACTGGCAATTCAGTTGTCAGTTAAAAACCAACCCCTCGCATTACAGATGAGGGTCATAGCACCAGCACATGGAAAGAAGGAGGGAAGGGAGGGGAAAGAGAAGACAAGAAGGAAGATGGAACGGAGAGGAGAGGAGAGGACGGTAGGGAAGAAAGATGCAGGAAGAGAAGACAAACAGAAAAGAAATCGAGAGAAGAGAGGAAGGGTCAATAGCCAAGAGGGATAAGAAAGAGATGTGTGGTTGTAAATGGTAATTATTCCTTTCTCCACACAAATGCCAATCAGAGCAGCAATATGCTCTTAGATTAAAATGTAGCAGCAGCCCAGCCTCAGAGAGGAGTGTGATGTTTTGGTCTGGTGTCTTGCTCCCCAGATATAATCACTACACAAAATAAAGACAAACGAATAATGTTGGTATTTTTTTAATGGAGAGAGCCTTTGAGTTTGGCTCAGAGACAATGGCCTGTGGTTGCATCTGATTATAACTCATCTCCACGGGAGCTGAGATAGCTGTTGTAAATGTCTGAGAAATTATGAGCTTCTTTAGCAAGATGAACTCTGTGATTATAATGACACTTGGCATTTGCACATTTTGTAGCCTTTCTCATCTGAAAATCATGGAGTTATTTTTATATTATAACTAGATTCATGTGTTTCCCGTTGGGGTACATCCGAGTGAGAGTGTTCTTTTTCTTTCTTTCTTTCTTTCTTTCTTTCTTTCTTTCTTGCTTTCTTGCTTTCTTGCTTTCTTGCTTTCTTGCTTTCTTTCTTTCTTCCTTCCTTTCTTCCTTCCTTCCTTTGTTCTTTCTTTCTTTCTTTTCTTTCTTTCTTTTCTTTCTTTCTTTCTTTCTTTCTTTCTTTCTTTCTTTCTTTCTTTCTTGTTCTTTCTTTCTTTCTTTCCTTCTCTTTCATCTTTATCTCCTTTTATTTTTTTGGAAATGTACAGTGAGGGGGACGGGGTAGCAGCTATTTGCAGTATTGCCACCCAGATAGGGAGTATCAGAATTTGAGGAAACGTGTGAGACCTGAGCTGGTGAAGCAGGCCAAAGGATTAAAATAGGTGTGGCTATATGTTAGCTGTCTCCAAAAACAGAGTCTGTCATTTGGAAATCAGTCTAAATGTAACCCCAGACTCCAAAGATTTTCCTCTTCCCTGAAGGCAGAGCCATTTCTCCTTCAAAGGGATCTTCAGTATAACCTGGCTTGAGAAACAGTGAAGGTGTCCCTAATCTAAAAACATCCTCTCATTGGCTACTAGAGGTTCGTACTTTACCCATTCCTTCAAGATAAACCCCTGAAGGGCCTTAACTGTGTGTGTTGGCAATTTAAACTATCACCATCAAATAAGACTTGTCATGACTTGGTCTACAGAATTTACTTCAGCCACTTCATAGGAAATTGAGACGACAGGGACACTGAACAGATTACAAATGTGTGTGTGGGGGGGGGAATGGGTGGGTGTGGGTGTGTGTGTGTGGCAAGAAAGGAATGACTAAAACATGGTTGGGGAAGTGGGAGCCAAAAAAAAAAAAAAAAAAAAAAAAAAAAAACAACTATAGGGGCTCTGGACAGGAGAGGAAGAAATAAAGAAAACAGGAAGTAGTGGACGTTGTAAACTGGCTTTGACCATGCACTAGGTCAAGTGATTTCCATGTCAATAACAGCTGAGTTGCAGTTTTCCACACACGATTTATGAAGAAGAAAACGGAGTACGAGAATAATAAAATATCATATGATATAAAGCAGGGTTGGAAATTTCACAGTCTTTGTATCCTTGGCTCCCCCTGCTCCCCACCACCGACTGACAACTCTTACCAGTTGGTGTAGGAACTCTTCCATCTGTGTTTCTTTCCTTACCCCAGTGTGGACCTACAGCTGCCGGATAAAATGCAAGACTCCAGGCTAAATTTGAATCTCAGATAAAGAATGAATATTCATATGTATTGATATATAGGAAAATATATATTAGTATAAGTATGTCTCATGCAATATTTGGGACAGACTGATACTAAGTTTTTAAATTCATTTTTAGTTATTGAAAATTCAAATGTAGCTGATGGTCTATTTTTTTTATTTGCTAAATCTGTCAATCCTACCAGAGCCATTGTCTCTCAGTGGAATAAAACAGATGATAGAATTGGTCTGTCTATAGGTTAAAAATTCCCCTTTGGACTGCTCCTTGACTTGTGTGTGCTGTTAGTCTCTGATCTTCCATATGCCGGACTCTGATCATCCAAGCTGCCTCCGGCCTGCCTCACACTCCCAGGGCTGCCTGCCTGCTGATCCTTTGGCCTTCCAGTCAGGGAATCACCCAGCTCCTCATCCTGGGCTTATTGGTCTTACTCGGATGGCCCTCTCCTGAGGCCAACAATTGGAGCAAAGAATACAAATGAGTGGAGAAGATAAGATGAGGGGTTTCTAGAAGTCTTCATTTCCTTCATCAGATACTTAAAGGTAATTCATCTCTTTAATTCACACGACTGTTTAGAGAGGCAAAGCTCTTTGCAGATTTTAAAGAGGCACACAGTAAGATTCCATGACTGTCACCCTGATGTAAAATAAATATTGGCAAGCTGTGTAGTGGAGAAGGAAGGTAAAAGAAAATGTGTATATGTGCTTACTCACTCACAGTCCTCCGGGCCCTCAAACTGTGAAAGCAGTCTTTTCTTTCCTAGTCGTCTTGCCTTCATCTCCCCTTGAGAATGACCCGGTTTACCTCCTCACAGGGTAAAGCCCGGTTTTGGCAATCAGCAAATGTCTTTACTATTCAAAATTGCTGTAGCAGCTGCATTTCACTCTCCTGCTCAGCAAGCAGGTTCCTGGTCAAGTTCAAAAAAGGAGCCATACCTTCATTTGTGGGATGCTGTGTTGAAGTCAGACTTCAGAGACATGGCTTTGTGCAGCCTCCTGGGATTTAGCAAGGCCTGAATCGCCGTGACCTCAGTGCCCTTACAACATCACAGAAAACACCGTCACGGTGCCCACTAATTGGTCACCTTGATGTCAGTCACAGCGCAGAGATCAAGGACAGAGCCGGTCCTAGAAAGTGAACTACATACGCTCTCCGAGGTGGTCTCTACAGGTCAGGCTAGCGTCCTGCTGAGAGCACAGTGCGAGGGAACCTTACCCCAGGACTACTTGAAACATGGCTGCGCTGCACATGAACAAAGGACAGGTGGCCTCACAAGTGACCCTTTCCTCACCACCTACAAAGTCCAAATTGTCAGCCTTTCACACCTATTATGCTTCCATTATCTGTGGAAAATACTAAGTGCCATGCCCTGGATCTAACATGCACAGAGCAGGCTCTTGAAATTAGTTTCTGCTTATTGGTTTTAAAAATTATTAAGATTATTTTATTTTTAAGGTAGCAAATCAATCAAGGACTGCTGGGGTGTTACATGCAGGGTGCATTTGAGAATATCACTGTAATAATAATCAATTTTTTTAGAATCTAAATGCAATGTATTTTTATGAGTAACTTACACAGCGGTAGGAGGAAGGAGAAGAAATGTAGGGAATAAATCGAATGCATCTTTCTCTTATTTCCCTTGGGCTGAATGCATTTGTGGGTTACCATTCTCACCCCCTTAAACCGGGCATTTTGGATGGTAAGAATGACTGGGATTAAGTAGATACTCTAAAATTAAAAAAAAAAAAAAAAAAAAAGAAAAGAAAAAGAAAAAAAAAGTGCTAACCACTGCAGAGGGTAAGGTTTATTCTGTGGTTCAATTTATCAAATGAAATATTATATGCAGTTCATTTAAATAATATGAGATCTTTCTCTAAGTATACCCATCTTCCTCTACCCCCAATGCCAGGCCCAGGAGACCCCAGAAAGATTTATTTGTTTTCTTAACATGGGGACCAGTATCGCAGGAGTGCAAGACAAATATTAGAACAGAGGAGACAATTTGTTAATTAATGGTTTAGGCAGCCACAATCATAATAGGAACCTACCTAGAACTCTTGAAGATAGAATATACCGAAAATAGTAAGGACCAAAGACTTGGATGCCCTGGCAAATAAATGAGGAAGAAATGTGAATTTTCATACATAGACCTACAAGGGGCCCGCAGGGCCTCTAATCGCCTTTTGAGGTAAAAGTACTTAAATATAAAGTACTTAGATATCTTTTGAGTAGTTTAATAAAGGCAAAACCTTTTCGGAGTTGTCTAGGTATGGCAGGATTCCCCTCCAGGGGGTTCTGTATTCTAGGATTGGCTGAAAACCATGGGGAGTACCACAGCCAATCAGTGTACAGATCCAGCTGTAGGGGGCGGAAACCTCAGCCTGTCACATAGCATTGAGAGGGCAGACCAAGTAGGAAGGTGGGGCACTGTTATCTATGTGGTACTGATTGGGTTACGGTGACATTTTAGGGAAGATTCTCTTCAATGGGAAGTAGTTCATGGAAGCAAAATAAGGAGATATAATATAGGCGCTGGGAGGAAGAATCAGGTTAGCTGGTATTCTAAAAAATCAAACTAAATGGAAGAATTAAAATTTCTGTTTCTCCATCTTCTCCTTACTGTGGTGGCTTATCACAGATAGGGAGCAGTCTAGGCAAAAGCAGTGTTACCCGGGGGGCAAAAATGGCAGTCGGAAAGTAGTTTGTGCCTGCCTTTGTCGACTGAAGACTGTGGCAAAGAGTCGGGTACAGTGTACGTTATGCTGCATATAAGACTGGACTGAGGACGAGGAAGAAGACTGGGGAATGACTGGAAGGCTCGCTCCCTGAATCTCAGACCTTCAGGGCGGACTGAAATGATATACAATTGGCTGACTTGCTAAACCAGTTTAACTAGCTTTTTAAGAACCTTTCTATCTCTACCATTCTGTGATAGCAGATTCAAGAAGAGATCTCAGAGAAGGGATAAAGAGACACTTGAGAAATTGTTTTGGAGTACGACTCCATTGGAAGAGACCTGAAGTTCCTATCTTAATAAAAGCTTAGGTAACTTCAGAGTATGTGGGAATGAAATAAAGGGGCCTGAGGGCTAAGTCCTTGTTTCTCATGCAAGAGGACTATTGAGGGTTCATCTTCTCAAATGTGAACTCCGCTGGGTAATCAGTCATCCCCATGGTAACCCAGCAACTTTTAATTGTCTTTAATTAAGGGGCCACAGAGGCAATCAGCTACATTTCTAGCACATTAATGAGGGAAGCATGAAGTGCAAAATGGCTGCCAAAGGTAAGACAGTGCTTGTACAAACCAGGACTTCTGGATGAATTTCTAAGGGCAAGTGTGAGACCCAAGTGTGGCACATCCTTGACTCTGCAGGATCAGGAAACACTGACTAAAGAGGAGACAAAGAAAATTCAATAATGTCTGGAAAAAAGAAAAATACATGTATATAAGAAATAAGTTAAAGAGCAAGTAAGATCTTCTTGGTTAATTTAATTTTAAAAATTAAATTTTTTAGGATATAATCTGTACCTGGAATTCTTTTTTTTTAATTTTTTAAATTTATTTATTTATTTTGAGAGAGAGAGAGCACAAGCAGAGGAGGGGCAGAGAGAGGGAGAGACAGAATCCCAAGCAGGCTCTGCACCATCAGTGCAGAGCCCGATGTGGGGCTTGAACTCAAGAACTGTGAGATCATGACCTGAGCCGAGATCAAGAGTCAGATGCTTAACTCACTGAACCACCCAGGCGCCCCACTGTACCTGGAATTCTTAAAAAGTAAAGACCAAGATAGAAGACAAAGTGAGCAAAACAGATGAAGCTAAAGAGTGATTTCACCAAAATCATGATATTAAATTACAAAGTAAAATTGGAAAATTATGGCTCTTCAGTTCATTTTAGAGCTTGCCTGCTTCAAGGAGCTGTCTTGAATTACTACAGTGCATACTATTCACTCCTAAAAAAAATTACTATAGTATTTACTACCTGCACTTTTGTGTGTCTAATTATAAGTGTCCATATATGCTTTCTTTGGAGGATGGGGCACCCTGACTAATTGGGACAATTTAAGAAGTGATTTTACACATATTTTGACACTTGGCTATTGCTACATCGCTGTGATTTTTATGCAGCATATGCCTGTAACTGCTCTTGTAGTTGAAACAACCAGGAAACAATGCCCGCCCGGAGACCCAGTGCCTAACAGAGCAAAGGCCAGGCTGGAACCTGCATCCTCTGCCTAAGATGCAGCGTTCTGCCCGCTGTCACGTGTGGCCCCAGGCAGGGGTGCAGCTCTTATGTCTCAGCCCTCAGCTCCTCTCAGCCCTTCTGAGCATACTTTGGGTAGCCACCACATATTTGGACCTAATTCAGAAAAAAGAACTTCAAATGCAAGGGTCTGGTTCTGAAACGAGGCAGAAGGAGCAACATTTTCACTAAATTTGTAAAAATGTTCATGTGGACTGTGGGATTATTTCTTTTCATTCAGAGCCTCCTTAAACAATTGTTTAAAATTATAGCCAGTTCCTTGCTCGGTACTTTGAGGATGATTTGGAAAACAAAGACCTTGGGGAATAAGGTTCTGAGTGAATAATTACCAGGGGATGGACTGCTCTGATTTTTCACAAGGAGTCTGTTCTCAACCTTGCTTGTTCATTCCTTCCCATAGACAGTAAGACTTGCTTATACTGGGGGCCAATGCCTAACATTTAGATATTGTTATTAATCTCTGTATGAACCAATCAATTCACAAAAATTGAAGTCAGCCACTATGTGCAAATCTAGGTTCCTTTACAGAAAGAAAGGAACAAAACAGGCCTGTTTTCAAGGTGTGTACAGGTTAGTTGGGAGATAAAACCCACATGGGAAAGAACACTAACAAAGCAGATGAGCACTTGGAACAGGTTTTACAATTTGTATATTTAGACTTAGCAGGCACTGAACAAGCCTGCTGGCAACTTTTATGTGCTGGCTTTTCGGGCATTATCTCATTTCATTTTCATAACAGTCCACAGGATGTAGATATAAATATCATTCACATTCATATCAGCTCATCTCAGCTCAAAATTCTACAATACTTTCTCTTCTCACACCCAGTAAAGCAAAGTTCTTACCACGACTCCAAAGCCCACTGGGTGGAATCCAATTTTCTCTTCCACATCCTTCCTAAGCCCCTAGCTCTTGACGTTCACCTCCTACCACCCTCCCCCTTGCACCCCATGGTCTGGATGCAATTGCCTCCTTAGTACACCCAGAGAAATATCAAGCTCGTTCCTGCCACAGGCCTCAGTGCTTCCAGAATCCACACCGGATTCTTCAAGTCCTTCAGTTCTCTCCTTAGACCAAACCTTTTCAGGAAGACCTTCATTAACCTCCCTAAAGGAAACTGCATGCCCTGCCCTAGTTGCCTGTCCCTTCGCCTAGCTTTTCTTTTCTCCCAAGCCTTCTCTCATTGACATATTTCCATGTTGATCCATTTGTTGTCTCTCTCCGTGGTCTAGCAGGGTCTTTGCTTTGTTCCCTGGTGTATTCCAAGTGTCTAGAGTGGAACCTAACATTAAAGGGGCTCAACAAATATTTGCAGAACTGTTTAGATAATCAATGCTTTGAGAGCTCAGGTAACTATCTGGTCATAGCCCATGGCACAAATGGAATGGGATCCCCATCTTCTAGTACTACCTGTCTGGATAGTCTTCCAGGAAGAAAGACCCCTGCAGGCTTTGGGCACTGAAAACACCACTTCTCATAACAGAGCTTAGAGACTGAGTTCTGTCTTTGCACTGAAATTCTGACAAATGTTGAACAGGGTATAAGATTACTAAGAGTAGATCCACAATTATTTTTTTTTATTATCAATCTATAAATATATCAGTTCATCCACCATATGCTCTCTATGCGCTTAGTGTCTAGCATTGCAGAACAAAGTTTCTTTTTTCTCTTTCTTTAGGGACATAGGTAGATACATGATGATAGACAGATAGATAGATAGATAGATAGATAGATAGATAGATAGATAGATAGATAATATGCTAGATAGAATTTTTTTTGAATTCCACTGTTGCTTGTTTCCTCATTTTTAAATCCAAATACCTGTGCCTCAGGCCCCCTTCCAGGACCCTAAAAACAGCAACACACCTTCCAAAGATGTTTCTAATTGAACCCTTAACAAAAACGACTACTTCATCAGATCCTTACTATACTCTAGGTACCCAGGAGCCAAACTGACATTCAGTTACCACGACTTCATGTTTCTAGTAAGACTTTTGCATTTAGAGAACTTCTTACAAGAGAGTGGTGATGGTAGAAATTGCAGTATGGTTTTGGGGTTCAGTTTGGCATGAGACCTATAACCCTCATATCACGGTGTTCAGTTGTTGTGAACTCTCTACCTCAACATAAAGCTAGCTTTGGCCTGGCAGGAAAGCAAATGTCGAAAGGAAGGAAGAAAATAAGCTTTATGGCTTAAAGGAAAATAATTTTCTGTATTTGTTTCCTTCCTTTTCTTGTACTTCACTTTCTATCAATAGAGGAATATTCTGTCCTCCGCAAGGAATAACCTCTCTTTCATGCACTAAAAAATGTCATTTTTGAGTTTCTCTCTGGGATGGTGTGACAAATTTTCAGGATGCATGGAAAGCACAAACCTCTGTCTTTCTAGGTGGCTTCAAACTAAACAAGAAAGAAAATAGAGTATGCTCCACTATCACAGAGGTTATTGTTTGGGTTCGTGGCAAAATATATTACAAATTTGTAATAATGGCAATAGTAATGGCCTTATGTAGCGAGTACTATTTGTTTTCTTATTGGTTTTTGATGTTCAATTCCTGTTTATCTAGAAAAGAAATTCTTTGGAAAAATATAGAAATGTAAGTATAAAATATGAAAGTACAAGTTTTTTTTTTCTTTAACTCTCTCTCTCAGTTAATTAAATTGAAATGGGGATTCTGCTGTTTGCAGCTTTAAAAAATAGCCAATTGAAATTTAATTGGTATCTTTTTTTTCCTTAGTATTCATGCCCTGAAGCTAAATTAATGATCAGTTGTAAGCACTTCAGCTAAGACACTATTATGACTTCTGAATGAAATTAAACCTAGGACCATACAGTGGATAAAATAACTACTAAGATAAGAATGACAACTGTACTATAAATAACAAAGGGTTAAAATGTGTCTCTGTGCACTCTCTCTCTCTCTCTTTCTTTTTAACAATTACAGAGAGACAGGAGGCTCAAGTGTATTCTAGGACCAGTAGATGTTGTAAATCAAATTAATTACTTTTGCCCAAAACTGTCCTCAGTGGAGGATTTTTGGCCACTGGACTGTTAATACCTCTTTACTTAATCACTGTCCCGTAATGTCATCCCCTGATAGAAGAGATGAACAGAAGCAATGGCAATCTTTTCACCTTTCTCAAGTCCCCACAAGACCCTGATTTACAGGATAAAAGTGTTATGTATCATTCTGCCTATACCTCAGAAGCCCTTCTTTTCTGTGGGAGCAGCACAGAACCCAGAGAAGTTGATGTGGGAGGTGGCTTTTTTATCTATGTCTCTCACAGCTCTATCTCAGCTTTCAATACCCTGTGAATTTCTTTCTCGGACTGGATTTTAAACCATCTTCGATGGACATTATATCTATCAAGGATTTTGACATTCCCATCCCTTTGATCAAGAAGAATTCATCACCAGTGGTTTACACCAAACACCACCCAGATTAATCTAGCGCACAAGGACATGCATGCTCAAGGGCAAAGTGATGTGGAAGGTGTGCACTGAATCAAGGGAATTTGCTTATTATAACTTGCTGGTGCAGCCATTTCAGTCTTCATGGGGGCAAGGCCATCATTTCTAAAGGCAAATGGAGAATGCCAGAAAAGGGCGCAGACAAAAAATAAATCATGGACTATTTACAACTGATATTTGAGTTTATGTTATGTATTATTATTTAATTTTACGTGAACAGGCTTATTTTTCTCGTTAGGGAATGCTGAAGCTAACCTAATAAAAGCACCTGCTCGGAATAAATGTCAACTGATTGTGGAGGTGACTAACACAGAGTTTGAGTAAGAGAGGTACCCTGTATTTAAATACGAAACATTTCAGACCCAGTCTGTACACACGCTTCAGGTCCGGGGACATTAAGACATCATTTATTGTGCTTGTTTCCCAGAAGCCACTACTGCTTTCTGACCTCAGAGCTTCCTCAGATGGAGTCGTTGTTCAGACCAGGTGATTTCAGGAGGAAATTCCTCCCTCACAGATCTTCTCCCCACAACAGGTTTCAAGAGAGACCTCACTAGGTGTCTTAAGGAGTGGCATACCAAGCATCTCTAAGTGTCTGTGGAGAAGAATCAACTTGATGATTTATCTGTTTTGTTAGAAAATACTGTGATTCTTATGGCCTAGATATGGATGCCCTAAATATTAGCATCATCCTGTGAGTTCTAATTTCTAATTAATAATCAAGAATTTTAATGCCACGGGCATGTTAGGGAATGACCTCATACCTTGGGATGGAATGGAATGTTTAAATCATCATGAAAATTGTTTAACAGCGATTCTTAAAATGGAGCTTGATATTAGGTCATGTGTTCATTCTCTGCCTTTCCTTCTTTTCTAAAGGGTTAATGTCTGGAACATGGGTGATGAAGCAAAGGAAAAATCTTTTGCCCAACAATATATAATTTAAAACCCCAGCCATTGTTTTTGGTCAGTTTCTTGCAATCTGCAAGGTAATTTTTTTCAATTTATTTTGAATTAGTCAAGTGCACTGTTGAAAAGGCAGAGTGAATTGATGCTAAATAGTTTTTGGAAGATGTAATTGTCTGATGATTTGTAAATAGCCAAGCTTATCAAAAAAGTAATTTAAATGTTATGCTGACAATTTTGTTCAGTTTGGTATACTCTGTAAACTGGGGAATCCAATTTTTTGCCCTCATTAGCATGAGAATTCTCTTTGCTTGACTAAATGATTTGAGGGCCTAAGGATGCCCAGCGCTTTGGAATCGGAACTTTTAATGATCTCTTACACAGTATAAACATCACCCATAGGATGATAATGCCAAAGTGCTTTTTAATAACTAAGTTTTATGTGCCATTTGATTGGTTAGAATGTGTTCCTTACATGTTCTATCAATGTCTATCTTTGGTGAAAGTGGGACCCTGTTGAGTCTGTCTCCATTTTCCCTCATATGCCCCCCCCCTACCACTCCATTTTTACTCTTTAATGTGAGTGCTCCAAACCCAGAGTGACCATTGTTCAAGATGAAAGAACTCTGACAAGTACATTATTATAAACTTCTTAGGGTCTGGATAATTTTGATTATTTCAATCATAAAAGTAGTAAAGTAATTTTTAAAAACCCAGTTATTTATAAGGTGAGATATTTGCTCAGACTTAAGTGCTTTACATACATCATTTTATTTTCCACCTCTGCAACAACTCTCAAGTAAGCATTTTATCCCTAAATACCATAAAGTATCTAGAGATTTGGCAGATGAAACAACTAAGCCATAACATTAACTTGCTGTGGTCATATTTCTGAGTCACCAACCTGAGACTCAAAATTTATTTGTGGATTGAACTTGGGTGTTAACCACCAAGCAAATTGCCTTAAAAAAATAAAAGGCTATAACCAACTCATACAATTGTGCATTTTCAAGTTCAGGAATAGAAACATCCGAACATACCTGGTGTTGATTCCAGTAATATTTTAGATCATGCATAGGAACAGCTATCTGTTTGGAGGGAGGATGTAAAATTGCATCTACATATTACTTGCCATAAAAATTGAAAAAAATGCCAGATTAAGAAAAGTGGAAGTAGAGAGACTGATAGAGATTTTTTTTAAGTTTATTTACTTATTTATTTATTTATTCATTTATTTATTTAGAGAAAGAGAGAGCATGAACAGGAGAGGGGCAGAGAGAAAAGAGAGAGAATCCCAAGTAGGCTTTGTACTGTTAGCACGGAACCTGACGCAGGGCTTGAACTCACAAACCGCAAGATCATGACCTGAGCTGAAACCAAGAGTTGGACACTTAGCTGACCAAGCCACACAAGTGCCCTAAGACTAGTAAAGTTAATGCATTGACTGAAGACCAACCCCCCTACACACCCAATATATCCCTTATCAACATCACTTACTTGATAAGGGAATGAGCCACAATTCTTCTACCAAACACCTTTGAATCAAGCTTCTGAAAAGATGGACTAAACTGTTTCTTTCTCCTAAGCTCTTGGAGGAGGTTCTTATTAAGGTTAAGATGAGAATCTTGTAATGTGCTGGAGTATCTAGAAGATGTAAGCCATTACCCCAGTATTTGCATGAACATCTGAGCCTAGGTGTGTTGTCATTTTAATAACCTAGCAGAGTTATAGATCATGGGGCTGGTCCCAGGACAAGGATAACAGAAGGAATGAAATGACCCTGGGCTGGGGCTTCTTACAAAGAGCAACCTAGCATGAGGCATGATGACAGAGGGTTCCAAGAAGCCTGGGAGCAGAGCGTGGGAAGCATATTTAGGATGGAGCAGGAGGAAGGAGTGTGAAAAGTAGGGAGAAGGTAACAAAAATTTATGCCTCCTTTGTCTACTACGTTTTTTCAATGGCTCTGCTTCTGAAGTTTCCATATATTTCAATTAGATCTGGCTGCATAGCCGGGACTGGAATGCATCTGCAACAGAAAGAAGAAATGGCATAGGCCGGAGGTGTAGCAGGCTCGCTGCTCTGCTGTTTTGTTCTACTGCATTGAATAAAATGAATCTTTTCAAACAGGTGAATTTTCCAACAGAAATGGCCCAAACAGCCTCAGCTCATTGAATAGAAAGTGTAATGGTGATCTAAACCTATTACCTTCAATGGAGTCTGTGACATTTTCTTCCAGCATATTGAACGGGGAGAGAGAGGGAGAGGGAGAGAGAACTTTTTCCTGCACTCACTGTGTTGCGTCAGTCATTGTAATGCTAGTCACAATGCATTAAAAAGCATTGAGAATCAACAGGCCTGGCTCTTTTGTAGCAGGAGTAATAAATGATTTTACTGAACAGAATTAAAATGCTGTTGAAAATCTACTCTGTACACATTTTTCAAATTTCTCACCAAAAGGACTTCTCTCTCTTCTCCCCTGCAAATCCAGATGTCAAAAATTCTTATTAGTTAACAGTTTTCAGCAAGAATGCATATTTTTCATCAAAGATTCTGGCACATTTTTGCAGTGAAATACCATTAATACCATCTCCCAAAATGTCCTCCCTCATACCATTGTTTATCTCAAATAATCTATAACGATGGTTGAGAAATTGAAATCTTATATAAGCTGAGGTAGACTGCAACAACTTCTGGAGGGTAGGAAGGCTTTCTATTTTTGTTTTTTGTTTTGTTTTGTATTTAAGCATTTGTTGTGTTATCATTGTTCTTATTGTATAATAAAGTCTCTGGAGAGAAATAAAATTGGAATCAAATACAGCCTCATTATACTGCAGGGTTCCTTAGGTGAAGGTGGCACTACCGTTTCCTTTGGAATACAGTTGAAATATCCCAATTTCACTGACTATAATAACCAGTTCATTCATTGAGTTTGAGGGTATGTAGAACTTTTTGCCACCCCCTAATTTTCAGGTTAGTATCATTCATCATTTTCCATAAATTGCTAATTTTCTATATATGACATATGCATTTATATGTGGAAAGCACTGTCATGAATTCAAAAGAATATATAATGCCAAACATCTCAAAAGATGGATGAGAGATGCATGGAAGTTCTCTGGTAGAAATGTACCTACTGAACTATCTTTATCATTAATGTTATTAACTTATATTGAACCTATTTGTTTTGGTTTTATCTTAATTTGGTCCATTCAACACCTTGTCTCTAATATTTATATGTACTTTTTCTTTGTCTCAGTATAAACCTATTGCATTTCATGTTATCTGAATTTTATAATCTTGCCTATTACTTACAAGCAATCTGCTGCTACAGTTGTTCCTAGGTGTTTTTATAAACTAATTTAACATCTGTTAGTACTATATAACAATATCAACCTACAAATGGCCAATAGAACTTAGCATTGTTGAGAATTACCATGTAGATAAATGGAGTTACATTAGTAATTGTAGGATCCACTCCATATTTCATGGTAACTCGATGAATAATCAGTGTTATCTGGGTGATTTTCTTTTCAGTATTGCATGCAAACCACATTTGAATGTAATTGCATTTAAGGGAAAAGATCATACAAACTACCTTTTTAGTAAATTAATTGATAATTGTGCTGAATTAAGGAATTCATATAAGTAATTCAGGAAAATGAGTTTTCTAGTATAGAAATAAAGGCTCAACTAGTAGGAAGAACACAAGTTGAAAGCACTTTTGAGAACTTGTTTTATCATTTTGGCCTACAAAGACCATTGTAAAGTGGTAGCTTTAATACAAATCCTACATCCAAAAGTAGGATAAGCAGAAATTGCACAGAACCAATCAGGGAAACCTTAATTCCCATTATAGTTTTGCTGCTTATTTGTTCTATTAGTTTTTAACAAGTCAGTCTGCCTTATTTTCCTTCTCTGTAAAGTGGGAATGATAACTATCCTTGACTACACAGGGTTGTTGTGGGGATCCAACAAATTTATCAGTGTATATATCACTCGAAAGACATATGTGTGTCCTTTGCTACAGAAAACAAAAAAAACCTAACTTCTATGAAAGAGGATATAGATAACACAATAGTCACCAAATCTTATTCAGTCTAAAATTGCCTCTGGTCTTAAATGGTTTAGCCACAACAGGATTCCAAGTGTCCCCTATGTTCAGATAGGCTTAACAAAGATGTCCAGAGGAGAATGGATTGAAGGGATTCTACACAATCTCACAACATCCTTGTTCCCTGCTGTGCACAACCAACTGTCTCTGCCTAAAGGTCAAGGTGGAATCCCAATAGTTCATGCTAGAGAGAGAAATTAAGAAGAATGTGCATTTCAATCCTCGTTTCTTTAGTTTCTTTTTTGCTGTTCACCGTTATCCAAAAAAAGTGGGTAGACTTCATTAGTTTGAATATGCTTTTAAACTTGATATATGATGACCTAAACAAGTGCTCAGGACTGTCTTTACAATGAATTGAAAATGCAGAAGGAAAAATTAAATCACCAGCCATCAAATTAGGATGGTTGCCACATCAGGATTTCTGGCCTAAGGGAGATAGGAACATCCAAGTTCCTTAACAATGCATTGGGAGAGCCTAAGTTATTAAGCCACAAGCAGTAATGTATCCAATCCATATGAATTCTCTGAAACTAATAATAACCATAGCATGCTAAGAGTCATCCATCAATTATGTGATTTATTCTGCAGCAAAGTTGTGAGACTTCTGCAAATAAGGCTCCGTGTCAATGACAAGCTAGTTAGTAGCAGTCAAAAGAGGAACACTTAAATTTCATGACTTCCATCTTAGTAAAAGTTTAATATTAGATTGCTTTTATGACTTCAGAGTGAAAAGCTCTGATTGGTCAATCTGTAATAATCCAAACCAAACATAATAGCAGTTATAGCGAGAATTTTAGAATTTTAGAAGGCCTATTTCTATGTCAAGTTCTCTCTTGTTCTCTCTTACCAAGCTGTAAGGTTTGGTATCCTAATTTTAAAGATTACATAATTGGTATTCAGAGAAGGAACTGGGATTTTCACACTCAAATGTCTTCCAAATCCTTAAAATTAAGGATTTCTATAGTAGGAAGAATTCTAAGATAGCTTCCATATTCCCATTCCCCAGAATAGGAATAGATGCTCTGGATAATGCAATTGAACATGGTGGACCAACGAATATAATGGGAGAGTCACTTATTTGTTCAGGTTATATTATATTAAAAAGGTGATAGGATAGTCCTAATTTGTTGATGTTGCCATCTGACTCACATTGCTTGAAAGTAGAATGGGAGTAGGCAAACAAAGCACATCTGTGGAGCATATCTATTACACAGGCTGTCACTTCATGGTCTTTATCTCAGATCCTAATAGCCAACAATTTTATGCAAAACAATAAAGTATGCGAGTTGGCAGACTCTTAATGATTATTCTAGTCCCATATCCTTATGGAAATCACATGATTTTTCATGATATCTCAAACTTGTTTGCCATATTGGATATTTAAGTTCCTTATTTTTTTTTTACTTTTACAGTAAAATTATATTCATGTATTACTTGAGTAATCCAGAAAGCATAAATCAGACAAATAAATCTAAAGAATATAAAAAAGCAAATGAACCAGAAGAATGAAATTTGCTTTGTTTCCTATAAGTTAGTTTTAACAACAGTCTTCCATCAAATTGCTTTTTTTTTTTTTTCATGGATAACCTGTGCTCTGGGGTAGTAGGTCTCTGAGGAAAATCCTATTTTCAATTTTTTTTAAAAAATTATATATAATTGACATGCAACATTAGTTTCAGATGTACAACATAATGATTGGTATTTGTATATACTATAAAATGATCACTATAGTAAGTCTAGGTACCATCTGTCACCACACATAGTTAATATTTTTTTCCTGTGATGAGAACTTTCAAGATCTAATCTCTTAGCAAGTTTCTAATTTGCAATACAATATTATTAACTATAGTCACCATACTGTACATTACATTCCCAAGTAGTGTAAGTTCCTCTTCAAAATCACTGACAAACCATGTTCAGACTTTATAAAAACCAGAAGAGATTAAAAAAAATTCTCTTTTAAAGAAGCTGATTTCATTTTAAACATTATCATTGAATATTTTTCCTTTTATTGAATAAGAATCATATTCTTTTGTGACTGACTCAGTGATCCTTGATATGCCTGTAAAAGCTACATTTCATCCACATCATAGCTCTTCAAGTAATTTCAGATCGCCACTGTGTATTTGTTGGATTCCGATTCTCCAGGATTAGACATCTGCCTCCTTTAATGAGTTATGACAGGATACAGTGCTGAGACGCCCCCACATTCTCAGTATTTATAAACACTTGCCCAGAGTGTAGTGCTATTGGTTTGTAAAGTTGAGAGCTTCTCAGATGAAATCTGAAACTGGCGCCCATACATAGAGGGCAAGGAGGGACCGAAGAAAGAGGCAGACCGCTCCAGATTTGGACATGGCAGTTTTAATAAGCACGGAAACTTATCTACAAGGCATGTCTTCAGCAACCACAAGGCAATTAGATCTCTTAAAATGCCAAAATCTTAAAAAGTTTATACAGAGGCCATACCTGGATTCAGTCATATATATATCATCCAGATGGCTTCAACAACATGTTGCTCTCTGAAGGTTGTGTCCTTGAAAACAGCTCTCGTTGTGGGAATGGTGGGCAGAACATACATCCCAAGGACCAGGTACAGCTTGTAAGTCAACCAGCGGTCACATCCTCTCAATAACCTCCTACAACAAGCCGTCAAAACAAGCCCATATATATGTTTATAGTAGTCTGGTTCCAGTTGGCTAATACCCAAAAGAGTAAAGTATGAATTAATTGATCATTTTTATAAAATCAAAACACCAGATTTTAAAATTGCCATATGTTGTTTCCTCCTATTTGTCTTTCTATTATTAAAATATCAAACCCTTTTCAAAACTGTATATATTTCAGGATAGTGCTAAATATGGGTAGGGCGGGGGATTGGATCATAAATACTTACATTTATTATTATTAAATATACCTAGTCAAAATTCTATCTATAAAATTTGTATTGGATTTTATATACAATGTTTTCTATATTCAGCTTTCAGCCATCTGTGAACTGGCCTTTTTCAGTTCATTAATATAAACACACAAAAGTGTAGGATCAAGCATAGAGATGTATAACATACTAGGAAAGATTCTCTACCAAGTTGAAATTGCTACTTTATTTTAAGTTTTTATTTATTTAGGTATTCTCTCCACCCAATATGGGGCTCAAACTCAAGACCCCAAGATCAAGAATTGCATGCTCTTCCAACTGACTCAGCCAGCCCCTGAAATTGCCATTTTAATCAACATGCAGTCAGCCAGTTATAATTCAGTTTCAAAATAATCCAATTCACGTCTTTCTATTTGTATAAAATGATGTCATGGGCCTGGAACTGATCAATAGCTTGTTGAAGTACATACGTAAGTCATCTACCATTCCCTAATCTACTCATCAAGTAAAAGTAGCATTTGATGAAACAGTAAATCTGAAACTAGTTGTTGCTTTGTATTAAATTCAATGACTTATTCTAATTAGTATGCCTAACAATGACAAATATGATGATGGTAATAAATGTTAATTGAGATCAGCATCAAACTCACTAATTTGTAGTTTGTAAATTCAACATCTTCTCCTTTGTAATTGTAATGTTGCATAGGAAGATGAGTAAATATGCATGAGTACCACTTTCCATGTCCATTCTTAATATCCTGATATCCCAAGGACACACACAATAATAGTGGAATGTGCAACATTATAGCACATAAAATTGTCCTTGCCAGTTTTGAAATCATAAACTTGTCAGGATTTAGAGACAAAAATAAACAATAGAATTTATAATTTTCACCATTGTTTTGTGATGTTTCACCCTACACAGAAACCTTTGCCTTAGTAATGCTGGTTTTGTGTTCTTCTATGAAGATTAGATTGACATGTGATCACCTTAATTCCTCTGCTTCTCTTCCATTTTCCAAAACTTTATAGATGACCAATATTGATTTTAATTATCTTATCTGAAAATTCAGTAATCTGAAGTGCAATACATAATGTCAAAGATTTAAATTAATCCGTGGAAAATACAAATTCTCTTATTCTTTCTGGAAAACTTTTAGTTTTAAGATACTTTTGCAAATATGTTTTATCTGTTTTATGTTTTAAAATAATTATCCTTAATTGATAAGAGTGAAGCAATATATAATGTGACTAGTTTTCTATACTGCTCTTTTCTCTTAATGTTAAATTAAGCTTCTCTTTTCAAGCACAGCTATAAAAGATCCTTGTGTTTCCCTAATAAGTCTTTATTGTAAACATCATTTTATTCTTTTTGATTATCCCATTATAGAAACAAGCTATCATTTTATATTAATCTAATTTGGGATCTTTTTTCAAGTCTAAATAACTGTTTCAAGAAGTTAGGACACTTTTCAAAATATGTATATATATATACATATACTGTATATATATCTAATATAGATTATAGCCTACATTATATATATACACACAAACAATAGAACTATTATGAGAAAGAAAGAATATATGTTTTCTTTAAATTGTTTTACTGTTTATTCATTTTTTGAGAGAGAGAGACAGAGCATGAGTGGGGGAGTAGCAGAGAGAGAGGGAGACACAAAACCCGAAGCAGGTTCCAGGCTCTGAACTGACAGCACAGAGCCAGACGTGGGGCTCAATCTCACAAACAAATCATGACCTGATCCCAAATTGGACGCTTAACTGACTGAGACACCCAGATGCCCCAGAATATATGCTTTTCTTATTAAGAATAATAATTTATCCAATATATATATTTATTATACAAAATTTAGAGGAAAAAAGGCAAGATGAAAAAGAAATCATCTCCATTCTGCCTCAGATGGGTTCCATCTCTATCCATACTATGGCATCTTACCAGTCTTAATTCTTCGCACAGTTAAAATTACTTGTTTTTTTTTTAAAAAGGGTGTGCTTCTTTTTTAAATTTTTTTTAACGTTTATTCATTTTTCAGAGATGGAGAGAGACAGAGCATGAGCAGGGGAGGGGCAGAGAGACAGGGAGACACAGAATCTGAAGCAGGCTCCAGGCTCTGAGCTGTCAGCACAGAGCCCGATGTGGGGCTCGAGCCCATGGACCATGGGATCATGACCTGAGCTGAAGTCAGAAGGTTAACCAACTGAGCCACCCAGGCACCCCAAAATTACTTGGTTTTTACCCTGCATCTTTTACTTAACTACAGATCACAAACAGCTTTCCATCATGGTAGTCATTAGGTCTGATCACTAAATATGTTCAATATGTTCAGGTCTTCTCCTCTCTTGCAGTCATGTATGACATGTGATTTGCCTTGACCACATCTCTGAGCAGAGATGACACATGCTTTTTTGAAACAGAAGTCCGCGAGCTACCTGTGACAATGATCATAGTGTTCCAGATGGTGGAGTCTCTATAATTCAGCATGAGAGAGACTGAAGTTGGACTGTTGAGAGCCAGAGCAAAGGGAACTCAGCATGAGATACATATTGGGGTACAGGGCGAGCCACAGTTCATATTACAGATCTAAGGATAAAAGGTACAGATCTAAGGTAAACTCAAGCAGAATATGTGAAATCATTGTCAAAAGGTGCTATGTTCTGGAAGATTATGCAGGAAAATATAATGGTAACCCCCAAAGTCATGTGGGTTATTTTCTAGAAACTGGTATTCAATCTTGACTGAAACCAGATCTCATATGGTATAGGCAGAGATAAGTACTGTTGTGTAAAAGAAACCCCAAGACTTTCAAGACTTAAGTGAACAGCCTAGGATTCAGGCAAAGCTTAGGAATAAGAAAAGGAAATAGAACACATAATAGAAATGGAGGCAAAAGCCTAATCTCTAGCCTCAATCAAAAGTGTACAGGGAAGGATGGGGCGCCTGGGTGGCGCAGTCGGTTGAGCGTCCGACTTCAGCCAGGTCACGATCTCGCGGTCCGTGAGTTCGAGCCCCGTGTCAGGCTCTGGGCTGATGGCTCAGAGCCTGGAGCCTGTTTCCGATTCTGTGTCTCCCTCTCTCTCTGCCCCTCCCCTGTTCATGCTCTGTCTCTCTCTGTCCCAAAAATAAATAATAAAAAAAAAAAAAACGTTGAAAAAAAAAAAGTGTACAGGGAAGGAAAGGCAGTATTTGATTGGGGCCATGACATATGAGAACAGACTTCAAAATTTCAATAATTAGAAACTTACAGAGACTTGCTTTGTGGTCCATCATATGGTATAATTTGGTAAACATTCTGTACCCTTTCGGAAAAAAAATGTACTTTGTGTTGTTGAGTGTAGAGGTCTACAAGTGTGAATTCGGTCAGTGTGGTTGAGAGTCTATCTTAATTGATTTTTCTTTAGTTGTTCTACTAAAAATTGTGACTTGTATTTTAAAATATCCAACTATGATTGTAGATCTGTCTATTGTTTTCCTTTGGATTGCCAATTATTTCTCCTTGAAACATGAAGCTCTCCTATTAAGCATATACATATTTGGCATCATTATACTGTCTGATGTACTGCCACTTTTTCATTTTAATATATTCTCTTTAACTCTACTAGAAATCCTTGTTTCCATTTTTCTTGTGATAAGGGTATGATTGCTTTATCTTTTGTCTTTGGACTTAAACTGTTCCTCTTACAGACAGCATACAGTCAGATCTTGATTTTTTAATTTAATCTTATTATCTCCATATTTTAATTGGTATGTTTAGTTCACTGACATTTAATGTAATTCTTGGCATGATTGAATAGAGGTTACCATATTATTTGATTTTTGATTTTTATTTTTCCTCTTAGTTTTTACTTTTCTCTGTTTTTTAATTCCTTTGTTATTTTAATATCCTTATCTTTATAAAATAACTTATTTTAATGTGCTTATAATGTCTATACGTATGCTTATACCATTAATGTTAATTTTCTTTCCTCTGTTTATTAATTCTTGTATTCTACCATTTTTCCCTTCTTTTTATTTAATTTTTTTTAATATTCTAGTTTGATCCTTGTGTATAAGATTTAGCTATAGTTCCTCAGCGCTTTGCATTAAGTGATTGCTCTAAAAATTAAATTAGTTTTTTACCTTATGGTAATCTATTCAGAATTTGAGTATACTTTTCATATATATGATATAATATATAAGAAACTTTAACAGCATAGCTGTATTTACCACTCCTATTCCTTATGGTGGTGGTATTATATACAATACATCTATATCATTTTAAATTCTACAATATAGTGTTCTACTCTGTGCTTTAATATTCTTTCAAATAATTTATAAAAAGAATAGAAAAATATTTTACTATGTTTGCCCCTTACTTGTCATTTCCAGTGATCATCAATGTTTCCTGTAGATTCAAGTTTCAATCTGGCACCATTTTTCTCCGTCTTTAATAAGTATCTTTACCACTTTTCTTTGTGTTATGTGTATGGCAACTGATAATGATATGGCAACTGATAGTGAGTTCTCTTAATTTTTGTTTATTTGAAGCAGTCCTTATTTCACTTTTATTTTTGAGGGCTAGTTTTGCATCTATTTGAAAATGCCCCTATTTAACCTTCATTATAGAAGGATAGTTTCTCTCCACATAGAATTCCAGATTCACAACTTTCCCCTTTCTTTCACTTTCAAACTTTAAAGCTATTCCAATAAACAAACAAACAAACTATTCCATAGCATTTGGGCCTACATTGTTAATAATGAGAGGTCAGCCATCATGTGTATCTTTGATTCCCTTTATGTAATTTTCTATGGCTAGTTGAAATATTTTTGTTTACATATTTGGATTTCAGAAATTTGACTTTGATGTGCCTAAGTGTGAGTTCATTTGTAGTTCTCTTATTAAGTGTTTATCAAGTTTCTTGGGCCTGGAACTTTCTGAATTTCACCAAATTTAATAATGTTTCAGCCATTATTTCTTCATTTTTCTGTCCCATTGTTGCTCTCTCCTCTTCTAGTGCCCAATTGCACATGTATTAGACCACTTAATTCTTAATTCCACAAATTTCTGCCAATCTCGTCTTTTTTCTTTCATCTTTATTTCTCTTTGTTCCTCAAATGTTTAAATCACATTAACCTATTTTAAAGTAAATTATTTTTATTTAAATCTGCTCTTAATGTCATTCAGTTAATTTTAAGACATTTTAGTTATTATATTTTCAATGCAGGATTTTTATTTGCTTCTTTTTTGTAGTTTCTATTTATGTGGTGAGATTTTTATTTTTTATCATGTTTTTACTTTATTAAGCCTTTAAACATATTTATAATAGGTGCCTAATATTTTTCTGTTAATTTTATCATCTGAGTGATAGTAAATTTGGTTTCTATTGATAACATTTCTTTTTTCTTGAACACGGTTCACATGTTTCTGTTCTCTTTGCATGCCTGATGTTTTTGTGTGCTTCTTTATTTTAGAGACTCTGAATTCTGTAATGTTCTTCGGAAGACTGATTTGTGTGTTAGAAAAAATTAACTTGTCTAGATTCAAACTCCCAAGTTCTGTCTTCTGAAAGTCTACTTGGTTATTTCACCTTTCACCTTCTGCTTTATCCTCAAGGCCCCTAGAAAGCCCTTCCTCCTCTTCATGTACAATTCAATGGTCAGCCAAGGATTTGGATTTTTTTTTAAGTTTATTGATTCATTTCAAGAGAGGCAGAGCAAACAGGGGAGGGGCAAAGAGAGAGGAAGAGAGAGAGAATCCCAAGCAGGCTGTGCACTGTCAGCACAGAGCCCCATGTGGGGCTTGAACTCAGGAAACATGAGACCATGACCTGAGCCAAAACCAAGAGTCGGACGTTTAACCGACAGGTACCCAGGTGCCCCACATTTGGATGAATTTTTATATTCATATTTGGGGACACATCCCTTCAGCTACCTGCAGTGAAGAATTTCATTCCTAACTTTCTAGCTGTTCTTTTAACCTCTAGGTCTGCCCTCTGATATCTCAAGTCTATCAGGCAATAGCTTTATGCAGCTTGAGGTACCTATTGATTGAGGAGTGCTCTCAGGCAAAATGCTGCACATTCATAAATCCTTACCTGCTATAGTCAATCTTGCAAGAGTAGGTACTCCTCAAATTTCTGTATTCAAATTATTATTAAATTCTATTTTCAGATTCTATAAGTGTTTTCCGTAGGTGGGATTGTCTGACCACGCTACTCCATCATTACCTGAAATCGGAACCCTCTCTCAACTCTTAAAACTGTCATCTCCCTGTGCCTTAAACTTTAGGATTTTACTTTCCTTTCTTATTTTCATGTTGTGTTATTTTCCTATCCATTAAGAACTTCTTGTTCTTCACACACCTGGTCTTTTAAAAGTGTTCTTCTAGCTATTCCACTTTCTCAAGCAGGGAAAGCATATTACATTTCAATGTACTTAGCTGGACTTGTCTTATTTGCTGTTAAGACAAATAACAGGTTTAGTGGATATATTTCCTCAGTTTCCAGACTTCCAAGTATATAAGATGAAGTCCATTGAGGGCTCCTACTATGACTCAGGTATTTACACTTATATTTTGAATTATTAAATAAGGTTATAAGAGGATTATAGTCTCCATTTTGCAATGAGGAAACTGAAGCTCAGAAAGTAAATTAACTTGGTGAAGATCCTAGAATGAAAAAGTCATGCTGCCTGAGTCTAAAGAATAGATTGTTTTCCACTACTAACATGCTCTTCCTTGATCTTTTATAAACATATGTTTCTGTGGCTACTTTCCAAAAGAAATGGTATTTCCCAATCAGGTTGACCTGAGTTGTAATATCAGTTTGAAACTTAAGTGTCCCTAATTACAACAGTATATTAGCACATGCCTTTTGAATAACATGTTCTATTTGGCTTCACTTCTCAATCTATCATCCTTCTAGTTTGAACAAGACCTATCTTCTCCATTGCCATATTCATAACCTGCATATCTTTAAGTAACACCAGATAATAAACACCCGCCAAGAGGGAGGGGTGTGGGAGAGATAGAGCAGTTTACTATGTGTATAGTTAAAGTATCATTCCTTTGGGTATTAGCCATCTACCTTGTTTATTAAAGAAGGCCCTTGGTATGGAGATGCAGCAAACATATGCAGAGAGAGAACACTGGCAGTTCTCAGAATTCAGAGTGGTCTATGGGAATAATAGACTACACTGATACTACCTTTCCTACAGGCCCAAATGAGGGGCATTTTTTAAAAGCACATTCAGAGGCCTCAGGCCATATAGAGCCCCTGGATATGTTTGTGTAAAACAGTGTATGGAAGAGGACTTTGGGGAAGACTAAATGATCTAATGGCAACAATTCGCTGCATTCTTTTCTCTGACGGTTACTCGAACTAGTGCAATTCAGGCTGTGAGCACCTGGAAGGAAATGCCCAGGCAGACACTTGCCATTGAAATATGGTTAGAGAGCCATTCCTGCATGTAAGTATCACCATGTTATTTTCTTTAGGGTTTTCAGCCTGAAACCAATCAACCTGAAGTCCAATTGAAAAGCATCTTTACAATCAGAAACTGTGGGAAACTCGGTTGGTTCAGTGGGATCTAATTTGTTTGGGGTAGGGAAAAAAAAGATAAAAGAAAAAAAAAGGAAAAATAAAAACAAAAACAGAACTTGGAGCAGTGGGGATTAACAGAAGCGGAGCTGACTGCATACAGCATGTTTGTGGTAATAAACAACAGTGTTATTAGCGAATATAAAGCCCGTGATAAACAATGCCATGATGTTCCATTCACCCTAATAGGCAGGAGCAGATAATTGGGACAAATAAAGTGCTAAAATAGTCTCTAACCACCTTTCTGGAGCATCTCTCCAAATGAGTGAATCGCCCCGCATGCTGCAAGGCTCAGCGGTAGCCTGGGATACCAGCTTTTGTGTTTCACTAAAAGAATACACTCCCGTTGCTAATGGAAAACAACAGAAGCTAAAGACGATTGCTGGGATTGTCAGATCTCCTTTTTTTTTTTTTTTTTTTTTTTTTAAGTGGTAATGAGTAGACAAGGAGACAATTCCACACATTCATCAAAGCCAGCAGAAAGCTCTTTGGAATGCATTACCAATTGAAGTCCCAAACACTTCCAACTATGGGAACTTTTAAATCTAAACTTAGAGCTCAGTTGTTTCATTTGACAATCTCTCCCTTTCCACCTTCCCTAGATAAACTGTCTTGTCCAGCAATGGGTTTTTTTTATTTTTTATTTTTTTTCCAGCAAGTCTTTCTTGTTCCCTATCAGAACATCATTCTGACAGTTTCTGCTGTTTTGTCTGGTTGGTTTAGTTTAACCAGTAGATGGGAATTTGGCACAACTGAGATGTGATGTTTTTTCTGTGGCAGTAAAGACATGTAATCAAACCATTTCTTCTTTCGACCTCAGTTTCTCCACTGAGTTTCATTGGTTTATAACTCCAAGTACTGACTAAAGTTATAAAAAGTACTGAAGTATCACTGATATTTAAAAGCCGTGAAGTGATTTAGGCCCATAGAACAGAGAAAACTAAATGGAATTGGGCTACTGTTAATTTCATTCATCCATTAAACTATTCAACAAATATTTCTTGAGTGCCTACAATATATCAGACACTATTTCTGTTTTTCCATTTATGTTTAGACTTTATACCCATTTAACGTAGCAGACATAACAGTTAAATCATCCTATTTCAACGGAAAATTATTTATATTCTTCACTATTGAAATAAATACTTCTCATCTCAAAGAAAGAGAGAAAGGGAAAAAGACTGGGGATGAAAACTTATGCCAGTTTCACAGATGTCTAGTTTCTTGATTCTTGAACAAAAATGAGTTAAAATAACACAAAACAAAAAACAGGGGCAAAAAGCTCTAAAATGGCAAAACGTGGAATTGACTAGCACAGATGCCTTCAAATGGAGGACTAAAATATCAAAAGTGGTTTAGGAACTATTGAAACCACAGCTGGATCAATTGATGAGTGCTGAAGAAATGATGTTAGGGGACTGATTATCCCAATGAGGATGAATTTTTCACCCCCCTAGAACCAATTCAATAACATGAGCATTGACTTTAAAAACATAATAGCTCAGGGTGCCTGGGTGGCTCAATTGGTTAAGTGTCCGACTTTGGCTCAGGTCATGATCTCATGGTTTGTGGGTTTGAGCCCTGCGTCGGGCTCTGTGCTAACAGCTCAGAGCCTGGACTCTGCTTCAGATTGTGTCTCTCTCTCTGCGCCTACTCTGCTTATGCTCTGTCTCTCTCTCTCTCTGTCTCAAAAATAAATAAATGAAAAAACATTTTTAAACATAAAAGCTTAAATATTCATTTAATATACCACTAGTACTATTTGTAGTACACTATGTTAAAGGAAGGGAGGGTGATCTTAGATTATTTACTTCAAGAATACATTAATTACACCTACATGACCACCATGATTAAGGTAGGTGAAATTCAAGGAAAATAGAGAAATTTGACAGTTTGTCATATTTGTTTTATATTTCATATTATTAAATATTTTTTATTATTGGAATTTTTACATACCCCAAATCTAAGCTTTTCCCTAAGACGTAGATCCCTTCACTAAAAGCTCTTTATAACATTGGGAATATTCCCTTTGTCTATTGCCACTAGTCAACATAGATTTTAATACACTTTGTCTCTAGTAATAGTGTTTTAAATGATGCAGTTCAGTTTATCTAATGAAATACTAAATGCTTTTTAAAAGTATATGGAAACAGACAGAGAAAGACAAATTCCATATGGTTTCACTTATGGGTGGAATCTAAAAAACAAAACAAATGAACAAACAACAATAAGAAAAACAGACTCATAAATATGGAAAACAAACTAGAGGTTGCCAAAAGGGGGGAAGCGGGGGCATGAGTGAAACAGGTGAAAGGGATTAAGAGGTGCACACTGCCAGTTATAAAATGAATAAATCACAAGGATGAAAAGTACAGCATAGGGAATATAGTCAATAATATTGTAATAACTTTATGTGGTGACAGATGGTAACTGTACTTATTGTGGTGAGCATATCATAATGTATATAATTGTTGAATTGCTATGTTGTACACCTGAAACTAATATAATATTATAGGTCAAGTGTCTTTCAATTAAAAATTTAAAAAACTTAAAAAAGTAAAATGCATGTGGCATGTATACAAAAAAGCATGTAAAATCAGGATATTTAGCTTTACATATTTGTGCAAGTTTTCAGACGTATTATTAGGAGGAAAAGACAAAAGGACACTAAGACACTTGGCTTACAGAAGTATATTATAGAATAAACAATTGAGCTAAATTCAACAAGTTGTCTCAAGTTTAAAGAACTGGGAGTTAAAAATCACTTTCATTGGAATGGATGATTTATGATACACATTATTGACATAGCTTAACTGAATGTGGAAACACATGGAGTGGGGATGGGTGGGGGCATGTTGGTAATGCTGGAATGCAGTATGGTGTCCAGTCAGCTTGGTCACATGGCATCATCTTCTCCTTTGCACTTGATGGCCTTTTTTGCTCTCACTTGTGCCACTCCATTAATCCAGTCAGCCTTCTTCCTCTATCCCATCTGTCTGATCCTTATCTATTCTTCAAGGCATTGAAGCCTTTCCTAACTACCTCAGGGTACATACTGGGCTCACCCTCCTCTGACTTTCTATAGCCTTTAGTTGTCAGTATCGCCCATTTGATGCTGAGAATATATGTCTTTGTGTTATCTTTTTATAAGTAAATCTCCAGCGAAACTGTAAACACCCACCCCTGGTTTTCTACGGGGCACTTCATTTGGCACAATGACACAGTCCCAGAAAGTTCTCAATAAATACTTAATGCTGCTTATTTTATCATTACATGATAAACTCTGTACCAACTGACTGTACCAGTTCATTGCCTACCACCCTCTGGCCAGGTCTGGCCTAGACCTCTAGGCAATGGGAATGGGCTTTCTCATTGCATTCCCAGCTCAGTTGTTTGAATCAGATACAAATTGATTGTGAGTAGAAGTTATTCCAATCTGACAGCTGTCCAGTGTCTTGTTTGTGGAAAGAGAAAATGAGAATATGTTGACTGTGTTCCTTTTTCTGATGGGCCACAGGATAAAGACAGAGGAAAATAGGAAAGGCCTAACATTATCATGACAATCAGGAGTGTGCCCACTCTGAGCTTGGTGCTGTGCTCAGCCTTGTCAAGGAAACAAGGTGGCATGCCTACAGTCCTTCGAAAACAAATGTGATGACTAATTCTGACATGATAGCAGAAAACCCAATGGTATTTCTGTGTCTTCTTTGCATTAATGGAAGATATTGGTCTCCACAGCTGTCATTGTACCAGCACTTTTCACTGACACTAAAATCCATCTTCCAATATGAAATCAGTATCAAAACAATCCAAAGATAGGATCTTACTGGCTGAATTCATGGGTTTTTCTCAAGATGCAAATTTCTTATTTTACTTTATTTTCAGGAATGGAAAACATGACCTTTCTCTCTCTCGCCTCATCTTAGCATCACAAGTTGGTAAATATATTCTATCTTTCCCTAGATATTTTATTATTATTACCATATTTCCATAGCAGAAAATATGAAGGGGGAGAAAGAGCAAAAAATAAATATAAAATAGAGAAAAGAAAGAAAAATGCAGAATATCAGTCAGGCTTGACGAGGTTCCCCTAAGAATAGATTACCTAGTCTAATGTTGTGGAAAAATGACTGCTATACATCAGCAGAAGAGGTCAGGAAATTAAATTTTATGTGTCCTGCCTAGAAAAAAAGAGAGTTTAGCTGAAAAATAGAATCCTTCATGGCCTGGTGGGAATTTTGAACATTTCAATTCTGTTAAAAAAAAAATCCAGTGGTGGAAGTAACCATTGGTCAAGGAATAAGGTAGGTCTTCTAAAACATAATGAAAAAATGTCTATCAGAAGCCACGTGGCTGCCAGGTATCAGGTCCAGTCCCGTGAGGTGATAGGGAGGGTGGCAGCAATGTTCTGGAGAGTTCTTAAATCCTATAAGTCAGATTACAGAAAAAACTGTGGCGTCGTTTATAATTATTTGTGGTGTCTCTCCCTCTAAGAGGCAATGGGTTGGATTGGATGGCTTATTAAATGAAAGAAATAGTAACTTACAAATTGAAGTAGAAATTCTTTCAAAACACTGTTCTTGTGAAGAGACCACCCTCTTTTCCTCAAGTCATGTTCTGAAACGTTTAATTGTACTCTGTCTCTATTTTTTTACCTTTCTTACTCCTTTCCATATGATTCATATGAAGCCATGCCACTTCTCTTTTCACCAAAGATAACTGATTTACTTAGACCTCTGATATTTTACCACTACCTATCCAGTCAAGAAATCTGGTCCATCCAAAATTTCCATACCAGTTCAACCTCTTCATTCTTTCTTATTAGTACTTTCCATTTATCCACAAAAAAATACTAATCTCTTAATAGTAGGAAACACACACACACACACACACACACACAGGTGCGTGCACACACACACCTTTTTTTTTATTTTTTTAACGTTTATTAATTTTTGAGACAGAGAGAGACAGGGCATGAATGGGGGAAGGTCAGAGAGAGAGGGAGACACAGAATCTGAAACAGGCTCCAGGCTCTGAGCTGTCAGCACAGAGCCCGACATGGGGCTCAAACTCACGGACCGTGAGATCATGACCTGAGCCGAAGTCAGATGCCTAACCGACTGGGCCACCCAGGCGCCCCAACAACTTTTTTGACCCAATTCTCCTTCAGTTTGTGTCCTTTAACCTTTCCTATTTTTGATGATCTAATTTGGTGAATGAGAAGTGAAGTCTCTGGCATCCACTTTTTCATCTCTCACAGTGTAGCTTCACAGATCTTTTCACTCTGACTTCTTCCCCCACCTAGCAAAGGATACAAATAGTTTATCTTTTCAAGAAGAGAAATAACTCCTTAACATTCAACATTTGGATTATTTTTCTCATCTTCCTTGACTCTCAGCACTACTTGATACTGCCCCTACTGCCTCGAGCTTCTCTCCTCCTGGGTCTGTCATGACACAACACCTTCCCCCTACCCTTCCAATAGCTTCCTTTCCTTCTCTTACCTCCTAAATATATTCCCCATGGACAAGTGCTAGATTAAGTTTAGTTCTTTTCTCTAGTCCTCTTTTCTCCCTTTCTTATGACGAGATACTACTTCTAATACATTGAGAGGTGCTAAAACAAAGAGGTTGGAAGCCCAGATATGGCACATGGTCTGGTTCAAGTCCCAGTTTGACATTTTTTAGTTGTGGAGCTTTAAGAAAGTCACTTAACCTGCATAACCTCACCTTCTAATTTAAAAAAAACAATAATGGCTATATCAAAAGGATATTGAGAGGAATAAATAAGAAAATACACGGAAAGCACTTATCATTGAACCTGACACATAGTAAATTCAAAATAAATTGTTCCATCCTTTTCAATTCACAGCATCACCCATTCTGGTTCATGCCCTCATTACATTTCCCCTAATACATTACAATGACCTTTTTCATATAGAACCTCTTCATTCGCTTGCTCTCTATGCCCACATCCCCATATTTCTCTGTCATCCTGGACTCTGTCATTGGAATTTTCTTCCTGAAGCACTGCTCAAATCCTATACTACCCTGATCCCATTCCTTTTTACTTAAAAACCTATATTAATTCTCCACTGCTTATAGAATAAAGTTTAAATTTGAATACCTTCCTTGAATGCCTTCCCTAGTGTGGTGCCAAGCTCCATTCCCTATTTCCTACTTCCACCTTGATACATCAGATGTTAGAGTAGAACTGGCTTAACTTAATGTTCTCTGAACATAACAAGAAATTTTTGGTGCTTGTGATTGTGTTCTTGCTATGTGTTCTATAGGCAGTGCCCCCTTCACATCACATTTACTTCTCTAGAAATATCAGGAATGTTTATAAAGTGTTCATCCCAAAAGTCATCTACAGAATCATTTCAGTATATGGATAACAAATCTTCTACTTTAATTCAGTATCTCCCCTGATAAATTATAAATCTTTCTAAAGGCAGACATTGATGTTTACTTCTTTTGTGTGTAATTTAATAATGAACACATTATTAGGGCTTCCTCAATATTTTTTTGAATTAAAAGAAACTTTTATTCGACAGGTGTAAATTATCTCTTTTTTGGAGAACTGTTGTTGGATAAACAGTTTCAAACATTTTCCCCATATATAATGTCGTCCACTGAATCCTTTGTAATTGGTTTCTTACTTTCACCTTGCTATCTACAGACGACTTTTGACTCAGCATCCAGAGTTGTCCTGTAAAAAGGAAGGGCAAACAATGCACTTTTTCTTGCTTAAAGTTATTCAGTGCCTCCCTATTTCTCTTAAAATAAAATCTAAAGTCTGTACATAGTCCATAGAGCCTTACCAATACTTCTGACCTCATCTTCTTATGATCCCCCTTTGTTCACTTACTCCAGTCATTACTGGCCTCCTTAACTGTTCTCTTGATAAGCAGGTTCATTTCTGATTCAGATCGTATGTGTTGGCTATTCCCTCCACCTGGAAATAATTTCCTGTAGATATCTACATGGCTCACTTCCTCTTTGCTTCCTAGTTTTTATTTTGATGTCACCTTCTCATTGAGCACTGCCCTGTCTACTTTAATTAATTGCAGACTTCTCCCCCACCTCTAGCATTTCTGATATCCCTTAATCTATTTTATTTATATAGTATATATTACTTTCTATGACTATATAATTAAATTATTATGTATATTATTTATTTTTTGACTCTCCACCACTAGAATGGACACTCCATGATGAGAAGGATTTCTTTATTGTTTTGTTCACTGAATTTTCAACATTTAGAAATTTACCTATCTTTAATTTGTGCCTAGTGAATATTTGTAAAATGAATGTATTGAATAGCTGTATCAAAACATGTTTTTGTTCTTGTTTTCCTCCCTTTTTTACCATAGATTTCCTTCAGAGAGGAACTCCACATATAAAATACCTAGATGGACAATAAGAAAGACAATTAAATAGACAGATTCACTGTTTACAAGGTATATAGTGTCTGGTATGTATAACTGACCCCTTAAAGTTTCTTCACTGTGAAGAAACAAAAGCCCATCATGTAGATGCTTTAACTGGATGTACTCACAATAATGGTCGCTTTACATTGCTGATTCTTTTCATTGACAAGGAGGGAACTAGAGCTGCATAGACATTTCAGAGATTCCACCATGGAAGTTTTTTCTCCCTAGCCATAGGGGCCTCAGTGATGTCAAACAATTATATTTGTTATCACATTCAACTTAACTATGCTCAAGTAGATAGGTATACAAAGTAAAATCAAGGGTTGTGCAAACAATCCATGGTTTTTTTTACAAACTTCAAATTCACTATAAGCTAAAACATTTAGATTGTTGAAAAAGTGACAATAGAGTTACATGAATGATGACTTTAATTGCCAACTTTATTTGTGTTATTTATAAACACAATTAATGTGTTTCCAATATATGTTGTAAATTGACAAGTAGCCAAATCAATGATCTTAGTAACATTTTCAAAATTGCTTTTTTGTTCTTATGTTACTCATACCAGAAATGATTGCTGCTTAGATTTATAAGCATTAACAATTTACCAAATTATTAATCGTTACCTTATTGAATGAATCTGGAAATTATCTCTTTATTTACCCATTTATCTACTTATTCATTTAACAAATGTTTCTGCCACAAAAATATTCCTGATACCCAGGATATATCAGTGAAAAATATGACAAGAATCTGTCTCATAAAGCCTGGTATCAAGATTAATTCATACAGAAATCATGATAAAGTGACATATCATGATAAAAAGACTTTTTACTTCTCCGTGACAGTATATACTCAGATTTTCCAAATCCCATGTCTGACAAATTTATGAGAAAATTGAAGCAGAGATCTATTGCTGTACACAATACCAAGAGAAAGATCCTTGTTAAGATAATGAAATCTAAATTTTAAAAAATCCAAAGCAAAATCCAATAACAATAAAAAATACATTTTATAGCTAGAGGCATATGCCATTCAGTAACATTAAGCCATTGAAAAGAAATAACTATCATGAAGCTATATGCACATAAAAATATAGCCTGTATTTATATATATTTAAAAATTGGCAGAAATCCAAGATTTTTAAAAATGACTAGCCACATAGAATCATATATTTTTCACAGAAAATTGATTCAGAGTGAGTGAAAAACAATATTAAAGGACACTTCTGCTTCTGACTAACTTTGAATTTAATAGACTGATTTATCCTTCCACCTTAAATAATCAAAAATTGGGAAAAAATGTGTGAAAAGGTAGTTTTTACAATACTGAACATCAGGCAAAAATGTACAGTTATTGGTGAGAAACAATATAGTTGAACCAGCTTATTATTTTGAAAGAGTTTCCAGATAAAAGCACAAGGAGGTGCCACCTAGGTAGACTTCCAGAACACTCCCTGAGTTGAGGAAAAACCTCTAAGAGACCAAACTAGTTATAATGTACAGGACAGAATACCAGAGAGGAGATACCTGGATGCATAGAGACAGAACACCAGCAGGCTCTGCAGAGGGTCCCATTTGAATATTCTACTAAGTAATGATCAATGCATGTGTGTAGGAAAACTTACCAACTTTGGGGATACATTCAGTAGAAAGGATTAGAGGTTAGATTTCCCAGTGCTTATAAACAGCCAGGAATAGTACCTCCTCCCACCAACCAGATTGGCAATTCTCATGGTTCATAAGACAATATGTAAAGTACACAGAAAGGATCTACCTAAGTAATGGGAAATAATTAGCCTTAGGCTAAACACTGCTCTGGTTCCACCTAAGAAATATTAAAAACAAGACCGAAAAAGATCAAACAGATTTCAAATAACTTAAATGCCTCCTAGATGAAAGCTTAGGAAGAATAAGAATACAAAAATATCTAATATCTATAAGGCAAAATTTATGTCTGACATTCAAAACTTACCAAGTCTGCAAAGAAGCAGGAAAATATAACATATAATGAAGATAAAATTAACCAATTAAAGCCAACCCAGAACCAACATTGATATTGGAATTAATAGACGATGCCAACAAAAGTTATCATAACTCTATTCCATGTTCAGAAAGTTAAGTAGAGAAATGTAAGACATTAAAAGAGAGAAGGCCCAAACTAAACTTTTAGATATTTTAGCTGTGATGTTTGAAATGAAAAATTCACTGGGTGTGACTAACAGCAGAGTAGACATTGCAGATGAGAACATTAGTGAATTTGAATTTGAAGACAAAATGAAACACAGTGAAAAGAGGAAATTAAAAAGTTTAATAGAGCATCACTGAACTGTGGAACAACTTTAGGAGGCCTAAAATGTATGTACTTGGGGGGTCTAAAAGAAGAGGGGAGAACAAAATATTATTTAGAGAAATAATGGCTCCAAATTTTACAAAACTGATGGAAACTATAAACCCACGTATCCAAAAAACTCAACATACCCGCAAATACAAGAAAGCACCAAATAATTTCATAATCAAATTTGATCAAAACTATGAAACCACAAATCAAAGAAAATCACACTAGGAAAGCACTAAGCCATATGATAATAAATTGCTCCAAAGCTTTGATAAAGAAAAATTTTTAAAGGAGTCAGAGGTGAAAAATGAACATTTCATACAGAGAAATAAAGAAAAGGATGGTATTATACGTCTGTTGGAAACAGTTTATGTGAGGAAATAGTGGAGCAACACCTACTGGGGGAGGACAGAGAGAAAACTGTGAGCTTAGACTTCTATACCCAGAAAAAATATCTTTCAAGAACAATAGTAAAATAAAGACTTTTTCAGCAAAACAAAAATAAAACAAATCGATTAAGCAAAAACAAGCAAGCAAACAACAGTGATAGCTAATAAGCCAACAAGTAATATAATGAAATCACTAAAAAATACTAGTTTAACTGAAAAGAAGTCAGCAAAAGATGGGAAGCAATTAAGAAACTAAGCTCATACTTGTAAATAACTCACAAGTCAAAGAAAATAAAAAGGAAAATTAAAACGCATCCAAACTAAACAAAAACGTATACTATATATATCAGCATTTTTAGAATATTGCTAAATCACTACATAGGGGAAATTTATACACTCTACACATAGAAAAGAAGAAAGGCAGAAGTAAAATAAATGGCTCTAGCTTCATCTTATGAAACTAAAGGAAAAGGAGCAAATGAAATCCAACATAAACAGAAGAAAGGCCTGGCTGAATCTCAAAATAATTCTGTTGATCAAAGGAAGCCAGACTAAAAAGAGTACATGGAGTATGATTCTGTTTATATAAAATTCTTAATAATTTCAAGTCATTGTTAGTGACAGAAAACACATTAGTGGTTGCCTACAAGGGAAAATCAGGAATGGATTACAAAGTAGTATAAGGAAACTTTTAGTGGTTATAGATAAATTATCTTGATTGTGGTATAGTTTCATAGTGTATCCATGTCAAAACTTATCAAGTTTTACACCTGATATTAATTTTACTGTAAGTCAATTATACCTCTAAAGCTTTACAAAAGATAAAGAAAACAGATAACTTGACCAATACAGATTAAAAATATGGATTGATTTTTATGTAGGATAAAGCATTCATCAAATGAAAAAGTACACATTTATTTAAAACATACATAGAAAACATGTAAGAATTTAGCACAAAAGGCAGACAAAAAAGTCTCAAAGATTACCAAAGTTTAATATTGGGCCAAACTCTCTGACCATAAAATAACATTGGAAATGCTTCACAGAAATATGAACAGAATTGAAATTACCTTTCATATATCTGTTAGAAGTTTATAGATTGAACATCTAATACATGCCAGACACTTTAGTGGGTTAATGGTCTCTAAGTATTCTCTACTACATTAAGATGTCTATTAAATATTTCCAAAACATTATTAATATGATAAATATTTTGGCATTTTATAACCATTCTTTGATTATTTTTTGCCTTATATCTTCTTTCCAAGAGATATTATAAATGCCCTTAGTATTACTTACCAAGTATTCTTTCTTTCAGGTAGGAATAGAATTGAGATACTAGTAGGATTTTCAAAGGCTATTCACCAAATCACGTTGAATTAAATTAATCATATTTTGGGGGCACCTGTGTGGCTCAGTTGGCTGAGCCCAATTCTTGACTTCTGCTTGGTCATGATCTCACAATTTGTGTGTTGGAGCCCTGTGATGGGTTCTGTCCTGACAGTGAGAAGCCTGCTTGAGGTTCTCTCTCTCTCTCTTTCTCTCTCTCTCTCTGCTCCTCCCCACTCTCATTCTGTCTCTAAAATAAATAAACATTAAAATAAAATAAAATAATTTCTAAGATTATAAAAATATAGATAAAAGTGTAAGTCTAAAAAGTATCCACTTTTATATTACTTTTTCTTTTCTTTCTTACCACAAAACAATACTCTCTTTGTTTCTCAGTAAATATTTTTCCATTATCATAAAGACTGCTGGAAGGGAATTTTAGAGCTATGCCTATTCTAGAAACTTCAGACTATATAAAGAAAACTCACAATGATATTTTGTATTGTATAAATCTCCCTAAATAAGTATTACTATTAATGTTGACCTCCCATGGACTTTATTAAATTCAGTTCTTGAATTTATGAGGAAAAAACCCTGAAAATTGTTACATCCAAATACTAACAAACAAACAAAAAAAAACCCTCATAAATTGGCATTTGTAATATTGAAAAGGTTTAGAGGTTTAAATTTTACTTTCTCAGTACACCAATCATGAAAGATTTCTTGAGCATCACCTATGTTGTTCTCAAAACCGTACTGGCATCACAGCACACACAAAGAAGCATAAAGCGTTGTCTTTGCCTTTAGCAACTCTCTAGTTGTGAAAGTAAAGACAAAAGACATGAAATAGGAAAATAAAGTAAAATAAGTGTCTACATCTAATAAACCTTAGAAGAGAAGCATCAATTCAGGCCTGAAGTCTTCCTTTAAATGTTAAGACTTGAACTGGATCTTAAATAAGATTAGATAAGCAAAGAGGAAGAAAGAAGACATTCCAGAAAGACCAAAAGTATTACGAGTCAAAGAACAGGAGTATTTTGGGGCCATGAATAAACCAGGAAACATAGAGCTATTGTGATGTTCTGGGGGTGGTGATAAATAACATCTTATACCCTAGAAGAACTATTTTGTGAAGCAGTTTGAACCATAAGGCACAGAAGTAGGACTTGATGGAGTTGGTAATAGGGAGTTATCAAGGGTGCTTATGAAGAGAAAGAGGGGTTGTTTTGCATGGTGAAGATAGTGACTGTACTTGTTCACCTAATATCCATTTTCTCCTTTCTCTTTAAGATAGCTCCAAATCTGTTGGGAATAGCAAGTATGCATAGCTAAAAATATTACATTTCCCAGTCCTTCCTTACAGATGGAAGTGGCAATTTCACTAATTTCCCACTAATGAAATAGAAGCAGATGTTATTGAAAAAACTTCTGGAATAAACAAGACCAAAGTCTCAGACCTTGGAATACATATTTACAGATAATAGTTATAGTTATGGGAGTATATGAGAAAAACACAAGTGGAGTGCTTGATGTGACCATCATTGAAGTGTTGGATAAAAGCAGAGGTGCTATCTGAGGGAACAGATAAGAAACGTATGGAGGAAAGAGACTAACCATGGTGCCACAGGAGCCAGGGGTGGAGAGTGAGTCAGGAAAGTAAATAGTGTTGAATATTCAGACAGGTCATGGAGGGCAAGAAGACACTGGATGTCTCCAAATCCATCCAGAACAGTAGAGATATCCATCTGGATGTGTGGGATCAAGCCATAGATTCAGAGATATAAATTAAATTTTATTTTTAAATTAATTCTAGATTAATATGTAAAGAAAAAAATGGGGGCGCCTGGGTGGCGCAGTCGGTTAAGCGTCCGACTTCAGCCAGGTCACGATCTCGCGGTCCGTGAGTTCGAGCCCCGCGTCAGGCTCTGGGCTGATGGCTCAGAGCCTGGAGCCTGTTTCCGATTCTGTGTCTCCCTCTCTCTCTGCCCCTCCCCCGTTCATGCTCTGTCTCTCTCTGTCCCAAAAATAAATAAACGTTGGAAAAAAAAAAATTAAAAAAAAAAAAAGAAAAAAATGAACCTGATAAAAAAGAAAATAAATGAATACCATACACAGAATTGAGTGTACCTATCACTATAAAGAAATATAGACTGAGGGTGAATAGAGTTAGCACCAAATGTCAGGTTTTGAGAACGAAATGGTTTTTCTAGAAGGATAAGAGAGATATATCTGATTTGCAAAATGAAGTCAGCAACTTCATGCAATACACATTTTTTGGTACCTACTCAGTTTAGGAAACTATTATAGGAACTCAAGCTGTAGTAAAAGACCATTAATTCACATAAAAAAAACTTAGAATCAAGGGCTTATATATCATACAAATTGATATGTAGTATGACTAATTGCTATATTTTGGGCAAGTACAAAGTACCGTTTGCTTATATGCATGCATACATACGTATGTTTTTAGTGTGCATCTAAAATTTGTATCCAAAATGCATATCCTTAGAAGCATACACAGATTCTTTTTCTCAAAATGTTTGGTTCAGCATAGGTACCCAAACAGCATATATTTTTGTATTTGCATAAGAATATATAACTTGAAGAGGTAGAAATGTATAACTTGTATTTTAAGTCATCACAGACAGAAGTTGATCTTAGCAGGGTTGAGTTTAGGAAAGGTTTTATAACAGCTAGGATATTTGAATATGTGTAGAAGTTCGCCATACATAGAAAGATATGAGGTATAGAAGTTTGTCATACATAGAAAGATATGACGTAAAAAAAAAAAAAAAAAGAAAAACAAAAGTCCATGTGAAATATTGGCATCTTTGTCCCACCTCAAGTTTGAGAGCTCATGGGTCAAATAGATTTATTTTGCTCATTTAGCTTAATCCTGGAAATAAGTATGCATATATTACCAGAATTTTGTATGTATATAGTATTTATGTAATATATATTAACATATAATACTTCTAATCAGGATTTTATGTATATGTAAAACCAGGAATATATTGATATTGATATTGATATATTTATACAGAGATATATAGGTATCGGGAAGTTCACTCTAATTGATGTTTTGACTGATACAATCTTAGTTGCTGAGTACAACAGTCTTTACATGGTATTAAAATAAATGAGGAACTGTTCTGTGTCAGTATGAATATCATTCAGTAAAGGAAATGTTGACTCTGTGTATGAAGATAAAGCAGCTTCCTACACATTGGCATAAACTTCTTGGTTCTACTGTTTTCCTAATCCAAGAAAAATCACTAGTATTTTCATTCACAGCTGATGCAAAACTACTCTCAAAAGAGTAAGTCTGGTGTAATGAAAATCAAAGAACTTTATTTTTTGTGATAAAGAGACAAACTTTAATTTTATGGTAGAAATTGCAGGGCTAAAAATAAACAAATAAATAGGATAAGGAGAGAGGGAAGGAAAGAAGGAGAGGGAAGAGAGGAGAATGAGGAGGAAGAAAGGGTGTGAGGCCAGGAAAGTGGGAAGAAGCTGGCTGGTTGTCTTTACTAGGGAACACACTCTTTTAGAGGTGGTTTATAGATCAGAATCAAGACAGAAGGAGACACATGCAGAAAGGACATGTAATATGCCCTGGTTGTCACTTGTGTTTAGGAGATGAAAAGGGCAATTTAGGGTGAATAAGGCTCATATCCCTTGGACTGATTTTGAGTTGGAATGAGTAGCAGACGAGAGAAATAACCAAATCCTGGTTATAGTTGCTGAAGAAGTGTAAGGACATGTGATATGACAGGCAAAGAGAGGTTCCAGTCAACCTGTTTTTCATCTGATAATAGCTTTATGGACATCACTGGATGCTTGTTCTTTTTGCCTACCTAATCACAGGAACCACATTCTGTACCAACAGAAAGCTTATAGCTGTCTGTTTTCCCATGTGAGTTAGCCTTCTTTTTCTGTTCATTTTTAGGCTAGGCTTATGTTTGTCAAAAAAAATTTTAGAGAAAACTATAAACAAACATTTTTTAAACCAGTCGTCAAAAAAATTTAGTCAAATGCTTGCTAAGCAGTTGTTTGAAAAGCCTTGTTTCAATAGTTAGAAATGTTAAGTGTTTATGACATCTGGGCAAGCATGAAAGGACTTCAGGGGGGAAAGGGCTCATGGGTAGAAGCTGGTGGCTTTTTAATGGAAATAAAAAGTGGTTTTAGAGGAAAAACTAGCTCTGAAGTTTTCACATTGCTAAAAGACCTTAGCTAGGGCAGCATTTATGTCTCCATACTATGTGAATTTGTTTTATGTAATTTCACAGTCCATCAGAAATGAGAGTCAAGTTCAGGAGACATTTATATAATGCTGAAATGGAAGATGCAACAATATACATGATGCAAATATTTATCCATTCTGCACAGATAGTTAAAACCGAGATCTTCTAGATCAGAGGTCTCAAAGTTGAGTCCATGATGCCCTGGAGGTACTCAAGACCTTTGCCAGGGGGAGTGTAGAGTCAAAACTATTTTCATGACAATCTTAAGATGAAATTTACCATTTTCACATGTTGACAATTGTACTAACAGTGCAAGAGCAAAAGTGACTAATATTGGCATTGCCTTAGTATAAATACTGGCAAAGCCTTAGTATGGCAGTGATACCAAACTGTAGTAGTCAAAACACTTCTGCTGACTACCAAACACAATAGTTGTCTCAAGAAAAGTCACTTTTGTGCTGTTGTTTCTGTTGTCAGCTGAATTGGCCATTTTTAAAAAATGGAATATCATTTGTTAAAGATGTTGGGAAACAATTGCTGTACAGTGGTCATTCAGGCTTAGGTCATTGAGTAGACATTTTCTTGAAAATAAACTATGTGAGCCTGTCATTTCAAGGAAAACAATTGGCAGTTTTTACCTTTGCTCAAATGAGCTTTCAATCAAAAATTAAAATTTTGAAAAACTTGTATATGCCACCTGAGCATACTTCCCGATACTTAGTGTTTTTTCCAATAAGATGAATGGTGGTGACATAAATGAGTGAATTTACCAACATTTGGAAGATCTGCAAAGCTTGGTAAGCCGATATTTTCCAAATGGTTAATGCACAAATTTATGAAATTAGGCAAAAGCCAAAGAGTCATTCAAAAAACAAGATATATAAAAGAATTTAGTGGACGTATGTAAAGCTCTTTGGTATGGTTTTATATTCCACATTGCATCTAAGCTTCAAGAAAGGACAACTTGTTGAGGTTTGGTATAGTATAAAAAAATCCACACATGTCTGAAAAGGTAATTAAAACACTCCCTCATTTTCTAACTCATATTTACTTATCTTCATACGTATTTGAGTGAGGCTGGCTTTTGTTCTTATGCCTCAACATGGAGACTTATCTTCCAGCCTGATTGCAGAAACAGATATGAGAATCCTTGCAAAACTATAAAACAATACCACTTTGTGTGTGTGTGTGTGTGTGTGTGTGTGTGTGTGCGCGCGCATGCGCATGTATGAAGGAAGAGACAAAACATTGAAAAGCCAGAAGAACTCAAGCATATGTAGGAGCAACAGTTACTTCTACCCACACTAATATTTCTTTCTAGCACCATTATGTGTCACATGGTAGAATAATAATATATGATAACAATAATGATAATGCTGACTCATTCTTTTTTTTTTTTTTTTTTTTTTTTTAAATTTTTTTTAACGTTTATTTTATTTTTGAGACAGAGAGAGACAGAGCATGAACGGGGGAGGGTCAGAGAGAGAGGGAGACACAGAATCTGAAGCAGGCTCCAGGCTCTGAGCTGTCAGCACAGAGCCCGACGCGGGGCTCGAACTCACGGACTGCGAGATCATGACCTGAGCCGAAGTCGGCCTCTCAACCAACTGAGCCACCCAGGCGCCCCCTGACTCATTCTTATACTACATTTTTTAAGTGGTTTAAGAACCACTACTGTAGGTAAGTTAAGACATTTGGGTGGAAAGGCATAGGCTTCAGAATCAGACAAACCTGGGGGCACATACGGACTCTATCACTTATTTAAGTGTGTCCTTGAAAGCTTAATTTTCATAAGTTTCTTTAGCAGTAAAGTGTGCTTAAAAATACTTCCATTATATAGTTTTTGTAAGAATTAAATATGCTCTAAATAATGCACTTAATACAGAAACTGGCACATAATAAATCTCTAATTAATAATGAGTATTTTTAATACATAATTTTAATAGATCTTTGGCTAAATATGAATACAGATATAGGTATCAAATAGTTTTAAGAAAGATTATAAAATACAGGTACTTCTTATTTTTATTTCCTTAAATCATATTCGTATCAATATAATTGGGAATGTAGAAATAGATTTTGACAATGAGATATTGACAAAAAATAGGATAGGTGTGGAGGTGAAGAGGTGCACTGGAGCCAAGTGTATGATTATAAATGGAGATTTAGTAGTAAAAGTTACAAGTAATTTCCTGTTATTGGTACTAATCTAAGAACTGTACATTTTAAGGTTATTCTGATGCAGGAAAACATGTAGCTAAAGTACAAAATCAATCGAAATATGATATACTCCAAATTATGTTAACTGGTGCTTTGAACCTATGGAGTCTGAAGAGAAGTTTTTAACCCCAGAACCATGTTTTTTTTTTTAAATACACAAGAGTAAGAAAACAATTAAATAGGACTGAAAAAAAAGTGACATGAACTAAGGCTATCATTTTCTTTTGCAAATTTTCTCCTAACTATGTGCTCCTTCTTTTAGTTCTTGGGACAAGATCCCCAGCTTGCCTGCCTCAGAACCAACACTCCACATTAAGTCTCCTCACAAATGCTCCTATCCTCCATGGAGTTTACTTTGCTTGGTACTTCCTCTTCGCCGTTGTTCTCAAAGGACAATCCTGGTCTTGATGCCACTCTGTTCAACACCCCATCACTCCCACCTAGCGCTGAAGTCCCCTACACCCTTGTCCCCCTTATTTCCTGAGCCCATCTCTCATCACACCCTTTCAGCCCACCTTCCACTTCAGTAGAAGTGTTTGATGGTCCTTCATTCATTGTGCCCTTTCCTTCTTCTGCAACCTGTCATATACTATTTCTTCTATTTGACTGTTCTTCCCACTCCTCAATTCCACAAGGCAAAGATCAAATAGCATATCTTCCTAAATTATCTTCTGTGATATCCATCTTTGTCTGTAAATTGAATATACTCTCAGTGTTCTCTAGTTTCCCATTATACTCCATATGAACAATTTTTATGGTACACGTGTCTTCCTATCATTTGATTATTATTTGAAAAATTTATTCATCTCCTAATCTACAGTGTCCCAGGTTAACCTGCCACCATCACTTACCTTGACTAATGCCAACAACTTTTTAATGGTCTCCATGCATCCATTCTTGGCCTCATTTAACCCATTTCCTACTCAGCGGCCAGGGTGATCTTCTTAAATTCTAATCAAACCACTAAACTGCTCAAAACACTTAAGTGGTTTCCCATTTCACTCATAATAAAATCTGGATTTTTTATCAGTGCCTGACCTCTGCCTATTTTTCAACCTCATCATGAGCCGCTCTTCCTTCTTTCCTCTATGCCACACCATGCTGAACTTCTTTCAGTTCCTTGTACACTCAAAGTGATTTCGTTCTCAAGGAAAGAGGAAAGACCTAAAGGTGCCTTTTCTGCTGAAACACTTATTCCCTCACTCTTCTTATAGATACTCCTATCCATTCCTAGTGTCCTGGCTTAACTGTTAGGTCTTCAGAAAGGCTTTCCTTGACCTTTCATTCCCCTACTTGTTTCTTATATTGTACCAATTTTATTTATACTTTAAAAATGTATTTTGTTTTATTTGCATTTGTCTGCCTTCCCCCACTGGAATGTGGGGTTCATAAGGTTGGGAAACATATATATCTTGTTTTCCACTGAATTACTTTCACCCAGCATCATGCCTAACACAGGGCTCAATAAATATATGTTGGGCAAATAGATAGTAAAAGGGTATCAGTTGGCAGAATTTTACTCTTGGTCAGTAAGCTCAATAAACAATTGAGCAATTGAACAATTGAAAAAATAAATAAACCATAAAAATTAAAAAAAAATAAAACAAAACAACAAAACAGGGATCAGTCCTGTCAGGCACTGCATACTGACTATCCCTCCTTCCTTTCATCATTTCTTTTTTTTTTCCTCTTCTTGTTTCTTTGGAATTTTTCCCACTAATTAAGAAATAACACATTAGTTCATTACTTTTTTCTTCAACCTTTACTTCCTGAGGAACTCAGTTATAACAGATATTCCTATTTTTCTTTCTTTCTTTCTTTCTTTCTTTCTTTCTTTCTTTCTTTCTTTCTGTACATCTGTGATCTCATATTTATACACTTAGCACCATATCCAACACTCTGCCTATAAACTACTAAAATGCAGTTAGAGACGTATGGCTCAGATGTCAAAGTGATGATTCTCCATCAACAGTGAATCCAAGGAAATGGTCTTGCTCTTGATCTTTGAAGTAGACATGAATATTTTTCAAAAATCTTTAAAAAAAATTTTTTTTAATATTTATTTATTTGTGAGAGATTGAGCACAAATGGGGGAGTGGCAAAGGGAGGGAGATACAGAATCTGAAGCAGGCTCCAGGCTCTGAGCTGCACAGAGCCTAACGCAGGGCTCAAACTCATGAACCCGTGAGATCATGACCTGGGCCAAAGTCCGATGCTTAACAGACTGAGCAACCCAGGCATCCCTTTTGCTAAATTGTAAGGACATTCAGTGGTAAGCTAGAAATTACAGAATTCTTGATATAGAGAGTATGTTCAATGTATATTTCAATATATATTTGATATCTTACTTTTTCTATGAAAGCTTTTCAGACTACCGCGACATATACCAAATAAACTCTCTCTCTTTTGAATGAGATACCTAGTCATTCCTGAATTCAACTGTAGGAAGAATGTATACATTATAGATAAAAGAAAGAATGCATAAGAACTTATAGATTATAAATAAATGAATGAATGAAGAGCTTATACTTACAAATAAATAAGTGAATGAGTTTATCATTCATTTATCATTCATGACAATACTGTCATACAAGACAGTGTTTTATCTCTTGCTATTTACCAGGCAGTTTTTTTAGACATTGAGTATGTAATGTAGAATGAAACAATCACAGTTAATATTCTTATTGAAATTATAGACTAGCAAAAAGTAAGGCTCTGTACTCCAGAAAAGTAAAATATTTTAAGATCTCCAAAAGTTTCAAGAGCTTAACTTACAGCATCATAATGTGTACTCTCTTATTTTATTTCTACAGTTGTATCTCACATAGACATTATAAACAGATATTTCATTGGATTGTTCCAAAAATAAAACAAACAAGCCAAGCAGATCACCATTATCCAGAAACATTAGTACAGCTATCAGGGAGAAATTGAATTTTGCCTGATCCATCACACATCTGGGAAAGGAAAATGAGGTTGAATTTATAATTTGTACCATAAGACTAGTTTAACAATAAAAAGGAACAGCTATATGGTATGTTACCACAGAGACTAGGACATAAGGTAAATGTAGCCTAGAATATTTGTACCTCTTCCCTGGTGAATGGGAGCCCCTATCACCACCAGACAACTTTATATATACCTAGGCATTCTCTGAAAATTTCCTTCTGGACAGCTTCTCATTCTTCTTCCGTTAATTCAAAACTTCGAAAGCACTACATTACATTTCATTCACAAATTGGGTAAGATATTAAATTAGGGAGATGGCATTTGAGACACTCAAGGTTGTTAGACTTGTCACAGTCAATATAAGCCACGCCTTTCTCACGTGTACTGGGGTACTCTCCTCACAAAATATGGAAAAGCTTCTATCTACACATACCTTCTGATGAAGTTTTGCTCAGTGAGATTCAGGCATAGTAAAGACACAGCTAATAGCACTTAGTCAACATTAAAATATTGGTGGCAGAGGACAAGAACACAAGCACAGCACACATTTCCTGGGCATCTATAGTCACATTAATCCCTTGAACCAAAGGCCTTCCTTTGTCATAGTAGATGCAATTATTTGTTATAATTTTATGGAAATGAGACGGCATATAAATTAAGCTTTAAAAAATTCACTGCACTTTAATCATTTTATTTAGTGAAATAAATTTCCAAAATCAGACCCTTTGAAAGTGTTTAAAATACAGAATGTTTAATATAGTTCTTTTCTGACAAAACAGTGATCCTTAAATATTTTAATATAAAAAATAAACTGATAAGTGAAACAGAATGGAGATCGATTCTAAATCATGTAAATAATGAAAAAAAACATGAAGAAAAAAAGTATTTTTCATTTGTAAGTTGTGGTGTTGTGTTTGTGAATGCACATGTACACACATACATATAGTCTTAGAACTGTGACCTCAAGAACTAGGACCAGGAGGTGTGCCTGGGTGGCTCAGTAGTTAAGCATCCAACTCTTGATTTCAGCTCAGGTCATGATCTGACGGTTTCATGAGTTCAAGTCCCATATTGAGCTCTGTGCTGATAGCATGGAGCCTGCTTAGGATTCTCCCTCTCTCTCTCTCTCTGCCCCTCCCCTGCTCACACTCTCTGTCTGTCTCAAAAATAAATAATAAATTAAAAAAAAGAACTAGGACAAGAAATCAGATTGACTCTATGAATTGTTTAAAGCTAGACATAAAAATGAACTTCTTTTTGGTTTGAGGCTACCTAAGAAGCATTAATAACTGCAATTTGCATTAAATGCATTAAATAACTATTAGAGCCCAAATAGCCAAAGCAATTCTGAGAAAGAAGAGTAAAGCTGGAGATAGCATGCTCCCTAATTTCAAACTATATTACAAATCGGTAGTCATCAAAACAGAATATTATTGGAATAAAAACAGACACAGCTCAATGGAAGAATAAAATGTCCAGAAATAAACTCATGCATATATTGTGCAGTTAATTTTTGACAGAGGAGCAAAAATATACAATTGGAAGAGGATGGCCTCTTTAGTAAATATTTCTGAGAAAACTGGATACCTACATGCAAAAAAGGACAGGACCCCTATCTTTCATCATACACAAAGGAAAACTCAAAATGGATTAAAACCTTTAATGTTAAGACCTGAAATCATAAAACCCCTAGAAGAAATATGAAGAAGAAATTCCTTGATATTGGTTTTGGCAATGGTCTCTTGCATTTGACGCCAAAAGAGAAGGCCAAAACGATCAAAATAAACAAGTGGAGCTACATTAAATTTAAAAGCTTCACAGAAAAGAAAGCCATAAAGAAAACACAATTGATGTAATGGGAGAAAGTATTTGCAGTCCACATTTCTAACAAGTGCTTAATACCCGAAAGATACAAGGAGCTCCTAATATTCAATAGCCAAAAAAACAAAAACAAAAACAAAAAAAAACCCAGCAAATAACCCAATTAAAACATGAATAAAGGACCTGAATAGACATTTTCCAAAGAAGACATACCTATGGGCAACAGGTTCATGAAATGGTGCTCAACATCACTAAAAATCAGGGAAATGTTGGGGTGTCTGGGTGGCTCAGTCGGTTGAGCGTCTGACTTCGGATCAGGTCATGATCTCACAGCTCGTAAGTTCGAGCCCCATGTCGGGCTCTGTGCTGACAGCTAAGAGCCTGGAGCCTGCTTTGGATTCTGTGCCTCCCTCTCTCTCTGCCCCAACCCACTCGCATTCTGTCTCTGTCTCTTTCAAAAATAAATAAATATCAAAAAAATTAAAAATCAGGGAGATGCAAATTTAAATCACAATGAAATATAACGTCATACCTGCTAGGATGCCTATTATCAAAAAGACAAAAAAATAACAAATAATGACAAAGATGTGGAGAAATGGAAACTTCTGTACACTGTTGGTTGGAGTGTCCTAGTACACTCACTAAGGAAAACAGTATGGAGATTCCTCAGGAAATTAAAAATAGAACTACTATATGATTCAGCAATCCCACGTAGGTATATAGACAAAGGAAATTAAATCACTGTCTCTAAGAGACATGTGCACCCCCATATTCATTGCAGCATTGGTCACAATAGCTAGGGAATGGAAACAACCTATGTGTTCCTTGACAGATAAATAGATTAAAATGTGGTATATATAAACAATTGAATATTATTCAATCTTACAAAATGAAGTCCTGCCTTTTGCAACAGCATGGATGAACATGGATATGCTAAGTGAAATAAACCAGATAGAGAAAGACAAATGATGCATGGTAACACTTAAATGCGGAATCCAGAAATTAAAAAAAAATCTAACTCATAGAAACAAAGTAGAACGGTGCTTGCCCTAGGGATAAGGGGGTGAGAGAAATAGAAAGAGGCTGGTAAAAAGGGTACAGACTTTGTTATAAGATGAATAATTTCTACAGTTATAATGTATACCATGCTGACTCTAATAGATAATACTCTGTTGTATTTTATTTAATTTTTAGTATTTTTTATTGAAGTATAATTAATGTTTTATTAGTAAAACATTAATAAAACTAATGTTTTATTAGTTTCAAGTGTACTCAATGATTCAACAATTCTATACATTACTCAGTGCTCATCTAGATACGTGCGCTTTTAATTTCTTTTATTCATTTCGCCCATCCCCCCACCCACCTCTCTCTGGCAACCACCACTTTGTTGTCTGTATTTGAGTCTGGTTTTTTGTTGGTCTCTTTTTTACTTTGTTCATTGTTTTGTTTCTTAAATTCCACATATGAGTGAAATCATATGGTATTTGTCTTTCTCTGAATAACTTATTTCACTTAGAATTATACCTTCTAGGTTTATCCATGTTGTTGCAAATGGCCAGATCTCATTCTTTTTCATGGCTGAGTGGCTGAGTAATACTCCAGTGTGTGTGTGTGTGTGTGTGTGTGTGTGTGTGTGTGTGTGTGCGCGCGCTCGCGTGTACCACATTTTCCTTATCCATTCATCTATTGATGAATATTTGAGTTGCTTATATGTCTTGGCTACTATAAATAATGCTACAATAAACATAGGTGTGCATGTATCTTTTCAAATTAGTGTTTTTGTTTTCTTTGGATAAATACCCAGTAGTGGAATAACTGGATCTTATGGTTGTTCTATTTTTAATTTTTTGAGGAGCCTCCGTATTGTTTTCTGCAATGGTTGCACAAACATGCATTCCCATCAACAGTGCAGGTTTCCTTTTCTCCACATCCTTGCCAAGACCTGTTATTTTTTGTGTTTTTGATTTTAGCCACTCTAACAGGTTTTAAGGTGGTATCTCACTGAGGTTTTGATTTGCATTTCCTTTATGATTAATGATGTTGAGCATCTTTTCATGTGTCTGTTGGTCATCTGTATGGCTTCTTTGGAACAATTTCTCTGTCCATTTTTAACTGCATTATTTGTTTCTTTGATGTTGAGTTGTATTAGTTCTTTATATATTTTGGAGATTAACCCCTTATTTGATATATCATTTATAAATATATTCTCCCATTTTTTGTTTTGTTGATGGTTTGTCACTGCAAAGCCTTTTATTTTCATGTAGTCTCAATAGTTAATTTTGCTATATTTCCCTTGCCTGAGGAGACATATCTAGAAAAATGCTTGTATGATGGACATGAAAGAAATTGCTGCCTATAACCATAAGAGTTTTATGGTTTTAGGTCTCACATTTAGATCTTTAATCCATTTGGGTTTATTTTTGTGTATAGTGTAAGAAAGTGGTCCAGTTCCATTCTTTTGCATGCAGCTGTCCAGCTTTCCCAGCACCATTTGTTGAAGAGACTGTTTTTGCTAAGAGAGTTAAGAGAATAAAACCTAAGTGCTCTCACCAAAAGAAAAAAAAAAAGGTAAAAATATGAAGTGAAGTGATGGATGTAACTAATCCAATGGTGGAAATTCTTTCACAAAGCATATCAATTCGTCACATGGTATACTTCATATACATTCCAATTTTATTTGTTGATGATACCTCAATGAACATAATAAATATGTTATGTAGGGGCACGTGGGTGTCTCAATGAGTTGAGCATCTGATTTTGGCTCAGGTCATGATCTCACCATCCGTGAGTTTGAGCCCCGCATCAGGCTCTATGCCAACAGCTCAGAGCCTGGAACCTGCCTCGGATTCTGTGTTTCCCTCTCTCTCTGCCCGTCCCTACCCGCACTCTGTCTCTCTCTCTCAAAAATAAAATAAAAACATAAAAAAAATTTTTTTGATATGTTCTGTAGTATATTAGAAGGAAAAGAATGCTAATGCTCCTAGGAAGTTTTATATAGTTTGAATTCACCTAATTACTCTCTCCCCGTTAGCTGTTCTTACCAGCTTTGGTTTCTGAGACACCAAATACCACCAGAGCTTCAAACTCCTTTCCTGGGCAGTCAAAAAACCATTGTGATTGGGTCTAGAGCATACTGGGAGGGCTGTGGGCAGCCCTACAGAATCACTTCACTAATTTGGAGGTCTCATTTTTACAATGTTTCCTTCACCTGCCTCCTTCACTCACTTTTCTCGACCTTTAGAATTTCTCCAAACCCCAAGGACTCTCAGTTTCTACAGTTTGCTTTAGTGGGAGCTCAGTGGTGGTTAATTGAGGAGGAGGAGGAGGAGGAAGAGGAGGAGGAGGAGGAGGAGGAGGAGACAGAGCTGCTTGCTACTATCTACCATCACTGCTGGGTTTTGGAGGAAAGGAAGGCCATATGGCTGACAGAGGTTTAGGAAGACCAAGCACACATGACTCAAACTGGCAGGACCTCAGTGACCTGCCTTTCTATCCAATATCTACTCATGGCTGGAATAATTAAAACCCAGGAGAGAGCCAGCAGGGTGGATAATAGGACTTGGTAATGACTCTCTTTGTTTCAACAAATTCATATAGCAGTTCCTGAATTTTAAAAAGTACTGTGCAAATCGATTTGTTAGCTGATAAAAAGTGAATAGTAATTAGTTTATAATAAAAATGGCCCATTTCCATTCTGGCTGATATGTTGTGGTGGGGGAGGGTTAATAGGATTTCTGAGGCCAAACCCACACAGGTAAATCTTCTGTTGGACCACCTCAACAAAGTTGTTAAGGCCAATCTTACCAGATGGGTCAGAACTCCAGATTTCACTACTAATATTCATTTTAGGGGCCAAAAGGTATTTATTTTCATCCTTTTTTATTTCCTGTCCCATAGACCACTCCATTAAGTAACTAATACATCAGTATTAATTTGCTTGTCCTATACCTTGCCTTCATAATCAGAAGGTCCCAGAGAGTTTTTCTTTGACATAGAAAACCTTTTCTAGAATGCTGCAGGGAAATATAGCTAGCAGTAATAGTAGTAATGATAATAAGTTACCAGTTATGTAGTTTTTCCCATTATCCAAGCACTGTAATAATTCCTAAATAGATATTACCTTGCTAAATGCTCACAACGACCTTTTAAGGTACATATTATGCCAGTATTAAAGATTAAAAAAAAAAAAGAGGCCAAAAGAAGTCAAGAGACTTGTTCCAGGTTCTACAGATAATTATTTGCAACAACCAGAATTTGAACCCAGATCAAATTGACTCCAAAATTTGTGCTGTTTCTACAACATTGTACTGTACCTTTGTAACAAAAGTAGTGCTTGAATTCAAAGTGAAGTTATCTAGACTTAAGTAAAGCTTAAGAAAACATTCCTAATAATAACAGAAACTACTGGGGTTGTATCATTTGAATCTTCATAAAGGCATTGAAAGCATTTGTAAAGGGTGATTAGCCATGCAATCTGAAGGAAGATCCATACATATTTCATTAAACAATTATCTTTAACATAAGTACATATTGTAAATTGTGACTGCAACCCAGTAGGATTGCTCTAATAACCCATTGGGATTGAGGACATTCGCAGTGGCTCCTTGGAAGAAAATGCTGTGCTTAGCAAAGACAGTTGTGTCCCAAAGATGTGGCGGTGACCAGTGGAGTTTATGTCACTCAGTAATATCCATAGTGCTCAAAGCTGAGAGTTGGTACCCAGTGGTCACGTGGCATATCCACTGTATAGTGGAAATGGCAGTGGTCCCTTTGGCAACCACATGGTACCGGGAACCAATGGCAGCAGTGGTGGTGTGGTCCTGAAGATATCAAATGACTGCATGATATTAAAGTGGTAGTTGATGAGTACAAGTGAGTACTATAGTAGGCCCCTACAAGCACCTGGCATGGTACTTTTCAGGAAGTCAAGCTTCTGACTTGGTATATTTGGTGGGGAACCATTGAAAAACAGATACCACTAATGTTTTATGTTTGTAATCACAGCCTGGTGAAACCAGGAAAAGATAGATTGCACATGATTTACATAGTCAATTATATCATATTCTTATGTCCTTGTACAAAAGGCAGCACATATCTGGAGAATAGGGCACTAGATTCTTCTCCACACTCTTCACTATCACCTTTTTAATTTTTCATTCTTGTATTATTATTGTGTTTTCATTTCTGGCTACCCAGTTCTGCTCTAAGCATTATTTCTTTAGATATATTATCATTTTCAATTGTTTATGATCAATTATTACTGACTCTGGTGATTTGAATATTTCTGCTCTGATTCCTTTATAATACACTTATAAAAATATAATACACTTGTAAGATACATCAAAGGACAACATTTTTTCAAGTTTGTAGAGAGGAAAATACTACTGCCCCTAGGTACTTCCATTTCAGTTTCTCCTACATGAAGGACAATTTATCTGACATTACCTGAAGAGCACGAGAAAGTCTTAATGCTCAGTTCCCTAGACCTGCTCATGTGGATTTCTCCCATAGATGAAATTCTAAAACATGAAAGTATTTCATTCATTTATAAGGCTAGTTGCCACCAGGATGGGGAATTATCCTGTCCTGCCCTTCCTCTATGAAATTCCAAAATCTACATCGGTTCATAGAGTTGCTTATTTTCCAAAACAGTACAGCTACCCACACTGTGAAGAGTAGTTTGATTCTGACATGATATTGTTGAGAAAGTGACCCAGACTTCTGAGAGTTCATTTTCTGGATTTCCTATTCCAGATTGGTCAGGTGCAGGGACTGAGCCACAAATCAGCTTACTCATTGTTAGCAAAGACTAACATTATCTGAACGTAGTCAGTATAGTGGTAGGCACATGAATTTTGAAGTAAATACCTATGGATGAGCTAACTTAGGAAAAGGCCTTAAAATAATTCCTGCTGACATACATGATTGACATGATTTCTTAGCATAAGGACAATATAATAATATTTTATGTATATGTAATATTTTGGAACCTTTGGAGCATTTGCAAATAAAACCTTCTTGATTATTCACAACAACTGTGTGTGATGTAATAAGACAGGTATCATTAGTCCAACTTAATAGAAAAAGAGACGAAAGCAGCAATTTTTATCCAAGATGACAGAAATAATAACCCTAGTTTAATGTCCAACACAATGCATTACATGTACATTTTTGGGTAATTTCAGTCCAAAAACTATACCACATTTTCTTTTTATAGACTTTCCTGGTTTGAAAGCAAGTCTGAATCCCTAAAAAATATGGCAAAGTCTGAAAAAAAAAAAAATAACAGGAAGATCACCAATGAAGTCTCTATAGAAACAGGTAGAAATATTTAATATAGATAATTATGCAAACAAGGTTTTCATATCCTAAGTTTTAATAAAATTAGGTTTAACAAAATCTCTAGGGACCCAGCCCTAAGGAGTTTATCAAGATGAGCATTCAACTGAGGAAAATTGAGCTTAAGGCTAAATTGATTTAAGGGTGAAAATGCAGTACCTATCAGGGATCTATTGGAAAGAGATAGACTTATTTTTGGAAAAAAAATAGAACATCTGCATACATTTGTAAAGGCTCAAGTTTTTTGGTTTTTTTTTTTTCTCTTAAGTCAGGAGATAAACTTCAGCCATGCAAATAAAATGGGCCAGCTTGCATCATGAGTGAAGAGAGAAAGAGAAAAATGTTTATCTATTTTCTTCAACCCAGGAATGCTTTACACTGAGGACACAAGAATAAGAAAGGAATGTTTTTACTGAATCTAGGTGAAATGTGTGGTAATGAGATCAGCAGTTTTTTTCTCTCTCTATGTGGACCTCGTTGGAAAAAAAGGATTATTTTTTAATGGCATGTAATGGTAGGAATGAATTAAAATCTACTTTCTAGCAGGTCCTTCAATCTCGGCAATTTCACGTAAAATTTGGAGCATGTGAATTTTTATATTCAGTTCTCTAGCAAACAAACGGTGGTTTAACCTTGAATGAGGATGTTTGAACAGATGACCTCTATGAGGCTTTTGTAATCTTTTACGCAAGATATTAGCAAACATATATGGTAAATTTCCTGAATATTATTATAACCATAAAAAATAAATATGAACTAAATAGACAATTTATTATTTTGTTGCAGTGAACTATTAAATACAAGTCTTATATCACAGAAAATCCTTCAATATTTTGCCCATTACCTCCAATATGGATAAACAACTTCCATAGGATAGTATTGCCATGTCCTCCATGAGCATTACAACAGTAACAAAAAAAGTCACCAAATCATGATCATTACAAAAAGAAGGGGGAGAGAGGAAGGCACCAAATCAAAGGTCAGGGCTTTGGTCCTATTTAATCTAGTATGGTCTCTTTGGATTGGAGAAGTGAATCTCATTTTATTTTAATTAACTAGAATTAGCATTATTTGAAATCAAATACATGTAACCTTAGGAAACAAAAATCTTATCAAAAGCAGAGATAAGACAAGGGCATAGGAAAAGGAATTCAGGTAAGTATGTTCTAACACCAGTGTGTTAGAGATGTCAGTGGAAGGGACAACTTCAGCAACTTTGACATCTATTTTTTGTTGTTTGTATTAATGTCATATATATTGGCTATGATAGCAAAAGGACTTATTAAATATTTATCTGTGTTTTAATAGTTGACCTTTGTCAAATTAAACACAATAGGCTTCCTCTGGCCACGAGATGGAGCTCCAGACTCCTTCCCTCAAAGATTTGTTACATCAAGAACCACAGTTGAGAGAAGGGTGAGAACCTCCCACTGGAGCAGTAAAGCTCATGAGGTTGCCTTCTGCCTGAAAGTAGAGTGATTAGATGTTTTGCTCTGGCATTGGGGCAAGTGATCATTCCGATTATTTTTCCCCATTAGTGTGTTCCTTTTGTTGTTTTTCTTTTTCTTTTTTTTTTTAATGTTTATTTATTTATTTTGAAAGAGAAAGCAAATGCTCACATGTGCACGAGCAAGGGAGGGGCATAGAGGAGACAGAGAATGATTGGGAGAGAGAGGGAGAGAGAGAGAGAATCCCAAGCAGGCTCCATGCTGTCAGCACAGGCTTGATGTGGGGCTTGATCTCACAAACTGTGAGATGGTGACCTGAGCAGAGATCAAGAGTCAGTCGCTTCACCAACTGAGCCACCAAGGCACCCCTGTTGCTTTTCTTTCTGTACCAGTGTAGTGCTAAAATCTAGAGGGCTATATATAGTCTAATCTACTCTCTACCTAAGAGAACCCTGGGGCACTAGTTAAATTGCATATTCTTGAAACCAATCCTACATCTTTCATATTGGTTTCTTTGAGCTTGTAGTCCAGGAAAATGTATTTTGCAAGACACTCCCCACTCCTCTGCAGTCAGTATATCCAATTTATAAAAAGTGTGTGGAATCACTGACCCTTAAGAGAGACAAATTAGGCAGCTATGCTACCTTTAGGCAAGAGTTTTGTGGCTTAATGTGGTCTAGTCCAATTCCCAAGAGACCAGCTAGGTATTTGAGGCCAAAGAACCCAGCTAGTTAGGATTTCCTTTGCCTCTGCTTCTAGGCATTTATCTCCCTCGGAGACTTAATGACTATTGCCATAATGAGTAGCTGATTGGCCATTAACGTATTCTGGGGCCCTGCCCCTGAACTAGTCCAATACAGCTAATGATGAAACCCCCCTCTTACTCTCTTTTCTATCTCAGGAGAGATTTGGAGATCAGAGACAATATATTTGGGGTTAGCTCATGTTATTCCAGGTGGCTCAAATAGGTCAGGTTCATTCAGCTAATTTGATGACCTTTGAAATGTAATCTTCCCTGATAAGAGTCAAAATGCTCCATAGCCCAAGAATGCCAGGTTTAATATTCCTCAAGAAGTAGGATCTAAATCATGTTAATAGGAGATATATGCTTTATGCATAGGATTATTTTATGCTTCTGGTGGGAGAAAAAGAACATTCACTCAGGTGAGGTTTTCTTGATCTAGGAAAACTAGCTTCTAGAGTGGCTGCAGCCATGGCTGGTGAAGGGACCAAAGTCATATTTGAGTGTTTATCTCCTGTTCATTCACAGACTCCACTAACAGTCCAAATGATGTTTCCAAAATCACTGCAGAACTGGACAAAGGATCAAGAGCTTGTTTCAAGGGAGTAAAGCATGGAGTTTTAAAAGGCTGAGATAAAAATCAATAAGGGAATAGAAAAAAAGAGGTCAGGAACAAGGGAACAACCACACAGGCTGTTTTCCTTCTAACATTTGAAACTGTCAGGCTTCCCTTCTTACCCTTCCTTATGTGGTTTAATAAAACATAAGACAAAGGTGCAATTCTCCAATCCTCAATCCCATGACATCTACCTGACCTACCATTTAGAAAGCAGCAAGAACCTCCACTCTCACTCATTGTATTTGGGGTCTGTACAGGACTGCATTCAAGTTATCTGAAGGCTTCCAGACCATAAGTGGTTGTGGACAAGATAGGACTCAAAGTTCACAGACCCTTCTTTTTGGGTTTCCAGATTGTCAGAAACCATAAATATTAGAAAACATAAAGAACTATCTTCAAAGCTGTCCCTTCCAATAGAGCAGAATTTGCAAAACTTAGAGGACCTCAGGATCTCCCAGAAGGCTTGTTCAAACACAGATCTTGGGGCCTGTGTCCAGAGTTTCTAATTCACTAGGAGCCTGAGAATTTTCATTTCTAACAGGTCCCCAGCTTCTGCTGTTGCCTGTCTGGGAACCATACTTGGAGAATTTCTGCAATAGGATGACTAGGAAGACAACTGCAGAGCAAAAAGTAGAGGTTCTGCCACACCTGAGTGCCGCATGAATAAGGAAACTAAATATCAAAGGCATTTTTTTTAATGTTCACAAGTTCACACAACTATCTTTAATAACAATTCACAGAAGCAGTTGTGTCCTTTGACCATTGTCCTTACCCTATCAGGTATGTGCTGTCATTACAGGCATTTTACAGATGAGGAAACCGAGAGCCAGAAAGCCTATGTATCTGCCCCAATGTCACACAACTGTCTCTTTTTCAAAGAGAAAATCAGAGTATAAACTCAGGTCTCTGTAACTATCAGTTATACCTGTTTTGATTCATTATGCCATCCTCACTTTCAGGAAAACCACAGTTCCAGCCCTATTCGTTGACAGAGGCAGCACACTTTAAAACTTGCAAAGGAAACTATAAATAGGATTGCAAAAACCAAGTTCTACCACCTATACCATGTTAAGATCAAGGTATTGCATTTCCCTATGTTTGAGGAAAAACACATTAAATATGTTAAAGTTAAGCATGCTAAACACTTAGAACTAAGTATTCTAAAAAGGAGAGCTGCTCACGCTTCCACTAAAGTAGTTCCACACATAATCTGGTGGACCAGTGGTTGGGCCATGCGTTGGGCTGGCATCGGTGGATCCAAGTTCTCATCTTGACCCAACCATTCACTGATTATAAGGACTTTGTGAAAAGAAACATTTAGCTCTCATTTGGGGCAGAGGCACATGCAAGATTTGTATAACTGCTACCATGGGATCATTTTGAAAGTAGATTTCTATGTAATATATGTGTTTGTGCACATTATATGTATTTACATACATGTGTATATACATACATAATATGAACATTTGCATATGTAAGTGTAAGTTATTTTAAAGTGCCAAACCTCCAAAATGTCAGATATTGCTGTATTATAATACTATGAAATTTCTGGGTCTCCAGTTATAAATTGGATATTTTAGTTAAATTTCGAAGAGAGAGGCACAGGACAAGAGTGATTTATCAAATGCAGAACCACTGTGCACAAATTGGCACTTTCTCCTGTTTTCTATAAACTCATTCTGTGTTGGTGTTAATTTTTTATTAAACTTGCACAAACTTTATTTAATTTCCCTGATTCTAGTCTCCTTTATCCTTTAATCCTTTCTCCAAATCTTTGTCACTAGGTTAGTTTTCCTTGAGCACTCTTTTCAAATTGCAATTCTTCCATTGGAATATAATAATTGTTTCCTATTCCCTCATACATAAAACAAAATTCTTTTATGTGTGTGGCAGTCACAATCCTAAAAGTTCCTCAATTTCCAATTCTTCTTTCTCCTAGCAACACAGTTACACTATGTTATCCAGCCTCCTTTAGTGTGAGGTATCTCCCCATGACTGACTTACCATAATGTGAATGGAGTGCTGGACACTTCCTCCAAGCCTGGACCTTAGGACATCCTTTGCATTCCTCCATGTTCTCTCTCTTAGCTTATCTGTAACCAAATGCAGAAGATCAAGTGTGGACTTGATCAAGAAGGTAATATAGCCCTAGCATATAGCGAAGCCACTACACGTAAGGAAATGGGATCTTCAGTATTTGAGTGGAACAAAGACTCCCTCCGTCATTGCAGATTCACATTGAACTGTGATATGAGTGAAAAATAACCCTTTATTTCATTTATGACTGGAGATTAAAGAATTTACCTAAGCTAATTAATAGAGTATATCTTCCATGGCCCTCTCTAACTGTCCCCACCATGACTATGTACTTATTCTCTTGGACAACTCTGTAGCATGGATCGCCTTCTAAAGATAAGGCTAGTTTCCCATGGCCTCCTGCAGCAACTACACTATTATATAGGTCTTTGCTGCCATTGTGCCTTCAAGATTGAATGATCTCTTCCCACTCTGCATTCCACATGCTTTCTATCACTCAGATACTAATTTAATATACATCTATCCTGTGGAAACTTCTCTTATTATTTAAACCCACGTGATCCTGTTATTCATTCAGTCCATTAATTTTTTTTCACCAAATGTAAATTATCAGTAATGAGCTAAGTTGTGAGCTCCCAAAAATCACTAAGTAAAAAATTTATGATATGATGTGCAATGTTGTTATGAAACCACATACAGAATGCTCCTAATCCAATCAGAAAATATTATTTAGGGTGACATGCCACTTGAGCTGAGAAGCTAATTCTAAAATATAAGTAGGTATTAGGCAGAAAACATACAGAGAAGTGAAGTGTATCCCTGACTTAAAGAACAATATATACAAAGGCCGAGAGATGACAGCACAGTCACCAAGAGCAGAGTGTAGTGTAAGATGGATAGGGTGCCAGGACATGAGTCGAGACGGCCATTCAGTCATTCAGTAATGACTATAATTTGCCAGGGACTCTGCCAAACTCCAGGGGTATGAAAATAAATAAAATCGAATCTCTGCTCTTTATGGTCTTATTCATAGTCTAATTAGAGAGAGACAAATAATCACAGCAGAATGTGAAAATGTAATAACCATTTTATCTTATTTTATTATATACAAAGTGCTATGGAGACAAAAAGGAAGCAAGGGTGGGGAAAAAGCAGGGTCAGGAAAGCTGTCAGGGAATACATGATCTTTGAGCTAATTTTTCAAAAGGAGAAGGAATTTGTGAGAGAAAGGAAGAAGTAAAACATTTTGGGCAAAGAGGGCATGATAATACAGGCATGGGGATTACCACACCAAAAACAAAACAAAACAAACAAACAAACAAACCCAAACAAAAACCTCATGCGTATATTAGCAAGTGAGTTTCTCTTTTTGAAAAAATGTTTCGAGGCGCCTGGGTGGCTCAGTCGGTTAAGCATCCAGTTTTGTCTCAGGCCATCATCTCATGGTTCATGAGTTTGAGCCTGGGTCAGGCTGTGTGCTGACAGCTTGGACCCTGGAACTTGCTTCAGATTCTGTGTCTTCCTCTCTCTGCCCCTCCCTTACTTGTGTGTGTGCACACGCGTGCACTCTCTCTCTCTCTCTCAAAAATAAACATTAAAAAAAAATTTTTATTGATTTGTTTATAGAGCGAAAGTAGGGGTGGCGGGGCAGAGAAAGAATCCCAAGCAAGCCCCACCCTGTCAGAACAGAGTCCTACTTGGGGCTCCATCTCACAAACCAGGAGATCATTACCTGAATGGAAATCAAGAGTTGGATGCTTAACCCACTGAGCCACCCAGGTGCCCCAGTAAGTGAGTTTTTAAGACCAGGGCTTGCCAGGCAAATGTGGACATGGAAGGAAATAAAACAAACAGGTAGATACTGACCAAGCTCTTGAAGATTAGTAAATATCACCCCAAGAGTTTGAATTTATCCTTCAAGTCATACAAAATATGGAAGTGCTATAAGCAGAAGAGTGATATAATTGGATTTGCATTCCAGAAAGATCTTTAGGATGAAAGTGCACAGAATGGAAAGCAGAAAGGCAGTCTGGAAAGGGACATTTCACACCTGATTATATTCTTATTTGCATTATTTTCAGTATAATGTTTTAGTGTCTTGTCTATTCAACTTGTTAATCTCTCTAAGGATAGGAGATAATGATGCTTTTTTATTTCTGCGACCAAAGAGCACAAAGTAAGGCACATTGCTTTTCGGTAAAATTATATTGATTAAATGTTTGATTAAACTTAACTTTGAGCCTAGACTCCTGTTGAGTGGAGAAAGATTTCACTGCTGCCCTGCAGGAGAGAAGCAGCTGTATTATTCTCCTTTGAATAGATATCTTAACCTGTCCAGAAAGGGGAAATAACTACATCCGTACAAAGGAGGTGTTGGGAAGTTTAATTAGCCAGTGTTTATAATCTTCTTTGAAGCTGAAAAGTGCTAATTATGTTTTTCCCACTTTAAGACTCTGAGTCACATGGACCATATCTTAAGAGCTTCTGAGTTAGGAAAGTTTTTACCTACATAAATTGAGCTGAGTAGCTTTTGCAAACACATATTCCAGCAAGATAACCTTAGGATTGACCAAATAACTCTATGTAAGGTAAGAGGTTTATTAGGTAAGTTTAAAAGAAAACTTGCTTGCTATTAATATCATCAAACCAACAAAAACCACCAAAGGAATGTTGCTTCATGAAGAGTTTTCCTTTCCTGTAGGTATCCTCTGCTGCTTACCTTTGCCCCTACTTTAATAGACTCAGTGTCATAGCTTTCCATGCAATCCAGTCATGGACCTCTTAATCCTTCACATCTAAGCATGGTGGAAAATTAACTTACAATTTATTGAGGAGAGGTAGATCTAGAAGTAATATGCAAATCAACTCAGGGGAATCTTATGGAAGGCCATTGTGCCTATTCATGCCCAGTGTCCATGCAAGACAGTTACCTGGCCCTATCACCAAAGAATGTCTTCAAGCCTATTTTAGTCCTTCAAATCCAAAACTAAAGACCCTAAAACTGAGATACTAAAGTTTCCCCCCTTATATATCAAAGTTCCATTTTCTCCATTTTTTTCAGTTACTGCTTTTTCAGATGATTTACACTGGGAATATCCATTTTCTTCAGAGGAAAGCTTATTCCCTACTAATAGGTACATGGTCTTACTGTATGGCTTTAATATACCAACTATTTAAAAATATAACCCCAAAGGATCAATATTCATATAAAAGACACGATGGGTGTCAGATTGCAATGAGTATAGTCAATGAATCAAACATTTTGGGAAGTGCCTAGAGCAACCTTGAGGTTATTTGTGTTCAAATGTGTATCATCTGAAAATGGTCTTTGATGGAAACAGATGCTTACATATTGGAGACCATACCCCAAAGGAGCCAATAACTGTGAATGACATTGATAATATTTACTGATCAAGTGTTAGTTATATGCTAAGCACTGATTTATGTGCTTTGCATGTACTTGCCCAAGACTGTTCATTTCCTAGGTGGAACCTTCTCAAATAGGCTGTTTGAACCAAGGGTCTCTCCACTTAACCACTGTAGTCATGTTTCTCAGACTAGGGCATCCAACAGTATGCGAGGGGTAAACACACCCCAGATAAACAGTTTATCTTCTTAGAATCAACTTAATCCAAGGGTCAGTAATGGAATTGTATCAAAAATTTACCTAAATTTTTCATATAAAATATAATATTCCAGGATATTTGTGGCAGAGTGTTTCTAACTATGGGCCCGCCCTCTTGTACACTCATCTCTGTTGTTATCATACTTCGATGAAAAGTTTGCAGAGTCACATACTCTTCTGTAATAATGCATACTGAGGTTTCTCTGGATGTCATTTAGCCAAACCATTCATTTATCACCTTTTGCATTCCAAGTGTATTGCTGGGATACAGTTTACCATGGGAGGAGGATTTGGACAGTTGTAACTTCACCCAATCCTGGAATTAAGAGCATTAATTAATAAATGTTATCTCTTCCAATACCAGAAAAACAAGAATAAAGAAGGATTAATACACACATGTGTATGTGCACTCATAGGCCACCTACTTAGTAAAATAGGCAAAGAGAAAGAAACCCCCAGGAAGGTAACACATCTTGATACCTTGTACTCTGTTGTACACTCATAGAAAGGTAAATGACAGAACCATGTATGCTCAAAAACACCATTAGATTGCGTCATTTAGTTATCATGGAATTAAATCCTTGTTCAGCTCTCAAGGTTTTTACTGCTCAGATGATTGTTCTTGAACAAGAGATTGGCAAGAATGCCCTGGTGGAGAATGGCATTTACTTAGCAGTCCATGTCTTAACTTTACTAGAATCCTTAGTGTTTAAATCAAACTGTCCTGTATGAGAGGTTGAGACTCCCTGCCCTATTTATTTTGGTGGCTCTGTTTTCCAGTCTTAACAATTTTCTGGTAATAAACCTTCCATTAAATTTATTAGGCTGTGTGTCAGTTTTATATTTTGGAGACTATATTTGTTGAAAATGAACTCTAGGATTCTCTGCTGGCTGGAATAATTCTTGAACTCTGATTACTAGGCCATGTCAATGGTCTGTTATTTAGTGCCATACCACTTTGTTTCAATTGATTTGCAGTTGTTACTAGGGTTCTGCTCAATTTCATTTTTGTATGCTTATTTGCATTAGATTCAGGACTTGATTGAGGGAATGAAAACCTGGGATGGAGTTATAGTTATCTTCTTGGGAATTTTCTCCCTTCTTACATTCCAAGTTTAGTCAAGGGATATACTTTGCAATGGCAAGTGGAGATGGGGGAAGGAGGATACAGCAGGAACTACCCAGGAAAGAGACGGTAGATTTGATTTCCTAATATTTCTTCCTCCTCTCAAATATCCCCATGCTTTTTTGCTAGTTTTCTGCCATTTCTTGAAATGCATATCATAGTTATCTGGAGAAAGAGAAGAAATCAAACAATATAATACTTAGTCAGATACATTCCTTCTGGCATTTGACAAATATAATCAAGCAACCTAGATTTTCTACATTTGCTTTTAGTGAAAATTCCAGTTTAGAGCTCATTTCTTTCTTTGTACATCACTGAAGGCATCCAAGAGTAATCAACAGAGTCCGTATTCCTGCCGTTTTGATTCTAGTCCTCCAAAATCTCACCAACTGTGCCCATGTGTCTGGAGTCTCCAGAGCTGGCAGGTAGTATCTTAACTGACTACATCACCATCAATAGCATGGTTTGAAAGTCTTTCATTCAGTGATGAATGAATCTGCACCATTGACCATACCATCTCAACTCAGTCTACTCTTCATTTACTTTGCTTTATTTCTTATTCCAATATTTGTATTGGGTGGGAATATATTAGAATCAAATTAAAGAAATAGGCTCAAGCTAAGACAAGCCAAAAGAGGGTGAAGGTTGTTATTCAGGACATGCTTTTCCTAGGACAGAAAAAAAGCCAGTTCTCAGGAAGGGACTACAATTATAAAATAGAAAGTTATTAGAATGTTTTCTCTTCTCTCATCTTTGATCCTTTGCCTAAGAACAATTACTGGCTTTCTATCTGCAGATCAGACTACATGATCTCTTAAAATACCATTTAGTTCGCTGAATTTGTAAGCCCTCTAACTTACAGAGAGTCTGAATCAGATAACTATTTGATCCGGAAGTACTGGTATCATATAGACCATCCCAAATCTTTTTTTTTTTTTTTTTAACTTATTTGTGTAGTTGAATGCATCACCCACAGCAAACTGTACTTTAGTGGTGAATCCCATCAAACAACATTGAATCAGTAGTTTTCATGAGGCTGAAGAGAGCCATGAACTTCCATCTCTGCAGATTTCACAACCCAATAATCTTAATATATCTACATGTATTAGGGGGCAGATATTAACTTACTCTCCCAAAGAGTGTTATATTGGGATCAATATTTCATTAGCACTCTCCAGAGCTAATGATTAAGCCATGTACCAGCTGGACCCAATTCCCTGCTGTGAGTCATTGACATTTGCACTGTGGCCTGTGAGGTAATCTGCCCTTTTAAAGGAATGAGAAAGGTTAACCCAGACCCTTGTAAACCTTTATCAATGACTTAACATCATTAAAATTTACCCAGTCCATTTTGTGGCAGTCAATCAAACATAAAAGTCCCTAAAGTAGTAGGCCCTTAATTTTTTAAATGAGAAAATCAAGCCAACAATTTCTTGAAAAGTGTTTAAATATCTAATATGTGCCCCCAGACAATACAAGGTGCTATGGAAGATACAGACAAAAAAAAAAGATACCTGCTGCATACCCTCAAGAAACTTACTGACTAAATGGGAAGTCAGATTAAAACTCAAGAATAACCTAAGATTTTAAGTATTAACTAATAACCACAAAGAGGAAATAAATGAAAACTACAGTCAAATGGAAAGTGTTTTTTTTTTTAACCTTTCAAAAATTATATCTGATGTGCTTTGCATCAGGAAAGCAAAGAAAATACAAACAAGATAGATGGGACTTGGGCTGCATTTCTAAAGATTTATAAAATTTGTGATAGGTTGGAAAGAATGAGGATCACTTTTGCTTTGTCTAGAGAGAGAGGGGAAGGGATGAGGGAACTGGAGCAGAGAGAAAGAAAAGAAAGAAAAGAAAGAAAGAAAGAAAGAAAGAAAGAAAGAAAGAAAGAAAGAAAGAAAGAGGAAGGGAGGGAGGGAGGGAGGGAGGGAGGGAGGGAGAGAGGGAGGGAGGGAAGGAAGGGAGGGAGGGAGGGAGGGAGGGAGGGAGAGAGGGAGGGAGGGAAGGAAGGGAGGGAGGGAGGAAGGAAGGGAGAAAGGAAAAGAAACCGGAGCTGCACAAAATAATTTTTCATCCAGATATTTCTACACACCTGAGTCTGACTGGTAAAATTTGGGGAAAAGAAGTCATTGTGTGAGCCAGAACTGAAAAATGACTAGCAGAACCTGTGGAAGTGAGAACCAAAACAATAATTTGCATAGGTGTGAGAGAAATCCTGTTTCTAGTGTTTAGGGAGAAGCTAGAGCCATCAATGTGAAATCTCACAGGTGCATCTTGCCTCCCTAACAACACTTTTCCTCTCTGTGCACACACTGCAGGTGTGTACAGATCTAGGTTCCAACAGGTCGACTTTTCTTTCTACCACAGCTTTCCCTCCCAAGCATTGCTCCTGCTACTGAGATAACTACTAGGTTGTTCTTGGCAGCTTCCAAAACACTTGCATCTTCTGAATGTTTCATCCACAGGCTTCCACACCTCCCACTGGGCATCAGCTAATTTTTCATTTGCCCAAGCCCTCAGAATGACAGGTCCCACAATTAGCCTTCCCAGAGGCTTCCTTCTTCCTTGGCAGTAGGTGTGGTGAATGTCAAAATCCCATCCTGTTAGCAAACTCAGTTTAGTATTAAAAGCTTTGTCTATGACAGCAAACAAATGTTTGGGGGCGTGGTGGGGCAGAAGTATCTTAAGAAGGAAAATGACTGGGCCATTTGTTTCATCCAAGTGTGAAGTGTTAGAGAAAAATCTTATCTAGTCCAGCCCCATCATTTTATTGAAAAAGAACATGGAAACCTGAGAGGCAAAGTGTCTAATCCAAGATTTGACAGAAAGTTAGTGACAGAGGTAGTTTTGGCTCCTCACTGGGAAATTGTAAGCCCTTGTAAGACAAAAGCCATGATTTATATATCTTTGAAGCTCCACAGTTCCTAGAATGGGGCTTTGCCCATAATAAATGGTAAGTAAATGTTTTGGAGAAAGACAAGATAATCCGAGGATTGATTCTAAACCAAAATTCTCAGTGTTGTCAATTCCTAATTTCTTTTTCGTTAATTCAATTTTTCCTCTATTATTTATCATCTAGGGTTTATATTTCATGTACTTTTTACCTATAATGTTCAATTTCTCTTCAAAATCAAGACACTTTCCTCAATTAAGATGAATACTTTATTACCTCCTTTCTTCTGCATATCTCTTTTATCCCTTTCAGATGGTTCCTAACTCATTACCACCCCTTTCTGTATCCTAAACACTGAACTCTCTGTACAGTGTCATTGGGTGTCTTCAGATGAACTGATTATCCAACTATTATTGAATGAAATGTTTGATGCTAAGAAATTAAATTAATCAGTTATGAATTACATACTGTGTATTCTTCAGTATTAACCATTTGAGGAATATAGCAAGCCAAAGAAATACTCCTTGCATTCAGAAAGCTTTTTATTCATTTTTATTCATTTGATTGGAGAAAAAATTAATGAAGATTCAAATGACAACATAAAAAAGCACAATAGATGACATAAAACAAAATATGATTGATTTCTATACAGACAACAAATGCTATAGTAGTAAATCCTGTGGAATAAAATGGGACAGTCTCCTGGAATAGAAGAGATATGAGATGAGCTTGTGGATCAGACTTAGCAGAAAGAGGATGAGATTTTTCTGTGTGAAAAGAAAATTGGGACAAAGCTTTGAAGACAGATATCCACCTATAAGTTATAAGTAGGTGTTAGTGAGTAGACAAAAGTGGTTAGAACAAAGGGCATATATCAGGAAGAAAGATGCAGAGGCTGATAGTCCAGGAGTTTGGGGCCTTGAATTTTGAGATATGTGCTTAAGCCAGCTAGCAGTCACTAAGTGATGTTGGTCTCCAAGGGCTCATGTTCTCACTGGGGAGACGGACATGCACATAGAGAATTTCTAAGATTAATTTGATGACGTATGGACTCGAAGGAAATTAGGTGGTACTGAACCAACCTTAAAAAAATAGTTGCTCATAGGCCAATATGACCAAGAAAGACTTCAAGTAAGCTAAAATTTGAATTGGTATCCAAAGGGCAGTGAGAATCTGGATTAGCAGTGAGAGAATAGGAGACTTTTTACAGGGAGAAAAAAAAGAGAGTTTCTGACTTTAAAAATTTGTATTTGTTAAGTTGTTTTTCTCACCCCTGATATTAAGTGGAAATAAATAAAAAGCTTTTGTTGTTCAAAAATTGTATCAAATATATTTTCTACCCTGAGAGAGGAGAATGCACGCATGGTAAATTTTAGAGCTATGCTGTTTGTGTTTATGAAGACCTCACTGCAGAATATATGCTCTACTAAATTTCATCTCTTTTTTGCAATTAATAATTATTGATTTTTAAAATGTCACCTCAACCAAACACTAAATATTTAAGAAATATAGATGGTGGCTGCTTAATTATGAGATCCCTATATGCTTCTGTTTTCTCTGTATTCAAGAACCAATTAAAGGAACAAGCAGTTTGTACTCTTGAGTCCACCTGAAACAATCACTATAAGAAAAAAGAAAAGTCATATCGAAGGGCATGATTTGAAACTTATTCTTGGCATGAAGCTAATATAATACTGTTCTTGCACAATCTGAGGGGGTTGATGGGACTACTTTCCCTTTACTAATATTTTTTGTAGATTCCAGGGGTTATAATATCCTTGTGTCCCTATTTTGTTTGTTTGTTTGTTTTTTTTAATAGGGGATTCAGGAAGATTTAAGAAAATGCCATTTTTCCCACTATCATCCCAGAATCCTCCATTATTGCTATTCTATGAAATAGTAGGTAGCTAGTTTTGAGTGGTATGGTTAGAAGGAAATCCCTTTTTTATTTGAGATACGTAGTAAATAATACTTAAAGAAATCTCATACGGTTTTTGCAGTTCTAGATATATGCTCTTTAGATCAGAAAAAAAGTAAATATAAAGTTTAATTATATCAATGAGTCCTTAAAGAAGAAAGCCAAAGAAATGGAATAGTACTAAAAAAAAGATAATTCAAGAAGACTTTCCAGAGATACATTTTATTGCCTGAATTAGTCTAAGCATGGCAATGAAATATATAATGTATACTTTTATAGGGAAAAGAAATAACTAGGCAATGTAAAAAAATAGGGATCATTACCAGAAAATATAGCTTGTAAAAATGATTCAGAAAAAATTCAGTTACAATGGGTAAAAAGCTTTTGTAATTTAAGAGTTTGAAATGTATTTGTTTTTATATTTAAATGAATTTATTTTATTCATAATATATTAATATATTCTTATATGAGGATTAGAAAAATCTCTAGAATAATAAAATTATAAATTTCATATAATTTCCTGGATGTAAGTATACCATAAGGAAAACTGAGTATACAACTGTGTTCCCTTGACTAAAATCATAGGCCAAAATTTAGTTAAAGATACTATATGGATCCTTTCAAAGTTATGATAAGACATAGCCAATGAAGTAAGAATATTTGCTTAAGAAAACAGATAAATTCCCCTCTCCCCATAAAATTGTCATGTTGACTTTGATTTTCACTCCTCCACGTAAACAACTTGGAAATCATCATACCAGTTCTTGAAACAACAACAAAAACAACAAAAATTGAACAAGCTGAAAATTAACTACTTCTGTTGAACTCCTCAAAGAACTGAGGTATCCAGCAGGCCAAAAATCTAAAAAGAGAGATAAAATACTGAGAGTAACAGGCAAGAAACCCTGGGCCATAAACTAGTGGGAACAATTCAATGGTCATTTTTATAAGTTGGTAGGGCTGAGTATGGACTAGCATGAAAGAAAAAACTCCTGAGGGCTGCATTCCTAGGGGAGGGTAGCACATTTTTGTAGGTTTTAACTCTTTTAAGTGTTTCCATGTGAACCAGCAATTACACTCTTTGGTATTTACCCAATTGATTTCTAAACTTATGTCCACATAAAAACATCCACACAAATGTATAGAGCAGCTTTATTCATAATCATAAAAACTGGGAGCAACCAGACATTCTCTAGGTGAATGGATAAACAAACTGTGGTATACTGGTGCAGTGGAATATCATATTTAGTGTTAAAAAGAAATGAGCTAGCAAGGCATGAAAAGAAATGGATGGATCCTAAATTTCCAAGTGAAAGAAGCCAAACTAAAAAGACTGTGAATTGTATGAGTCCAAGTATGACATTCTGCAAAAGGTAAATCTATAGAGACTATAAACAGATTGATTATTTCAGAGATTCAGAGGAAGGAATTTGAATGGCATGTGACTTTGTTCAGAGTGGCAAAACTGTTCTAGGCAATGTGGATACATGCCACTATGCATTTGGCAAAATCCATTGAACTTTAAAACATAAGAGTGGATGCTAATGTTTGTATATTTAAAAATTCATTTATGAGGTCAGAGGAATCACAGGATGGAGTGCAGAATGTGACAAAACATATAACTGTATTACAAATGTATGAAATGACTGCACTGAAAGGGATATGGGGGACAATGTGCTGCCTTAAGTCACTTTAGAAATGAAAGGAGTGTATAAAGCTAAAGGCAAAATAAATAATATAAGAACTGTGCTGGCTGGTAAAGTTGTTTCTCATTGGAATAAAGGTTAACAGTTTTGATACCTCTATACTGTTAATAGCAAGTATCCAATATAGATTTGAACACGTAAATAAGTGGATGGAGAGTGATGGAAGCTAGGTGTCTCACTGTTGGAGTGGAGGTTTATACACAGGTATTAGGAAAAGGCTAGAATGATAATATGGTAATGGGTTAAAATTGGAAATATCATTGTGAACTCATGTTGAGTTGAATATTGATACAGATAATTGCATATAGAAATATTTATAGATATGTGTATTTATTTTTTTAATTTTTTAGTGTTTCTTTATTTTTGAGAGACAGAGACAGAGACAGAGAATGAGCGTGGGAGGGGCAGAGAGAGAGGGAGACGCAGAAACTGAAGCAGGCTCCAGGCTCTGAGCTGTCTGCACAGAGCCTGATACGGGGCTCGAACCCACAAACTGTGAGATCATGACATGAGCCAAAGTCAGATGCTTAACCACCTGAGCCACCCAGGCGCCCCTAGATATGTGTATTTATATCAGCTAGTATATATATACATGTTTCCTTGTTCTGAGGGAGTCTAAAAACAACAACACCACAATAGAAGTAAGCATACCTATTGCTCACATTGTAGTTTGTAAACTCATCTGCCAATAAAAAGAACCAGGGCTCATTGGAGAAATGGCTGGCACTAGGATGAGGTCAGGAAATTTACAAGATGAGCCCAGAGCATCTTAACAGTGTTAGAAAGAAAGGAAGTGCTAAAAAAAAATGATGGAGGTATGTCCAAGGGATATAAGAGTCATTGAAAGAGCTCCCAGTAGCTAAATCTGGAACAATTTGAGCAACAAAATAAATAGTGTGAGGTTATAGCCCAAAATATAAAACAAACACCCATGAATTCATACTGATATAAATAAATAATTGAATAAAATAAAAACAAATGGAGAGGAAAGGAAATCTTCCACACAGAAGAATTCCAAATAATTTGTGTAGACACTTTCCCCTGAAAAAGGAGGAGCATAATTACCCATTCCTTAAGTGTGGGCCATGCATAGTGACTTCCTTCCTGTGTAAAAAAGGACAAAAAAAGGAGTAATTTCACACTGGAGAAAACTGACAAGCACTACTTCAGCTAGGCTATCAAAGTCAACATCAACACGATAAGTCATGTTGATAGTTTATGCTCTTGATATGATGGCATGAGAATGTCACTTTACCTCTGTAGTTCTCCTCCCCAAAACCCATAATTCCAGTCTAATTGTGAGAAAATTGTCAAACAAATCCAAATTGAGGACACTCTACAAAATATCTGATCAGTACTCTTGAAGTTCGTCAAAACCAAGGATAGTCTAAGAACCAACAGAACCAACCTGTTGGTTCTGTTGGTTTCTGTTCACAACCAACAGAAATCTAAAGATGAATGATTACTGAATGTATTGAGGTATCTTAAATAGGATCAGAGAACAGAACAAAAGGACAGTAGGTAAAAACTAAGCTATATGAATAACAAATGGACTGTAGTTAATAATAACATACCAGGATCAATTCCTTACAACATACGCATTCTAATAATGTAGTATGTTAAAGATAGGGGAAACCTAGTGAAAGGTTTATGGAATGTTGTATTATCATTATTTTTTCTGTAAATCTTAATTATAAAAAATGAAATCTATTAAGAAAAAATGTTTGACATGTTTTGTCTTAGTATGGGAAGGTTCATCAGTTTGCCTGAGTCCCCAATTACCGCTTCCTGGAATAGAGACACATTAAGCACTCATAACAAAGGTTGTAGTAGGGAGAGACACATACTCATCCACACACATGCACACACACACACACACACACACGAAATAGGGTTGTTAGTGACAAAAGAAAGCTCAATAAAAACGGGAGAACATGTAAGATGTGTTGCCTTTATTTTCTTCTCCACCCAAGGAACCCACATAGTTCATCTTCCATAGCTCCTGTCTTCTTCTTCAAAAAAGTGGTCTTATAAGCCAAGTATCCTGATTTCTATTTGAGTGTATTTCAATACATCCTAACATATACAAACCATTTAAGTTCCAGCTCACAGAATGGTTTATACTTTCACTTCTCTAGAATGTCTAATATTAGAAACTCATTTACTTTATGGGAGTTCTTTAATACTTGGATAAGAAAAGTAAAGCATGTCTTGCCCCGGGCCAGTAAATAAGTGACAATCTGCAAATTTAATATAAAAATGATTAATTTTCATAGATAGTGGTGTAGTCCAGTAAAACCTTGTAAAATGCTCTATTAAATAGGTGAAAGAAATAAAAACTTAATGAAAGATTTATTTATAGAACTTTATTTTTTAGAATAGAGAATGATTTTGTTCTAAAGCTGGGAAGAATATTTGACACTGGTTTTTATATTTTAAAAAAGCAAAGCCATACTTATTTATTTAGAGGAACCATTTTTAATGAATCCATTCATTTTATTTATGCAGCTAAAGGGGTAATCCTACTGACCTTCACTATGAAAAGAGCTAAGTATTTTTCCATTTTAACATTGTCAATTTCACTTTTTTAAAATAGCCAAATAAAAGCTAACTTTGGTCCAGCAAGAATGAATGACAGTAATTCCAAATAAGTAGAGGATGAAATCATGAGGTTTCATACACTTATGAAGTGTGCAGTAGCATTTCAGTTCATTTCGTCCATTGACAGCTAACCTTCATACTATATTTATTCATTTACTTATTGATTAGTTTCTTCAAGAAAAAAAACCCTTTCATTTAAAAAAACATTTGTTACACTCCTACATAGATCATTCTACCAAAGGGGAGAATGACATTATAAACTAGAGATAGAAAAAAATAACATTATGAGAGATATATCATGTATAATATTTCCAGACAGAGAGAAGTGATAAAGATTTTATTGTTGATTTTATTTACTTGTTTATTTACTTACTGTATTCTTGTTTTATTCACTTTGAGGACTAAAAAAGAATTATGAAAGCACAATGGCAGTCCTTTTAATTTACTGAGTGCACTTTGTCCATTAGAAAAATACTGTCTTCTTTATAGCTTGTGTATAATCATATTCACTTTCCTCACCACAGAAAAGCAAATTCCTCACTACCAAGCACATGTCTTGTCTTAAACTTATTAAGCGAAGCAGGTGGGTGAGATACAATAATAAATTAATGTTTGGTCTTTGCCCCTGGTTCCTCACACATCCCTGGGAATTTTCTGAGTGATAGCAGTGATAAGAGAATCTTTTTTTCTAATAGGGCAACTTTTAGTGGGCCCCTATATAGATTCAGAATGGAGGCTGGTTGCCAGAAAGACCAAGTCTTGCTTAGAATCCTGAAACTTTTAGCCCCAGTCCCCAAATGCCCAGGAAAAGAGAGGTGCTGAGAGGGTGGCACACCCAGAAAGGGTATGGACACTCCACTCATCTTCCCCTGCATCTTGCCCTATGAATCTCTTCCTTTTGGCTATTCTTTCATTGTATCCTTTATAATAAACTAGCAACAGTAACTAAAGTGCTTTCCTGAGTTCTGTGACCCTTTCCCATAAATTACCAAATATGAGGAGGGATTCCCAGGAACCCCTGATTTACAAGGTCAGTCAGATGTATTGGTGAACTTGCAAGTGACAAATGAAGTGGGGAAAGTGTTGTAGGACTAAGCCTTTTAACTTGTAAGATCTGATCCTAATTCCAGGTAGATTATGTCAGATTTGAATTAAATTACTGGACATCCAGTTGGTGTCAGAGAGATGGAGAAGTGGTGTTGGAACATAGTTGGTGACAGGAGGAGAAAAAATGTCTCTGTAGGTCTCCTAAGAACTCAGAACAATTGATCAATTAATCATAAAAGTTACTTGATAGCTACTATGTCAAAAGATTTGTAGATGGTATAGAGAGTATAAATTAGTTTAGATAAAGGCCCTTAAGGGACATCTAGACAGTTTGTGTCCTTGAAAATACATTTAACAAGGAAGCTAATCTATATGAGTTGCCAAATTAATGGCAGAGATGATAAACATCATAGAAATTCCAAGCATATGCAGGTCAAAATCATGAGCAGATGAAAATTAGGAAAATGTTTCCTGGGTTACAGGATCAGGGTATGCCTTTGACTCTCCTCCGGGCTGTACAGAACATGGTCTGCAGTGAACCTCACTCTTCCTCTGAGCAGTGACATCATCATGGATGTCTTCTTCCTGCCAGCTAACCCACATCAAACCTTAGTATCCTGCCTCTATGCAGATAAGGGAATTTTCATTGTCTCATCTGTGCTCTCTCTCTACACACACACACACAAACACGCCTTGAAAGACATACAGACAGAACTTTACAGAAAGAGTTATCAATAAGATTCAAAGTATATGGAGTTGGAGGAGAGGAACAGAAGTGTTGGGTGCAGTTAGGTATTAACCTCCTAATCCAAATACTTCATTGTCTTTGGGATCAGGTGGGAAGCATATGTGGGTGGAGTTAGTTCCCAAGACTGGAAGATTCTCCCATGTGGGTATTTGATAAATTCTTGAAAAGTCTGCCATATGCCTGCCTCCTTTTTAGTTTTGCCATATAAATGGAGCCTGAGTCCTTGAATCCCGTGTAGAAGGCTGCCATCCTAACATCTACATCAATCACTATTGGCTTTCTAAGCAAGGAATAAATTCTTAACAGTGTTAAGCCACTGACATAATGGGTGTAATATAATAATTTATAATAAATATTTGAATAAAATATTTGGCTGACATCCTTGTTCCTGGCACAGAGCTCCTAAAACCCTTGGAATTTCCTGTGATGAGAGTGATAAAAGTATATTTTATTATGTTATGTTAATTTTTGGAAAGCACCTAAGAATGGGGGCTGATTGCCAGTGAGGCCAGCCATGTGTTTAAAGGCTTTGAACCTTCAGTCTTTTTTTTTTTTTTTTATCTTCTAAAGTACTTCTTTAATTTTTTTTTATTTTTTTTAATTTACATCCAAATTAGTTAGCATAGAGTGCAACAATGATTTCAGGAGTAGATTCCTTAATGCCCCTTACCCATTTAGCCCGTCCCCCCCCCCACAACCCCTCCAGTAACCCTGTTTGTTCTCCTTATTTAACAGTCTCTTATGTTTTGTCCCCCTCCCTGTTTTTATATTATTTTTGTTTCCCTTCCCTTATGTTCATCTGTCTTGTCTCTTAAAGTCCTCAGATGAGTGAAATCATATATTTGTCTTCCTCTGACTAATTTCGCTTAGCATAATACCCTCCAGTTCCATCTACATAGTTGCAAATGGCAAGATTTCATTATTTTGATTGCCGAGTAATACTCCATTGTATATATATACCACATCTTCTTTATCCATTCATCCATCAATGGGCATTTGGACTCTTTCCATACTTTAGCTATTGTTGACAGTGCTGCTAGAAACATGGGGGTGCATATGTCCCTTCGAAACATCACCCTGTACCCCTTGGATAAATACCTAGTAGTGCAATTGGTGGGTTGTAGGGTAGTTCTATTTTTAGTTTTTTGAGGAACCTCCATACTGCTTTCCAGAGTGGCTGCTCCAGCTTGCATTCCCACCAACAATGCAAAAGAGATCCTCTTTCTCCACATCCTCGCCAACATCTGTTGTTGCCTGAGTTGTTAATGTTAGCCATTCTGACAGGTGTAAGGTGGCGTCTCATTGTGATTTTGATTTGTATTTCCCTGGTGATGAGTGATGTTGAGCATTTTTTCATGTGTTGGTTGGCCATCCGGATGTCTACTTTGGAGAAATGTCTATTCATGTCTTTTGCCCATTTAATCACTGGATTATTTGTTTTTTGGGTGTTGAGTTTGATAAGTTCTTTACAGATTTTGGATACTAACCTGTTACCTGATATGTCATTTGCAAATATCTCCTCCCATTCTGTCACTTGCCTTTTAGTTTTGCTGATTGTTTCCTTCACTATGCCAAAGCTTTTTATTTTTATGAGGTCCCAGTAGTTCATTTTTGCTTTTGTTTCCCTTGCCTCTGGAGACGTGTTGAGTAAGAAGTTGCTGCAGCCAAGATCAAAGAGGTTTTTGCTTGCTTTCTCCTCAAGGATTTTGATGGCTTCCTGTCTTACATTTAGGTCTTTCATCCATTTTAAGTTTATTTTTGTGTATGGTGTAAGAAAGTGGTTGGAACCTTCAGTCTTACCCCCAGACCTCCAGCAGGGAGGATAGTGGGGCTGGAATCAGCCACCAATGGCAATGACTTAATCAACTATTCCTATGTAATGAAGCCCTCATAAAAACACAAATGGATGGGGTTCAAAGGGCTTCTGGGTTGATGAACTTGTGGAGGTGCTAGAAGAGTGATGTACCCTTCGCAAGCGTGGAAGGTCTGAACTCCTTCCCCATACCTTGCCTTATGCATCTTTTCCATTGGGATTGCCTGAGTTACACCTTTTTATAATAAACCGATAATACAGTAAGTAAAAGGGTTAAGTTCTGTGAGCCACTCTAGCAAAGTAATTGAAACCAAGGAGGGAATAATAGGAACCTCCTATTTATAGCCTGTTGGTCAGAAGCACAGGTAACCACCTGGACTTATGATTAGCATCTGAAGTGAAGGCAGTCTTATGGGACTAAGCTCTTAGTCTGTGGGATCTAATGCTATTTCCAGGTATATAGTATCAGAATTGAGTTCACTGCTTGATGATGTAGAAAACACGCACACACACACACACACACACACACACACACACACACACCAGAATTGGTGTCAGAATTGGAGTTTTGTTTGTACTAGTAGTTAGTGTTACTGAACTAAGTAATAAATAAATGGAAAATAGAAGCTAGGTATTGTCATAATAAAAACCTATAATTTGTGGTATTAGTTTATTGTTAGACAGTAAGCAATAAGAAAACAAACAGTAGTCTGGCAGCAGAATATTTGGTAAAACTGCCATGTGCAATAACTTGGACGGAAGATCTTGCCCACTGAGCTTGTGGCTTTAGGGAAGGTGGTTGGAAAGATTCAGTAGGATAGTGAATTGTCTTCTAATCATGATCTTTAACAAAGTATTATAAGGAAGAGTTCAGGAGAGAATTGGCTGGTTTTCAAATAGAGGTTGAGGAAGGATCAAAGCCAAAGAAAAGAGCTTTATAGGTTTGAAATAATAAGGAACATCCAGACCATAACAGGAAGAACTGTAGGCATAATTACTGGCATATGAGAAAGTCTTGAAAAAACACATCTAGTGCCTGCTAATATTGCCAATAAACTTATTACCAAAGAATTCAAGCCTGGACTAAAACATGGTTTAGTTTATCAAGTCATTAAACAAGTTGAGTACTCAGTTACATTATCAGAAAGAGGGCTATAAAAACTGCAGCCTCTGAAGAAGAAAGATCCCAAACACCCTGTGTTACTGTGGTCAAGAAGGATAATGAGCAAAGAAAACCTTCTCAGACATGTAAGGCGGGACCCTGGACAAGAGAAGTCTCCAAGAAAGGAGGCCTAATCAAGGCATTTCCCCTACTTTTGCAAGGAAGGGCCCTGCATAATTATATCATCGGGACTGAATATATGTTAAGAAAAGTGGATTACTTTTCTTACCTCTTCTTAGTAGGAAATAGAACCTATGGAAAAATCCTATAAAACTGAAAGCAGTCTTAATCTCTAAATAAGTACATGAAAGGTCTCCTGCCAAATGCCTACCTTGGACTTTGGATACATAAGAACTTTTATTGAGATTTTGTCATTGATTTGTTATAGAAGCAAATATTACCCTAAACAGTAAAAAAGAGATAAAGAGTTAAATAGAAAATAAAAGCATGTAGACAGCAGCATGGAGGTGGACAAGCTCATGAGGTTGTCAATAAGACTGAATTAACCAGTCTTATTTGGAAAAAATGATAAGATATTTAAGTTCTTAGTTTAAATGTGAATGTGATGACAGTTTTTGGGTTCAAGCCCCACATTGGGCTCTGTGCTGACAGCTCGGAGCCTGGAGCCTGGTTCGGAGTCTGTGTCCCCCTCTCTCTCGCTGCCCTTCCCCAACTTGTGCTCTTTCTCTCTCACTCTCTCTCTCTCTCTCTCAAAAATAAATAAACATTAAAAATAAATGTGAATATGATGAGGAAGTCAGGATATGTTACTACTTATAGATATGTTAGGTTGAATTAATGTTATTTTTTAAGGATTTTTTAGGTTTATTTATTTTTGAGAGAGAGAGAGAGCACAAGGGGGGTAGGGGCAGGGAGAGCAAGGAAGAGAGAGAATCCCAAGCAGACTCTGCACTGTCAGCACACAGACCAGTGTGGGGCTCAATCTCAGGAACCCTGAGATCACGACCGGAGCTAAAATCAAGAGTTGGATGCTTAACCAAATGAGCCACCCAGGAGCCCCTGAATTAACATTATTAATAAATGTATCAGATGAGCTTTTCCTACCTAGAAGTTCTCTGAAGTAGATTTTACAAAAATGGCTTCAAATATTCCCTTCTCTGTGTCCATGTAGCCAGGCAATATGATTTTTCAACTCTTGCCATCAAGAATTATAGCCTGTTTTCCCACTCTTCAAATCTAGGCTGGTCTTGGAGATTACTTTGATGCACAGAATTGGCAAAAGTAAAGTTGTGCCAATTCTAAAATGAGGCTGCAATAGTCCTGGCATGTTTCTGCTCTTGATCTTGGAATCCCACAGCATTTATCCAGTGGGACTTCAGAAATGCTCTGCACCAGTGACTATTTTTCTTTTTGAAATGGGAATGTCTATTTTGTTTTCTTATTCCTGTCTCACAATTGTATGTTGGATGTGGTGGGTGACAGAGGAATAAAAAATTTGCTTTTTTCGGTTCATTAATCTTCAAAACAATTTAAGTTAAACAGTAAGAACCGCCTATGAACCTAATGGAGATCACAAGAGCATGATAAAGGAAGGAAGGAAGGAAGGAAGGAAGGAAGGAAGGAAGGAAGGAAGGAAGGAAGGAAGGAAGGAAGGAAGGAAGGAAGGAAGGATTCATTCATGAGAAAATGAGATTCTTGGGGGGGGAAGGGAGTGTGGGTACTTTCAATGTAGGAGGGATATGAATAATTATGACCAGAGGGCACACCATTGTGGATTGATTACAAAAATAGCTGTAATTATTTTTCTCCCTCTACGTATACCCTTTTGCAATGAAGCTTTGCAGCTTTTCCCATCAAGAAATGGAGGGGTTTTTTTGTGCTTCTTGAGTAAGGATTGGCCCTGTGACTTGTTGTGACTGACTGAATGCAGAAGTAAAAGCAAGACATTTTGAAGCCTAGGCCTTAGGAAGTTGTGTAGACTTCTGCTCTCCTTCTGGAAACCCAGGTGCCCGATGTGGACAAGCCCGGAGTAGCATTCTGGATGATGAAAGAAGGGGCCCAGTTGCAACATTGCTCCAGTTGACAGCCAGTCAATTGCCAGATGTCTGAGGAAAGCCATCTAGACCAGTCAATCCCCATCAACCTACCAACTAACCACACATACAAGAGTTTACTTAAGATCAGCCAAGCCTGGTGAGATCAACAGGCCCAGTCAACTTCCCATAGACTTTTAAGAAATAATAATCGGTTTTTTTAGCCAATAAATTGTAATATGATTTGTTACCCAGCAGTAGATACCGGATGTAATTTCCCAAAAAATGAAACATTGGAAGACTTTGAGTATGACTGTACCAAGCCTCAGAAAGAAGAAAAAAAAATGGAATAAAACAACATGAGGAGCAGGCACTGTGAATACACTTAATTTGTGGGCACTGAGAACTTAAGTGACCATAAAAGAGCACCCATTGCATAGGGAAGGGGGCGCAGAAAAAGGAAGAATGTATATTTGAGCAGAGGAAAATAGGGAAATGCTAAAGATAACATTCTTTCCAACTTTGCTAAGATCAGGTTTGACTCCTTGTGGATGATTATTGGAGAACCCAAGTGAGGGATCAGAGCCAAAAACTATATGAATGGATTCATGATAAAATAATCAGCAGACACCTGTATTAGGCAGGTGAAGCCCTCCAAGACAATTTAAGTGAGGGTCTCTATTCCCAAAAGAAATTTAAATCTACTAAGAAAACAAGAGACAAAACTTAGATCTTACCAAGACAGCGTTAGGCTGTGGTGCAATGCATTGCTAGGTCTGAGCTACACAAGAGAGAATTGAAGGGGACACTAGATTTGTGCATCCACCATTAATATTTGAATGCTCTATACAGTATCTATGCTGATGATAACTCTGTTGATTCATGATAATCTCAAATGAACAACATACTATGCCTGCTGTGCAGGACATCGTTCTAAAAAAAGGTTGTTCTAAACTGTGCTGTCAAAGGGAAAACTACTGGAAATATTCTGATACAAGACTTACAAGGTGAACAACTTTTTTTTCTAAGTAAGCTTTGGACATATTCCTGCAATGAAGTACAGCACTGAAAAATTATAAAACAGCAGAGTTGAATATAATTAATCAGGATGGGGGATTTTACCACATAAGAAATGGGACTGGAATAAAATCAGACTTTTCAAAAACAGCACTGGAAACCAGAAGATAGTGGAGAAAAGCCTTCTAAGACCTGTGTGAAAATTATTTTAAGGCTTTTTAAGTGCTCAGCAGTCAGGGACATTTTAAAGCATGTAAGAACTCAACAAATTTTCATCACTTCCCCCTCTTAGGAATCTGCTTGAGGATGAAGACCAACAAAAAGAGGGCAAACCTAAGAAAAAAAGTGTGATATGTAGGAAACAAAGATTACAAAATGAATAAATAGCAAACAGAAGTTCCAGAACAACAACCTAAATGTAGCTTAAGCAACAAAAATGCTTTTTCTAAAAATTCTGGGGGGCTGAAAGTATAGCAAAGTATAGAACGGTAATAGAAGGATAGATAGGTAGGTAGATAATAGATAGATAGATAGATAGATAGATAGATAGATAGATAGATAGATAGATAGATAGATGATAGATGCATGATTACATACAGAAAAGGAGGAAGAAGGGAGAGAGAGTGAAGGAGGGAGGAAAAAGATGGGTGTTGATAGATACATGACAGTTTTATGAAAAATATGAACAAATAAAAATTATAAAAATGAAAAAACACATTTACATCATAACTCCAACAACAGCAAAAGTTCTTCAAAAAGTTATTATAATAAAATTCTTGGCCAGTCAACAAACAATATTTGTACATTTATAATAATTAAACTATATTTATTGTTATAATTATCTTTTTAAATTTAGTTTACTTATTTTGTGTATTTGGTGTAGTAATTAAAAAATAATTTATAGGGGCGCCTGGGTGGCGCAGTCGGTTAAGCACCCAACTTCAGCCAGGTCACGATCTCGCGGTTCGTGAGTTCGAGCCCCGCGTCGGGCTCTGGGCTGATGGCTCAGAGCCTGGAGCCTGTTTCCGATTCTGTGTCTCCCTCTCTCTCTGCCCCTCCCCCGTTCATGCTCTGTCTCTCTCTGTCCCAAAAATAAATAAACGTTGAAAAAAAAAATAATTTATATTGGGAGAGTGGATAAGGGTTAGTGGGGAGGTGTTTTAAGAGATCTAAAGCTTCCTGTCCTATAAGTGTAAGTCAATATATGGGGCACCTGGGTAGCTCAGTCGGTTAAGCATCCAACTTTTGATTTTGGCTCAGGTCATGATCTCACAGTTTGTGGGATTGAGCCCTATGTCGGGCTCTATGCTGGCAGCATGGAGTTTGCTTGGGATTCTTTCTCTTCCTCTTTCTGTGTCCCTCCCTCTCTCTCAAAATAAATACAGATTAAAAAAAAGAGTAAGACAATATATATACTGTCTAAAATGTGTAAATGAAGACATGACAGCACAAATTATTGCATAGTAAATAGAGACAATTATTAAGAGAGACACATGTGGTGTTGGCAGGGAGGATGTGTGAAGCTTGTGTTTGCTGTACTTCTTTATATGCTTCAATGATCCCTTATTTTTGTTAATCGTTGTTTACAACTTTAAAATATACTTAAAACATAATGTGTCGATCATGAGTTATCTCTGACATATGGTTAAACAAAACAACAAAAGAGGAAAGAGTATGGATAATATTTTTCTAGTTTAGCAACCACACACACACACACACACACACACACACACACACACACACACACCACTTGGGTATATGTAAAACATCTTGTAGCAGGAATAGGTAATGGGCTATTTTGGAAAAGATTCCTGGCATCAAGGGTGGGCCGGAGAATTATCTTTCACTGTACACACTTTTAAAAGGTTTCGATTATTTTTCATAAAATAGATTTTTTTAAAATTAAAACATCATTGAGTTAAAAACACAAGCTTTTCTTGCTATTTTTAAAAAAACAATGATGGAGATGAGTGAATGTCTGTGGAAGTGGAGTCAGTATTTACAAAATGTGAAAGCACTGTGTGTATTTATTCTCTAGGGCTGCCAAGACAAAATAGCATGGGCCGGGTGGCTCAAACAACAGAAATATATTTTTTCAAAATTCTAGGGGCTGAAAGTCAAAGATAAAGGAGTTAGCAGATTTGGTTTCTCCTAAAGCCTCCCTTTGGCTTGCAGGTGGCCACCTCCTGGCTGTGTCTTCACACGGCCTCTTCTCTGTGTGCTCATGTCCCTGGTGTTCCTTCCTCTTCTAAGAACACTAGTCATATTGGATTAGGGCACAACCATATGACCTTATTTAATGCTAAATCTCCAAGTACAGTCACATAGAGGGTTAGGAATTCAAAATATACATTTTTGTGGGGAACATAAGTCAGTCCATAACATTTGTGTTATATGGATAAAGTGAACTATTTTCAAGGGTGATTGGGTGCAGATTGTTAACATAGAAGGTAGGAGCTTGAGTTCTGCATTCAAATAGACCTAAAAGTAGCAGCCAGCTTTCTACCTACTAACTGTGTGATATAGGGCACTTTTTAAAAACCTCCTGCCTCAGTTTCTTTCTCCATAAAGTGGAGATAATAACAACAATTTCAAAAGGTATGTGGAACTTAAATGTGATCACGCATATGAAGCATATAGCTGGGTGCCTAATATTACAAAAAAAACCCACAACTTTATAAACTATACTTATTATTTTACCATTCTGCAACAGAATATAATATAGGGTTGTACCCAGTCAATACAAAAAATATGGCACAGAATCACTTCACATATTTTATGAATTTGTTAGCCAGTTAGCCAGTCAAAAATGGTTTGTTTTTGTTAACAATTAGTGTTAGTAGAAAACTGTAATCACCCTGAAGTATATGGTCATTAAAGGGGCAATACAGCAGCATTCTTGCATCCTGGGGTCCGCTGCTGGGCATGGACAAATAGAAGAATGGTGGTGGGAGAGACAGACTGTCACATTAAAGGGGGCATCCACTACTGATAGAATCATCCTATAAGAAGGTCTAGGTGTTTTTTTTATTTTTTTTAATGTTTATTTATTTTTGAGAGAGAGACAGAGACAGAGACAGAGAGACAAAGAGAGAGATAACATGAGCCGAGGAAGGGCAGAGAGACAGAGAAGGAGACAGAGAATCCGAAGCAGGCTCCAGGCTCCGAGCTGTCAGTACAGAGACCCACGCGCAGCTCAAACTCATGAACTGTGAGATCATGACCTGAGCCGAAGTTGGACAATTAACTGACTGAGCCACCCAGGTCCCCCAAATCTGTAAAAATATTTTTTCTGACTCTTTTTATCAACAAATGGTGCCTATATGCAAAAATGCTTTAAATTCTATAAAACTGAATGTATCAAAGACGCTGCTATTATTGCTGTCTTGCATCTTCCATGCTAGGCAAAATCCTTTGCTCTGGATGTATTACATTTCTATGAACTTCTTTTCTGGTGTATTTACAAAAAGTCTCTGACTTACCTATTTATCTTCCATTTATATTTATATCAAATTTTGTAAGTAATGGTCATTCATTTTTACTTTGTTCTCTCAGTTTATATTCTGCAATTATACTTTTGTACATGTTACTATACAATGTCAATGTGAGACAGAAAAGTACATTAAATATCTATGTAAGTGTAACTAATAGTTACAGAATGAGTACCTAGAAAATGCAACTTAACTGAAGAAATAAAACATTTGCTAACATATCAGAGATTCCCTGCTCTGCATTTTTTTTAATCAATACCTCCTCCTTCCTTCCATGGAGAAAACCACTTTCCTGGCTTTTGTGATAATTATATCTTTGTTTCTCTTCATAGTTTCACTATGTCAACATCCTTAAACAATAGAGTTTAGGGTTTTTTTTTGCTTCTGAAATTTATAAAAATAGAAACATACTGTTTCTATGAGAAACAAATTTATATATTCCTTTTTTCTCCTTTCACTCAAGAATATATCTGTACGTATATTGTAAAGTGGAATGCTATACAACAATGGAAGTGAATAAACTAAAGTAACACACAACAATAAATTTTTAAGTTTTTATTTAAATTCCAGTATAGTTAATATTCAGTGCAATCTTAGTTTCAGGTGTATAATATAGTGATTCAACACCTCCATACATACCCAGTGATCGTCGCAACAAGTTCACTCTTTAATCCCCATCACCTATTTAACCCATCCCACCACCCACCCACCTCCTATTTGGTAACCATCAGCTTGTCTCTATAGTTAAGAGTCTGTTTCTTGGTTTGCCTCTCTCTTTTTTTTTTCCTCTTTGCTTGTTTGGTTTATTAAATTCCACATATGAGTGAAATCATATGGCATTTGTCTTTCACTGACTGACTTACTTCACTTAGCATAATACACTAGTTCCAACCATGTCATTGCAAATGGCAAGATTTTTTGCATTTTATGGATTTTTAATTCTTTTTTTATGACTGAGTAGTATTCCAGTGTGTGTGTGTGTGTGTGTGTGTGTGTATACCACATCTTCCTTATCCATTCATCAGTTGATGGACACTTTGGCTGTTTCCATAGTTTTGCTACTGTAAATAATGCTGATATAAATATCATGGTGCATGTATCCCTTTGAATTAGTATTTTTGTATTCTTTGGGTAAAAACCAGTGCAACTGCTGGATTATATGATAGTTCTATTTTTTAAAAATTTTTGAGGAACCTGCATACTGTTTTCCAGAGTAGCTGCACCAGTTTGCATTCCCACCAACAGTGCAAGAGGGTTCCCCTTTTGCCACATCTTTGCTTTCTTGCTGGTGTTTCTTGTGTTGTTCATTTTAGCCATTATGAGAGGTGTGAGGTGCTATGTCATTCTAGTTTTGATTTGTATTTTCCTGATGATGAGTGATGTTGAGCATCTGTTCATGTGCCTATTGGCTATCTGTATGTCTTATTTGGAAAAATATCTATTCATGTTTTTTGACCATTTTTAATTGGATTACTCATTTTTGAGGGTGTTGAGTTTTATAATTTCTTTATATATTTTGGATACTAACCTTTTTCTCAGATATGTCCTTCTCAAATTTCTTCTCACATTCCATAGGTTGCCTTTTAGTTTTATCAATTGTTTCCTTTGCTGTGCAGAAACTTTTCGTTTTGATGTAGTCCCAATAGTTTATTTTTGCCTTTGTTTTTCTTGCCTCAGGAGACAGATCTAGAAAGAAGTTGCTATGGCTGAGGTCAAAGAGGTGCTGCCTACGTTCCCTAGGATTTTTATGGTTTCCTGTCTCACATGTAGGTCTTTCATCCATTTTGAATTTATTTTTTTGTATGTTGTAAGAAAGCAGTCCAGTTTTATTTTTCTGCATGTTGCTGTCCAGTTTTACCAACACCATTTGTTGAATAGATTGTCTTTTCCCCATGAAGTATTCTTTCCTGCTTTGTCAAAAATTAATTGACCATATAGCTATGGGTTCATTTCTGGATTTTCTATTCTTTCCATTGATCTATGTGCCAGTACTATATTGATCTTTATACGAGTACCATACTGTTTTGATCACTACAGCTTTGTAATATAACTTGAAATCTGGAATTATGTTGCCACCAGCTTTGCTTTTCTTTTTCAAGGCATAACTAATTTTAAGTGAATGAAAAAAATACACAGGTATACAAATTAAAACACAAAATAGTCCTTTGGCTCATATCCACAGCTGCACTCTTTTTCCTCAGGGTAACCACCACAAAATATGTCTCCTAATAGTCTTTCACCTACTCATTTTCATGTATGAACACATATGCATATATCTCTTTTTTAAAATAATAGGGATAATACATCATATATTATTCTATGACTTCTTGTTTTGCTTAAAAATTTATCTTGGAGGTCTTGCCCATCAAGGATGTTTAAGTCTTACTTACATTTCTTAATAGGTTTTCCATGGTGACTGAGAGTGGAGCTGTACTATAATTATTAGTCCTTTATTGATAAACCCATATGTTGGTTCTATTTTACGTCTGTGACAAAAATACTGCAATGGGCATGTTCGCAGGTACATCTTCGGGCATGTGTATACATATATTTGTAGTCTAAATTACTGGAAATAGAAATTATTAGAAATAGAGTTGTTAGACCAATAACTTTAAAAGATTTACTTTAAAAGATTTACTTTAATTCCAAAAATCTCATACCAAATAGCTGTAAAATCACTTTATCAGTGTACTTTCCAAACATAGTGGGTTTGGTCACTCAATTTTTGATAACGTGAAGTAGCACATACTTCTAGAATTCACTACAAATGTTTGCAACTGACAAGCAGAAGAATCAGATGTATGTGATACTATTCCTTTGCTATAATCACCTCTCTGCTTCCATCAAATACCAACACAAATACCAACACAAGCATTCATGTTGCTTTATAGTCATTCAGTTTACATTTTATATTTATGTACAAATTATGATGCAAGGCTAGATTATAAATCAGAATTACACTTAAGAATTAGCTCTTAATATGTGTTTGTGAATTACAAAAAAAAAAAAACAAAAAACAAAAAACAAAAACGAATGGGTGAGCCCCAAACAGTGACAGGTGCTATGGAATCACAAGAAGGTATGCAAAAACTCTTCTCTGCATTTATAAAATGAAGAGTTTGGATAAGAATTGATGTCAAAAGTCTCTTCTAATGGACAAATTCTTTGCCAGGTCATTAAGAGGTGTTATGATTAATTTTATGTGTGCACCTGGGTGGGCCACAATACCCAGATATTAGGTCAAACATTATCTAGATATTTCTGTGAAGGTATTTTTATATGAGAGTAATATTTAAACCAATAGTCTTTGAGTGAAACAGATTACTGTCCATAATGTGGGTTAGCCTCATCCAATCAGTTGAAGGCTTAGAGAGAAAGTAGACTGCGATCCCTTGAGGAAGAGGAAATTTTGCCTCCAGACTGCTTTGGATTTGAGTTGCAATATGTACTCTTTTCTGTATCTTTAGCCTATATGCCTCCCCTGCAGATTTTGGACTTCCCAGCCTCCACAGTTGTGTGAACCAGTTCCTTAAAATAAATCTCATTCTCTCTCTCTTTGCATCTACACACAGGCACACATACATCCTATTAGTTATTTCTTTCCAGAGAACTCTAATACAATATGCAAAGTAAGAAGAGCAAAATACTAGGCAGGACTGATGAATGGTATGCACTATAGCAGGTCAGGAAGGTGGGCTCTCAGGTTAGGGTTGAGTGGTCAGAGAAATAAGCCCTAGAAATATGGAGTCCATGATATATATTTGAGTTGTCAAGGCTATAACCCACAGGATCCATTTTGATTCTAACATTAACCTAGTATGTACCAATCAGACTTTTTGTATCATGTGGTCACATAAGGGAGGTAATTTTATTTTCATAAGGCTTAAGACTATCATCATAGTCTGTATGACATAAAAATTATTTTTCCTAGAATATTTCCAAAATATTTCCAAAATAAACTGAAGCTAAGAACCACATTTCCCCTCTTCTCCTTCTCTCTTTTTTTCCCTCATTTTTTCAACACAGGGCTGGCTGCACACAGTAGGAGCTTAGTAAATACACACCTTAAATGCTTCTTGAGGAAACATAGGGAGGATGCACAAGATTAGGGGACTAATTTCCAAGTCTTCTGAGGCCACAAGTGTTGAGTTCCAATCTAAGTGATGCTCTGGCATGTTGGCATGAGTGACCCCTTCTCAGCAACCATACAGGGTTATGGAGAATTCAGAAGAAATGTAATCAAAGACCAAAAAACATACTCTGTCTTCACAAAAGGGGGGACTTGGTTTACTTTTTCCCAGTAGGAACATGCTCTCTTATGTGGTGAATTGATACATAAGGGCTAATGAAAATTTCTCTATTAGTTTGGCTGTATTTATAAGACATGAGACGTGACAAGAAATGGACTCCAGAAGCAGATGAATGTGGATATATACACATACCTTCACTGAGGTAAAAATCACACCATGATCTAACACAAAACAAAGGAGACCATAGAATTACCATACATAGTCATGTTGAGGATGGGTATTTTAATCTAATAATTAGTTTCACCATGAATCAAATATTTTTTGTAGCTTGAAAAGAAATAGCATTTAGTTTAATTCTGATGAGGATAAAGCTTTGCTTCATTTGACCAAAGGTGTTTAAGATTTGAACAATAATGTGTAATATAGAAAGTCTTTAATGGCAACCTTTTCCATTCTAACTAGTGCATAATATTGGTTTTGCAATCATTTAGTAATTATATAAGGAGGACATATTTATTACGAATTATTGATTTTATAATTACTGCTGCTGGTATTCACATTATTACACAATGAAAATCTTTTAATATACAATGCTCTTCACCCTCAGCTGGTGAACAGATAGTGCAATGCAATTTAGAGAGTAGCCAAGAGTAGATTTTTATCGGTACTTTTTTTTTTTTTTTTTTTTTGGCCAACCAGCTAAATGGTTTGCTTTCTGAAAAATATTGCTAATGGTGCTTAAGCAGAGAGGAATGTCCAATTTCAAGGTCATTCCTGGCAGTTGATTACAGTCACCCAATGAGCACAAGGTTCCTATTTAACTGTTAAGTTATTTTTGCTGCACTCATTGCTGGGAATTAAAAGTTATGGCTGTAAATTTGCTGCCAGCTAAATAGACATCAAAGGCCACAATCATACACTGGATCATGACACATGAAGATATATCTCTTATGAAATTGATTTTTCTCCATGTGCAAGGCAGCTTTGCATTACTCTCCTCGTGGAGTTTAGCACAGGAAATGTCTAGGCAGGCCAAGTGTAATTGTCAGCATAGTTTATATTCTGGGCTGAGAACTCCTTTTATTATTTTTTTCTCTCCGTGAAGATGTGCAAAAAAGGTTGTCTAAGCATATATTTTGATTTCACTTGCCAACAGATTGTGAATAGCTGATTTAAGGTCACTGTCACCCCCAAATGGGAAAAGATTAGGTTTCTGAGGACCAGAAATATTAAAAAGTCTGCCCAAACAATATTTGCTGCTCACCAGAATTCAAAATTGCTGATTTTCACCCCAGAAACATCCCATAGAGTTTTATAAAGGCTGTGGGTCTATTATGCTGTTTTAATCCATCAGATTTTCACTGTCCTGAGGATAAGAGCATCAAATAGAATTACATGGGCTTGATTAGTGTTTTTCTCTCTTCTGGATATCATGTTGCTATTATGGAGGGATACATATTTTTTACAAAGAATGTAAGTTGTGTCTAAACAAGATACCTAAAAAATAAAGTCATATTTTAAATGTATGCGGATGGAGGTGCTATTTCTGGGCTCCTACATGGGAGAGCAAAGTCCTGAGCACTGTGCATTTCACTGGTGTGATTAGAAACTCATCATTAGAGCCAACCATTGGAGACAGGAGACTAGCTGACCCCAAATCCCTTTTTTTCATCTGCAAAGTGAGGTTCATTCCTATATTTCATGTGGAAGTTCAATTCAAAACTCAACAGCCTGACTTTTAAAGCTTTCCAAAATATTACCCTAACTTTACTTTTCCAATTGATCTCTCACTATACTCCTCCTCCATACACTGAGCAAGGCTTAACTGCTCATTTCCCACAATTAGAACATGCTCATCTTGAATATCATTTACAGTAGATCCTTCACATACCAGTTTGAAACACATGTCCTTCATGGTTTTCTCTTCCTCTTCTTTTAGTCTATACCACTCAAAACTTAACCATGTTCTAATTCTTTTACTGTTTGCCTGCTTTACATGTTGATTTGCAATGGTTTCTCCAACTAGAGGGGTTTGGTTTCTGTTATGTTATGTTGTGTTGTGTTGTGTTGTGTTGTGTTGTGTTGTGTTTTTAAGGATGAGGAAGCTATCTGCTCATTTGTAAACAAACACACAGCTTGGACCACAACAGTGTTCACTAAACACTTTTAAAATTAAGTGTAATAGAATTGAATTCTGGGAGATGGGATTCTAGCTGTAAATAACAGTAACAAAGAACAGTGTGTAAGGAGCCCTACCACACCATGAGTGTTCCTTAATTTGATATAGTGAAGACACCTTTATTAGCTACACTTTGGTAACTCACCTAGGACATACAAGACAACATCTCTCCCAACTTAGGGTAAAGGAGAAGCATTTTAGATTTACGAAATATGCCAAGTACTGAGCTAGTTGGTAGGTGTTGTTTATTTTACTTAAATCTTAAGTAATTCTGTGTATTATAATACCTATTTTATACCTACACACATAAAGTGAGATTCAGAGAAATCAAGGAACATAGCCAAGGTCATAAAACCAGCAAAGAGCCAACAAGGTTTAAATCCTGACCTTGAGGTCTGTATTTGATTCCATGTTACCTTCCTTGATATTCCATCAAGACACACAAGTGTCTTTATAAATGTTAAGTGAATATATATAGCATGATAAAGTTTTTGAAAGGGAATATGGGATCATTTTGTCACTATTAATAGCATCTTCCTCATCCTCACACCTTCAGTTGATATCTTTGCTCACTTTCACCCACACAAATGCTAAGAATTTTTTCAGAAATCAACTCCACTCTCACCTCTAAAGTCAAACATTTAATGTTTACTTCAGACCATGTTAATCTCATTGTCTATTCACCACAAAATTTTATTTGATATTTCTATTTCTGAAAGATTTGATTCTGAGTGGTGTTCTTGGTCATTTCACAATTAAACTTAGGTTTATTTTAGATTAGAGATGGGCAAACTGATGCCAAAGGACACAGATGATTTGCCAAAGATCATTTATAATAAATGAGCCCTGGAACTTAATGATTTATGGGTCTGGCCAAATTCAACCTTCTTTATTTCTATAGATTCACATTTGTAATCTAAACCCTCTTACACCACATACAGCTCACATACACGCAAAAATTTTAACCACCTAATATCTTAACTCAGATTCCATCCAGTTCAGAGTCATGATTGTAAAAATAGCCAAGAGGGATGGACTAGGTTTGATAGCACTCAGTTTGACTTTGCAGCTATTTGATTTGCCCTGTAAGCCTACTTCCTCACTATATCATTTAGTTACTTGAAGTAGAATCAATGTCATGAAATTTCCTTCTTTGTTTTTTAAACCCTGTAGAACTTAACACATTACCAGGAATATTGAGTTATTCAAGAGATATTAATTGTTCAACTGAAGCACCTGCCACCATCCTCATCATGGTTCCCATCAATGGATGAATATATTTGAAGACTTGAATAAAGGCATCACCTTGTACCACAGTGTCAATGAAGATAGATTGTGTATCATGTCTCCTAAGATAGAAGGAATAGGAATTGCCCTTCTTAGAGTTCCAAAATGTTTGGACATCAGAAATAGCGGGGAATATTGTTAAAATCTTGGATTTCTTGACTTCATCTCATACTAATTTAAGCAGAAGCATGTGGACAGAAGCTTTAAATAAGGAATAGGGGTCTACCTTCCAGAGTCCAATAATGGGTTCTCCTTAGCTCCTATAAAAGTTAAGAAAGTCATTAAGGAAAGCAGTTGCATTATCTATCCTAATTTCCCTAAATCTCATGATTCTCTTCCACTGGTAGAGAAAACAGTTTAACACTCACCATCTCTTGCCAACTAGAGAGAAAAACTCAGATGAACTATAATGTTCTAGTTACTCTGGAATATGGATATTTTCTCTCTCTCTCCTCTTCTTAGTCCCTATTGCAATGAATCAATCCATTTTTGCCATCTTTATTTGGCACCTACACTAAGTCAGGCACTCTTCCACATACTAGAGGTATGGCAGTGAATAGGACAAATAATAGCCCAAGTTTCAGGGAGTTTAGATTCTGATGGGGAATATGGACACAAAAGTAAAAAAAAAAATCATGTGAAGTAAAATTTTAAATTGTTTAAAGAAAAAAATAAGTCTTGTAAAGATAGGAACCCAGGATGATCGTATAGGAGAGTGGCTGGAATAAATGGAGTTCTTTTAAATTAGGTGGTCAGAAACGGCCTCTCTGAGTAAGTGGCATGAAGGAGGCAGACATAAATGCTGAGACTCTGAGATTCCAGGAAGAGAGCAGCAGGTGTGAAAGGCCTGAGGTTGAATAAACAAAATCTGCACTGCACATAAAAAAAAATTAAGAAGTCTAATGGACTAAAGGTGGGGGGGAGAGGAAATAATGGTTTGAAATAAGGTGGACAAGGCCATATGGATTAAGGTCTTGTGATGAATTTTTTGAGAGAGAGAGAGAGAGAGTGCATGAGCCAGAGGAGGGTCAGAGGAAGAGAGAGAGAGAGAGAGAGAGAGAGAATATCTTAAGTAGGCTCAACACTCAGCATGGAACCTGACACAGGGCTCAATCCCATGACCCTGGGATCATGACCTGAGCTGAAACTAAGAGTCAGGCACTCAACCGACTGAGCCACCCAGGCGCCCCAAATCTTGTGATGATTTGAGTAGGGATTTGAGTTGAAGTGTAATTGGAAGCCATTTTATGGTTTTAAAAAAGAAATGATATGATCTCATCTCCCAGTTGAATGCAAACAAAGTTCTAGGTTCTAGTTGATAACTGTGGAGATATAGTGATGGAGCAGTCAGTGGATTTTTATAATCCCCTTCTAATTTAGGATTCTGACACAAAAATGAGAGTGCAGAAAGAATTTCACTAACATATGTTCACCTCATAGAAATATTTTAAGGAATATAGATGTATGTGTATTTACATACATATGTATATATATAATTATATGCACAATATGTGCTTATGTATTTCAGGAAGATATTCACACACTTATAAAGTTACCAGGTAAAATACATAGCCAGTTGGAATCTTGTAAATATTTCTAATAAAGCCATTTTGCTTAGATTCACGACAAAGGAGAACATAGATGGCTTTCTTTCATTTACCCAGTTTCTAGAGCAACTTATTATTACTGTATTTTCCAAAATAGATTTTTATTTTCCCATCTTGTAAAAATGTGATTGTTATTTATGTAACTTTCATTTGTCTCCAGATGTTCAGTTTAGTGACACTCAATCAAACTAATGAATTACGAAATGAAACTAATATTAACTCAACTTTCCCAAATCACTGGGACAGAAAGCAAGACAGAATTCATTTCTGGAATTCCAGGATGGTGGAAGTTTTCTACACATAGCTCGTCCCAGTGTCAATACTTTCAGGTTTGAGAACTAGTTCATCTTCTGAGGCTTCACATCCTTTCTGGGGCACAAAGACATGTTAGATATCATCTAATCAGTTTCTTTTCCCTAGATAATTCTGTATATTAAACTAGCCTATTCAGTACATGTCTGTAACTTACAAAGCTTTTCTGAAAAAATGCACCCACACTTTTCTTTGAAAATACATCCTACCATGTTAACTACATCTATCAGTGTTCCTTCTTTCTATGATGATGTGGTGCAAGGAATGGTAAGTTAGGAATTAGCCATTTTAGTTTTTGCCATATATGCCAAATTGACCAGAGGGTGTTATCTTGGGCAAGTCACTTGATCTCCCAAGGGTGGTTTCTTCATCTGCAAAATAAAGGGGTTGGATTAACTGATTTCCACGGTATGGTCTACCTCCAAATATTGTTCTTTTTGCCTTGATTGTTTGATTTTATTTGTCTATTCATTCCCATATATTACATATTAAAAGCCTGAGAATAGGGTCCTTCTACTCCTATTTAGTATAGTGTTTCACATATATGAAGATTAGAATAGATGTGCCACTCTATTTTATTTTCCTTTGAGCCAAAATAACTGTGTTTATTTTCATTAGGCTTCATAATTTCAGCAAACATTTTATCACCAAAGTAAGAATGCCAAGCCAGACAGACAATTACGCAGAATAGTCCTTCCTTCCTGCTATTATGATGAATACTTCCATCTCTTGCCAATCCACAGAGCTTCAGAAGGCATCATGAGAGTGGCGATTCTAGTCAGTGCTTTGCTTTTTATTGCTTTTTACATTTTATTTGTTTATGTTTTTTAAAGTATCCCCATGCTCTTAGTTTTCAGACTAAGTCATAGTTTGACAAGCCAAAGAGTCCACATGCAGTGTTAAAGGAGATCAATACTATTTTGGACAAATTTACACTATCATCCTCAAAATGCAGGGGTTAATGCAAGATTAAATGTGGTAGTATAACTTTTGATTATCTGTGTGACACGATTTTGTAAAATAGCAGATCATTCAGAAATCATTCATATATGGCCTTGAGATGTATTAGAGGATGCATCTTTGATCTCCCTTTCTAATTATTTTTTGCTTTGGTCTAATGTTAAAGAAATAATTTGCATTCCCAAAGCACATACCAAATAACAACAGAGGAAGGGGACTTAGAAAAAAGCAAGGGAGAGAGAACCAGGATAAGTTTTTCAAATGCCATGGAGAATTCATAAAGTAAATTTGTATGTAAATAATCCAGATTTCATTAAATGTACTCTTTGTTCTGTAGGCCAACTTCTTGTCCTTAAAATTCTTTCCATTCTTCTCCTCCTCAAAACCAAAGTCACTGAAGATCAACAAATAAACATGAATTTGTGAGTACCTTCTATAAATACAGAATTATAGAAAATACATGTTGAGAAAACAAGGCTCTTGCCATTCAGAAGCTCCCAATCGATGCTGACACATGAAACTAAAACATATGCAGTGTATAAAGTAAGAGATGACAGCACATAAAAAGATCATATAATAATTGTTCAATTGTTGTGGTGCAGAGCATCCTCACTAGAAGACATTAAAGGAAAAAGATCAGTAAGAGCCACTCTGTTGAGAGAAAGCTTCACAGCGGTATTTAAAATGAGGTTCAATGTCTGAGCAGGATTTGAATAAACAGAAAGAAAGGAGTACATTCCAGATTCCCCTGTCCAGAAAAGAATGATTTGGAAATATATTATGCAATATAAATCCATTACATTCCATTATATCGGGGCAGAATCTGGGCATACTTAATTTATTTTATCCAGAAATTTCAAATAAAGGATCTTGAATCAAGACGTTACCTAGAAAATTTGCAATGAAAGATGGGTAAATCCCCCTAGACAACAGTGTACGTCAGTTGTTGAAATTCACTGTCTTGTTCCAGTTAAGCACAGTAGCTGGATTTAAAAGACTTCTAAAGTCAAACAATATTTGAAGTTTTGCACTAAGATAGGGGCAATCAAATCCCATGCTTTAGGGTATCAGGGTTCTGCTGTAGGGCCCTCTTGAGGATTTTTATCCAGTCTTATTGTCACATAACATCAAGAAAAAGCTGTGCTCAAGATCAGGTTACTGATGTCCTGTGTGAGCATAGACTTAGACAAAAAATAAATTTCTGTGGACTGTAACATATTCCCAGTTTTCTGCACCTCAAGATGTAGATAATCCCTCAAAACCACTGCTTGCATAAATTTTCATCATTGGGACCAACTGGAACAGTAATACCAGTAATCAGAACCTCATAGCTTCTCAGAACACATGACTGTAAACTATATTTCTCATATATTTGAACAACTGTAGATGTAAATCCTATGAGATATTTACCTTGGTAGATGCCCAGGAGTAGGGACAAAGAATGAGGACAGGAATGAGATAGGAGAGGGCTGGAGAAGTGAATAAATTTTTTTAATATCATATTTCTTTATCTGTAAAGAACTTATAAAGTATTTGCAGAGACAAAGTAACACGTGCACACACACACACACACACACACACACACAGACAAATAAAAAGATGTAATAAAATGACAATAATAAGAGAGAATGAGGTTAAGTCTGAAATGAGACCATGTGGTATAAAAGAAACTAGAGATTATTGCCAAAATACATGGAAAAGACACGTCACAAGGAAAGAGGAAATTACTGTTTTGAATGTCATTATTTAGTGACAGGTTGGGGAGCAAAGAAAGAAGGCCAGTGTATGCCAAGGTGAAGACCAGAGAAACATGTGTGAGTCCACAATTGTTCTTTGGCTTAAATATTTTTATTCTCACTTTATAAGTGAGGAAGTTGAGATTTAGTGAGGTTATTCACTTTTTCAAGACGAACTACATAATTGGTAGAACCAAGATGAAACTTTGGGTGTGTCTAACCCCAAAGTCTTTGCATTTCCCTACTGATGTGCATGAGCAGATCTTACAACCTTCACATCCAGCCTGACTTCTGTCTTGAAACCTCTACCTGTAGACTGTTTCTTCCTCTCTTTTTTCTTCTTACTCAGGGTGTTCCTTCTGACTTAGTTCTCTCCTATCAGAATATAGCTCATACTTTAAGGACCAAATGAAAATCTATCTGGTCCACAAAATATTTATTTCATCTGCTTCTTATCCTTCATGGCATAACAAAAAGAACCCCAGTCTTAAAGTTAAAAATTCTCTAAATGTTCACTGGATTAAAACAGAGAAATTTTAACTGAGACTGTTTTGAGGATATCTCAAATAAAAAAGAAATGCTTTTCAGAGCTCAAATGGGTCAATCAGATTGGAGCAGACTGTTACGATTAAGGACACCAAAACATCACAAATTTCATTTCGTTTACAAGTATTTCTGTGGTTTATTTCTATATGTGAAATGTAAAATAGCAACCATTTAGATAATTCGAGCCTAGCAAGTGCCTGGCGTTATATCAATTTTCTAGCTATTTTGGAGAAAATGGTTATTTCTTCTTTAATTATTCAGTTGATTATGTCAATTCTACAATTCATTTAGCCAGTGTAGACTCAGTCTCAAAGTTTTAATCCAGAGCCTGTCACTCACTTCCTCAATGACCTTGGGCAAGTCACTTAATTTCTCCACATCTCAATTTCTTTGTCTGTAAAATTGGGATAATAATCTTGACCTCGCAGAGAGGTTGCATGAATTAACTGATTAATGATTATAAAGCAATTTGAAAATACTGAACACTATATAAATGCTAAGTATTGTTATTAAGCAAATCAATTCAGAAAATCAAGATAATGACATTTCTTTTCAATCTATTTCTTAAAGTGCTTAACGCCTTTGCATCTAAGCTCCATGTTGTAAAAAAGCAGTTTAAATATTTATAACTTGAATTTTTCTAGTTTAACTAGTTCCTACTGCATGCTAGAGGAAAAGAAAAACATTCTCTTGAGCTGGGAACTTGAATGTCTCATTCACTTTGACTTTTTGTTTATATCCACTTTAATTCAGGGAAAAATTTTATGGGTCAAGTATGTGTATATGTGTATGTACGTATGTATGTATGTATCCATTTACTAGAATCCTGGAATTTCAGAGTTGAGGTGGACGTAAAGGCTATATTCCAATCTCCTCGTTTTATTGATGTGACGAAAATATTCAAAGAGACATGAAATGATTTGTTCAAATTTACATGGGCAACTTGTACCAGAGCTGATTTCTATCCTTAGTCCTTGGCTGCCCAGCCTTCAGGTGCAGAGCAGATAATAAAACGGGAGAAACATGAGGCCTACTTTCAGGGATCTTACTTGGCAAGGCTTATGAACTGATAGCCTGAATGATTATGATTAATTAATGTGAACTTTAAAAACAACATTAAAGAATTTGACCAATTCCTGATTTATCAATAGTGGAGTTTGTTCATACAGCTTTGAAGGTACAATTCTATTAGGATTCATCTTTTTGCAGCTTCCAATTTTTATCACCAGTATATTCACTTAATTGGGTCACTTGCCTTAAAATCAGGTGAACTCAATAATGAGGTTCCAGTTTATGTATAGAAATATGTATTTTACTTAAAGATATAACATTTGGCACATATTTTCAATTATAATATTCCAGTTTTATGTCCAGATCAGCCTATAGCTGAATAACCTTAGCCAGACATCATCTCATTGGGGCATGGTTTCCTAATCTATTATATAAAGGGTCAGGGTAAAAAACTGCTAAAGTCTCCTGCTAACGTTCTGAATACTGCGGTGTCTGAGATGAGCTTTGAGAATTCCTCAGGTAGATATTGGATTCTGAATAGGTCATAGACAATAAATCTGATTGTAAAACCAGTCACACTTTAAACCAAATGCTCATTTGAGGTTTCCTATCTTCAACGAATACATTTGCAGGATGTTAATGCTGGAAGGAATATTAGAAATCATTTAGTCTGATTCCCTCATTTTATGTTGAGAAAACTGAAGTCTTGAAATATTAAGTAAATAGTCCAAGGTCACAAAGTCAATCAGTGAGGAAGCCAGGTATAAAACTCAGGTTTTTGTGAATCCTAGCTGAATGTGCTTTCTTCTAAATCATTAATTAAGATGACATTGGGGTAAATGACACTTTTCCTTTGAAGTTAGGACTTTCATAAACCAAAAGAATAGTTAAGTCTTTAAATATTGCTTCTCCTGGTGTTCATTTTTCACTCTTCCCAATAGTTTGTTCTGAAGACACAGCTTTTAAAAGAGAGTAATTCCTTTCAAAATAACAAGACTCAGATGCTGTAATGTCTAAAATGCCGTCATTAAATCCTACCTTTCCTTTTGATGGACTGTTGATAATAAATTTCATGTATTTTTGCTGAATGGGTTTGGAGAAATCTGTTATTTGCTTTCCTTAGAATGTTTGGATTGAGCAGCGGAGACCTCACAGCTTCTCTTGGTCAACCTTGGATTTTCAGAGCAATGCTACAGATCCAGACCAGTTTGTGAAGGGGTCTAGTGCCATTCATAGAGTAACATGGGATAGCTGAAATAAATGTTGCCCATGTGACATCCTGTGCTGAGCAATTTACAGTATATCTTACCATCAAAGGAAAACGTCATATGGCATTTGAGGGCTTTTGTACCAGTTCTCCTTACAATTGATTGGGTTTGTGAGTGTCTGAGGATCTGGAGAATCTAACATGTAATGTCTCACACATTGTCCAGAAATATGGAAGGGAGAACCTCAATAAGAACCTCTCCTCTTCACAAAAGCTCGTGAACAGGACTGTGGAAATTCCATGCAGGTCTAGATTTATAGATTTCCTTTAGCACCAGGTGATGCTTATAGGCTTTGCTGGATATAGCACTTGGTCTTCAAGTGTGGAGCTTCTCGGCCTGCTCAATAACACTATTTTATCACAAGATGATAAAAAAAAAATAATAAACTACCACAAATGGCTAGTCCTCAAGAACCTTGTATTTCCTTTCCAAAAACTGGATCAGGTAGAATAGTCACCTGGTCACCAATTCCCCAAATCAGAAACTTGTAGCTGGGAATCATATTTTCACCATCCCTAAGGTTTTTCATAAGATAGATCATTCCACTCACAATCTCCATTTCAAACTCTCATGGAGACATCAAACTTGAAATATCCCAACTCACATTCTTCTCTTTCCATCTGTTGTTAATCCATTAAATGATTCCTCAGAACCATTGTTACCCACATATAAATCCCCGTGCAAATGTGATATGTACGTTCTAGGGAAAAAACAAACTCCGTATTTTTAGATGCTATAAATTTCATCATGTGAATATCATTCCTGTTAAAAATTAAGTGTCTCTGTAAAGGTAGCAGATCAAGTTATCTGCCATTTACAAATTAGAATGAATGAATTTATTTGTACTATCTTAGCACAGGTTTAATGACAGAACCAAGGGGGAAATAGTAGATAGATGACACCATACAGTGTGTGTGTGTGTGTGTGTGTGTGTGTGTGTGTGTGTATCTTTTATGTTTTAGGACATAGTGAGAAATCAAGAGAAGATTCCACCAGCAAAATTTTAATTATTTTTAATTTATTTTTGAGAAAGAGAGACAGAGAGAGAGCACGATTAGGAGAGGAGCAGAGAAAGAGGAGACGCAGAATCCAAGACAGGCTCCAGGCTCTGTGCTGTCAGCACAGAGCCCAACGTGGAGCTCAAACTCATGAACAGTGAGATCATGACCTGAGCCAAAGTCAGACCTAACCGACAGAGCCACCCAGGTGCCCCTCCAGCAAAATTTATCTATAATCTTTCTTCCCCCAAAGACCCTATACTTCCTGTCCTGGAAGAGCAATCCACCAGATCATTAATTCTCAATCTACTCTGTGCCAAAAATACAGATACCTGAGCCAATCCCCAAAATTCTGCTGCTGTTGAATTGGAATGGTGCCCTGCCTTTGACATCTTAAAAAAACTCTCCAGATAATTATTGCACATCAAGGGTTGAGAACCTGTGCCTCAGATCCTCTACATCTCTGTTTCCATCATCAGCTTCTGACTTTCTCCAAACTCTCTGTCTAACCACCTTTTCATGTACTGATGTGGTAGTGTTCCTCTAGAAGCACTTGCACTCTCAACATGGTGAAATGAAGCATTGATCACTGTGTTTCTCATCCAAGTTTCACAATTTATATCATGTGATTAGACATGAGTGTTTTCCACCGGCTTCCCAGGACCTCCATCTGAAAAGATACACTTGAGCACTGATCACCCAGGCCTCCAATGTTCCTCTCCACGTTAACACCCAAGAGCAGTAAAACTAATTTAATGGCCCACAGCCATTTTGGGGTTAGGATCCTTTTGAGAATCTACTGAGTGCCGTCCCACATTTAAACATTCACACACATATTTATCTTTCAATGGACTCACAGCCCCATAAAGATCATCTATATATCCCTAAGGGTCCAAGAAACTTGTGTTCAGAATGTCTAAAATGATTCCTTTTAAGGATTAATGTTTTTAATCAGATAAAACCCTATAGAATAGTGATTAAAACCACAAGCTCTGAATTTGAGCATGGGCTTTAAAATCTAGTCTCTATTCACCACTGGTGTGGCATTGGGCAAATTATGTAATCTTCCTGAGTCTCAAGTTTTTTTATCTTTTAATTAAAAGTAGTAATACCCATCTCTGAAGGTTTTAGTGTAGCTTATATGGAATCATGTATATAAGCCATGTAACACAGCACCTGGCCATAGCAAATACTCAGCAAATAGAAGTTATAGTGATGGTAATTGATAATAAAAATAATTCTTAAGAAGCACTAATAAGTTCTGGGTAGGTATAACTTAGACACAATGAAGAATTGCTGGTGACATAGTAGGGCAACATTTTTGGCAACATAGTAGGGCAAACAAGGCATTTTTTTCCCTTCATATTTGTCTGTTTGCATCTATGTAAAAAGTACATAAATATTAGGAAGCTGGTCTGAAGAAATACATACAAACCAACTTCAGTAAATTAAACAGAGAAATGGAGTAGTCATCCGAAAAGTAAAGGCTTGAAAAAAAGACTACTGAAGACCAAGAAAAAAGAGTTGGATTCTGATACAGAGACCCACCTTCTTCTCCCTCTGCTGCTTCTGTTTGACCATGGCTTAGAACCAGTTTTGTTCAAATCTGCCTAGTAGCTCTCTGGAGAAAGTCGTCAACAGCTGATTACTGGGCAGTGCTATGCAGGGTTAGTAAGACCTCTCCCTTCCTGCTGGCATCAGTGAAAGAGACCATTAGGACTGGGTTTGGAGTTTTGCAATTTTTATTACCAACTAAGATTGTCTTCTGAGCCTTGACTGATTTTCACACAAGAGAGTTGAAAAGATCTACCCCTGGTCACCATGCCATCCTGATAGAGAAGCTCCCTCTTCCTGTGCTTAAATACCAGAATAGGACTACAGAATCCTGGGTGCTCACAGATCCACAGCGGGAAGCACATAACAGCTTGCATTTGTCACCTATACCCTGTTTTTCATAGACAAGTCATAACATTGGCTCCAGAATGGAACACACATACTCTAAGCTTGGTTTTGGCAGGCAAATGAGAATGAAAAAGGCATCCACCCTTTCCTTATGGAATGTAAACACCTCACTGCTGGGCAGAAATTTACATCCAATTTTCATATTTGTAAGGAAATTTATATATGTTACTCAGCAGAAATATATGTTTTTATATATAAATATAAATGTATATATTTTCAATTTTTGCATGGAAATTTTCAACCAGCTCATCAAATTGTCTCTGATTTCTCGAGATACACATTTTTCCCCAGTCTCATAAGATAGAAACTGGGAATATAATGTATAATGTTTTTTTCTTAAATTCTTGGATTATTAATTTGAATTATGTCATTCTGAGCTGATTGCAGACTGCCACAGTGAAGTCTGAGCACAAGGCTGAACAGCTACATTACATGAGGGTCTAATGGCAGGAAAGACTATGAGGAGGAATGTGAAGGAACAGGGTCCAGGTTTTAATGGAGACACTTGCCTAGTATGCACTACTTGACCTACTTTCTGCTTCATGCAGTCCAGTTTAGGCAGCTAGGTAAAAAGCAGGCTGTAGATGGAAACCAGATACTACTTCTCAGCTGAGATTTCTATGGCAAAATAATTATGAAATTAAAAGTTGCACATGGATTGCACAACTCATTTTTAAGGAACCCGATTCACAGACTCTAAGATTTTCATGAATGACTATTTACATTCAATTATTCAGTCAATCTCATAGAGACAGGGTTGTAAGATTGAAGGATGCACATTTTCTGTTACTTTTCTGAAAAAAAAAATTTAATGTAAAAAGAAACAGTTACCTAGGTATCAAGATGCAATCACCTTGCAGTTAATATAAAAGATTTTTTATAAAGAAAAACAAACATTGATTCATCATAGCTATCCAAGTAGAACATCAGTAACTCTCTGAACAAGCAGCCAGCCTAAATTAAATCAAAAGGCAATCACAAGAGAAAGTATGTGGGAGCCATAGATCATTGCACAGGGAGGTCAGTGAGCTCTCAAAACCTGACGAGACAACTGGCCCTGAAAAACCTACATAGATCTCCCCTGACTCTTGCCTGGCTCAGAAGCATGAGAAACCTAAAAAAGTTCAGGCTTTTTTAATCATTAAGAACCAGCTAGTAGCCCAGCTGAAAACCAGTTATGAACGACATCAAGGAGCCAGGAGGCCATGTATCTGTATACATCTTCCTACAGATACCTGTACCTGGAAAACCCAAGGTTAGACCCCAGGCCCTACTAAAAGGCAAAACCCCTTCATAAACCATTATCTCCTCAGCAGGAACCTGGTAGACGCCAAAGATGACTTCACATGAGGGACACAGAGGAAGTCTCCATCTTCGCCTACCAATTGTTTTCCGTGTCTGGTTGAATCTATTAATGAGCAAACACAGAATGACAATACAAATAATAACCCTAAAATTTGCCCTAAGGATTGCTCGACTGAAGGGTATGAGAAATCAATTCAAATTCCTCCCATTGCTGTTCCTTTTTCCTTTTGGAGTTCCAAGGTCTAAATAACTGCATAAAACAAATCAAGGGAAAATAGGGCCCAGATGCCTGTGGCCTTTGTTGATGAATAGGGCTCTAAGTCAGTCACTCAGCTGTTTTATTACTTGTCTTTAAGGCTGATGAGTCCCCAGCAGACCTGCATCACTGAATTCTCAATAAAGGGTTAGTGCTTGTCCTGCAGAATAATAAGAACCGCTAATGACACCAATTAAGAGCTGTAAATGTCATTTATACTTGTTTGTTATTTTTCAAATCAATAAGGCTGGAAAGACACAGCAGCCTGAGATAATTTAGATAGGAACAGTTTGTGGGGACATTTTAATGGATATATTGCAATCGGTATTCTTGTTCTCCTTTTGGATAAATTGTGTTCCTCATTGGGTCAGTTCTGATATTTACTTAAAAAAAGAACTTACCCTCCCAAATGATTACACATAAGGGAAAATACTTAGGGCAATAAAAAAAAATACAAGTATATACCTTTCCTAATTCTGCTCATTAAATCCCTTGTTTCAAAATGCTCTCATTTTATCTGAGCAGGTATCTTTAATGGAATAGTAAATAACTTAATAAAAAATAAATTCAGAAGGAATATAAAATTATCGGTGAAAATTAGAACTCTATGCTTTGATGCTATAGGAATTGCAGGGACACATGTTTTTTTAAAGGTTCTTACTCTTTTGCCAAATGTCAATAGTAGGCTTGTAATTGGTACATTCAAAAGATTGTGCATAAGGTATTTGTTTTGCTGGAATATGAGGCCGTTGGTCAGAAATCCAGAGATATGTGCTTTTTTAATTACAAAAGTTGCACAGAAGTCTCATTTCTCACTGGGGTCCTATTCAAGCAAGAGAAAACTATTAAACATTTCACTGATGAGGCAGCAACCAGGGACAGACAGCCCATTCCCCATAAAACAACTGAATTGTACAAATTATCATAGCTAAAAGGACAACTCACCAGAAAGTTTGAGAAAACTAACCAAAATAACTTTTGGGTGTTCTTGTGAATGCGTTCCAAAGTTTTTCTGTTGTGATTTGGGATGTTGACAAAGATTATAAGAAGAGGCATGTGAAATTTAAAATTGCCTTATCCTAGTTGTCTACGTCTATACCCATTCTCTGAGTAGGTTTTCTGCTTTGTTTGAAAAGTCAGATTTAAGTGGTTAATCTTTTGAAGGCTTGTTTTTAACTACTGCCTATAGGACAGTGAAATCACTAAACAAGAAAAAGTACTTAAAAAATAACATTGGGAAAATTATTGTTTTAAACGAGCAATCGGTGATCATTTTATGTAAATGTCTACCTGACAATAAAATAGTTAAGGGGCCCCCCGGGTGGCCCAATCAGTTAAGTGCCCTACTTCAGCTCAGGTCGTGATCTCACAGTTTGTGAGTCTGAGCCCTACATCAGGCTGTCTGCTGCCAGTACAGAGCCCCACTTCTGATACTCTGCCCCCCTATCTCTCTACCCCTTCCCCCTGTCTCTCGATCTCTCTCTCAAAAATAAACATTCAAGGGGCGCCTGGGTGGCGCAGTCGGTTGAGCGTCCGACTTCAGCCAGGTCACGATCTCGCGGTCCGTGAGTGAGTTCGAGCCCCGCGTCGGGCTCTGGGCTGATGGCTCAGAGCCTGGAGCCTGTTTCCGATTCTGTGTCTCCCTCTCTCTCTGCCCCTCCCCCGTTCGTGCTCTGTCTCTCTCTGTCCCAAAAATAAATAAACGTTGAAAAAAAAAATTAAAAAAAAAAAAATAAATAAATAAACATTCAAAAAAGTAATTAGCTAAAACCTTAAAATTTTAGATACTCAGTTTATTGTGACTACACAGCATTCATTATCCAGTTTGATTATTTATGTTGAAGTTATGCATGTGTATATGAGCTGTTAGTTAAAACAATTTTAAAAATTGAGTTAACCAGTTTTTGAAATCAAACATACAGTGATGCAATAGGGAAAATTAAAGGATATAGGAAATATATTCTGGCCATATATCTTCTCTGACTGATTTATTGCTCTATATACTATTGGCCTTTTGTGAGTTTCAAAAGTATGATATCATGGATAAGAGAAATAAAGAAAACAACGGGCCAAAAATAGATTTAAGTATTTGTCTTGGTGTGCTGCTGCCCAAATTCTTTAATCCAAAGCTTTATCTCCAGCATTCGCAAGCTGGTTTTTGTTTTGAATAATATAACTCTGATATCCATAGGTTGTCTCTAACTTATCTCCTCACTCACAGTTTTACTATTTTATTATACTTACCCAATATTCTCCATTAGTAAATTTTGTCTACTCATTGTTCCTCAAATATTTCTCACACTCTCTTCCATGTCATTGCTTCAATCTGGGGTAAGTAAGAAATATATACCCTATCTCCAGCTATGAAATTTCTACTGTCTTCCACAGACCAGTGCATAGTTCATCCCCTCCATAAGGCATTACCTGATCAACCCAGCTGGAAATACTATGTCTCATTCATTTGTTCTTTCATTCATTCATTTATTCAACACAAATTTATTAAAGGTCTGCTATGTACTAAGCATTGTGGTAAACTCTGCACTCCCTTACAAAACACTAATTTTTATTTGGACCATTTGCATAACACTTGCTATATGTTGAATGATGTTACAGCAATTTGTGCAAGGGATTTATTTCAATACAGTTTTGTAAATTTCTTGAGGGCTGAGACCTTGCTTCAATCATCTCGGAATTTGCTGCACTGCTGATGGTGGCACTTTTCACAAAATAAGTGAATGATTACCAAGCTCTGTGTATATGACTCTAAGACAAATAAACTTCTTAGTTTGGGGAAAAAACTAATTAAAATAGGTAGCCCCATGTTGTTTACATAAGACATTATGTTGATTGGCTTAATTTCGTCTCTTCCATTGGTTATCCAGATATTATTAAAAAGCGTGATGTTAGATGTATTTTCTTACTTCGTGAATTGGTTCCTTTTGCCAGAAATGAATCAGGATGTTTCAATAAATGGACTGAATCCAGAAGACCTAGTATTGAAATGTGGTTTAGTACTTTTTTTCACACAGATGTGTACTCTACAAGTCACCTGCGTTCACCACTGACATCCACAGAGCTAGATGCAAAGGTATATAGGATCTGTCTACCTCATTTGGCCTGTGAAAAAAGGAACTGTAAAAGTCTTCCATAAGTCTTTTCACTACCTGGTGAGCTCTGCACCAACCTAAAAACAGTCTTCAGTGTTTAGGGGATGTTGCGGTTTCTGAAACTAACAAAAATGCTCAAGGCCATGCAGTACGAGGTGGATGGACAGGACCAGGTTTGGTTCACTGTACTTAGTACCACACAATTTCCTCTTGATGTCTGTTTTTTCCCCTCATTAATTCCCACTTTTTTCCCTGTCTGAAAGGGGAAATGCTACCTGAAACTCATTCTTTCTCTTTCCAAAAGAGATCCACCAGAGAACATCAGATTTTATTCCCTTGCTTTTGAAAGAGAATTTATTTTAAGCACGGGGAAATTATCCCAAGGGATTCATCATTATCTGTGGAATGTCCGACACCAGGAAGTTGGGTGAGAGTGGATATTTAGAGGCAAACAGCCCTAAATTTAAAATTAAACTAATTAGGTAACAATTTAACATCTAACATTTTAATCACCTTGTGGAAAGTTCAGTATGGCCCAGGGACTTGGGCTCCATAGACATCTATTTGACAATCGCATTTATTCATTAGTTTTCTAAAGTTTAGGTATCCATCTCTGTTACTGATAAAGAATCCAATAAGGCCTGAGACCTCAATGGCAGAATGGACATCCACTGTTCCTTTTTTTTTTTTCCTTTTGGAAAGAAATGTCCGACTACTTCCCCATACATGGGAGTCAGAAGGTCACTAGTAAACAATACTGTCTGTTCAGAGAGAATTTATGAGTGTTACCTCTCAGCTATCAAATGTAGGTCAGAGAGTCTCTCATTTCCTGAAGGGTAGGCCCCTACAGGTCAGGTAGCTCATATAACCATGTATCAACACTGGAGATGATAGAGAGGGGCAAGATGGCAGCGGGCTGGAGTGCAGAGGACCTACTTCTAGGGGGCAGCTGCTCTTGCCATACAGGAATGCAGGCTTTGTTGCCAGATCTTCACAAGAGCCAGAAATGGGTTTTTTATGTGGTCTCCCAATTTTCAAATTTTGCCTTAAAAATATTAATATACTGTCAAAGATAAAATGTATCTGTGGGCCATATCCAGGCCACAGACCACTGGTTTGCCACCCCTAGTTTTTTAAAAGCAAATTTGTGGTATGAAAGAGACTATCTTGCAAGCAATCTTCATCCCTACCCCTACTCCCAAATCCCCCCCCCCCCCCCCCCCGCCAATGATTTGACCCCCACCTGGTCAGGTTCCTTGCCTATCAACAAAGGGAAAAGATATTTTTTAATGAAGTGCCTTTTTAAATGGTGCATGAGAATATCTGCAATAAATGCCTTTGAACCTTTGACAGTGCTTTCTTGAATGAAAATGTAGTTTCTACCACAAAAGAAGTAGTGGCCTTTACCTGGTCCCCATGTTTATACTTGTTTTATGTATGTTAATTCTGTATTAAGTATTAAAAAAGGATTTTTCCATTGCCATTTGTAACTGCAACAAAGAATTTCCTTCCTTCTGCATAAGGCTTGCCTGTCTTAACTAAATACTCAGTGATTTTTTTCTTATTCAAATGCCCTTAATTAGATTTATAGACTCTTTACAGTGTTTTATGTTGATGAGGGACTTAGAATACAACGCACACTAATAAAATATCCCCACTACCCAACTTGTGCTTTTGCATGTTTTATTTCAGTGAATAATGAGTCTTAAATAATGTTCTGAATATGTTGTCGAGGATGTTCTAAAGAAATATGGACTGATGATCCATCAGGAAACATTAATAAACATACAACCACATGGAATTGGTGACCGAGAGAAAGTGATTCATTGGGCTGTAAACCATTAAAGAATTTGGGTCATGAATGCCTGCTACAAATAAAAATGTATTTAGGAAACAACAGTTATACATTCTCATTTTTTAATTTCCTTTCTGTGACTTTTAGCTTGCCTAAATGTTTTAAAATTGAAGGTAATCATTGTATAACATTCTCAATCCTGGGGTAAAGAAATTTACTCTACATAGTTTCCTTTTCACATGACACAGCCATTTTCACGGTTATAGCTAATTAGCTTCCTTTCGACATTAGATACGGAGGATGTTTAAGCAACGTAAACTAGCTGTCATCCAGCAGCATCATAATCAAAATGGCATAAAATTTGCTATAAAACCTGCAGCTAATAACATTTATAAGGCACCTTATTACATAAGGATATTGAAGAAGCTCAGATACTGTATATCACAATGCTTCCCCGGGGACCTGGTTCATTTTCCTAATGACTGTGTATGGGTTTACTTTAGGAGCTTTTATGCACATGCCTGAGCACAGAGCTTACCCAGTCAGACTGATAAGAACTGAAGAAGAGTGACATCCAAATCCAGCAACAAAGTACTAGATCTGTCTGGAAATGAATCAGCAATGTGGTCATCTTTGTCATTCACCAGCTAAGCTGTCTCACCATTTCATGGCCATGCTGGTTTTAATATTCTTCCATATTTTATTTGAAAGTGCTTATACCTGCTCACTACTTAAGAGACTTCAATAGGAGAGAGGGAAGATGGCGGCGTAGGAGGACGCTGGGCTCACCGCGCGTCCTGCTAATCACTTAGATTCCACCTACACCTGCCTAAATAACCCAGAAAACCGCCAGAGGATTAGCAGAACGGAGTCGCCGGAGCCAAGCGCAGACCAGAGGCCCACGGAAGAGGGTAGGAAGGGCGGCGAGGCGGTGCGCGCTCCACGGACTGGCGGGAGGGAGCCGGGGCGGAGGGGCGGCTCGCCGGCCAAGCAGAGCCCCCGAGTCTGGCTTGCAAAAAGCGGAGGGGCCTGACGGACTGTGTTCCGACAGCAAGCGCGACTTAGCGTCTGGGAGGTCATAAGTTAACAGCTCTGCTCAGAAAGCAGGAAGGCTGGAGGACAAAGGGAAGGAGAGCTGCTGAGCCCCCGGACGACAGAGCTCAGTTTGGTGGGGAACAAAGGCGCTCGCCAGTGCCTACTCCCCCGCCCATCCCCCAGCCAAAATCCCAAAGAGAACCAGTTCCTGCCAGGGAACTTGCTCGCTCCGCGCAAACACCCAACTCTGCGCTTCTGCGGAGCCAAACCTCCGGCAGCGGATCTGGCTCCCTCCTGCTGCCACAGGGCCCCTCCTGAAGTGGATCACCTAAGGAGAAGCAAGCTAAGCCTGCCCCTCCTGCCCCTGTGCACCTTGCCTACCCACCCCAGCTAAGACGCCAGATCCCCAGCATCACAAGCCTGGCAGTGTGCAAGTAGCCCAGACAGGCCACCCCACCCCACAGTGAATCCCGACCCTAGGAGAGGAGAAGAGAAGGCACGCACCAGTCTGACTGTGGCCCCAGCGGTGGGCTGGGGGCAGACATCAGGTCTGACTGCGGCTCCGCCCACCAACTCCAGTTATACACCACAGCACAGGGGAAGTGCCCTGCAGGTCCTCACCACGCCAGGGACTATCCAAAATGACCAAGCAGAAGAATTCCCCTCAGAAGAATCTCCGGGAAATAACAACAGCTAATGAGCTGATCAAAAAGGATTTAAATAATATAACAGAAAGTGAATTTAGAATAATAGTCATAAAATTAATCGCTGGGCTTGAAAACAGTATAGCTGACAGCAGAGAATCTCTTGCTACAGAGATCAAGGGCCTAAGGAACAGTCACGAGGAGCTGAAAAACGCTTTAAACGAAATGCATAACAAAATGGAAACCACCACGGCTCGGATTGAAGAGGCAGAGGAGAGAATAGGTGAACTAGAAGATAAAGTTATGGAAAAAGAGGAAGCTGAGAAAAAGAGAGATAAAAAAATCCAGGAATATGAGGGGAAAATTAGAGAACTAAGTGATACACTAAAAAGAAATAATATACGCATAATTGGTATCCCAGAGGAGGAAGAGAGAGGGAAAGGTGCTGAAGGGGTACTCAAAGAAATTATAGCTGAGAACTTCCCTGAACTGGGGAAGGAAAAAGGCATTGAAATCCAAGAGGCACAGAGAACTTCCTTCAGACGTAACTTGAATCGATCTTCTGCACGACATATCATAGTGAAACTGGCAAAATACAAGGATAAAGAGAAAATTCTGAAAGCAGCAAGGGGTAAACGTGCCCTCACATATAAAGGGAGACCTATAAGACTCGTGACTGATCTCTCTTTTGAAACTTGGCAGGCCAGAAAGAATTGGCACGAGATTTTCAGGGTGCTAGACAGAAAAAATATGCAGCCGAGAATCCTTTATCCAGCAAGTCTGTCATTTAGAATAGAAGGAGAGATAAAGGTCTTCCCAAACAAACAAAAACTGAAGGAATTTGTCACCACTAAACCAGCCCTACAAGAGACCCTAAGGGGGACCCTGTGAGACAAAGTACCAGAGACATCACTACAAGCATAAAACATACAGACATCACAATGACTCTAAACCCATATCTTTCTATAATAACACTGAATGTAAATGGATTAAATGCGCCAACCAAAAGACATAGGGTATCAGAATGGATAAAAAAACAAGACCCATCTATTTGCTGTCTACAAGAGATTCATTTTAGACCTGAGGACACCTTTAGATTGAGAGTGAGGGGATGGAGAACTATTTATCATGCTACTGGAAGCCAAAAGAAAGCTGGAGTAGCCATACTTATATCAGACAAACTAGACTTTAAATTAAAGGCTGTAACAAGAGATGAAGAAGGACATTATATAATAGTGACAGGGTCTATCCATCAGGAAGAGCTAACAATTATAAATGTCTATGCGCCAAATACCGGAGCGCCCAAATATACAAAACAATTACTCATAAACATAAGCAACCTTATTGATAAGAATGTGGTCATTGCAGGGGACTTTAACACCCCACTTACAGAAATGGATAGATCATCTAGACACACGGTCAATAAAGAAACAAGGGCCCTGAATGAGACATTGGCTCAGATGGACTTGACAGATATATTTAGAACTCTGCATCCCAAAGCAACAGAATATACTTTCTTCTCGAGTGCACATGGAACATTCTCCAAGATAGATCATATACTGGGTCACAAAACAGCCCTTCATAAGTTTACAAGAATTGAAATCATACCATGCATACTTTCAGACCACAATGCTATGAAGCTTGAAATCAACCACAGAAAAAAGTCTGGAAAACCTCCAAAAGCATGGAGGTAAAAGAACACCCTACTAACGAATGAGTGGGTCAACCAGGCAATTAGAGAAGAAATTAAAAAATATATGGAAACAAACGAAAATGAAAATACAACAATCCAAACGCTTTGGGACGCAGCAAAGACAGTCCTGAGAGGAAAATACATTGCAATCCAGGCCTATCTCAAGAAACAAGAAAAATCCCAAATACAAAATCTAACAGCACACCTAAAGGAACTAGAAGCAGAACAGCAAAGGCAGCCTAAACCCAGCAGAAGAAGAGAAATAATAAAGATCAGAGCAGAAATAAACAATATAGAATCTAAAAAAACTGTAGAGCAGATCAACGAAACCAAGAGTTGGTTTTTTGAAAAAATAAACAAAATTGACAAACCTCTAGCCAGGCTTCTCAAAAAGAAAAGGGAGATGACCCAAATAGATAAAATCATGAATGAAAATGGAATTATTACAACCAATCCCTCAGAGATACAAACAATTATCAGGGAATACTATGAAAAATTATATGCCAACAAATTGGACAACCTGGAAGAAATGGACAAATTCCTGAACACCCACACTCTTCCAAAACTCAATCAGGAGGAAATAGAAAGCTTGAACAGACCCATCACCAGCGAAGAAATTGAATCGGTTATCAAAAATCTCCCAACAAATAAGAGTCCAGGACCAGATGGCTTCCCAGGGGAGTTCTACCAGACGTTTAAAGCAGAGATAATACCTATCCTTCTCAAGCTATTCCAAGAAATAGAAAGGGAAGGAAAACTTCCAGACTCATTCTATGAAGCCAGTATTACTTTGATTCCTAAACCAGACAGAGACCCAGTAAAAAAAGAGAACTACAGGCCAATATCCCTGATGAATATGGATGCAAAAATTCTCAATAAGATACTAGCAAATCGAATTCAACGGCATATAAAAAGAATTATTCACCATGATCAAGTGGGATTCATTCCTGGGATGCAGGGCTGGTTCAACATTCGCAAATCAATCAACGTGATACATCACATTAACAAAAAAAAAGAGAAAAACCATATGATCCTGTCAATCGATGCAGAAAAGGCCTTTGATAAAATCCAGCACCCTTTCTTAATAAAAACTCTTGAGAAAGTCGGGATAGAAGGAACATACTTAAAGATCATAAAAGCCATTTATGAAAAGCCCACAGCTAACATCATCCTCAACGGGGAAAAACTGAGAGCTTTTTCCCTGAGATCAGGAACACGACAGGGATGCCCACTCTCACCGCTGTTGTTTAACATAGTGCTGGAAGTTCTAGCATCAACAATCAGACAACAAAAGGAAATCAAAGGCGTCAAAATTGGCAAAGATGAAGTCAGGCTTTCGCTCTTTGCAGATGACATGATATTATACATGGAAAATCCGATAGACTCCACCAAAAGTCTGCTAGAACTGATACATGAATTCAGCAAAGTTGCAGGATACAAAATCAATGTACAGAAATCAGTTGCATTCTTATACACTAACAATGAAGCAACAGAAAGACAAATAAAGAAACTGATCCCATTCACAATTGCACCAAGAAGCATAAAATACCTCGGAATAAATCTAACCAAAGATGTAAAGGATCTGTATGCTGAAAACTATAGAAAGCTTATGAAGGTAATTGAAGAAGATTTAAAGAAATGGAAAGACATTCCCTGCTCATGGATTGGAAGAATAAATATTATCAAAATGTCAATACTACCCAAAGCTATCTACACATTCAATGCAATCCCAATCAAAATTGCACCAGCATTCTTCTCGAAACTAGAACAAGCAATCCTAAAATTCATATGGAACCACAAAAGGCCCCGAATAGCCAAAGGAATTTTGAAGAAGAAGACCAAAGCAGGAGGCATCACAATCCCAGACTTTAGCCTCTACTACAAAGCTGTCATCATCAAGACAGCATGGTATTGGCACAAAAACAGACACATAGACCAATGGAATAGAATAGAAACCCCAGAACTAGACCCACAAACGTATGGCCAACTCATCTTTGACAAAGCAGGAAAGAACATCCAATGGAAAAAAGACAGTCTCTTTAACAAATGGTGCTGGGAGAACTGGACAGCAACATGCAGAAGGTTGAAACTAGACCACTTTCTCACACCATTCACAAAAATAAACTCAAAATGGATAAAGGACCTGAATGTGAGACAGGAAACCATCAAAACCCTAGAGGGGAAAGCAGGAAAAGACCTCTCTGACCTCAGCTGTAGCAATCTCTTACTCGACACATCCCCAAAGGCAAGGGAATTAAAAGCAAAAGTGAATTCCTGGGACCTTATGGAGATAAAAAGCTTCTGCACAGCAAAGGAAACAACCAACAAAACTAAAAGGCAACCAACGGAATGGGAAAAGATATTTGCAAATGACATATCGGACAAAGGGCTAGTATCCAAAATCTATAAAGAGCTCACCAAACTCCACACCCGAAAAGCAAATAACCCAGTGAAGAAATGGGCAGAAAACATGAATAGACACTTCTCTAAAGAAGACATCCGGATGGCCAACAGGCACATGAAAAGATGTTCAGCGTCGCTCCTTATCAGGGAAATACAAATCAAAACCACACTCAGGTATCACCTCACGCCAGTCAGAGTGGCCAAAATGAACAAATCAGGAGACTATAGATGCTGGAGAGGATGTGGAGAAACAGGAACCCTCTTGCACTGTTGGTGGGAATGCAAATTGGTGCAGCCGCTCTGGAAAGCAGTGTGGAGGTTCCTCAGAAAATTAAAAATAGACCTACCCTATGACCCAGCAATAGCACTGCTAGGAATTTATCCAAGGGACACAGGAGTACTGATGCATAGGGGCACTTGTACCCCAATGTTCATAGCAGCACTCTCAACAATAGCCAAATTATGGAAAGAGCCTAAATGTCCATCAACTGATGAATGGATAAAGAAATTGTGGTTTATATACACAATGGAGTACTACGTGGCAATGAGAAAAAATGAAATATGGCCTTTTGTAGCAACGTGGATGGAACTGGAGAGTGTGATGCTAAGTGAAATAAGCCATACAGAGAAAGACAGATACCATATGGTTTCACTCTTATGTGGATCCTGAGAAACTTAAGAAAAACCCATGGGGGAGGGGAACAAAAAAAAAAAAGAGGTGAGAGTGGGAGAGAGCCAAAGCATAAGAGACTGTTGAGAACTGAGAACAAACTAAGGGTTGATGGGGGGTGGGAGGGAGGAGAGGGTGGGTGATGGGTACTGAGGAGGGCACCTTTTGGGATGAGCACTGGGTGTTGTATGGAAACCAATTTGACAATACATTTCATATATTAAAAAAAAAAAAAAAAAAAAAAGAGACTTCAATATCGTCTTCTCCATGCCCACTACCTGTAACCTTTGTGCTTCTCCTCATCCTTCAAGGTTAGCCTCAAACCATGTTTCTTACATGGGGCTTTCCTTGATGCCTATAACCCTCACTGATCTTCTTTTTACCTTTCAGTTTTTATTGCTTTCATTATCTGCTCTGCAAAAGCAATGCCCATTCCTGCCTATCCTTTTCTTTTTGAACAAATTAACAAACCAAACAGGTCAGCCTTATCCCATCACCAAACAATAGACGGTCAACTCTGGAAGCACATTAGGGCCTCATGTTCCAATGTTAAAAATTTGACCAAAATTTTTTGGAACTTCTTTTTTCCATGTTAGTTTGCTGCCCAGGTTCCTGTCCAGAGTTCAGTATGTTCACATGGGTCCTAACTTGCGGACCTAGCTCCTGCCATTCTCCAATGCCAGACCTTGCCTCTGGTGTCGTTGCATTGCCTTGAAGAGAACTTCTGAACTATGACTCAGTCATTGATTACCAAGAACAACTGCCACCTACAAGACTCACCACCAGTCCCACCCAGTAATTTCTCACCCGGCAACTTGAATATTATACGTAATCTGCACGGTCAAGGTTTTTCTATTCTTCTTTTTTGTTGATGATCCCTCTCTGGGAAGTAAGACAAACTTTATTATCTGAACCATCTCCCCTATCTCTCAGGACAGTTCCTAAATGCCATATATAACTTAGATCCTATCAATGATGATAATTAGCTTATTTCCTATCATGTGATTTAAATTTTATTTTACACCCTAGCTAGTTTGCTGATTATGCCATGCATAAAACTTGCCTTTTTTTTCTAAATAGATTCTTATCTTCATATGAAGAAAGACTGTGATTACACTTCTTTATCAAAGATTTAATGTGCTCTTTAGTCTCAGGCATATGGTAGTACTCATACATTAATCAATAATTATCTTCCCCAAAGAACTTATACACAGCACGATTCCAATGCAATAAAGACATCATTCTATCACCTGATAGGTTCTGGCTACCTCAATGAAATGAGCATCATAATCAACTATAAGACATGCCTCAAACCCATCCTAAACCTTCCTTTTCTTATTGTAGTCTTTCCTTTTTAACTCTCGGTTTGATTCTCTACATCATTCAGTCCTCACTTTATAATTTCTGGCTTAATTCCCAAGTCTTCTAGTTCTCTTTTGCTTCTTAATGATTGATGTATGGACGTTTCTGGTGGTAAATTTTCTATGCTTGATTCTGAAGTAACTTCCTGTGAGCTGCCCAGCATATATCCTGGTTAAGTGTGGCCTTCCATCTTGGAGTCTCTCCCTCTCTCATTCCTGGATGACTGCCTTGCAGAAACTATATGCTTTCCCTTTCCTTTAGTACTGCTCATACCATTATCTTTGCCCGTCCCATGGAGTTCTTTATGCCTGTCTTGAAAGATGCTTTATTTTCCCCATCTGATATATACATATAAGTAGAGATAGAGACATATAATGTAACATAAAATATAATATTAAGTGGCTTAGCATCTTAAATTCAAATGGTGATGCAAGATATTATAATGTGACATTTGGAAAGATTTTAAAAATTGGAATCCATGCAAATTAATCAGCAATGTTAGAGATCACAGAAAAACATCATCAAATTGTCCTTTCTATCTGTTAAGTGAATTTGTGCATTATAGGCTATCGATTATTATAGTAAAAGGATGAAAATAATTGAGAGGAGATGCATTACAATATGGCATGCCGATATCTGTAACATCTTTATTAAAGGCTTGAAACTTCTTATAGAGTCCTTGGGCATCAATTGGCCAATATGTTTCCTGAGATTAAGACAGCCACAGAATACTTGTGATGACTTGAAAAAGGAGACTGATCTCTTCATCTCAGAAAGCTAGGGCAGTCATATAAATAAAAGTATAGGTACTATGAACTGTTCTAGGAAAATTCTTTGTCCTCCTGAAACTTACTCCTTAAATGTGATTGAAGAGGTCACAATACATAAGTAAGTGGCATATATAGTCAGTCAGTGGATGGTAGTAAGGTTAGGGGAAAGCTAAAATAGAATTAGGGGGTGCCTGATAAGGCTGGGCACACTAATTTAAGTAAAATGGTCAAGATGAATTTTACAGATGTTATGACATTGAGCTCTCAGAGAAAGACGTGAAGAAGTGAGCCATTAGGATATCTAGAGAAACAATCCTCCAGCCACAAGAAACAATCAGTGAAAGGGAAATATTTTAGCCTTACCAGATAATACTAAAGATCCACATGTGGTTGGTGGCCATAAATTTAAGGTGGTATCAGTAGCATGCGTATGTGTTTTGTGTTTGCTTTGTTTTGGACTCTAGGGCTCAGAGTAAGTGGGAGCTGGATTTAACTAAGTTTAGCCTTTTTTTTCCCCAAGTGAGTATAATAAAGAGAAAGAAGATCAAGAGAGTTGAAAGAGTAAACAAGGAACTGATAATGAAGATGGAATCTAAATTAAATAAGGAAGGAAATGAGAACATGAGGAAGGAGTGAGGAACACTGGAAAGGTGGCAGAATCAATTATAGGTCCTTATGAGGTCAAAGATTTATTAAATCTGATGGTTAGAGTATAAGCTGGAAAGGTGGATGATAATCATCAGAGAATAGGATTCTTAAAATGGGGGATGTACAGGGTCAGTTATGTTCATAAGGCTAAGGTGTTAACTATGCTGACAGCAGAGGTACAGTGAAATCCAAGATCCTTGCAGAAGAGAGATTACAAAGAACCTAGAGGACAGGGTATTGGAGATATCATCCAGGTAGAAATGGAAACTCCAGTGCAGGATGAAATGAAAGTGTTGGGTAGAATGAGAAGGAACAGAGAGCTAAAATATCCCAGGAATGAAATACAATGGCAACAACAGCAGGCGCAGATTCTTCCATCTGATGGCTTGAGTTTAGGGAGAAGAGAAAGAAAAACATCCACCCTCATCACCCACCTAGTGATAAGTGGATGTGAGGGAAAAGCGATTCATGCTTTGAAAGGACTATTGGAGAATCAGTATCCTTGGCAAAGCCAGGTTTCCTTTTGAGCAGTGAGTCTCATGGCTATCAGACCTAATGATCTGTTTTTATAACAAATATTTTATATTGCTCCTCTAAATTTTGTTACAAAGTCAGAGATAATTTAATTTAAGAAGATCATAACTTAAAAATATATAAGGAATAAAATAATAGTAAAGTGATTTTTAAAAAGAAAGATCTTTGAGGGCGGCTCAATTGGTTAAGCACCCGACTTTGGGTCAGGTCATGATCTTGTGGTTTGTGAGTTCACCCCTTGTATCGGGTTCTGTGCTGATAACTCGGAGCCTGGAACCTGCTTCAGATTCTGTGTCTCCCTCTCTTTCATCCCCTCCTCCACTCATGCACTGTCTCTCTCTCTCTCTCTCTCTCTCTCTCTCTCTCTCTCTCTCTCTCCCTCTGTCTCAAAAATAAATAAACAAAAAAAAATTTTAAAGAAAAATAAAGGTCAATTATTTCAAATTATAAATGCTCAGGGACACTGACCCTAGAAGTCACAATGCTGAGATCACATGTACTATATTGATGACAGCTGAAGTGAGGAAAGAGGTATATTTTTTGGACAGCTCAAACACCATCAGTGGTAGCACCAGCAGTAAATGATTAACTGAAAAGGTGAAAACTCTGGCAAAAGTTCTAAATAAACAAAATAACATCTATTCTTGATTTTCAGACTCATTTCATCTCTAGACATTACCATGACTATTATCGCTGGAAAATAATGTTTTGCGTTTATAACCTAAAATTGAGCTGTGTTCTGGCCTTGACTATTACTAGCCTACTTTTTCACTTACATGAATACCCACCGGACACCAGAAAATAACGCGGAGTGCAGACCACTTCTTTGTTGTGCAGTACCACCACTCTCGCTGCAGGGTCATTAGCCCACCTCAGATACTTTGAGCCTCTTCTCCATTCCAGTCATTGTGACAACCAAATGTAGCCACCCATACTTTTGAGATGTACCCATGCTGTCCTTGATCAGAACAAGATTAATATTCATCTGAGTTTATAGCAAAAGGAGCTTAAAGACAAGTCTGAGACATAAATGAAACTTTGAAATTGTGATCGAGTCAGTTCTCAAAGTGATTAAAACATAGGACACTTTGGACAAAAGCTAAACTTAAATATACACATATGCTTTGAAGAGTGAAAATTGTCCATAATATTTCACGATTCAAATATTAGAGGTGTCCTCTCTTCCATCCACTGCCAGACTTAAAATGCACAAGATTAAAGAAGAGGAAAGCAGAAAGTATCAAAGGATCCTGCATATTGCTAGTTCCAAAAAATGCTAAGAATTCAGAAATTCTGTGGAGAATTCTATGCACCTGAACTTTAGCTGGGTTTGTCATCTAACTTATACCCTCTGTATGTTTCCTTAATGTGTGTGGGCCATGAGGGTATGTGCATTTGCACACCTGCATGCTTACATTAAGTTTCACATGGAGAAAAACTGCCCTTTTGTGGTAGGAGAGCTTAAAGTGAGTGTTTGCATTCATGTGTCCAACTTGCTAATCAGCTACAGCCTCCTGTGAAGCAGGAGGACAGCAAGAGTCCTTGGGGATGGAGGGTGACAGTGGTGGTAGCAGTGGCGAGAAAAACCAAACCTGAGACCAACGGACTGTAGTTCCCAATGTTATTTTCAATAAGAAAACACTGCAGTAAAACCTGGTTATTCAGATGTGAGATGGAACAACAGAACAAATCACTCCCCATTCAATCAACATTTATCACAAAATTTTCACCATCAAAGCCTTTTCAGGCTGTAAAATAAATACAACCTAGTTCTCTCTTTACACATATACCCAAATGCGTCTATAATGCACTTGGACTTTGTGTGCATAGATAAGCATAGCTTGGTTTTTGTCATCAAATATTTCAGAGCATTTATCAGATATTTAGCTCACTCCTCTCTTAGCTTTTTAAAAATATTTAATGTGAAAGGGAAAAAATCCAGTTTTTTTTTATTCATTTACACTTCAATCATCCATGTTGTTTAATATCAGTGATTTGATATTCAAGAGCCCTTGGGCCTTTTCAAACATGCTTTGGAAAATCTTTTTTTTTTTTTTTTTTGGTTGTGCCCCTAATATAAGAAGGAGAAGTAGCATTTTGCCAAAGGCAACTCAAAGTGAATGCCAGGGGAGCAGGGTGGTATTTCACTCTGAACTGGTGAATTTTGAGTAATATCTAAATTGGAGGAAAAGAGAAGTATTGGTAACTTACTATACGTGCATACCTGGGCACCTCTGTTTTGTACAGTCATATATGCAATCTGTATTATCTTATAGAATGAGAATTTTAATTTCATTCTAGAAAGATTCCCTATGCAGAAATACAATTAGTTTCTCTCTTTGTCTTCATGCTTCTCCTCCTCTTATTTTTCTTCTCTTTTTTTCTTCCTTTCCCTGCCCCTCTTCCTCCTCCCCCTTCTACTTTTTCTTCTTCCCTTTTATCTTGTGAAAAGAGTCACTGGGTGTAATTAATCATTTCTCTTAAGATAATCTTTCTTATGTTGAGAAATGAAGATATAGAGCAGCTTCAAAGAATCATGGAATTTTGATCATTCGACTGGTTCATAAATGTTTTCTATTAAATTTCATGCTGATAATGATCCAGCGTCTAGTTTATTCCAGATATGTGAGGCTCACTGACTCCTAAGGGAGGTGACCCATATTCTTAAATATTATCAAACTTTACTTCTCCAGGATAATATTCAGGATTTATAGAGCTAGAGGCCTCATTCATGTGTCCAACTTGCTAATTTGACAGAGGGTTTTGGTGACCCTCTGTAAGGGAAAGATTTAGAAATATAAATACAAAATCAAGTTAATATTTATTTTAAGTGATAAGTGAAACCACAATGTATATTATACACTTTTGAAGCTATTGAAATCCAGAAAAAATTACACTTATTAAATTTATCTCACTTCCCAGCACACTTATGTACTATTTTCTTGAAACTTTTTGACTGACGGCCCTTTGATCACCTCTCCATGTGACGATAATTTTGTAGCACCATTTTTATGGAGTGAATAGGAAGGTAATGCAGCCTTTCCTCTAACGAGATTTGATGTAAATGGGTTTTCAATCATTGATAGTTTGTCTTCTTTCAACATCTTAACTAGTTGTCTGTAATGTCACATAAATTGTTAAGACTGTTGTCTTAAGAGGGTGAACATCTCTCAAATGTTTTCCCTATACAAGCTATAAGATGTCAGGGCTGAAATTTCAGTGCGTGTATGCGACGGTGCAGCAACAAACCCAAAATCATGTGTGAGTCGATGACACACATTGACCAATTCATGATAAATGTCCTTTTTGTAGTGGCCTAGTTTACCTTCATCAATGTTTGCACATTGTGTCAGATCATCAAGAAATTAATAAGAACCTGTATAGATGCAAAGGGAAAGGCTATGTTAGATGGGAAGGGTATGTGCAAAGGAATGGCTTGGTACAAAGGAGAATAGTTTGAGTGGAGTAGGGTACAGAGCACCAAGGACGATGGTACAACATTTGTGTGTTGGAGCCAGGTAGGGAGGTAAGAGATAGAGCCAAATGCTGAGTTTCTGCCTATCTAGATTTAATGTTAAGGAAGTGACAGCCTATTAATGGATGATTATGCATATGAGGTATAGCCTTATGATCATTTCCATTCGGGTTCCACAAATCCAATTTTTACATTTGCTAGCCTATAGAACCCAGCTAGGAGTAATTTACCCATGCACAGAAGTGACTGTGTACCATGTAAGTATAACCTACTAAATTCACATTAGACCTATCTGTAGACGAACTTCCTCTTACCCACATTTTTAAAAAGCCTGAAGCTACCCTAAAGTCACCTGACATAAGGGCTAATTTGACAGAAGGGAAGCTAAAGTCGAAAGAGAAAGTGGAAATATAAAGAAGTAAAAATGTCTTACTTTGCGAATTTGTCTAAAGGACATGATCATGTGAATTATTTGCATGGGTTGTTCCCCTGTCTGGCCTGTGCTAGTGAAGGGTCCTGATGCGTGAAGTTTGATGTACTTCTGTCCTTCCCTTCTCTGTGCTTTGGTCCTGGTTCTGCACTCTGGGAGCTCCACTGCAAGAGGCTTTCAAACTTCTGAGAAGAGCCACATGTTTGTGTTCATTAGGTCTCTTCACCCAGGTAAACATCCTCAGCTTGGCTCATGCCCCAGGGTATTGAAAGCGTCTCTTCCCTGCTCTGCCCATCCAGGCCTTCAGTTTGCTGTTGTACTGCAAATGCAGTCTTAGTAATCAAACATGATGGTATGCTTTTCATGCTTATGGCTTGTACATTTGTTATTTCAACTATTATTAAGTTTTCAGATCAAAAGTTCTGTTACAATCGCATATTAGCAACTATGTGGGGGTATAACATACGCTAATCTACAGCCGGTGAAAATATAAATAGGCACAATACTTGTAGATGTATCATTGATTTATAGATTGACAAGATATATTTTTGACTGAAAATCAAACAAAACAATCAGGATAATTCAAAAAGCGTAATGTATTTATTGTAAAACAAAGATACACAGAATGCACATAAACATATATGTAGAAAGATATAGCAGTAATTATACTTCTGTGAAGGACGAGAACTGGGGTGATTGGCTAAAGGAAGATTTCTCCAGGGCTCCTGGGTGGCTCAGTCAGTTGAGCGTCTGACCTAGGTTCAGGCCATGATCTCACAGCTCATGAGTTTGAGTCCCGCATCGGGCTCTGTGCTGACAGCTCGGAGCCTGGAGCCCGCTTCGGATTCTGTGTCTCCTCTCTCTCTGGCCCTAACCCACTCACATTCTGCCTCTGTCTCTCTCAAAAATAAATAAATATTTTTTTTTAATTTTAAAAGAAGATTTTTCCTTAGATGTAGCTTTTTTCACTTATTGTTTTAAATGAGAACATATCCACATAATACTTGAGTACCTAAAATTATCTAAAATGAAATGATATTAATTACAGAACAGATAATGCGGTGTTAACTCTATTTCCCTGCTTAGTCACATACACACAAACACATATACACATACACATGCACATGCAATGTGCACATACAGATATACACAAACTCAGGAGAGATTCTGTATGATTGGTGAAGAATCTGAATTTAAAGGTCTAGATTCAGGGATGTCTGGGTGGCTCAATTGGTTAGGCAGCCCACTCTTGGTTTCAGCTCAGGTCATGATCTTGTGGTTTGTGGGTTTGAGCCTTGCATCGGGCTCCATGCTTTTGGGATTCTCTCTCTCTCTCCCTCTCTCTCTGCCCCTCCTCTGCTTGTGAGATCTCTCTCTCTCTCTCTCCCTCTCTCTCTCTCTCTCTCTCTCTCTCTCAAAATAAATAAATAAACTTAAGAATATAAGATAAAATTCTAGATTCAAAGTGCTCACACACAGACAACTCACACACAAACTCTCCTTGAGTGATCGAGAGTCATGTAGTGATGTTGTCAGAAATAACCAGTTGTCTTTGGGATAATCATAATCTGGCAGAACCAATGAAATTCTCTGGTGAAGTTTTAGATTAAAAAAAAGAAGAAGAAAGATTTGTTTAGGTTATCTGACCAAGAATAGACTCTTGAATGAGTATTTACCAAACTGAGAGAGAACAGGGGTAAGGAAATGAGAGGCAGTAGATGCAAATAATCATGGAATAGCCTGAAATAGACACTCCATTCTCTCTGCTCCATGTTTTCATCGAGACCCAGGACTAAAATCAATTACACCCACCTCATGGAAGAACTGTGAAGGACATCTGGATAGCATAAATGAAATCTCTTTGGAAAGTATAGAATGCTTTCCAAATGCCAGGCATTGTTACCTTCGACTTGGAGACTGACCAATAAACACAAGATTGACACACCTTTCCTAACCATAAAAAGTAAGAATAAAAACTGGCAGGGAAGTCCACTTCTGCTTGGGAATTGGTGGCTGAGCTCCATAATGTCCAAAGCCCATCATTATGCCCATGGCATTGAGAAGTCAACAGAATGAAAATAATCACCCTTTAGGTTGACTGTGGGAAACTTTTGTTTCTGTAAACAAGATCGGTTGAATGGCCAGTATTAGGCAACATGAACCTAAAATACATCATGGTGTCTTTGATTATTGGAACCAATGTTCCAGTTGGTAATTGCAACATTCTTGCTTACATGATACTTGTTTCTCTCAATTGCAAAAGTCTAAAGTTGGTCAGACAGAGAGAAGTATTCATCAGGGGACCCTTTTAACTGGATGTATATTGGACCAAGATGTGAAGAAGATTTACTCTTTTTCTCTCTCCAACAAAATAATAGTTTCTCTGTTCTCCCCTTTTGCTCTCAAGCCTGAAGATGATTTGTGCCTGGCAGAGAAGATCTGAATCTATTGCTTTAATGTTGTTTTAACATAGTTTTCATTTTTAATCTGTAGATAATCCTAATATAATAGACTGTGAATCAATATTTATAAATGAATTTTAATCTTTTATAGCAGATCCATTAACAAACCCCAAATTTATTGAGCCATAAAAGTTAGGCCAAAGCTATGGCATGTAGTAGAGTCTTATAGTTCCCAATTGAATCACTAGGCGCCGTAGATATGTTGCTTCACACTGCACAAGTGCTCTCAAAAAAAAAAAAAAAAATGCAGTGTTTGTCTCCTCTTTTACTTTTCCTTGGGATAAACATTCAAACAGTAAAAGGGGACTGAGGCACCACAGGGGATGTGAAGCAGGAAGCCTGCACAGCCTACAAGGAAGGCTTTGCCAGAGTTACAGTGACTGTTGCAGGGCTACCAGCTGTGCATCTGGAATGAGCTGGTATAAAGGAGGCACTTTCAACAGGACCAGCGTTTTCCTTGGATGTTTCTCTGTTTGCCTTCTGTTTATATTAGGGCATTTTCAAAATTACCCCCCCACCACAATGAGTGTAACAGAAGTTTTGCTCTCTTGACATTTTTTTAATGTTTATTTATTTTTTAGGCAGAGAGACAGAAAGAGAGAGAGAGACAGAGTGCAAGCAGGGGAAGGGAAGAGAGAGAGGGAAACCCAGAATCCGAAGCAGGCTCCAGGCTCCAAGCTGTCAGCACAGAGCCCGATACAGGACTCGAACTCACAAACTGTGAGATCGTGACCTGAGCCAAAGTTGGATGCCCAACTGACTGAGCCACCCAGGCGGTCCTGCCCTCTTGACATTCTTTTAGGTTGAGTTGAATAAAGGCAGGTATAGTCAAAACTGACAGGTTAAGTGCTTGTTCGAGGGCCCGTACTCCAACCACAAAAGGTTATGAGAATGTGTGTGGTCCTTTCCCCACTCCTTTTAACGAGGTGTGTTGCTCATCACTGAAGATTCCTGAGCGGGTTTCCTCCCAACCTTCCCTCAGCCACCTCATCAGCAAAGCACAAACACTCACACGGACCCTATGTATATATACACAGAGACATAAAAGCAAGAAAGACCCTTTCAGAAGCTGGGTTTGGTATGTTGTCTGTAATACGAACCTAGGGTTTCCTATGGAAAAATGCCGACACTTGAAATCACTGTAATCTTTTGTAAAACTGACCAAACCACTAGAGCACTTGGAATAATTCAGCAAGACCTTGGCAAAGTACTATCACTTTGTAGTATCCTTGGAATTTATTTTAAAGGTTAAGAGTTTTTGAGAATTATCCTAACTCTAATTGTTTGGAGATTGATGAAATCGTTATCCAATGGAAACCCTCTGGTCTGCAGAATTATTTAATTAGTTCTCGTGGTTTTCCTAGAGACTCTGAGTTAGATCTCAGTTGTCAAAGGTCTTATGGCCTGGGTAAAGCAGAGCAAGAACCAATATTTGCAATTACATGTTGTTTTGAAAAATAAAATAACTTGCATTTTCTAACTGTTTCTCTATGGGCATGCATACTTTAGTTCCAGACTGGAAAGCAGTTTTCCAACATAGTAGCAAGACACAGCATTCCAGTCTGAATGTACTTGATCTTTCTTGGCTTGGAATATCATATTCAAAAACTTCAGTTCCCAAAGAACCAGGTGATTGCTCTTACTGGTCCCAATGCTCATCGCTGCCTTACACGCTAGCTTCCTGAAGGACACTGTCCACCCCCAGTTTGCTTAATGAACCCACAGACTTTCATGTGTCTTTGCTCCAGCTGACAAATGCTTTTATATAAACATATTGCATTGCCTCTTCTCTCAAAGATGTGTGATGCTTGTGATGCTGCTTCTCTCAAAGATACGTTAAACATGCTGGCCATACTTCTCATTTGAGAAGGGAGTTTTTAATGTCTAAACTAACTGGCAGAAGCCTGTTGCTTAATGATGAAAATAAAATCTGGTTGTGAAAAAAAAATGTAAATGCTAATTCTTAAAACCTTAGTCCCCCAAAAGTTGCTGAGGACAGAAAAGTAGAAAAAAAAAAAAGAGGTGGAGAAAGGAAGAGTGTGGGAGCAAGGGCCATTTGTGACCAAGTCTGAACTGTTTTCAATAATGCCTTTCTAGGGCCCCTTAAGGTCTAAAACCCTTTACTAGCCCTAAGAGTCTAAAATGCCACAGCATTATCCTGCAGTTACCTGCTTTCTTCTGCATTGATCTAGTTCCAAGAATGAGCTGATCCACGTATAATGAAGGCCAATTCTCTGTCTAGAATGTTAACAATTCCCTGTGCCCCTATGGTAGATCAAACTTCTACATCTCAGCTTCTCAGTGTCCCACTCTTTAATTAGAAATTGATAGAATAGGGGCACCTGGGTGGCTCAGTTGGTCACGCATCCAACTCTTGATTTTGACTTAGGTCATTTCCCAGGATTGTGGGATCCAGCCCTGCATTGGGCTCTGTGCTGAGTGTGTAGCCTGCTTAGGATTATTTCGCTCTCTCCATCTGCTCCTCTCTCCAGCTCACTATCTCTCTTTCTTTCAAAAACAAACTGATAGACAACATGCACTGAGAAAAGTCTATGTTATTCTAAGTGCTTGCTAAGCCCACAGAACCTTTCAAAAGAGCCTGTTATCATAGTTGGAAGGGTTTGTGACCTGTGACCCTGTCACTCTATATTCAATTGATAAGTATAGGAATGAGGAGTCATTGGTCCACAGGAAACTCCCATGGCTTGCCCAACAGTTCATGAGGTAACTAGATATGAGAGCACTGCCCAAAAGGACATCTTCTGGTGGCTGGTTATGCAATCAATTTTTGCTAAATTCTTGTTGGAATGTGTGATTGTAAGATGCAAAGAGAGGGGACAATATGGTAGCATGAGATGCAAAGGCAATGAGATGCAAAGAGAAAAGGTAGTATGCAGAATCATGAGAAGGAGAGAAAATAAAAGTGATTAAATGCTAACAGCTAGGGAAGTGGTAGTAGTAAAAAGAAAGAAAGAGGAGAATCCGATGACCATAGTGGAGAACATCAGAGGGGGAACAGCTGACAAATTTCTACCAAGAGGCCACCCAAAGTCTTGTAGTAGAGTCACGAGAGATTCTGCCTGATCTCTAGAGCTAACAAAAAGGAAGTGCCAACAATTCCTTCCATCTAAAAGATGGTAAATGGGTTTCCACATCCCACATAGCCTTGTAGAGCACCTGCAGGAATATTTTACTCTTCCTCCTTTCTTCCTCAAGTCTTCCTGTAGTAAATCTTTATTGTCAGAGGTAAAATTTACACACTAGTGAGGACCAGCGTGTTCTGCTGTACACTTGCCATACCTATTTGTAATTTAACTCTTTAAGTTTTATTTATTTATTTTGAGAAAGAGAAAGCACACCAGCAAGTGGGGGAGGGCAGAGAGAGACTCCCAAGCAGGTTCCGCACTGTCAGCTTAGAGCCTGACACAGAGCTTGATCCCATGAACTAGGTGATCATGACCTGAGCCAAAATCAAGAGTTGGATGCTTAATTGACTGATCCATCCAGGCACCCCATAATTTAACTCTTTTATTCTGGAAAAAGATCTTCAGAAATTATCTATAGATTTTTCTTGTTACCAAACCTAGTTTAATTATATCATTTATTTATTGAAATTCTTATCAAAGGTCAAAATGAAACACAGGATAATTATATTCTGATAATGAGAAAAAGGAGTTGGAAGCAATATAAGGAAAGTACTACATGTTTAGAATTGTATTTAATGAATACTGACATAGTGCTTGCTATTTGCTAAACACCGTTCTAAGCATAAATATCCTATATTGCAAATATTAACTCTACAAATTTTAACTCACGTAATCCTCATAACAACCCTGTGAGATAGCTACTGTTGTCCCTATTATAGATGAGGAAACTGAGGCACAGAATGTTGAAGTAACCTACCGAAGCACTCACAGTAAGTGAGGAGAAGTGCTGGGATTTTAACTCAGGAATCTTGCTCCAGCGTAAAGCCTCTTATCCGCAGCATTATGCTGCTAGTTGAAAATTTGAATTTTAACTGAATATCAAATATTTATTAAGGCACCTCTGGCAGGGAATGTGAAGTCCCCTTATTATTTATTCCTTGTATCTATATTTATTCCTTAAATCTAGGCAATGTATAACATTGCTCATGTGTCAAAAAATTGGTGAGTCAGTTTGGCGTTGCTATTGTTCTACTTTTTTTTTTGAAGTGATTTATTTATTTAATGCTAATTGGCCAAACCCATCCTGAGTCCTTTAAATATATTATCTCTAGCTATCACAGTAATTCTTCAAGTTTTTCCAATTTTATACTTCAGGCAACTGGGCTTAGAGACATTAGAGATTATAGTTCACAAGTACCAAGTTCACAGGTCACATAATAAGTGAAAAGCCCAAGATCCAAAACTAAATATCTAAAGGCTATAGACATTATATTGGTACAGTTATTCAGACAAATGAAAGATCAATATGGCCTGCTCCATCAATAAATAGTTTCAAGAAGGAAATCAGATTTGACCTTTTGTTGTTGCTGTTGTTGTTGTTTTGTATTTATGCATTGAATTATGGGTAATATTCTAATATTCAAAGAGCTGAAAGGTAAGGTGAGATGGGGGCCAGACTTCCTACAGTCAGGCTAGGAAAGACATCACAACCAAAGGTTTGGAGACATTCTGGCCCAGTGGGGAAAGAGCAGGACATAAATTTGGATAAACCAGGTGAAGCCAGATTAAGAAGGTCCTGAAAAACAGCAGAGGAGTTTGGACTTAATGTGATAAGAAATAAGGCTGTGAAGACTGTTGAGAGGCAGAGGACATGATAAAAGCAGTGCTTGGGGAAGATTAATCTGTCAACAGTTTGCAGGATGGATGCTATTTTAAAGATTGTATATTGTTATAGTACTTTATGTTTCCTCGGGGGTGTTTTGTATATATTTTTCTCTCCTCTGTTAGATTATAAACTCTGGTAAGGCAGAGACCAAGCTTTCAGCTGACTCTTTCAATTTCCCACAGCATTTAGCCCAGTGCTGGTCTGTTACTCTTGATGGCTAAGTATGTAGAAAAGCCACCAAATGATCAGGAATATTCAAACATTTCAGGCTATTCAGGACAGAGCAACAGTGTCTTTCCCAGAATAACTTAAAAGGACATTGTTTTTTGGTTTTTGTTTTTGTTTTCCTGAGTCAGAGATTCTGGAACCCTGTGTCCAGTGACAGGAGAAGTTACTGAAAAGGAGAGGAAAAGAAGAGAAAATAGGAGACAATGCTGACATAAACTGGGTCAATACACAGCTTGTTAGGGCACGGAGGTTTGGATAATGTTGAGAATTGCCCTTTAATTCCATGTGGTTAGTAGATTGAGTAACTTTGCTACAGGACTGGCAGTCCTGAAACTGTATTATATCCCGGGAGTTTTCTCCCATATCCCGTGTGTGCTCTCACATGGCAGGAAGTAGCCCCACTGAGCATTGCAAAAAGGACGGTGATGCCATGTCTAGATTCAAAAGGCTTAAAAGAAAAAATTAATAATATCTACCTTGGTACCCAATAAGGCAACAAGAGCACACAAGGCCCGTCTGTGTTAATTCCAACTTCCATCAACTAAGAAGAAACTGAGATCCAAAGTGAAATGGTGAGTCTCTCTAACACCTAGGTAGTCTGAAAGTAGAACTAAGATTGAGGCCATATCTCTGGGGTCACAGTCTAGCCTTTGTTCACTATTCCTGTATTCCATATGCCGTTTTGTTTAGGACATCAGGGCTCTTCATGTTTCTCCATTCCCCCAAAATATAAAACTAAGTGAAAACTTTTGACCCAAATGTTTGTAATGTCAGAAGCTTTTCTGGGTGTATTTATAGGTGGAAGAGCAAGCTTCCTTTGCTTTCTGAATCTGATGTTCAGTCCTCTGTGATGCTAGATTTGCCAAAGGGAAAATAACTGAATACCCTCTGGGATAAACCAGCATCACTAGAAGCCGCTGCATTCCACACCTGTTTAAATGCCTGCGGTGTGAAAGTAATTTATCCTTCAAATTTTATAATACAACATATCAAAATTTTCCTTCATACCTACCTTTCAGGCTTGATGCCTTATGCAAACACACTCTCACTGGGTAAAGGGAACATCTTTGTTTCTGTGGTTTCTTTATGATCATGGCTAGTCCCTACATAGATAATCTCCTCCACCTCCACAGTGGTACTCTTGGTAATGGGAAGTGCAGCCAGCAGTATAGTTTACATCACCATATACAGTCGGTTAATGGCCGCTTTATTAGGTATCTCCAGTGAGATGATGGGCCATGCGAGAGTATTAACACCTGGATTTACAGTCATCATGATGGAACACATTGAAGTTCTTTACTAAGCTGAATTACTCAATAACATCTTAGAAACATAAATAATCAAGAAGCCTCATTTTCAAGCCTAAAAGCCAGGAGTCTGTCTTGCTAATTGACCATGATGGAGTTATAATAGTGAAATACAACACAGAAAAACTCTCCAGAAGGCTGCCTCGGGCATATAACATCAATAAAGCACTGGTGATCCCATTTCCAGACCCAAGTTCTTATGAAGGGCTCCTTCAAGGCAGGCCCATGTTTTGAGATACAGATCTTTGGGGAGGTGTTTTAAATGTCTAGTTATTTTACAGAACAGATAGAGAAGAACGATTTCTATGTAATTAAATGTGAGCTCCAGGATATTTCCAAAAGGCTTGTAGATTCCTCAGGATTAATTTATAGACTTCAAGTACCCAATGAGATTAGTTAATACATCAAGAAAATAACAAGAAGTAGAATAGAACAGATTTGAACAGAATTGAATTGAATTGTAGTGGAATCAAGCAATATAGGCCTGGAATCAAACAATTTGCACATATACTTCCAAAATAAAGGGGAAAATGAAATACAGATAGGATTGATCTGCAAATAGGGAGTGGCCAACTTGACCAATATGAATGATAATGATAATTATTACCCATTTCCCTGGTATTAAAGCATTATGTTCATCAAACAACTGATACTTAAAATATTGGTAAGACAAATAATATTTGCATTTTACAGATTATAAAATTGAAGTTTGGAGGGAGTAAGTTAAATCAGGATAGACCCACGTGTTCTGATCGCTAAGTAGTGCCTTTACATATCCTTCGTTCTCCTTGAGTTTATCTTGTGTTTGTACTTTTCTGTCCATGTGCAGTAATTGTCTGTGATACTTTTATATGGCTCTGAAGCCGATGGAAATAGTAAATATGGTTTATTCTTCATGCTAATCTGGCTAGATTACCCTGCGGATCATTGGTCTCATGCTGACTAACCAGCATTAATTGTTCCAAGAAACTATTTATAGCTCAGCCTACATTACTAGGAAATAAAACGGCAAGCACTTCTTTAGGATAGTGGTCTTCCAAATGTTTCAGAGATTCTAAATGTCAAAAAAGATGTCACCTGGACAAACCACCTGGACAAATCAGAGAAATGCAGATTTGCCTCTCAGTCTTTCAAAATTATTTATATGCAATCAAGGTAAACATCCAGTTTGGGTCATTAGAAAGTCTCTATATAATTTTGGCATGAGTCAAATAACATGTATTTCCTCTGAAGAGTAAAGGAAGTGACTAATTGCAAGAAGCTGATTATCTTTTGATGCTCCGTTGCTACAGCTGAGCCCTTTCCATTTTGCATATGGTGGTATCAATTTTCACCAAGAACAAGGAATATATGGTGTAGTGTGACCACTCCAAGGAGTTTATTTCTTGCCTTTGAAGAGTAAAACATATGGGGCATTACTAGTCAGGAAGAGTTCCTCTTTTTTCTCATCTGTCTTCCTTTTTTCCTCATGTTCCCTTCCCCCTTTATTGCCTTAACTTCCCCACTCTTTCGTTACTACTGGAGCCCACGTGTTGGCTTATGTTGACCCAACATTCTGGTCTCAGTTACTCACATCCACAAGCATCCAAAGACCTAGAGAAGCTGTATCCATCAAAAAATGTGCAGCAGATTTCACGGCTTGCTGAAGTAGAGGAATATATGCAAGGAGGTGGACTCACTTTTGGCAATATTTGTTGGAAATCCCTCATACCAATATAAAGGTAGAGCAGTAAGAAAAGCAACTAGAATAAGTTATCATCAAATAAAGGAAAGAAAGGACATGGTTTTAAGAAGCAATAAGAGACAGACACCAGAGGAATTTATGTTAGAGCCTTTGCAGAGAGAGTAATTAATACATTGCATATGGAATCAACCCATTGAGGGATGCAATGGAAGTAATTAGTATGAAGTTTTAATAAAGGAGTTAGACATGTATTTAGAGGAAAGAGAATGCTGTGATGTACAATTAATAACTCTGAGGCTGGGACGAAGCATATAGGACACGGGCTTTCTGGCTGCTTTTCCCTATTCCCCCATCAGCCAGTCAGCTAAGAATGTGCCTTAGTGAACACTTTCTCCAGCAGGCTCCCAGGAGTGTCTTGTCTGTGGAAATCAGGGAAATCTAAAAACAGCTCTGTTCTGTTTCAGAAAGGTAAATGAACCTTTTATGGAAAGCAGAGGTGTGAAAGGCTTTAGACAAACTCATTACAAGCTCCAGCACACACTTAGTGAACGGAATTGTGACTTAGAACCTCATACTGCCCAGTGTCCCTAGGGGCCAGGAATAACAGATAAAGTACAAAGACAGTGCATTCAATTAAGTACTGTAAATGAATGGCAGCATGGCTCTTCCTGCACTGTCTTCTGTGTCTAAGGAATACAGGAAACCAAGAGCAAAACCTGGGGCCCTCATCCAAAAACATTTGTATACATGGTCTCCTGCTTTGGGGCAAAGAATCTCTGTCATCCCAGCAAAAATTTCCAACGAATGAATGAGACAAATACAGTCTGTGATTGGCAGTCAACTCTAGTTCATCCATGTACCCAAACATGTGACTTAAGTAAAAATTTAGCCCGTTAACTACATTTTATCTATGAATTACCCATTGGGTAAAACAAACTCTTTGGGGGCCTAATTGCTTGTTGAAGTCATGTATAGAGAAAAAACAAAGAATGTCTTAAAAGGGCTAGAGGAAAAAAGAACCATGCAAAAAGTCTCATCCCTCACTCCAACAATATTCCATGGCAGTACTTGATATCCCAAGATTGGTCATCAGTTATTTTGGTAATTAAAGGCTCTTCTGGTGGTTGAATCCCACACTGAAATGTGTTTATCAATAAACGTAGGTAAACATTAATTGACGTTTACCACATTTATGCCTCTATGCTATTACTGTTCATTCAACATCTTATTTAATTGCCATGACAATGCCAGAAGATATTGATAAGAGCATTGTATAAATGACCAAATGGTCTAAAACTGCTCATCTTGAAAGTGGCACAGCTAATGTTCTAACTCAGCTCTTCCTGATGCCCAGGTCATGGCAATTTACCTCAGTGCTTTGTGAGAGCACGACCCCATGGAATCAAATTATAAAATGAGTAGCTAGGGGAAGTAAAGATGGAAGAAGGAGCTTCTGTGGCTAAATGGTGAAAAGGAAGACAAGACTTAATTTCATTCTTTTGTTTCTCCATTTTTTATTTTCACAATTGGAGTAAGTGGCCCTATCTGTGTCTGCTTTGTTATTGACACTGGAAAACAATACAAATTGTGATTTGGCCAAATACGTTATATACCACTTCTTTTCCTTTTGGATGAAGGGTTATAATACTGGTTGCATCCCTTATGAAACAAACAAAAAGTCCAGTGCTCTTTTTTCTCTTTAACTTGAGAGAGAGAGAGAGAGTGTGTGTCAGTGGGGAAGATGGGCAGATGGGGGCAGGAGAGAGAGAGAGTGGGAGAACCTTAAGCAGGCTCCATGCTCAGTGTGGAACCCGACGCGGTGTTCAATTTCACAACCCTGGAATATGACCTGAGCCAATATTAAGAGTTGGATTCTCAACTGACTGAGCCACCCAGGCACTCTGAAAGTCCAGTGTTCTTATGTGGCAGAAAAATTATCAGAGTGTAATTTTCTCTATGAGTGTAATTTTAAGCAGTGTGTCATCTGAGAGAAAGAGGGGAGTCCCCTTAACTAATTATATGCAGGCAAAAGGATAGCCATTCGCAAGCCAAATATGCAGGTATTCAAAAATGAAAAAATGTAAAAAGAGTTGAAAACCATTAGATTTTGTAAGAAAGATGTTTTGCTTGGATTAATAGAGGAGTGTGTGGATTCTTCCAGAACCAGGTTATATAATGAGGTACTTAGTTTTGGGAGACTGAAGATTGATTAGTGCAGAATGAAGGAAACATTCACAACATGCACCAAAGAAGGCTACAATTTAATTTTATTCATATTTGCATTCATTTCTTCATTCAACAAATGTTTATTGGACACCAGCTGTGCTGGTTGCAATGTTTTATGTTGGTGGTATAAATGTTGAACAACTGAACATTGTTTTGGCTGCATTGAGCACACATTTCAGTGAGGAAAACAGATAATAGGTGAGTAAAAATAAGTATAAGTAGTGATAAATGCTATGATTTAAGTGATAGAAAAAAAATAAAGGGGGTAGAGGAGTACATGTGGAAATAGGAAAAGTTTGGGAAGGTAAAACAATAGCCTGAGAACTGAAAGAAGAAAGGTATCGGATAAAGAGATAGGAACCTACTATCCCTATTTTTTTAAAAAAAATTTTAATTTTTATTTATTATTGAGAGACAGAAAGACACAGAACGTGAACAGGGGAGGGGTAGAGAGAGGGAGACACAGAATCTGAAGCAGGCTCCAGGCTCTGAGCTGTCAGCACCGAGCCTGAGGCTGGGCTTGAACTCACAAACTGTGAGATCATGACCTGAGCCAAAGTCAGTCGCTTAACCAACTGAGCCACCCAGGTGCCCCCTTCTGTCCCTATTTTATAGATGAGCATGTACCAAGGAATTAGGATGGGAAAGAGCTGATTTGCTCCGTGAAATATTGCAAGCCAGGGTGGCTGGGGAAGTGGGAAAACGGAAGGGGAAGCAGGATGCTGGAGACAGAGGCTGCACTGGCATAGCTGGGTAGGAGACCAGTGACAAGGTGGGATTTGTGTTGTACACATCTCTTGGCTGGAGACCACTAATAGACCAAGAATTAGAGAAAATGCAGAGAAGGCAGTGAAGATTTACTACAGAATTCATCCACGCTAGGTTGGTGGCTTGGCCTACAGGAATGGAATGAGATGAGAGAAATGAAGAGATTCAAAATAGATTGCAGTTTTAGAATTAAGAGATTACTCTGATGAACTGGATATTATTTGAGGAATGGGTAGACTGCAGTGTTTGGAGATTTTTATTATTATTTTTGCTGTTTGTTTTTGTTTTTGTTTTTGTTTTTGTTTTTGTTTTGTCCAGAAGCACCATCCTCAGGATTTAGGAATTTCAGAGGCAAGTAAAGAAGGGGTAGCTTAGGTTAAGGAATAGAGTGGTTTGTAAGAGATCAGTGATTTTCCCTAGGACATCTGGTTATGCTTTATTGCAGAAAAGTCAGAGGAATAATCAGCACTAAGCCATCATCTTCTCAGTTTTTACCGATTTTAATATATTTCCGGACTCCGGCAGGATTGCTTTGACCTGCCAAAGTATAGTGCTTACAGGCCAGTAATATCTGAGACCAAGCTGTACAAAGATGGAAAGACACAGAGAAATAACCACGTGGAAGAACCAAAGTGACTTCCATTCCCAGTAGGTGTCCGAGACTGATCTTAGAGCTTTGTAAGTGAACAGACTTTGATAATAGATGAGAAGAAACAGGTAAAGCTGTTAAATACCTGAAAGAAGTCTGGCAGCAATTAGGCAGAGGGGCATCAGAAACAGGATGAATCCGGGCAACAATCTCCCCAAAGTCAAGGAACTCATAAAGTTGCTGAGGACCAGCCTCTCTGTTGACTGGGTAAGAAGGGCTTAGTTCAGTGATTGTTTATCCTGCCTTCTATAAAAAGTACCATTTTTACTCATGTATCTGTTCATTCAATAAATATGAATTTACAGAACCTCTTCTATGCTTTAGGCTCTCTCCATAAAAAGCAGTAAATTAGACTGTATTCTTTTCTGTTTTGGAGGAAGCAAGCAAGGCAGACAATTCCTCACAAGGCAACTCCATGGACCCGAGATAGCCGAATTGCCCACCTGCCCCCCACCTGGTCCAGCCTAACGCTCTCCTCTTTTCTGGGTCCTGTCTCATTTGGTTCCAGATCATATGAAGTGAACAAAGCAGGCACTGTCCAGTCATAGATGCTGGTCCCTATGGAACATTTATTCTGAAGGGTAAGGAGAGCATGAATGAGGAATCACACAGATATCAGTCAAGTGAACATAAACCAAATGTAGAATTTCAAATTCCGTGGGTGTTGTTTTTAAAATCTGAGACTGCATTTAAATGACTTAGTTTTTTTTCCCCCTAGAATTTTGATAATACTTCATTTTCTTGCCTGGCACATTATAAAGTTAAGGTTAGCAATTGCAGATATAGGAACCCAAACATTTCAGAATGTTCTTCCTATTCCTAATTAACCAATTATTGGAGAATACACTTCAACAAAACTTTGGCTCTTCTGCTGTTTTTACTTTACCACAACATTCTAGTCTCTCATTAATGTAATGCCAATGTCTGCATAGGCTGAAAACTTCAAACGTGTGGTATTGATTCCCTGGGCCATGAAGTCTCGGCTCCTTGCTAACACCTCCAACTACATGGCTGGTGTCATATCAGGGTTCTGTAATCTTCCCAGGGACCTGCAGAGTGCATAGCTCACCCTAGGATCTCCATGAAAGTCTGGTCTCCAGTTCAAAAGTCAGGAGGCAGCAGGTTTGCACCGCTGCTGAGCTGCAGGGAAACATGCTGATTGCTGCCAAGAAATAAAGGCAAATCAGTCACAGAGCTCTGCCGAGTGAGAGAAAACCTCATGAAAAGCAGGTTACAAAGGCGCATGATGAGCTAACACATTCACTTCATGCCGCACTCTTGAAGAAGTAAGAAGTTGGTTTGAATTCTTTGGAAGGATAGAAGGAAGCTGTGGATGGGTAAAGCTTACAGTAATCTTCTCAGGGCAATGCCAGGGCCTTCAGGAAGTCTCCATGCCCATCATCCCCTCACGTGTCCCACCTAGGCCCCTCCTCTTACCAGATCCGTGCCTCAGAGCTTTGAACTTGAGCTACAGACTAACTGGTTCAAGAAAGAGAGGCTCAGGGGCTGTAGTCTGATTTTAATGTTTTCCCTGCCAGCTCTAAGTTCCAGCTCCCAACCTTCCTCAGGTTGTAGATCAGCATATTGCCTGTAGCCCTTCAAAGGTATTTCATTCTCCAGTCGTGCCTTATTGGCTCCTGGAAAGACAGCCGGGCTCTTTTGTCTGAAGTGGGGAAAGGATGCCACAAAGCTGAAGGAGCATGTTCTCCTATCAAGCAGGGGATATACTCCAAGTGGGGTTAGTGGTTTGAAGTTGTATTGAAGTAGAATCCCTCTGTCGAGCTTAAAGAGCACTTGATTGCCGTTAGTCTACGAATGCTTGAGGAGACCTCTATGATGATGAAGAAAGAGGATCAATAGAATCGATTCCGTATATTTCAAGAAATATCTAGCCCCACCACAACTAAATCTCCTCTCTGTATTATTCTCAACAGTTTAAAAGCTTATTCAAATTCAAAATGACTTAGTTATCACAAAAGAGTAATGGTAGTTAGGCATGAAATGCCATACTTTTTTTTTTCAAATGTCAGAAAGTAATAGATCTGATAATAATAGTCTTGAGAACTTTTTAAATTGCTCTCTCCAGATTTGTTGATAATTTCTGTCTCCCAAGATACTTTCTCCTTAAGGAGTTGCTATACATAGATTTGCATGAAAAGGGCCCCTTGGCATATTCTTGGGACAGCAAAAAAGACTAGAGGTTGGAAGAGAGCATTATCCTTTCCAGTTGGAATGGGTAGAAAGGAGCACATATGCAATGAATGAAAGGTAGTAGCTATGTGGAATAGTGAAATAACGCCATTGCAAGAATATGCCTTTTGCCCCTCATCAGGCTCTTTTGTGCTAAGCACATTTAATCTTTAGAGTGAATCTGTTTTAAAGTATCTATGCATCTTCCCTGGCTAGTAAGTAGCAGGACTAGGAATGAATTCTGTCTTTGGGCCTTTGGGAAGGAGTAAGGCCCCCGTTGAGAAGTGTGGGCTTTGCATCAGAAAGCTGCCCCAGGATCTTGAACAGATGATAGCATGCAGATTTCCTGATGGGGATTCTCCACAACCAAAGTTCAGCTTGTAAAGGAACTTGAACTTTATTTAATATGGGGGTTACAATTCTGCAGTCTACAGGGTTGAGTTACCCTCTTCCTTCTGCACACAGAGCAGAGGTACTATGTGATTTGTTTGAACATAGAAGGTAGAGATTTGAAATTACTCTGCAAAGGTGCTTAAAGCCGCCAGAGTCGGGCTCTTGTAGAAATTTTCCTTCTGATTTTCCTGCCAGATGCGCATCCACAGCTTGAATTAAGTTAAACTAGAATCACTGCTTCACACCATGCAGTATTTATTCATTTTTACTTGAGATTTTTGCATCAAAGGTTGTGTTCTTTGTTTACTTTGCTATTTATTCCACTCAAGCATTCCTTACATGGTCTTTGGAGACTCTGATCAGGCTGAAAAAAGGTAAATTAATTTACTTTTTACCCAGAAATATCCTGATTGGGATGGAAGCAGAGTACCTCGAAGAAAAACCCAACAGGATAGGTTAAAGGATTGAAACTTAGACAGTTGGATACAGGTCTGTCCCAAACCAGCAGACTGATTTTTTCACATCTAGTTAGTTGGAATTGGTATAAGGCAACAATTAAGAAACCTGTCCTCGAAGGAACATTAAAGGCTAATAGATTTCTGTAATATGCATATAAATAAAAGAATTAAGTATAGTGCCTTGCTCTTCTGTGTTGGTCAGAAAATACACACATGCATACAAATTAACACACAAGAGATGTGTACCATATTGAAAATAGGATTTCACTAATCAGTTTGTTCACCTTACATCTAGAATGGAAGCAAAAATAAGTATCCCTCCTTCCTTCTAGAATCCTTCTTATCCAGATGTCTATTCTACATCCTTTTCCCTCAGGAACTTGTTTGTTAGTCAGTTGCCATAATTGAAAACACCTGCAAACTTATTTTACATTAAAATTTTAAAGAATAACAATGTAAAGTGTTCCTTTTTAAGTGGGCACCTGAGGTCTTAAGACTTCTAGAGTCAAAAGTAGAAATCTCTATTAGGTACAAGAAAAAGAATGCTGGACTGGGAACCAAGAGATGTACTCCATCTCAAATTCTGCCTGGAGCCAGATCCGTGAACTCTGGCAGGTAACCTAGTTTTCCCTGGGTGAAGAAAGAGGAAACCGAAGGCAATGATCTCTCAGTTCTCTTCCAGGAGTGGAATTCTATCAATCCGTCTTTCTAAATCATAAACATTCTAAACATCGTGATAAGACAGTAGAGATGATCATTCTCACTAGTATTCCTCAAAAATAACCCTACATGGAAAGTTACAAAGCTTTTAGCATGTTTCTTTCCTCTTCTGTATGTGCCTCTCTCTCTCCCGGTGTTTTCAATACATAAATGTATGACTTTCAGTATTCAAATCGCAAACACGTAGCTGCCAAATAAAGCTAGGTGTCCAGTAAATGCAGATTAATCTCTGTGTTATATGGAGATACGTGTGCCTTCTCCCTCTGAATGAGCTTAGTCTGAGAAATTCATTTAACCTTTAACTTCAAGTTTGATGAACCTGTAGTGACACTGTACTTTTCCTTTCCGCAGAATGGTTTATAATAACAATACAATAAGGGGAAACATTGAAATTGACAAAGATTAATTTATTTTTACTCTCCCTGGTGAGAATCTAAAATGACAGTTGTCACTTTATAAAGCTGTAACTTCACAGCAATATAGAGACAGCCCAAGTCATCAATTGTGTCTTTTCTGGTAAGCAACTGAGTTGCAATGGAAGTTGAACATATACTGAGGAACATAAACTGAGAATTAGTTATTGTATTTCACGTGGCAGAGCTCAGACTAAAAAATTTCAAAACCAAATCCAGATCCCTATTTTATAAACAAAACACTCCACATCTTATCTCGATTCTGATATATACAGTAGTTTCTCTGATTTGCCTCACATCATCTCATCTTTCTGATGAGAATAGGAAAAGATGCTTTTACTTTAATTCTCCAGATCTATGCTGTTTCTTAGCATTAGAAATAGAAGCAAACTGCTTAATTATTTTTGAATACCTGAACTTATTCCAGATACTTCTATAGTAAATACATATGAACATTTTATTATTTTTTTAAGTTTATTATTTTGAGAGAAAGGGCATGCATGCGTGAGTGTGGGAGGGGCAGAGAGAGAGAGGGGGAGAGAGAGAAACTCAAGCAGGCCCCACACCCAGCTCAAAGCCCAACTCAAGGCTCAATCTCACAAAACATGAGATCATGACCTGAGCCAAAATCAAGAGTCAGATGCCTAACCACTTAACCAACTGAGCCACCCAGGCACCCCTGAAGATTTTAAGAATACTACTTACTTAGCAAAAAAAAAAAAAAAAAAAAGAAAAAGGAAAAAAGAATGAAAACAACCATTTAGTTGTCTTATCAATACCATACATACATTGATATTTCAGAATAAATTGATAATTCAGAATAATGGGCTTTTTTTTCTCTTCCCAAAACCGATCACTTGGTGATGTTTAAATACCTCCAAACTGGTTCCCATATAGTCTGAAGTTTTAAAGAGAGTAGTTTTGGGCTTATTTCCCAGCTAGGGACTTCAGGATATTTATATACAAATACCATGTTTGACTGAAATCATTATTTCAATTCAGTAAAATAGTGTAAGTGGTAGCTTTGGCCTAGTTGATATCAAATCATCCTTCACAGGCCTTCTCCTTGCAAACCAATTGTTTGACTTCATAAATGTTTAGAGATATGCTAAGAACATGTTATGATTTATCATTTCTGTGGCAGTTCAGAAAACTGATAGCCACTACTCATAGAGAAAAAAATACAAAGCAATTATTCTACAGAATATTTTTTACTCTCAGAGATACAAGAAAACTCTCTTCCTTGTGGTAATTTTCAATCTAATTCAAATAATCAGATTATTTGGAGGTGTTATAGGGGTTTCAAAGGCATATAAACCACTTTCTAAACTTCAGAAACTTTTTCAGTATTCATGTTAATGTGCACGTATAAGCATATGACACGGAAAATAATGAATTTGAGAATTCAACTTGGGGAACAGGAAGACTCCCTTGTAAAACAGAGAATAAATCCCACCAATCAGTTAAGGTAAGAAATAAGCATCCAGCAAACCATCCAGATAATACATACATTACATAATAAAGAGACAGGAGAGACGATTCTACCTGGGAGTTTTGAACCGCATGTCTCAAATGTAAAATATGCCAGCCATCTTTAGTGGTTTTTTTTTTAAATTATTATTATTACAAATGCAAAGGTGTTTAAATAAGAAGATGCAAACTGAATTGGATGTCCAAAATGTTATAAATGAACATGAGATCTGCCATCCCAGAAGAGAGGAATGATCTACATTGTTATTATCCTGAAGAAGAAGGCAATTTATACAGCGGTGACTGTGCACTCAGGTCTGTACGGCAGACGGGTGATACCTGTCTCGGTTCAGTGGGCTTCCTGTCTAAATAAGACTGAAAGCAAAAGACGACAAAGACAAAAACTAAATTCATCATCAGAGATACAGAACTGATCTCATTCATTCCACTAGTCCAGCTCTATCTGTCTATACCCAAAGGTATTACCAAGAAATCCTTATAGAAAGAAGGGATATTTTCTGTCCTCCTTCTTACAATCCAAAAAAATCCTGGATTGAGTACTTCTTTCTATATTCCCTGGGATCTCATCCCAATAACTGTGGCTCTTCAATTCCTTCCCTCTTCTCCACCTCATCTGTCACCTACCTCTGAAGATTGTTCCCAAATGCCCACAACTTGCATGTTCATCCAGCATCTTTTCTAATTGGCAGATGTTCCTTCTGGACTCATAGTGATTGGGGAATAGAATGAGCAGCCATCCTTGATGGGGGGAGGATGACACAGCCAACCAAGCCAGGTGAAACCACTTGTGTGATTAATGAGTGACAGATGTTCTGGCCCCATCAATATCACATTCAGGAACCATTCTTCTTTACTCTCCTCCATGAGGTTTCTCTGCAGACTGTGAAATCTTTAAGTATGTAGAGAAGGGAAATGAGAGATCATCTCAGAGGAGATCATTGTTATTCATTCAACAAATCCTTTCAATAAATATTTACTGATCTCTGAGCTGGGCCTCTGAGGACAGTGAGGCATTTTATCAATGGAGTTAAGTATGTAAGAGGGCAGTGTAGAATAAAGGATCAAAACGAACACAGGCATGACGACAAGGAAGTGCATATTTGAAGAAAAACTGGTGAACCAATTTAATTGGAGCAAAGAGTTGCTATCTGGCTTCTATCTTAAACTCCTATTTAAGACCCTTTAAATGTTATAGATGTGTGCCTGCATGTGTATTCATATTATTATCAGTAAACGTGCTCTCATTAGGAAAACTGATCAGCCCTGGTAATCTTTTTCTGTTAAGCTTACTCCTTTTTTCCTGTTGGGCAATTCAGTCTATGAAGGTTGGTAAATGAATAAGGATAGTTAGAGTAAGGGGAGCAATAGAAATAAAATGATAAAAATAAAGAGAGAAACATTTCTGGAAAAGCACGGAAAGAGAACGGGGGAGTACAGAAACAGAAAGGGAGACATAATCCTCCAAATAACACTTATTGGAGAATCTTCTTTTGTCGATTTTGCCTGGCCTTCCCTTCTCTCAGTTACTCAAGCAGCGGTCGGTAGTAATTCCTCCAAGGCCAAAGGTCTTCTGTTTCCTTTCTCATAGAAAGCAGTTATGATGTCGCTAACTGAGGCACACATGCATGAAGAAATACAATCACAAGACAGGAAACAAAGCACCCTGCTTCTGCCTTTCTTTTGAAAATTGTTTACCTACCAGTTGAGACAGAGTTCATCTTTCAGTGGCACTGTCCCAAAAAGAGGTTTAGGAAGCCGAGTCTTTATCATTTCCACTTTTCTTCCTTTATTCTGTGTACTCCTATATTAATCCTGAGCCTACAACTTCAATGCTTACTCAGATTCTAAAGCTGACTGAGCATTAATCTAATAGGAAGTCTCCTGCAGGTGTCAGTGTGCATCATTCCCGGCACATATTAAAACAATCAAGAAGTATTTGTTGAGTATATGAGTGGGTTGGAGAAGAGATAACTCACCAACTACAGTTTGAGGGTGATCCAAAGGAATGAGAAGAAGCCATTTTATCCTAATTGACTCTGGTCAAAATCAAGGAGCCAGCAAAATTTATCTATAAGCCCCGTACTTTCCTAGTGACCCTTATCCCCTCCTACTACAACTCCCAAATGTCAAGTGCCCTCAGGCTACCGGCAAGACTGAATAAGTTGCAAAACCAGCGTAAAGGAATAAATTTCAATTGCCTTGTGCAAAGAAGATGTACGTTGTTGTCTGTTTATTTGTTTGACATGAGAGGTTTCCTATTGCACAGTAGGTAGTCTGAAGATAACGCACTTTTAACTGAGAAGCCAGGATTAAAATCCTTACTGTCATCTTCTAGTCACGTAACCTCTGTGGCATTCAGTTTTATCTTCTAATTATAGTGCTAATAATACCTATGTAATGGAGTTTAATGGAGTTATTTATTTGTTTATTTATTATTTATTTATTATTTATTTATTCATTTATTTTGAAAAAGAGAGAGAGTATGTGTATGCATCTGCACTAGCAGGTGAGGGGCAGAGGGAGAGAGAGAGAGAGAGAGAGAGAGAATTTTAAACAGGCTCCATGCTTAGCATGGAGCCTGACGTGGGGCTTGATCCTATGACCCTGGGATAATGACCTTAGCCAAAATCAAAAATCAGTCACTCAACTGATTGAGCCATCCAGGTGCCCCTGTAGTTATTTTTATTAAATGACCTAATGATTTAAAAGCATAAAGAATCATGTGTGGTACAAATTAGCTTATTAAAAATATTAACAAAAGCAGTAATGTAGATTCACTAAATAGACGTTAATTCTCATCCTATATTTCTCCTTTTCTCTTTCTTCTGCTTTTCTTATATTCTTCTCTTTCTTCCTCCTTGAAAATTGGGAGTCCTCATAGTACTTGGTAAAATGTCTTCTGCTGTGAATTCTCAGAATATATTTAAACAAAACTGAATGTGTAAGGGAGAGAATGAGTGAGTGAGGAAGTGAATTAGTGCCTGATGGTAATGTCCTGCCTTCTTTTCCCCATCTATGTGGGAATCTGTAATCATCTTTTGAAGTATCACCAGTCTGACACATCCATCCAGGGCCAAAAACTTTCCTGACTGTCATTTTTTAAATGAATTATTCTATTGTGAAAGTAATGCATTACTCTTAATTCTGTATTTTATTACATCACAGATAACACATTGCTCAATCCTCTACGGTCTTTTAAAAAAATGAACAGGTGATCCTGGTTCTGCTTTTGGGGGATATAAACTTTCACCATTGAAGAACAGTTAGGTTTTTAATCAAATAGCTTCTTTGGTCACACAGATAGAAGGCCACGGAAAACCAAAAGACAATGTGGGCAATAAGCATTTAAACAAAGCTTACCACACAATGACTACTGTCAATGGAATTCAGCAAACTTTGATGGTTAATATTAATTCCAATAGCATAGCTTTGTGAACAGGTAAGAGGCCCAAAGACCTTGAATGTTGAAAGAAGTATAGATCTTCAAAGTCACACACACAAACCACAAAGAAAAAAAATTTAAATGAAAAAGAGTGGTATGCAATAGAAACTGAATAATGCAAAACCCTTGGTCTGGAGGAGGTTGGGGAAACAATTTACAATTTTCTGTTTGTAAAACTCCCACAGAGAGCTTATTTTAGATTTACTTAATAAGCAATGGATTGCCTGCTCCATCTTCTTTGTTTTGCTTTGTTTTGTTTTGTTTTCTTTTCTTTTCTTTTGTTTATCCTAAAATGTCATCATAGTGTCCAATGTTAAGGACAAAGACAAAGTGGGATAGTGGAGAGTTGAGATTTTGAGAGACAAAACCCAATCAGTCCTGCAGAAGTCCTTTAGGGCAGGATTTCTGAAGAAGGCAAAGGCTGAGTGCAGAGTTAAAAATTCCAACTGGAAGGAATAATTATGTGGATGTTTTATCTTGAAGGGAAGGGTCAGTGATGCAAAACACTTGGCAATGGAAGTCTCTGCTTAATGTTTTGCTTGTTAGTCTTCCTAAAAAGTGAGGGACTCCAGCATTGGAGCAACTCCAGCATTGGAAACAGCATCAAGGCAATAATTAGAAACCAATGCAAATTTCTTATTTTATTCATCTTAACCATCCCAGGAGAGTAAAAGGACTGTACAGCAGGAGGTGGAATGGATTCATAAATGTTTTCTGATGAGTATAATTTTTTACTAAGATGTGTTTTTTTAAGTAACATGTCATATATTTTTCTTTATGAATCAAACTGCAATTGACTTCACATGAACTCTTGAGAGAATTTCTGTTTTAACCGAGGAGGGAGAGAAATATACACTCATAAACAAACATACCCGCAGCTAAATGCGTACCCTTCTCTAACTCATTGACCTTTACACACCCAGGGAAAACTCTGTTGTCCTGATAAGGAATCCCTGGGACAACCCTTTCTGAAATATAGACCCTTGTGTGAAAATATTATTTTGTGATGTGACTTTTTTCATAACCACACTCTTACCTAGATTAAAGCTTATAAAATTTAGATATCAATCTGTCTAAACAATTCTACATGAGCTTAGATCCCAATTCTACATGTGAAAAATGAGTGCTATGGGATTGCTGAGCACTGACCACATCTGATTTGCTTACGCAGTTCACTACTAAATACCTGCTCACCCTTGATGAAAGGTGTCAGGTTGGACATGGGAAATCTAGATTAACACACTAACTGCCTCAGGACCTCTGGGGATTCACAGTGGTCAAACAGAGACACTGGGTTCTGGGGAAGAGACTTCAAATCAGGCTTCTACATACTGGGATGAAGACCCACAGGAATATAAGAACTATTAATAAGTGGGATATTTAAAAATAGGGTTAAGAATATTACTCACCTATAAATCTGAACCTGGGAAACACTTTTAAAAAAATCACCAAGAGTTAAACAACTTGCTTGTTCACATGTACATTGATAAATAGATGGTAAATAATACCAATGTATGCTACTTACTGTAGAAAGTTGTTCAAAACTAAAAGATGTGCAGTTCCTGCTTTCGAGATGCAGTTATCAGTCCCAACTCAAGGATAACAGAGCCACAAGGGAGGTCCATATGCCATAGTGCAAAAGGAAGACAGTCTTCTTCCAGTAGATAAAGCAGAGGACTTCAGAAAGGAAATACAGTAGTGCTGGCGTATTCCAGATTAAAAAATACATATATGGAAAAAGCTTTATAGTGAATAAAGATCTCTTTTTGGGTGCTCAGTCTCCCAATACACATGGGGGAATCTTGGGGAAAACACTTGCTATCATGCAACTCCTCTGCATACTCCATCAGACACATGGTCTAGATGCTGGCTGGCTGCTGACCTGGCAAGGGGGCTTCTGGGTGATTCTGGCCCCGCTTCAGTTTTAGGAAGACCCTATGCATCAACTTTGGGGTAGGACTTTTACAGCCTACCTGCCACACCTCCCTGGCAGCCAAACTGCTTTGAACCTGGTGAGTCTTGCGGGCTGGGGCTGCTGCCCCTCTCCTCCCCACCCCTCCACCAGCAGTGGCACACCTGCTGCAAGAGCAAACGCAGATTTGGTCCAAGAGAGCATCTTACGCGTGCCTCTGGGATGGAGAGTTTTCTATTATCTATCTACCAGTGACTCTTTTGTTCTCTGTGCTCCCTGAACAAGAGGCTCTTCTGTCCCTTATTTGTGGGCCTGAAGCTTTCACTTCCTGGGAGACAAAGGTCAGAGGGCCCGCAAATATTTCATGCATGCCTCTCCTTGCAGTCATCACTGGTTTCTGCACCACCAGTGGGATTTACTCACTGTTGGGCTCCGCTCCAGACTTGCTCCTGAGCATATGGTAGGGGTCCTGGGAAATATCTTGCAAGTGAGTATGGATTTTCGTTTGTCCCGGCGCCCCCAGCAATGCTTAACAATGACTTGCTAAGCCATACTTGGCCACTGTAAGTTCTTTAGCTTGTAGCTGATTCCTATCTGCTTGGTTTGAAGTCTGCAAGGAGCCCTTCCTCGTATTATGCCATAGGTGGGACAGATCACATACCCCATCTATATTTGGAGAGACTTCTTTCTCTTAATATTTTGTATTATTAGGTTATTGTGCCACCTTATTACTCTGATGAGTTTCAGAAAAATATAATTTTGTAGTTTATCTGGATTTTATTTTGGGGATGAGAATGGTTTTATTTGAAGATTTCCATATCTTAAGAAGAAGCAAAAGCCCACTTCTGAATATAAAAAGCAGAAAATTTACAGAACTAAAAGGAGGAATAGATAAATGCAGCACAGACCCAGGGATTTAACCACACCTAACCAGTACCTGAGAAGATAAGCAGGTATCTATCTATCTATCCGTCCTACAGAAAAACTATTACATGTAATAAGTAAATTGAGCAAACAATTAAGAAACAACATATTTTAAAAATAACATTTACAATAAACCAAAATCATCAAGTCCCCAGGAATAAAAGTAAATCATTACTAAGAAAATGAAAGAAGAACTGAATGAAAGGAAGGATATACCATATTCTTAGACCAGAAGAGTCAATATTGTAAATATTGTGTCTCATAATTGATCTTTAATCAAAGCCATGCTATTCATGTTTCCAGCAGGTTATTTTTGTGAAAATCAACAATTTCTAAATTTCATCTGAAAATGAAGAAAAGCAAGAATACAAAAGATAATCTTGAGGAAGAACAAAACTAGAGAATGTTCACTTACCAGATATCAAGAATTATTAAGGTAGTGTCGTATTAGTTGAAAGAGAGTCACATAGCCTGATGGAACACAGCAAAGATTCCAGAAGCATGTACATACAATTTGTTTTATTAGGTGCTACTGGAATGCAGAGAACTGGATGACATTTTCAATAATATAAGAGATTGACTATGCAAACTGAACGATTAAACTATATATAAAGATAGAATTCTTTAAAAAAAAATTGAACTCTAACTCACAACCTGAAGCAACCAGCCTGGAAATTAAAACACCCTCTGTAATAAAATGTTCAGGAAGTCAAACCACAATCCCTACAGTAATGGGCCCCAAATGACCAGGACTTGATCAATAACTATAGCTTCCCAAAGTTGGCTCCTGCTTCCAACTTAAGAACAACTGGAAAAAGCCAAATTTGCTCCTTCTAACCAATCACCATTTCTAATTTGCTTGCCTTCATATTCTCCATACTGACAGCTTCCAATCAGGACAGACCTCAGTCCTTCCCCTTCGTCTGCTATAAATAAAGCATTCCTTCTCCCCTGTCTGCCTTTGAGTCCCTGCCAAATGCATGTGAGGTGGCTAACTCACTAGCTATAGCTACATCTGAATTGTCTTTGCTTGTTTATTTCTAGAGATATTACGGGATCAACTGGATATCTGCATATAAAAACAATAAACCTGGATCCTCTTCTTCATAGCATTTACAAAACTAAATTCCAAGTACATCATTGATAGAAGGTAAAAGATAATAAAAACAATGCAGTAATAATGGGTAATATCTTCCTGACTTTGTGGTAAGCAAATCCATTATTTTAATCTTTACACCAAGAAAACCTAAAGCAAGAATAAAATTGATAAATTGAACCACACTAAATTTAAAAATCTCTAGGAATTCAAAACATTCTTAAGAGATTAAAAAGGCAGAATGGGAGAAGTTGCTCATACCTGTCAAAAGACTAATATACAAAATATATATTGAAACTCCCAGGCATCAGAAAAGAAAAGACAATACGGTAAAATTGGGCAATAGACACAAATAAAAATTTTACAAAAGGGACATTAAAATGTAATAAGTATATGAAAAAGTGTTGGACACCATAACCCATCAGAGAAATGCAAATTGAAACTAAAATAAGATACTAGTACACACTTACCACAATGGTTACAATTAAAAAAAGAAGAAGATATGACAATATCAAGGTTTGGAAAAGATCTGGAGCACCCAGAACACTCATACGATACTGATAGGAATCCAAATCGGTATAATCATTTTTGAAAACTATTGGTAGTTATCAATAGTACTAAACATCTGTATACCCCGTGATTCAGAAAGGTACTTCAAGATATACACCCAACAGACATAAGTGTAAATGCATACAAAAAGACATGTGAATAAAGTCCATAGCAGTTTCATTCAGAATAATCAAAAACATAAACTGGGATGGTGGGCCAAGGTGGGGCATCAATAGAAGAATGAATTTAGTGTGATAATGAGATAACACAAAGTAATGAAAAAATGACGAACAAATGATATATACAACATGTTCAAATCTCAAAAATACTAATAAAAACAAGCCAAACACTGAAGATTGCATACATATGATTTCATTTATATGAAATTCAAGAACAGGAAAAACAAAAGCTAATCTAGGACAATAAAGATGGAAAGTAAAATAACAATGAAGAAGGAGTATTGAAGGAGGTTTCTAGTGTGCTGACAATCTTCAACACATTGATATGGGTCCTAGTTACAAGGCAAATATATTTGGAAAAATTCATTGAGCTACACCTTTAGGATTTATTCTCTTTGTGCATGTAATACACCTATACATTATACACCTATTTATGTGCATTATGTGAATTATACACCTATAATACACCTTCTCAAGAGAAGAGGGCTTTGACAATTGGAAAAAAAATTACAGGATGATGTCTTCAGGAATCTGGTGACTATACCAGAGTTGAGAGTTTTGCAGAAGTCCCATTATTAGTGGGCTTGTCACTGTACTGGTGGCATGGGGAGTCCAGCAAGATCAAGATCAAGACCCTGCCTGTGCCATTATGTGCCTGCAAGTTTATTATCTGGATTACTTTAGTTTTTGCCCTCTTTCATGAACATAGTTATCTGTTCTGTAAATTGCTTTGATTCTGTAAATTGCTCAATAACTCATATCCTTTCTACATAAATTTACTAGTTGATTTCTGTTCCTTGCAACCAAGAATATCATTTTTAAAGCAATTTGAAGTATTGCAAATTACTAGCCCCCCAAAATGTAATGGGCTAACCAGAGAATATATGTTATAGGAGAGAGAAGGCTTCAATATTCCAGGCTGGGGTATTTGAAACACTTATTATTTGATAGTAAAATGGTATTTGAACCTCAAATTTTACATATTGGAAACTAGACCATGTATATACTGAACACAACCATAGCCTAGGAAGAAGAAGCAGTATATTGGAATACTTGCTAGCTTCAGGAAGAAACAAAGATATGAGCTTTGCCTGATACTGGCTCTTTTGAAAGCAGTAAAAAAAGAAAATATATCATTATTAACAGAGAACCTCTTATATTGTGAAATCTAAAATTTCAAAAGCTGCCTTGACATCTTTGATATCCTCACAGGGTCCCAAAGACCTAAATATGAGTTCTGCCCTGATCACATATGCCCCCCACTCAGTGGGGAAGGTCTTCCCACTAAGCTACTTCCACTATCAGTTGGACCAGCTACACCACACACAGTCCTCAATTTAATGGGTTTTACCTCCCTGCCAGGCCTCAAAATTATTCAGTGAAGCCAATCACATCCTCCCAGGGCCAGGGTACCAGGGGGACGCTCACCCTCTTGTTATTATAAAGTCTGCCTCCCACCAACCCTTATGATTCTCTCTGCTCTCAATTGCAACCCCTGTGTGGCCTTGCATGGTAGTCAGTGTCCTCCTCTCCCGGCTGTGACTATACGGAACTAGTAAACTGCTGTCAATTTCATCTGTCCAGGTTCAGGTGTCATGTGTTCTGCCATCTTATACTATTTAGGGAGGGGGACCCTTCCGTCTTCAATGTGGTGAGTAGGAGGTGATCAGCAAACTTCTCTGCCTGAAGACTGAACCAAATGGCTCAAAGTCTAGACATCTAAGGTCCAGAAGGACTAGAAAAACCCAATCTCTTCCTCCAGATAAGATTTGCATAAGGAAAGTTAGGCGGTAAAGGACATAACATAATATGGCACCAGGCAAGCTTAATACAGAGGACTTTCCAAGCATTTCCTATTGCTATCTGTTGACAAAGATGACAGCTGAGCTCCTCAGAAGATGCAGACTGAGGGCAAGAACAACTCACCAGCATCCTTCCATTGAATCTGTCATTGTGAGTCACCTAATGGTAAAGGGCCATGATATAGATGCTCTCAAAGTAAGGACCTCAGAGATGGGCAGGGCTTTGAAACCTTTGCTTTGGAGACAAAGATCTCTGCACTCAAGGACTCTGATGAGACAAGATCTATGGCTCTAGGAAAAAGGCCAATTGTGTTTTAAAGCCAGGCCTTCCTTCTATTAGACTTTTTGGTGTAGAGATAGGAAGTTTGAAACTACTATCCCCATTCCGTCATTATGAAAATAAACATAATGTTACAGAAGACAGAGCACCAGGACTAGAAGAAACTAACTCTGTGGCATCTTAGCTACTGAATCAAACAAATTCTGAACCCAGCCTTATCTCCTGCCTTCCTATGTATGGAGGGCCATAAATCCTCTTAATTGTTTAAGTCAATTTGAGTTGTTTTTTCTGTAACTTGTTCTTACTGTTATAAGCATTCCAGTCAGGGAATCATAAAGCAATACTTTTTTAAACCACTAAAAAAAGATGAGTTTATAATTACAAGGATATTTCCAGACACCTTAAGATTTAAATTAGATGCCTGTACCTCTGAAATGATTAACTCTTGATGGTTTTTAGGGCAAGAAAGAGTCATATTATAGGGTAGATAAAAACTAAAGAGACTCAGAGGTGGAAGTAAACAATAATGGCAGAACAGCAGGGAAGATAGGGAGGAAGTCCAGATGAATGGTAGTTAATGAGTGACAAAAGTAAGATAAAAGTGTTCAGGGGCACATGGGTGGCTCAGTCGGTTAAGCATCTGACTCTTGATCTCAGCTCAGGTCTTGATCTCAGGGTTGTGAGGTCAAGCCCCACACTAGGCTCCACCCTTGGTGTGAAAACTACTGAAAACAAAAAGAAAAACAAAAACACACAAACATTCAATGATGAGTTCATGTAGACAGGAAAGACTTACAGACAAGCCAAGAAATAGACAAGAAATATTTTCAAGAGCACCATATGGATTCAGAATAGCATAGCTCTAAGTTATCCTTTAAGAATTTTGGTCAATGTTTCTAAAACTTTGTAAAATTTTATTAAAATACGTTAAATAAGAGAGGGACTCTGATTCAGGAAGAACTCCAACAAAGGAAAAGTTATTATCTATAATTATGTTTTTCAAAACTATCAAATAACCAGGCTTATTATTTGTACATTTCTCTTTTGTCACTTTTTCCTACTTAATATTTTTGCTCTATTTCTTATATATCAGTAAGAACTTTTTTTTAATTTATTATTTTGAGAAAGAGAGATAGAGAGAGAGAGAGAGAGGCAGAGAAAGAGGGAGAGAGAGAATGCCAAGCAGGTTCCACACCCAGCATGGAGCCCAACGCAGGGCTCAATCTCACAACCGTGATGAGCTCATGACCTGACCTGAAATCGAGAGTTGGATGCTTACCCAACTGAGCCACCCAGGTGCCCCAGAACTTTTTTTTTTAATCTATACGGTTCTATCATGGGCTTAAGGAATCCTATGTGTTCCATCCCATCCTATTGGTGGGCTTATCCAAATACAAAATGAATGAATTTGTATACATCCGATACACAGGGCTTCCTTCAAAAAATTTGAGATGAGCCCAGAAAGGACACAGAAATGCTAAAGGAAGGAAAAACCTATAAGTACTCATGTATAGAGTGAGAGGGATGAGGTGGGCCTGGCCACATTTCTTCTCATAGTTCCCATGGCTTCCCATCACCTACAAACTAAAATGCAATTATGTGCATAGCATAATCATTATATATACTCCACGTACCTGACTAACCCAGTTTATGTCTTTTTTTTTTTTAATCTGACATGTCTACAAAGATGAAGCATGTGTACCTTCTATAATATATTCCTTCTCATTGTCTTTAAAACATGTTATTTTTGTTTGGAATGTATTTCTACCTACCTATTACTTATACAAACTTACATGTAACATCTTTAGTAAAGCTTTTCTTGGCGTCTCTAGCCTGGTCTAAATATCCCAGTATTCCTCAATTATTTTTGTACACCACCATATTACAGCACCATATTTTTGAATTTCAATGCCTTGCTTATCACCCTGGCCTATGGGCAGGAAACATGTTGCATTTGTCTCTATTCTCATGGTGCTTGGCACAAACTGGGCTCAGAATACCTTTGTGCGAATGAATGAATGATCACTATAAAATCCTTCTGAAGCAAATGATATTCCTATTTAAAGCAGAAATTTAAATATCAGAATTCTCTTCCTAGTTTAATTTATGACTTTAATGCCTGTTAAACATAAATGTTTTTCTGAAAAGATAACTATTATCAGTTTCTAGGCTATTCTAGATTTATTGCAATAGCAACTAAAGTCACTCCCCTGAATGTACCTACTCTTCCCTGATTCCCTTTGGTCCAAATATGTTGCTTGGGGAAGTTGATCAAACCCTCTGCTCAGGATGAATGTTTTGATTAGTTATAGTTTTTAATTTTCTCATAAATTACCAAAGTTTCTTAGTGATGATGGGTACAAGGGCACATATACTCCCAAAAGAGAAAGGAGGGACTCCTATGAAAAGAGACTGAAGACATTTGGAAACCAAAATTTCAAAATTTCATGTACACTGATGGTCAAAGTACCTGTATGAAAAGGCTCATTGATGGTAGCTTTCCCTGTCCACAATAAATCATGGTATTTTAACTGACTCACTAAATGATGGAAATAAGGAAATTCCATACAGAGAGACTTGCATTTGAGATATAATAAATATTTCAAATGAAATAATATCAGACTTTAAAAAATGACTCAAGTAACTCTAATTGAACCTTTGCACTCTGACTTCTGTTAGTTTCTTTTGTTTGCTTCCTAAGTGGAATAGACATAAAGTAAAACCCTTTGATAGGTTTCCATGCAGAGAATGGGTGGTGATAGCATCAGAAAGCCCTTACCAATAAGGCCACATTGCTTATCACAGCCAGATGAATTATTCACCATTTCAGCCTCTTTCAACATTGGGATATGGAAAGAAGGTGAACTTTACGGTCAGCTTTGCACTTCTGGGGTCAGCCAAGCACTTATCTTCAGAGCAGCAGAGGAACGTTAATTTTACAAGGTCCTCTACTCGATTCTCCTGGAATGGAAATCCAACCTAGACCTTATCAGCCAAAGAGATCAGCCCTGGAGCTATAGGAGAATAAACTCACCTTGAAAAGAATAAACTCAGGCAGGGAAAGGGATGGATTTTACTGCAGTGAATTTGCAGTTTCAGATATGAAGCTGCCTTCAATTTGTGCATATCATTTTTTTACCTTTTCTTTGGGGCTTCCTATCTTTCTGCCACACCTCAGAAATGCTGAATTCAAGGTTTTCTGTTCCTCTGATTCCATTACCCTAGCATGCTAATAATCCCTCAGCCATTATACTTCCCCCAACTACAGGGTGTATTTAAGGCCCAAGTATAATAGTTGCCATATTTGTCTTCCATCTTCTTCTCTCACTCTGTTTTCCCCTTACAGATCCTATTGTGTTTTAAGCTCACCAGCTGCTCTTAGCAAGTGAAGTAATAACTAATTTATAATGAAGTTAGGTAAATCATAAGTGTTTTGTCTTGTTTTGTTTTGTCTAGAAGGAATTTATATTTAAGGAAGACTCAAAGCAGGAAGTAACCCAAACAGGATAGCCTCTTGGTAATGTTTTTTATCCACTCTTTCATTACATTCACTCTAAAAACATTAATTAAACACTTCCTATGTGCCATAGTCTGCAAATTGGAGCAAGAAATACAGGCACTGGCCTTAAGGAATGTAACTTTTAGTGAAGACAGAAACATGACGTTAACTATAATAAATAATTGTTTATCTTAATAGAGTGAGAAAGGCAACTATGGAGGCAGACTAAGGTATATGGGCAGCAGTCTTTCTATTCCTCCCTTTTTACTGGGAGTAATACTCCCTTTCTTCTCCCTATTCTCTGGGAGGATGTTCTTCCTAAGGGTATAATGGTTCGGAGAGCGTTTGAGATAACAACTTCCAGACCCTCAGCAGTTTATATGTCATCTGCTCTGAAACTGATCTTTCTCCCAGGTTTTCCTTTTCTGCTTACCTTCTTAGAGTGGTCAGTCTTTAACTTTAAAAAAGAAAGGCTTACTAGGGCATATCATCCTCAGGCAGCAGGACCTACATCCAGGGCATCAACAAAGAAACAATTCAAAATGATGGTTTCTGGGCCAAGAAAATGAAAGATTCTGTTGACTAAGAAATCCTTTTACAAACCTGGTGTTTCCAATGTGTTGCTTTCAACAAAATTTAAGGAAGAATAGTTGAATTTGTTACATACAGAATATTAAAAAATAATTTTAGGGGGCATCTAGGTGGCTCAGTTGGTGAAGCGTCCAACTGGTGATTTTGGCTTAGGTCATAACATCACAGTTCATGAGATCGAGTCCTGCGTTGGGCTCTGAGCTGACAGTGTGGAGCCTTCTTGAGATCTTTTCCCTCTCTCTCTGTCCCTCCCCCTTCTCAAAATTAATAAGTAAACGTTAAATATAATAAAAAATTAAATAAAAAATAATTTTGTATAAAACTATATCTTCCTTATTTTGATTATTTTAACTTCAGAACAAAATAAGCAAAACAAGCAAAAAAAGACAAAAACCCACGATACACATCCAAACCTTTTGTCAAATATGGGAAGGGATAGGATTTGAGGCCCTTGTATCCTGCTTCAGACATGCTAGGTCACTGTGTGTGTGTGTGTGTGTGTGTGTGTGTGTGTGTGTGCGCGTTTCATTTGTTTGCTTATAATTCATCAGGAAGCCAAAGAGCTGAAAGACACTTTTTTAACAAATATGTTTTCTATCTCTGTATGTACATGAACAAGATTTATCATGCTTAGTCTTTACAAACTAAAACCAGAGGTGGGTGACTGGGTGTCTCAGTTGAGCGTCTGACTGTTGGTTTTAGTTCAGGTCATGATCTCCCAGTTTCATGGGCTCGAACCCTGTGCTGGGCTCTGTGCTAGCAGCGTGCTGACCCTGTTTGGGATCCCTGTCTCTCTGCCTGCTGCTGCTTCCCCACTCACGCTGTCTCTCTCTCTCTCAAAACAAATAAATAAACTTAAAAACCAATACCTAAAACCAGAGAGAGAATTTTTCATTAATTCTGCCTTATTCTAGCGATGATTAATATTGATAACTAGTTACATGAATTTAAAGTTAAAAGAGCCCTTTTAAGTCGTTAAGAAATTAGTTTCAATAAACTTTACTTTTTCTTTGTGAAATATTTATCAAAATGTAACACAGTATTTATATCATTTTCATAAACTGTATACTACAACAGATAATCGTAATGATAACTTAATCCAGAAAAACATTTTAAAACCTAGACCTGTGGTCACATGAAATTATTTTTCAAGGTACATTAAAATAGTGCTTATTTATTTATTTACTTATTTACTTACTGTTTGCAAAGAAGTATGAGAGAGTGATCAATAAAAGGTTTTTGAAGATAAAACATTAAATTTAGGTAAGTTACAGGTGGATATGAAATGGCAATGCGAACTCAGGGAAAGAAGACCTTGTTAATATACATAAAAATGGGATTAATCAAGAAAAAAGGCTCAACGGAGAGGAAATGAAGGTAGAAGAAAAGAGCACTTTAAACGGAGGAAAGAGCAAGTACCAAATTATGAATTCAAGAAAAATCTTTGCAAATTGAAGGGACTGCAGGTGATTATCAGCAAGGAATTGCCCAGAAAAGGAATGAGGAAATCAACATACCAACTCAGTGTTGCTTGAAGGTGGCAACACATTAGCATTTCTGGAGTGACTTTTGCCTCTATCAGTGAGAGAGATTGAGTTCTCTTAAGACTTCAGCCTCTTCCCAAAGTGCTCAGCCGGAAAAGTTCATGTTTAATTCAAGTCTAGTGATTTTGAAGCCTTGGCAAAAACCCACATGAGTTGAGTCTGGAATTTCTCAGATTCTCCTGGACTTGGAAGTAAATTCCATGGTTCAGCTAAGAGAGCTAACTGTCCCAGCAACGAAGAAAAGTGACCAGTGTCCCAGCAACCACTCTCGGTAGTGGTCAGAGAGATGTTGTAATCCTGTTTCCATTACTCACCTAAAATCCTTCCAAAAGATCCAAATCCAGCTAGTACATGAACTGGAGAAGAGTTAAATGGAAAGTATGCTGTCACTATTGTTCAAGGAAGAATTCTACCTAATATGTAAAAGACATAAAAAGAAAACAGAAAAAAAAAAAGTGTTCCAGGATGCAATCCTTCAAGACTTGTGTCTTCCCAGGAAACTATCAAAATCCCAGAGGGGCGCACAGGCAGCAACCTCTTTGACTTTGGCCACAACAACTTCTTACTAGATACTTTGCTGAAGGCAAGGAAAACAAAAGCAAACATGAACTATTGGGACTTCATCCTGATGAAAAGCTTCTGCACAGCAGAGGAAACAATGAACAAAACTAAAAGGCAGTTGATAGAATAGAAGATATTTGCAAACAACATATGTGATAAAAGGATAATATCCAAAAATCTATAAATAGCTTATCAAACTCAACACCCAAAAAACAAATAATCCAGTTAAGAAATAGGCAGAAGATGTGAATTGACACTTTTCCAAAGAAGACATCTAGATGGCTAACAGACACGTGAAAAGATGCTCAACATCACTCATCATCAGGGAAATACAAATCAAAACCATGATGAGATATCACCTCACATCTGCCAGAATGGCTAAAATTAACAACACAAGAAACAGCGGATGTTGGCAAAGATGTGGAGAAAGGGGAACCCTCTTGTACTGTTGGTGGGAATGTAAACTTGAGCAGTCACTCTGGAGAACAGTAGAGAGGTTCCTCAAGAAACTAAAAATAGAACTACCCTGTGATCCAGTAATTGAACTACTAGGTACTTACCCAAAGGATACAAAAATACTGATTAGAAGGGGTATATGCACCCCAATGTTTATAGCAGTATTATCAGCAATAGCCAAACTATGGAGAGAGTCCAAATGTCCATTGACTAACAAATGGATAAAGAATATGTGATATATATATTTATGCATGTATATATATACACACATACATATACATATATATATAATAGAATATTACTTAGCCATCAAAAAATGAAATCTTGCCATTTGCAACAATATGGATAAAACTAGAATGTATTACGCTAAGCAAAATGAGTCAATCAGAGAAAGACAAATACCATATAATTTCACTCATATGTAGGATTTAAGAAACAAAATAGATGAACATATCGGGGAGGGGAAGAGGAGAGAGAAACAAACCATGAGAGACTCTTAATGATAGAGAACAAACTGAGGGTTGATGGAGGGAGGTGGGTGGGGGAAGGGGCTAGATGGGTGATGGGTATTAAGGAGGACACTGGTTGGTTAAGCACTGGGTGTTCTATGTAACTGATGAATCACTGAAATCTACTCCTGAAACTAATATTGCACTGTATGTTTACTAAAATTTAAATTAAAAAAAAAATTGGGTCTTCCAAGTAAAATTGTGGGTAAGAGAATGTGTGTGAATCTGTATAGCACCTGGATCCTAAAGATACATTTGGATAAAGCACAACAGAACAATGTGGAAATGAAGGCCAAAACTTTTTTTCTGGTTATATGTAAAAGCTCACAGGCAAGTTTGTTAATTTTTAACTCTTCACAGTTTCAGTTGTAAACATAGATATCTACATGAAATCCATATTAAAAAAAAAAGGAGGAGGAAGAGAAAGCACAGAAACCACCTGAAGAGATTCTAAATATCTGAAACATAGGGGGTTCTAGCTTAGGTTACAGATACTGAATTTATAGTGGCATCACAGATATGTCATTTTTTCTAGGATTTCTAAAGTCCTGTCAATGACTGGGGAAGGATTGCATTAGGCAGCATTGAAGTTTTACAGCATTGGCAGGATGGAAAGTTGAGAGGAGAAGGACATGGAGGTGACTGGCAAGAGAATGACCAAAATAATGGATTTTGGGACCCAGGCTGCCATGAGACGTGACTAGAGGCAGAAGTTGTGGCTACAGTTGGGAGTCCACAGACTCATGGGCCCTTGGGGGATGGAATACAGGCAGGTCTGTAGGTTGAGAGTGACTATAAGCCAAGGAGCAGGGGTGGTGGGGAGAAAGCTGGATGGAGTAAGAGGAGTGCAGTCAGACAGTGATGTTTGGGAACTTGGACACTAGAGGGGGACTTAAGGCATTAGATAAAAGCCAAGGGGAGAAATATTTTGGAAGTTTGTTGGGATAGTGAGTCTGTTAATTTCTACTGTAAAGAAAGCACTGCTCTCTGCCTTGCCCTGACCACTCCCATAGAAAGCTGGCATGTTGTCTTGGGGTTTTATAAATGCATCTAGATCTTCCTATATATGTGAAGTCAAGAGCAAGAGTCCCAGATTTGAGTGGTAACCACACAATAAAAAATAAGAAAAGGAAAAGAGTGAGAGCTAGGGAGAGAGAGAAGGAGGGAGAGCAGGACAAGAAGAGAGGCTGGAAGGAGAAAAACAGGAGGAAGAGGGGGAGGAGGGAAAATGAATAATGAATCTAATTCTATGGATTCCTTTATAGAAACTAAACTAGAATTAAATAATTCTTTTTCAAGTCACCTTGACCTTATTATGGTCTTAAAATGAAAGAGAGAGGAGTAATTTCAGTTCCTCCTTTTAAAATGGGAGGCAATCCATTTTGAGTTTATTTTTGTGAATGGTGTAAGAAAGTGGTCTAGTTTCATTCTTCTGCATGTTGCTGTCCAGTTCCCCCAGCACCATTTGTTAAAGAGACTGTCTGTTTTCCATTGGATATTCTTTCCTGCTTTGTTAAAGATTAGTTGGCCATACTTTTGTGGGTCCAATTCTGGAGTCTCTATTCTATTCCATTGATCTATGTGTCTGTTTTTGTGCCAATACCATGCTGTCTTGATGATTACAGCTTTGTAGTAGAGGCTAAAGTCTGGGATTGTGATGCCTCCAGCTTTGGTCTTCTTCTTCAATATTACTTTGGCTATTCAGGGTCTTTCATGGTTCCCCAAAGAGCAATTTTATTATTGCTTGTTCTAGCTTCAAGAAGAATGCTGGTGCAATTTTGATTGGGATTACATTAAATGTGTAGATAACTTTGGGTAATATTGACGTTTTAACAATATTTATTCTTCCAATCCATGAGCATGAAGTGTTTTTCCATTTCTTTGTATCTTCAGTTTCCTTCATAAGCTTTCTATAGTTTTCAGCATACATTTCTTTTACATCTTTGGTTAGGTTTATTCCTAGGTATTTTATGATCCTTGGTACAATTGTGAATGAGATCAGTTTCTTCATTTGTCTTTATGTTGCTTCATTATTAGTGTATAAGAATGCAACTGATTTCTGTCCATTAACTGATGAATGGATAAAGAAAGTGTGGTTTATATACACAATGGAATACTACTTGGCAATGAGAAAGAATGAAATATGGCCTTTTGTAGCAACGTGGATGGAAGTGGAGAGTGTTATGCTAAGTGAAATAAGTCATACAGAGAAAGACAGATACCATATGTTTTCACTGTTATGTGGATCCTGAGAAACTTAACAGAAGACCATGGGAGAAGGGAAGGGAAAAAAAGCTAGAGAGGGAGAGAGCCAAATCATAAGAGACTCTTCAAAACAGAATAAACTGAGGGTTGATAGGAGGTGGGAGGGTGGGGAGGGAGGGTGATGGGTATTGAGGAGGGCACCTGTTGGGATGAGCACTGGGTGTTGTATGGAAACCAATTTGACAATAGATTTCATATAAATTAATTAATTAATTAATTAATTAATAAAATGGGACTTTGACAAAAGGGCTGTCACCGAACCTTCTCAGGTCCTTCTCTGGCTTCCTGTCCCCTGCACTACACGCATACAAACAACAATGTGATGTTTTTGTAAGCATCTATTGCATGCCAAGCTCCAACAATACCTAAGTACTTGGAGTTCTGAGGGTGTCTGTCTATCATGCTTATATGATCTTTGTACTTAGATTTTCCTCTCCCAGGAATACGCTTTCCCTGCTTTTCGTGCTGAGATATTCCTAGCCTTTTATTAAAACCTAAACATCACATACTTTATGAGGCTTACCTTTTTAGTCAGATGAAGATGCATTTTCCTCTATTAAGTTAATTATCTACTGCTATTGTAATATAGCTGTTAAGATCATTTTTCTAGCCACAATATCATGTTTGTCCCCAAAACCAAACACACTATAAGGTGAATGGAAGATACTAAATGAATATTTGTTGAATTAATGGTCTGATAAATAAATCCATTAATGAATACATCTGTACCAATATATTCTGAACTCTTCTGTACCAAATTAAACACAAAGGGAAAACTTTGGGTTCCAGTCATAATTTCTGAGCAAGTAATATCCTTTTTGTTTTAAGAAGACCTTCCAAAGACATCCTTCATTATTTGCATTATTATCTAATATTGATAGTGACAATGGTAGTATTTTTACTGAGAATTTTAGGAACCTTGATACCAGTGACACTGAGTATCAAATATAAGAAAGAAACTGGATGAAGAGGTAGCTGGAATAAGCATATTGAATTGAGGACACATGTGTCTGCTACATGCTACATGAGCTCTTATTCTTCCTCCTTTCCTGCTGACTCCCACCTCTCCTGCTTGTTAGGGAATTGTCTTCACAATGTTCATAGAACCAACCAGATATTGTTGGAAATGACACAGTAAGTAAATTAAGAACAGGATAGTATAAGCTGATGAAGTACTGTAATTTAATTTTATTGCATCAGTGGCAACAGTAAATAAATGCACAGCATAACATGCTGAGATAGTCTATTGATCTTTTCAGTCAATATTGGATGAAAATTCCTAACAAAACATAAAATTACAATATTGTTAGAAAAGATATTATTTTCAGCTCTTAATACTACAAGGTAATTGTTTCATTTTACACACATCTAATATGTATGTAGATGACCAAGAACTGAATTCACAGTTGATTCTATGGCATATAGTAATAACACATTTGTCCCAGTGTTACTTATTATGTTATCTCCTGGAAGTAGTCAGCCTAAGGGTAGGATAGGCTTTAATGTTTATATCCAACCAAAAAGACGTCACAAAATCCAGGTACCCAAGGAAACGTCAAACATTTCCTTCAGAGATCAATATTTCCTTCTAGGAGCCCACTTCCAAATTATCTTGATTATGTATTCAACACATTACGTATATATAATAAATATATATATGAACGAGTTGGATATTAAAGAGGATTTCAAGAGAGAGAAAGAATTTCCATAATGATAAATGATGGTTACTTTCTTGAAGTACAAAGCATGCTTCGGAAAACATGGTTAAAAACAAGCCGAAAACAAGCAGAGAACTATGGAGTCTTTCAAAACAGGAAAGGTTGTTTCACGTACCTCAGTAGCCGTTTTGGATATTTTGAATTGTAATCTGCCTGGGAATTAACTGGTAATAATCCTTTCTTTATTGGGAATCAAATCTGTTTCTAAATGGATACAAATTTCACCTGAAAAATGTGTCATATCTAGAAATTGATTTCAGTGTTCCTGTCTTGGTGAGTCTTTGACTGTATTGAGACCATCTTTGTAATTAGAAAACTTTTCAATTAAATTCAACCAATATATATTAAATGCCTACTATGTGCCAAGTGGTATGATAGACATTTAAAGAAATGGAGAGATGACTAGCATTCAGTTCCTATTATTATGGACTGAAGATTTTAGTGGACTACTTCAGTTGAGTTGGGAGGGGCTGCCATGCCCCTTTGGTGGTCATATGGAGAATTTAAGTTATTACAAGTTTTAAAAAGAGGGAGTCAGAAATGCATCACAAGAGTAGGTTGTGTCATTTTTGAAGTATTAGAATTCTTTTTTTACTATCTCAAGCAGAAGTTTTTGTTTTCTTTTTAATTGTAATTCCCTCTAAATGCTAATATTTCCCCCTAAGGATGTTATACATGGTACATCATTTAAAAATCTAAAGCTTTTTTCCAGAAAGAAATTTTATTTAAATAAGGCATTTAGCGAGGTAATTTTGAAAAGAATTATTGTTGCGGTTAAAAATTAAATGATCTCCTCGAGACATTTTCCCCCCTCATTCTCCAATATTTCTTCTTCCTTTTTGACATAGTAGCTTTAATGCTTCAGATGTTAGACAAAAAGAACTAGTCCTTCTATATATGAGGTGGGATTCTAAATCAGGGTGAATTCTGAGCCAAGGTACATCGGAAGCCTACACACTTTGTGTGACAGAATAAAATTTCCATGTGGAATACCATATATACTCATTCTGGACTTTTAGGTTCCTTAAATTCTACTGTTGCAATAGAATTAAGCTTACTTTGGTAACTCTCGCTGTAGACGATGATAAAACAAATGGACTAATCTTGGAGGAAGCAGGTCCATCAAATAGTAGCTAACTTTTTATTAGGAAAAAAAATGACTATGAATACGAACAGTAAAACAAAGCAGATATTTTTCTGTTTATTTTTCACCCAAGTTTGTTAGATACATAGAGGGTCAGAGACTTTAGAAGTGTACTCCACGATAAGAAAATGAGTACAAAATCAGGGAAAAGGCAAACCCTCTGAAAACGAAGTGCATCAAAATCAACATAATACATCAAAAAATGAATGAATGCAGCCATATGTAGAAACAACCTCTGCATCTACCTTAAGGAAATTTTTTTAAATAAAACTTTGAGGAAATGAAAATAAGTTCTCTCCCCAAACTAATCAACCTAACTTGGGTCAGACTAATGAAAACTACAATCTGTGTTTCTATGTCTTAACTAATCTTGAAAAGGCAAATAGGTTTTGATGATTGAAAATGCATTTAATTTAAAAATAGAAATTTGTCAGAGCTTATTTAGCACCACCCAAGAAGAGAAATAGTTCTGAAATTCATCCAATTCTGTCTCTTCTATTTTTATGCCCATCAAACAACATTCTGGTTATCAGTTTAGATTCCAACATACCTTGAAAAGGTGTTCTGGTTAAATGACATATATTTATGGAACAGAGCAGCTGTCTAGTTGGTGATTACACCAGAGTGACTATAAATACAATATTTGTGACTGGGACGAGGTCAGTATCTCTCCAGGAGCTCTTGGGGACAGGACCTCATGCTTATTTGTGTTTTCTTCCCTCTTAAACATGTGCCAGAGTTGTTATGAGAATAAAGTGTCTCGGGAAGAAAATCTCATTGCTGGCTATCTAATTATTGCTTCTGACACTCAGATAAAAGCTTCCAGATAGCCTGAACTTGAGTCAGAATTCAGAACTCCAAGGCCTACCCCTGATAATCAGTAATTCAACTAGAATAAAGATAAACAGGAGACCATGAAAAATCATTTGGTAAATATTTGGGAAGACTTCCTATGCTGAGGGAACCAACAACAAAAAAATCTTCTTAAAGTCATTTGAGGGGCACCTGCATGGCTCAATCAGTTAAGCATCTGACTTTGGCTCAGGTCATGATCTCATGGCTTGTGACTTTGATCCCTGCATCAAGCTCTGTGCTGACAGCTCAGAGCCTGGAGTCTGCTTTGGATTCTGTGTCTCCATCTCTGTCCCTCTCCTGCTCATGCTCTCTCTCTCTCTTTCAAAATTAATAAACATTAAAAAATTTAAAAAAATGAAGTCATTTGCTTTTAGCTTAAAGGGTAGAAAAAGAATAATCATATTCATTGAAAACACAAAAAGAAAGAAGAAAGAAAGAAAGAAAGAAAGAAAGAAAGAAAGAAAGAAAGAAGAAAAGGAAGGAAGGAAGGAAGGAAGGAAGGAAGGAAGGAAGGAAGGAAGGAAGGAAGGAAGGAAAAGGAAGGAAGGAAGGAAGGAAGGAAGGAAGGAAGGAAGGAAGGAAGGAAGGAAGACTAACTCATAGTTGGCTTGGAAAATGGGTATGAAAACCTCTACTTACCGCTGCCCAGGAGAGTGAGAAGTGATTTGCTCTTGTTGTTCCCCTCCTGGGATGACCAACCAGGAGACGGATGGATGGTGTACCCTGCCCAGCGTAGGCTGAGCTCGACATATGATTAACACAACATCCGAGTTTGTCAGGCACTGTGCTCAACTCAGAACCTGAACTCCACTCGCCCCTGCTTGGAGACCTCCAAACTGCACTGATATTAAAAAGGCATTCATTTTCATGCCTGGTTTTGCTTATGCTCAGTTCTACTGTTTTATAGGTGAGCATCACCTATAATCACCTGCTACTCGTAACAGTTGTACATTAATGACAGTGTTAATAACTACACTGATAACAGTAACATTTAACCATTTTAAACATTTATGCATATCCTTTATACATTTCAAAGTGTTCTCATTCTATTTCATGTTAATCCTCACAGTGAGTCTATGAGCAAAGAAGACAGTGATATCCATCCCATTGAACAGATAAGAACACTGCAAATCAAAGTGCTTATTTGGACTTTCAACAGCAGATTTAGGAGGGCCTGGAAGAAGATCAAACAAAGGACTCCAGTTTCTGCATCAGAGACATTTTCTGCTATTAGTCACAGCCAGGCACTCGGAATGCAGAAAGTGCTTTTTTGGGGCAAATGGAAGACAACTCTGGAGGCCTAGAAACAAGGCCTAAAAGGATCACACAAGTTTAGCTTTATTTTTCCCATCCTCCTCATGCTCTCCTTCACCTATAAGGCCCACGTGTCCAGAGGAAAAATAGCAAATCAACATGTCTTAATTCATTCTATTTATGCGACTGACAACTACCTGCATGGTGCCTTCTCAAGGTGCTTTCATTCCAGAGACACAGGCAGTTCCAATCATACACAGGGTTGCTGTGTTGGGATAGAGGAAGAAAAACACAGATATTAACCATATACCAGTACAAAATAATAAAATAAAAAAGAAAGGTTAAGGTAGAAACAGAGATGTCACATTTAAAATACTTTTATTTCCCTAGATCTTCTAAGAGGAGACAATGGGAAGCTTTTAAGTGTTTTGGAGTAAAATGCAGGGAAAATTTAAAAGACAAGAAAGACAGGATGATTTTTAAACAGTACGTTTTAAGTGCTTTCCTTTTGAAAATATCTGAGAGAATTATTCCGTATGTGCAAGCAAATACGCAATCCCCTTGGACATTCATTTTTTTATTACCTTGGTAGCCAGTCATGAAAAGGAAGCAGACTCTGGCGTTTTCATTCTAAACACAAGAAAGCACGCTTTGAGGATTTGAGAATGCAGTGTAATTGGAGAGAAAAAATAATCACAATTAAAGAGAATGAAAGATTGAAGGGAAAGAGAAGGGCCCAGAAGAAGAGAGCTTAGCAAACTCAGAATGTGGCAAAAATTACTGTGCCTAGCAAGAACAGCGTGAGTGACTTCACTGCAAGCCCCCGAGAACAGGAAATTTTCTTTGTCACTTTTGGATTGCCTCCTCCTACTACTGAAACACTTTGAATTTAATAGACAAAGGTTAAATGTATGGTTGCATGCTGACCCAAGGGTATCTTTCCTTCTGATGAATTAGAAACTACCATTGCTCATTGTCAACTGAACTCCTAAAAATGCAGGAATGTAAGGCCTTAGAAGTAATTTAATTCCACTACACACCTCGTTTAATAGTTGTGGGGGGTTTTTGTCTTTTTTTTTTTTTTATTTTTTTTTTCTGTTTGGCTTTTAGCAGAATGAAGGGGAAAGAGCCCAAGACTAAAAAAAGGTGGCAAAGAGCTGAGTCTCAGCTCAATCTGACTAGCAATCTAACCTCTGTCAGGTGATCAAATCTGTCTGAGGCTCATTTCATTTAAATGTATAGGGAAGGGGTTGCATTCTGTATATGCTTGTATTAGTGTCCGTGTCCTGATCGCTCTACTGTCTGTGGAAAATAACCAAATATACATTTTCAACTGCCTTAATAGCTGATTCAGTGTGAAAGGTATATATATTTTGTGCTGATGGCTTTATTTTGAGTGCAGTGGAGATTACTGATTAAGGCAAGCACCCTCTTCGTTCCTACCATTTATGAACTCAAGCTAAGTTGCACATGTTGGGAAGATATTGCTTCAGCCTTCAATTACATGCATCTATGAGGGATTTGAAGTACTAATGATTAAATGGCAAAAGAGAGTTTCCCTTTTCTTTTTGACCTCATCCTCTGCAATAATGAAGATAAAAAAATATATAATCAGCTGGGAATATACTTGGTTTCTCTGATTACAAACACTTTTACAACTATTATGATAGTATTACAACTGAAAAATTTACAACAGTTGTCGGCTTTAGTGTTTAGACTCTAAGCCCTTCAAATTAAAATGAATTGTTGTGTTGAGTTCTGTATCCGTAGCATGTAGCCCTGTGTCTGGCACAGAAAATGGTACTCAAAATGTGTCTTTTAAATTGTACAGTTTGGGATGATTAAGAAACAATTGTCCCAATAAAACATCCTAAATGCTCAAGTTGTAAGTATGTTGACTAATGAATTATTGAGAAATGAACACACACATCTGCCACCCAGGGCAAGAAATAATCTATGAATCAGAATCGTAGAAGCCCTTCCCATTCCCTTCCCAAATACTACCTCCCTTCTTTCCTGAAGAGATTCGCCACCTGACTTCTAACATGACAGAGTATTTCTGCCTGCTTTTGAACTTTATATGAATGGCTTCTACAATATGTACCCTTTCATGTTGGGCTTCTTTCATTCATCGGAGTATTTGCAATATTCATCCATGTTGTTGCTTGGAGCTCTAGAGCAGTCATTTTCACTATAGTATATTATGCCACTTGTGAATGAAACACCTATCAAAATAACACCAGCATTCTTCACAGAGCTAGAACAACCAATTCCAAAATCTGCATGGAACCAGAACACCTTTTTTTTTTTCTTTTAATCACTTCTAATTGATGGACATTTGAATAGCTTCCAGGTTTGGGTTCCCCTGAAAATTATTTCTGTGAACATTCTGGTATCTTTCCTTTGGCGTAGAATGGGAATCCATTCTGGCACGTGAATGCACTTCTATTAGGTAGATACTTAGACGTAGAAATGTGGCTTCACTTGGTAGGCATTAATTCAGGTTGGTAGATAATTGTAGATTGATTCCCAAAAGTGTTGTGCAAGTTTGCACTCTCTAGAAGTATGTTACAGTTCTAGCTGCCCCACATCCTCACCAACACTGCATCGTTGTCACTCTTCAACTGTAGCCATGGAGGCCAATGTGTGATGGCATATCATCAAGGCTTACTTTACTTTTCCTTCATTTCTAATAAATGTAAAAGCCTTTTGTTGTATTTGTTGGCCATCTGGATATATACTTTTTTGTGAATTACCTGTTTAAGTCTTACACTTGTGTTTTGAACAGGTTGTTAGCCTTTTCCTTATTCATTATAAATTTACATATAAATGACTTATGTATTATATTGAATACCAATCCTTTGTTGAATATATATATCATAAGTATCTTTTCCCACTATGTGGCTCACATTTCTACTTTATTATTGTGTATCTTACTAAAGAGAAGTTCTAAATTTTAATGTACTCAGTCATATTATTCATTTACTGAAAAGGTTGTCTTTTCCTATCTGTCCTGTGGTACTACCCTTTCACATAAATCAGTTGTGAATTTGAAATCTGAACTCTCTATCCCATTCCAATGGTCCACCTCTCTGATTTTATGCTGATACCACATTATACTAAATAATGATTGCAGACTTCTAAGAAGGCTTGATTATCTTATAGGTAGAATCTTCTTAGTTCTACATTCAACTTTAGATATCTTGAGTCTTCTTGGTCCTTTGTATTTCTATACATACTTTAAAAACAGTTTATCATTTTCCACAGAAATAAACTGCTAATATTTTGTATTGTGATGGCCTAAATGCATTGAATATGTACATCAATTTACGGAGATTTAACTTCTTAAAAATATAGCCATTTCCAAATCATTAGTGTAATATTTTATATTTTATATTAGTCTAAAATTTTATATTTTGTCTTAAAATGTCTTGCACATCTTTCATTAGCTTTCTTCATAAGTATCTGTTTTTTGGTTAAGGCTATTGAAAATAGCATGGTTTTAAATTATTTTTTAATTGCTGTTTAATTTTTTAATTGGTGTTCAGTATTATTTAGAAAAACAAGTGATTTTTGTAACTCAACTATGTATCCAACAACCTTTCTAAGTTTACTTATCAACTGAAATAGTAGTTTACTTATCAACTGATAATAGTTTACTTATCAATCTGAATATATTCGTGTATGTGTGTGTGTAAAATTATCATTATTCACAGATTCCTACTCACTGAATTTATTTGTAATACTGAAATGAATACTCATGGCACATTCATGGTCACTTGTAAACAAGCATAGAGCGGAAAAAAATTTGAAACACCAACACATACATTCCCAGATAAGATCGAACAAGATGATACTCTGCCTTTTGTTTCACCTCTCATACTATAAACAAGTATCCTTTCTGCATTTATTTGGTGCCATGCTTTTTACATTTTTGTGCTTTTTGGACTGATTTTACTCTTTAAAATGGTCCTCAAATCTACTGATAATATGTGTTGAGTGTTACTAAGTATAATTAGGATTAAATAAGCTTTGTTAGGCATGAGTTACAATGTTGTTGGGCATGAATTCAAAATAACGAATCACGAATGTAACTTCATAAGTCAGATATTTCTCATCTACGTTATATAGATAGATAGATAGATAGATAGATACATATATATATTTAAATATTGTCTGATAATATTATACTATATACATAATATACAATATTACATTATATACATAAATATATACATATATATTTAAATATTGTCTGATAATATTTGCGATTTAATTGGAGTTTGTCCATATATATTTAATGACTATGATTTATGATTAAATCATTATGATTTAGTGATTGCTCATATTATGTGATTTAGCTACAGGTTACTATTTATTTTCTATTTATATGACAGATGATTCTTTTTCCATTGTGTTAATCAAGTATTTTTATTATATGATTTTAACCTGTATTATTTTACTAATTATAAGTACTTTTATTATTATCTTGGTGTCTTAGAAATTGCAGCATACATAATTGACTAATACAAATCTACCTTAAACTGGAACTTTAACCACTTACCAGAAACTATAAGAACATTAAACTACTGTAACGCCATTTATCCTCTGCACTTTGTAGATTTTTTTCATATATTTTAACCCTGCTTAAATTTTTCATCCTACCCTATCTTATTGTTGTTGCTTTAACCAGGGTTCAGTAAACTATACCATATGAGCCAGATCAAGGTTCTAGTTTTTTTAATCTATGGCATGTGAACCAAGAATATTTTTTATGTAATTTTTAAAAATTTTAATGAAAAGAATTAAAAATACACAATGGAGGACGTATGCAACCTGCAAAGCTTAAAATCTTTACCAGCTGGCCTATTACCGAAAATTTTGTTGATGCATGCCTTAAACTACTGATACTAATTTGGAGTAACCAGTAGGCTTACCTTTTTAGAGATCTGTTCTTTTTACATTATCAGGTTCTGTCTTCAATCATTTCTTTCTGCCTGAAGAAGTCCCTTTAGCATATTCTTAGCACAAGTCTGTTGGCAATACATTTTCTCATTTCTGGTAGATATTTTTGCTTCATAAAAAATCATAGCTTGTCAGTTATTTTCTGTTAGCTCTTGTCATCATTTCTTCTTTAAAGTCAGCTGTCTTATTAGTGCTCTTTGAGGGTAATGGATTTATTTTCCTTCTGGCTGCTTTCACATTTTTTCTCTTTGTCTTTGGTTTTCTGATACTGTAATATGCTGTCGCTAGTATTTCCTTTTCCTTTTTTCTTGTATTTATTCTATTTGATATTTGTAGCATTTCTAGAATCATCAATTTGATGTCTTGAAATAGTTTTGGAAAATTCTCACCCAGATTTTCTCCAAATATTGCTCCAAGCCCATTCTCTTCTTCTGGGATTCCAGTTTTTTATGTTAGAGTATTTCACCAAGCTTCATATTCTTCTTATGATCTTTTTAATTCTTGATTCATCTTGCTAAACTTCAATATTTTCTAATGATCAATCCTATAATTCTTTTTCTCATATATCTGATTTGCTATTAAGCTTATTTATTAATTTTTTAATTTTTTGCCTATTGTATTTTTTTTTTCATTTCTAGGATTTCCATGAATGAATGAATGAATGAATGGTCCAGTTCTCTGATAAAATTTTCTATTTTTCAGATATAGAATTTTCCTTTTGGATTAAATGTATAGCTTTTTTGTTTTCTGCAATAATTTCCTATTTTTTCTTGAATATTTTAAGCGTACTTATTTAACAATTCATGACCATTAACTCTGTTGTAGATAGCCTGTTAGTTTGTTTACAAAGCTTGGATTCTGTTGGTTTTTAAATCATGCTATCTTATATTTCGTTTTCCTGATTATTCTTTGTTTAATACTTGCCATTGTATAGAGATACTTTGAGGTAAAGGAAAATGTTATTTTCCACCAGAAAATATTTACATTTAATTCACATAACTATATGGGAACTAGCAATTCTAAACAACTTCACTTTTATCAGAGATTAAGATGATTTTAAGCTGAGATTTTAATTTTTGTCACATCAGTCTATATCTTGTTGAAAAGTGGTCTCAACTCTCTGGGTTTCCTTTTCACACATTTTGAGCTCAAAATTCACATATATAAGCTTCCTGAGGTCTCCTAATCATTTTTATTTTGGGTTTAGTGCACTTATTTTTAGTTGTTTTAAGCGGGAGTATCTTTATGATCATTATTATTATTGTTATTATTAATTGCCTATTCTGTCATTTTAGAAACAGAACTCCTCTAAGGGCATTTTTTAAAATATGATTATCTAATATTCCCAAACAGAAAATGAGGATCATAGAAAATAAAAAAAAAAATTGGGGGTTCATATATGATGCATTTAATGTCTGGATTTTTATAATTTATAAAAGGTGAGTATATAGTCTGGATTTTTAAAAAGTACAAACATATACATACTTATCAGCCTATACTTTTGTCTCTTTGGTTATTGTTAACATACATTACAATGCTTGCAAAATAAAGCATAAGAACCAATAAACCAGCCCCCTCTCCTGAAAAATTGTTTTGTGAAAGGAATATTATTTTGATTTAACAATTTTAGAGAAAAAGGCTCAATTGTGAACTGATTCCAACTTCTTATAACACTAGATAGGAAATAATAAATAAGAGGAAAAAGAAAAGAAAAAAGAAGACCATTTTTGAATTTGGGACCCTAGCAAGAACTGATGTAAACAACTGGTCTGTTCATGGGATGTTTTGAGATTTCACTCTTTGACATCCCACTTGAACAAGGCATTATCAAGATTTATCTAAGGGAGTTATTATTCTCAAGGCCAATAACATCCCCCTTAAGGAGGACATTTAGGGGATCAGAGGACATCTATTTGTACTGTTATTTCCCTTCTTATACACTGCCTCCCCATGAAATAAGTTACCTGAGAAAACTGTTTGTTATGAATATATGTAGTGTGTTAATTTGTTGGAGAATGTGTTCTTTATATTATTGAAGTAGAACTTCCTATGAGCTGTGAATTAGCCCTGGCACTTGGACTGTGGTAAAATAATACAGGGAGACCAAGCACAATGGTGGTTGTGAGTTCTGACTAAAACAAATATCCATAGTGAAACTCAGAGATACACAGGAAATCTGGGTATTTTCATGATATCAGATATGGAGACTGAGATTAGATCATAAGGGGGAAAAAAATGCATGTAGAAAGATCTTTTAAATGTGTCTCACAACTTTCCTATACCTCTTGGGTGTGATTCTCCAGATCTCATTTGTGTTTCATTTGTTCTATACCAGATAATCCTTTTCTTGTTTCTCCGATCAATTCTTAGTCATCTGGAATAAGACTAAAAACATGAGTAGATGAAAAAATATTCACCAGATTCACTCAACTTCCCACATTTGTGCTAATATGTTTAAACATTTGTGTCTATTATGTTGATTTATTGATTCACAATATAGTTAAGTAGATGATGCAGCATACCAAGTATATCATCATGAAAGAGAAAATGATCTGTAATCTTGGTGTCCATACACTGAGATAAGATGTGGTCAGCAATACTTGTAGCTGGGTCTATGAAAGAATCAAAACACAGCCACACCATGGTCAATACAAACAAAATAGTATATTAAACATAGTACTGGTTGCTAATTGCTGAGTGAGTGGTGTGGTTCGAATACTTTCCATTAAGTGAGAAAGTACCATATTTAGCATGACAAACCATTCACACAGAAAATTTGTATGTTACAGAATGGTAAGTGTTAATTAATAAGAACTACTCAAACTGAGTATATAATCATTGGAAGACACTGAGTAGAAGGGTGGGAATAAAAACAGAATGGTTTCTTAAAACTGTTGAATCAAGTTTTGAAAAAATATGAGAAAGGACTTGATACAATGAAGAGAAAAATGATCTAGAAAAAATAAGCAATGGCTCAATTTGAAAATATATCAATAATGTTAAAGAGTAACCGAAATAGTTTGGATAAAGAAAGGGAGTTGAGATGTGTGATTGCTAATTTGTACGAGTTTGGGGTGGTGAGATTTGGATGACCAGCCATGATTACTGTTATATAAAATGAATATATGCACATATGCAGATAATGTGATATGTCTATCTTCTAATACACTTAATTCAGTTTGACAGATCATTTAAAAAATACGTATCTGTAGTAATGTTACTTGAATTCATAAGAAAACCTTATTTTATTAAAGCAATGCATCTGGTAGGCTGGTAGTCCCAGTTGATTACAAATCTATAGAAATTCTAGTGGAAATTGTTACACAGTGATATGGAGAGAATTCCCTTACGTTAGTAACTAACAGTGGCACAGGGGTCCATATGGGTTGTACCTTTTTTTTTTTTTTTCTCACCTACATACTGAAATAAATTTACATAAAGATTCATAATAAATGTCATGGCTTTGTTTTTGTTTCTATGTTTCATTACTTAATAATACATTTCAGTGAGTTCCTCTGCCTATCTCATCCTGAGTCTTTTATGTGTCCCATGAAATGTTCATGCCATTCCAAGAACGGCAAAGCAGCTGTTGGAGGCATTTGATATAGCTCAAACAATGCTCCAGCGCGTTCTGTAATTTCATAAAAGTCAGTCAAGGGAGGGTGGAGCTCTTAGACGTGCATAATGGGAACTTTTCCTGTAAAGAAAAATGGGCACCGTTGCTTTGCCATTTGCATATAGATTTCCCCCCTACTGCTACCTGAGAAAATTAAGAGCTTCCACCCTATCAGTTTCTTAAACATGTTCTTCAGAATGTCCACATTTATGTCAGCACTTTTTCGACATCCTAATGATGCTTTTGCGAGGACTATGGCATCTATATGGCTTGTTACCAGCTTAATGAAAAGTTGCTTTAGGTGTCAAAATAAATCTAAGAATGTTCTACACTTTAGCTGACTGTAATATATCATCATGGCCTGCTTAAGTAGTATAAACTGCAACATGATAAAGCAGCTAACAAAACCTATGAGAACCAGTAGCTGGGATAATGGGCATTCAGTGTAAGGATAATATAGCAGCAATAAAAATTTCAATAACCAAAGGTTATATACCATACTTTTTAATGGAGTTCTTGGCTAACTGAGCTTTCTTCAATAGTAGACACCTGGGTAGGGTGATTCATTACAAGCATTCTTCTGACTTTCTTCCCACTTGGAATAATATTAGTGAGCAACTTCCTCAGGTCTTGAGATTCTTTTTTGTTTAAATTGTACTTTTTGGGAATTGGATTGAGTCTTAGCTGTACTTGCAGGTAAAGCTGCAAATTGTTGTTTTTTTTTGTTTTGTTTTGTTTTTGCTAAAAACAGTAGACTCAATGATTTTGTGATTTTTTTTTAATGAAAATACCATTTCCTGTAAACTGAAAGACAGAGCTCTAAGACTGACAGGCAGACACATTCTGTGTCCATCCACATTAATTTATTTGATGACTACTTGATGATTTCTTTCTCTTAGACTGGGGTCTCACCATTTCTGAAACCCACACAGTTTTACCATTGCACTTGACGTCATGGTACATGCTCTTTGTTAGGGTTCTGCTTCATCATCATGATGACTACTTTATGATTTCTTTCTCTTAGAAAGAAATTTATTAATTTATTTGATGACTACTTGATTTCTTTCTCTTAGACTGGGGTCTCACCATTTCTGAAACCCACACAGTATTATCCTACCATTGCACTTGACGTCATGGTACATGCTCTTTGTTAGGGCTCTGCTTCATCATCATGACCTGCTGAAGTCCTACCCAGTTATTCTTCCTCATCCACTGTCTGCATTAAATGTCTTCATTTCTGCAAAAAACTTTTCTGATAACCTTAGCCATTCTCCACATGAATGCATGTGGAAGGAATATTATAGTGATGGTAGTCCTATAGTCACTAATTCGGCCCGAGTCTTCTCTTTGCCATTGAGAACATCTTTTTAACCAATGCATTCAATACCAGTAGTTGATTTGCTAATGGAAAGTTAAAGTATGGGATGAATTTTTAAAGGATATACTCTTTAAATTCTTTATTCTAACTTAAATCCAAGATATGTAAAATAATTATTCAATCTTTTCGTATTTCTCAAGTCTTTAATTTGAATATAAATCTGGTGATAGTAATCTGGTTATTTTTTCTTGTATGAGCTGTTTCCTAAAAAAATTATCTGTGATTTTCATATTGAGCCTCTTTAAAATGGATCAGCATCTTATATACGCTTGTGTAAAAATCTGAAGGAAAATATGTATAGACTTTTACATTTTTTTCTCAAGTATTTATCATTGTCCTGCCCTGACTAAACTTGACAGCAGCATAGGTAGTGGCTCTTTCTGTGACTAGCAAATTGACTTAATAAACCTTTCTAAGGCATTATATTAGTTTTCTATTGCTGCATATCGAATTGCCCCAAACCTAGCAGTTTAATACAGCACACATTTATTATCTCACAGGTTTTGAAGGTCAGGACTCCTGGCATAACTTAGTTGGCTCCTCTGCTCAGAGTCTCACAAAACTGCCTCAAGTTGTCAGCCAAACTATATTCTCATCTGAGGCTCAACTAACGAAGAACCTTCTTTGAAGCTTCTTCAGGTTGTTGCTAAATTTATTTCCTTGTGGCTTTGTGACTGAAGGCCCTGACTTTTTACTGGATGTTTTCTGAGGGAGACCCCACATCATAGAGATTGCCCACATCTCCCTGCCACATGGCTCTGTCTGTAGGTAGTTTATAATGTGGCTCTTAGCTTCATTAAGGCCAGCATAAGAATCTTTATCTCTAGCCTGCTACAATCGAGTTTTGTATCATGTAATATAATCACAGGAGAAATATACCATTATCATTGCCATGTAACATAATGTAATCAAAAGAGTGACATCTTCTCATCTTTGTTATATTCTGTTGGTTCGAAGCAAGTCACGAGTCCACATTCACTTAAGCTGAGGGATTATATAAGAGTATGACTTCTTGGCAGTCACCTTAGGGTATGTCCGTCATGAGCATTAAAATCAAATTACTTCTCTTAGAAATACTAACTCTCTTTTTGTATTCATCTTTAGTCAGCTTATCTAATATGTAATTAAATTATATAATTAGAGCACCACATTAAATGACATAAGCTGATTTGGGAATAAACATAACTGAGTCTTGGGAAGTACACAACTCGATTGAGAAGAGTAAGTTTTCACTCTATGTAGGACTCCATCACTGTAATTTACAGAAAGAATGGGCATTGTCTATAAGGTCACTGAGTCCAGGTAAGTGGAGTAGTTCAGAGAATTTCATTGAACAGGTTTGTAATCCACTTGAGATTATGGCTTATAATTTTATGTGGACACACACACACACACACACACACTATACATACTATGCTTTGTATCTAGCAAGTTCTCAATAAATAGGAACTAGGTAAAGGAAGCTGGTCATGCATTACAATACAAGTGGCATACAAACTATTTAGAGGAGGTAATACCAAAAGCAAAATGATGAAAATTTGATATTCTACTAGTAAATCATAGTGTATTGGAGCTAATGGAAGTATTATGTGATATCCACGTTAGTTCTCTCTGTTTAAAAATATGGAAACAAATCAAAGGAGATAACCAATGAATGGATATTGTGTGCCTATTTTATATATAAATTCACCATAATAAGAGAGAGATATAAGCAAAGTGCTGTGAGATAATGATGAAACATATACGTGATAAGGTTAAAAGCAGAGATCTGAGGAAGGTTAAATATGGGGTGCTGGAGGTGGGCCAGAAGAATTGAGATAGAGAAAGGGAGAAAAATAAAGGAAAGCTTAATCCTGATGGAAGACACAGAATTTACTAAAACATGAAGACACGAAAGTTTCATAGTATACTCAGGGAACATAAAGTGAACAATCTCAATTCTAGAGAAAAGAGTATTCTGAAGGAAGTTGTAATGTAAGTTCCAAGTGAAATTATGAAGAGACTTAGAGTTCATACTAAGTGGTAAAAATAATATTTTCTAATACATACTCAGGATCCATAAGAGGTTTTTAGGTAATAATATGATCATAAAAATACACTTACAGATGTAGTGTATGAAATGAACTGCAGAGGTGATATGTGGCTGAAATGTACTCCAAGCACATTGGATATGGCTCTCATCTTGGATGATCAAAGTAGACATGGATGGGAAATCCAACTGGAATAATACTCAAGTTCCAGAGTTCTTTAAGGAGCATAACTGTGGATTTTCTCAGAATAAAGACAAGAATAGAAATGTCCCCACCCCACCCCCTCAAAAAAAACACCTTTGTTGACATTGTGTGTATGATTTTAGGCCTAAGTCAGTGATAGTGACAAGTGATGAGAGTAGTATAATGGGAGATGGGTTTTCAAGAAAAGGAGGTCAGGGAAAGGAGCCACTAGGTGAGTAACATCCAAGGAATAGTCATGTGGACACAGGAGAATTTCTAGCTCATGTCTGGCTCTAGGAGAATGCCAGTGGGAGAATGAAAAGCTGACATTTAGTTGTCAGAAGAAATGACATTCTCAAAAAAGTTAATATTTTAGCATAGTTGAACAGTAGAAGTAATCTTAACTATAGTTGAGAGATATAGGACATTTTCTAGGTAATAAAACAGGAGATCTGAGAATGTAGTACCTGGTGAGAAATTGGGGCAGAAAGATAAGTTTAAAAAAATAACCATCAATTTCCAAGCTCATGATAGAATCTAGCTCTTCTCACTGTACACAAACACCTTATTAAATAGTTACATGGCCTATAGCTAAAGATAAATGTCCACTAATTGTCTCCCCACCACAAAACATACAGCTTGTTTAAACTTCAGCTGGGTGACATCACTCAACCAGCATTAGTTCATCACTGTCATGTTTCTGAAAATGTGTTTTGTTATTGTGGAGTCAGCAAAGATGCTAAGATATATCATGTGGGAGTTCTACATACACACTGTTCACTCAAACCATCTCTTCTTTATAATACCACCATATCTTTATGTAAATCCACACAATATTCACTCAACAAAGATTGTACGAATTTCTTTCATGAGATTTTGAAGCCATCTGATGACAAGGAGAGCTCAATCCCACTGCCCTTTCCTCTATTTTAACTCTTTCTCTCCCAATACAATCTACCCTTTCCATTTTTCCATTAAGGTTTACTGTTCACCTTCATCTTCATCTGATGATCCTTTACCACTTTAGGACTATGTTTCATCAATAATGCCCTCTTACTTGTTTCATCATTTTTCTTCCAAGCTGACTTCCCCCTGTCAAGCTTATGACTTCTCCCTGTCAAAGAACACCCAAGCTTTGTTCTCTCCCATTCTAGAAAATTCCATCCTTAAACATATTACTTCTTTTGGCTCCACCTTATCTATTTTAATATTCAGTCATTTTTCTTGAAAGAGCTGTCCATACTTTATCATCAAAAATTTACTTTGGTTTTCATCTAAAGTTATTTCTTTTGTGAGATGGTCAGAGGCATTATATTTGGAAAATCTAAATAAGTCTTCTTTGAGAGTTCTCCACATGCTTCATCATAAGGAAAACTTTTAATGATTTTCATCTACTTTCTGTAGATTGTTTTCTCTCTTGTTTCCCCAGATAGCATGTTAAACTTAGGGTTGATTAATATTGAATTTTAAAACTTTCCTATGCTTTCCCTTTCTCATTGGTTGACCTCTTTCTTCTAATAGACCTGAACGTAAGACAACTCACATTTGTTTTCTACAATTAGACAATTGTTTGCCCATATTATGACATGACATCAGGAAAAGGAAGATCCCACAAGACAAAAAGAGAACATTCTGTTAGACTTATGAGGAAGTGGGGGTGATTCTCAACTATAATCAAGGTCTTGCCATCTTCTGGTGTGCCTCAGTAAATCACAGTGTAATTATCTCTTCATTCATTCACTTGCATTAATCCTTCATAACCTTTGTTTTCTGTTTATTGCTAAATCTCCAGTTTCTCGAATAGCATCTAGCACATGTTAGGCACCTGATAAATATCTGTTGAATAACAACAGATTTCTTTTCCTACACTCCATTTTCCCTCTTAACTTAACGGAGAGCCTTCAAGACTAAAATGATAACCCTCGTTTGTTCTATTATACAGGTATTCCCACTTTTTGAAAGCTCACATTTTTCTACCTCACTTTTACAAAAGACCTACATTAGAACCTTTTTTTGCTAACCGAAAGAAATCTGAAGAGGATTTTCACTTTTACAAAAAAAAAAAAAAAAGTGAAGGGAAAGCAAAAATAGCATTCAGGCTTTGTTTTAAAGCAAGCAGATACAGAGGCAGTGCACACCTCGAGGAGAAACAGTAGCCCCATCAACTTCCCCAGGAATTACACTCAGCATCTACCGTCAGAGCTTTGAACTGTGTCTATATGCATCTGTGCTTTCTCTACATGGATTTTGTGTATCTGTTAGCAAGATGTGTCCTAAGGTATCAGAAAAGCCTAAGAAATGTTATTTTGGAGATCTGGGAATCTCAAAATTGGTTCCATGTAAATTCATGTTAACTGTCTCTTCATTTTATGCTATTTCGGCTTATGAAAGGTTTCATAATGCTCTACATCCGGATGGCAGGGGAAACCTGTAGTTTCATTTTTAGATTCTTCTTTTAATCAGGTTGGTTTGACACTTACTCTCTTTATGTTTCTGGTTGCTTTGTTATTTTCTAGATGGGTAGTTTCGCAGAAATAGGGCCAACATTCAGCTTTCCTGAAGCTACTTCTCAGGTTATGATACCCCTCAATCCTCATAAGTCATTGATTGTATTCTCTTTCATTGAAGAAATTGAGATAGGGAGATGCTAAAAGCCATATAAATAATTAATGGAATGGAGACACTTGGATGCATAATTCAATTGTATTAGACAAATAGATTAGATACGTTAGAGCCACAGCACTGACAATAGATGGGAGACTTCTTCAGCACCACTAAAATACAGGGCCCAGAGAGGTACTGGTGTTACACGTAAGATGAATTACTGCGACCAGCCGTGATATAATAACGGTATGAATTATTGAATTGGCATCTTCCTGAGACAGCTTTGGTCACAGCCTTGCTATGTTCTGGAGATGATAGAAGGAGATTTGTGTGATGTAAATTTATAATCAAAGGGTGTTCAGGATGAAAGATGACCTCCAAGGTTATGAACCTGAGCAGGAGACTGCATCATCACATGAAAAAGGCACTGTAAAATATGAAGCATTCTTCAGTTAGTAGTTGAAAGCCAAAGAAACTCTACTCTCTTGCAAATTTAACTCGAGGAAAGTTTCGGATAGGCAGAGATAGAATGGAAGCTACCAAGATAATCGTGCTTTGGGTGGCTGAGGTGAGAAAGATAGATCTGGGAAATATCAGCTTAAATATGTTTCCTGAAATTATGCCTAAGAAAGGATTAGCAACTAATTAAAACATTTGGGCTCTGAACTGCATAGAGACCTACAGCTACACACACGCACACACACACACACACACACACACACACACACACAGGCACACAGGCACACACACATTCCACTTCCTTGGCAATTGGGCGATTAGGTAGAGTCCCTTATGTATTAGAAGTAGAATATTTTGTTAATATCCAGATCGTTTCATTACAGCTAGATCAAAGGGATGCCATTATTTTGGAAAGTGATCTGAAAAATATGCTTCTGACCCTGATGACTAGATTTTTTTTTTTTTCTTCTTCTGAGCTCAGCTGTCTATGCAAGAGGAACCCAGACATACTGGGAGCACTTCCCTTTGCCACCGCTGCTTGACATGCTGAGTGATGGAGATGGATCTGGGAGACAGCATCTCCTTCCTGAAAACAAAGTAGCCTTTAAAAAGGGCTGTTAAACTGCTGTCTCGTGTTTGATTATTCTGTCCTCAGTAAAGTCCTTTATTTTTTACTACTAAATGGTCATTTTTATGGATGACATTATTTTAGTCCAATGACTGTTTCAAGAAACAATAGGTCAAAAGCAGCAAAGTATAGACCAGAGCCGGGACTGTGGAGAAAATTACCCCAAATAATAGACCATGGTCAGTTGAATCTAAGAAAGCATCCTCCAGGAAATTGTGCCAGATATTCAGGGAAATTTTAGGGAAAATCTGTTATAGACATGGTTTTAATTTAATGTAATGAAATAGTAATGCATAGATTTATACCATGCAATAAGACATTTTTATGTCTATACATAATTTCAAATTACATATGAAAAATACAGTAACTCAAATTAATGCATTTCTAACATATGATCAATTGCATTGCATTTCCTGGCTGTTAAAATTGTGTTTTATAGCATCAATAACAAATGTAATAAAATGTATTTCCTTATTAGGTCCCTCATCTTTTTTTTTTTTAAGAAAGGCAATAACCTAAAATTGTTATCTTCAAAGTTACTTTTTTCAAAAAAAATGACTTAATTGTTCTTATATTGTGTAATAAAGAGAACAGACGGTATTGACAAAATTAATTCCAAAAAACCCCACACAATTTTGCTCTTTTATTTTCTTCTAAGACAACAGAGATACATCAAAGACAACTGAAAAATAGTCCTGGAAAAAGGAATTATTATTACTCCTAGAGTGTCAGAATCAATAAAATATTACCTCTTCGTTTATTGACTTGAAGATATTTAAATCACTGCTCTTTTATTTTTAAATAATTAATTGTTTTCAGAATTTTATTTACTTAAATAGAAATTGTTTAAAACTTATCCTCAAAAGAACTAGTATCCAGCCTGTCTGTATGCTGTCATCACCAGTGCGGATGAGGTCTTCCTTTCTGTAACGTGCTCCGAGGCCTCCAGCTCTGTTTTCATCCTCCCCCTTGGCTGTGCTCCAGCCTCATAAGAAAATATACTTTCTTACCCAGGAAGAGGGGAGATAGTTCCATAAAATAACTTGTGGAGGAAGTTACAAATCTCTCGCTCTTAACCAGTTAAGGAATTGGTTTTGATCGAGACTGAGAATCACACTAATTTTTTAATTTTGTTTCCAAGACACTGAATGCTTATTCTGTGCAACCCATGGCTTGCTTGCATTTTCATGTCATCTGCTGGAAGACACGATTGTGATTGTTATAAAGTAAGTAAGCATCCACAAAAGCTTCTTTGTTCATAAATCCAGAAGAACAACATATGTGGCAAGAGACACAGGATTAAGTGTGGTATACTTATAGTCCATGAAGTTTTAAGTTTATACATTTTTTAAAAGAAAATAAACCTGCCATTAAAAATCTACCAAAACTGCCTTGAAATGACCTTTCCTGGCCTATACGTGTATAGGACATCAGGGATTGCCGTCATCATAATTACCAGTGAGCTTGTGTCCTGCACCCACCATGGGAAATGTCCAATCCCACATGCTGAGATCCCTACCTTGTGGAGTGTCAAATCCATTTAGGAGGGGAAAAAAATCTTACACATGAAAAGACAAATAACACTTCATGGTAACAGATACTAAAAGTCATAATGAAGACCCAGGATAGGATTAATAATATAAAATTTGTTTTAAACTCTGTTCACTGGAAAACAATTTTTCTTCTCACTCTTATTTGTTGTTTCCAATATGTAGATTCATGGTTGGATTATTTCCTTTTATTGGTGCATGGTTTTGAATTGCAGTGCTGTGCAAGGACACTTTTTCTCCATGTACTTATTAAGGGTGGCTAACGTGCTCACCTCCTAGGAGCAAACATTTTCTAGATTCACTGGTTTCTCAGAAACCCATGGATGAGCCTGGCAATTGACATCTTTAAATTACTGATGACCTGTAGTATTAATCCTTTCACCTTGCTAAGGCATGCCTGCTCGGCCATGGTAATCAGGCTTTTTTGCTCATCATAATCCCATTAACAAATTGAAAGATAGAACAAGAATTTTTTTACCAATCCCTCTGACAGGAAGCAGTGCAAAGGGGTTATAATTATGGATTATGTCTTTTATTATACATTGGAGCAAGCACACATTAGCCTAATTAAAAACACAGTGTGAATATTCAACTGCATCGAGCTGCAAATGTTTCAGGGCTGTCTGTAACAGCTGAAAATATATTTTGGTCTCATAGCAAACCTCGTCGAGTTGTATGGAAAACTGAGTTCAAGAATGGAGGATTGCACATTTTTTCGTTGGCAGATTTACTGACACCTCACCACGTAAAACACTTGCTAATCTGGGTCTCAGAGAGAAAAAAACATACCTGAATGAGCCATGGGATTAGAAGGTGAGGCTATGCTGAGGTTCACTAATGTAAACTCAGATATTTAGCTTCACTGAATCTTGCAATCTGGTTTGAGCCGCCATTAGAAGAACCCATGAGTGACCAGAAATCTATCCCAGACCTGGGCTAGAAAATACTGATTCAACATCTTCAGAAGCTACTTTATTGTCAACTTCAGAGATATTGCTTGGAATCATAAAATTGTAGATCTAGATTGGCATGTATAGGCCTTACAGTCCAACTCTTTGAAATTAGGAGATCCAGCAGGTGAAATAACCTGTGTAAAGACGTAGAGCTAGACCAGACTAGCTACAAACATTTGGTCAAGTTGCTCTTTGCATAACTGCAGGAAGTGCCAGTCCTGTAAACTATGATGGACAATCTGCAGAGCCCCATGCAGCAGCCCTAGATGTTTCCATGGTCTGTTGTCCATTTCATAACCCAATGCCTTCTTAACTCCCCTACTTCTAGCATTGAATTTTTTGAATTTCTCATCAGGATACTCTTCTATCTCTGACCTAAATTATTCATACTATGATTAAAACTATATTTTCCGTGTTTTATGGAAGGCATTTACCATCAGATACAATACTTCTTTAAAATGTGTTATTGTGTTATTGACCTTTGCTGATAAAAATTCTTTCCTATTTCAGATAAGGAGTGAGCCCTGATCCAGAAAACACACCATTATGCTTAACTTTGGTGCACTGTTATCAATAAATATGTCCAGCAGTGCAACCCACATATGGACCAAAACTAAACATAAGATCACTGAGCAATGATCAGTAGAAATATATTCCTTCAAGCATGTAACACTACGACAAGAAGGGCTCAGAAACCACAATACATGATTTCATCTGCGTGTGTTGGTAACAGGGTAACTGACCTAGGTCATGGGATGAAAACAGAGTTGGATCTTTTCCTAAACATGCTACTTGAACATGTATCAAATTTCACTCCTGTTTTACATCTCTATTCTAAACTACCATCGTCTGTCATCTGGATAACTCCACAGCCTTCACCTTGATCACCTACTTCCACAGTGGCCTACCTTTCACCCAGTCTCCACAAAGCTGTCATCAAATGTTCTTAAAACTAAATCTCATGATGTCTTCTTCCCTTTAAACTATTTCAGTAGCTTCCTAATCCCACTAAAATGGATACCAAGCCCTTTACCATTGCTCTCAAAGTCCAGTTAGCTTTCCTGGCCTCCTCTTTGTCTGCTTTGCTCCAACTCCCCTGGCTCTCTTTCAGTTATTTCCTGTCTCAGGAACTTTGAATCAATATTTTTTTTCTTCCTGGAAAGCTTTTCTTATTGCTTTTAGAATAATCAACACTTCTCTTTATCTTGAAAGCTTCAGTTTAAATGTCATTTCATCAAGGAATTCTTCCTGTTTCTGTCTTAAACTATGCTCCACACTAAAGGCAAAGCATCATGTAATCTGCTTTCCGGGATTTCTTATCATTGTAATTTATACAGTTTTATGCATGACTATTAACTTAATATGTACTCTCCCCCTAGGTTAAAAGTTCACTAGGTCTCAGGCATGGTCTTTGTTTTTTTTTCTCCATCACCCTGTTCCCAGCATAGAGGATGGTGCCTCTGCATAGCACAAAACATAATAAGCACTGTGGAATGAGTGAATGAATGGGTACATGGGGTCACGTCTCATGTCAGCCACACCCATTGGGTAGAAAGTTAATTAAATCAAATTTCTTTGACTGCAGGGTGCTTGCACATCCTGTTCCATCTGCTTGGAATTATCTTCTTTCCACTTCTGTTTAGCCTTCAGAGCCTAGTGCAAATATCACTTCATAATGATTCACACCCCCAGGCTAGTCCCTTCTATTGAACTCAGGTGACATCTTTCCATTTCCATTTATAGAATCTTTCGATGACAACTTCACATTTAATTGTGCAAAAGTTTGATCATTATCTTGCCCACACTTAGGCTTACCTATGTGGCAGGTTCTCAGGACAGTGCCTACTACATCATAGGCTCGAAGAAAATGTTTGTGAAATGGATAAAAGTTGCATATTCAGCAAGTTTCTTTATGGTATCGAGATGTCCACTATGAGAAGGGTTGTTACTCCTATAATAGTGGTCTTGTGTGTGTGTGAGTGTTTAAGTGTTAACACTAGCTAAAGAAGTCAGGATCTCAGGAGGATAGTTCACTGTTCTACTGAATAAAAAATTCTTTGCTGTGTATATTTAAAAGCAAACCTATATTTCTTATGTTGACCTAAGGTCTGTTTATTGGCCCAGGTCTGTTTTTTGGACTTAAGGTCTGTTTATTCTCTGGGGTCTGTGGGAGGGGCCATTTCATTTTGTTCAATCAGAATCCTCATCTTTGGTTATTCACGAATTTCCCCACTTGTCACTTGGATCCAGGGATGGATATATTTCACAGGCAAGTATATCCCACAGACATTCTGACAACCTCTGTAAGGCCAATAGGCAGAAAGAAAGCTGCCACCAGATCATATTAATGACTTCATTTGCACATGGCCTAAACAAGAACACTAAGAAAAGCCATCTGGCTTAGATGCTGAGAAAATGCCTCAGGAGATTGTACTAAACCCTCCCTCAGTATTCTTTTCTCCAGGCGAAATGACCCAATTCTTCCAGGATTTCTTAATAGAGTTTATTCTAGAGTACTACATTTCCTGGCCACTGTTCTGAGTTGGAGGAATAAGTAGTTCCTTCTAAGACATGTAATTGTTTTTTACCTCTTATCAAAAAAGCAAGTACCTAAACACACAAAGTCATGAACTATCAGAGCTTTAATGATAGGTAGAGAACATGTCAGTGCCTCTTCCCTTTAATAATGAGGAAACAAAGGCCCACAAAGTCTGTCTGACTTAGACAAGGTATCCCCAAAAGGTAGAGTGATTGCCTCCCAGATACTCATGTGTACGAGTATAACATCTCCTAAATCCATGTTTCTATGAAGAAAAAAAAAGAGATGCTTTTGAAATCCGCCAGGATCTCTAGGGTCCTGGCTGTCATTGACTTGGCAATGGCATTTCTATTTCTAATGATATCTGCATCATCCCTTAATGACCAATTGACTAAACATATTTAAACTGGTGGTACCAAAATCTGTCTGTGATTCTATTAGATAGTCATTACACTTACTTATCTTTCCTTACATATGCATGCTGATACGCCCTGGCTGTGGTAAAACATGCATATTGCAAAATGCACAGATTATAACATTTATTTAGTTAGTTTTAAATAAAGTTTATTTATCTGTTTTGAGAGAGAGAGTGAGAGCAAGCAGGGGAGCGGCAGAGACAGAGGGAAAGAGAGAATCTCAAGCAGGTTCCACACTGTCAGCATAGCACCTGATGCAGGGCTCGAACTCACGAATTGTGAGATGACTACCTGAGCCAGAGTAAGTCGCTTAAACAACTGAGCCACCCAGGCCCCAGAGATATAATTTTTAAATGAAGAGGTTTATGATTTTCAATTTTGGATATTTTTATACTCAATAAGCAACACTTTGTGTATCAACTACTGTCATTGTTTTAACACAACTATTATCTTATGACCTTTTTATCATTCTAAATGGCATTTAAATATGGAATTTAAGAACTTTAGGATGCTTCAAGACTGATGGCTTTTCATGTGGCACTGAAGCTAGTCCTTCAGGAGAATGGAAATGTGTGTAGAGATTCTTGTTGAGAGAATCTCTAAGGTTAGCTATCCTTGCATATACACAGCCAGATTCACAACTGGTAACCTAGGGTTCCTCTCACATTCCCAAGTTCTTCTTTAATGTCCCATCATAAACAAGATAGACGTTTCATTGATAATACTAAGTAAGTACAACAGTTACATAAGCCATTTAACCAATGATTCCTGCCACTGTGCTAAGTATTTTATAACATTATCATATTTAAATGCATGATGTGAGATCAAAGTAAATATTATTATTGTCCCCATTAGAAATAATATAAATTATCATCTTAAAATATCATATAATAATTATAGTACTTATAAAAATAAAACATCCAACTATAGGAATTTTGAACTCTCTTTAATAGTTATTATTTCAAAAGGAAATCACAAATATCTAGGATATATCAAAATATGTAGAGTTTCGTGTAAATTGAAACCACAACAAGGCACCACTATACGGGCACCCAGGTGGCTCAGTCAGTTAAGCGCCTGACTCCTGATTTTGGCTCAGGTCATGATCTCATGGTTTGTGAGTCTGAGCCCCACATGGGGCTCCATGCTGAAGTCTGTTTGAGATTCTCTCTCTCTCTCTCTCTCTGCTCCTCCCATGCTCTTGTGCTCACTCCCTCTCAAAATAAAATAAGCATTAAAAAAAAAAAAAGACACCATTATGCACCTGTTAAAACAGCAAAAGTTAAAAAGATTGAGTGTACAAAATGATGGTGAATTCCACATGGAAGGACTGGAACGCTTATATACTACTGAGAAGAGTTTAAAGAATTCAATCCTTTTGGAAATGACTTTGACAGTTTCTTAAAAACTTAAACATGCACCTGTCAGAGGATCCAGCCATTTCACTCCTAGGTATTTTTCAAAGAAAAATGAAAGCTTTTGTCTACAAAGATGGGTACCTGGATGTTCATACCGTCTTATTTGTGATAGCCCCAAACTGGAAACAACATAAAATGCCCCCAGCAGATGAATGGATAAACAAACTAATATATCAGTACATTGGAGTATTATTCAGCAACAATAAGGAATGAGCAGCTGATTCATGCAACAACCTGGATTAAGATCAAAATAATTACATTGAGTGAGAGAGAAAGTACATCCTGTATGATTCTATTTATATAAATTCTAAAAACTACAAACTTATGTACTGTGACAAAAGGCATATCAGTGGTTTTCTGGAGGTGGAGGGGAGGGCATGGGGTGGGTCAGAAGGGGCAATATACACTGGGTTATAAAGGCCTAAGGAAATTTTGGGAGTAATGGAGATGTTTATTGTTTTCATTGTGGTAATTGTTTCATAGCATATTTACCCTCACAATTTAAATATCTGTTTCCTGTCAATTGTACCTCAGTAAAGCTGTTAAAATAAACTAAATAATTTCATAAAGCTGCATTTATTATTAAACGAAAATATATGAATTAAACAGTCAGCTCAACAGATTAGAAAGTAAAGCATTAATTTAGTGCTATCAAAGCAAAATAGACAAATAAGTATGAGAGCTGAAATGAAAGAATTATAAATTTTTGAAAATTGAAGTTCATAAATAAACCAGAAAGAGATTCTTTGTATTAGGGAAAAGTACTTCCAATGTGCATAACAAAGAAATTGTTAAAAAGCAGCAATCCATGCATTTAAGAATTAACAGAAAGGAAGATGGCATAACTTTATTAAATTAGCCATAAGAGACAAATTCGTTAAACTCTGTAAAAATAATGTTGGAAATGTAAATCACTAGAATAATATTCTAAGAAAATTAAAAGATAACAAAATTGACTCCAAAGGTGATTTTTTAAATGAAAAAAAAAAAAAAAACAACAACAAAATTCAACCATGAAGGAAATTTAGAAATTTAGTAAAGAGTAATTTTTTAAAACATTTTTTAAATTAAGGTTAATTTGTTTTATTGGTGATTTTTTTCAAACCTTTACAAAACATGCATTTCCTGTGAAATATTTACTTTTTCTAAATATGTAATGAATCCATAGTAACTTAAAAACTATAAGATTGGTCAAGAGAAAACGACACATTGGTGGAAACAAATATGAAAGGTACATAGAAAGAGACAAAGAAAATAAGTCAGTTGCAAAAGAAGAAAGTTATATGGCAAAATACAATTAAAAGATTAAATAAGTATTTCTACTCTTTGAGGAAACTATATACTATTATTTTGTATTCACTGAATTAATAAATAATACAAAGATTGACCAAGTTTTGTGTTGTGTGTGACAATACAGGGACACCACCTACATTCTTACTTTTTATACTCTTTATGCGACAGTGAATTGGTACAACACTGCTAGAGAAAAATTTGGCAAAATAAATGTATTATTAAAATTCATGCAGGAGAGCCTGGGTGGCTCAGTAGGTTAAGCACCAGACTCTTGATCTCTGCTCAGGTCATGATCTCACAGTTCATGGGTCAAGCCCTGCCTCAGGCTCCTTGCTGAGAGTGGGGAGTCTGCTTGGGATTCTTTCTCTCCCTCTCTCTGCCACTCCCCCCGCCTCTCTCTCTTTTTCTCTCTCAAAATAAATAAACTTTAAAGATAAAATAAAACAGGGGTGCCTGAGTGGTTGAGTCAGTTTAACATCCGACTTTTGGTTTCAGCTCAGGTCATGATCTCAAGGTTTGTGGGTTAGGGCTCCAAACTGACAGTGGGGAGCCTGCTTGGGATCCTGTCCCTCTCCCTCTCTTTCTGCCCCTCCACCACTTGTGTGCACGCATGCTCTCTCCCCCTCTCTCATTCTCAAAAATAAATAAACTTAATTTTCTTTAAATAAAGTAATAAAAAATAAAATAAAATAAAATCAATGTATACCTTTGAATCTTAAATTTCATTATTAGGAATTAACATTAAAAGTATTGTTAAGAAGGGGCAGATGAGGGGCGCCTGGGTGGCGCAGTCGGTTAAGCGTCCAACTTCAGCCAGGTCACGATCTCGCGGTCCGTGAGTTCGAGCCCCGCGTCAGGCTCTGGGCTGATGGCTCAGAGCCTGGAGCCTGTTTCCGATTCTGTGTCTCCCTCTCTCTCTGCCCCTCCCCCGTTCATGCTCTGTCTCTCTCTGTCCCAAAAATAAATAAACGTTTGAAAAAAAAAAAAATTTTAAGAAGGGGCAGATGAGTATCCGCATTTATTCGTGGCCTCATAGTGTACATTTGCAAAAGTTTAGCAAAAGACTAAGTACCTTCTAATGGGCACTGGTTATAAATTACGGGAATGCACACACACTAGTATGCTATGTAGCCATTAAATTGTGATAGGGTATGCATTTTATTGGCACGGAAAGATGTCTTTCAATATTAGTGAATGAGAAAGGATGTATTCACATTTTTAAATATTGTTTAATATGTGCACACACATACATTCACACACCTACCGGTCTTTTTAAATTTCTAATATGTTTTAGAGCAATAGGAAGATGGTTGTAAAATATTTTCAAAAAAGTTAACAGCATTATAATAATTGATTAGATTCAGGTAATACTTCTCATTTTCTTTTTTTATACTTTTTAGTCTTTTTAAGAAATAATAGAGGCACCTGGGTGGCTCAGTCAGTTAAGCATCTGAATTTAGCTCAGGTCATGATCTTGCAGTTCACCAGTTTGAGCCCCACGACAGGCTCTGTGCTGACAGCTCAGAGCCTAGAGCCTGCTTTGGATTCTGTGTCTCCCTCTCTCTCTGCTCCTTCCCTGCTCACACTCTGTCTCCCTCAAAAATTAATAAACATTAAAAAAATTGTAATAAAAAATAAAATGAAAAAATAGATTAAAATACTTTATATTGTGGAAAAACTATTTTATCTGGGGAACCATTGAATGGCATATTTGAGTAACCTCTTATTCTCTGAATAAACTGGAGTAGTCATCTATGAGTCCTGCCCACAGGGGTAAGTGATTCTGATTTGATCTTATGCGTCTTGTTAACCCATCCATGGAATTAGCAAGCAGGCACTGAGGAAAGGGAGCTGCTGTCTGTGGAGGTGGGACACAGTGTGGGGGTTTGGTGGAGATTTCTCCTTTCTGAAAAGTGCTGATGCTACGCTGGAGAATTCTCCAAATGCATTTGTGAGAAAATGAGGGGAAAACACACTCTTTTTATTTCTTCCCAAACCATGAATTTGTCTGGGCTTATGAATATGCTGTTTACCAAAATTAAAGTTTCCAAGTCACTATTGATTGTAACTTATTTCTCCTTCCTTCAAATCCAAAAACCTAACAGTATGTGAATTGGTAGAAACATGTAAGAAGTCAGCATGACAAGAGGAAAAGAGTCTACGTGGAGGTCCATTAAGAAAGACTTGGAAAGCTACTAGCACATTCTGATCCCATGGTTAAAAGATAGCCTTTTCATTAACCAATAATCACACCATCTGAACCCAAGCCCTAAGTTGAAATCAGACAATCACTTAATATCATTGTGAATATGAAAATGATTATGTGCTCCAGTTATACAATCAGCTGTGCAGGTGAGCACAGGTAGAGGACTGTTCCTTGTTAGTCTATTGATGTAGAAACAGGACCCACTTTCCTGAAACAATTAGGGAATACTGCAAAATAGTGTGGTAAGGGTTCAGTGGTACAATTTAGTTAAGACATGAATTCAAAGAGTTAAGAGTATGAAGCACAGAACTTCAGCCAAAACTTGAATCCTCTAGAAGGCATATAGCCTCATTTTTCCAAGAGGATAGCGCCAACATTCACCCAGAGAATGGCCTGATTGGGAATCCAGGGCCTCATTGCTGACTCCCTACCTCTTATGCCCCTGAGTTCATTGACAGCAACCAAAAAGCTGCATGCATCTCAACACTCATCTTCATCACCGCTGCTATTACTTTGGTTCAATTCTCTTTGAACTTCTGCTTGAAGTATTGACATCATTGCCTAATTGGGATGCTGCCTCTTGCTTTGTCCTGTCCAAACCAGTGGACCCAGTGTGATCTTTCTGAAATGCAGTTCTGACCTGACCAATCTCTTCCCTAAAATATTTCCATGACTACCCATTACCAACAGCACAAAATCTAAACCCCTTAGAATGACAAACAAATCTCTTTGTAATCAATCCTCTGCTTGTCTCTCCGGACTCATCTCTGCTGGTCCCCTGACACTTCATCTCTTCATCCTGAATGATTTGTTATTCACACCATATACCAAGGCCTTGTCACCTTGAGGTACTTCACACATCGACTCTCCCCACTCCCATCAGCTATCCTCACGTTCCCTTTATTATCTGGTTAACTTCAATTCATCTGTTAGGAATCAGCCCAGATTTCACCTCTTCCCAGAAGATGCTTTGTCTGACCTCACATGTCAGGGTTGATAGCCTTCCATCTCTCCTGTAACACCCCAAGTGTATTTTTATTTTAAGATTTGTCTATGTAACAGTTTCCTTGTTTCCCCAGGTGCACTGTCAACTTCCTGAGGTTAGGAATTCCATCTTATTCATCACTGTATCCTAAGGTGCATTCTCACCCTAGGTCCAGTATATGGTGAGAGCCCAAAATATGTGTTGAATTCAAAACTGAATGAATGAAAGAATGAATGAATGAACAAGTGGTGAAGAGATTACTGTATGAACAAAATTATGGAAATGTGCATGCCAACTTGAATATTAAATGACTATGAGAGGGAATAGTAAGTGATTAGAAGAAAAATAACAGACTATGAGATAAGACTTTTTCAAAATTAAGTTTTATTTAGTGTTCAATCCACACAAATTAATACTCAGCCATATATCGTTTATATGACTATCTAGACACATTTGGTATATACACAGACATTTCCCATCTTCTTAATGTATATTGGACTGAGTTCTCATCAGTATGCTAACTTAATGTACCAAGGAAATTTGTAGCTTATAAAACAGTCCATATTGTTCATTACATGCTCTCCTATGTTTAAGTCATTGCAAGCTTCTTGAGATTAGAATCTGTTATTATTCTACATAGTGCCAGGCATTGTGTTAAACGCTCAGTAGTTATATTTATTTGGGGAAATGGACTTGATCTCATGGGTACAGGAGTGTTTTGCTTTTGAGAGGCAGAAGTGTGGCTACTAGGAATGCAGAGCAGGTCCAAAGCACAAAACCTGGTATTTCATGAATTTAGGAAAGTTTTTAAAAAGAGACTTAATGCACAGGAGTTGACATTTTATTAATAATTCCTTTCTTGAGAGACTCATGCAGCTTGGGCTGTTTTCAGCTCTTTCAAGTCCCCTCTTCTGCTGATGTAGCGAGAAGCAGCAAATTCAAAGTAAAGCTAAAAGAAGCCTGGAAGCTCAGCCTCTGGGCAGTCATTTTCAGTATTTATGAGTGCCTGTAAATGGCTAGTGAGCTGTTGGTAGCACCATTGATTCTATTTTTAACAGTTGACTTCCTCACAATCAATGGGATTGACCAAACCAACTGTCTAGTCAGCACAACCAGGCGATGGCCACACTGTGGTCCATTAGTGGCCTGTGGTTCCAGGTGGGCGTCTACCTCTAATAAAGTCTTGAGCCAGGGAACACATCCCCTGGCACCAGCCTGCTCAACCTCTTTTCTCAGTGCCAGAGGGCCCCATTACCATAGAAACTTGATGGAGAAAGACCCAGAAGCAAATTATGCAGCTCTTTAGCACCCTCTGGTGTCCAGTCTTCCAAAAACCCAAAATTCTCCTGGGTTTTTAAAACTTGACAATGATCATTCCTCCCCAAAGCTATGTACTGCCTTGTGATGTTCAGCAATCCAGACTGAGAAATTCTTTTATCACCTGACATCACCATTCTTGTTGGCTAAAGAGTACTCCTAATGGGAAAACCTCCCCTCTAACTATCATTTAATTAAGGGGAACTAGAATTATCTAGGCAGTGCATTTTGGAATAGACAGTATGAAAACTGCCTGCTTTAAAATCTGAAATCTATTTTGGGTTATACAAAGGAAAATTTTCTAGAAAATAGTAGAATTCTTTATGTAGAAGTCATTAACTGTTTGATTTACTACAACAAGCAAATGAAAGGCGCTAGTAAGGAGATACTAACCAAACTACCATTGATTTTCCTCTTAGGACTTCTTCTCCCATCCTTATCCATAGGCAAATGTCATGAAAGAGAAATGCTTTGGGGTGGACATCACATAAGGGCCATAGCGTTGACTCCTTTTTCGGGTTGAAATGTGACTTTGGACAAATCACAATCTCCATGAACCTCAGCTTTCTCAAATACAAAACAAGAATATAAGTACAGGACATTTTTGTCATCTTGGGGAAGAAACATGGAAATCTAAGATCCTATGAGGTTGTCAGGGCTTGGATTTCTGCACCACCTGAAGATGGCTGATGGATACCTAGATTTCATTATCTACACATGCATAAGTTTGAATCTTTTCATAATAAAAAAGTTAAATGACTTTCAGTTGGAATCAATTTTCCATGTTCTCCTGAATATCACGTTAATGAGACTCTGTGCCAATCCTGAAAAGATAGGAAGAATGGTTGATTCTCATTTTAGACTCTCTTGTAATTATATATTTTAAAATAAGCATTGGTGGTTCAATAAAAGCTCCCCTTTTTTTAGAGTGGCCTCAAGCAATGTATGAGAAGAAGTGAATTAGAAAGAAGGATTTCTGCAGGAAAGTGCCAAGTGTTCTTCATGTGTTTTTATCATAACCGTGCTCACTTATTAAGATCCTACTAGGTACCAGGAGTTTTAGATACCTCATTTTATTTAATCCTCCTAACATTGTTGCAAGGTAGATTTTATTATTCTCATTTTGTAGAAAAGGAAACTAAGCCTCAGAGATGCAAAGCAATTTGTCCCAGTTATCACGCAACCTATAGAGCTAATATTCATACTGAGAGGTTTTTTTTTTTTTTTTTTCTGAAGCCAAGCTGTTTTTCCCCCCATAGAAATAGCCTCTTTTCATTTAGAGAGCAAAATGGGGAAGGGAAGGAATTCCTGAGTCTGTTTTCTGGCAGAGCTCTTCAAAATTTCTTTTCCTAATAATGGATGGTTGTAAGAAGGCTCAAAAGCATGCAATCCAATGGTCCTTCTTTGTCTCCTTGGCAGTAAGAGGCATACAGGCTGATGAGAGGTCCTCCCATTCAGCGAGGTATAATCTACAGAGGAGCAACTCTATTCATTCACCTTGCTTCAGGTTTAATTGAGCACCTACTATATGCCAGGTATGACCAGGGCATATAAAATGAAATGAGTTCTTTTTTTTTTTTTTTTTTTAATTCTTTACGTGTCAGAAGAAATATCACAGATGCCACTAAGGAAATAAGGAAGGCCTTGATAATTTCCACCCCACATAGAACAACTCACCACATTATGGTATCCAGAGGAGATCAGTATGGCCCCAGGAATTTGTGTTCACATCCCTCTGCTCTTTCGCCACTACAGTTAAGTAAGCTCTTTGGTCCCAGACTGCCAGCAAGTGAGCTCCAGTTAGGGAAAGAAAGAGTTGGAAGGTGCATCCTACAGAGAATTGGGGAAATCCTAAGGCCAAACTATATATAATTACTATTCAGTTACAGTGACTCATAATTGAGAAGTGTAAACATGTTTAGGTTTCAGATTGTGTCTCTGCTCTACTCCTGTACTAGCATACCTCATTCTAACTCATCTGACAGGTCTGAAAAAGCAAGACTGATGACCTCAGACCAGAGGGGTCTTACTCTACAGATCATCTCTGCAGTTTTGCTTGGTAAAGAGAAAATTAAATAGATACCTGTTATTTAGTATTTCTTTTTCCTTTAGTGTACATTTCCCCTTCTGGATGTTGAAAAGACTTGTCCCAAGATCCTAGACAACAGAAAGTCAAAGGCATTCTCCACAGCTTCCTCAAGCCACAGCTGCTAATGTGCCTTACTGGTCTCTTGGAAAAGAAGCCACCCTCTTGCCAAGAATGCTGATAACCATGGGAGGAGGTAGACCCTGGAAAGAAAGAACCACTCTGGGTCTTTAGCATTTCCAGATTTGGAAATTCTCTCATGATTTATAGACCTAGAAATTAGAGATACGGAGAGAAGGAAACAAAGACTAAAGAAAAAAGAAACGAGCAATCTAGCAGGAAAAACACAACTAGGAAGTTTAGAAAGGAATGCACCCTGGCAGATACAAAGACATTCTTTCCCGCAAACTTCCTGAAACGTTGAGAATTCCAGCTTTTAGAAAAGCAAACAGTGTTATCATATTTTAAAAAATGTTTTTCTTTCCATTTCTTCTTAGCTTATATTGTCCCTCCCTTTCCCTTCTAGTTCTTTATTTCAGGATCACTGGATTCTACTGTGTTTGGGGGGGGGGGGGGGAGAAGGAACCATAAACCTAAATTATAGCCAATCAGATTGTACTCACAGCTCAACTACTAGACAAATTGCAGCTCATGAAATTTGCTATGGGTCAGGAGACTGAGTAATTTTATTTTAATCAGTCTTATTTGAAGCTGGAATGCCCTTGCAGCAAATCCTCTGAACAGGATTTCAGAGGGGATATAGACTGGTCTTTTTTCCTCTCATCCCCTTTTTTTTCTTTCTTTCTTCTTAGTAAACTGTTTCAGGTCTCTGGGAGATAATGAGAAATAAAAGTTGAAGATAGTCAAATTTTATTCCAGTTCTGAATGAAAGCGTGTCTGGAACTTACATTGGCTCCAGCCTTTCTTACAATGCAGGATTAAGCTGTCCAAATCCTGTCCCCAGCATTCATTTACATGGAGATGTCCCAGGCGGACCTCGGGTCCGGCCCCAAGAACCACAAATGCCGTGCTGATCTCTGTGCCTCGCTGGCGGTTTGGATTTCTGGGACATTATTCCATGTCACAGGAGGCCTCGCAGGCTGCTGTAAAGTCGGATGGACCGATATCGCCACAACACAGCTGCCTTCTCAGCAAGGGGGAGCAAATAAGAGCCTTTCAGAGTCACGGGAGTATGGGATAGAGGCAGCATTAGTGCTTCTCAGCAATCCCTGGGGTTTGTAATGCCATCTTTGCCGCAGCTTAGATCACGGAGTCAGACCTCCAGAGAGGGCCAGGCAAATCGTGCCCATGTTAGGTCAAGAGGCAGGGTAAGGATATCACCCACTCTTCTCTGGATCTTTGCAACCCAGTTTGTCAAAGCATCCATACAATGGTGAAACGTGTGAACGGGGTGGTCTGCTTTCCAAGGAAGAGAGTTTGGCAAGAGTCTAACCTGCCAGACATCAGCTGGCCCTGTGTGAAGTCCTACGAAGGCTAGTTTTGAAGACCCAGTACTTTTAAACGTTCATGCATATCCCATATGCATAAAGATACTTCCATGTGAGTCACTAAAGATCAGGGGCAATCAACACTGTTCCTCTTCTTGGTAATGTTCTTCTTTATCATCTCCATCTCACATTTCTTCACTTTGCATTTTAGGTCAAAGGAATTGACAACACTGGCTGAGTAATCCATGATAGCATAACTCTGGCAAACTAAGAAAGAGACACACAAAACACCAGTTTGACGTTTTAGGAAGCTTATCCATATACTCATGTATCAACTTAATAAATGATTATCGGCTTCCTTTTCTGGGCAAACACAAAGGATGGAAAAAATGAGAAGACAATGTTAATGACCTCAAGTAGCTGAGGCCCTCAGGTGGCCATTGTCTGAGGTGGTGGGGGACAGACCAGAGGCGGCTGTGCCCTTCTGCTGGGATGAGCTAGAAAGTGGCTAAATATTGAGCTGGGGAGAGTCCGTTCTATCCTGAGATGGCAAGACAGTGTAATTCAATAAGGTCAATCCTTTGACAATACTATCAACTAACATTTAGTACTTACTCTGTGCCAGAAACTGTGTCGAGGGCTTTCCACAGGTTCCCACATTTAATTCTCACAGCAGTGTTGTGAGGTTGTTGCTGATGTTGCCATTCTCTTCTTACCCAAAGAAACTGAGTCATAGCTGTCAGAGAGGCTGGTGGGTAAGAGCAAAGCAGAGCATTAACCTCCAGAAGTAACTTGGGCAGGATTCAGCAAAGCACATTTTATCCAGTTAGCAGAACTAAGAATCAGGGTCACTCCAGGTCCTGAAAACAAGTGGAATTCATGTTTGTAGAATGAGAGCACCCCAGTGAAGCTACTTTTTTGTAAGCAGTGAGACTTGTTGCTGAGTTAAGACATGGGCTGGATAAAGTACCTTACTTAATCCACTGCTTTGCACTCACAGCCCTGTGATCAAGATGAATGTAGAACCCTAGAGAACACTAAATTAGTGTTGCTTATGGCCTGGTTCTCCAACCACTTGCATCAGAGAACCTGAGGTGTTTGTTCAAATACAGATGCCTAGGCCTCTGCTGAATTAGAACTACTGATGTGTAGTTCAGGAAACTTCATTTTATAGTGAAATTTATACATCCTCCAGAAATTTCATATGGACAGTAAAATTTGAGAACCATTAACCCCAAGTTTCAGAGGGGGCTCAAAAGGCGCTGTCAGTGGGGGTAGGATGGCTGCAAAGGCTGGAAACCAGGAGCATCTGGCACCAGGTGTGATAAGATGGGCTGGAAGGGATAATCCACTGGGCAATGGCGTTGCGATTGTAATTCAGGGGTACCTGGGTGGCTCAGTCAGTTAAGTGTCCAACACTGGATGTCAGCTCATGATCAGGATGAGCTGATGTCAGGCCTGGATGTCAGGTCTTGATCTCAGGGCAGTGAGTGTAAGCCCTGTGTTGGGCTCTGCGCTGGGATAAAGCCTACTTAAAAAAAAAAAAAAAAAAAAAAGGATTTTAAATTTAATTTTTATTTATTATTTTTGATTTGGGGGTTCAGATTTATTATTATTTTTATTTTTTTATATTTATTTATTAATTCTTAGAGACAGAAAAAAAGTGCAAGTGGGGAAGGGGCAGAGAGAAGGACAAAGAGAGAATCCTAAGCAGGCTCTGCATTATCATCACAGAGCCCAACTGGGGGCTTGATCTCACGAACCATCAGATCATGACCTGAACCGAAATCAAGAGTTGGACATTTAACTGACTGAACCATCCAGGTGCCCCTCAGATTTGTTTTTAATAGTTTAAAAGCAAATAATTTTTTAACAAAAAATGATAATGGCTTAGACATTTAGCCTTGAGTTCTATTTCTAAGGAACATGATTACCTTTTTTGACATGAATCTAAGAAAATAAACTTTTCCTTACTAAATTAAACGAGCTCTCCATGCGAATTTGTCTAAGTCTTCAAAGGTAAAGTCCAAATATTTATTCTTTAATGAATGAATTAGAATAGCCATATCTATATTTTAAAACCACCTATTTTTAAGCTTAATTGATACTCCCCTGAAACTAATGATGGTGTATCTAATAAACTCATAATTTTCACTTTATGCTTTTGTTTATCTAAAGCATGTTTTAATAAAAATAAACATGCAAGAAAAAATTGGGTTACCCAAGAACTATTTCTCTTTATTCATTTACTTTTTTTTTTTTTTTTAATTTTTTTTCAACGTTTTTATTTATTTTTGGGACAGACAGAGACAGAGCATGAGCGGGGGAGGGGCAGAGAGAGAGGGAGACACAGAATCGGAAACAGGCTCCAGGCTCCGAGCCATCAGCCCAGAGCCTGACGCGGGGCTCGAACTCCCGGACCGCGAGATCGTGACCTGGCTGAAGCCGGACGCCCAACCGACTGCGCCACCCAGGCGCCCCTCATTTACTTTTTACAAGGAAAGACACATAGGTTTGCTAAGAAGGTTGTTTAAAAAAAAAAAAGTTTTCAATGAATTTTTTAAGAAATTGATTTTATCACAAAGTAAGTAATTATCACCAGCATTTAACAGTAGCTTAAATGGTTTCTCTGCTTCATTGTAAACTCCTGGAGGATGCATTTGTTTGTGTATGTCTGAGGCAGACATTGCAAAATGTATAATCTTCCATTTGTATTTCCCCCAGCATCCCCCAAACACTGCCTGTCCTCTAAAACTTTACTCACTGCTCTGAAGTGTTTCATTGACTGGAAATATTCTCTACAAAAACTTTGTGGAGTTAGTGTTGAATTTCTGCAGTGAATGCATTTTTCATGATTAAAAGTCACAGCATGCTTGTCTGGGGAACACATCCTAGGAGAGCCGTCATTCTTAGTTATGAGTTCCTAAGTCACAAACAGTTTTAAACTTTGAATCACTTCAAAATACACAGATTTACCAACAAAATTATGGCACTATGGATTTTGGGCAAAGTATTTACCTTGCAATTGTACTTTTATGCAACTTTTATATGTAAGTAAGGCAGCATTCCAGATTCACCTGTGTCAGCCACAATGTTGGTGGGAAACAGATGGCATACTCAATTTGTGGTAATTCTAGGAGGATCTAACACAAAGGTGTGGTCTGGTATAGAGGAAACACAAGTAGTGCAGGAACAGAGGATTAGCACTAGAGGAGCTGTTACCACTCACAGTCTGGTGAGACAAGGAGAAGGTGAAGTTTCCAGGTTTCAGGACAATGTTCTATGGTTCAGGACAATGTCCAGGTTCAGGACAATGTTAAACAGGCCACCTTGAGAAAAGCAGTGGTCACAGTATTGAGGGACACAGATATCCCAAGAAGACTTGACAGGGAAGGAGCCAGGTAATAAATACTCTACCACTCTCTCCCTCCTCCTTCCTTCCCATCTTATCCTGAGGCTTTTACCAGTTAAACTCAAGTGGAAGCCAGAAGGCATGGGAGCGCTTTAATGTCGTCCATTGCAGATAAGCCTTGCAGCACAGAAAGATGGACAAGGTGGTGAGAGCTTCCAAAGGCAAATGGAAGATATTTGCCAAAACCTGTTACACTGTGGTTCTAGGGTAAATATCTGACACATTAGTTTCAATATCTGCTCTGATATTTAACACGTGAGTTACCTTAGGCAAGTTGCCTGAGCTCACCAAGTCCTAATAAGACTCTAATTATTGCCTTTTGGGGGTTAAATGGGAGAATATAAGCATATCACCAAGCCCAGTGCCTAGAACAAAGGGAAAACTCAGGAAGGATGAGTTCCTTCCTGTCTAGTCTCTTTCCAAATGTCAACTGTTTTCCTATAGTTATTCTTACCTTCTTCCTGGTTCCTCCTTTGATAGGAGGAACACACAGAAGAAATGTCTTAAGACATTAATGAAAACTGAAGAAGTCACAAATAAATGAAAAGATATTATGTGCTCATGGATTGGAAGAATCAATATTGTTAAAATGTCTATACTACCCAAAACAATCTATAGATTTGAAGCAATCCCTATCAAAATTCAATTGGCATTTTTTTCACAGAAATAGAACAAATAATCCTAAAATTTGTATAGAGTCACAAAAGACCCTGAATAGCCAAAGCAATCTTGATAAAGAAGAACAAAACTGGAGGCATCGTATTCCCTGATTTCAAACTATATTATAAAGCTGTAGTAATTAAAACAATAGAGTACTGACATAAAAACAGACACATATCAATGCAACAAAATAGTGAGCCCAGTAATAAACCCACACTTTTTGGTCAATTAATTTACAACAAAGGGACCAACATTATACAGTGGGGAAAAAACAGTCTTTCCAACAAACGGTGTTGGGAAAACTGGATAGCCACATGCAAAATAATGAAACTCAACCATTATCTTACACCATACATAAAAATTAACTCAACACAGACAAAAGGCTTGAACATAAAACCTGAAACCACAAATCTCCTAAAAGAAAACAAGGCAGTAATTTCCTTGACATAGGTCTTAGGGGTGATTTTTTTCACATCACACCAAAAGCAAAAACAACAAAAGCAAAATTTTAAAAGTGGAACTACATTATAAAGCCTTATGCACAACAAAGAATAACATTAATAAAATGAAAAGACAACATACCGAGTAAGAGATAATATTTGCAAACCATGTATCTGATAGGGGACTAATATCCAAAATATATAAAGAACTCATACAACTCAGTAACCAAAAGAACAATCTAATTTTAACAAATGAGAAGAAGATCTAAATAAACATTTTTTCAAAGAAGATGTACAGATGGCTAACAAGTACATGAAAAGATACTCAACAGTATTCATTATCAAGGCAATACGAATCAAAACAAAAATGAGATATCACCTCACACCTGTTAGAATGGCTATTATCAAAAAGGCAGGAAATAACAAGTGTTGGTGAGGATATAGAGAAAAAAGAACACTTGTGTACTGTTGGTAGGATTATGAATTTGTGCAGGCACTATGGAAAACAATCTGGAGATTCCTCAGAAAGTTAAAAATAGAACTACCATATGATCCAGCAATTCTACTTCTGGATATCTATCCAAAGAAAATAGAAAAACTAACTTGAAAATATATATGCACTCCCATATTCACTGTGGCATTATTTACAATGCCTAAGATATGGAAACAACTTAAGTGTCCATTAGTGAATGTACAAATAAATAAAATCTGAGATAGATAATAGATAAATAGATAGATAGACAATAGAATATTATTCAGCTATAAAAAAAATCTTGCCATTTCCAACAATATGATTGGATCTCAAAGGCATTATGCTATGTGAATTAAGTCAGACAGAGAAAGACAAATAACATATGATCTTTTTATTTTAATTTTTTTTTTAATTTACATCCAAATTAGCATATAGTGAAACAATGATTTCAGGAGTACATTCCTTAATACCCCTTACCCATTTAGCCCATCCCCACTCCCACACCCTTCTAGTAACCCTCTGTTTGTTCTCCATATTTATGAGTCTATTATGTTTTGTGCCCCTCCCTGTTTTTATATTATTTTTGCTTCCCTTCCCTTATATTCATCTGTCCTGTGTCTTAAAGTCCTCATATGAGTGGAGTCATATGATATTTGTTTTTCTCTGACTGGCTAATTTCACTTAGTGTAACACCCTCCAGTTCCATCCACATAGTTGCAAATGGCAAGATTTAATTCTTTTTGATTACCGAGTAATACTCCATTGCATATATATACCACATCTTCTTTATCCATTCATCCATCAATGGACATTTGGGCTCTTGCCATACTTTGGCTATTGTTGATAGTGCTGCTATAAGCATTGGGGCACATGTGTCTCTTCGAAACAGCATAACCTGTATCCCTTGGATAAATACCTAGTTGTGCAATTGCTGGGTCATAGGGTAGTTCTATTTTTAATTTCTTGAGGAACCTCCATACTGCTTTCCAGAGTGGCTGTACCAACTTACATTCCCACCAACAATGCAAAAGAGATCCTCTTTCTCTGCATCCCCACCAACATCTGTTGTTGCCTGAGTTGTTAATGTTAGTCATTCTGACAGGTGTAAGGTGGTATCTCATTGTGGTTTTGATCTGTATTTCCCTGATGATGAGTGATGTTGAGCATTTTTTCGTGTGCGGTTGGCCATCTGGATGTCTTCTTTGGAGAAGTGTCTATTCATGTCTTTTGCCCATTTCTTCAGTGGATTATTTGTTTTTTGGGTGTTGAATTTGGTCAGTTCTTTATAGATTTTGGATACTAAGCCTTTATCTGATATGTCGTTTGCAAATATCTTCTCCCATTCTGTCGGTTGCCTTTTAGTTTTGCTGATTGTTTCCTTCGCTGTGCTGAAGCTTTTTGTTTTGATGAGGTCCCAGTAGTTCATTTTTGCTTTTGTTTCCCTTGCCTCTGGAGACGTGTTGAGTAAGAAGTTGCTGCAGCCAAGATCAAATAGGTTTTTGCTTGCTTTCTCCTCAAGGATTTTGATGGCTTCCTGTCGTACATTTAGGTCTTTCATCCATTTTGAGATTATTTTTGTGTATGTGTAAGAAAGTGGTCCAGGCTCATTCTCTTACATGTCACTGTCCAGTTTGGCCAGCACCACTTGCTGAAGAGACTGTCTTTATTCCACTGGATATTCTTTCCTGCTTTGCCAAACATTAGTTGTCCATACGTTTGTGGGTCTATTTCTGGGTTCTCTATTCTGTTCCATTGATCTGAGTGTCTGTTCTTGTGCCAGTACCATTCTGTCTTGATGATTACAGCTTTGTAGTATAGCTTGAAGTCTGGAATTGTGATGCCTCCTGCTTTGGTTTTCTTTTTCAAGATTGCTTTGGCTAGTCAGGGTCTTCTCTTGTTTCATACAAATTATAGGATCATTTGTTCTAGCTCTGTAAAGAATGCTGGTGTTACTTTGATAGGGATTGCTTTGAATATGTAGATTGCTTTGGGTAGTATCGACATTTTAACAATATTTGTTTCTTCATATCCAGGAGCATGGAATCTTTTTCCATTTTTTTTGTGTCTTCTTCAATTTCTTTCATAAGCTTTCTGTAGTTTTCAGTGTATAGATTTTTCACCTCTTTGGGTAGATTTATTCCTAGATATTTTATGGTTTTAGTGCAAGTGTAAATGGGATCGATGCCTTGATTTCTCTTTCTGTTGCTTCATTGCTGGTTTATAGGAATGCAACCAATTTCTGTGCATTGATTTTATATCCTGAAACTTTGCTGAATTCATGAATCAGTTCTAGCAGGTTTTTTTGGTGGAATCTTTTGGGTTTTCCATATAGAGTATCATGTCATCTGTGAAGAGTGAAAGTTTGACCTCCTCCTGGCCGATTTGGATGCCTTTTATTTCTTTGTGTTGTCTGATTGCAGAGGCTAAGACTTCCAATACTATGTTGAATAACAGTGGTGAGAGTGGACATCCCTGTCTTGTTCCTGACCTTAGGGGGAAAGCTCTAAGTTTTTCCCCATTGAGGATTATAATAGGGTTGGGTCTTTCATATATGGCTTTTATGATTTCGAGGTATGCTCTTTCTATCCATACTTTCTTGAGGGTTTTTATCAACAAAGGATGCTGTATTTTGTCAAATGCTTTCTCTGCATCTGTTGAGAGGATCATATGTTTCTTGTCCTTTTTTTTACTGATGTAATGAATCATGTTAATTGTTTTGCGGACATTGAACCAGCCCTGCATCCCAGGTATAAATCCCGCTTGGTCGTGGTGAATAATTTTTTTAATGTATTGTTGGATCCGGTTGGCTAATATCTTGTTGAGGATTTTTTCATCCATGTTCATCAGGGAAATTGGTCTATAGTTCTCCTTTTTAGTGGGGTCTTTGTCTGGTTTTCGAATCAAGGTAATGGTGACTTCATAGAAAGAGTTTGGAAGTTTTCCTTCCATTTCTACTTTTTTAAACAGCTTCAAGAGAATAGGTGTTAACTCTTCCTTAAGTGTTTGGTAGAATTCCCCTGGAAAGCCATCTGGTCCTGGACTCTTGTTTTTTTGGCAGATTTTTTATTACTAATTCGATTTCCTTTCTGGTTATGGGCCTGTTCAAATTTTCTATTTCTTCCTGTTTCAGTTTTGGTAGTATATATATTTCTAGGAATTTGTCCATTTCTTCCAGATTGCCCATTTTACTGGCATATAATTGCTCATAATATTCTCTTATTATTGCTTTTATTTCTATTGTGTTGATTGTGATCTCTCCTCTTTCATTCTTGAATTTATTTATTGGGGTCCTTTCCTTTTTCTTTTTGATCAAACTGGCTAGTGGTTTATCAATTTTGCTAATTCTTTCAAAGAACCAGCTTCTGGTTTCATTGATCTGTTCTACTGGTGTTTTTTGGTTTCAATAGCATTAATTTCTGCTCTAATCTTTATTATTTCCTGTTTTCTGCTGGTTTTGGGTTTTATTTGCTGTTCTTTTTCCAACTCTTTAAGGTGTAAGGTTAGGTTGTGTATCTGAGATCTGGATTGCTATGTACTTTCCTGTTATGACTGCCTTTGCTACATCCCAGACGTTTTGGGTTGTGGTGTTATCATTTCATTGTTTCCATGAACTTTTTAATTTCTTCTTTAACTTCTTGATTAGGCCATTCATTCTTTAGTAGGATGTTCTTCAGTCTCCAAGTATTTGTTACCTTTCCAAATTTTTTCTTGTGATTGATTTCGAGTTTCATAGTGTTGTGACTTGAAAATATGCATGGTATGATCTCGGTCTTTTTGTACTTGCTGAGGGCTGATTTGTGTCCCAGTATGTGGTCTATTCTGGAGAATGTTCCATGTGCACTGGAGAAGAATGTGTATTCTGCCACTTTAGGATAAAATGTTCTGAATATATCTGTTAAGTCCATCTGGTCCAGTGTGTCATTCAAAGGCATTGTTTCTTTATTGAGTTTTTGATTAGATGATCTGTCCATTGTTGTGAATGGGGTGTTGAAGTCTCCTACTATTATGGTATTATATGAGATTCTTTTTGTTTGTGATTAATTGATTTATGTATTGGGTGCCTCCACATTTGGTACATAAATTATAATTGTTAGGTCTTGGGGATAGACCCCTTAATTATGATATAATGCCCTTCTTCATCTCTTGATACAGTCTTTATTTTAAAATCTAGATTGTCTGATATAAGTATGGCTACTCTGCCTTTCTTTTGTTGACCATTAGCATGATAGATGGTTCTCCATCCCCTTACTTTCAATCTGAAGGTGTCCTTAGGTCAAAGTGGGTGTCGTGTAAACAGCATATACATGGTTCTTGTTTTCTTATCCATTCTGTTACTCTATGTATTTTGATTGCACCATTGAGTCCATTGGCATTTAGAGTGAGTACTGAAAGATAGAATTTATTCCCATTATGTTTCTTGTAGACTTGGAGTTTTTGGTGGTTTTCTCTGGTCCTTTCTAATCTTTGTTGCTTTTGGTATTTATTTATTTAAAAAAAATTTTTTTTTCATCTTTTCTCCCCTCAAAGAGTCCCCCTTAAAATTTCTTGCACAGCTAGTTTAGTGGCCACAAACTCCTCTAATTTTTGTTTGTCTGGGAAACTTTTTATCTCTCCTTCTATTTTGAATGACAGCCTTGCTGGATAAAGATCTTGGCTGCATATTTTTCTGATTCAGCACATTGAATATATCCTGCCACTCCTTTCTGGCCTGCCAAGTTTCTGTGGATAGGTGTGCTGCAAACTTTAGCTGTCTTCCCTTGTAGGCTAGGGACTTTTTTCCCTTGCTGCTTTCATGATTCTTTCCTTGCCTGAGTGTTTTGTGAATTTTACTATCATATGCCTTGCTGATGATCAGTTTTTGTTGAATCTAATGGGAGTCCTCTGTGCTGCCTGGATTTTGACGTCTGTGTCTTTCCCCAGGTTAGGAAAGTTTTCTGCTATGATTTGCTCACATAACCAACCCTTCTACCCCATCTCTCTCTCTTGTCCTCTTCTGGGACATGATGTTGTTCCTTTTTAATGAGTCACTGATTTCTCTAATTCTTAAATCATGCTCTTTTGCCTTAATCTCCTTCTTTTTTCCTGCTTCATTGTTCTCTATAAGTGTGTCCTCTATATCGCTGATTCTGTGTTCTGCCTCATCCATGCTTGCCGCCTTGGCATCCATTCATGATTGTGGCTCAGTTATAGCATTTTTTATTTCATCCTGACTAGATTTTATTTCTTTTATCTCCACAGAAAGGGATTCCAATCTATTTTTTACTCCAGCTAGTATTCTTGTTATCGTGATTTTAAATTCTGGTTCAGACATCTTGCTTGTATCTGTGTTGGTTAAGTTCCTGCCTGTCATTTCTTCCTGCTCTTTCTTTTGGGGTAAATTTCTTTGTTTCATCATTTTAAAGGGATAAAAGTAATTAATAGGTAGAAAAAATTAAAATTAAAAAAATTAGAATAAAAAAATATTAAAATTAAAAACACACACACAAAAAAAATTGAATAAATGATGCTAGATCCTAGGTGTGTTTTGGTCTGGGTGATGAAAGTGGCTTGATAGATTAAAGAAAAAGGGGGAAAGAAGAAAAAAAAGGGAAATCATTTGAAAATTTGAAAAAATGAATACACTGAAGTAGACTAAAATGAAATGATGGAAGTAAACTAGAATTTGAGAAAATTTACACAAAAGTAAAAAATATAGTAGAAAAAATTAAAGAAAAATATTTTTAATAAAAATTAAAAATACAAATGAATTTTTTCTCTTTCTGTATTCTATAAAAAGAAAGGAAATGAAAAAGAGAAAAAAGGAAATTGAAATTTGAAAAAATGAATACAGTGAAGTAGACTAAAATAAAATGATGGAAGTAAAATCGAATTTGAAAAAATTTACACAAAAGTAAAAAATATAGTGAAAAATTAAATAAAAATATTTTTAATAAAAATTGAAAATAAAAATGAATTTTTTCTCTTTCTGTATCAAAAAAAAAGAAAAGAATTGAAAAGAGTGAAAAGGAAAAAAATTGAATATATGGACCTACTAACAGACTGAAATACGACTGAAATTACTTCATTTTCCCCTAGATATCAGCCTATGAAGTGCTTTATAGTCATAAACTAAGCAAGCAGTGAGACTTCTGTTCTTGAAGCGCAAGGTTGGCCCAGTTGGGCAGGGCTTAGTGTAACTGCTCCATTCTCCACTAGATGCTAGCCTACTGGAGTGGATTGTTGTGGCACTTAGGTGCGTATCCACATGCACGGGAGCAGTGAAAATGATGTCACCAAGCTACCCATTCTCTAGTATCAGAACTCTGTTCTCCTTGATTAGCAATTGTGCACCCATCCTTTGTCTTCAGCTTTCGTCCACTCCCTGCTTTTATACTGTCCGTGACAAAAACCCAGGTAGTACCTCTCTCCCAAGTTTTGTATCATATGAGGCTGTTTTCCCCAGCCCCTTACTTCTGAGGGACTGTGGCTTTGATCGGTTCCTCCCTTCTGGAGAGGGTCTGATGGAGCAATGGTTGAATGCCAGCCTTACCCAGGAAAATTCACAGGACTGTGCTGCCGCCGATGCCCAGAGACTGCTGCCAGGTGCCAGCCTGCCCCAGAAAAAGTTCGCAAGACAGTGTAGCAGCAGCGTTTCAGGGATTATGGAAAATCACAACACACATCTGGCACCAGGCTTCACCCTTAATGACTTGTTCCAGCACCAGTGAATGTGGCTGTTCTCTGGAGTCTGCTGGGCCCAGGCTGCATCACAGCCTCTACCAAATGTCCTTCCAGCAGTGTAACCACTTCTCCCTGTGTGGCCTGTGAACCTCCCGGACCCCACTCTGCTCCTGGGGATTTGCCCTTCCCACCATAGCACCTCCAGGTATCGAGCTGCAGAGTTGCAGATTCTGCGCTCCCCCTGTTTATAGTCATAATGGAATATAAACCCTGTCCTTTCTCCTTTCTCCTTTCTCTCTTTTTAGTTCAGTCCCTGTGGCTGTGTCCAATTTTCTACTTTCTCTCCAGCTGCTTTTAGAGAGGAATGCTTTTCCCGTATTCTCCCCCTCTCCCATCTCCGTCCTCTCTCTGCACGCAAAAACACCTCCCTGCCCCCCACGGCTTCTCTCTCCCCAGGTTCACGTCTCCATGCCACGTACCTGCTGAATTCTGTGGTTCAGGTTGTGCAGATTGTTGTGTTAATCCTCAGATCAGTTTCTAGGTGTGGAGGATGGTTTAGTGTTGGTCTGGCTGTATTTCATGGATGCAAGACAAACAAAAAACTTCCATGCTGTTCTGCCATCTTGGCTCCCTCTACCATTTGATCTTTTTTATATGCAGAATCTAAAAACAAACAAAATCAAGCCATAGATACAGAGAACAGATTGGTGGTTGCCAGAGGTGGGGTAAGGTGTATGAAAAATTCATGAAGAGGACCAAAAGTTAAACCCACAACTCGTTCCTTTAAATCAATGTTAAACTAAATGAGTAGACCAGCAGTGGGACAGCAGTTTTCTGATGATGCATTTTATGGAAGTGCATCCAATCAGACACAAGTTGATAAATCTTGATTTTTGTTAAATATATATTTTCTATGGTAATTGATAAGGCATGTTTGTCAGAAATTTCTAATTAGTGGTCAACTGATATTCATAGATTATTGAAATGGAAGTCCCTTTGTTTCAGTGATGGATTCTCATGGAAAGAGACAAATCTGTCTCAGCGGTGATGTATCTACACTCATTTAGATATCTCCAAACTTTGTTTTAAAGTCTTGGCTGTATTTACAAAGTGAGACTAAGTCACCATCTTAAGAAATTATTTTATCTAGATAACTCTTAACTGAAAAGAATAGCTTGAGAGACAAAACTTAGAAAGTGTAAATTTCCCATAGCTTCAACCTTACTAATGTATACCAATAAATCTTTCTCATTTGCACCCTAAAAATTAATATTGCTTATAAGGAGAACTAATTCATTGACTTCAATCCATCCATAATAGGTATAAGTCACATTTCTTAAACAGTTTAACATTTATCCAATTTTTTTTTAAAAAGCATATTATCTTTGGTAATCTTCAGGACAGCAAAAGTAACCAGACATACATTTGTTCCTCTTGCAGATGAGGAAACGGGAGCTCACAGAGCTACAGAACTACTTAGTAACAAAACCAGGTCTTGGTCAACAAGCATAAAGTATGGAACATCATTTTAACATTCACGCAAATTTTGATTAGAAAGTTTCTATGAGCCGAACACTGTGCTGGGCACAGAGGTTAAAAAATATAATGAATAATCCATCGTCATCCTTTCCCACAAGCAACATGTTCCCAGCCTTTGCTTGGCAATGGATAATCGCAAAGAGTAGTAATGCTTTCAGCCTAAACAATGATCAAATTCTACTTGAATCTAGATTCTTGTTTACTTATTAGGTAGATTACATATAGATAGATGATATAGATAGAGTGGAGATAGAGCTAGATAGATATAGACATAGTCATAGATAGATGTAGATGATATAGACATAGATATGGATGATATCGGTAGATATATACACACAAAAACACACATACATACATGCATACATACATACATACATACATATATACATAAATACATACATAATAGAGATCTAAGTGGTTTCCAGGCTGAGGTAACACAACCAATCTCATTCTATAACTAATCACAAATAGAGAAATTAGAAATCTCAGAACAGATAATCACAACTACTTATAAATTTAATTCCCTCACATATAGATATTTTTCATCTTCCATCTTCTTTTCTATCTTTCCTTTCTTCAATATTTCCTTCTAAAAATATTTAAGAGACCAGTGCCAATTCTTTTATACATTGAAAATCCTATGTTGAAAACAAAATTTCTATCTATGAGCAATTTTCAATTTAGAGGCAAAACATGCAATCAAATCAACAACAGTCATAAAATATAATTGTTCTGAGATGTTTAAATACAGGATTCTGTGGTAGCATAAATAAGGTGAGTTACTGCAGGAGGTTATCCTCAAGGGTATTTGAAAATTGAGCAGGACTATTCCAAGGGGAGAAGAGAGCTCCTGCAAATAGAGCAGAAAAGACAAAGAGCTCCCTGAGTGGTTAGGAATAACTGATGCCTATTAAATGAGTTGTGGAAAGATAGAGGATAGAAAGGTAAACATGAACAAAATACCGAATAGCCTCATTTGTTGTCCTGGGAAAACAAGAATAACAACATGTAAAGTTCCAAGGCCTTCTACAACACTCATATTACCTTAACTAATATTAATATTAGGTTTACTAATGAAGGTGCTGAATTGTGAGGTGCTCAGAGAAATACACATGATGCAGTAGGACTATATCCTTGAAGGATGGCTTGGATTTATTTTAGATGTACAAAGGAGTTACATTCAAATTCGGAACATCTGCTGTGGCATGGGTACCTCCATCAGAACAGATATGTGACCAATCATACCAGTTGCTTGCAATAAGTACATGCTGAAAATCAGTGCTGGTTGTGTAGGAAGGAAAAATGCCACTAAGGACTTGGGATCACTTTTTATTTTTATTTTTTTTTAATTTTTTTTTAACGTTTATTTATTTTTGGGACAGAGAGAGACAGAGCATGAACGGGGGAGGGGCAGAGAGAGAGGGAGACACAGAATCGGAAACAGGCTCCAGGCTCCGAGCCATCAGCCCAGAGCCTGACGCGGGGCTCGAACTCACGGACCGCGAGATCGTGACCTGGCTGAAGTTGGACGCTTAACCGACTGCGCCACCCAGGCGCCCCTTGGGATCACTTTTTAAATCCTCCTGCACAATAATTCTGAATGTTGTGAAGAAACAAGAGGGAAAGAAAAAAATCAAACTGTTACTATTGGTATCCATGTCTTCATCAGTCTTCCAACTGATTGATCACCTGGCCTTCACTATGAAAGATTCTTTCCTGAAGCACCGATTTTCAAATGTGGCTCCGTTAGTTAATGAATCCCTGTTAAAGTCCTCACTCACTAGTCCAACGTGAAAAGTCTCCCTTAACCATGTTCTATTCGAACATTCGAACCTACCCCCCCACATGCTTCCATTAGGTAAGCAATCAGGTCAGATCAAACAAGGCCCCTACATCTTTAGTATTCCCTTGAGAAAATTTGGCCTGACAGAAAGAATGTGAGCTTTGGTTCAGCATAGCTCAATGTGAATCTTATTTTTAACTGTGTGACCTTGGGCCAGTTTATTAACTTTGCTGAATCCATTTTTTCATTTGGAAAATGAGATGAATAATAGCTCCTTTGCAGAGTTGTTGTGAGCATTAGAGATTACTTTACAAAATGTCAAGCGATGTGCCTCACACATAATAGCTTCTCAATAAATGGTGGCTGTTATTGTAATTCCTTTCTCTAGGTTCCTGTTTGGCAGCTCCCAAGCATTTCTATACTCCCCAAGGTGCTGTCCTAGTTCCTGTTTTATGTTCAGTTGATGTCAATTAATTCCTTCTAAATTGTTACCTGGTAGGGAATCAGAGGCCCTCGCTTTGACTCTGCCATCAGCACACTTAATTACCTTGAACAAGTCACCTACATTTTTCCGGGCCTCAGTTTGCATAGCTATAAAGTAAGGGGTTTGATTAGATGATTTCTAATGCTGCCACCCACCCACCCCCCCCCACCGTGATTATGGACTCCATGGTGTTAATTAAACAGGAAAGCACCCCTTGCTGTGTCTTGTGAGTTTCTTGAGAACAATAATAATTTCTACATTCAATTGTATTTTGAAAGTCCCCTAGATGTCTAATCATGATAAATTGATTACTTTGATGACAATTATGGAAATCAATGAATCAAGTCATTGGCTTTCCTTGAGTCATGTTGATAACTGACAAGTAATGGAAATGGCCATATACATGACTTTAGTGTTTGATTTTGATCTTTCCATATTGGCCCAAAAATACTTCCAAAGCCATGGTGAGGATATGTAGATGGAAGCAAGGAAATAAAGCGAAGAAAGTTGGTGTGTTGTCTTGATGAAATTTCACAGTCCTTTACTTTTGACCTCAATTTTTCATAGACAGAAATGAAAAGGTCCAGACTGCTGCCAAATACATGGGTTTTAGCAATTGGTTACCCAGTTGGGATCTAACAGTGAGACCATTTTGGCAAGAACCTCACAAATATAGCTATTTAACTACTGGCAGCAGGGATAAGATATGCATGATATAGAAACAATTATGTCTGTCAACTGGATTAGGGAGGAAAAAAAAAGATAGCTATCTCCCATGTCAAGATGGTTGACAATGAAGAAATAAGCTACACAATCTGAAATGAAGGCTGTGATCTAAATAGAACCACTCCTAATATGACTTTTCCTCATTTGTCAGATAGGACACTCCTAGATCTCAGACTTAGGCTATTTTCAACTGCCCAGGGCTTATACACCTGGATCAATGTGTTCCATGGAATTCAATAGGACAGTCAACTCTAGTCAACATTATCTTTTATGCCCAAACTCACCAAAAACTACATACTTTTCTGTCTACTTTAAGTATTCTTAGTGCTTTGTAGCAAGTTTGCTTTTAATCTTTAATTTAAAATTTAAACTTAAATTTTTAATTTTGCTTTAAAAATTTTGCTTTTAAGTGGGAATCAGAAGCCAATTTAGAGTTCATGTATAACATATATGGGATTTTTTTTGCAAAGGTTTATTTCTTTGCAAAATTTTCAAATTTCTCAAGATGATCATCATCATCTTGAGAATCCAAATAAGTGAGTGACACATAATTCAATAAATGAACATCTATTTTCAAATATTTAAAATTTTTAGATATTCATAATTTTAAAATATGAGTAATGTATAATATTAAATATTTTTAAATATTGAAATATAAAAATTCAAATAAATATTTTTGAATGAATGAATGAGCAGAATGAGCTACACTATGGTTGTGCAGTAGGGAATGAAAGCAATGAATTTTCATGGATGTTTTGGTCTAGTAGGAAAACCAGAAAATAAAGAAGCCCATAAAATAAATGATTGTAAAAGAGTTGCTATGAAACAAACAAATGGGATACTGAAGAGTAACTAACTCCTTAGCAGTGTTGAGCAATGCTTCAGATAGGCTGCCCAGCAAGGCCTCACTGAAAAGGTGATGTTTAAACTGAGACTGTAAGTCCAAAAAGTGGCTGGTTTTCTAGCAGCCTGAGGAAGAGAGTATTCTGGGTCCTTTGGGTGGGGTCTTGCACCAGAAGGTGCAAGTCTAGATTCCTGATCTCAGAACTTCCACCATATAAATAAGGAAGTGGGGAATGTACAAAACAGTAAATACCAATCCTGGGAAGGTTACTGAATGTCCCATCAAAACAGATATGAGAGGTGAGCAGAGAGATTAGCCAGCAATGGAACCGTTCTTGAAGGGAAAGTCCAAATTTCAGTAGGAAGGAATCAACACTCAAAGGATGACTTTTAATTAAAATTCTGTTTATGATTTACAATAGGATGTATGTATTGTCTCTGCCTATAATATTCTTCTTCTGTTCAAACTTTAGAACCAGGAAAGCAGCATTATTTGTTTAGTTGTTTGTTTGTTTGTTTGTTTTGTTGCTTTGTTTATAAATTCAATTTCCTGTGGAGTGCACTATTCACAGTGGGCAGTCAGCAAATGTTCTCATTTGCTTACCTGAAGAGCTTAAAGCAAAGATACAGAGTCCAGCCACCCTTGTTCACTGCAACTAATAAATGAGCTGCATTAAGGACAAAGTACTGAAGAGTAAGTTCAACCCAGGCCAGAATTCCAAGGCTCCCAGAGCTATCTCATGGAGACTTGCCTAGGAACAGCTAGGGGAACAAATAACCAGAGATGAGTTGATGGATCAGTGCAATTTAACCACTTCACTTTATTGAAACACTCCATATATGAAGAATAATATTCAAGAGACCTCAATTCATGTGGTCACAGGATGAGCGAGCTCAAGGAGTCTGGCCTTAGAGGACTGAAATCAAATATAGGTTGTATTAAAAAAGGTATCACCAGCAGTGTTGGAAGAGATACCCTAGCTAGGCTAACACTTCTTTAAAAGTTGAGACCAAAAATAAATGGGGCAGTATTTTCCTGTGCTGACTTACAACTCTGCACAAGTTTCTTTGAATATTTGAGGAAAGGGTGGTGAAACCTGTATTCCCAGTCTCTGAGCTCACAGGTTGGTCAGGGACTACCTCAAGATTCAAAGTGAATCCTAAGAGCAATTGTTTGACTTTAAAACATTTCTGGGTTTAGAATTCGTTCAAGTGCTGTTAGAGTGTAGTCACATTGGAGCTGCTCCTAATTTTGCACAGTGGCCCATAGGATTCAGGACTACAAAAGGATGGTTGATGGGTGGTCAAAGTTCACTTCATAATGTCAGCACTGAATGGCTAAACTACCCCTTAACCCCACACATCTCATCAAGCTGCCTGTAAGCTTCTCTTCGTTTCTCATGAATGTATTTCTGTGTTTATTTTGGAGACCACATCTGGTTATAATGAGAGAGGGAAAATCCCTTTTGTTAGATATAAAACCAATTCCTTGCATTTTAATGAGCATCTCTTGATTACAGAACCTAGAATTTGTTGAACAACACCATACCTTGCCTTATAATTTTACACACTTGTGTAAAATTTTAATACACTTGTGTGTTAATTTGATGAGAATCAGGATGACCTTTCTGACCATTGTCTCCCCCACCCCGCAGCACCAGATTGATTTTGCCATCCATTATTTATCTCAAAGTATCTCAGTCTATCAATTTCTTGTTTAGATATAAACATCCCACTGAGATCTAAGATTCTAAGTTACTGTTAACCACCTTTTTTCAGGTTATCGGTTAATAAGATCTTCTCATACAATACAGTGTTGCTGATGATCAGAACTGAAGGGGTGGAACATTGGATCTGGGGAAAAATGAAGTCACTGAGTTGGTCTGCAGCCCTAAGACAGCATGTCTGGACTGAGTGTGGTACTGAATAAGGGAAAATGGTTGGGGACTTGGAGTTTAGATTTGACATAAGGGGATGGTGAGAGAAAAGGGAGATGGGAGAAGACAAATACCAATCACAAAATTTGCATAAGGTTGACCACTCTGTCAGTTCCTGAGCCCCACCTCTCACCCCTACTTTCCAACAGGAATGAATCTGAAGCTCTCTCCTCCACTTGCCAAAAATCCCTGGGGTTGCTAACACTTTCTTTCCTTGTCCTCAGTTTGTGAGTATGTCTTTCCCTATTCCAATGTCCAGAGAGCCTTCAATATGAAAGATATTTCAAAATACATGTAAGAAAATTCAAAGCATAGGGGCGCCTGGGTGGCACAGTCGGTTAAGCGTCCGACTTCAGCCAGGTCACGATCTCGCGGTCCGTGAGTTCGAGCCCCGCGTCGGGCTCTGGGCTGATGGCTCAGAGCCTGGAGCCTGTTTCCGATTCTGTGTCTCCCTCTGTCTCTGCCCCTCCCCCGTTCATGCTCTGTCTCTCTCTGTCCCAAAAATAAATAAAAACATTGAAAACAAAAATTAAAAAAAAAAAAAAAAAAGAAAATTCAAAGCATAAAGTCTCTAAGAAGATAATATGATTTCAGGTGATAGTCTTGCCTCAGAATATGCAACAGTCTACGTGGGTGAGAATAAAAAATGCAAACGTATGCAATCTCTACTCAAGTACACACATAGACCTAACAAGCATTTACACCTGCAAGTGGGCACTTGAGAAGAATTGAAAGAATATGTGACTTTTGCCAACCAGCATATTCTCCTACCCCAATTGTGAAATAATAGGTCAATTCTGCAATTCCATACCAAAGAGAAGCCACAAGCAAATTTTCTTTTGTGCCACTGAACTTTTCCAGAAATGGGCAGTTTGCTTAACCACCTGATAAAGAAGCATGAGCCAGATGCAGACACATGCCAGCAAGAACCCAGGAACACCATTGCGGGCTGCTGGAATTCACAGACTCCAAATCTGCAAAGGAAAGCAGTGTTAGTCCATCCAGCTGCGCTGACAACAATGTTAACAAAATTCCCTTTATACAATGGTTTTGCTGAGGTCAGGTGATTACCTCACTAGGCCCTGCTTGCGAAATTGCAGCAGTCAGGAGAATGTGGGATGGCTGTAAGCTCATCAGCTGGATAGCTGGGAAAGCCAGTTTCAGAAAGCTGTCAGTTGAGAGATGTTTTCAGCATATCAGCGGTATGATGTCCAGATAGCAGATTGCATAACAACTAGTGCAGCAAATAGATGATTTTCTCCCCCCCCGAAGAAAATGTTTGACACAAGGAGGTGACCCAGCACTTGAACAGACTTTCTGCATGAGGATCGCGCTGGACTTAACACACTTGAGTGTGTTTTTTACTGGAAATCAAAGAGTAACCCCAAAATATAAGAATATATTTTTCAACAAATACTCTTTTAAAGAAACCAATCATCTAGTGTTTTTAGGAACATATATAAAATATAACACCTTAAAATAAAACACCTATTACATGCCTTTGCAATATATGTTTACCTTGCAAATATATTTTTTTTCTTTTTCCCTTAATTTTCTAATTTCACCTTATTTTGCTTTTTCCAGATGAGAACTTAGTAACATCAAACCTCAAATAATGACATCTTTAATTCCTTTTAAAGCTATTTTTTATTGCATAGTTTTTCTTTCTACAAGTTTTGGTGCAGCACAGTTGATAGAATTCTAAGAAATTAATTAATCAAATTAATTAAACTGCCAGATGCTTAAATATAAAATACTGTAAATTAGATATTGTTTTTGACAGCCACCAAAATAGAGCGTAATGATCAAATGAGAAATGTTAGTTATTTTTCTTTCCCACCTTGTTTCCCTGCTTTTGAATTTTTAGTGTATGATTTTGGATTTAGTTGGGCCAGAAATAAATTATTGGATTCAATTATGGAAAAAGTGGTAAAATGCCAGCTGTACATCTCTTGGTTGAGTTGATGAAAACTGACTCAGCAGTGTTCTTCAAAGACACTTCGAATCGTGTGTTTTAGAGCTGTGAGTGATTTCAGGACTTTTTCTAGTTCAGTGTGCTACTTTCCACAAGTTAAAATAATATTTCTGTTTTATTGCACCTCAGGTTCAGAAAGGTTAGATAAGCTCCTTGAGGTTATAAAACTGTTCTAGAGAGACCTAGAATCCAAGCTTCTGATTTATAATACAGTAGCTTTTTTGTATTCCGATACAACAAATAGGTATCATATATGTTACCACTCTCTTTATCCGTGTGTATGGCAGCCATTGTGAATCAATGATTACCTGCTCTCCTGCTGAGCATAGAAGCAGCCTCAGAAGCATCTCATCTCATCAAAATAGCCGAGCAGTCCACTTTGGAGAGGGGATGAAAACTGTGCTGAACCATGCTCCTTTAAAGGAAAGGCTTGAGGGGCTCAGATTCAAACCTTGTGATAGGAAATGGCTTCTAACCAAGTAAAAAAAAAAAAAAATGTCAATCGAACTCATAAATTATAACAAGTATACCACAGTAAATGTAAGATATTAATAATAGGGGGAAACTCTCTATGGGTGAGGGTAGGAAGTGGGTATATAGGAGCTCTGTGTACTTCCTGGTCAATATTTCTGCGAATCTAAAATTCCTCTAAAAAATAAAATGTTATTTTTTTTTAAGTCCCTAGATTGGCTGTCATATCCCTATTTGCTGATCCATATGGATCATCACATGGTACATTTGCACATGGCCATTACTAGGAACCATATATGCAACTGTGATGGACAAGTCAACCATAACTTACATTATCCAATGAGTATATTTTGAAGCTGTGTTTGGAACAGGAAACCTAATACAAATCCATCAAGTTAAACTGTCTTTGATGTGCATCCAGCATCCATGGGGCAAGTTTTGTTTGTTTGTTTGTTTGTTTGTTTGTTTGTTTGTTTTTTCCTTGATGGAATAATTACCAGAACATGACAGTTGTCAAAATACTTTTTTTTCTTGCAATTTCCCTAAAATTAGCAGACTTAAACTGTGGATTATGGAAGACAATATACTTCAAGTGTGTGTACTATGATTTAAGTCTAAATAGGTCCCATAGGAAAAGTTTAAGAAAGTGATGTTGTTTAGCTTGGCAAAGAGGAGACTAAAGGGTGCTCTGAGAATTGTGTTTGAAATATGATGATCTATTAAGTGGAAGACAGAAACCAGCTGTTCTCCATCTCCAGTGAGGAAAGAACAGGAAACTGACTCAATGGAAGATGTGGGTCTGGGTATAATAGTCCTTCCCTAATTAACTCTACTCCTTCTCTGAGCATTGCTTTATCCTTCTTTCATCAGACACTTAGGTTTTAGCATATAGCAGAAAAGTCTATGTATATTAATAGTCTTACTTTGTAATCTTCCCAAGACATTATAGGTTTTATCTATTAGAAAGTGTATTATCTGTCATGAGCTAAACCTAGTATATAGTATTTCTTCCCAACTCTTCAGTAAGCCACCCAATGGCATGTACCATTTCTATAAGACACTGGTTAATAAATGCTTACAGTCCATCTGGTATACTGAAACTTTCTGAATATGAAAACAACCTAAAATTACTCAAACCCCTCCATGGTGAGAGTGAAGAACTATCACAAATATCTCTTCTCTCTTAACCACACCACCATGCCCATCACAGAGAGTTCTTGCTCATTTCCTGAGTCTTATGAGGTAGAATATGGTGCATGGCTAATAAATGTGGTAATATGTTAAGACTCAGGAAATGAGCAAGAACTCTCTGTGATGGGCATGGTGGTGTGATTAAGAGAGAAGAGATATTTGTGATCATTCTTGGTTGCAAGTGTTTCCTCAGGACAGAAGAGAAACCTTGGACATTATATCATATCTTTGTGTAATATTATTTATATCCAAATCACATCATTGAGTAAATATACAGCAAACCTGTTGTGTTAATAGAATGATAAAATATAAAATATAGATTCAAAAAAGACCTGATACTTTCTCTTCAAGAGCTTAACCCTTCAGAGGAGAATGAAGAAACCCAGGTGTATGTATCTCAGTTTGAGGCAGAGGCTGTGTTGGGGGTTTTATGAAAATATAATTCATCTTTGGAAACAAAGTGGGAATCACTGATTGCATCATTAGGATGAGAGTAAGGCCTTCAAAATTAAGGGATTTCCACTGCCTCTCCCAAAGGCAAGTCAGGAGACAGGGAACTTGGTAACCCCCACACTTAGGAATTATATCCTGTGACAGAGGCCCATCTCAGTGCAACTGAGAAGAAGAAAAGTGCTCATGATTGTAAGAGCTACAGAAATTAGGACAAGATTGTCCTAAAATATGACATTGGTGGTGAGTTATAATTTAAGTGTAAACAAAATACATTTACCCATTCCTCAAGTACCAGTTAAGGCTTTGTGGAAATCAGGAATGTAGCCTGTGGAAATCAGCCTGTAGGAAATCAGGCCCAAATGTTAGCTTATTAAAATTTCAGCCTCATAGTTGCCCTCTAGCCCTGACTTAAAAATCTCAGAATAAATGAAGAGTAAAGAACTGACATAAATGGTGCTGGATCATTTGTACAGGAGACAAAGAGAAGAATATAACACCTGTGTTACTGCCTGAGCCTAGTCCAGATCTAAAGCTGCCAAGGATGGTGAATAGATGACTTTTCTAAGATTCCAGAGTTAGGGATCTATCTATCCTAAAATTAGGTCTTCCCTATAGTCACCCTGTGATGTCATGAGCAGGAATGTCCCATATGGATAGACCCACCATGAAACAAATAGGAACAGGTGGCCGATGTTATCAGACAACTTAATCACTTTTAAAACAAACCCATTTTTTCCCATGGCACTGAACTAATTTATTTGAAAGTAGTTGATTTCTTCACTACTTTGTTTTTTCTCTTTATCATTTCAGAGCATTATAGGAGGATTTTTAAGTAAGTGTCAAATATATATAATTGACCGTTGAGGACTTTTTGATCTGATTCTTATCCAGAAAAGTTTATACACACGTACACACTCACAAAGTCACAATGAGGAACTGAAATAACTTTTAGTTGATTTTTGATCTTTGAGTCACCTTCTGCCCAAAATTGTAGAAATTATGGACGACATATTTAACATTTTCTTGACATAAGCATAGATTTTTAGAAACTCTAAATCTTGTTCTAAATCTCCACCTGATCAGAGTATTTAATTGAGATTCACTCTACATTTCCCCTGAAAGAATGAAGATATATTAATTAAATTAAGTTTATTTGATCTATATACGTTGACATTTAACAAATTAACATTCATTCTTGTCCTCTCTTTTGTGTGCATGTGTGACTGATTTTTAAGATGGGAGTCAATAGCTGAGTTTAAGTGCATTCCAGGTTCCCCTTCCAGCTCCCCCAGTGTCCTTGAGCAGGATCTTGTTAGCACCTGAAAAGTTTGGCACACAGGAAGGCAATTAGCTTCCTTTCACACCTAAATTTACCTTCACCCCATGCAAACCTGCAGCTGTTCTCCTGCATTTGTTACTCAAATGATCTCCCTGCTAAACAGTGAATCATGAGGCTGAGGCAACATAACCTTATTGGCCTCCTAGGGACCTGGTCCTATCTCCTTAAAACATTCTCTTCACCACTTTTTTTGGGGGGAGTCATTTTCCACATTTAGCTCTGAAAACTTAGAGCATTTTCAATAACGCTTTTCAATGTAATAATAATGGGAAACAAATGAACTCCTTTAAGTGGCTCCCTTCTAAATGTTAGAGTTTTTTTTCATTGATTTTTAACTGGTGATTAGCAAGTATTTATTTCAGCAAGTACTTATTTATTTAATAGACAATGTATTATTGCTTACTGTGTATAGAATACTGTATTTATTATTATGGGGAATAAATTATTTGAAACCTTATTTTTTAGCTGTTTATATGCAAATGATTCCTAAAGACAATATAAATAGAACAATAGCTTTCATTGTGATGTTTGAGAAGTTTGCAAATGGATCCTAAAAGTTCTAAATTAATTAATATTTTTAAGGACTGAATCATCAAGTTTGGCAAAGAAGAAACTGAAGTAGAAAGGTCTGGTCCAGACCTTGAATAGGAAGGTATTTGCTCATTCTTTTGAAGTTACAATTCAGCATCCTTTAGTCAGGTGCCTACAGACCATGAGTTAAGTGTTGAGAAGCAGGGCATTCTAAGCAGAAGGTTGGTTTGAGTGGATTCACTTAAGTGGAAATCTGGACCTGTATAATGGTTAGAGAGCTAGACATGACAGTAAGTATTACCTAATAATACTCAATATGAAGAAGGATTTCCTTCTAGTGAATGTTCAAAGATGAGAAATTATAGGAGTCAGAGCACTTTAAGGTATAATAATGTACAAGGAAACCCAAAATTAGAAACCTTGGCTATCCAAAAAATGCATGAGGGCCACCAAATGTCTAAGTAGGGAACCATGGGATATAAACCTTCCATGGGATCTGAACAATAATAGGAAGTTATAGAATCAGTGACTGAATGCTACTTTTCCTGAGAAATCACTACCTAACTCTGTCAAAAGATTTTGATTCTATCCCTGAAGGTCTTGAAGACCTCTGACTTTGTCAGAGTCTACAAATGGATCCTTCTTGTCTAATTTTCTGTAAGTGAGCAGAGTTAATCATATACAATTAAGAAAGACTATAGGTACCAGTCTTGAGAGTATCTAGAGTTATAAGTTTATAAGATATAAGAGTATAAGGAGGTGGGAGTCTGTACATATTGAATCTAAAAGGTAGTATTCAAAGAGGGTGATTGATAATACCAACTCTACAAGCAATTGAAGATTAGCTGAAATTTGAAATTCGAGAAGAATCCAGAAGTTGTGAACATTGTGTTCAAAACTCTGAGTGTCATTAATTTTTAGTATCTTAAAGAAATTTATAGTTACATCTGTAATATGTTCAAAACATAAAATAAGGCATTTCTATTTTTTAATAATTGTTTTATTCATTCCATATTCACATACATTTAAAGTAATTAATCTGTTATAGAAGTTTATAAAAAATACACTTAAAAAACAATGCATTTTATATATTCTCAGAATAGGGTTATTACTACCTTGTGTCAATCTTCTTCCCCTTTCTTTCTCCTTGTTCCCTCTCTCCCTTATCCTCTTTTCTTTCTTCTTTCCCTCCTTCCTCCCTTCCTTTTTGTTTCTTTCTTATTTTTCTCATATATGAAGTATAAATAACTCTTCTTTTGATTCTCTTGTCTTAAGGAAACACCTATCTGAAAAGTAGGTTAATGCGCTTGGTAAGAATTTAAAGTTTCTTTGAGACTTGTAATAAAACCATACATAGCTCCTTTGCAATGTTGAAAGTTACATCAGCATTTCTGTGTCATCCTCTGACTCTTCTTCCTACATTTATAGTAACTGTCCAGAGTACCTGTCTGAAGAGTATAAAGGAAAGAATAAAACTCTAAGTCTGCAGAATCTAACCTTAAGTCTAATCTTGTGTCATATCTTCTTCCATTTGATATATCATTACATTAAAGCTTAAACAAAAAATTTTTATCATCCTCACAGTTCTGAGTTATGGCCCCTTTATCAAGCTTTTCAGGGAAATTTCTTCATCATAATCAACATCTTCACTTTTCTCATCTGCAAAGATGCTGTGTAAAAAATTACCGCACACTTAAGAGCTTAAAATAACACACACTTATTATCTCAGTCATTGTGTCTCAGAAATCTGGCCATGGCTTAGTTGGGTCTTTTCCTTGCATTTCACAAAGTTGCAATCAAGATATCTTTTGGCCAGATTACATTATCATCTGGCAGCTTAACTGAGGAAAAATCTACTTCCAAACTCACTCTGTTGTTGGCAGAGTTCATTGCCTTGTGGTTATATAGGACTGAGAGACCCAGCTTCTTACTAGCTGTCACTTGGAAGCCGTCCTCAATTCCCAGCTCCTCCTGCCTTGTAGCTTTCTCCACAGACAGTTCACTACATAGTAGTGTGTTTCTTTAGACTAGTAGAAGAGTATGAGCAAGTCCCCTAGCAAGGCAGAATGTATATAACATAATTACAGGAATGATATCCCATCACCTTTTCACATTCAGCTGGTTAGAATAAAGTCAACATATTACATCCACACTCAAGGAGAGAAGATTATACAAGAGCATGCACACTGGGAGGTGGGGGTTATGGGGTCACTTTAAAGTCTGTCCACCACAGAGTGGGTATGGTTTAACATTCAGAGAGTCTTCAATCTTGGAAAACAAGCAATCAGCATGGTTTCATCCATCACAGTCCAGCTGATCATCCCATCCATTTCACAAAGATCCCCAGAGGTAAGAAATATAGTGCTATAAAATAAAGATGATATTGGAGGGCAACCTGTTAGGTGACTGGTGAGTGATGAAGTTGCTGTTCATCTCACTATTATTTGTGGTGTGAGCTTCTGATTTCTAATCCTAGCCATGATTCAGGATCTATTAATGATGACAGGCCTAATTCCTCTTTAACTTCTTCCTCAACTTTCAAAATGTAGATGATGATATACATCAATCTTAGAAGGGCAGTACGAGCTTTAGCATGTAAAGAATTCAGCCCAATTTTGTATAGACATACTTTTGAGTAAGAATTCAGCAGAAAGCAGCATAAATCTTTAAAGAGCTGGCACAAAACTGTTGGGGAAGAGATAGAGTTCTAATTTAATATAGAGAAGTGAAGGCTAAGGGGTGATTTAATTGCTATCTACAAATATAGGAGAAATCTTTATAAGAAAAAAACTATTTTGCATATTCAAGGAAGCCCAAATTAGATTAAGGAAATAGGAGATTTTGTTTAGCCTAGACATTTTTTTAAAAAGACTTTGAAGTGATTCTACAATCTTCTTCTCTAGGTGGGTTTTAAATCTAAATCTGGAATTGGAAATGTCCTTGACATTTTTTTTCTTTTCTTTGATCCTATTTATTAATATACATTACTTAAAAGCATAAACTTCCTTTTAAAATAAAGAATGAAGCAATTTTTACTTCCTTATTCAAGAAAAAAATGAAGTGAACTCTTCTGAATTTTGATAATATGAGCCAGTTAGTTTGAAGAGTGGTGTCATACTACCCAGGGAAAGTAGCTGGACATGGAAAGGAATAAAGATACCCTTTGATAGCCAATTAGGTACCAAATCAGGCCTGAATTTTCTGTTTGTGCCAGGGGAACATTTGAATCTGTTACTAAGCTTTTATATAAAATAGATAACCAAATGAAAAGACTTAAATTGAGCTAAAAACAATTGCCAAACACAAATAGAAAAAAAGGAGGAGACAGGGGTGCCTGGGTGGCTCACTCAGTTAAGTGTTCAACTGTTGACTTCACCTCAGGTCATGATCCCATCATCGTGGGACCAACCCCAATGTGGGGCTTTATGCTGAGTGTGGAACCTGCTTAACATTCTTTCTCTCTTTCCCTCTGCCCCTCTCCCACATTCATGCTCTCTCTGTGTCTAAAATAAAAATAAATAAATAAGAAAGAAAGAAGAAAGAAAAGAAATTAAAAGAAGGAAGAAAGAAAGAAAGAAAGAAAGAAAGAAAGAAAGAAAGAGAAAGAAAAAGAAAGAAAAAGGAAAGAAGGGAGGAAGAAAGACAAAGAGGGAGAAAACAAATAAATGGGTTATTACATGAGACTGGCTAGTAAGTGGTAAGAGAGTTAAATGTCAAATAATGCTTAACATCATGGACTCTTAACTAGGAAGGTCACCATGTCCAATCTCACAGCGTGATTCACTTCAATACCTTGACAAAACCACTGATTTTTTGGTAATCATTTCATTGGTTAAAATTTCAACTTCTTCCCAGTTAATTTGTTTCAATGTTGCACATTGACAAAGTTCTTTCTTATGTTGATCCTAATTATTTTTCATAGGACTGTTGTTTGTTCTCTGGAGCAGTACCTAGTGATTTTTTTTTTTTAAATATACATAACCCTTTGCGTATGTGAAGATGGCCACCAGGGTATTTCTTTAATACTCTCTCTCTTTTTTTTTTTTTCTTACTCATCATCTAAAGTTCTTCAACTGTTTAATTTATTAATCAGCCTTAAGTCCTTTGAGAAGACTTCTCTCCCCTACCCCACCAACACTGTATATTTTAGAGAAATGATGAGATCCTAATGGCCAAAATCCTTAGATATGGATGGAGTGTTGACTTGCCTATGAATTGAACTTCAAAACCAGTTGCTTAATCAGTTCATCACAAAGACACAGACTGGCTCATAAAACAACAGATGAGTGAGCACACAATAAAATCAAAGCTGCAAAAGGCCATTAAACACTAAAGATATATTGTAAAGTAGAACTTGCTTAGGTAAGAACTTCCTGCCCAGTGCCATGCCATGATGATTAATGTGTGCATATGTGAACTTTATGAAAAAGATAATGAATTGATTGTGTTCTTAAATGATGCCATTTTAGACCTGTTTGGCTTCCTCTCCTCCCTTGGGAATCAACTGACCACACTCTGTTAGTTTAAACAAATGAACATTTAATGTTGGCCATTCTGCCAACCAAGTTGGGGAAAATTAAATCATTTATCAAGGGAAAAAGAAAAATAGTAAGGGGCGTCTGGGGAAAAGGTAAAGACCTATAGTTATCAGGAAGGAGAGGGTGCCACAGATACTGATTAAAATATAATAGAGGAGGGCCTTAGGCTTGTTTTCAAACTTTGGTTTCTTCCTATTTTGGTATCAGGAAGCTTATTTTAATCACATCATAAGTCTTTCTGATTTCTTAAGACAACCTTCTTTGGCAACTCTAATTTTAACACTAGCTCCTGTGAACACATCATCTTCTTCTTGGTGGTCATCCAATGGATTGTGAATGATAGTAATATAATTAGGGAATCTATAAGTAGAAAATAGAATTCAAAAGCCATTTGTGACAATAGACTAAAGTCTACCTTGGTAATATATCTAACATTTAACAAACAACCCATTAATATTAATAATATTAATGTTAATATTAATAGTATCAGGAATTATTAATATTATTAATCCAATAATATTTATTGTACTTAGTACTATTCTAATAACTGAGGGAAATACAAGGAAAATACAAGTCACAATCTGTGTCCTCAGGAGCTTATAAAATTTTAAGAAGAGAAAGCATGTGCCTAATATATATGTTATACTATAGATTATTATATTAATATTTATGTATTTCAAGTTAACATATTATATATGTTTAACGCATTTATTATACACACACACACATATATATATACACAAAATGACCTGAGTGTTATAATGAGATCTATAGATGAATAAAGTATATTGAAAAGTGTTTTTTTTTAATTTTTTTAAATGTTTATCCATTTTTGAGAGAGAGAGAGAGAGAGAGAGCACAAGCAGAAGCAGGAGCAGAGAGAGAGGGGACACAGAAACTGAAGCAGACTCCAGGCTCTGTGTCAGCACAGACGCCAATGCGGGGCTCAAACCCACGAACTGTGAGATCATGACCTGAGCTGAAGTCGGATGCTCAACCAACTGAACCACCCATCTGCCCCGAAAAGTGGTTTTAAGAGGCTGAGAAGGAAACCAGTCAGTTTTTCTGGGTGATTTTATTATTTATGTTATTGTTTCTTAAAGCCAGCATGAATTATGTATATTTGACTTATTTGTGTATTTATAACAATAAACACATAATTGATAAAGAGTAACAAATCTTTTCAGCATAAAGGTATACCATCTGATAGAGGTTTCCACTCTAGTACAGTCATTGTGCTCACACTCTGAAGATGACAAGGAAGACCAGGTAAATAGGGAAGGGAATATTGAAAGATGAGTGCAATCTGAAGACCTTTTCTGGAAAGTGATGATGTATCACCTTTAGCTGAGCAAAAATGGTAGGTGTAGCAATTCCCTTAGAAAGTTTTCTCAGGTTTATTATGTAGTGACCTCTCATGCCAATCACATATTTCCTGTGAATAAGGCAGCTTGAATGCCAACTGTAAAGCCAGATTTAGGTCCTTTAACTGTTGGACTTATCCATGGTTTGCTTTTATGAGTAGCTGGCTATGAGAGGAAGGGAATAAGGTTTGGACTAAGCTGAAAGGTGTTTTACTATTTACCATGTATAGAATGAGCAGAGAAAGCTTTGAGAATTGTTTAGAGGGAGACCATAGTACAGCCCTAGTGGGAAAGCGTTAACATTAATTAAATAGTAAAGCCAAGAGAAGCTAGAACTTGGAAAGGATATAGGACAAAACAGAAAGAGAAAACTAACAAAACTATGTCAAGTACAAGAGCTGAGGGTATCCAAACACATAAAATAAATCTAAGCAATGTTGGAATTCTCTGTCAAAGATGCCCCAGAATGTTCTCCCATGTTTCCCTTATGAGCAACCAGCCAGTTATTACAAGGGTGTGGTGTGTTTTCAAAGGAACCAAAAGATGCCAAATGAATTTTAAAGGATCTATACTTGTTTCTCCATAAGAAAAAAAAAGTGTATTAATATCTGCTTGCTTATCTTTTAACATACTAACTATACTCAGGTAAGTAGAGTGTAAAGACAATACAAGAGAAAACAATATATTAACATTATTTATTGCAACTAAATTTATAATATGAAAATATTGGAAACATCTTTATAGTCAACAAAAAGGAAAATATCTAAGAAAATTATGGAATAGGCCCACAATGCAAATCTCAAGATTAACATATTTAAAGTGCATGTTACAATATGAAAAATATTATTCATCTAGGACAAGAATTTTAAAAAAAATTTAATCCTTATTTATTTTTGAGAGAGAGACAGAGACGAGTGAAAGGGAGAAACAGAGAACGAGAGAGAGACACAGAATTCAAAACAGGCTCCAGGCTCTTAGCTGTAAGAATTTTTTTAAATACACACTTCTTTTCTTCCTTAGAGTGTCTCTTAAATGAATAGAGTAACACTTATAACAGCGTGGTTATTATAGATGAATATTCTCCTCCCATATAAAATTTCAAATTTCTTGTTGGCAGGGATGTCTTACTCATCTTTCTATCCATCTTACAGGGCTGACTCTATGTTTGTTACACTGGACTAAATTGAACAGTTGAGAATGCAAGAAATGAAGGGTGTTATGTTACAATATTGGTAATCTACTTTTACTTCTAGATTTTATTATATTTTTTATCATAGTCTGTTCAAAGCTATCTGGTTAGATTTCTTTGCTGGTATCTTTACTTGTATTACACCAGAAGTCAAAGGGGAAAGTTTTTTTCAGAGATATAAATGATCTTTTATTAGTTTTTGGATATGGAAGTCACCTAAGGATTGATCAGTTTTTGTTCCCTTGGAAGACCCATTTGGCCACATTGTTACAACTGTGCTTCTGAAATAGAGTGTGAGACAAGGAGAGGTGGGTGATAACCAAAACCACTGGAAAGGTTTTTCAATGGGCAGAGGAGAACTGAAGAAAGACAAAGCAACAAAGAAAGATGAGAAACACTTAAAGATCTTGAGATCCTTCCAGTCTTTGCCAGAACCAATTTGTCAAGTTCATCCCCACGCCTTATGCTCGTTCCAGCTCTGTCATATCTCCCTGACCCAAGATGGCTGCCCCATAGCCACTGTAGTCTTCCAGTGGCCACTTCCCCTTTCTGTGTTTGAGGACTGCCTTGGCTGTCAATGTGAGACTGTTTGTACTTCCTTGGTTTCTACTTCTTTGTTTTTCAAATGACTTGGAAGAAATTCAGAGTTCTATCATTTACTTTTACATCCCAATCTATCTTAGATATATATTACCAATACTTATTCCTCTATTATTCAAGGGAAGAAAATGATTGTTCCCACACAGAAGTTTTAGAGGAAACTCCCACCACACTGTACTGTCATATCAGATAATCATTTAATCACTGACTAAATCTAAGACACTGAGATTAGAGAATTCAAGAACTCTGGGAGACTTTAAAAACCTTTCCAAATTAAGTATTTATTGTTACTTCAATGCTTTCTTGCTACTTAATTTTCCTGAGTCTCATTTTAGGAGAAATTTGCTCCTTTAGCCTTGCACACTTCATCTCAATCAATACGCTATTCTCCCTAGAGGTCCCAAATTATTCTTTTCAAATGTCTTTTTTATCTACCCTTGGAAACAACACAAGCAAATGGAGTCTGACTTCCAGCTGTCAAATCAAGTGTTGAGGCAAACCCTGTGAGCGCGAATCATTCCATCTTGCCTTGTTCAATCTGGGTAATGTGGCACCGTCCCAAAACCTCCCCTACCACCAAGAGAGAGAAAGGAGTGAAAGACAGATTATATAATTCTCAAAAGTTGGAAAATTTGTTTATTTTTTTAATTATACATTATTTGTTCGTACATAAACTATTACCTAAATAGTGAATCCTTGCTTATGTTCCTTGGAAGTCTTTGGTAAATCAGGGTTAAGATTTGGAAATAGGGTATTTTAAGTGGGTTACCTTTTTTGTTGTTGTTGATAAGAATTCAACTCAGACTTTCCTATAATTCCATCACTAGAAATCCATACCCTGGAAAATGTGGTAGCAAGGTTTCTCTGATTCTTTAAGGGACAAAACGTTCCTGGTTGAGATAGGCTAATATTCAAAACGTAAGTTGTTGATCACATTGTTGACTAGGGTAGGGAAAAAAAATCTGTTTTCAAAGCAACATTATTTGGAAATCTTAGGGATCATTTTAGACGTGTTACTTATATGTTGGCTTATATGTAGCCTCTGTTCAAAACAAAATTATATTTCCTTTGGGGCCTAATTTCAAGGCAGTTTTTTTTAATGTTTATTTATTTTTGAAAGAAAGAGACAGAGTGTGAGCAGGAGAGGGGCAGAGAGAGAGAAGGAGACACAGAATCTGAAGCAGGCTTCAGGCTCCGAGCTGTCAACATAGAGCCCAATGCAGGACTCTAACTCATGTACTGCAAGATCCTGACTGAACCAAAGTCAGATGCTTAACCAACTGAGCCACCCAGGCACCCCTCAAGACAGTTTAATTAATTTTTCACACACACACACACACCCACACACACACACGGTTGTTATTTTTTCATAATTGAACCTAATAGATTATGTCTCCCTGCTTTATGTGAAGGTCCAATTTCTCCCCTTTCTGTGTAGCTCCCAGAGGATCCTATACTATGCAAGGTGCAAAACAAACAAAACCCCTTCACTTTTGCCCTGATGATAATTGTGGAGTGGCAGTGATGATGTTGTTGGAAGTTTTTAAAACAAAAATACCTAACCAGGTTCAGAGACATTACCCAGATATGTTTTATGTGCTTTCCATAGTACATTCAATTGTTGTTTTTTTTTTTTCAACGTTTATTTATTTTTGGGACAGAGAGAGACAGAGCATGAACGGGGGAGGGGCAGAGAGAGAGGGAGACACAGAATCGGAAACAGGCTCCAGGCTCTGAGCCATCAGCCCAGAGCCTGACGCGGGGCTCGAGCTCACGGACCGCGAGATCGTGACCTGGCTGAAGTCGGACGCTTAACCGACTGCGCCACCCAGGCGCCCCAACAATTGTTTTTAAACAAGGTGGTAAAACAGTGAGAGCTACTCCTTATTTTCCATCCTCCACTGTCCCAAATCCTCAGACTCCATCAAAGTGCACCTTGAGCTCCACCTCCCACATTGTGTTCCCCACTGGTGCCAATCTTCCAGCTAACTCCATTTCCCCTTTGTAAACGCTCGATGTGCTGACCTATTTAAAAATATAACTCAGGTGCCTGGCGAACCATGATGCCTGCCAGCTCTTCAGATAAAGAGGATCCACTTATTAATCTGCTCTGTCTCCATCTGCCCGCTCAATTGGGATTGACTGCTTGCTGTCCAGACTGATACCAGGGAAATCTGATTGAGGACAAGAATCTCTTTGTACGTTTCCCCCACTGATACAGCACAACAGGTCTGTTGCAGCCAGGGAGTTAAGCTGATGTGACATGATGTCAGATGGCCTGCCATTGTACGTCAGAAATTAAAAAGAAAATATTCTTTCAAACTGGAATTCCTTATGTGATTTTTATTTCCTTGGGCTTTGAGCAGATTGAGTATTGAATTGCTTGACTGGAGCCCATGGATAATTTAATACCTGCAACATTCGTCCCTGGGTGAATTTCAGCCACATTTGACTTGTTCAGCATGGCATCTCAGTTCTAACCATTTCATGGAACTCTTGTAAATATTGATTGATGAAATCCCAAGGAAATACTTTTTCTAGCTCTGATTCTGAAATGCTCCAGAAGGAGAGACTTGATCTCTGTTTTCGTCCTTCCTACTCCATATCTAGTGGTGTGAAAAGTAAATAAAAATTTTGGACCCTCTTTTAGCCTTCTCAAATTAAAATAGTCAATTCTTACAACTTGAGAAAGAAAGTGGTGTGGTTTGATCCATCGAGGTAGGATTGAATAAAAACAACAAACAAGCAAGAATAGCAAACAAATAAGCTCAAACCATATCAGTGGAATCAAAATATTATGCATTATTTCCTGGGAAGCTTTTGGAGTCCCTCAATAGGAGTCTTGACTACATAAAGTTAACTCTCCAGAGTAATGTAAACATAGGAGATATATATATAAGCACTAAATGGTTAGCGTCTCATGCACGTAGTATTCAGATTATAGTATGTGTTTGTGCTTTTGTTGAAAAGGTCAGGTAGAACTACCCTTAGGTCACACCTAGAATCAAAACTGAATGCCTTATAAAATTTCTAAACACCATTTATTAATAAAAAATCAAGAAAGAAAAGAGACAGACAGGTAAGAGTTAAAGATCTTACAGGAATTCATGTTCAGTAGCAAAGAACAAAATATTATCACTTTCTTAATATTCAGCTTTTACTATTTAGTCAAGGCTAATCATTTGTTAATTTGTGTAAGCTCCCGTGCTTAAAGATTCACCTCTGAATGAAATATGTGGCTGATCCTTACTCTTTATTATAAATTAAACAGTATAAAATGTAAATACTATTGGAGAAAATAAGATCTCATTCATTCAATGTAAATAACACTGAATAAATTCATATTGACTGGCTTCTCTTTGATATTCACTTGTGATGAGAGTGTATGTGTGCATTTATGTGTATTTGTGTTGAACTGTGTATATGTGAACATGTAAAGTATATGAAGCACTGGGGGGGAAAAGAACTTGGTTAAACAGATAAAAGAGAGTAGCCTGCTACAATAAGCTTTTTAAAAATCAAGAAATTCTCGTGGGGTGCCTGGGTGGCTCAGCTGGTTGAGTGTCTGACTCTTGATTTCAGCTCAGGTCATGATTTCACAGTTCCTGGGATAGAGTCCCATGTCTAGCTTTGCACCGACAGTGCAGAGATTGTTTGGGATTCTGTCTCTCCTCGCTATCTTCCCCTCCCTGCACTGGTGCTGTATGTCAAAATAAATAAATATAAATAAATAAATAAATAAATAAATAAATAAATAAATAAATATTAAAAAATGAATTCTCCTAACAGTGAAAGAAGTATATTGTAGATTATTTCCTTACATTTCTTTGCCATAAATATTTTAGATAAAAATATAAGAAGAAACACAAATCCACATTATAATTAGTGAAAGAAAACAATTCTGTTTGCTTTATTTGTTTTTTATTAAGGTATAGTAAGGTGTACTATGTAGTAATTTGATATTTGTATATATATTTGATCAATTACCATATGTTAACTAAACTTACTAACTTACAGTAAGTTTAGTTAACATCCGTCACTATACATAGTTAGAAAACTTTTTTCTTTTCTTTATTCTTCTTTATTTTTCTTTTTTAATTGAGAGAGACAGGGAGAGAGCATGACCAGGAGAGAGGGGCAGAGAGAGAGAGACAGAGACAGAGACAGAGAGACAGAGAATCCCAAGCAGGCTCCACACTCAGCACGGAGCCCTATGCAGGGCTCAATCCCACGATCCTGAGATCATGAACTGAGCCAAAATCAAGAGTTGGATGCTCAACTGACTGAGCCACCCATGTGCACTTACAACGTTGTTTTTTTTCTTATATAGAGAACTTTTAAGACCCACTCTCATAACTACTTTCATATATGCCATACGGTATTCTTAACTATAGTCACCATGTTCTACATTTCATCCCCATGACTTATTCATATTATAACTGGATATTTGTACCTTTTGGTTTCACTGCCTCACCTCCACCCCATACAATAGCACTCTGTATTCTACATCCATAAGCTCGGGTCTTTTTGTTTTGTTTCATTTTGATTTTGTTTGGTTTTTTAGATACCACATATGAAGTTATACAATATTTGTCCTTTTCTGTCTGATATACTTCATACTTAGCCTAATGCCCTCGAGGTCCATCCATGGTGTTGTAAATGGCAAGATATTTTTATGGCTGAATACTATTCCATTGTATATATGTACCACAATTTATTCATTCGTCAATGAAAATTTAGAGTGTTTCTATGTCTTAGTTATTGTAAATAATGCTGCAATAAAAATGGGGGTACAGATTCTTTTTGAATTAGGGTTTTCATTATCTTCAAACAAATACCCCAGAAGCAGTATGCTGGATCATATGGTAGTTCTATTTTTAATTTTTTAAAGAAACTCCATACTGCTTTCCTTAGAGGATGCACCAATTAACATTCCCACCAACAGTGCACAAAGAGTTCGTTTATTCTGTATCCTTGCCAACACTTGTTTCTTTGTGTGTTTTTTTTTTTTTGTCTTTTTAATAATAGCCATTATAACAGGTATGAGGTGATATCTCATTGTGATTTTGGCTTGCATTTCCCTGTTTAAATCTCATCATATTGATTGAAAATTTACTTGGCTATTGAGTTTCCTTATCTCCATAGATCCATATCCATTTTTCTCTAATCTAGAGTCCAAAAGATACTCCATTCAAATGCATATTCTTTATACTAAACAGATGTTGGGTCATGTATTCTTGGACCTTTCCTGGATGAATTAAACTGAACAGAGAAAACATGGAAGAAAATTACCCTTTAGAGTGTTACCTAAAGTCATGTACCCAAAGTCCACTCCAAGTATGCAGCTTTTTGTTTGTTTTCCTGTGGGAGGTGAGTCAACAGAGAATACCCAGTGAAAATAATATCAGCCCCCAGCTGAAGGGAAAAAAAAATCACAAAAACAAGGACAGATGGGAGAAGTCACATCACTGGGATCATGGAATTCTACAAGTTCTTCAGGAAAGCAAAAACATCTATGACCAAGAAAGAGCATTTAGAATGCTCTATAGGTTGAAGGATTCATGTTATAAACTATGAAAATGCACAAAAATATGTAGGACACAAAAAACTACTTGTATTTTTTAGGATGAAGTTAAAATATGGTATGATGTTAATTACAGCATCCAAAAGTAAACAACTTCATCTGTTTTGTCTTACATGCCACACAGGATTATGCACCTTGACACTCAATAAGAATCAAAGGCTGACATGAAGGACTTAACATGGCAAGTTTCTTTTGAAGGCAGGGACGTACCAATTTTCTTTTTAATTTATTTTTTAATGCTTATGTATATTTGAGAGAGAAAGAGAGGGCGAGAGAGAGCAGGAGCAAGGGAGTAGCAGAGAGAGAGGGACACAGAATTTGAAGCAGGCTCCAGACTCTGAGTTGTCAACAGAGAGCCCCTACAGGGGGCTCGAACTCACCAGCCGTGAGATCATGACCTGAGCCAAAATCACATGTCAGACGCTTAACCAACTGAGCCCCCCAGATGCCCCAAGGACATACTAATTTAAGTCAGATAAATGAAACATGATTTTTCATTTATTTTTTTTTTTAATATTTATTTTTTTGGAGGGAGAGCGCAATCAGGGGAGGGGCAGAGAGAAAAGGCCAGAGGATCTGAAGCAAGCTCTGTGCTGACAGGCTGACAGCAGCACACCCCATGTGGGACTTGAACTCCAGAACCGTGAGATCATGACCTGAGTGGAAGGTGGACGCTCCACCAACTGAGCCACCCAGGCGCACCAAAACCTAATTTTTAAAATAAATCTAGAGAAAAGTTTATTTCTCAGACTCTTAAGAAATGGGACCACTGAAAACATGTAAAGGTTATTTCCTAGAGAGGGAGTGGGAGAGAGAAAAATGAGAAAATAAAGGTTGTCCATTATTAATTTCCCATTTGCGTCAGGAAAAATGTTTGCAGGCAAATTTGCTTGTATCCTAAACTGAATATTTTTCTCATCCAGATTGCAATAGTCTTTTTTTTTTCAAATTATGTTTCCTTCTTATCAAAAAGCTTTCTTGAAGTCAATCAAGGTGGGAGGCCAGAAAGTTGATAAGGAGGTCATTACAACAACTCATGGAAGATATAAAACAATCCATTTCAAAGAGTGGGGACTATTTCCTATCAACATTTGCAATATGAGTGATTATTTGGCAATTCCTCTTCCCCTTTTCCTCTCTTCTTATCCCCCATATGCTCCGTAGTAGAAAACTTTGACCTTGCTAAGAGAAATAATAACATAACACATCTGCACCATCCGTGTGATTAATACCGCCCTCTGAAAGGAGCACCTCAACTGGCAAAATACAACTAAAATGCATGAACACACCGAGGAACTCTTTGCCTTGTTCACCTTCTTTCTAAATAATTCATCAGTTTAATGATAATGACATTCAAATATCATAATTACAGCCGACTCTTTAAAAAACATCAATTCCGGGGCCAAAAAAGGAGTAACCTGCCCCCACTTCTTTTCTCACCATTAGCTGTTAATGCCAAAATATGATCTTTATTCATTTCACTGACATAATATAAAACCAATGTAGATTTCCCATTTTTCATAAAATTTTCATCTGCACTATTAGTGTCACTGATAGCAGACTGCAAAGTGTTGTTAAGCTACAAGATGGAAGACACTGCGAAAACCTCAGCATGTTAAGAAGCCATAAAATTTTATTCAGTTCATTTACTGCTACAGTCCAGTAACCCTGTAGTAAGAGTGTGCTATTTTTATTGTGTATTTATTTAAAGGTTGAATATTTTGTTCCCTGGACTAGACATCTAACCGAGTTAATCAGGACTCCTCATACGCTGCGTTGTATTCTACTTTGGGGTTTATCATCTCCTTCAAAGTGTTTTTGTATTTTTGGTAGTTGGGGAAGAGATGACAACAGAATATTGCGAACAAGCTTAGCTATGGATAGGGGGTCACATTTGTGCTCAGAATTCAACCACCAGTGTATGGGCTTCATGTGATGCTTAGGAGAAAGATTTGCTTTGCCCTCTTTTTTCCATCTTCGGTCTCTTCCCAAGCAAATCTCGGGGCAGACTGCAGTGAAGCACAATGTAATAGGCCTTGTGCTGGTTGGTCTGGCAGGTGGCCAGAGTGCTTGACTGCTCACACAATCTTGCAGAAGTCAGCCACATTTTGCATTTATTGTTTTGCTAGGATGTCTCAGCAGTTTGACATAAATAGGTAAGATCTTTTTTGAATAGTGTGGTGCAGAACCTGTTTTAGGTCTACTCATTAAACCATAGCCATCTAGAGCCGGCTTGTCTGTATTCATATCAAGTTATATCATATCATATCGTCATATCATATCATATAATCATTATGTGAAAGTTGCAGCATGAAGACACAGGGTGCTCTGTGTATCAGTTTTGCCAATATATGGGATGTATTTCAATATCCCAGACTTCTCTGACCACAAACAATGACAGCTACACCAGCGATAATTCCACTATGAAAACAAAATTGTCAAGACAGAAAGGAGTGTAAAAGGGGCAGTTGTTCCTACCGGTCTCTCCCTTAGGGCCGGGGTGTTGGTTGCACTAGGCTTAGCCAACTCCCAGGAAACCCATTACTGTGCAGATTCACTTAGGCCCCAGGAGTACCTGTTTCCTACTCAGTCCCAATTAAAGGCCACATGGAAACTCCAGGTGCAGTAAATAGATAAACTAGCAACAAAAACTACAATAGCAAACAGGCCAGACAAATGATCTACAACATCCATAATACATTCTCGCTGTGTCTGTGACTTGTTAGGAACCTAGAAGACAAGCCTGTCCTTACTTGGTCCCCTCATCTATAATACAGGCTGATAAGGGAACCTATGCCAGTTGCAGTGTTTTCTCTTGAAAGTGCAAAATATGGGATTGATAAAAGCAAAGTGTGCATTTTTAAAGGCACATGAGAGAGAGATTTAAATCACCTGAGATAGTCTGTATTTATTCATTCCAAAGAGGTACAAAGGCTCTGTCTGGGTAGCATTAAAGAGTAAAGGTTCAAAAGGAATATGTGAGAGTCCCCTGGAGACTGGAAACATAAGAATGCATTAAAATGAGAAGGAGAGAGTGTCCCAAAATAGCCAAATAATGACTATTCGTAGTTACTATCTTGTTAGCATTGATTGTGGAATATTTGAGGGCCTGGGAGAATCAATGTATATGGTAAACAATCACCTCCTAAACTGAAATGTCAGAGATACGATACAGAATAATGAATATAAAATCTAGACAAAACTAATGACCAAACAAGATAAACAAATTAAAGCAGATAAGCCACGAAGGGTGAGTGACTAACGATTCAGTTAGGCATAATCCCAGTGAAAATCTGTCCATTTGAACAGCCTTTGCCGCATCATATCAACACAGGCTGACAGCTGAGCCCCGCATGCCTCCCTTTAGCTTCTGAGGTATGAAATCTGGGCTATGGATGTGAGATGCAGGAGCCAGGTATTCAGGCAGTGGTGGGAAAAACCATTTCCAGATTCTACAATTTCATGATCATCCATCTATCATTCTGAGAGACAAAAGGTTATGTTTTTCTCCTACTATGCACCTGGTGTAGAGGTCTTGCACTCAGACTCCCCCTAAAAATGATTTCCAAACTGTTGTTTTTTCTTTTTCTTTACCCTTTTTGGTTTGTTGTTTTTGGCTGGCTTTAACATTTTTTAAAGGGTGCTAGAAGCCTTACATGATATTTCTCAATTCTGTTTCTTTGTGCACCTTGCCATTATGCTATTCTGAATTGATCTGTGAACCTTTCCTTATAGCTATATGAGTCAGTAGAGATGAACCTTTCCTTATAGCTATATGAGTCAGTAGAGATGGGCTGTGGATGAATCTCACTGGACATGGGTCAACATTGTTTTGAAATAAAAGGAGCCAGCATGGTTTTTTGGTATACCCCATCACAGGAAAGGCAGGGCTTCCACACTTCAGTCATTTAGCAACCCCTTATATCTCAAAAGAGCATTATTAGACAAAACTGAGATGTTGACACAGTCTGGTCTCCACAGTATCTTCCCACCTCCCCTCCCTTCCTCTGTGGGTGTCTTGGTGACTTGTGTTCTCAACCTGTAACTTCCACTATTTTCCTCCCCACCCCATGCCTTTCTTCATTGTCATAACCATCCCAAAACTGACCTGTTGAGGGTCTCATTTCATAAGAAATTTCCTTGAAATAGGTGTTGTCACAGTGGAAAAGGTCTCACATTAATTGAAAAATGTGTGGATAATGACGTGAGACCATTTCTCTTCTTAAGGATATTGTTTTTAAACAAGATTCTCTCCCTTATACGGATACAGATATAAGCAAATTATATATACATGAATATATATCTTAGATTTATATATAAACAAATTTGTATTTAATGGTGGAAATTTCAGATACAGTGGTATGCAAGCAGGAGGAAGCTATTTTTTTTTTAATTTAATGTTTATTTTATTTTTGAGAGAGAGAATGAATGGGGAAGGGGCAGAGAGAGAGGGAGACACAGGATCTGAAGCAGGCTGCAAGCTCTGAGCTGTCAGCACAGAGCCCCACGCGGGACTCAAACTCACGAACCATGAGATCATGACTTGAGCTGATGTCAGACGCTTAACTGACTGAGCCACCCAGGAACCCCATGGAAGGAATGTATTTAGATCAGAGATACTTACCTGCACACATGTGGGGAAATATCTACTCTGGCTACAAATAGGACTTGTCCAACATGATGTTCTGTGAACTTTTATTCTCACCTTTTTTTTTTAATAACCTAGGAGTTACAAAGGAGTAAGAATTTTACTTAGTAGCCTCAGCAGCAGGAAACTTTAAATTATAAAATTTAGACAGTAAATAAATATATCATTTATAATTTTTTAGTTTGACATTGTTCTAGCAATTTCATAATCAGATATGATTTGAAATCTTTCATATTTGGCTGTGAAATAGAGAGATAACTATCCTCTATCTCGTTACTTATGTGCATCTGCTGGGTGTTATATATATGATGTGGATCGTCTAATTAGAAAAGGAGATACAGGGGCGCCTTGGTGGCTCAGTTGGTTGAGTGTCCAGCTTCGGCTCAGATCATGATCTCATGGCTGATGGGTTCGAGTCCCACATTGAGCTCTGTGCTAACAGCTCAGAGCCTGGAGCCTGCTTCAGATCTATGTCTCCCTCTCTGCCCCTCCCTCACTTGTGCTCTGTCTCGTCTCTTTCGCTCTCTCAAAAGTAAATAAGCATTAAAAAAATTTTTTAAAGAAAAGGAGGTGCAAAATTTGTCCCTCACTTTACTCAAAGTGATCAATGACATTACCTTGGTCCTAGGAGGCATTCAGGTCAGCCTCAACTTGTCGGCCATCACTATGCATAAGAAAATTAGCATACAATTTCTTTTTACAAGTCCAAGTGGCATCTGTGCCACTAATAAGTCTGCTGTACCTACATTAACACGTTGGGCCAAGTAGAAAAGTTAATACAGAAACTTAAGGAGCAAGTCACCTGGCTTTCTAAGGTAGACTCTAATGGCCTGATCTGTGTTTAATTGGTTGGGAATAAGAACTTGGAGATATGGTTCAGGGTCAAATATTGCAGACTGACACCATCGTCCTGCCTGGGATCCTGTTGGATTCCTGAATTAAATGCTGTATGACATGAACTGAGCTGATTTGGCCCCAGCCTCTGTCAGATTATTCAAAGTGGTCAATGGAGTGGCCTTCTGATGGAAAGATTTTCCAAAAGCCAAGATGATATAAAAATAAGGGGTACCTATTTAGGGGAGACTTATTTGCTTACATATTTATCTCACATATTTCTGCATGTGTAATGAGCAAACACACTGAGTGCCTCTGTTCTGGATTATCTTTTCAAGGATGTCTGTATAGTGAACTATTTTGGAAGACAGAGGTGGTATCTCCCTCCAGAACAAAGAACAAGTCTTCTTATTGCCTTGGAAGACAGAGATAGTGTTTCCTTCCAAAGCAAAGTGCAGTCATGCTTCCTGCCCAGTATAATAAAGATAATGTCTCCCTCTGGGGATAAGGGCAGACTTGCTTAATGTCCATTATAAAAGACTTGGCTTCTGTAAGCTAAGGGTTTTCCTCCAAAAATGTGACCCACTCCATGTATAGAGGTCACCAGTCCTCTTTACATCATCCTTTGGGAACTGAGTCTTAAGGAACCATCACAAGAGTTGTTGATATTTTCATTGCTGCTATTTCTGTGAGCAGTAAAATCTTTTGTCTCTGACTCAGGAGTGACATGTCTTCTGCCCATATCTATAAAGGTACGGCAGGCTAACTTGTTAGCTTGCAAATCGGGTAAAATCACATCTCTCTCAGAGTGCCTGACAGTCTCTGATGGAATAGCACAGGACTGTCTTCTTCCAGAAAAGCACAGTCATTTTGAGGATCAATTATTAGTATTTCTTATAAGCTGTGGCTTCTATACATGCAACCAAGGGGATTCAATATAGATACAATCTTAGAGACCATCCCCCATTCTACAAATAAGAACAATTGAGGCTCAGGCTTATTTACCTAAAACATTTATTTAGTGGCAGAATTTGAGCAGGTGCTCAAATTTTCTTACTTCCTGTTTGATACTCTTCCCAGCGTATTTCATTAACTATAACAAAACTAAAACTCTAAAGTCTACTTTAGTCTCAGATATCTGATAAATTTTTAATGAATACAGTGTAAAAATGGTGAACGAATATTGCCCATCCCATAACGTGAGAAAGCAATGGGCTCACTTACATCTTAGGTTGGCATGGGCCTTGCGCTGGATCTAGCAGTGATTTTCAGATCTTGGATGAAAACACTTTTGACAAGGCACATTTTCCTCTTGGCTAGCTACAGCAACATTTGCAAATGCTCTGAAGTATTTGTTGGCCCTTAAATATGTCATGTGCATGGACAACAGGAATTAGCACTTTCTGTATTCATCCAAAATATAGGATTAGTTTCAGCCATCTTTTATACTCTTGGGGAAATCTTCCTTGAAGTGACAATAATTTAACCTCATTTTTCATTTTCTTTTGAGCCTCTACACTCTTATCTCTGAAAGCCAATAGCTTATGTTATGTTTTCTTCTCTTGGTTACAGCACTCTTCAGAGTAGGCTATCTCATGTATGTATGTGCAACAACCTCCAAATCTCAGAGTCTTAAAACAAATTTTATTTCTTGCTCATTTTACATTTCCACCACAAGGTCTTCGGGAGGTTTTGTCCTGCTTTATCCTCACTCTGAGACCCATGCTGACTGAGCATCCACCACCCTGAACATCGTAAACGCTCCTGGCATCAGCTCTTGAAACATTTGTCTTGAAGTAATATTGCCACAGCTCGTATTTTACCTGCCAAAGCCTGTTCCATGGTCACACCCAACTTAAAGGGAAAGGGCAGCCCAATACTGCCATGTGCCAGGAAGAAGCAGAACCATGTGGCAAGCAGCCTTAGTGACAACCACACTTTAATTGACTTTGACCCCCAGTGTTTGTTTAAAGTTTGGACTGAATGCCCCGTCTCCTTCCTTAGCTTCAACTCCTATTTGGGCTATTCTTATGATTTATGTTAATGACCTTTTCCTTGCTGGAAAATGTTTCCATGTAATTGCAATAAGGAATTATTGCATGATGCTGTTATGTAAGAGAAGTCTGGGTAAAGATTTTTTAAAACAGTGAAGTCAGAGGTGAAAGGAAAATTAGAAAGAGGACTGCAGAAAAGCAAAGGGAAAGGGTGATAGTAAAGAAGACATAGAGAAAAAAGGAATTAGAAAGAGGAAAGGGAATGAAAAGAAGGAAAAGGAAAGAAAGAGAAAAGGCTTTGAGAAGAGGAAATGTTGAAAGGAAAGAAAGCCAGTGGGAAATGAATACTGAGAGCAAAACTTGCACATTTCAACATGCTTAGAACTCCCTGGGAAAAAAAGGTATGAAAACCTATAAGACATTATTTAAATCTTATGATGTTGTGCCCCAGGGCTGAAACCAAGTCCTGGGCTCATCATCTCCAGTTCCCTGCTGACTTAAAGAGAAAAAAATATTTTTTAAAGTGGCAATAGAACAAAAGTTCTGAATCTCAAAGCAACTAATGAAAACACACACATAAACTCTTCAGATTTCTCCTCTTCCCTAGGGCTCATTTTTTCTTAGAAGGAAAAAAATGTGAGAACCCAGCTGAGATCTGAATTTTCTCCCCAACTCTACAGAAAAAGAGGTAGAACATTGCTGGCCCCAAACTTCAAATACCAGGAGACCAAAATGACACTTCAATAAGAGGAAGAATTCTTGAATATATTTTTTTGGTTGCAGGGTTTTCTTCTCTGTTCATAAGCTCTTTATCCCTCTGATGGGTAGCTTTTTACATGTGTGTGTGTGTGTGTGAGAGAGAGAGAGAGACAGAGAGAGAGAAAGAGAGGAGAGACAGAGACAGACAGACAGAGAAAGAGAGAAACTGAGGAAAATAGTGGGGTCTGGAGCCTGCTCAGAGAAACCAAAACCAACTAAGCCATAGTGGGTGTACACCATGGAATCAGCACTGTCACAAACACAAATCAGGATGGTTCATTTGTTTTCCAGAGAGTTAGTTGCTGTATTATCAGCACACCCCTGGAAGAGACAGACTATAAGATAAAAAGAAAGAAGTTTTAAAAAAGAGCATATCTGAAGAAAGAGAAAAGAGGGAGAGGAAATCTAAGGAGGAAAAAGAGAAATGAGTAGATTTAGATTTGGAAGAAGAATTTAAAAGTTGAGATTTCCTAAATTCTACCCCATTTAAGCCTTTCTTTTTGTAAGTAAAGAGTTTTTGTTTGGTCTGAAAGTTTCGGATTCTTCATATTTTTTTAACCTGTAAATCAAAATAAATAAATAAAAACATGCCTTCATGAGAAGCAGACCCAGCCTTCTGCTACTCCAGTGAGTCTCCAAGGGTGATAATTAGGCAAATCCTCTCTGCTCTGGATACATGTTCCTGGCCTGAGTTTTGGAAGCATTACTTTTTTCCACCTGAAAGACAAGCAGATTGCCCACTCAGTCTGCTTTCAGAAACAGTGGAGCACGAATTCAGTGATGTTCATAAAGCCCCATGGAAGTTTCTATTCTTTAAGGATTTGATCTCTGTATTTAAAATGCAAAATCTCTGACTCATTAACACTTTAAACATTTACATCTAAGTTTGAATAATCAGCTGATTTTTCTTTTTAGATGGGGAAGAAAGATGATGGAAACATCCAAGCGCGAAATGTGCTCCTTTTATTTTCTTTCCCTTCTTATCCCATTCAGATACCCCTGCTTATAAATATCAAGGGATAACAAAAGAGGAAATACATACAAACCTATAGGAAGGGGTTCGTTTTAGTATTCAAATTAAAAGAGTGAAAAAGAAATTGTAGGTTCCTGCTTTGTTTTGTTCTATTTTGTTTTTTCTTCAAACAGGCTGGGGAAATTTATCAAGGCAGAGATTAGGGGTGGAGAGTAGACAGCCCTCTCAAGGATGTGTATGTTTAACCAACTCTCTCCTGATGGGGGCTCATTGAAATTCTAGTCCGCAGGTAGAAACCCCCTATATAAGAAAGAGCAGAGTGAAGAAGCCTGAAAATTCCTACAGCTGGAGCTAGAAGACTTACCGGGTTCCCAAACACCCAGGTTCTCTCTTCACAGGCATACACTCCAGGACCTAGTTGCTAAATTGGCCTGTGTTTCCAGACTAAGAGGGGAGCACAAAGGAGGCCCAGAACGCTGTAGCTGGCCATTTGGATAGAACAAACGGATCAGCACCCGTGACCATGGACTCAAATGAGAGGATATCAGGTCTTCAAACCAGAGAAAGCTCCTCTCTGGTTCTAAGATTCCTCCCTTACAAAATGAGCTGACCCCAAATCTCAGTTTAGCCCTCCTGTTTAAATTTGGGTATTACTCCCAAAATGTCTGGGGTAAGAGCCACAGCTTTTGGGTTGCAGTAACTTAGAATCACTTAGAACCTTAAAGGGCCAATTTCTTTGCTTATAGGCTGGGTAGGTAAGAATCAGACCAAGACAAAAACAAACAAACAAAAAAGGATAGATTTTATATCTTGCTCTCTTCACCTATATCAATGTTTAATGACTTGCATATACTTTTTTACAGTTTCTTTCCTGTTTTATTTTTACTGCAGAAGCATAGTGCTCATGCTTTCTTTGTAATTGTTTGGAGAGGTGCAGGGAATTCGCTATATACATGGTTTCGTTTTGTCTTGTTTTTTTGGTGAGTGTATTTGGAGGAGGTGGTAACTCACCAGCAAAGCCTAGTATAATAGCGGACTATAATAATACTAAGCAATCGAACCTGAACCTTTGCTCCTGGCATGCTATTTGGATTGCTTTGGTAGTCTCTTGATAATTGGAGCTGCCGCCCTCTACATCTCCACCTCCCCCCACCCCCCAACACACACACCCTTCCAGTCTCGCCTTTTATCACCTCCTTCCATTTGGACGCATGCTCGCAGACATGTTTTCTTCTCTCAGTCCTTTGCAAAGGCCTCCTTCCGCCCCCATTCCATAATCAAAGCCCTTGTTCCCAACTATTCTATGTTTCCCCTGAAACTTCCTGGAGTACAATTCTCTCCTTAGAACTAATTGGCTATCTGTATATCCTGCCTTGAACTACAATTTAATTCTGTCTCTAGGTACGTCTGTTCTCCTTACTTACCAATTTATATTATGAGGACCTTAGAAACGTACAGCACATCTTCATCTTTGGTTCTTAGCACAGCTCTGTGTATATAGGTGGTTTGTAAGGAGCATTTGACGAAAGAATGAAGGAAAGAATCAATTCATCTCTCAGATGATTGAGTCTTGAGTGGCAGAGGGTTACTATTTCAATGATATGATTATTGTCTTTCCCACAGTCTTTTGTGGAGAGAGTATACAATCTCCGTGTGGTTGGGGAAGTATTTCTCCCACGTGATTACTTACTTTGAGTGGATTTTACATCAGTTCTTTAGGTTTTCTGCTCAGATTAGAGCAAATTCAATTGGCACCTTGATTTACACATCTATTATGCTCTTCTTTAGTGCTGGATATTCTGTATACAAAGAAGAGTGTGAAAAATCTATGCCCTCAACAAAGTCATGTTGTCATGTGGAGGATAGGAAATAAATTATTGCAGTAGGACAAACAGGCATGTAAACAAGCTGTTGGGAGCAGAAACAGGGCACTCTTTAGGGTATGATTTAGAAAGGGAGAGACTCAGAGATGAAGGGATAATTATTTTACATTCTTTCCTTACATGTAAATGACCTAAATATATAATAAACATATTACTTAATGAAGGAGCTAAAATTCTGTAGTCTTGACTGGTGGTTACATAACTTTCATTTTCAAATATGTAGCCCAATGTGTGAAAGTGAAAGTAGGAGTACCCTGATTAGGAGGAAGGGACTTATTCCCCCTTCCTTCCTCTTTTTAGCCTTGACCCTGGAAAAGGATCTAGAAACACACTTTAAAAACCATTCATAGGGACGCCTGGGCGGCTCGGTCGGTTGGGCATCTGAATTCGGCTCAGGTCATGATCTCATGGTCTGTGAGTTCCAGCCCCGCATCCGGCTCTGTGCTGACAGCTCAGAGCCTGGAGCCCGCTTTAGATTCTGTGTCTCCCTCTCTTGCTCTGTTCCTCCCCTCTTCATGCTTTCTGTCTCTCTCTCAAGAATAAATAAAACATTGAAAACAATTTTTAAACAAATAAATAATAAAAACCATTCATCAAAGACTTAAGAATAGACATTTAAAATTCTATTAAATCATAAAGACTGACTAGTTGAAATTAGAGCATGTCCATGTAATAATGAAATATATCACTTGAAAAATAAAATCCTCCTCTCAGTTATTATGAATTTAGAAAATTAATAAAATATATGGAGAAAATCTCTTTGATCATTAGGAAATAGAGGGATGAATCTCATAATCCCAAGAGATGATATAAAGTAAATAGTGAGTGTATAATTACTTTGTATAAGGTATTTGCAGATAATAATAGTAAAATGGATCATCAAGGAACAGCTCCATAATAACAGTCCTCCAAACATTGAATCTGATGCCAAGAATAACAATCATTTTCCGAAACATGGGTATGACAGAGTCATAGTCCACGACTCAATGAACCATGTGGCCAACTTAGACACATTTTCTATGTTTCTGATTGCTTGGAAATTGAGAAATTAATATTACCATGGGTAAAAACATGGTCACAGTTTTTTACCCAAAATGGATATTTTCCTTTTCTGCATGACATGAATTTTAAATGAAGTTGCCTTTTCCTGTTGAACAGAGTCAATCAGAATATGTGCATGTGTAAGTCACACATTAGTTTCAGTTCTTGTCCTCCCAAATCCCCTCTGGGTCCTTTTCCAAGTCCCAGTTGTATTGGGTGTGTGCACAGTTCATGAGGTTCTAAAGAAATGAGAGTTAGCTGTGTCTTTTCTTGAAACTGAAATTAGTTATATCCATCAGAAGGTAGTGTGTGTTTGAGATTTTGCCCCATTATCCTGTGATTAATAACTCATGGAAAAAGCATCAAGATCTCAGTCTGAAACTGAAAATTACTAGAACAACTGCCTGTTTTATATTCTCCTGTCGTGTGGGGTTAAAAACAATAACAACCTATATGGACTCTTGAAAAAAGAAACGGAATAACTGAGAAGAGCATTGTTCTCTGTAGTACAAAGAGCCCAAAGGCTTGGGAAGTGAAAGGACTTAGACTTTTTTTTCTGTTTTGTTTGTTTTTGTGTTTTTCCCTTTGGGCCATCTGCAAGTGAACCAGTCTAAATTGGTTTAATCAATCAATAGGAATTTGCAATTCTATACTAAGTGCAATGAGAGATAGGAAAAGACTGTAAAATTCGAAGAGGTATTCTGTGAAATTGAGGCATACAAGAGGCAGGCTCCAACTGATCCTTTGATCCAGCCCTTAGACATTTCCTGAAGGGCTGAATACCAGACATGTCCCCCTTTCCAATACTCCTCCAACATTAACTACCAGAGAGGAAAGATTATACTCCTAGTTAGTAATTATATTATGGATCTTTAAAATTATAGGGCTAAGCAATAAAGGTCCATGAGTCATCTATAATATGAAAAAAAAAAAAAAGCTTTTTTTTTCAGTAACTGAGGAAAAGCTGCTCAAATGTCATGTTTCTTTGCCTTGTGTAAAATAACATCAACTCACTGGTATAGGAGAGGAAAAATGTTTTCTCTACCCTTCTAGGTTCTTTTGGCTATTCAATTAATTAAGTTGACATGAGACATATTAACAGGAGAAAAACAAATTTAATCACATATATACAGGAGCCCCATCAGAAAATGTGAGTCCCAAAGACAAGTGGGTTCAGTTGAGGCTGAGCTAAGGAGTGGAATAGTGGCCTAGGGCTTTAAAGGGGAGGAAGGCAATTCAATACAGACCAATTCACAGGGCAATAAAAAGAACAAATGTTTGATAATTAGATGTTTGCCCTGCCATATCGATGGGTCACTCAGAGATAAAATTTATCTCTGATAATAGCTCTTATTCTGGGAAAGACCCCCAGTTTAGATTCTTTAGGTAGTTAAGGGAGGGGCAGAAGTCTCCCTTGAGCCTGCAGAGACTCAATTGTTTTCAGTTCAAAATAGTCCACATAACAAAGTGGCACGTTTTTTGCAGAGACCTGTTCCAAACCCCTTCAGTAAGATACGGCCTTGAACTGGATAATAACATTTCAATTTAAAAAGGTCATCTTATCCCAGCAAGTATGTGAACTCCACCAGAGGCAGGACAATGCCTTCCACTTTGGATTTCCCACTGTCCTAGGCACAGTGTTTTTGTTTTTGTTTTTGTTTTTGTTTTTGTTTTTGTTTTTGTTTTCAGAGAAAGTCAATGTCAAATGCCTGTGAGAGTTTTACAGAGAAAAACTGAAAGGGTGAAATAGGGTCTGGAAATTAGAATAAAACACCCAACTAAGCCCACATGTATTGTGTACTTTCATTATCAACGATTGCTTTAGACTCTGTGGGCCACTTTTATCTGAAAAAGAGGTGGTGAAAGCAGTGTTTTTATATTCCCTCCAATACATGTTTACTTGAAAAATTCTTTTAAAAATTAGACTTAAAAGGGCACCTGGGTGGCTCAGTCATTTAAGCATATGACTTCAGCTCAGGTCATGATCTCCTGTTGGTGGGTTCAAGCCCCACATTGGGCTCTCTTTTGTCAGCGCAGAGCCTGCTTCAGATTCTCTGTCTCCCTCCATCTCTGTCCCTCCCCTGCTCATGTGCTCTGTCTCTCCTCTCTCAAAAACAAACAGACATTTAAAAAATTAGCCTGAAATAAAAATCCATGTTTTGAAAGTTTAAGAATTTTAGTAATCAAACCATTTTTATCTGGACTTTCAGACCAAAAACCTTTGAAGAGCTACCTCGGTACATTGTGTATTGTAGACATTGATTTTGTTAATTTCCTCCTTTGGAACAGACCTGGTTGCTTTATTGTTGTTGTCTTTTTATTTTATTATTCTATTATTGGCTAAATCATCAGAGAAATTCTGTGAGTGCATGAGAGAACTAAAGATGTATTCAGTTTAATCAAAGTCTAAATAGCTTGGAAGTCTATGAAAATACATACATACATACACACACACACACACTTAAGATTTTATGTAGAATTATTCATTTATGCAGGATGCCTTGTGAGGTATCTTTGAGTAGTGAAAAGAGGAACCAACCTTTGGAAGTTCTATTGTCTCATTCCAGTGCTTATATTCACTGGTCTTGTGACCTTAGACAACATCTCTCTCTGGGATCCTCATCTATATATTAGGAGAGATAGGAGACCAGTGGGCTACATAGCTAATCATACCCACACCATTTTTTAGTGTAAGTGTATATATACCTATATGAATGATACAGGTTTCTGAAATCAGACTTATGGAGAACAGATTTTGACTGAATATACTATTGTTACCTGACTTTAATGCAGAATCTTAGCTTTGCTACTTATTTTCATATCGCTTCCTTCAAAACTAGAAAAATAACCTTTTTTTTCCCTTTGACTCTTGGCATGACTGCTGGCGACAACCCATGGCTGAAGTGCTTGAGTAAATAGAGAATAGGAGATTTCTTAAACAAGTGAATTATTTAAATCTGCATATGCAATAAGACTTGTTAGGCAAAATTTCTGCTCAGTAAGACCCCCAGGCTCTTAAGAAGATATTTGATATGTAATTTCCTAAACTGCTTACTGTAGTTTTTGCATCTTATTGTTTATTTTGCACGAAATTGTATTGTCAGTAGGAAGGTTCCCAGAGAGAGTTTTGATTGAAATATGCTTGGATGAGCATTAGGCTTTATTTTTGTGTGTGTGTGCACGTAATAATATTAAATCTTCAAGTTATTGCAAGTTGGATATTTGCCAAGATTTGAATCAAAATGGTTCCTTTTCTTTGTGTTTTCATTATGTTAGTTCCTATAAATAATGCACATTTTCTCCTTAGTTAAGCAAAAAAGATGTAAGAGGAAATGAAATGTATTTAATTAGTAAGCACAAACATTTCTAACACATACCTGCTCTGTATCTGAGGTAAGCAAGTGTCCCCTAATTTCCTTTGTCCTTACAGCTTCAGCCTCGTTTGTCTCTGACTTTACCTTTCAAGTCTATGGCTTCTGGCCTCAAAGTCAACTCACTTTGGGTTGTATAAGCAAAAGAGAGCCCATGTATATAGACCGCATGTATTCGAGTCAATAGGTTAGCAGGTACCAAGCATGGGCAAGGCGTCCAGAACTGTCTTTGTCACCATAATGAAGCCAAAAGACATATGACTCTTCTCTTCCTGTTATAGTGAGTAGAAAAGGTTTTCACATGTGAGACCAGTTTTCGAATACAACTGGCCAATAACAGTTATAAAACCAATCATACATAAGGTGAGAGATCAACTAGACAACTGGCAATACACACTCATAAACACACACACACACACACACACACACACACACAAGCACACAGAATATGCTTCTAAAACATAAGAACTCATTTACGCAAAATGAAATATTTCAAATATCCTGAATTTTTCTTCTCAACTTTTTTTCTCCTCTCTTCTTTGATGTATAACCTTTCTCTCTATATCTCTGTCTCTGTTTCTTTGTGCTTTTCTCTTGGTCTCTTCTTTTTCTTCACTTAAGATATTTTTCAAAAGCCACAGTTTCTTAAGATTGCAACTAGTCTGGTGACTTTTTCTACCCAGTTTCTTGATAAGAACTAAAAGTTAGATGATTTCTTGTGTATCCTACAAAAAGCTAATATGTTTAAAAAATAAAAATAAATAAATAAAAAGCCCCTGGTGAGATTAATGTTCCAGCAGGCCTTGAACTTGCCTTAAAACTTGGAGCCTACTGTTCCAAGTTTGCATGGAAAGTACCAGGAAGAGGAGAGAGTAAAGGAGTTTAATTTCAAGTCAAGCTCAGTTTTAGTATTTTCAGCTTCTCTGTTCTGTGGTAGTTTCTCTATATGTCTCCCTTTTATTCTATAATCCATAGCTCATAGCAAAAAGTGTACGCACTTAACTAGTCTGTGATTTGTCAGGTTTCTTGGTCTTGATCCAACCCGCCCCTACAATAGAATATACATTCTTTGGGAAAGGGAAGAACTGTGACCCATTTGGGTAATGACTAGGCCACATTTAGGAGCCTACTAAAAACTCATATTATCTGAGTGATTGAGTTGTTAGTTCGCTAATGTCCTAATTATGAAGGTTTTTATGATACAAGTAATATAGGAACAAATATACTAAGCCAGAGATGCTTCATACTGTGCTCTAGAGTCCTAAATAGACAACTAATTTCTGAAGGAAAAGGAAGCTCCCTTTTCCCTCCCCCTCTCTGTTCTTTTTCCATATTTGTCACATGATGGCTTCTTTGCTCCTCCACCAGGAAGAAATGAAAAGTGATAACTGTCTTCATTTCATCATGGACCTCCAAGCCCCTCACGGTTGCATCTCCTTTCTGGGAGTAGGTTGGTTTTCTAGATGACTTTCAGTAAGAAAAAGATACTTAAACAGAAAACTGTTTCTACTCTGGAGGGACTGGAGACTTTTAAAAATCATTTGAAGCAAAGTATATGACTCAGTTTGTTGTTGGGATGAAATTACTAATGCACAGAATGAACTGTGACTTAAATTGAATATTGCGCTGATTAGGTTTATGTTTGGGCCGTTCTTGATAAGGCTCTTCTCCATTACCCTGGTAATTGAACGCTGGCTCCAGTAATAAAGATGCAAGTTTGGGGGCGCCTGGTGGCTCAGTCTGTTGAGCGTCTGACTTTGGCTCAGGTCATGATTTCACAGTTTGTGAGTTCGAGCCCCTCATTGGGCTCTGTGCTGACAGCTCAGAGCCTAGAGCCTGCTTTGGATTCTGTGTCTCTCTCTTTCTGCTCCTCCATTGCTGACACTTTCTCTCTCTATATATATATTAAAAATAAATAAAACATTTAAAAAATTTAAGATGCAAGTCTGTTGTTATCCAACAAGAAGCTAGGAGGAAATTAAGTGCTTGGCAAAAATGATGTACCTTAGAAACTCCAGGTCTTACATCTTGGGGGTCAGCCTGATTTCTCAGGCGTGGGAATCCACGGTAACTTCTTATGTGTTTTACTTCCAGGGTGAGTTTTAAGACTGCTCGAGTGAGCTGTTCCAATGTTCTCATCTCCTGATCCCTCATTACTTTGAGCCAAAGATTTATTGTTCGGTACTTTGGAGGGTGTTGCTTGTATGCAATTATGCTGGCTTAATTGTAGTTCATTCTTCCCCATATATTGTTGTGTGACCTCGTGCTCACTTTATTGTGGGCTCTTGCTGTCAGGCCTAATCCCTGGAAAGATGTAAGTACATCAGAATTCATTACAAAAAGAAAGGAAAACACAAGTTGGGGTGGAAGAAAGCTCGCAAACGGGGAGGCAGCTTAACCTGCTGCTACTGCCTTTACAGACAGAAAAATAAAAACCCTGGGTAAAATGGTCCCCAGTGCAGCCCTAATCCAGGTCTGTGACCCAGTAGTCACCAGTGTAAAGTTCGATCATGGAAAAGACTGAAGTTAAGCTAGAACTAAGCTAGAAAAAATGGTAATGCTTGTGTCTTCCTGCAGTCTCTCATCCTTTTCTGCTCTTTTGTTCCTGAACTTCCTTTCACACCATCCGCATTTGCCCTTTGTCTCATTACACCCCACCAGCTGCCACTGCCATCTCCTGGCTCTGCAAGCTTTTATTCAAGCCCTTTCTCCATGACATCAAAATCTGATTTCAGGAAAGCATCAGAAACTTGTTCACTCTTTGGTGATTACCTGAATCCACAATATAGAGTAGATCCCCAGTGGAGCTGCCAGAGGGGTCAGCGTTTCTTAAACCTGAACATGAATTAGAATCACCTAGAGGGCTTGTGGAAACGCATATTGTTGGGCTCCAATCCCAGGGTCCCTCATTCAGCATTCATGAGACAGGGATTGAGAATTTGCATTTCTACCAAATTCTGAAGCAATACTGATGCCATTGCTCTGGGGGCCACACTTTGAGAACTGCTGAACTAGTGATCTATCTGCTATCTTCAGATATTAGCCTAACCCACACACAAACTCCAGTGGGAGCACAGTGACCTCATAGAAGAGCTTCTGTCAAGCCTGGTTTTCCCTGGCTCCCTTGCTTACAGTAAAGTTGTGAGCTTGGCAGGTGGGAGGATGCTCTCTGATAACGTAATTCACAACCTTGAACTGACTTCAAAATTTTTTCTAATGTTTATTTATTCTTGAGAGAGAGACAGAGACAGAGAGAGAAAGAGCGTGAGCAGGGGAGGGGGCGAGAGAGAGAGACAGAGACAGAATCTGAAGCAGGCTCCAGGCTCTGAGCTGTCAGCACAGAGCCCGACGGGGGCCTCGAACTCATGAACTGTGAGATGGTGACCTGAACTGAAGCTGGACGCTTAACCGACCGAGCCACCCAGGCACACTGAACTGACTTCTAGAAGTTTCCTGCTCTTCCTGGAAATATGTGTGTCTCCAAAAGAAGTGACAGCACTGGGTCCTGATATAGGAAAAGAATGAATGGCTTGGGGTACAATTTAGTGACAGAAGAAGATGTGAGATATTTCTAGGCAGAGAAGACCTGACAGACGCCCTTCCCATCCTGACCTTGAGCTGCCGTATAGCAACACCTGGACTTTTGAGGCTCTTATAACCCACTGCCCTATCACAGAGGAGAATAGACACACACCTCCATGCTCCAGGAAAGGACTGGGGTATCTTGGGAAATTGTGCTGTTTAAAGTGTTACGTGATTGTCTCCCAGATAGATAGATAATACTTTTTTAAAAAAATACAACTAATGTTTTGAATTTTTTACCACTGCATTCCATAGTGTGTTTTCCTACTGGCAATCTCTTATAGTTTTGAAGCTTAGATTTACTCCTTTAACCTATGTGGATGTGTTCTTTCTGCATTTGCATGACTAAGTGGCTTCCCTGACTCCTCAAGCTTTTGTGTGTATCTGTACTTACCTTCTCCCTTCAGGGTTAATGTTTGCACCGTTTCTTCCATCATTTTGGGTATAGTCAACTTATTTTGGTCCACTGGAGTTGTCCATTTTGTTGTTAGAGTGTCAGTGTTCCTGGACATGTAATCAAGATAAAGGGAAACTGATGACATAGAGCATTGTGATCTGATTTCAGAGGAGACTGAGGCCTTGATATCTTCATCCTTCAAACTAATGTTTCTTACCTAGTATCTGGAATTTCAGTGTGCCATTCATAGCTTCTATTGGCAAATAAAAAAGAAAGACTAGCTTTTTAGTGTTTGGCATGTAGAAGGTGTTCATTACATGACTGAATAATACGTAAATGAGTGGATTTATTTATCCCAAGGCTTTCATTCAAAAGAAATTGCTTGGTGTTCTTAGACTGCTGGTACCTAAAGGGGGTTTCACTCACATGTCAATGTGATGAAGGTTCTAATAGTTGGTTTTGATATGCAATGGTTCCTTGAGGTGTATCCAAGGTAGGAGGAGTGGGAAAAGACAGGGACTCAAAAGGTACACTTTCAGATCTCAGAGTTTGCCCTCAGGCTTACCTCTCCAGTGGTCCCCAGCTGTCATGATCTTGCTCTGGTTTCTGCCTTCTCTAACTTGAACCTGAATCTATGCCAGTTAGCCCTCTAGCACCTGTATATGGTTGCTGAAAATATAATCACCAAAAACTGATTAAGTGTTAAATAGAAATTATAAATGTGAAATTTCATAGCATAGCACCTGATCCAGAAGTCAGCACTCAATACACACTTGATTCATTTGAATAAAGTCACGGCCCCCAGGGATTGTTGCAAATCCAGTTTTTCCCTGGTTTTGTGTTTGTTAATAGTCCTAGTTCCAACCTAATTTATGATCTCCTCGGAGGAAATTCCCAGGATTGCACCCAGAAATGGGATTCAGGTAAAATAGGAGGGCTGGGGAGGTGGAGGCATAAAGCTAACTTAACCACGCAGAAGGCTGTCAGACCTCACGGATTGACAAATGAAAAGCAGGTATAGATTCTGTGCTAGGCTCATTAACAGGGTGTGGGGCTGTGGGAACCCCTGCCTCAACTTCAAGAGGCTGAATAGATGACACATACCTTGTGTCATCGTTCAATACTAAAGAAAAGCTCTTTTATGCCCCTTCTTATCTCATCCCTCTGTCTGCTTCTCACCCAGTACGTCATTGTACAAGCTCAAGTCCCACTCAGACTCATTACTTTAAATATCAAGAGAGTAATTCTACTCTTCCCTTGTCTCCTGCTCTAAGGTGTCTGACTCCAATGTTTCTATACCACAACCAACTTTATTCTTCTCTCAAATGGAGCCTGCTCCTTTTCTCCTCTTTAGTTTACCAGTACCAGCTCAGGTATTCCCCCTCACATAATGTTTCACAACAGAACACATCCACTTGCATTTTATTGTTTTCTCCTTTATCTGTTAAAACTCTTTCCCAGTTAGTATGGTGTATTTTCTCTCTTTATTTCCTTCCTCATTAACTTTTTTATTCTCACCTTCATTATTGCAATCATGATTCAAACAGTGGGATAATCATTGTTTGAAATTTTAGTGGTTAGTGACATACCTGTTTTAAGGCAAGAACATCATATAATTTGAAGTGGCAATTAGGAATAATCAAGAACCACTGCCAATAACATATAAATCCTTGAAAATATTCCTAATTCCCTTCAAAACATCTGTAAAATCTCTACCTACCTTTTCATTCTCCCCTAATTAAAAAAGCTTGTCTCAGTATTAGCTTAAAATATAGACAACATATTCTTTGAATTTTAGCACTTTTTTTGTTTTATTGAATTAGTAGCATTGTAAAGGTGTTTCGTTTTATAGTATACAAATTTACTTTACAGTGTTTCATTTTGAACATATAGCCTAAGGAGTTAAATAGGCATTGGAATACTCTCCCAGAAATCTCAATCGCTATAATATTGTCCCACTGGAGAAATCTAAAAGATTTTCAAACAACTGATTTATAAAGAAATTTTTGGAAAATAATCTATTAATAGTTGGAGTCCACTGAGCAGATAAGACTACTTTTCTTGATATCTCTTTTGCCCTGAATTGATTGCTGAAAGATTTTTTTTTCTTAAAAATAAGATTATATTTTATGGTATAGATATATTAATGATTTTTGACAAGTTGAGCATTAAAAATACAATAAAAGCAAATAAATTATTGAGCATGAAATGTCTTTTGACTTCTTAGTTGCAGAAGATAAACGTATAGTTGGAAGTTCTTGTGCACCTAGAAACAGAAGAAAAATTCAGCATGAGCAATGGGTATTCAAATGCACTGAGGAAAACTGAAGGCAGGTTTTGAAACTTAATGAACAAGCTATTTCAGAATAAATAATAGGGTACCTGTGTCTTCAAATGAAGTCCTCAGAATAGCTACATAAATACTGTTCACCAAATAGTTCCCTATCACTTTGAGTTTAGATATTGCCACAAAACTTGTTTCATCTAATAAAATAAAAACATTTCTGGGTGGAAGTTTTAAGGGCTAGTAAGCAGTTCAACACATTCTCTTTTCCTCAGGTGAAGTGAATGGTAACATTTCTGCGTTGGTCCTAGAGAGGAGTATCTAACTGACCTATTTGTATGTTTTGTCAAGTAGAATATCAACTTTGGAGGTTTGCCTGTTACTGCAATGGAAACTAACCTATCTTGACTAACAAAAATGTTCACTTAGAATATAGATTTGATGGCCATATGCCAAACCTCTTGAATCAGTATCTGGATCTGGTAAAGCCTAGAATTCTCAATTTTTAGCAAAATCTACAAATGTTAGGCTTCCTACATTTTTAGAACTATTGATGTATGGAGCTGTTAGGCTTTTGCATTTTTTTTTAATCCATACAAAATGTATGTTAGGTTCAAGTGGTGAAAATCTTACATCTTCGACCCAGGACTTTGGCTTCCATCTTCAGGACAATAGAGTGACTGCATAAAATTGCATAAAAGACATTTGTGTTCATGAGGTACCGCAGAATAGAGTTTAAGTACAAAAATAAAGCAAAAAAACAAAAAAAAAAAACAAAAACAAAAAACATAATTTGAAGTTGTTGCCAAAATTCAAGGTAGAATGTCACTAGGGTAGATTTTTTTGGTTTTTTTAATGTTTATTTAGTTTTAAGAGAGAGAGTGCACATGAGAGGGGCAGAGAGAGAGGGAGACACAGATGTGAAACAGGTTTTACGCTGTCAGTGCATAGCCCGATGTGAGACTTGAAGCCACCAACCGAACTGTTAGATCATCACCTGAGCTGAAGTGGAAAGCTTAACAGACTGAGCCACCCAGGAACCTGGTTAGGATAGATGTTTTAACTCATTTCTTGATTATGAGGCTTCGAACACAGAAGAATGGCCTCATATATATGCATATATATTGGAGGGTATATGATGTGGAGGGGATAATTTACTTGGGAATTAGACTGAAAAGTTAATGTATAAGTTGGAAAAAAAACCAAAACATCTCATAAAGTGAAATCTATTATTGGAACCCAAGACCTTGGATACTCAGAAGTACTGGATTATCTTTTTTTTTTTTTAACTTTCTTTTAAGGCTGAGGATTTTATTTCGTTAGGATAATAAAGGCCAAGTTGCTGGGATAAATAAAAGTGTAGATAGATGAAAGAGAGAGAGAGAGAGGGAGGAAGGGAGGGAGATAGATAAAGGTATCTTGTTTTATATGTTTCTATACCTTGGGTTTTCCAAGTATGTAGAAGGAAATTAATGTAAATTAATTGTAAAACTAGTCATTCCACTGTATCCATAATGCACACGAAGCATAACTGTGCATAGCTTATTATAAATCTCTTCCTTCTTTCTAAACTCTCTTCCCTGATATTCTATCCAGTTTGGATGAAGCTAACTCACTCTGTATCTCATTTCTACTACCTCTTTAACATTAGCATTTAACTCAGGCTTGGCCAATTAAGGTGTTCCATTTCCTTTCCATAATGATGGGTTTAAAATGGACATAGAACCTACATGGTATCACCATGAGTCATGCTCATGACTTTACTAAAAGCCGTCAAAAGAGAGGAATCTTCTTCACTACAGTGTTGATGATGTTCCTTTCTTCCTAATGTGGTTACTTTCTTTGCTGCATTACACATTCTGTTCCACTGGAAAGGAGAGGAGAAAGAAAGGAGAGGGACGCCTGGGTGGCTCAGCCAGTTCAGCATCTGACTCTTCATTTCCTCTCAGGTCATGATCTCACACTTTGCGAGTTGGCTAGTTAGAGCCCCATGTCAGGCTCCACACTGATAGTGTAGAGCCTGCTTGGGATTCTCTCTGTCCTTCTCTCTGGCCCTCCCGCTCTATCTCTTAAAATGAACATCATAAAAATAAAATAAAATTAAAATTATAAGATAAAAATATGAAGTTTGAGAGGAAAATCCAAAACAGGGAGGACTTGCATCCTGCCTCCTATTTCAGATTGGTGGAGAGACTGATTCACACAGTGCTTCGAACCAACACTGGAACAAGATGGAACAGGAAGTAGCACAATGGAAGAACATCTCTGGCAAAAGGGAGTTGACCCAAGACTGCACGTGTTTATACCCCCAGACTCTGTATAATGTGGAGTAAACTATGGTGAGTGAGACAGCCAACAGTCTTGGGAATTGAGAGCCAACAGCCTTGGTCAAGCAGACAAGGAACATGCCAAGACCAATGAAGATAGCATGTAAACCAGCCACCACTCTCCATAAGGGTTCATGAGCTTTCCCTATAACCAGTCACCATTTAGGGTACGAGAAAATAGATGGGCCAATTTCTGAGCGGAGAGAATTGTTTGAATCTCAAATGTGATTGCGTGTTTTCTGAAACATCTTGAAATGCTCTAAAATAGTCTAGTGTAAAGTGGCAGAGACTGTGTTTTGTTTTGTTAATTGAATATAGTTGACACACAATGTTAACATTAGTTTCAGGTGTACAACATAGTGATTCAACATCTCTATACATTATGCTATGCTCACCACAAGTGTAGCCACCATCTGTCACCATACAACACTATTGTAATGTCATTGACTAAAGACTGTATTATGTTTAATAGGTGGTGGGAAGAGGCACCACCTTTAGCATTAATGGAAACTCCAGAACAAAACCAGAGCAGCTATACATGCAACATACTTTTGTTTCTTTGCATCTCTGAGAGTATGTAATGCCTAACTCCACAGATATCCTAGTATGCTAGTGACTTTCTTTGCTATCATGTAGGAATATTGTCTGAGAATGAAGAACACAGAGAGGAAAAATGATCAAGGGATAGAGAAAACAGACTGAATCCCAATGACATCTTTGCCATACTGAGGGTGTAGCTGCCATTGGACTGCTCACATTCATGAAATAACCCATTCATCTTTTTACCCCAAGCAAGTGTGAAATGTATTGCAACTTATTATAAAGGCAGTGTAACTCTTCACTAGCTGGGTAACCTCAGCACATTATTTACCTTTTTGAGACTCAGTTTTCTTATCTGTGGAAACACATCACAGTATTTTTAACATGATAATTTAAACAAGATAATTGATGCAAATAACTTAGCATATTACCTCACTTGATTTATAGTGGTTTTATTATTATTAATGATACTTCTTAGTCATTTACCAAGATACATTTTCTAAAAGCTATAACATCCCTTGGAAATAACGTAACTTTTAGAAATACCTATTGTTTATTTTTCTACTCTAAAATTGGTTGATAAAAATCTGGCTAAAATGCTATTTTCCCCCCATGTTTTAGGTCAAAAAAACATCTGGTTACCATTCCTGGGATGATTCTTCTTGGCTAAAAAGGACATTCCTGCCTTCTTGAAAGCTCAATGTTTGTCCATATCACTGAAATCTGAAGTGTAGAAAAAAAACAGTTTAAAATATTTTTTTTTTTTTGGCTTCTCACTGCAGTAAAACATAATTTGGCTGAAATAATGAGATTCAATTGCTCATAAGCTTAAACAATGACAGTTGGGTGGTATTTGTTGTCAAGTCTCCTGTTTCAGAGGCAAGCTTTGCTATTGACTCATTTTGATACATTTTCTAGAGATTAAGAATTTGGGAAAGGGGGCTAAGAAAAAAATTACCAAAGCGGTACACTGAATTCTTATCAAGTGCAAACTCTTGTACGTTAAATTCTGATTTCTTTTTTAAGTGCTTCTCAACCTTAATTTACTGACACCAGCTATCAAATATTTTTTGTATCATTTCTTTTCCAGTTATCCAGGTCCCAGACTCAAATATTTTGATCGGCATAAATTCCAATTAAGTCTGATTATGTTTCTTTGGAAGAGTTAATTAAATTATTCCTTTTAGTGTTCTGGAAGGAAAATGCCAAGCCATGTGGGTTGCAAATGACCTTTAGAACACTTAGAGATTTGCATGCATGTGACACGCGGGTTTACTGACATTCCCCATCCCTGCTCTCTTTGAAACATAGAAAGAGCAAGTAGATTTCACTTGAGAGACACTTCTAAGTGAGGAAAGATCATTTTCATCAGCTCCGGTCTCCTTTTGTGAACCCATTTCTATATATTTTTTTAAGTTTCATTTACTTATTTTGAGAGAGAGAGAGCCTGAGCAGGGGAGGGGCAAAGGGAGGGAGAAAGAGAATCCCAAGCAGGTTCCATGGTGTCAGCAAAGAGCCCAATGCAGGGCTGGAATTCACGAACCGTGAGACCACGACCTGAACAGAAATCAAGAGTCGGACGCTTAACCAACTGAGCCACCCTTGGCACCCCCCCATTTCTATATTTTTTAATGTCCTGATAATCTTGTCACATATCAGTCATTCTTCTATTTGTCACATCTTGTTACTTTATAGCCATTCTGGTTTTAAAGGTAGAATTGAGAATCCTTTCTGTAGCATCTTTCTAGGGGGGAAAAAAAAACAAAAGCTGTAACTTTGGGTAGATAAATAAGGCTTAAGAATCAAATAATTATTTATGGCAGACAAACAAGGTAGACCCTGCTTTGGTTTCTTATTGATGTTTATGGGCATCTGTGGAAGTGGTGGTTAGTGGTAGGTGAGATTTTACTTTAGCAAAATGCTGGCCTTCGTAGGCAAAAGAACTGAACATGTTTCCAGGGAGGTGGAGAGAGTGAGCAACATCCCTTCTACCCACTTCCACTGTCACTGTGATTCCTGACGTTGGCCCTTGCAGACCCCTGCCAAGGCAAAGATTAATTGTCTTTTCTTCTAGTCTCGCATATTTCAACTCCTTTCTGAGTGAAAGCTGGCTAGTATTACCAATTAATTCCTTCTGATAAAGTAAAACATATATTTTTATACAGATACTAATAGATGCTAATAATCTGCCTACTCTTCTAAGTAGAACAGATTTTATCTTTTCAACTTAACCTTCTTTGACTATTCAGTATATAGTAATCACCCTCCCTCTGTGGACCCTTGTAAGGCTTATTATGTTCCATCTTTCTTACATGCTGCTTGATATTGTTACTTACTATTTTTGTGAATGAAATATGCTATGTCACTATTTTTTTATCAAATCCAAACTCACACCTTCAAATGATATTGTCCCTTGAGCAATTATGCAATTACTTTAATGATGCTGCTATAGCTCAGAGGCTGTTTGAACTCTTGTTTTGGAACTTTCTTCAAAGCCTGTAGCACTTTTTTAAAGACCTTGATAGTGGTGAATCTTCATTTCTTGCAGATGGGATCTGATTTTGGGAAATAGCTAAAAGTTATTCAGAGCCAAGTTTAGTCAATAAGATGCATGATCAAACTGGGTAATGCAGTTTTGAGTTAAAAACAATATTTGATCATAACCTACCTAATGAGATGTCACATTGACATTGAGAGGGATTCCTAAGCAGATGTCTGAATGACCTATGGCAGTTTTCTTTACATAGTTGGCCCGTCTTTGATGGTGACTAGACCCACACTGGACACTCAGAAACTATAACCTAAACACCTACCTCATTTATAGATGAGAAAACTGAGACTGAGGGAGGTGGACTCACTTGTCCAAATTCATCAAAGGAAGAAAACCAACGTCTGACAACTGCAATAATCCAATAATGGAAGAAGGTGCCTTTGGAGGTGATGAATGATCACTTCTGGGTATATTGATCAAATCAGAAGGATAGATTATACATATTACAAATAAATCAGGCAATTTTTTTTAAGGTTTATTTATTTTTGAGAGAGAACACAAGCTGGGGAGAGGCAGAGAAAGAGGGGGATAGAGGATCTGAAGGAGGTTCTATGCTGACATCAGGGAGCCTGATGCTCAAACTCAGGAACCTCAAGATCATGACCTGATCTGAAGTTGGATGCTCAACTGACTGAGCCAACCAGGCGCCCCAAGTCAGGCAAGTTTTTTTTGTTTTTGTTTTTGCTTTCGTTTTTATAACTAATGGGAATGTTAGGACTTTGGTTGGGATGGAATTTGAGGGGCTACAAAACCATTCTTTACATACAAATCACAGAGTTAGTGTCTTGCTCCAAAAGTCATCTGGAGTGTAGGAAAATCTCATTTGAACTCATCAAACCTCAATTTAAGAAGAAAGCCTGGAGCTTATTTGGTTCAAGTACTCACCTGGGGATTGACCTGCTGCAATATTGATGCTGTTCATATTTTGTCTATTTTAAACTTCCTAAGGATGGACAACTAAATATATTGAGATATCCAACTGCAGCCCCACCTATTAAAATTTTCTCTCTTACATTACACTCAAATTGTTGTATTGTCCAGGTATTGTTCCTATTTCTGACTGCTCTCTCACCATCAGGTGCATTCAGAATAAATCTAATCACTCTTTTATGTATTTGTAGAAATCATCGAAAACTCCCTAAGCCTTCTTAAAGTTGAATACTCTATTAGCCAAACATCCTTCATATTAAGTAATTTCAAAACCTTATTCCCATATGAGTCATTTTTACAACTTGAAATTCTTTTAGGAATTTGATACATGAAAATTGTTATGGCCTTCCTCAGGGCAAAACAAACAAACAGTTTCTCCATTTGTCCCCTGAAATAGGCAGACTGTAAAAGGAGCTTGGCTACCTAGAGTGAAACTGGACTGGATTTTCCTTAAATGGGGATAGTATCCTCTATCAATGCAGAAAATTCCAAAATAACCTAAAGAATTGGAATCTTTTTGAGAATTTTACCTCATGTTTCAGGGTTCCATGTTTTAGTAATATGGGAGGCCAACCAAATCCTGACTCTGGTCTCTATTTTATAATATTTTCTTTGGATTCATAGTGTTTCCTTCCCCAAACACTATATTATTTTCAAAAAGCTTCATAATTCTAAAAATCTTTCACTTGCAATTTCATTTGATTCCCTTACATAACAAAGCTGAATGATATTATCCTTTTTTTTTCTTTATGGGTAAACTATCTAAGAGTTGAGAAAATGGAAGTCAGCTATCAAAGGGTTAAATAAATTGTGTATTATTATACATGTGGTTTAGTAGACATTCCTTTAAAAAAGGAAGGCAAAAGGTATAGCAGGTTTAAATCGAAGAGGGTTTTTTAAGCATGTTTTTAAATTCTTGTTCTCAGAGCTTTGTTTTCGGAATCTTAGAACGGGATAAAGTTATGCAGAACCTGGTTTGAAAAAGCTATTCTAAGAATGTTTTAGTCATATTAGTAGGATAGCTCTTTCTATTGTTAATCGCTCTGAACTTGTAAAGTTATCTTTACATCAAACCAACCTATCAAAAGTTATTCAGCCTTTCTGGACTGCTATTCTCTCACCTCCAAGAGAAAGGTTTGAGAATTAGCTCTATTTCAGCCTTTATTTTCATAAATTGATGCTGTGTCATCTGGCTGGAGATAATTTTTTCAAAGGCACAACTTCTCATTTTTCCATAAAGTTGTTTCTAAACTTATTGATAGATTTGGAGACTAAATCTTTACACAAAGTGGCCTGAAAACATCTCAGTAGACCCCAGACTCAAATTTCTATATTTTCACTGAAGGTTGTATATTTGCTGTGTTCCAGATGCTATTCCAGAGCCTGAACGTATGTCAGTGAAGGAGACACACAGGAGCTTACATGCCATGGGGCAGCGTACATTTCTGTGGATGAGATTGTGGAATACATTGTATGAATCAGTGATATTTGCTCTGATGTAAACAAAACAGCATCATGTACACCTTTTTATTGGGGAGCAAAAAGATTAGTAGCAGTATAAAGGTCTGGGAGAAGTACAGATAAATATGTAACACTTAAAAATGCGAAGGGTTAAAGGGAGAAGTTGTTTAACCTATTTTATTTATTGTCTTATAGCCTTTCATTTGCTTACTAGCTCCCTATGTATTCATTTCTAAGAACACATTGAATAGGAAGAAAAGGAAGGAAGTAGCCATGTCTAGCCATACATGCTGAAGTTTCATATTCAGCTATTGAAAAAATGCTTTACTTCTGATAATACTGGTATCATCTCTCTCAAGAAATAGGTTCCACATAATATTTAGCTAGAAAAAAGTATTTCATTTTCTTTCTCTGTTCTTGTAGAGACCCTATTTCCATGAATATCCTTGGCATTTAACAAAACCACAAAGTGTATATTGCCCATGCTATTTCTTGACAATTCCATTATTGGTGACTTCACCAAATTCTGCAATTGCTTCCTGTTATTTGGGCCTGTGATGGTTAATTATACGTGTCAAGTTGGATGCCAGTGCCTAGATGTGTGGACAAATATTATTCTCGATGTTTCTCTGAGGGTACTTTATATTAGATATATATTTAAATCTGTGGACTACTCTGAGTAAAGCAAATTGTGGGTGGGTCTCATCCAATCTGGTGAAGGCCTGATCGACCCTGAGCAAGAGGAAATTCTGTAGGAGAATACTTTTGGATTTCGTCTGCAACATTGGCTCTTCCTGGTTCTAAAGCAGACTGCCTTTGGACTTAAACTGCAACTTTTCTTGAGTGTTCAGCTGGATAGCCTCCTCCATCAGATTTTAGTATCATCAGGCCTCCACAGTTAGGTAAACCAATTCCTTAAAATGAATCGATCTTATTAATTCTGTTTTTCTGGAAAACCCTGACTAATACAGGGCCACTCCAACTATAGTGCCCAACCCAGGCATCCTCTCATAAACAGAGCCTCTTATCCTCCTTTGTTCTTTCTATTGACTCAAGGAATCCACATTTGGGCAGATTATAATAAAAGTGAATGCTTGATTTGAATCTTAATGTGTTACCTTTCTTGACAGTATTTTATTATGAAATCCTTGGCAGGAAGGGCTAATCCCTGTAGAAAAGCTATACAGCAACGACAGGGCTGATGGGACCTATGCTCCAAGATCTGTTTTTCTTTGTCTGTTTGTTTGTTTCAAATATACTTAATTCTTTTTTTAGAGCAGTTGTAGGTTCACAGTAATATTGAGCAGAAAGATTCAGAGATCTCCCGTATATTTCCTATCCCCACACATGCATAGCCTCTCCCACTATCAACAACACCCATCAGAGCGGTACATTTGTTACAGTTGATGCATTGACACATCATTATCACCCAAAGACCATAGTTTACATTAGGGTTCATCTTGGTGTTGTACATTAAATAGTTTGGGATAAATATATAATAACATGTATCCACCATTATAGTATCACATGGGGTAGTTTCATTGCCCTAAAATTCCTCTGCACTCTCTTTATTCATTTCTCCCTCTCTGCCAACTCCTGTCAAACATTGATCTTTTTACTGTCTCAATAATTTTGCCTTTTCCAGAATGTCATTTAGTTGGATTCACACCATATGTAGCCTTTTCAGATTGTCTTGTATTACTTAGCAAATGTGCACCTGAAATTTCTCTATGCTTCTTCATGGCTGGTAACTCATTTCCTTTTAGCACTGAATAATATTCCTTTGTCTCAAGGTATCCTAGCTCATTTTACTTATCCATTTGCCTGCTGAAGGACATCTTGGTGACCTCCAAGTTTTGGCTATTATGACCAAAGCTGCTATAAACATCTGTGTGCAGGTTTAATGTGAACATAAGTTTCTAACTTTTGGGGGTAAACACTAAGGCGCATGATTCCTAGATCATATGGTAAGAGTATGCTTACTTCTGTAAGAAGCCACCAGACTGTCTTCCGAAGTAGCTGTAACATTTTGCATTCCTAACCGTCAGCAATGATAGTGCCTGTTGCATCACATCCTTGCTGGCATTTGGTGTCATCAGTGTTCTGGATTTTGACCATTCTGATAGGTGTGTAGTGGTATGTCGTTATTGATTTCATTTGCATTTTCCTGGTGATGAATGAGGTGGACCACCTGTGTATATGCTTATTTGCCAATCATATATCTTCTTTGGTAAAGTGTTTGCCAATGTCCTATTTTTTAATAGAGTTGCTTGTTTTCTTATTATTGAGTTTTTAGAGTTTTTGTATGTTATCCAATATATGTTTACACTGGATAATACATATTATACTTTATTAGATATGTCTTATGCAAATATTTTTTTAAGTTTATTTATTTTGAGAGGGAAGGAGAGAGAGAGCAAGAGTGCACAAGAGAGGCAGAGAGAGAGAGGGAGAGGGAGAAGATCATAAGCAGACTCCACACTATCAGTGCAGAGCCCCATGCAGGGCTCAAACTCACGAAATGTGAGATCATGTCCCATCAAGGGCGGGATGCTTTACTGACTGAGCCACCCAGGTGCCCCGTCTTTTGCAAATATTTCCACACCAATTTGGTGTCTTGAATGTTTGATGTCTCACAGTGTCAGTCCTTCAATTTTGTTGTCCTTCAATATTGTGTTGGCCAAGGTCTGTTTTTAAATCATACTTTATAGGTCAATGCCTATCCAATTGAAGCCAGCCTGATTATAGCATCTTTACGCATAAAACAGAAAGGCTACTAATAAAAATATAGTGCCCTTAATATTTTAGGGAAATGACTTATGTTTTAAATAAGATTTAGTATTATATAAGTCTAACTGCATATTTAGTGGCTGAGAATTCTGGTCTATGTTCCTTTTCTAGATGACTACATGGCTTAAGACTAGGGGTTAAGAGCGTTTCTCTGTAGAAAGGGGAGGGAAGGTGACACCTGCTGACACCTCAAGGAACAGAGATTCATACAAAATGAATGGCTTGTTCAACATAACTCAGGTAACATAATGTCAGAGACAAAGCTCAAATGCTCTGCTGCCCTTCCTTATTCTTTACTATGCCATACAAAGCTCTGGACGTCTACAGAGTAGGCAGTTTAAAGTATGGTTAATCAGAAGGTTCAATTTTGTTTTAAGGACCTACACTCAAAGGGAAGAGCAGAACGCAATGCATGCTCTTCCCAGACTAGCAGACACAGTCAAGTCTTCGCTGGCATGTGTCAAGAACCTTGTGGCTTTGGATGGTAGCAGTGCCTAAGGGTTTTTGACATGCAGTTCCCCAGGACTGACCTCACCTACTTATATTCACTTCTCCAATCTTCCCTGATCCCCCAAGACTATCTATTCCCTCCACACACAGGTTTTGAAAATGGTTAAGTGGAGACAAGGTTTTAAGTGGAAACATTGCTTATGTGAATCCTATTTGTTTCCTTAAGGATAAGTGTTGGATGTGAGATTGCATAATGATTCAGAATCTAGCAAATGGGCTTAACTGAGCAGAGAAGGTATTTTTATCCCGAGAGAGGTAAAAATAAAGATAAAAATGCAAGCTGAACTCTGGGGAAAACTCTCTCCAGCTACATACCAATCTGTGATACTGAGTCACAAAAATGTAGAACGAAAAATGATTTTCCAGCCTGGCCCAATTAGTTCCTGGTAATGGTTGGTACCAGATGTGAAATACATATAATGTGCTAGTCACTGTGGTAATTTTTATATAATTCTCTCATATAGTCCTCACAAAAACCCTAAGAAATTAGAATTATCATTTTATTTGTCTTATTACCCCTTCCCAGTTTCCTGCTAATTATCACTTCCCTTTGGCTGCTGATACAGATTTCTTCCCTGAATGCCCAGTTCCTCCGTAATGCCTGGCGCATGGTAGGCACTCCAAAAATATTTAACAAGTAGATCAATAGATGGCTAACCTTTGAACTTGGTGATATCAATGTATGTAGTGAATTATTAAAGGAGATAGTCAAATATTTGGTTTGGTGGACCAAAAATGCAGAATCTCCTCCTGGTTCAAAATTTGCCAAGGGCCTCAAAATACAGGGCTGCCCCAAACATTATATCTTTCTAGAATATCAACCTCTCGTGGTTGAGACAGTCAAAGATACAATTTAGGCTCCACGGAAGGTCCAGTCCTAATAGATTCTGATATGGATGGAAGGTAGGTGCTCTATACTGCTTAAAAATAATTCACTAAATGCCTCCTCTATGCTCTGCCTGTGTTAGGTACTGTAAGAAGTATTAAAGAAGAAATGGCATGAAACTGGCATTTAAAAAGTTTACAGGGGCACCTGGGTGGCTCAGTCTGTTAAACATCCAACTCTTGATTTAGGCTCAGTTTGTGATCTTGCGGTTCATGAGTTGGATCCCTGCATCAGGCTCTGTGCTGATAGTACGGAGCCTGCTTGGGATTCTCTTTCTCCTTCTCTCTGCTCCTCCTCTGCTCATGCTCTCTGTCTCTCAAAATAAATAAATAAATAAACTTTAAAAATAAAGAGTTCACAAATAATTTGGAAGATCAGCTTTATACACTTAAAACTATGACATCAGTTCTAATGTAAGACAGTACAAAAGTGTGTCAAATATATTTTGTAATTAAGAAATGTTCCTGAAACATATCAAGACTATCAATCCAGATTTTACCCCATCATTCAAGCCCTTGAGGCTTATCTAGTTCATCAAGATGTTTTGAAATAATTTTATGTAATAAAAGATCTTTGCACTGTGATGTTCACCTTCCCCTCTAGATGAATGAAGAAAAAAATCATATGATTAAGTTTCAAAATTTAATAACATGACCTAGAGTGTTTCAAAATAAAGCTGAAGAGGTTACCACACATCAAAAAATAAACTATTGGACCAAGGGCAAAAGTTTAACTTTCTCTTGAAAACTTTTTGAAAAGAAATGACGGTTCATGAAGAATCCATGTGTAACTCATGGCTTTTTATGTTCCCTGGGGCACATAAATTCCTTTTTGGATGCTTAATTTAATAGTGTAAATTTCTGAAATTGACCTATCTGTGGCACCTTTGGCCAACCTTTAAAACTGTGTGAAAAACTGAGCTTTTGTGCTTTGGTTTGCTTCTGAAAGCAAGCTCTTTGGTTAGCCTCTGAAGTCAAGTATACCACAGAGATCTTTTTTGAATTCTCCTGAGCTTTTCTTTTCAAACTCGAAATGGCAAGTCACATCATATTTCATGAATGTTATGAACTAACATTTATTGAGATTCTAATGTACTTTACACATCATAACTAAGAGACTGCAAAAAAAAAAATGATATGATTGGTAACCTTTGAGAAGCTCACATTGCTGGACATTAGCCAAACAATTTACAATACAGGGCAGTAAGTGCTATGATAGAGGTATTGACAATGGGTCATGAGAGCCTAGAAGATAGAATGACTCAATGTCAGCAGAGCTATGTTAAATCTCAAAAATGTGTAGAAGCATATTATGATGACTTTCAACCCCAGTGGTTCTCTTTAGGAGTGTTTCACCATACCCGGTGAAATAGAAGTTCTGATTTTCAGGTATTCAACACCAATATATTACATGCATATTACCTATTCACTATGTACCAGGTACTGGGCCAGACTTAAGAGATAAAGAGTTTCAAGAAAAACAATGTCACTGCCCTCTTCAACCTAATAACATATGTGAGACAGTTAAATATACGTTATTTAACCAGAACTGTGATGATTGTTTTTTTAAAAAAAAAAAAAAAAAAAAAGGAGTGATAGAGTGAACCTGAATTAGTCTAGAGCATCAGTAAAGTCCTCTTATAAACTGGAGGAGATGATAATTGAGCTGGGTACTGAAGCCGAATGGAACCACCTTGGTGAAAGTCAGGTTGGTAAGGAAGAAAGTGAGTGGTAGTAGGAGAGCCTAGTGGAGAAAGATCATTCTAAAAAGAGACAGTAAACTTGAGGAAGAAGATAATGCAATTCCTCACTAACTCTTAGCATGGATTTGTCTCAATTGTCATTTACCCACTCACTTTCTCTCTGCTCTTCAAAATATTCTACCTCGAAGATGGGTACTGGTTTAGATAGATGGGCAAGGAAGGCACAGTGAAGTTATTTACCCATCAACCCTGCAGATGTTAAATAGAAACTATATTAAAGAAGTGGTACGGGTTCACATGATATGGAGTGAGAGACACATGTTGGTGTCCCACCCACAGATATTTTCCCAACAACATAGAGTTACCTCATCGAATCAATCCTAGATGCGGGGCATAGAAAGGCACCTTACAAACGATCAATTCTATTAATTGACTAATGAAAAAAAAATAGGGTAGCTTGGATAAACTGACTTACACAAGACCTATTCGGTCTCAAAGCAGAGCTCTAGCAGCCATATTACTTATGCTTTTGATTGTGTGCACCTACTGTACAATATAACTTGTTGAGATGATAGAAATGTTGCATAGCTGCACTGTTCAAGGTGGTGGCCACCAGCCACAACTGCTCATTATGGATTTAAAATGTGAGTCATGTGACTCAGGACCAATTTTTAACTTTTCTTAAAATTTTAATTGATTTAAATGTAAATAGCCAAACGTGGCTAGTGGCTATTCTATTGGATACTGCAGCCCTAGAACATTCACCTTATTTAAAATAATTTTAAAATAAGTGGGGGCATCTGGGTGGCTCAGTCAGTCAAGTGTCCCACTCTTGATTTCGGGTCAGGTCATGATCTCACGGTTTATGAGTTCAAGCCCCACGTCAGGCTCTGTGCTTATTGCACAGAGCCTGCTTGGGATCCTCTGTCTCCCTCTTTCTGGCCCTCTCCTGCTTGTGCTCTCTCTCAAAAATAAATAAACATTAAAAATTCAAAAAAAAATAGTAAAACAAATTAGGAGAGCTATTTCTATTTTAAAGTAAATAAAAAAACCATTCATTCAGAAGATGATTGTAAGACAAAGGAAACAGAAACCATGCAAAGGTTGCTATACATGTTCATATTATTTTTAGGCCATATCAACAGAGACCATAAGTATAGCCATTTACAGCAACTAATTTTAGCCACATCAACAGTGAATTTCAATCACAGTATATAATTGGCATATGACAGACAGGATATATATTTAAACTGTTGATTTTTTTAAACATATGTGAACTTCCATGAAACCATCACTGCAATCAAGATAAGAAAGTATGCATTACTTTAAAGTTTCCTCATGCCTCTTTGTATTCTCTCCCATCTGCCAGTGTTCATTTCTCCACCCCATCCCTGCAACACCTAGGTGGCCACTTCTCTGTTTTATGTCGCTATGGATTGGTTGGAATTTTCCAGAATCTTACATAAATGGACTCATACAGAAGGTCCTCTTTCTTGTCTGGTTTCTTTCACTCAGAATAATTATTTTGGGATTCACTCATGTTTCCACATGTCATGATAGTTTATTCTCTTTATTAATTTATAGTTTCCCACTGTATGGCCATATCACGATTTGTTTCTTTACCAGCTGAACATTTGGGCTATTCCTGGTTCGTGGCTAGGAAAACTCAAACTGCTGTGAACATTTGTGTACAGGTCTTTGCATAGATGTATCCGTTTCCTTTTGCATTGTATTGTATTGTATCAATCTTTGCTTTCCGTATTTTGAGACTTTTTAATTAACTCTGTGAATGTTTATAATTGCCATTTTCTCCTAATTAGTTGAGTCTTTTATTATTATGAAATAAGTATCTTTATAGTTGATAGTGACTACCTTTAACATGGTACATCGTGGAGCATTCTTTTACGTCTAACTTGTTTGTGTCATTATAGTTAAATTGGGTCTCTTGTAGGTGTCCCATAGTTTTGTGTATCTTGTTAGTCGGACTATCAGTGTCTTTTAATTGGGATGTCCAGACTATTTTTCTTCTTCTTCTTCTTCTTTTTCTTTTTAACGTTTATTTATTTTTGAGAGACAGAGAGAGACCGAATGCAAGCCGGGGAGGGGCAGAGAGAGAGGGAGACACAGAATCCGAAGCAGGCTCCAGGGTCCGAGCTGTCAGCACAGAGCCCAACACAGAACACGAACCCACAAGCTGTGAGTCATGACCTGAGCCAAAGTTGGACACTTAACTGACTGAGCCGCACGGGTGCCCCAGACTATTTCTATTTATGAGATTATTGATATGCTTGGGTATAACTTTACTATTTTGCTATCTATTTTCATTTGGCTTATATGCTTTTTATCCCCCTTTCCTCTTTTTCTGCCTTTGTTTGCAATAACTGAATGTTTGTTTAGGATTCTTTTTCATGTCTTTTGTGTCTTATTAGCGATCACTCTGTTACTTTAGTGGTTGTTCAGTTTATTTAAGATTGCTTACCTTAAAATAGTCTTCCTTCTAGTGATATTATAGTATATGACATAAAAATATTTCATGGGGTGCCTGGGTGGCTCAGTCGGTTGAGGGTCTGTCTGACTCCTGATTTTGGCTCAGGTTGTGATCTCATGGTTGATGGGATTGAGGCCCGCATCCGCTCTGTGCTGACAGTGCAGAGTCTGTTTGGGATTCTCTCTCCCCCTAACCCCTATACCTTCCCTGCTCATGCTCTTGTGCTCTCTCTCAAAATAAATACATAAACTTTTTTAAAAATGTTGCAGGGGCGCCTGGGTGGCGCAGTCGGTTAAGCGTCCGACTTCAGCCAGGTCACGATCTCGCGGTCCGTGAGTTCGAGCCCCGCGTCGGGCTCTGGGCTGATGGCTCAGAGCCTGGAGCCTGTTTCCGATTCTGTGTCTCCCTCTCTCTCTGCCCCTCCCCCGTTCATGCTCTGTCTCTCTCTCTCTCTCTGTCCCAAAAATAAATAAACGTTGAAAAAAAAAATTAAAAAAAAATGTTGCAATAGTATATTTTCATATCTTGTGGACTTTAAATTAGTTTTGTATATGCATGACTTACATATGCTTTCATTGTGGGGTTTTGGTTTTATCAAGTTTGGAAAATACATGACCATTATTTCTCTGAGTATTTGTTTCTTTTTGGCTCCTTAAGGCATTCTAATTATAGCTCACTTATTCCCCACTTCCTTTTTTCTCGTGGTTCTCTCTCTGTTTCATTGTTTCATTTTGGAAAGTTTCTCTTGCAATGACTTTAAACTCTCTTCTGCAATGTTGAATCTGCCATTAATATCATCTAGTATATTTTTCCTAGTAGATTTTGTAATTTTCATTTCTACAAATTCCTGGTAGATTGCGTCTGCAGATTGTGTCTGTATCTTTCCAGTCTGTTTAAAATGTTGCATATTTCATCCTGCCCCTTAAACATATGAGATACAATTGTAACTGTTTTAGTGTCCTGTTCTATTGCTTCCAGCATTTGTGTAATTTCTGGTCAGATTCCCTTGCCAGATCACATACCAGATATGGGAAACAAAGGCAGAAGGAAATGGCAATTAAAATTAAATTTCCTTATAACCTGCAGCCCATTGACCAATACTTGAGGCTGGCAGAGTAGAACATTTCTCCAGGAACTCCCTGCTGTTTTAATGTTAATGCTTTACTAGAGGGAAAAGCAACCTTAACTTGAAAATAGCTACCCCTGGAGTATCCTGTGAGTCTTCTTTAGCATATGAAAATCTGCTTGGAAACTTCCCTTGAGCTTTACCTCCCCCAACTCCATGGTATAACCAGCAGCTCCTCATGGTACCAGGGCAGCTCTTTCTGCCCACCGGTCCAGTCCCAGTTTTTTAATAAAATCACCCTTTTGCAACACAAACATCTTCAAGAATTCTTTCTTGATTGTTGGCTCCGGATCCTCCACCATCACCCCAAAACCGCATCACCAGGCAGTGTAGACTTTAACTTGGTGGGTGCTGAATATTTTTGTACTCCTATATTCCTGTAAGTATTACTGAGTTTTGTTCTGAGATACAGTTAAGTCACTTGGAAACATTTTGATCCTTGCAACTCTTGCTATAAAGTTTTGTTTGGTAGAACAAAAAATATATTTGGTCTAGAGTTCATTTTTATTTACTGCTGAGGCAAAGCCTTCTTTACCTGATGCCTGGTGAATTTTTTTTTAATGTTTCTATTTATTTTTGAGACAGAGAGAGACAGAGCATGAGCAGGGGAGGGGCAGAGAGAGAGGGAGACACAGAATCTGAAGCAGGCTCCAGGCTCTGAGCCTTCAGCACAGAGCCCGACGCAGGGCTCAAACTCACAGTGTGAGATTATGACCTGAGCTGAAGTCGGAGGCTCAACCGACTGAGCCACCCAGGCACCCTGCCTGGTGAATTATTATAAGGAATTTCACAGACTGTTAGGTTAATAACCATGTCCATCCCTGTATGGACTCTATGTGTTGTTCCCTCTCTAATCCTTTGGAGTAGTTTTTCCCAACTTTAGGAAGTTTCCTCACATTTGTGTGTTGATCAGCACCCAGCTGAACACTCAGGTGGCTCCCTGTGCAGAGCCCCAGAGTTGTCCCGCTGTATAGTTCTCTCCTCTCAGATAATTTAGACTGCAAACTTTAGCCACCGAGATTTCCGGGACTTCCAGCTCATTTCTTGTGCTCAAGAAGTTCACTCAGCTCCGAAAATCCCACTGTCCGTGCTGCAGCTTGGAAAGTCTCTCCTAGCAGGAGGCAGGGGACAGTCAGAGGACTCATGTCACTTGATTCTTATACTCTTAACATGCTCTTCGTTAAGTGAATGTTCAGCATCTTAAGAACCATTGTTTCATATACTTTCTATATATTTTAAGTTGCCTCAGGTGGAAAGGGAAACCTAGTTGCTATCACTGTATCATAGCTAGAGGGGAAAGCCTGCAGGCCACACCATTTTTGACATGACTTCTTGATAACCCTCACACCACTTGGTTTACAAATAAAATCAACAGAATATTCATTTGGGTTGCTAGTAAGCTGTTGTGGTTGCCATTGATTTGGTGAAGTCCTTCTTGGGAGTCTACCAGACAATGAGGCTGGTGTCTGTTGATATAAAGCTTTCTTTTTTTTCCTCCCTTCCTCCCTTTCTCCTTTCCCTCCCCTGTCTTCCTTCCTTCCTCCCTTCTTCCTTCCTTCCTTCCTTCCTTCTTCCTCCTTCCTTCTTCTTTTGAAAAAACTGTAACATAAGGTCAATGGCAAAAACAAAATTAAATGAATGGCTAATGTATTACCCAAATTAAAAAAAAAAAAATACCTTTAATGTTGTAGGAAAATGAAAAAAAATTGGCCAGACAAGTGAACATCTTAGAGATGAAGGAGAAGAAATATGATATGGAGAGTTTAGACTGTAAAAGGCCTAGGGAAGTGGGAAAGACAGACATATGCCATAGTGTGAATGATAGACTTCGGTATTGCTGGGTACACATAACTTGGAACTTGATCTAAATTATTAAACAATCCATAGTCCAGTGAAGTACTTTGCAAGTGAATTTACCCCCCTGCCTTTCACATTTCCCAAGTCACAATTCCCTATAGTATATAGATGGAATCCAAAAAAAGGGTTTATTGTTTCTGATAAGTGTTGGGAACTCTTTTCAAACTTAGAATATCTCTAAATAATGACTCCCCTGTTCTTTATGACAACAGTGCCTTGAAAGGTAAGAAAGGGATAAGTTGCTCACGCTCGGCCTTTGATCTTATGAAGTCTAAAGAAGTTGCTAGTCCTTGCTCCTTTTGCCACTTGCAAAATATTACTTCCAGGCCTTCCCTGTTCTACCATTGTTCCCACCCTTGATCAATATTGCACATTTTGTGGTTGTCAGCATGTGCATTCACATACAGTGGGAGGAGATGTGTGGAAATGATGTGAGGCTCAGCGTCTCTCATCTTGACTTGGCTGAACAGCTACCCTGGGCAAGCTGAGGATCACTGCCCTCAAGGTGGTTTACTGGGCTCCCTGGAGTATTGTTACTGTATCCCCAATAGGTGTGAGTTCTCTGATCGGCTGGGGGGAAAATGGAAATCATGGCAGTTTATTGTATTCCATTCATCATGTCACGCTTGTTAGCATGCTGTTTTATAGCCACGTTGCTCCACAGTAGAACCATTTTAGTGTGCAAACTCTACGTTTTTACTTTAATTTGCAACAGATATGATATAAAGATAAACGAGTTTATGTTTCTCATTCACCAGCAGGAATTGTCTCCAGTAGTTTACAGGTGATCAATCAAGATGGGACAGGAATCCTCCTGATGAATATTAAACATCATATTTACAAAGAGGGAAATGAACTAATGAGCAAACACCACTAACAAATGTTCGATTTCATTCACCTTTCTAACTTTCGTAGTGACAAGGCTGAATCACCATGGACAAATCCTGATGCTTCACGAAACAATCATTGCTTGCTTTCTGGAACAGCCAATGAGAATGGGGGCACAACGCTTTTCAAAAGGTGCCTTTCGTATCATATGCTTAGTGGTCAACGCTCAGTGGAAACCCTTCCATCCTCTTCTTAATGGGCTGCATATTTTTGTGAATTTCAAGCAAACTGATACTGACAGATCAATCCTTTTCCCTCATTAAAAAAAAGAGACAGCTTAGACATCTGCTATTCACCTTTCCAATTGCTTTCAAAACCATTACCTCCGTCAAAAAAGTATTTTTTGAGTACCTGAAATGTGCACACTGGGTGGTATAAACTAAAAGCGAAATAGTACCCATTGTGCCTCTCATCTTAAGCAATATGTAAGTTAGGAATAGTTACACACTTTTGGCAATGAGTAAGAATGATAGCAATTTATTGAATATGTATTATTGCATTAGTCTATAATAATAGACACTACATGAGATATTTTAAATTTATCCTTAATCCTCATCGCAAGTTTTAAAGTGTGTATAGCAGCCCTCACCTTACAAATGAAGAAATTAATTAGCAGTGGTTAGGTAGCTTGCCCAGTCACACAGTCATTGAATTGAAGAGTTAAAATGCAAATTCCCATCTGTCTATTGTTCAAGTATAAATTCCACCTCACCACAGCAGCTCTTTGCATTAGTTTCCTAGAGTTGCTGTAGCAAGGTACCAGACTTGGCAGCTTAAAAAAACGGAAATTTATTTTCTCATGTATGTGGGAGGCTAGAAGTCTGAAAACAAGGTTACAGCAGGGTTGGTTCCCACTGGAGGGGCTGAGAGAGAATCTTTTTCCCTGCTTCTTTCCTTGCTTCTGATGGTTGCAGGTAATCTGTGGTGTCTCTTGTCTTCTGGATGTCTAACTCCAATCTCTGCCTCTGTCTTCATACAGCATTCTCTTTCATATGTGTCTGTATCTCTCCTCCTTTTATAAAGAAACCAGTTGCATTGGAGTAGGGTCTATCCTAATCCAGTCTGACCTCAGCTGAACTTGATTACAGTTGCAAAGACCCTATTTCCAAGCATAGTCACATTCATAGGTACTGGGGGTTAGGTTTACAACTTATCTGTTTGGGAAACAAAATTCAACCCATAGCATTTTTCAAATATGCTTTATGCTGCATCCTTCAAATTTATGGTTAAATTGAAAAAAAATGTCAGAACTCTTTGAAACCCCAAATCTCGCATGTAATCAGTGCTCAATAAATTCATGATGACTATCATTGCTTCCATTAACGCAACAGATTCACGCAATAGAGTCTGAAATTAGTCCTAACATATCTCCCAAATCTATGACTGTGAGGGAGATCAAAGGGCTTTCCATTGAGGAAAAAATTTAGCTTATATGCCTATGATTCAGTTCCATCACATTGCATTAATTATTCAAAAATAAATGAACAATTTCAGACTACACTCTGACTGCATAAAACTCATGCAAGTCATAGGTACCTAAAGAAATAGGTACACATAGGGGCGCCTGGGTGGTGTAGTCGGTTAAGCGTCCGACTTCAGCCAGGTCATGATCTCACGGTCGGTGAGTTCGAGCCCCGCGTCAGGCTCTGGGCTGATGGCTCGGAGCCTGGAGCCTGTTTCCAATTCTGTGTCTCCCTCTCTCTCTGCCCCTCCCCCATTCATGCTCTGTCTCTGTCTGTCCCATAAATAAATAAAAACGTTGAAAAAAAAATTTTTTAAAAAAGAAATAGGTACACATATAATTGTGTTATCACAAGACTGACAAATACTATAAAGAAGAAATGCATTGCACTGGTTAGCAATGGATAAAGGTACTAGTGCACAAACTTTCATGTAATTGAAGAATGAACTCTGGGAGAAAAAAAAAGAATAAAAAAAAAGAGAATAACTTAAATACATACAAGGATTTGAAAATAGTCTCTATAGAATACCTCAGAAAGGTCTATTGTTGCAATTAAATATACTTCATGAAATGTATCTCCTGACATATTTTTGATGATTTGTAACAAACTGAACCATTATAACTTCACAAAAACCTCATACTGTTGATTTCATGTGCAATTAAAGATCTACCTGAAAGGGTTGTTTGTTTTTGGTTTTGTTTTCCCTCTACAGATTGATTGTGGCTTCAAATAAAATTTGGTAGTTAGCAATGTGGCTGTAAGCCCATATAGGCTTTTTGACATCCTGAAATATAGCAAAATAAAGAAAAATGGCAGAAACTAGGGGTAGACATGATATTTACTGTTAAGTACAAAGGACTCTGGGTTAAAATATGCAGTAATACCAAAAGCATTTTGATCTTATTTTGTGAGTCTAAAAATGAATGTAGGTAAAACAGATAATCATTAAAAATTCTTCCAGTTTAAATGTCTCATGACTAAAGTTTAATTATTCTAATTAATAGACATCCTCTTTGTCTTATTGGTATTACATTTATTTATTCATTCATTCATTTTTTTGTTTGTTTGTTTGTTTTTGAGAAACCAAGGGAGACTGGGGGGAGTGGGCAGTTAGAATATGGAAGGTCTTCAAATTGAAAGAGAAAGGACAGAGCCCATCAGCCACAGCCAAGAGAATGTAGAGCAGTTGGGGGTGTCAGTCTAGTCAAGGTCCGGAGAAGGCAGACTCTACCTCAGGTAGTACAGAAAAAACTTGTTGTGGTTGTGATTTTGTTTTAAACATACCACACAACAGATGTTCCATTACAGTTCTCTGTCAGAATGTCTGAATAAAGAGAATGGATTCTGCTTCTTCCTTTGCTATCTCAGTCTCAGAAGTCTTAATTAGGACATTGGAGTACAAGTTTATTTTCTGTGTTTGAGCTGGAATTATCATGAAACCATTCCCAGAGATCCTCAAACTTGCCTCAGCTTCGGAAGAACACTCGTGCCTAATACACACTTCATTGCAACATGAAAGGCATCACCTCAGCCCCTGGCAAAAGAGGTGTCAAGCCATGAGGTTTTGTCTAGTTTGTCGTTTTCCTGGAAGTCTCTGAAATCTCTGCCCCTGTGTATGATCGCTGATTGTGTAGCCACAAAAAATGAGAAACATAATAGAAGTCGTTCCTTCAAGGTTTTCGTCTGCCAGTAATTGGTTTACATTACATTCACTTCTTAGAAATAAAACAGAATACAATGAACAATTCCAATCCTAGAAATGTTTAATTCAAAGACTGTGTACACATCTCATTAGGTGATGACTTTTGTGAATGGCTCAGAGTATCAAATAAAGTAGGAATGGGGGAATTTGTGTCAAAGTAACTTAGCCACTCCAAGTCTGTGCTTTCCCATGTGTAACATGGGGAGACTCAAATGATAGGACAGTGAAATCTGTCTCAGGGATAGAGCTATTCAATTAGGTTAGCTCTCTTAGATCTATTCCAATTATTCCTGATTCTACCTAATAGTACCATAAATGTGGAGCATTTCAACCATTGTTCTTATACTGTGGCAATAGAATTAGTATGATTATAATCATTAGTGTATCATAGTTTTCCAGCAATTCATCTTTGTTATTTATAGCATTCAACTTTATTTTCTGCCAGGGATGATTGGATGATACTACATAGAAGTCTAATAGATTGTATTTTCTTTAGAGGACATAGCCTTGAATGTATACACTCAAGAAAGGAGTTACTAGTTTTGTAATTCCTAAGATATACACACTGTTAACTAGTCCTGTCAAATTCTAAATACATATTTATGTTCAGGAATCAGGAACAGCAAATCAAAATTCCCAGGAATCCTCCAGATTTCTTGAAATCATAAGATATTCTATATTTTTATAGTTATTTACATATTTAAAGTTATAGTGAGCCATAGTAATAATAAACAAGGAATCATTTTTCTGTGACAGAGTTATATACAGCTTTTCTGCTAAAAAAGGAAAATATATAATGATCAGTACACAGTTTTGTAATACTTGAGCTAGTGAAAAAATATATTTTAGTAACTCATACAATGTTATCTACCTGATATTGTCATTTGATAATAGAAATAAATAAAAGGAGCAACTATTTATACCAAATAAAGGTCAAATAAAGTAATCTGAAATATTGAAAGTCACCACAAATATTTAAAAGCTACTCTTAAAATTATGAAAACATGGAAAATTCCCTGTTCCATATTCTTGATCTTTGCATGTGACAAGTGTTGCAGATGTGGATAATTTCCCTCCTTTTATCATTGACATTGTAGTTAATTATTAAGTGTGAAGTCAAGGGGCGCCTGGGTGGCTCAGTCGGTTAAGCGTCCGACTTCAGCTCAGGTCACGATCTCACGGTCCGTGAGTTCCAGACCCGCGTTGGGCTCTGGGCTGATGGCTCAGAGCCTGGAGCCTGCTTCCGATTCTGTGTCTCCCTCTCTCTCTCTGCCCCTTCCCCGTTCATGCTCTGTCTCTCTCTGTCTCAAAAATAAAAAACAAAACAAAAAACAAAAACAAAAAAAAGAGTGAAGTCAAAACATCTTCAGATTATTTCATATAAATTCTAGATTAGTTTCCTATTGCCACTGTAATAAGTTACCACAAAATTACTGGCTTAATACAACACAAGTTTATTACCTTACAATTTGTAGGTCAAAAGTGTCACTGGGCTAAGGGTAAGGTGTCAATAGGGTTGCATTCTTTCTGGAAGCTCTAGGGGGAACATGCTTTCCTTAGCCTTCCTTAGCTTCTAGAGGCCATCTGCATTCTTCGGCTAGTGGTCCCTTTCATCATCTTTAAAGTGAGCAGCACAGGCAGCATTTTCAAATCTTTTCCTCTCTGACCTTCAGCCTCCCTCTTCCAATATTTAAAGACTCCTGTTATTAAGTTGGGCCCACTTGTATAATGCAGGTTAATCTCCCCTTCTCAAGATCTCTAATTTAATCACATTTGCTAGTTCCAGTTTGCCCTATAAAGTAACATATTCACAGGTTCTGCACTTAGGATGCAAGTATCTTTGGGGTCCATTGTGCTACCTACCACAAGCTAATTTCCTTTTTTTAATGATAAAAACATTGGGTACACTTTACAAAGAACTGTAGTTGTAGCAAATATTCAAATACTAGCTAACATTATTGGGCATTTAATAACGTAGCATATGGATATCCTAGCATCATTAAGGATGCCGCGCAAACTCACCTGTCAAACTTGCCAATTTAAGGATTTATTTTGCTTCTCAAATTATTTCTTGGAACATCAGTTATAGTATTTCTATAATATATAGATACATGTAAATGTATTAATATATGTTTTGTTTGCAAGAATGACTCATTGTATATAGCAGACAGGGCCACAAACACATACTTATAAGACAGTGTCAGCTACAAGAAACAAGATTGATTATATTGTGACCACTTCTCTCCTATGTGCTCCCGTCCTGTCTCCCAGAGATGGCAACATTATCCTTCTAGTGTGTACCTTTGGTTCTAGTTCTTGTTTTGAATTGACATTAGCAGAGTCCTTGGATAATATTAGTAAGGTCTAAATGCCGATTGTGAAATTTTAAGTCTCACAAAATTATAATACTTTTTCCTATTTTCCTAAATTATTAATGGATTTTTCTCAGAATACAAGTCAGATAAATGTTCTGAGAAATGCCAGACTGGGATTCCTACACAGAAACACTGATTACCAGACCAACCAAATCTCAGGGGTTGACTGGGTTATATGGAAGATCCTTAGACTCTGTGGCACACAGTAAATTGTTAATTCTTGTGCAAGAGTATCTTCCTCTATTTGAGCTAAATATTTGGATATCTGTCTTCTGTTAAATTTCTGGGACCATGAGGATACTATTAGTTGAGGTGTTTTGAGTCAGCTAGGAATGGGTTCATATTGCCTCCCTGCCAAGTAATGGAAATAGTTGGGGGGGGGGGGGAGTGGTTCACTATCTACTGAAACATTTGACAATTCAGCACAGCACAATGTAATAATTAAGAGCCCAGACACTGGAGCCAGATAGTTTTGGTTCAGCTCTCTGCTTTACTCCTAATTGCTTGTGCAATCTTGGGGCTGTTACTTTGTTTCTCTGTCCCTTAGTTTCCCCTTCCGTAAAAAGTGGGCAGTACTATTATTTGCTTTCCAGAGATTTTATTTTTCAGACCTCTTTCAGAAGTAATAAATTAGAATAACTGTATTTGCCTCCCTTCTCTGAGGTAATCACCATCTTAAAATTATGTCACCTTCACAAGAATTTTCTTTATATGTTTACTATGTGTCTAGCCACAAAATCATGCTTGGCGTCTTTTAAAATATGACCTAAGTATTATATTGTTTCAATTGCCATTCTCTAGCTTGCTTTTATTTTTATATTTGATAAAAATAGATAACCATTTATTCTTTTCAATTACTGTATAGTATTTCATTATTGGATACAACACAACTCTCATGTGATCTCTGGTGTGCATGTGCAAATATTTATCTATGATACACACTAAAAATGAGTTTGCTCATTGTGAGGTATATGAAACTTTACATTTACCATGTATTAACAAATTGCTTGTGGCTTTTCATTTGCATGTATTCTCATCAACATTTGGTGTTCACTGTTAATTTCTTTTTTCCCAACCTGATGGGTATGAAATGGCAGCTCATTGCTGTCTAATTCTTCATTACCCAATTACTGGCAGGGTTAAACAACTTGTCATAGGCTTACTGATGATTCAAGCTTTCACTTTAGGGATTATTTACATTTTTCTATTGTTTTTCTTCTTTGTAAATTTATCTAGGAATTGTTTTTTAAATAAGGATACTCTGAAGTTTAACTTTGGCTTCAGTATTCAGAAAAAAATATGATACTTAGTTTCAGCCTCAGCGTCAGCCTTTGAAAGACAAAGTAACAAAATAGCTCCTTCTGGCACCTCAGTCACCTGCCTGCTCAATGGCAGTGCAGTCACGCACATTTCCATCCTCTCTAATCTGATCAGTGGTATCGTAGATATGAACAAGGTGTGGTCCTTGAATTGATTGTTAACATTTGAATATTCATTAAGATCCATTTTCAAATTTAGGCCAGCTTTCTAGATACAACTTGGAGTGAAAACCTTCATGAGCTAGGCTTCTTTAGGCAGTTGAAATATAAGCATATTTATTTATTACAATAATAAAATTCTTAAAATAATTAATGTTGATTTTGAAAGCTGTTAATTTGGTGTGCAAAAATTATTAAGAACTTTCAAAGAGTTAAACAATATTAGTAGTTATTATGAATAAGAGAGAGTGCATTAGATAGATAACATTAACAAGAACATAATATCCGTTTTGAGCCAGCAAATGTTTATAAAAATTTAAATGCTAATAAAAAGGCAGGATAATAGAAATTAGATTATATCACAATGCTAATCTTTAGAAGCATTAAGAGCTATATTTAATTTTTAGTTATTTAATTCAGCTTAGGCCAAGAATCTTTCAAGGAAAAAAAGTCCTATTTGAGAAGACTTGATACCTTGTAAGGATGAATTAAAAGCAGATTTTCAACTTTGCCACCCCTAAATGTCATGAGGAGGAAAAACTGCAAAATCATGTGCAACAATATCCAAGATAAATCATTTCTGGTCTAGACATAGTGGGAAATATAGAGTATAAAGACTAGAAGAAAGAGTGGAAGAGGAATAAAATAGCTCAAACAAATGTTCTCCTCCCTCATACAACTTCAAAGTAACATTCTTTAAAAGTACACTTTAACAAGACAGTTCCTTATCCCCCTTTGAGACTGTGGAGACCAAAATTTTAAGCATCCCTGAAATAATTTTTAGAGATGATTTTCAACATCTGAAGTTGAAAGGTTTTTGAGACATGCCCAAGCTTCAAAGAAAACGTCCTTCTAGAAATGTTACTGAATTTTTTTTTTCCTGAATTATGTTCTGGTGTGTGTAAATATTTTAGTGATGTTATCACATGTCTGCTCCAAGTAAACCTCACTTTTCGTGCACTGGAGAAGCTGTTAGTATCCAATAGCACAGAGAACTGATCGTTCCTGCACCATAATGTCAAACTTTTAAAGCTGACCATTCACATTCTCAGTAAGTAAATTGCCACACTCATTAATTTTGCCAAGAACTCAGACTTAATGTTATACCTAAGAAATTGATTCTATGATATTTGCATTCAAAGCTGGCCAAATATTTTTTCTTCAGCCACAATGTGTGTTCAGTAAACTTCTACCCAACAGATATTATTCTATTGTTTGTTTTTTCAAATATCTTTTCTTACATTCTATTAGCTTACTTTAGGATTTGTCTTTGGCGTCTTTGGGGTAAACTTCAGCTCTTTGACGATGCAATTCAATTATCTCCTGTAACCATTGTAGCTACAGACACTTTGGCTATTGGTGTAATTTTAATTCCATTATAGATAATCCAGAATCAGTTTGAAACCAGGTCTTACCTTGGTAGCTCCGGGTTCCTGCACCCTGGGTATGTTGTAGTAGTGATGAAGACTGATCATCTTGTTTCTTATCTATTTCATAGTATTCATACAGGGGCCAACATTCTCTTACTATTTCTGGGGTCCCTGGGCCCCTGAGAGTGGTGCTTCTCCTTTGTCACTTTGCAATTCCATTTTGCTGAACCTTGTACACACTATGATAGGAACACAGCATCAGTCTGTAATGCTCTGGGTACCAATGTTGTCCACTGCAAAAATGGGTAAGAAAGGGGTACATGCAAGGGCATGCAGCCTTACAAGGACATGCAGCCTTACAAGGGCATGCAGCCCATGTAAGGAGGAATGTAAGGAATAGTTACAAATCAACATGTTTTCATTAAAGAAAATGTGGATATACATAATTATGATATTTTTCTATGTACGTAAATACAGAATCTGATTCCTAACAGATTGGGAAAATTAGCCATTTTTGGTACTTGGTCTGATTCATAAGTACCTGTACTTGAAAGATTTAAAAAACCCTTCTGAGAGTTTGAGATTTTGTAGGAGCTGGAATCTAGTCGCAGACTGTCCATTCCATCTGTACCTCCCAGCCCACTTTCCCTATAAAATTGCCAAGCCTGAAGCCAAGGTTGACTTAGGGCAGCCCACTCTAGAGCAATCCCCCTTTGATACACACTCTCATGTAGCCAACTCCAGGATTGTTCTGCCCCACTCCATTGCACTTGGTGGGCGGTTTAACCTTATAGATTTTCTACAGCAGCTGAGGAGTAGAGAATGGAGCTTACAAAACCTTCTACAAGAATTAACAGAACTTCTTGCGTCTGACTGATTTCTCACTTACTGCAGTGGGATCAACAGCAACTCAATACCCTTATGGGGAACTTCAGGTTTTCTAGAAAGCCCGTACCTCCTCTGGGAGTATGTGCCTACTTGCCTATCCTTGAACTTGGCCTATTGATACCTTTCCATCAGTTATGCCAGTGTCCCGTTTCAGCAATCGCAAAATACTCTAGCTAAATATATGGTAGCTAATATGGTACCTAGAAGATAATAGATTCTCAGTAAGTAGTGTGGAAGTAAATGTTTCATTATAAGTATCATCAAAATCTTCATTATTATTAGATATTGTAAGAATGTTAAGCATGACGCAACATAATTTCTGCTGGACAGTGGGTCATTTACTTGAGGACTCTCCTTCCCAAGGCAGCATGTTTTCATTTTGGACAGTTTTTACTGTTAGGAAATTCTCCTTGTTAGTTAGACAAAATCTGCCTCTTTGCCACTCTGTCATACATCCCATTTTGCCTTCTATATGTTTTCAGAGCAAGTCTATCCCTTTTCCCTACGTGGGTCCTTCAAGTGTCTAAATATAATCATCTTTATCTCTTCTTTATTTCTTCTGTTCTTTTGTCATTTGTAATTATAAGACTCATTTCCCATATCTTTAAAGTTTATGTGGCCCCCTTCAAAGTACACCGTAATCTCCTAATCCTTTTCATAATATGTGTTATTGAGAAGCTAACAGCATCCCTCTTCTGGTCTGCCTGCATGAGGACTGTGGTATCACCTTCTCCCTTGTTCTTTCCAGACACTGTGCACCCTGGAATCAGTCTCAGTTTGCATGGACCCCTTATCCACTATAATTTGCATATTGATAACTAATACTGAGCTTTTGCTTTTACCCAGCATTTTGAACATGCCCATATTTTTTGCTCCCCGTAGTGAAGACCAGTCTTCAGTTTGCATAGCAATGTGTGAGATCCTTGAGGAGAAAGGCAGATCATTTTTCTTTTTCCCCCCCTCGCTTAATGTGAGGCACATCTCAGGTCATCATAAATGCTTAATGAGTGCATAAAAATAAATGAATAAATGAAAGACCTAGTTCCTTCTTATATAGAAACAATTTTGTAATATGTTACTGCTATTCTATACATGCAACTCCATTTTCAATCCTATGTACAGAATTTTATCATTTTATTATTTTTTTAATGGACCTACAGTCCACAGAATAGAGTTAACCATGCTTGGCTGTTCACGGCATGCTATTGTTATTGGCCAAGGTCAGACTCTTCATTTGTTCCTATCAAATTTTGGCTTGGTGTCTTGCACCCATTACTCCTGCCTATTGTAATTTGTATTTTCTGTGATTAGCTATCTCAAATAGCTTTGTATCATTTGCAATTTTGTTAAGCAGAGTAAGAGGATTAAGATACAAGAAACAACAACAAAGAATAGATGATATATTAAGTACTGAATTGTAAGCTACAGACTTGAAATGCTCTAAGAATTTGGCAGAGAGGTAGAGCTCAAGCATGTGAACTGGATTTAAAAAAAAAGGGTAGATTTGCTGAGATGTGAGCTGAGTCAAGAAGGCTGGGTGGGATTTGGATAAATGGAAAAGACAGGAACCTGTGAGCAAAGAGAAAATAACAGCTGTCTATGTTTGCCAGATGAAATGGGGTAGGGTGTGTAAAGGGAAATGGCAGGGTATTCATTTAGAGAGCTTGAATCAGAATTCCTCTTCTTTCTTGCTCTTTCTCTATGAAGGCAGGTAAGTAAGAGATATTGCCCAGATAGATCTTGCATTTTCTCAGTGTTCCTATAGACATCGTTTTAGAATTTCTGGATTTGTAGTAGAAAGAATACAAAGAAAGAAAAGAGAGGGCAGGTAGCATGTGGAGGAGTAGTAATGATGTCTGTCTCTTGTTGCTGTTTGCTCCCTTTCTTCCATTCCAGGCAGATCCAACCTTTAGGAAAGACCCCCTTTCTACTTTTTATCCGAATCCATATCCACCCTCCCATGGGCCTTACTTGCTGCTAATGGAGAAGTCACACAGATAGCTACAATATCTGGAACCTTGGAAATCCCATATTTGGCTGATAGTGCAGAGACCTCATAGATTTTCCTGATCAACCACTGTGTAGCTGCCAAGTCTTGTTGATGCTGGACTTCCATCAGCTCTACTGTATCTAACATTGCGAATTTTCTAAGTAACATGGTTTTGTTCTTCATTTCACATGGATTGATACAACACAGAAAAACCAGATTTGTTCCTATTTACTACCAATACTGTTATCATCACATAATCCGCATTTTAGTTTCACTACCTACATTTCCTTGACTACCCTTGTTTCACTTTTATCCCATTATTATTATTATTATGCCATGGCATAATCTCCCAGTCTGCCTCCATATCCTGGACATCCTATCTGAGAACCTCTGATCTAAATAATTTTGCCTAAAATATGGGCACCAATCTAAATATAGTATTTGATGTGTGGCTGCAATAAATAAGATTTGACTAATCAAGCTACAGCTCTGTTTTCTTTGTTGCATTGTATGTGTATTGTATCACATTGTGTGAAGAATTTGTAAGTGATAGATTAACAAAATTACGAAAGAGCTTCCACATGGCTTTGTGTATACATATGGGAATATTTTCAATAATAAAGATAGGAAAGGACTTGGCATATATATGTTCTTTTCAGCTTACCATACTTCCCTGACTATACTCAAAATCAAGATTCTGGTGTTAAGTTTGTGAATTATGTAATGGTGACATAATCAGACCCCACATGGTTTCAGAAGCAGGTGAGTCTCATCCAGATTCCAGATTCTCTCAGGGCACTGTTAGAAACATTCACTAACAAAAGAACATTGTGATAGTTCATTTTCCTTCATCAAAAATTTCCATGAAGATTTTAGATACACACATTCTATGCAGTCCAATGCGCGATACGGACAGAAATTGACCTCTAGAGGATGTTCTGTTGAGCATAAAATAAAACATAATGATAAAACATTCCTAATGTCTGTATATTTCCTTGACACCTGAAGTAGCTGTTCAACATTTGAGATTATTCAAAATACCACTCAATAGTTTGATTGTTTCCACGTAGTACAAATTCTGACTTTCCAGTACAGAATTATAAAAAACCTTTTAATGTTTTCATTTATTTTTGAGACAGAGCATGAGCAGGGGAGGGGCAGAGAGAGAGAGGGAGACACAGAATCCGAAGCAGGCTCCAGGCTCTGAGCTGTCAACACAGAGCCCGACGTGGGGCCTGAACTCACAGACTGTGATGTCATGACCTGAGCCGAAGTCGGACACCCAACCAACTGAGGCACCCCTCCAGTACAGAATTGTAGTAAAAAATACATAAGCCTGTATTTTCTGGATTCGATGAAGCTGGAGTGAAATATTTTTAGTTTCTGCACCAATCAGGTGCTTCTTTACAAAACTGATTTTTAATTAAATTAGGTGGGGGAAGTAGAAGTGTACAGAGAATCTGTTTTGCTGTGGTGCATCAAAGCAGAGTTGATGGGAAAGAAGTGGCATTGACTCTGGCTTCTGATTCAGAAACTACCTGCCCTTGACAGAGGTAAAGTGCTTCAAGTGGGATTCTTGGAGGTCAATTTAGAGTCTATTTCTTTCTACCTAAACCAGAGTGAATTCTGTTGTCTGCAATAAGAACCTTGTCTATTATAAGCTTCTACAGTGGATCTATCACACATTAATTTATCTGAAGCAATCTTTTTTTTTTTTTTAATTTTTTTTTCAACGTTTTATTTATTTTTGGGACAGAGAGAGACAGAGCATGAACGGGGATGGGGCAGAGAGAGAGGGAGACACAGAATCGGAAACAGGCTCCAGGCTCTGAGCCATCAGCCCAGAGCCTGACGCGGAGCTTGAACTCACGGAGCGCGAGATCGTGACCTGGCTGAAGTCGGATGCTTAACCGACTGCGCCACCCAGGCGCCCCTATCTGAAGCAATCTTAAACATGTACCTGTTTTACCTACTTTGGGATTTAATTTATTACACTCCCTACTAGAAAGGTAAATATATGACTGTTTTCTCTCCATAATGCCATCAGAATTTAATGAGACATACAGAATAATTTATACATTTAAACCCATAAAATATGGACTAAATCAAAGAATTTAAAGAAAAAGATTGGAGAGTGTTTTTTTTTTTTTATTATAAGTATACTTTGCTTCTATTGCCCTACAACTACAACCTAATCTTTAAATTTAAAAATTTTAAATATCACCATTCTCTTCAAGCAATAATTATTACATGCACAAGTGGACACAGTTATATGAGGTAATTAGACCATACTAAAGTAATCTATAAATTAATCAATAATCATTGATGGAGCACTATTGTGCAGCAATCTTGGCTGGGTACAAGTAGCCCAATACATCATCCACTTTACATTCCAACTGGAATATTCAATATACATAAAACTATAGTTCCGGGGAAACCACTACTAAAAGGAGAAGCAGTTCACCATCCTGAAAGAGAAGAAGAAGGTTCTATGCATTGCTCCATCACTTATGAATTTCATGTTTTGGAAACAGTATCCTGAATCTCAACCTTGACATTTTTAAACCGAGAAAGATGTGAGACAATGTTTGAAATACCATCGTATGTTCTAAAATGGCTTTTCCCCAAATCACTCACCTGCAGATACTTTAAACTGCAGTTCTAGTCCAATCCATTTTTTGAGCCAGTCTTGGCCCCCCAAATTGAGATCGTTATATTATCATCATGAAGACACAATGGGGAGTGTGATTGTCCTCAGTCGCCAATGGCCCAGTACTTGGTGTATGGAGAGTGAACCTCAGACATCTGTTTGTTTACCAAGCTACAGACTTCACCTAAATACCATTGTATTCACTTTGGATTCCTATTCAGAATTTCATTATCATCTCCTGGGGGTTGGACCCCATCACCTCTATTTCCAGCCATGGATGTGACCCTCTGCCAAAGGACCATCTGGAACAACAGTGCTGCCATCCACCTGATTGTCATTATGGCCTCTGCCTGAAACCTCCCGCTGTGTGCCCCAGCAGGCAGGGCTGGACACCCTCAGATACGGATATTGGCCTAAATCAAGCCTGAGATAATGACGCATCTTGGAGCATTGAAATGGATGCTTCTGGCTCGTCAGGAGCTAATCCAATAAAAATGCTAATATTTATTAAGTACTACTGATGTGCCAAGTGTTGCTCTAAACACTTTGGGTACATTATCCCACTTAATTTTATAATAACCCATGAAATGTATACTATAATTATTACCATTTTTTTATACATAAGTAAATCTGACCAAGCATGCTTAGGTAATTTACCCAAAAATGTAGTGAGCCAGATTTGGGGTCTAAATACAAGCTCTCAATGACTAGGCCATGCCAATTAGTGCCTCATCTCCTGACCTGTGTAGTGTTGGCTTCAGCTGAATTCTTCCCCATGAGCCGATGGCTAAGAAGTTAGCATTTCATGCATGTTATGAAAGATATTTATTACTATGGTAATAGAATCAAACAAGGCAACATGTATACAGTACAATCTTTTAAAATTTTAAATCAATATAAAAAAAAAAAAAAACCTCCAGTCATGAATGTTGTTCAGATAACTAAGATTAACTCTTTTAAGTATAAAAATATTTTGAACTATTTCGGTTTGAAGTTTTCTAACATATTTCACAAAGTAAAACTTTTCTCAAAGTAAAAAATGGAGTGATGGATAAAAGGTAGTATTTTCTGACTTCTGAGTAAATGATTTAAATAGACCTTGAGTGGGGCGCCTGGGTGGCGCAGTCGGTTAAGCATCCGACTTCAGCCAGGTCACGATCTCGCGGTCCATGAGTTCGTGCCCCGCGTCGGGCTCTGGGCTGATGGCTCAGAGCCTGGAGCCTGTTTCCGATTCTGTGTCTCCCTCTCTCTCTGCCCCTCCCCCGTTCATGCTCTGTCTCTCTCTGTCCCAAAAATAAATAAAAACGTTGAAAAAAAATTTAAAAAAAAAAAAAATTTAAAAAAAAAAAATAAATAGACCTTGAGTGAAGGTACCTTGTGAAGGTAGATTTTAGGTATTTACAAGGAGTTGGTTATTAGAGATTGTCCTCACTGTTGCCCTGTTCTTGGTTTTATTTTAGAAACTGTGGTGTCACACTAAGTAAGAGAAACATCAGTGGCCATGCCAGCACAAAGAGTCAACCTTGAGAGGAATGTTATGTGTTTGGATAGAGCACAGTTTTCTTTACTCTCTCTTTCCTTCATCTACAGATCCCTCCCTCCTCACTTACTTACACAGCCTTCTTGTGCAGGAGAATCTGATATGCATTAACAAATTTATCTTTAAGTGTCCCAAATAACCATATTCAAGTAAACATTTTAATGGGAAGATATGAACCGAATCAGAGAGGAACACATTTTCCTTTTATTTGATTCTTTGTGCATTGTGGGGTTTTTTTCCTACAGTTTTTTTCCTCTTTCTTTTATCTCATGATATCAGTGAGTTACAGTGAATCCAGTGGTATCTCTTACATTAGCTATTCTCACCCCTTTGGTATCAAATGGAACGAAGGAATGGGGGTTTCTTTGGACTGAAACATTCAGTAACCCCTAGGCCTACATTTAGTTTAGTTAAGAAGCAAATGATGTCTTCGAGGGCCTACCTGGTGCAAAAGGATGAAAGTTTAACTTGAGTTTGGAGGCCAATATCCCAGCTAGTAATAATATATGGTTGCCTTAAGGGTTCTTTTTTACACATATTTTCTAATATATAAATATGGATTGCAATAGGAGATAGGCAGCATAAGATTCAAATTCTGGTTATCTTTCCACTTTGTAAAATAATACATATCAAAAAATATTGTATTTAATACACACCAATGCCAAAGGAGTACTACAGGCTCATGCAGCAGTAGGATGAGCCCTGGAATCTTGATGGATTTAAAAAAATTAAAGAGCCAGTAGGCATGTGCCATGAAATTGACAGGCACATTGGAACATGAGTGTGAACCGCAAGATCATTCTACCTGGGAAAATTTAAATTACGTAAAGAAAGCATTGGCTAATAGAAAGCCAAGTTTAGGATCCAAACCGATAAAACAAGATGAAGGTGGAAGAAGCAGAAAAGAGAGGAACAAGAGACAGAGAGTTGGTATGGATCTCGACTGTCAGGGAGTTTCAATGGTATCTGACGGCATGAAGACCCAGCTACATTAGTGTTCAGAAGTAAAAAAATGAATACTTTTTTTTTTTTTTAATTTTTTTTTCAACGTTTATTTATTTTTGGGACAGAGAGAGAGCATGAACGGGGGAGGGGCAGAGAGAGAGGGAGACACAGAATCTGAAACAGGCTCCAGGCTCTGAGCCATCAGCCCAGAGCCTGACGCGGGGCTCGAACTCACGGACCGCGAGATCGTGACCTGGCTGAAGTCGGACGCTTAACCGACTGCGCCACCCAGGCGCCCCCAAAAATGAATACTTTCTAAGCAGACTCAATTTCTGAATCTCATACTACCATGGAGATTAGAGACTAGCCCCTTGCTACCCCAGCGCCTCCCACATTATATTAAATCATGCCTTTAGTTCTCTGTCTACCTACTTAGACATCTCTGGATGAGAAATTTGTCTATGTGTCCTCACCTTCTGTATGTCCAACTCTATTCTTCTGCCTGGAACAAGGTAGAGACTTAATGAGTCACTGAATGGGAAAGATACTGAAATCCAAACAGGGTTGATTCCTTGGGAGTCAGTGGGCATTTGCCCCTTTCTAATTTTCCCAGAGCACATGTGGTCCTAGCATCTGGGGCAGGATTATTAAAACTATAAGCTAGGATAATGAACTCTACCATAAAGTTTCAGAGTTGCAGATAAACATGCCCTCTCTCCATGGAGAACGTGTACCAAGGAGACACAAGCAACAACGAGAAAACACCTACACTCTAAAATGGAATGCAGTCTGGATTTGTAAAAGACAGAATTTAATACTAAGCCTTCAACAAATATTTGCTACATGACTAAATGACCCTCTTCAAAGGGTTTAGTCACTGAAATGCTCAGAGGAGACATGAGCAGGCCACTGAAGGGCGGGGAGATGTGAAGAGATGGAGAGGAAGGTGTGAGGGGAGGGTAGACAGAATCAGAGCCAAACTTAGTGATTCAGCATGGCACAGTATTTCTTGTCAGTGTCTTCCATGCCAAGTGCCATATTACCATGTGGGCAAATTCAGTTCTGATAACTTTTTGCAAAATGTCTCAATTCCCTTAGATGGATGTTTTATGCTAACTCTGTCCTCTATGTACTATTATGTATTATATTATATTATATTATATTATATTATATATATATAATATTATATATATAATATAATATATAATATAATATATATTATATTATAATATTATATTATAATACATTATATTATATATATGTATGTATTATGTATTATATGTATGTATTATAGTACTATGTACTATAAGATTGTCTTATTAAAAACCTGCTTCAGACTTTGGAGCTTTTATATCCTTGGTGGGGATCTAAATAAGACATAAACTAATCATAAAGAAATATGACTTCTTTTCTCCCATTTTTTTTTTTAACCAAGAAAATATTATTGTTATTGTTGCTCTTTGACAAACAGGAAGATTAAACTTGCTCCTGATAAGGAATCTGGAAGTAAATCTTCTGTGGCAGGCAATAAAGATTCTTTCTGGACACACCTCACTCAAACCTTTTCTTTCCGCACTCCACCCAAACAAAACTTTTTCCATTGCTCCATTAGTTGTCACTAATTCAGCAAAGCTGAATAAGAACGTGCCCTTCTCCTGGTACTGTGGTGCTTTGTAACACAGAGACTACGTTCTTACAATGGGATAGAAGCAGCACTTGAGCTCGAAACAACATGGGTCCTAAGGAAACATCTAGAGATAACTTGCACAAGGCTTTGGAAAACAAAAATCTTTCAATTCGTTATGTTGCTGTTCCCAATGTCTTCATTATAACACATGGAATGAAGAATCTGTTTTTATTTTTATTTATTTTTTTTTTTAATTTTTTTTTTCAACGTTTTTATTTATTTATGGGACAGACAGAGACAGAGCATGAACGGGGGAGGAGCAGAGACAGAGGGAGACACAGAATCGGAAACAGGCTGCAGGCTCTGAGCCATCAGCCCAGAGCCTGACGCGGGGCTCGAACTCACGGACGGCGAGATCGTGACCTGGCTGAAGTCGGACGCTTAACCAACTGCGCCACCCAGGCGCCCCAAGAATCTGTTTTTAAAAAGAGAGACACTTCTAATCTCCTGATCCAGGCACCCTTTACTACAAATTTTCTTAACACATTTGCCTCTGAGAAGTTTGCAAACAAAGGCGAAGACAGACAAAGAACATATGCTAAATTGATCGTTTTTGTGTCTGAATATTCACTATTTGAGAGACAGGAAACTGTTCAATCTGATCTGGGGTATGATTATACTGTAGTCCAAATTGAAGTGTCTGTGGAAATGGATTGGGCGAGCTTCTCGGTTGTCAGTCATATCACTTATGCGGTGCACAGTGAGATGAGGGCACTCATGGGAAACAGTAGAAGTGGTTCTGCACTACACCTAGACAGATGGGTGTTCCTCTCGTGTGAGGAGGAGGCCCTCACTGCCTCAGCAACTACTGCAGACAGACTGCAGGAAGAGCAAGGAGAGCCCTCTGCAACGCTGCCCGTGCCACGCCATGCTTTGCTCCCGGAGAGGTCCAGCCACATTCCAGGAGTTCAGATTCTGGACCAACTGTTGTGTTCTTCTTCAATCCAATTGGCAAAAAACACATGTCTTTAAGAACGGGGCTGGTGGGGAGGAAGCTTTGTACATGACACAGCAGTACAGTGAGAGAGACAGGATGTAAACACGTAAACATTTAAATAATGAAAGATTCCTGTAGCACTTTAAGACAACCAAAGAAAAGTAAAGTAAATATTTGCTGCAGCAGAGTGCTGTGTGAAAGAGGAGGAATTCCAGTGAGAAATGATGTTTCCGGAATCGATCTTCATCACTTACCAAGAACAATTTAAATCATATCTGTCAGTCTTAGCAAGGGATGTAAGGACATAATTGGGTTTGCTCTCAGGGCAGTGGATGGAAGATTCCCCCTTTGCTTCTTCTTTCCCACCTGTTTCAGTCAAGTATATCCAGGAAAAAAAAAAAAAAAAAAAAAAACTCCACTGACACACTCACACACACAAAACAGAACCAATGAGGGTGAAGGGGGACCAGAAAGAGAGAGAGAGATTAAGGACTTAAATCATGTGATTATGTGGACCTGCAAAGTTGAAGTATGTAGAGCAGGCCAAGAGGCTGGAAACTCAGCAGAATTTCTATTTTATAATCTTGAGGCAGAATTCATTCCTCGTTGAGAAACCTCAGTGTTTTACTAGTAAGTCATCCAACTGATTGGATGAGGCCCACACACATTATTGAGAAACACTACCTTTACTTAAAGTCAACTGATGTAAATGCTAATCACATCTATAAAATGCCTTCACAGCAATATCTAGACTACTGTTTGATGAAATGGCAGAGCATCATAGCCTAGCCATGTTGACTCAGAAAAGTAACCATCATAGCACACACACACACACACACACACACACACACATAAACGTGAAGCAGCCTATGATACACTGTAAATCCTTTCACATATATTTCTTCTCTAAATGATCCTGATTTTCCCTTCTTCATTTCATTCTTAACATTTTTATTATTTTCTTTTCTTAAATACTTACAATAGCGGTTCCACATTTTTCATCATGGTATTTCCTTTATAAAACTGGTGAGGGTCCCCAAACCATTTCCTGATAATATTCACAGGTTCCCCACACTCCGAGCCCACTCAGCCTCTCAGTCTTACTGCCTGGCATCATTCTATAGTAAGTTTTGGTCCATTTCTTGGTGCCCTCTGATGGAGACTCTTTCTTGCTTTGCTTTTTGGGTCTCTCCATCAAGAGAACCTTCACCTTGTTTTCAAATATTGGCATTTTCACTATGGATTCTTTCCTGATTAGCTAAGTGCAGATTTATTACTCTCTGAAGCCCTAGTAAATGGTATGCATGTACTATATACTCTTTTTTGGGGTAAGCACTGGTATTATTCATGTGCATATCCATTTCCTCTTGTTTTTTTTTTTTTTTTTAGCAGTAAGCATCGTGAAGTGTGAGCAGTTTTCTATCTTTCAATGTATCTCATTTACAGGTCAATGTGTGGTAACATTCAGGATGCGCTTTTAGAATAAAAAAAATTTGGAAAGGAAAGAAGGAAAAAAGTTAAACTGAAAACTAAACAGTAAGCAAATACAAAACCATGAAATTTCAAAATTTTAAAGAGGAAAAGAGCTGTAGTGATCATCTGTGTCTGTTCCATCTTTCAATAAGGGAGGAAAGTAAGACCTAGGAATTTTAAAAGACTTGTCTAGAAAGAAGATAAGTGATGGGCAAGGTTAGCCGAAGTAGAATGTACCTGACCCAGAGTGCTTTCTATGACATCACGCTGCCAACAAATAGAAGACTATTGTCAATGGACCACTAAATTACCTTCTCTGGTAACCTTCCAAATGTGCAGACATTCCATCCTGATGCTCTCCATCACAAGGTATGCTAGTGTAGTCCCAGAGCTGAGCTCAAATGTTCTAGTTTTTCTCCTTCTTGAAAAGGGAATTCATATGCCCCCTATGAATTTGGGTCAAGCCAGGTGCCTTGCTTTGGCAAGTGTAATGCAGGAGAAAGTGGTATGCCAGAAACCACGTTGGAGCTTCTCTTCCCTCCATAAGAGCACCTCTCTGTATTTCAGACAATGGAGACTCTGTAAGTCTGGTTTTAAGTAAGTTAAGTTTCAATTCGATTCATGTTTTCATGTGACTTATAGGATTTGTTTTAATGTTTCTTCCTGCGCCACTCTGTGTTAGCAGGGGCTAGAGCTCAAGAGCGAGACATGGATAGTTACTTTTCACCAAATATTTGTGAATTCAATGACACTTCCTGGCCTTATTACAATTAGATATAGCCAGGTGACTGGTTCTAGTTAAGGGTCTGTGAGTGAAAACTGATAAATCTCCCTTCCAGGCAAAAGAACGTAATTGTTGGTAGACAACCTCACAGCTTCTCTTCCCCTTTGACGTAATGGTGGAGCCTGGGTGTTGGAATGGCAGAAAAAAAGATGGAAGCTGCCTGGGTTGCTAAGTTACCTCTTGGAAGATAGCTGCCTTGTGGAGCTGTTGGGCTTATGTCAGATTTGCATGAGCATGAAATAAATTGTTGTGTATTAAGACACTGAAATCTGGAGTCTCTTGTTGCTGTGCCTATGCCTATCTCATCCTTACCCCCAAATGAAGCAGCGGGTGCATGTGTAATAGTTGGGGTGCATATAGGATGCCATAGGAACAATGCACAACAGATCCCTTAGCAAAGTGAATTTTCTTTATTTTTGGTCTTTTCTTTTTAATTTAGGATGGAAAGATACCAATAAAAATCTTCATCTGCTTCACTATTTTTCCTAGGGCTGGTGTCGAATACCAACCTAATAGAACCATCTTTTCTCCCTGGACAATTTGCACTTCAGAAAAGCATTTGGAACTAAGTTTTCATAAGGTAGAAAGTAATTTAATGTTGAAAAGGTAGAGCCAACCATACATGAATAAATGCATATCCATTGCATATTAATAATGCAATATAATAATCTACCCTTCTCACTTTTAGAAGACTCCTCTGAGCCTTTCCCAATGTTAAGGCAGCTCTGAGCTCCAGGCCAATTCTGACTTTTTTCTCCTTGTTTCTACGAAGTGTTCAGGAGAGTTACAAGCAGACTCCAGGAAATCCATTTGAAATGGAACACTGACAAATTTCACCTAGACCAGAGAGTGAGGAACTAAAATGTGTGTAGCTATGTCATATCTGAAATAATTGAATGAAAAATGGCCGTTTATTCAAGATGAAGAACTTAGAAAGAGCATGATTACTGGTTTTAGTTGTTTTAAAGGGTGTCATGCATATGATTGTAAAGGAGAAACTACAAAATAATTCGGACTTCTTGTTTGTTTTGGAGCAGTAGCAACTCGTACATTGGCAGGGATTAAAGTAAAGGAGAAATGGCTGTCTCTCAGGGCTAATGTAGAAGAAATTTCTATATTTGAAACTGTGTTTGGTTTAATGAAAGAATTGCCCTCTACTATTGACAGGATCTATTCATTATTCACTCAACATACATATGAACAGTATTGAGTTCAGTGATATGTTTATAAAGATCAAGGAAGTTTTAGTCCCTCACTTCAAATACCTCAGATAGCTCATATTCTAGTAGAGGAAATAAACAGATGACCAAAAATTCTATGATAGAGGGAGAGATGATGTATAGTGGCACATAAAGAGAGTAACATAAATTCTTCTGGGGGTTGCTAGAAGTTATCTCTGAGAAGGTCACATTCAGGCTGGGACTTCTAAGAAAGACAAGGTCAAGAACAGACTATTATAGAAAAAGGAAACAGAATATGCAATGGCACTGAATACGAAAAATAAGTTTTCTGTGTTTTGATTAGGGAAATGTAAGAAATGCTTTATAGCTAGAGCTTTCTTATAGTGTGAGAGGAATTTGGGACAGGAGAGAAGCCAGGGTATGGAAGCCTTGAGTTTGGAGGATTTTATAATATAGGCAGTGGGAAGCCATAGAAAGATCTGAAACCCTTGAGAAACTTAATCAATTTTGTAACCATCTCATCAACTCCCAAAGTTCCATGACTCTAAGAAATAATGGACTATTGCTTCCCTTCAACTTCCACAGTCCTTGCTATATACATCTCACTGGGATTTCTCTCTTTCCTGCCATGATTGCTTTTGTTTTTAATTTTGAGGATCTTTCTTTTTATTCCATTTTTATTTTTTCCAACAACACATAAGTGTCTTTAGTGTAAGAATTGTTTCCTCTTCGTCTTGATATTTCTTACGGTGACCAGCATATACATTTGCCTATAATAGATATTCAACAAAGGGGTGTTGCTACAATTCTATGATTTAAGCTTTATGGACATCTCTTTATGCCATGGAGAGGATACCAGAAAAGAAGTATAAGACTCTCATAGCAAAGTCTGAAAGCACAGCAGGTATTCATTGAGCATGTAATTTAGGTTAGAATATCTGAGATCAATATCAAGCCATGCCACTTACCAGCTGAAATTATTAACAAATCTGAGACTCGAGTTCTTCATGTGTAAAATGGGTACTATAACTGTAATATTTACCACACAGATCTTTTGTGAGGGTCAGGAAACATGATATAAGTGAAAGTATTGCAGGAATTATGAAATAGCGTAAAATTGCCAGCAAACTTGATGATGACAGTGATGTCAATGGTGAAAATGACAACTTTTTCGAGTAGCCAGTCATACAGAAATGTTCTAACTCGTATAATTCTGGTATGAGCACTTTAGAAATAAGTACATCTTTTTTTATCACGTTAAGGCAAGAGATATTTATTATTTAAATAATTTAGCTAGTGGTGTTCCCTCCAATACAGCTTCCATTTGGAAAGTCATACTGCATATTGAAGAAAACAGAGGGGGAAGTCAGAATTGCTAGATGCTTGTTCTGGCTCCCTCATGAGCCACCTTTTTGGCTTTCACAGCCATGAAATGGATAATAATACAATATTGGCCTCCTCCACTGGAGGATTACATTCCTGGTCAAATTAAACAACGTCAAACTGCTCCACCATGTTTATGCAAAGAATAAGCTCTTCCCATGAGTGGAATGCTACGTGGTGCAACGTGAAACTCATTTAGTGATTTCTGTGGCATACGTAACCAAGAGTGGTGAAACAGGGGAACTCACAGTGATGGCCATCAACTATATCACCTACACCCACCTGGTCTACCCCACACTTGTTCACGTAGGAACTTTATGCATAGAAATGGTTTTTCCAAACACCGGGATTGTAAGAGCAAGGTTATTGCAGCTGCATGGGCACATAAAAAAAGACAGGAAATGAAATGTCAACAGCAAGTGTAATACCTTTCTAATATATGTCCTTCACTTATTGAGACAGTTACCGGGATGTTCTTGAAAGAAGAATGATTTGTTTATAAACCAGGTACATTATTTCAGCTCTTTAAAGGAGGAAAAAATGTCTTCATCATATTTTCCTCTCCCCACATCATCCAACAAGATATTTTCTACATTTAGTTGAATACACATTCATTTATTAATTCATTCACAATTAATCCCCGGCCACCTACTATGTGCTGGTTACATTGAGAATATTGAGGCCAAACAAGTCATCCTTGTTCTCAAGCACCTTTCCATTTAGTAGGGAAAGCCAGTCACGCAAACAAGTCAGAGCAATAAAACATTATAGTTGTTATGATAGAAGTATATGCAGCATACACAGGGAGACACAAAAGGGAATGTTTAATTCTGCCTGGGGAGAAAGAAAAGACTTTATGAAGGAGGTGGTGTTTGATGTGGTTCTTAAAATATGAGTGATTTTACAGGCAGACAACAGGGAGAATAGCTTCCTTAGCCACAGACAATGGGGAACTAAAAGTATCTCAGCATAGAATGGGTCAGAGGAGGGGATGTTCAACTTATGGAGTGAACTGTGAAGACAGAGCGTACAAGGGCGAACCACAGAGGATATGTGGAGTCAGATGGAGGAATTTAGACTTTATCGTGTGAGAAATGAGATTGGAGATTTTTAGCCAGGGAGTGACATGAGCAGTTTCTGACTTTAGAAAGGGACTGTGGTGGTTGGTGATATAAGAAATGGGAATAGGCAGTAGGACACTGGTTGAGAGACTCCCATCACAGCCCACATAAATGAGAACGGCTTTCTGGGCCAAGACAGTGTGAACTGGGTGAAGGGCTGCATTCTGCTTAGTTATTCCTCTATCTCCAGTCTCTGCCCTGCTTCTAACCTATCAGATTTTAAAATGCTTAAGGACTACTCATCTTAAAAACAAAACAAACTTTGGGGTGCCTGGGCGGTTCAGTGGTTAAGCGTCAGACTTCAGCTCAGGTCATGATCTTGCAGTCCATGAGTTTGAGCCCCGTATCCGGCTCTGTGTTGCCAGCTCAGAGCCTGGAGCCTGATTTGGATTCTGTGTCCCTCTCTCTCTGTCCCTTCCCCGCTCATGCTTCCTCTCTCTCTCTCTCTCTCTCTCTCTCTCTCTCTGTCAAAAACAAATAAACATTAAAACAAAAATTAAAAACAAACAAAACAAACTTTCAGTTACCCACACCATTTCACTGCTAGACTTAAGTTTGTATCTTTTCCCATTGTTCTCATCTCCAATTAACCTTCCCCACTTAATTACAAGGCTTCAGAAGCCTCAGGTTCTGTGTTGAAAAGCTCAGGTATGGTTCCTGGCTTTGCCATGTCTAACTTTACGACTTGGGGTAACTTATTTTATCTCTCTGTACCTCAATCAACCCATCTGTAAAATGGGATTAATAATGGTACCTCTTTAGAAGATTTTTGTGACTGTTCGATGTGCAGATACATTGAAAGTATTTAGAACAGTGCTGGGCACCTAGTAAATGTTTGCTAATTTGGGACCCATCCCCAAGAAGGGCAATCAGTGGTATGAATGTGTGCGTTTCCTAAAAAAGGAGCTAGGGTGAGCTACTGTTGTCTTTAAAAGTTGCATAGAAGAAGGAGCACTGCAATAGGACTTTTAATAATAAATAAACTATTCAGAGAGATAGAGAGTCTCTAATGATGCTTGAATAAATGTATATAGAATATTACTCACATTTATAGCACTGTGGTAGGCCCTTTGGGAAATGGAAAGCTGCCTAGGACACAGAGTTTGCTGTCCACAGAACCTAACTAACCCAGGAAGATAAATCATATTACAAATAATTTAAAAAAAAATTCAAAAGGCCTAAGTAGAGGCACAGCCATAATCAAATATCTAAATATGGGACACAGCATTCAGTAGCATACACTACCGTGGCCCACCTCTGTCCTGCTGTTGAGTGTTGGGAACCAACCTCAGTCTCCCAGACTACAGACATATTTCTGGTTATATAACTGGAGAAGAGTGTGTTAGTTAATTCAGTCATTAGACATGGTTCTTGTCCCACTTGATTCCATCATCAGATTTTGCAGACTTAGAGACTCACTCTGTATTGGATAAGGGTCTACCCTCCTTTAGGGCATGTGTGTCTATCTAGTTGGTGTTATAAATTTTACATAGTCGTCATTATCAGAATAGAAATAAGGTCACACATGAAAGTTTTCACTAACAGTTGGGAGGCAGCATTGCCTAGCACTTAAGGGCATAGAGAATCAGACAACAGGAAACTCATATTCAACCTCTAAGTGTGGGACCAAAAGTAAGACACTTTACCTTCGTGTGTCCCAATTTCTTTATCTATAAAGTTGAGATAACAATAGTATCTGCCTCACAGAGTTGCTCACACCTAGGATGTGGCAAAAATTATTTTCTGTCATCATTATGATTCTTATCAGATAAAGAGGGTGAGATCGTTGTCCCCAGTGCATGGATAATTGGGTCAAAGCTGTTTAGGAAAACCTCATGCATACCACTCTGCCCAACCACTTCAAGTAAAGTATCACCAAAACCGCATATGAGAATTTGACTTGGACTTTCCTAAATGGTTCGATTCGGTTTTTATCTAAACATTTTGATTTTCAAGCACTTGGATGTAAAAGGAAGTGGCCTATATTAAATGCTGGTCAAAGCATTTTTTATGATTCTTTTTTAAAAATCCACACTCTCCATGACATTAAATTACTTAAAATCCACATACAAAAGTAGTGACCTTTCTCCCATAAATAAATAAAAAAATCCCAGCATGGAAATGCATTAGCTAAAATAAGTGTTTGATCCTTTCAACCAAAGCCCATTTCCTTCTTCCATCCAGAAAGCCTTGAAGTGTGAGTATTACACTACTTGCAGATTTCTATGTAAGCAGGGGATAAATAGTCCGCTTCTGTAATTAATAACTATTAAAGCTGTTTGACTGATCATATCTTTGGGCTCCTGAAATCTCTTCTGTGCAGGTGTGCATTAATGGAATCCATTAAATTCATATATTTCAACAGATAGTAATTTACGATCTTTTATAAGATCTGTCAGGAGCCGCAGCAAGAGGTACAGGACTGTCTCAGGGCATTACAGGACAAACCAGACTCCCTCTCTCAGAAACGACTTGCCTTTGCGTACTAAATATGAATGTCAATGCACTGGGCAGTCACATTAGGTGCGTTCTATGTCATTCACCGTCTGGGAATATGCAGAATAAGCTTTTTATCACTGGTGAAGCCCTGAACAGGACTGAACAATTTTCAGAGATGCTGAAGGAACAGTGTGGGAGTTCTAACCACTTTATATTTGCCATAAAAAGGGAGAAATTGAGAATATAGCAGGGTTCTGGGAAAGTAATGGGTTTTCCTAGGGGTGAGTCACCCTTGAAAAGCCCCAAGTTCTCTTAATGGGGCAGCCTCCCCATTCTGACTAATGTTTCCAAGGGAAGTCAAACTCAGCCTTCACTTCTGCTGGGTCTCATCCTCTGGCTCAGCCCAAAGAGCTCTGTCCTCTCAGAGGTGGGATATTCTTTCAGCGGGGCTGGGTTTCTGAATAAGCCTGGTATTCAGCTACATTCCTAGGGGGAGATTTGAGGGTAGTGGAGCTACATTTACAATGCGAAATTCTACTTGAGGAGTTTCCATAATTAATTGAAAGCTGAAAACAAGCCTGAGAAAACTAGTGGAGATACTATGTGATTATCAAGTATCATCGAGGGCATGGTTAGTGGACAGCCAGGTTAGAACAGAGGGTCCGTGAGTGAAGAAGTTGCTCTCAGCCACAAAGGGCAGAATGATGGGATCAAGTTGGGAAAGTGAGAAAGCAAGAATCTTAAAAGGTCCCTTTAATGTTTTTTTATGACTGAAGGGAAACTGTTTACTGGTGATTTTGAAAGACAGAGGATTGAGTTGAGGTCAAAGCCTAGAAGATCACAATGAGTCTCTCCTATATATGGAATGCTTTTCCCACTCAAAGAATTGTGAAACAATTAAATGAGATTGGCAGTCCCTACTTTAAAGCAGATAATTGAGCCCTATGCCTATTCAAAGTTAAATTTATGTCTTCCAGGATGCAATGATGGTAACCAGAACTTACCCTTTTCTGGAGATTCCTGAGGAAACACAGAGGCATATGTTTCTGGGCTCACCTAACAAATCAGTCACATCACAGCCACCACCATCAAACTAAATCCACTGTGAGAGAGTTACTTCAGAGGACAGGTACCATGGTGGGGTGTGTGTACGTGTGAAATTTTGTTTGCTTCTTTGTTCAAGATTACCTATTACAGGAATCTCTCATTTATGATGGACCCTATTTTATGAAAACTTACTATTTAATAAATAAGTTGACTTGGGGAGTTATTTACTTTGTAAAATTCTTTGGTGTTTTACACCAACCTGTCATGGAGCTCTGTAGATACTCTACACCGAATACTTTTTCACCCCCACCTTTAAACATGAGATTGTAGACTATAACTCTGGCCAAAGTATGGAATCAAACTATGATGTAAATCTTAATAAACTAACATACTCATATTCTGGCTATGTTATAATTGGAATTTCTTCAACTTCCTTATTGTATTTAAGTACTTTGAGAAACATGGACAAGATTAATCAGTATTAACTATACTAACTACTTGTATTCAGGTTAAATCTTTCAAACAATAATTTGTCAAATAAATATTCCAAGACATTTGCTGAGTACAAAGTTTACAAGAAAAAGTAAAACATAGTCTCTGGTCTTGAAAAAGTTACCATTTATTGAGAAAATCCAAGAGCCAATAATTATAAGACAACATGCTAATACAAATGAAGATACCGAAACCAATACTATGGGGATTTAAGGCTGTCACCAATCTTCACAAGGGTGGGGCTGGGACTTCAGAGTCCTGAGGACATTTGATCTGAGTCTTGAAGAGATCTTTCATTCACTCAACATGTATTCATTAAGTGTCAATTATGTTCAGATGCTAAGTGAATGGAATTGAATTTTGTAAAAAGGGAGAAGGAAGGTCAAAGCGGGAAGATTGTATCCAATCTGCAGCTGACAAATTGACAGTAAAAGAGATGGGAGTTAATATTTGCCACACATGTATTGTCTGCCAGGTATTTGATCCTCCCAACAAGTCAGTTTTAAGCACTTATATTCCCACATTACAGATGAGAAACCCGAGTTTCAGAGAGGTTACTCTGCTAGTGTAGCTTCATAGACCTAGTATGAAGCTGAGCTAGAGTGTAAATGGAGTTGGCCTCCTTCCAGCGCCATGGCCTTCCCATCCCCATGGCAGCTGCCTTCTTGTACAGACTTAGGCACAATAAAATAAGATGAAGAGAAAGTGCAAAATGGACTAGAGTCAATGTGATTTTGGTAACTGAGATATTTTGTGCTTCCGCTGGAGACGGAAACCTTGGTAGCAGTAGGACACCATGAAAAAAAATACTGACTTTAGAATCAGGATCAATTGGGTTCATATCCTGACCCTACACTGACTAGCTCTGTTGTCCTTGATTTTGAGCCTAACCAGACATGGAATGAGATAATATTCATTGCAACAACATGTAGTGAAGTCCAGGGTTTATTGTAAGTAAATATAATACATAATAGTTGTTTAGCTAATATTATTTCAACTTTCCACTCAGCTCACCCCAGGGAAAGCTATTTCTTAATGTTTCGAAGCAGAGAATTTCCTTAGAAGAAAGAATTGATCTGAAGCAAAGAAAAAGGAGTTCTTCATATTTATTGAAGCAATGAATGATTAGTACCTACATATATCATTGACCAAATTCCATATGCAAAGATTAACAGTGCTGGCTTGGGTTCCCATGTGGACTTTCTTGCTTCTTCTCCTGTATTTTCATGTTACTTTGGGACATTGTGACTGCATTCTAAGCCCAAAAGGTCCATCTATGTCTGTCCATCACCTACTTTTAGAATGCTTATTGGTCTTGGTTTTGAGAATGTCCGAATAGTCTATACTCATATTACTTTCATGTTAATTACCTTCCATTGCATTCAGACCTCTGTTTCTCACTATTTTGGATATAGATTAGCTGACTTGATCCTGCTTTAGAAACTTTCATTTACTGCCAATTCACTGGTCTCACAATGGTTGAGATGGGTCTGTCCAATGACCTTGGCCACAGTTGAGAGCGCCTACCAGTTCCACAGGAGTCATAATCAAAGTGGTTTCTGACACTGAACATGTCATACAATGACTCCATTGAAGCATTTGAAGCATTGAGACAATTACCTTAAGATCAGGCCAGTGAACTAAAGGAAGAAAATGACGGTCTTTAAATTGTTGGGTAGTTGTGTACAGATTAAGTATCCACTTTTTCATGACCCATGGATAGACTAAATGGTGACTCTTAAGGCAGTGGCCACATAAGTGTTCCTGAGACATAATCAAAAGTACAACTTTATGGAGAACTTCCTTAAGGTAAGGCCAGGAAGTAGAATAACAATGAACTGAGCAATGTTTTCATGAGATTGACTCAAATTGAAAGTCTGGCAGGATCAAAACCAAAAGAATAGAACTATCCATTTGGAGAATTTTTTTGAGTGAGATATAATCTCTTAGGTGGTGGTTAAGCCCAGAATGGACATGGCAGTAGCAAATGTACTCTAAGGAACAATTTTGGCGGTAGGAACAAGTTGGCCTTATTGCCTTAATGGATCATCCCTTTCTCTATCTGCTGTGATATGAGAGCTGATGAGATCCTGCCCGAGGCAGCGGGACTGTCTCAACACAGATTGTCTCTCCATCCACAGGGGTAAACACTTTACTGGGAGATTTAAAGTGAAATTTAGAATTACAGGGAAGTACCTAGGAAACGAATATTTTTTTCTTCAGTGAACTCTTAAGAGGGCTTGTCAGTAAAGTTCAAGCAAGCAGGTGTGCTGAAAATTGCTTTAAAACCAAAGAGACAGTAGGAGGCATGCATATGCCAGAAATCATAGCCCCCGTGAGAGAGACAAGCCCATTTTTCAGCAGGAGCAGCTGTTGGTGCATCTGCAGACAGGTTGTTGTCAGGAGTGTTGAGCAGAGAAATTTCAGGAGAAAGGCGCTCATGAGGGGGGAAGAGGCGCGAGGTCTCTAGTGAGACTTTAGATTGGAGTTTGTTAAATCCTGAGCAATAAAAATTGCAGTTCACTCTAATGAAACTTCCTGGGAAGACTATTAGTATTAAACAGGGTGACTCTCCCCCCAGAAATAATGCTAAATCACAGTCACAAATAATTCCAAGTCCGGTTCTGCACAAGGCAGAACATGATTGCACTTTTTAAATTAAATTCACTCTTATTGCTTTGGCGGTGGCCGTTTTCTGAAATTAATAGGAATTGCACACATGAGCCAAGGGGCCAAGGGTGGCCGTACTGCATAGAGGGCATGAAGGTACAGACGACGAAGATGGGTGGGCCGGCAGGGTGGCGGCCATGATATTTTATTAGGCATTTACTTCCACGGAGTAGATAGATTAAAATGTCTTTAAAGTTCTAGAATCACAATGTCCCCAAACCGTTGTTGATTCTAAGGCTCAAAATAACACCTTATGTTATACTATGTGAAACTGTTTCTTTTCATATTTATGCAAACATCCTGTGAACCAAATAATCTTCTTTATAAGGGCTCATAGTGGTTAGCAAATGGCTGTCCACCAGGTAGGCACTCACTTCTTGTTTAATTCTGTAAATTAAATGGTAATATTAAAAATAAGTCTTTGAAACTCTAATTCGTTAATAGTAACCATCTTTATTCTACAGGCCTCAGTGTGAATCATTTATTGAAATTCAATTAGCAAGTCATTTATTCATGAGTTTAGGAAATATCTGTTGGGCCTTCTCACACAAATATAACCAGGTAGTTATTTTTCTGATGCAGAGATGAACAGAGTGTGGCTCCTACCCTCAAGGAGCTCATTTTAGAATCAGTGAAAGAGACAACAAAATAATCACAATATGGAGGAGTGAAGTATCTGTATTCAACAACATAGACAAAGAGCCTAGACCTCAGCCTGAGGACTAGGATTAAGAAACATTGCCAGGAGAAGGAGATATTGATTTAGACAGATGAGTGAAGACCAGCCAAGTGGACAGGGTTGGATAGGGTATCATAAATGGCAAAAGCATGAGCATAAGGACAGAAGGGAGGAAGAACATGCCAACTAAGGAACTGAATACAGATCAGGAGAACCAAAAGGAGAGGTAAGTGGAAAATCATGGACTGAGAGAAGCCTGAAGAAACCAGCTGGGGCCAGAGGCTGAAACAAGTCATGTTAAGGTGCATAAAAGTAATTAAAAGCTACTAGAATTTGAACAGCAGTGATGTGAACAGATTTGCTCTTTAGAAAGGCATTTTGGTGGCATGGTGGAAGATGGATTAGAGTAAAATGAAGCTGGAGGCACATAGGCTATTTAGGAAATTATTACAATAGTCCAGATGAGCTAAGGCAGCAGCAGGATAGATAGCAGGGGGGTGATCTGAGGTATTTGGGAACTAATGTTAATAAGACTTGGAAAAATAATAGGATGGAGTTGAGTGAGGAGGATGAGGATAGTTCTGGTAAACATTCTTTTAAGCACATTGAAAATATCAACCTATTTCATATCACCAAGTGTTCCATTTGTTAGGTACTAATGTTAAATCCATATCACAGATGAGAAAATGGAGACAAACCTAGGCAGGTTAATTCATTGCTCTACACTCATCAGAGCACCTTTGTTGCAGGATCGTGTTGCAGATCAGAGTATTCCAATGCATCAAATAAAAGAATCAGAATCAAACCCAGCATGTGTATTCTTTTAAGTACACACTTGGATACAGCAATTGGAAATGTATGAAATAAAGGAATGAGGGTCATATTTCATACAAACCTTGTTGCACTAACCAGAGGATGAGAGAAACAATACTACAGAGGAAAAAAGACTCGGATACAGAGGGCAAGTGAGTCCATGCCTACATTATTTACCTCCCTTTAATACTATCCATACCATGGCCATGTGTTTACTGCAGGGGATGGTCCTGGAACACAGTGACTTAAAATAAGTGTTCTCAAAGGCAAGATCAAAGAGATTGAAAACAAGCAATATTCAAAGCACAGGGGCTAATTGTTTTATTTTTATTTTTATTTTTTGAATTGAAAACATTCAAGTTCAAAATTTAAAAAGTGAAAGTTCTAAATAAACTTTGGGGGGGGCAGGTCTTGTCTCCATTTTCTTTTCTATAATGTGGTCATAACATACCTCATAGGAGTCTTCTGATACTTAAATAGATTGATGTTTTCAATGTGCTCAGAAAAATATTTTCTGGACTTCTCCTTCCCCTCCCCAAAAATCTATCCTATCACTCTCCAAGTTTTAAATATGGGATATACAAAAAAAGAATCCACCCCTGGACAGATAATAGTAAAAATAACAAATATTAAAATTTAGAAAAACTGAGGGAGAAAGATATATTACAAAGAGATAGCAATTGGACTAAAAGTAGAACTTATCCTTACCCCTAGGAGATGTCACTAAAAAATGTGGATAATAATGTCAGATAGATTGGCAAATAAGTCCTCAGTCTAGAATTTTATGCCCAGCATAGTGGAAAAGTGAGCAAAACAGCTATATTTTCTCTTATGTAAATGCTGAGTTAACTACCACAGGTCTTCACGGAAAGTTCAAGTAAAGGAGGAAACTTCAGCAAGGGTTGAAATAGGATGATGGATAAAACACATTAGTAAGTTATTTAATGATCAAATGTAAAAAATAAGTAATGGCTACCTTGTGTCTTTTAAAGGCAACACTAAAATTCTAAATAATAAATAATAAGAATGCTTGGAAGGTTATTTTCAGTCTGTTATTAAAATAGAAATTTTCCTTATCATATTCTGAAAGAGAAACCAATGAATAATTTATATTTTAATAAATATTATGATATATACACGTAGATACATGATTAAACAACTGAAAGAACAAAAATATAATGTGGCGCTTCTAAACCAGAAGAGTAATTGAAAAAAAAAAAAAAAAAACATCAATGAGGAAAATTCTGATAATCAAACAAAACCTGGGAGGAGAACAAAAAGGTGACAAAGAAACATATTATAAAAAGAAATTTATAAGTGTTATAATGGGTAACTCAGTTAAGTGTCAGACTCTTGATTTCAGCTCAGGTCATGATCGCACAGTGCATGAGATCGAGCCCCATGTTGTGCTCTGTGTTGACAGCTCAGAGCCTGCTTGAGATTCTTGCTCTCCTCTTTCTCTTCCCAACTCACACTCTCTCCTTCCCTCTCTCTCTAGAGAAATAAACTTAAAAAAGAAAGAAAGAAAGAAAACACTAACAGTGGTTGACACAGGATCAAATGTCAAATATATCAACAAACGTAATAATTGTAAACAGATTAAGATTTCTTATTAATACCAGAAAATGTATATAGATTTTTAAAATCCATTATGCTGCTTGTAAAAAGTATATGCAAGGAAAGTGATGCAGAATGATTAAAAAATGAGAAAAAAAATGAGAGAAAGAGAGAAGGGAAGATTTAACACAGAAGGAAAATTAAACAAAAGAATGCTTTATGATACAGCAATATTAAACTCATACAGCATTATGTCATACAGAAAACAGTATCTAATGAACAGAAGTAATATAGTAATAAAAGGAACAACCCTAACAATATAAAACAAACAGAAGATTGTATATTCCTAAAATAATTATGTTAAAATATATAAAGCAAAATCTAATATAATTAGGAAAATCAAATGTTAAGTCATACTGGTTATTTTAATACATATCAGACCAAGGAGACAGAAAAGGTCAACATCTAAATGATTGGAATAAGCATATTGAGAAGTTTGAATATATCTACCTAAGTCTATATCTATTTCTACTTCTTTTATAACTATGTATAAAACTCTATGCTTAAAAATAGACTGTTTTCAAATATACATGGAACATTTATTTTTTTAAAAATCTATGTTCTAGTGAAAAAAATAGTCTCCATATATTTTAAAGAATCAATGTCATATTTTCTAACAGCATTTCAATACATTTCAGCAGCAACAAATGCAAAATTAAATAATAAAGAGTTTGGATTTTTTTGAAGTGTATATGCTTATATTAGTTCTTGAGTAAAAGGTAAAAAAGAAATAAAACAATAATCAGAAGTTACTAGCAAATAAACCATTAAACATCAAATTTTATGAGATAAAATGGTATTTAAATTAACATTTAAAAAGAAATATATGGTTCTAAATTATCTGTTTAAAAATAATTACCTGTATAAAAATAAAAAATTATCTGTTACAAAAATAGACTGAAAAATTACAAGTAAACTTGCAAATGATAAAGCCAGAAATGTACCATAATTAATACAAACAAATAGTAAAAGGGAGAAATAATAATGATTACAGCATGTACTAATGAGGCGCATCTGGGTGGCTCAGTTGGTTAAGTGTCCTACTTCGGCTCAGGTCATGATCTTGTGGTTTGGGTTGAAGTCCTGCATCAGGCTCTGTGCTGATAGCTCAGAGCCTGGAGCCTGCTTCAGATTCTGTGTCTCTCTCTCTGCCCCTCCCCTGCTCATGTTCTATCTCTCTCTCCCTCAAAAATAAACAATAAAAAAAATTTTTTTTTTTAAAGCAGGTACTAATGAAATAGAAAAATAACACAAAAATGTAATAATAAAATTATAAGTTTCCTAAAGAAGATTAACAAGAAAAAGTTTTAAAAACACTGGTGATACTGTTTAAGAAATAAAAAGTAGCTCAGCTAAACAAGTTTCTGAACAAAAAGAGATATGACTGCAGAAATTATGTTAATGTTTAAAATACCTTAGTTTAACACTGTGAACAACTTGATACCAAAAAATTTGGAGACATAAAGTAAATGAGCAATCTGACAGAAATATGTAAACTGCAAAAATAAATCAAGGAGAAAAAGTAAACAGAAACTATGTATTGTAGAAACTGAAAGAGCAATCATTCTCTCTTCATTTTCTCTTTGCCCAATTTTATATACATCATTCCTAGAGACACTTGGAAGAATATGTCTTAGAGAAAGTAGGAAAAATAACAAATTTATTTTATAAGTCTAGGATAACTTTTATTAAAATAAGGTAAAACAATGTAAGAAAATACAGTGATTGACCAATATGACTCATGAACACAATGTAAAATTTAAAAAAAAATCTTCAAAACTATATTTAGCACCACAAAAAAAAATGAGTTAGGGTTTATACCACAATGCAAGGATGGTTTAATGCCAGAAAATCGATGTTCTCTTGAACCAATCAAAGAACAATGATAGATGAAATTTTAAGTAGGTGTAGAGAAGAATTGAATAAAGTAAAGTACTTATAGATGATAAGCAGAAAACTATAGCAAAATAAGAGTAGAAGAACATGTCCTTAACCTAATGAAGAATATCTAATGATAAGGTACAGCAAACAGACGACTTAAAACTTAATGGTAAAGCTTTATTATCTGTGAAGTACAAGAGAGTCTACAATCTGTTAAGAATTAATGAGAGGGTTCAGTAATTTACTATATATACCAGATCTACCTTCTGAAATCTAACATTTCTTTACAACCTTCCATATCAGCAGTAATAAATCTAAAATTAATAACAAAAGACACCATTAAAAATGAAAGAAATGAAAAGGCACTTACATATAAATCTGACAAAAGATGTGATAACAGACCTAAGAAATTAAGGGAAAAGCTACAAACAGTTGTGAAGAACATAAAATAAAGACACATTAACTAGAGATGTACGAAAATTGCATAAACATGATGATTTTTAGCAAAAATTTTATATGAATTAATACAATTACAAAGAGCATCGCACAGGGTGTTTCAAAGAACTTGACCCATGAACCATCTGGAAAGTTAAAGGACAAAGAATATTCTAAAAGAAAAGTAGAGGAGGAGGCAGAATAAGAACTTGTCATATTATTTACCAAGATTTATTAAAACACTGTTCTGGTGGAGTAGTGCAGACATATTACAGAACTGGAAGAAAATGGAAAACCCAGATTAGACTTACTCGTATGTAAAAACTTGATGGGTGACAAAAGAGGTATTAAAAACCAGTGGGAGACACTGTAACAAACATTGCTTGAAAAATAGCTGTTCACAGGGAAAATAAGATAGATAATATAGATCCCTAAGTTATAAAGAAGACAGATTAGTTTCAGATGAAAAAGAGCCTATATCCAAAAAGCTGATCTTGGGAACATTTAGAAGATATAGGAAAATACCTTTATTATAGTAAAAATTTCAAGAATACAAAAATACAACTGTAAATGTATAAAATTCAGCTTTGTATGGTAAAAGATATTTCAATGAAATAAAAAGAAAAGCCACCTTATTAGGAAAAATACTGACAGTGAATATAGACATGACAATAGACTACTGTGCATAATGTGTAATTTATACCTGCAAATTGATCAGAAGAAAAGAAGAAAAATAGTACAATAAAAAAATGGAGGGGCACCTGGGTGACTCAGGTCATGATCTTGCAGTTCATGGGACTGATCCCGCGTCAGGCTCTGCACTGATAATGTGGAGCCTGCTTGAGATCCTCTCTCTACCCCTCATTTACTTATGCTCTCTCTAAAAAGAAATAAACAAACAAAAAAAAAAAATGGAAAAAGATCTAAACAGTTCCACAAAGAGCAAAAACAAGTGTCTAACGTGGAAACTTGCTGAACCTCACTACTTATTAGAAAAATGTCAATTAGAACAATGTGGTATTTGACAGCCATCATATTGATAAAATACAAAAACCTGATAATTTCAAGTGTTTGGATGGACGAGGGCAAATGTGAGTTCTTACATTGCCATATGGGAGTGTACGTTTGCAAAGCTATCTTGGATACCCATTTAGCAGTACATACAAAATTGCAATCTACCCAATTGCCAATCACTCAGGGAAAATGGACAAACTACTGTTAATCTTATAACAGAATAGTTTGCAACAGTTAAAAAGAATCAACTAAATGCAATTTTAAGTGAAAATGCAATTGCAAAGAACATGCAAAAGATTTCTGCAATTTAGTTTGAAATGAATTTAAAAACTAATATGAATTAATGGATGCATAGAGAGATGAATACATGGAGGGAGAGATTAATGATAAAGGAAGTATAGTAAAATGTTAATGATGAAATCTAAGTGGTAGTTGTGTAGGTATTGAGTATAAAACTCTTCCAACTCTGCTGTATGTTTGAAATTTTTCATAGTAAATTGCTGAAAAGAAGAACATGTTCAACATGATAACATTTTGTAAGTATTCAAAAAGTATATTAACGTCCATGGAGAAACACATAAATAATAAAATTATAATATCCACGGAAATGACACACACCAACTTCAAGATGGTTATATCTAGAAAGTGAGGAAGGGAAAGGACTGGAGGGTGAGGATTTAGTTCTATCAGTCATATATCCTTGCATTAAAGTAAGAGAGAGAGAGAGAGGGAGAAGTGCAAAACAAATACAGCAAAATGTCTGCACCATCAACATTATCTTAAAAGGATAATATTGGCTAAAAGAGCCAGATTAAAAAAAAAGAAAAAGAAAAAGAAAAAACATTTCTATGGTATAAGGCCTATTGTATAAGTTTTAAATTTAACACAATCCTATATTTTGCATCTGGATATAAGCATATGTAATAAAAGCATAATAATACAAATATGAAAATGCTCATCGGATTAAGAAATATCAGTTACCCCAGGGAAAGGAAGGAGCCAAATGGGTTAGGGAGTGGTAAAGGTCATTTTAATTGAATTTGCAGCATTATACTCCTCAAAACAATTTCACTTTTGACAAATCTGGATAATAGAACACAGTTTCTCATGTTTTAAAATTTTCATGACGCATAATAAAAAAAGAATCATAAATCTGTAGAGTATAAAAGAATGACCCTACTTCTCAAGTCAGAAACTGCAACACAAAAGAAAAGACTCTCCCATGATGCATGGCATTTTACTAGCACATTTCAAAAATTCTTTTTCCAATTAGTCAATGATATTAGCTTATATCATTGATTATAATGATTTTTTAGAGTATATTCATTGGTTACTGTACATATGATAATCCTTCTCTGCTCTGTGGCCATTATTTTATATATCTTACATTGCATTCCCAAATTATAAAGTTTAAAGAGTTCTTACTGATGACTAGATACAATCAGATAACCAAACTGAGGTTTCACTGGCATTATTCTGAACAGTTCTCTTTCCCTTTTATTAAGGAGAGGAGATCACAAGCACTAACTAAGAAACTCCTTGGGGAAGTTGCATGTCCAAAAGGACTCTTTAATTCAGCATCTAGCAATGCACAATTGTTTAAGACAAGGGCATCTTGATTAGATTGAAAGCAGAAGTTCTACAATGGTTACAGTTAAACTCTTTCAGGTCCTCATTTGACTTTACCAGGTAAGAAAGTCAACACTAGAGCACAGGCATCCAGAGTGACTTGAACAATGCAGAGGATTCTGGAACTGTGATAGGGTTCTTTGGAACAGTAACTAGAGAACTACAAAGGGACACTGGCTTCATTATGAGACAAGAGGGCCTAAAAGTCAGATTTCTATTTCTTTCGGATGAGGCACTGGACTGAACTCCCCTCAATGGGGCCAAGTGTTCCGTGGCTGAACTGTGTACGGATATATGAGAGAAACGAGCCTTCAAAGGATCATTAAGGCAGATGCCTACTCATTTCCTTTCTCCTTCTTTCCCTTCCATAGTACTATATAATTTTTTCCTGCTGAAAGAGCACATTCACAGCCATGACAAAGCCCTCCTTTAAATCCATCCATCAATTTGAAGTGGTTTCTACTTTACAATTTCAATCCATCCTACTTCCATCTCCTTGGAGGGAAAGTACAATGGAAGTGCGAAGTGCTAATAACATATACATCCTCAACTCTTTCACAGGGGTATTGTAAAGACTAATGAGTTATTGTTTGAAAAGACCTTTGTGGCTTTCTGATGAAAGGTGGAACACACATACAGTTTTGAATGTTTTATTTTGTTGTCATTGTTGGTGTTATAATTACAATAGTTGTATAGTCTGTGAGGCATACCGCCAGCCAAGCATCTCCTTCTCTCTCCTTCCTTGTTTACTCTTGAAAAGTAAGCCTGCTGTGCTCAGTACATCTTGGTTGTGTTAATCACTTTTTACTATGCTGACAGACACTGTGGACCAAACTCTGGATTATTTAGTTTGCTGAAAGGCCAGACTCAACATTTCGGAAAACTCTCTGACCTTTATAACATTCCTCTTTCCCTTTCCCCATCCCTAAAGTGTATCTCCTCACATGTGCTACACTTTCTATTTTGAGTGTTTGTCTAATCTGCTACATTTCGCTGGGGAAATCTGGAAATCCCTGTTGAGTAGCAGAGGAAGGTATATTCTGCCCCCTTATAAAATGGAGGCTAATCATCTTTACAGATCTATAACAAGGTACACATGAGCTCAAAAGCATCACTCAAGGATAATTGTGCATAGGTCTTTATGTGCAAGCCAATTCCTCTAGCTCCTCTTTGACCCTGGGTTCTGGGGGGCTGTTTTGCATTTATTGAACAGTACACCTTTTCCCTGATGCCTGCCTCTCTCTTGTTATGTATGGGCTGTCTCTGTCTAAAATCCCTTATGCTGATTTTCCAGACACGTTTATTTATGTTCACTCACTAATTGAAAATCTCATATTTGAAGTTATTATTCTGATTGATGTCTGTCATTTTGATCAAGCAGTAGCTCACAGATGCTTTGTTAGAACAATTTTACAAGTGAGTTTATCATCATGCCTTTCTCTCTTGACCTTCTCTATGGCTGGTAGCAAAAAAATTCAGTGGAGGCTCAGAAAGAGGAGATGTTTGGCAAGCCTCCCAAATTTAAGTTTCATTGTGTCTTTACTACTGAAAACAATTCCTCTACTTCAGATGTTGTTAGCAATAATGGAGGAGAAGCACAGCAGTCAAACTCAGTGCAAAGGAACAAAGACAGGTGGAATGGTGACCTCTCCCATCAGTCGGAACTACCTCTCTCTGTCCCCAAGCTGAGCCCACCTTCTCACTGTCCTACAGAGATAATAGTCTGGGGTTGAAGTGGGGGGACAAGTTTAATTGTACCTGCTACTTAAAGATTCACTGTGGTGCACTGAGACAGTGCCCTGAGACAGTCTGTGTGTCCTCATTCAACAGATGCCACCGTGTACCTTGATACGACAATGTTTGGTGGTGTGGCATTAGGAGTTCATGGTGTTGAATGGAAGGAGAAAGATATTTACAGCTAGGTCTTGTTTCCACCTTTAGTAGTTCTTGGACAAAAACAAGTCATTTTATCTCTCTGAGTCTTAAATTTTTCCTTGGCAAAGTGAAGATTCTCATGTGCTGTTTATTTCTAGGTTAAAGATTAAATCGCTTCGAACTTTATTGTTTAAAAACTATGGGAAAATGGGTTGTTTTTATTGTGGTTCAAACCATTTAAAATGAAATATTACTGTTATTATGTGGGATAATCTTCAAGGTGTATTTTATTTATTTTTTTTTTTTAAATTTTTTTTTCAACGTTTATTTATTTTTGGGACAGAGAGAGACAGAGCATGAACGGGCGAGGGGCAGAGAGAGAGGGAGACACAGAATCGGAAACAGGCTCCAGGCTCTGAGCCATCAGCCCAGAGCCCGACGCGGGGCTCGAACTCACGGAGCGCGAGATCGTGACCTGGCTGAAGTCGGACGCTTAACCGACTGCGCCACCCAGGCGCCCCTCAGTGTCTTCATTTTTAAAAACAATCTAAAATACACCTTGAGGGGCGCCTGGGTGGCGCAGTCGGTTAAGCGTCCGACTTCAGCCAGGTCACGATCTCACGGTCCATGAGTTCGAGCCCCGCGTCAGGCTCTGGGCTGATGGCTCGGAGCCTGGAGCCTGTTTCCGATTCTGTGTCTCCCTCTCTCTCTGCCCCTCCCCCGTTCATGCTCTGTCTCTCTCTGTCCCAAAAATAAATAAACGTTGAAAAAAAAATTTAAAAAAAAAAAAAATGAAGACACTGAAAACTGACTGGTTTTTGTGATAGGTGAAGTTCAGAAAAGTTTGAGATTCTGAGTTACTTCAGACGGGAGGGCACTGCAAGGTGGAAAGGGACTCAGAAGAAAGAGGTGTGGGACAGAGAAAGCAAACTTTCAAGCACTTCCACACATTTGCTAAGTCCTATCAACTTGTTTGTTTTGTTAGAAAAGTGTTTCCCTAAGTATGTAGGTTGCTCTACAACCAAATATATTCATGTTCAAATAAATCTGGTTAAAGCTGCAAATGATACTCCTGCTTTGAAGATTAAGAATACCCATTCCCATAGTTAAGTTCATTCTATCAGAAGCTTATTTCAATGTATTTCATTCAAATTTCTCAAATCTATTTGAATCACAACTTTTTATTTATCACAAAGATTCAGATCCCAAGAAACTACTACTTTCTGAAACAGTTTTAAAAACCCTGCATTAGACCGTCAGCCTCCTGTGATTAGGTACTTTTGTCTATAGAATCATGAACCATTAGTGTTGGAAGGACTTTGAGCTCATTTAATCCAACCCTGCGCCTAATTGCATGGATTTTTTCTGTAGGAGGAATTCTTCTTAACACATGAGCACTCAGACTTTGCTTAAGTATCTTCAAAAATCCTACCTCATGAGGCCAAAAAGACTAATGGAGGAAAGCTTTAATTTTTGGAAAGTGATTCAGATTGAGTACAAATTTTAGTTTCTGATTACTTTACATCAATGATTTAAATTTCTCTTAGGATTCTCCTTTCCATTCTTTTACTTACTTTTTTTTTAATTATTTAAAGTCTTTTTTTTTTTTTTTTTTTTACACTCTTCCAGATACTGGAGATATTTCAATGAAGAAGACTGACAAACACTCTGCTCTCACTGAGCTTGCAATCTTTGTGTGGAAACAAACAAATCAAGGACATTAGTACATAATATAGCACCAGGATACATTATGTGGAGAGAAAGCAATATTAGAAATAGAAAAGGGAAGATAGAGGGAGTATCGTCAGGGAGGTCCTCTCTGAGTAGGAGAGAGTTGTGCAGACACCTGAAGAAAGGGAGAGGAAAGCGAGTGCACTAGGAATGGAGAGTGTGGTCCCAACACCCTGAATAAACTGTTGGAGGAGAAGCAGAAGGATCTTAGTGAAAAATGGACAAGAGAGACATGAGGTTGGACCAGATGGCAGGAGTATGGATACCAGGGTAAGGCCTGTGGATTGTGTTCAAGGTGAGATGAAAGCCACTGCCAGATCCAGAACAGACTGATGGTATCATTAGCATTAAGTTTCCAAAGGGATCTCTCTGGCTGCCCTGTGGAGAACAGACCATAAGGGAAAAAGCAGAAGCAGGGAAATAAGAGACCACTGCCATGGATGAATATGTCCCAGACTCCTTATCTTTGGTGATCTATTGGCCAACCTCCAGGCCCATGTTCCTCTGGACATCCTCCTACTATAACCCCAATAATTTCCAGTGAACTTAGTCACTTATGAGCCCATCTCCACCACTTCTGATAGACCAGCAGCTCTGTTGAGGCAAAGACCATGACTTACTTTTCATCCTGTCCCTAGAACCAACTGCAGTGTTGGGCACATGCATACTTAAATGAAGTCAGGCCGAATTTCTCTACAAGTGTCAGCCTTAAAGGTCTGCATTTGAAGCCAGTTATGTTAATTTTTTTGTCTAAAAATTCACCTCGAGTTTATCTCCCCTTTCCACATCTGTCTCTCTATTTTCACAAATCAGGTAAACTGTGCCTTCTCTTATGAAGCCATTCGTAACTTTACCTGTGTTACCAAAGCATTTTCCTACTTTGTTTATAGTTTGTCTTATCAGTAATTACTGTTCTTTTGCTGGCCTTCTCTAGGGTTTGTGGTCATAGAAAAGACATCTACACATCACTTTATCTCCGGACTATGGTGACTAACCCAAATAAGTAATTAAGCACTGTTTATAAGGAAAGGAATTGTAGAAATGAAGCATTATGCACAATTTCAAATTAGGGTTCCTTAATAAACAATTCCCTTCTTTTTTTGATGGCCAAATAACACTGCAGTGTTTCACAATAGCTGAAAGAACTTGTATTCTGAAAAAAAATGGGGGCACATGGTCAAACTACCTAGATGAAAAGGCAAAAGTATAACAAAGGCTTCTTAGTATAACTAAGGTTTTTGGGAGTATGAAAGGATGAAGAGAGGAAACACACTGTGTGATATTTCATAAATTTGATATAGCTGGGAAAAAACCCTTCCAAATATAGACATATTGGTATTAAAGCAGTTCCCCTTATTTGTGGTTTCACTTTCCATGTTTTTAGTTACCCACCATCACCCATGATCTGGAAGCAGATAATCCTTTTTCTGACATATCATCAGAAAGTCAAGAGTAACATAACAGTAGGTCACAATGCCTATGTCATTCACCTCATTTCATCTCATCACTAGGCATTTTATCGTCACACACATCACAACAAGGGTGAGTACAGTACAATAAGATATTTTGAGAGAGAGACCACATTCACATTATTTTTATTACAGTATATTGTTATAATTGTTCTATTTTATTATTGTTAATCTCTTACTGTGAATCATTTATAAGTTAAACTTTATCATAAGCATATATATATATGAAAAATAGTAAGTATAAGATTCAGTACTATCCACGGTTTCAGGAATCTACAGGGGATCTTGGAACATATTCTCCATGGATGAAGGGGATATATTGTACTTACTGGAGAATGGATATAGTTCCAGAATCAGAATTATTTGATTTAGATAAGTGGAAGTGGGACAAGTGATGTCCAAAGTAAAATCAGAGGTTACAAATAGTATTTCACATTTTGAGAACTCTAAATCAGAATTATTAAAAATCAGAAAACAAACAGACCAATAACCTCTTAAAACATGGGTTCAAAGGGGCGCCTGGGTGGCTCAGTCAGTTAAGAGTCCGACTTCAGCTCAGGTCACGATCTCGCGGTCTGCGAGTTCAAGCCCCGCGTCGGGCTCTGGGCTGATGGCTCAGAGCCTGGAGCCTGCTTCCGATTCTGTGTCTCCCTCTCTCTCTGCCCCTCCCCCGTTCAAGCTGTGTCTCTCTCTGTCTCAAAAATAAATAAACGTTAAAAAAAAAATTAAAAAAAAAATATGGGTTTAAAAATCATGGAAGATTTTCATTCAATGACTTAGCTTTATGAAATTTTGGCAATTGTTTAAAAACTAGAAGTTTGGATAAGAAAGGTATTGCATAAGAAAAAATTAATATGAAACAAAACACCTATCAATAATATTTATAGTTGCCTTTAACGAGATTCCAAATCCACTGGCCGATTAACTCCAACCACTTTTTTTTTTTTTTTTTAATTTCTCAGGGTAAAAACCAACTGAGCTTTTAAGCCAGTCAAGGGAAAGTATATTATTTCCATCCTCTTTTTAAACACTCTATAAAGAACTCTCTCGTTCATAATAGCTTTGTTTACTGCATAGTACAGCATGTTCTAATTATCACCCCTGCCTCACTAACCACACGGCTTATGTTCCCACACTCATCAGTTATTTTTATGCCTCCTGCAGAAATGAAGAGAACATTAATAAGAATAATACTTGGGGAATAACATTTTTGATAAAACTAGAAAATCAGAGCATTTCAGTTAAATTGACATGACCCATTACCAATAGCATAATTTCTCTTCTGTTTTCATTTGTGATTTGCTGTCAGTCCCTAATCTGAATCTTTCCCTCTTTTCCCTAATAATTTATTTGGTGATTACTCAAATTGCTGTTTATTTTTCCCTGTCACTGAGTTTGCTTCATTCTTTTCCCATCTTTAGGAATTCATTCTTCCATCTTTTTTGTTCTTTCCATGTTTTGAAATTCTGTCTTACTTCCATTTTCTTTTGCTTTATATTCTTCTCATTTTCTCCTTTGCTCTTTTTGTCTCCCTCCTTTCCCTCTCTCCTATCCTCTACTTATAATAACTTCTCTAATTATGGACAGAAAATATCTTTTTATACCCTTGACTGACAAGAATGTATATACATATATATTGATATGGGAGTTAATACATTTTCAGCATAAGAAATGGGACTGGTGGGAATGTCAAATGAAACATTAAAACATTGCAGAATCACCACATAAGCTGAGTAAGGCTTAAATAATATTTGCATGGCAAAGAATCTAAATAAAGGAGCAAGAGCAACCAAGTAGAAGAGAAAATAACTATAAAAGTGATTCTTGCAAAAAAATAAATAAATAAAAATATGTTGGCACAGAGCTGCGTGAATCTTTCCAATCTGTGAAAGGTGAAGTTAATATGCTTTTTTCACACAATCTTTTTTAACATTTAAAAATATGTATGTGAGCAAATAGTTCTCATGAGACTGAGGAGGCAACAGGTCTCACGTCATGAAGGACCACCTTTGCTGTGCTGTTGATTTCACCATTCAAATAGTGGTTACTGTTGGTAGGAATCTTTTCTAGGCTATAAACCTTAAATGGATAGGAAAGAAAACACACACACACACACACACACACAAGAGGGAAAGATTACTAATTAAAAGTGAAAGAAGCGGCAAGGCTAGATACAGCAGACCGTGGATACACACATTTTCAGCGATGACTCAGGAGCACGTTTGGATAGATTACGTCAACGCTTCCCTCAATAGTTGAATATAATCATCCCTGTGAACTGATTGAAGTTTGAAAAAATAGCAACTAAGACTTCTTTCACATGCTTATAATCAGCTCTTGGAAATATTCCACTTTAGATAAAATGGCTACCAAGAGAATGTCGGTATGATACAGAAATATTTCAGATGAGTACATATGCATTAGTTGCACTTAGGGCTGAACTCCCCCTGAAACCTTTTATACCAGCGCCTAAAGGGGCAGCAACTTTGCTGGAGTGGACATCTAGCCCAGTGGTGTCTTTGTCCTCTAGACCCACGGTCGGGTCCAGCACCAGCTCCAGCCCTGCTTCCCAAGGCTCATGGTGTCTTCAGCTTCTTTGTTCCTCCATCCCAAGTGAGCATCCCTTGAACAAAGTTATTGTGATACATATTAAAATTAGGGGCGCCTGGGTGGCGCAGTCGGTTAAGCGTCCGACTTCAGCCAGGTCACGATCTCGCGGTCCGGGAGTTCGAGCCCCGCGTCAGGCTCTGGGCTGATGGCTCAGAGCCTGGAGCCTGTTTCCGATTCTGTGTCTCCCTCTCTCTCTGCCCCTCCCCCGTTCATGCTCTGTCTCTCTCTGTCCCAAAAATAAATAAACGTTGAAAAAAAAATAAAAAATAAAAAAAAAAAATAAAATTAAAAAAAATGAGCAGCCTTTCCCTGCCTCCTAGTATATCCTTGGCCTAAACAGCCACCGTTTGTCTTTGCTTCCTGGCAGCATCTGTCTCAGAAGAGACCTACCGTGGAGCCCAAGGAAGTGCAGTGTAGACGGGCAGATCACATACTGACTGCAGCCCTCCCGCTTCGGTGCAAAGGGTGGGCAGTGCATAGGTTAAGCACAAAACTAAATAAAAGCTATTTTGAGTTTTGATTTACTTTCTGTAGTCTCTGAGGAAAAAGGCATTATGGTGCCTCAGCCCTGATGATCTGAGGAAACAGGAGGGAGTTGAGATCTTCAGAAAACCCCATTAACCAGGCCACCAGCATGACCTGGCTTCCAGGCAAGGGCAACTGTATCCACAACTGTACCTGTATCAGACCTTGTTTCCAAACACACACTCAGCACAGTAGGACCATGCAACAGCCAATATTCGGGAAACAGGAAGATAGTCACCATCTAGCTACACTGATGCCTTGCTAGACATCTCTCTGTGGGTGCAGGAGAGGGATATGTTCAATCCCTAGTTGGGAGGGGTACTTTAAGAAATGGGGGTAGGACTCAGCAGGTGTGGAAGAGAACTAAAACCAGCCTTATTACTGAGCACAAAATAGAGTGACTGTTAATGGCATGTGATTTACAAAGACTCAGGATTTCCAGAGTCTGGTTGTCACAAAAGGAGAACTGGGACATGTTTACTTGGGAGAGACAGACACTACAGAGATGGGAAGTATGAAAGAGTAAGACATTGGCCCTAGCAGCTTCATCTGGGACCTTGGCTTTTGTGCCTGGGCCTGGGAGGATAACTCCAAGTTCCAATGCATTTAAGCCAGTGGAGAAGCACAGAGGGGCATTGAAACATCACCTGGAATTCTTTTCAAGTATTACTTAGAACTGAATCTGTGGTTCTGAGTGCCACTGGATGACAAAGACTGGAGAAAATGCAGAAGCTGTCCAAGGTCCACCCTTGTAACATGTGGTATGAAAAGGACAAATGACATACCATGCCCATAGCTTCCTCTTCCCTTCCCAGCTGGAAACAAGAGTCCCTATCAGGTCCCCTGCTATACTTTCTGCCCTCTCCCAAATGAAGACACTGGAGAAGAAGCTTGTTGTTACCATGGTTACACAAAAGCTAGTGCATCAACACAGTCTCATTCCTTTGAAAACATCTTCAGCTGTGACCCATCAGACTGGTTTGCAGACAAATCTATAGCACCTTAAAGACATTTATGGAGAAGAAAATGTTTGTGTGTTCAGGCTGGTGATGGAGTGTTCCTTGGCTCTGCTTTGTGTTGGCAAAGACAACCGTTTTCTGGTTGTATACACAGAAATGGAAGGTTTCCCTTGTTATGAAATCCAAGTATTTGTCTAGCAGAGCTCAGCACATGCCCCTTTGGCCAGTGGTTTGTATGTTGAGGGACGCACATGCTACTTAAACCAAACCTGCTTGTTTCTGCCCACCTTCCATGGTTAAGACCATTAATGACATCATTGCCTTCTTTTCTCTATCTTCTACCCCATCAAAATCAGTTTTCAATCTATGAGGGAGAGAGTCTCTCACTCCTTGGGAATGCTAGGACAAGCAATTCTCACACTAAAAAGTCAAAGGATAATCCATTCTGGTATCTTAATTTAAAAGGCTTATCAGGAAACATTTACAGGGTTTATTTTCAAAAGGAAATAAATGCATCCTCTGTAATTTCATGTACTTTATATAAATACACAGAATAACCTTCAGTTCACTCCATCCATATGCAAAAACAGTCATTTGTAAAAAATGTTTTTCTCCTCCATTAAATAGAATTCAATTGCTTTCCGTTTTTCCCCTTTCTCTCCTCAGGTCTTGCTGTCAGCTGGTACTATCAGCAATGATTAAACATAAGCAAGCATTGCGATTCATCAAGAACTGATAGACTCATCACTGATGTAAACATTCTTTAGTCTCAAGGTCAGATCAGGTAGGGAGCCAGGACAATTTCATACACAGACATGTGAACCTGAGTTTATGTAAATCCATCTATTGTCACATCATTACTGAACCATACACACAGACACACACAGATACACACATATGCATCTCAACCACCATTTTATGAAATATAGAGGCTTGGAAAGAAATTATTATTCAGTTAGGTATAAAAATGTTTGCATTTCTGACTTCTTAGAACTTCAAAGAAAGAGAGTCAGAAACTAGTATTTCATCTTAGTAATTCAGCCTGCTAGCTCACCAGCTTCCTGGAGCTCACATGGAAATCTCCCAGCGAGAGCACCACTGTATTATATTCTGCCTCCAAATATGCATACAAAAAGCTTAAAGCTCAATGAGATACATAGAAAAATATTTTCTCTTAAACATTAGAGAACAGAACAGAGCTAGCCTTGGGACCACATACCGGAAAACTCAAACCTGTATGAATCTGCATAAGGAACGCAAGTCAGTCTAAAATCCTTATATCTGACTTCCTTCACCCTTCTGCATCTTAAACTTCCAATCTGGGAGATACAGAATTTCTGTGTACTTTTCAATACTGGGAATTCGTTTAAAATTCTCTCCTCCCCTAATTTCTGTGACTCATTGAACCCTACTGACTTACTTCTTACTCTTCCTTCTGCTTTTACTGTACATTTTATACACGCCCCGTGTACTCGGTTTCTACTGCTGCGCTAGGAATTTATTACAAACTTGGTTTAAAACAATGGGGATTTACTCTCTTACAGTTCTGGAGACCAGAAGTCTGAAACAGTTTTTACAGGACTGAATTCAAGGTATGGGCAGGGCTCCTTCTTTCTGGAGGCTCTGGGAAGGAATCTATCCTTTGATTCTTCTACGTTCTAGAGGCCTCCAGCATTCCCTGCCCTGTGGCTGCATCACTCCCAATTTCTAGTCTCCTTTCTTCTGCAGGCAAATCTCCTTCTGCCTCCCTCTTCCAAGGACACTTGAGATTACATTTACAGCCCGCCAGGATAACCTCCCCTTCACAAGAGTTTAAACTTAATCCAATCTACAGAGCCCCTTTGCCATAGAAGGTGACTTCCATGGGTTTCAAGGACTAGGGCATGGTTATCTTTGGGAGCATTATTCACTCTACCACACCCTGCTTTCTCAGCTCTTTTGTGTTTACCCTTTTGTGGTAATATCGTAACAGTACTCCAACCGGTCTTAGGGTGTTCAAGCCTCTGCACTCCCTGCTTGCTGACCTAAGTCTCCTGCTCTATCGTAGAACTAACCAACTTTCCTTAAGGTTTGCAGACCACTGACCTTGCGGAGTGAAAGACCAAACTTGCCCAGCAGATAAGGCCTGACCACATTCAAAGTCAGCTGATGCCAGCAAGTATGTTCAGGTTCCCGAGGACCTACAACTAACCACCTGAGCAAGGCTTCTCCTGCACGTAGCTCCTATCATTTCCTGCCCCTTCCCCTTTCAAACCTTCCAACTTCACCTGGACAGGGAAGAGGGTCTTCTTAGGTTCCTGGCTTCCAGAATAAAGCAACTTTCCTTTCCCACCCTCACTTGTCTCTTGAGTATTGATTTTTGAGCCGCAAGCAGCTGAACCCAAATTTGGAACTGGCTCTCTGTCCAGTAACAATATCTTCTCTGTCCCATTGCCTTCTTTATTCGGGAGTCTAGTATTCTAAATCTCCAGTGGAGGTCTTAGATTTAACATCCAAACTTGACTTTCCATATAGCTTTGGCTCACCTCCACTCAAATGGTATGCTCAAAGCAAATTGAAAATGCCTTAAATTTAACGCAGAGACCCCTTCCTCTCTTCAGAGAGATACATAAGTATCCATCATTCTCATTATTACCCATATTTGCACCTGCAGTAACATTGACAGAGACCTTTCCCTATTGTCCATAACTTCTCTCACTTGTCTAAAGTCTTCCTTTGATGTTTTTTATGCTCTCCTTTTTGTCTTTCTCAAATCCACCACAGTAGACATTATAATTATTTTCTTGAACTTCCCTGCCCCTAGTGTCTCCCCATTCTAGTTTATCACATATTTCACTTCCACTACAGCCGTTCTTCTAGACTACTTTGGTTAGTGTCATTCTCTTCCTCAAAACACTCAGTGGGCTTCCCAAGGGCTTGAGTCCACTTTGGTAGATCTTCATCAAGCTAAAGTAGCCTCAACTTTTTTCAATTGCACACCATTTTCTCCTGTATAATAATCTCCCCGTATTAGAATCAAGCCTCCTCATCTCCCCTTTTGTGGATTTACTGATGTGATTCTTTCACCTTTGATTCCATCCCTGATCACCCAAGTCAGCTACTCCTTTTCTTGAAGTCAAAATTATTTTATGTCCAGCTCTCCTAACATCCATGTATATGGATGTCAAGTATTCAGAACATGCTTGTTAAATAGATTAACTACTTTTGTAGAGAGGAAGGAAACAAATAAGGTATGATTCACAGAACCTTTACTATGTCAAAAGCTTGCACAGTTTATGTTTTTGAAGAAGCCAGATGTAATTTTCTCAAGGGGAATATTGAAAAATTCTCTCACGTGACTTTTTATTTTTTTGATTTATTTTTATTTTTTAAGTTTATTTATTTATTTTGCGAGAGAGAGAGACAGAAAAGGAAAGAGAGAGAGAGAGGGAGTGAAAGAGAGAGAGAGAGAGAGAGAGAGAATCCCAAGCAGACTCCACACTGTCAGCAAAAACCCGACACAGGGCTCAAACTCACAAATGGAACCATGAGACCATGACCAGAGCCAAAATCAAAAGTCATATGCTCAACCGACTGAGCCCCCCAGGCACTCCTCTCACATGACATTTTAAAATTATATTTTAGTTTTCTTGGGCATCAGTTTCTCAACTTATCTTGGTCCTGCATTTTGCAAGCAGGATGGAAACTTAAAAAAAAAAAATTAAAGTTCTGCCTTTCTTTTCTTTTGCACATCATTTGATTTTGATGGATACCAAGAGACATATATCAGATCCTGAACAGGATCCCATTGAGAGTTCCCACGGCACTTCAGTCACTTAGTCATGATCTATGCTCTCAACAGTTGAAGATAATGACTTCAGGAACAATCTTTCATGGGTTTCATATTAAATGAGACGAAAGTGCAGGCACGGCATTAAAGCACCTTGTTATTTGCAGAGTACTTAGAGTAACCTTAAATATGGAGATGATCAAATTTCATGACCTTTAGTTTTAATTCTTCCATCAAATCTTCTTGTGTAATTCCTCTTTTTAATAAAGATGTGTGTGTGTGTGGTGTGTGTGTGTGTGTTTCTGCCTAAATCAACCTAGACACTTAATACAACATTAACACTTTAGAGTTAAATACGGAAGCCAGGAAATGACAATATAAATATACTTATTTTTATTGTAAGTTTATCTATATTACCTTCATGACCGTATACTTTTAAGAGACTGTTATTTTTAAAGTGTGCTAGGGGCACATTATAATGTTAAGAGCCTCCACCTTTGATTTGCTTTCTACTGATTTGCATATTTCAATTCATAATAAAATGCAGAGCTCATTAAGTTCTATTTTTGACAAGATGTTTTCCTTTTAGCATGAGTCACTAATAGAAAACTCTCCCATGACAACAATGGAAAAGCTTTCTCCAGAGTGTAAGAGTCCCCAAAAGATGGTGGAAGAATTTGAAAAGAATAGCATCTAAGGAAGTAGATATATATGTATTTTCCCAGAAAGAACCATACATTCCAGTTAAAATCCACAAACACAAAGCAAATCAGATAAACTGATATCTGTAGGTCTACTCAGAATCAACAAGAGAAAATATCATGTCTTGTACCTAAGGAAAGTAGTATTCCTCAATCCCCATTTCCAGGGAAAAGTGGGCAATGGGAACTTCCCCAGGAAAACACTGGAATGAGTAACATCCTGTGTTTGACAAACTTTCTGACTAAATCTACCTATTTTGTAGAACTTACATACTGCTGGCTATAAGTGGGCTCTACAACAGCACCCTCGTTTGTGCAGAGTGTGAATTAAAAGAGAAAGAGAGAAAATGAAATAGTAAAAGGGAGAGAGAGAACAGTAAACCTGAGTTGACCTAAATAATAAATACATTTTTTTTAATCTTTCTGAAGTGGAAACTAGTTTAGCTGCCTTCTTGACTTTTAAATAAGATCCGAGCAAAGCTCTCAAAGGTCAAATATCTCATGTTTTTTGTGTAATGTGGCTCATTGTTTCCCCTCTCCATTTTGTGCTGCTATGAGGTAACCTGATATATTTGTTTTATTACCAGGCTTCCTCTAAGTAAATTAATGGTGGGAGAACATAGGCTGTGTGTACCAGCTCATGAAGTCCCTGGTTGTTCTGAGAAAGACATTCCAATATGCATTAAGTTATATATGGACCTTAATAGCGCCATTATTAATTCCCCTCAGAAGTGTGTTCTTTATTTTTTCATACTTATTTATATATTTTTCTCAGTATTTTCCTGTCCTTTTCATACTTTTTTTTCTTGTTTTGCTATCAAAAAGGTACGTTCCTTGGGGCGCCTGGGTGGCTCAGTTGGTTAGGTGTCCGGCTTCAGCTCAGGTCATGATCTCACCATCCTTGAGTTCCAGCCCTGCGTCAGGTTCTGTGCTGACAGCTCAGAGCCCGGAGACTGCTTTGGATTCTGTGTCTCCCTCCCTTTCTGCTCCTCCCCCAATCGTGTCTGTCTCTCTCTCTCTCTCTCTCTCTCTCTCTCTCTGTGTCTCTCAAAAATAAACAAATGTTAAAAAAAAATTTTTTTAAATGTAAGTTCCTTGAAGGAAATAATTGTATCATGAATTTTTTTTAATGTTTGCTTATTTATTTTTTAAGGGGGGTGATGAAGAGAGAGAGAGGAAGAAAGATAATCCCAAGCAGGCTCCATGCTGTCAACGCAGAGCCCAGAGCGGGGCTAAGTCTCACCAACCATGAGATCATGACCTGAATCAAAATCAACAGTTGGGCGCTTAACTGATTGAGCCGCGCAGGTGCCCTGGTATCCTGCATTCCTTTTGCTATTTGGGGCTTTATTAATAAAAGGTAGAACAAATATATCATTTGCATGCAGTGAATGTTGTTGACTCACTGGCAAGCATTTATTTCCTGAATAAAAATGTCACATTCAGAAACAGATTTGGAAAGATTCTGAAGATGACTCCTGAAACTTGGCAAGTCCTCCAAGCGAATAGTCGTGTCTACAGGACTGTAGGTACACAGCTAATAAACTGCCCAACTCCTGTGCGATTTAAAGATCTTCCGAAGACTGCTTCTCTTTGGGTCACCACACTTGCCAGTTTGGACTTTTGAAACCTACTAATATGGGCTGACATAACAAATTAGCAACAAGAAAAGTTCACGGAAGGACAAGTGTGAGAAAGTGTGCCAAATATATTAGCATTCGGTTTGCAACCTTGTCTCCAGCTTGTGTGAAGTTGATGGTTTGAGGTTACGCTTTCATTAAAAATTGACAACATTTTAAATGCTAATCAAAACTGCTTGTCCTTTCTACTTCTATTTATCTTGGAAGGAGAAAGAGAGAGAGAGAGAGAGAGAGAGAGAGAGAGAGAAAGAAAAAAAAAGACGGCTTGCTTTGAACTGCAACAAATATTCTCTCTTCATTGCCCCCCAGACCCCTTTGCCTCCTGCTGTGCAGGACAGATAAGAGCTATGCAGATTGAGTGTCAGGACCTCTGCCTGAAGTGTGAAGGCATCACAACATTGAGTTAGAGATGTGTGTTCTGGAGAAGAGGTGTGTGTGTGTGTGTGTGTGTGTGTGTGTGTGTGTAAGCTTGCATAAGGGTGGCCTCTTGTGAGTCTTTTTAATGAATGTTAGGAAAGAATGGCGGAGTTTAGAATTGGTTTTGCAGTGGGCAAAAAAGAAAAGAAATGTATTTTCAGAAGCGAAGAGCTGTGTGGTAGATATGGAAAAAATAACACAAAATTAAAAAGAAAAAAATCTGTTTCAAGCATGGATAGCAAAACATGATCAGCAATGAGCCTTCGGAAATAATATACCTCATTTAAGACCATTTTTAGGCAGGACTGAAGGGAGTGAAGAGAATGCTTGGCTCAAATTCCCTTTTTCTTCCTCTCTTGCTTTATTGAGATATAATTGACATATAAAATCATGTAAGTTTAAAGTGTACAATATATTGATTTCATAAATTTATGTATTTGCAAAATGATTACCACTATAGCATTAGCTAACACCTCCATCCCATCATATAATTAGAATTTCTCTTTTTGTGGTGAGAACATTTAAGATCTATTATCTTAGAAGCAATCAAATATAGAATCAGTATTACTAGCTATAATCACCATGCTATATTTAATAACTTTGTAACCAGAATTATGTACCCTTTGAGCAATATCTTCACATGTCCCTCTACCCCAGTGCCTGGCAACGATCATTCTGCCTTCTGTTTCTCTGGGTTCAGCCTTTTTTAAATTCCACATATAACTTATGTCATATAGTATTTGTCTTTCTCTGTCTGACTTATTTCACTTAGCGTAATGCCCTTAATGCTCATCCAAGTTGTTGCAAATGGCAAGATTTCCTTTTTATCGTGGCTGAATAATATTGCACATACCACATCTTCTTTATCCATTTGCCTGTGGACTGACACTTAAGTCGTTTCCATATCTTCGCTATTGAGAGTAATGCTACAACAAAAATGGGGTTGCAGATATAGATTGGATGTGCATGGAGATGTATTTTCCGATGTTTGATATGGAATAACTTTCTTCCCACTCATTGCTCTCTAGATTTTCAGGAGAAGGGTAAAAACACAATTCAAAGAGGAAAACATTTCTGGGCTTAGGATATACCAAAAGATAGCCTATATTTACAAGCAAAAATTACTCAGGTTCTTGATCAAATCAGCTTAGGAAACTAGACATTTAAATTCTTACTAAATTAAAGACTCTTTGGATCAAAGAGTTGAATTGTGTGTGTGTGCATCCACATGAGTCCGTGTATACATGCATACATTTGTTTGTGTGTATATGTCAATAGAGCTTAGTAACTCATGATTAAGAGGATTAAGTATGGAATGGTTTTCCTCAATGAAGATCTTTGGTCTAAATCTGTGTTTCTTGAATGGGGCCCTATTTGCATTCCATTGCATTCTGAACAGTGTACCTCTTTGTTGGGTGGGACTGTCCTGCAAATGTCAGAAATATCGTGTATAAGATTTAGTTGAGCATAACAAGACATCAACCTGGAAGGATTTTATCATCATCATCATCATCATCATCCCCCTCCCCCTCCCCTGTCCCCCCTCCCCTGTCCCCCCTCCTCTTCTTCTTCTTCTTCTTCTTCTTTCCTTCTTCCTCCCCCACCCTTTCTCCTTCCTCCTCCTTCTCTTCCCCCTTCTTCCTCATCTGCTTTGTCTTCTTCTTTGCCTTCATCTTCTTCGTTTCCTTTATCTTCGTCATTACGTGCTACCATGAAGTTAGCACGCTTAGCCTCATTTCATCACCCCCGTGATGTCTAAAATATAAGTCCAATTATTATCTCGATGGCACAATGCAAACTGGGACTTGGAAGGTTAAGTCATCCCACCAGTAAGGGCTGTGCTAGAATTTAAAACCAGGTATGGGTGACAATAATGCAAAAGTTCCCAATCATTGAACTAAACCTGAACGTTCCTTAGTAACCCATTACTGATATTTATTCAGGAATGAATCTTTGTCTCTGTATCTATTTATATCTTTAATGAATAGCAGTAGTTGGGATAATGAGTTTCGTAAGTTTATCCCCCACTGTGTTAAAAAACAGTTCTTTCCATTTATCCTAAATCCTCCTTTTTCAAGCTTCAAAGGGGGCCCTTTGTTCTGGAATTTGATGAATAAGTATATCTCAATCCTCTCTCTATTCTTTTCAATTTTATAGACTTGTAGACTTTGAGTCTATTCAGCTTTGATTTCTACAGACTGAGAAACCTGATTATACGATGCCCCCAAAGAAAATATTTTCCTTCATTTGGTTGCTTTCATTTCTGTGTTCTCCAAACTTTTCTAACTATCTTTGAAACAAAAGACTGTTCAAATATAACACATCCAAGCAAAACATGGCTAATTCCTGAAGTGGAGCCTAGCCAAGTGGACTGGATTGCTTCCATCTCACTTTTCCAATGATGCAATATCATAGCTGACCTCAATTCGTGACTGCATAGGCAGAATGATTTTGAATGAATGGGAATTATCCAATGCACCACTCTTTCCTCCCCCAAGATTCTGATATCTGGCTTAAAAGCTGTTCATCTATTTCAAATAGATCTATCGCAAATGAACCATGAGAAGGGCAATGTATCACTGTTTTGTTTTGTTTTTAATCAATAAAACCTGAATGTGATTTTGGGTTCCTGAAGCTAGAGCCCTGAGTTGAACTGCAGTATGGAGTGGGGGCCATACTTCAGGAGCTCTTGGGCCTGCCTGGGAAACTGGATGGGAGAAAACATTCTCCCCTGGCTCTTCCGGAAGTAAAATGGAGGCATAAAGCGATTAGATTTGACAGGCAGTGGAAGGTTTGCCAGGGATAGGGTAAGAGCCAGTAAAGGTAAAGTTAAGGGTAAGGACAGAGTCTACACAAGACTTACAATGTCTTTCCCTCCAAGGCAGCTGAAGGTGCAAATATTCCTTCCAGATTTGCTTCCATGTCTGTATGCTGCTATCTATTGTGCTAGGCTTAAAATCGTCCATGCTTGAGTTTCCTTAACTCAAAGACCCTCTGATACCTGGATTTGTATGAGGAAAACAGCTTGGAAAAATTACTGGGAGGTGCTTTACATCAATAAATGTAATTTATATGCTAAATAATCACATCAAATAGATAAAGTCTCTTTCCACTTTCTCAATTCTATTACAAGGTTTAAATTTCAGAAACCAAAATATAGTGAAATATACTTTTTAGTGTTTGGTAAGCAGGAGAGCTTAGAAACAGTACATGGATTCTTTTCCTAATATTATAATTGCAACAACAAGCCTGTGCAGTTATAATCACCTTTTACCCTTCTCAATGACATGGTACGTGCTATCATTTCATTAATATAATTTTATAGATAGAGAAACACGGGATACTGAGAGGTGAAGCCATTTCCCCAAGGTCACATTGTCAATGCTGGGAGTAGAGCTAAGCAAACACAACTAATTCTTAATTCAAGGAATACTATTTAAGCTGATGAGATATTCCTCTGATCGATAAAATGGGGGCCCAGGCTAAATGTGGACAACCAGAGTGTCATGCCAAGATAGAAGTGAGAGACACAGTGGCAGAAATATCCTGCTGCTTATGAAAATAATGGAGGGCAACATCAGCATATTCTGTAACTGGAAACTGTTCAATTAAGTATTCATTTCATTTCACAGTCATTTTTGAAAAATAAATCTGTGTTTCTTTATACCTTTAAGCTCAGTAGTTTTATGCATTAGGTTGACGTGCATAACAAAATGTGGACTATTTTTTAAATTGCCAGATAAGAGCTAGTATGTCGTTACTATTTATATATTGAAGTTGTAACAATCATGTGCTTTTAATTCATTTCACCTTCAAAGATCCGAATGTTTCCAGTTTGTAATATATTGCAGGATGTATTAGGTACACTGAGTCTGTCTGATTCACAGCTTTCTAATCAGCTATTTAGAGTTTAGACCAAGCAGAAAATCAATGTATTCAAAATGTAGTAGCTCTCTTGTTAACTCTAGTCATTTGCTTAAAGAGTAATGTCAAGCTGATAATTGAAATATGGCTTAAACCATGCATTTTAATTCAAAAGAAAAAATGTTTGAAATATTACTCATTTGATCTTTTCCTACTCCAACCCCAAAGGGCATATTTTGCTTGCCTAGCTCCAAAATTGCACGCAGGAATAGCAAGTCCTTACACAAATGTCTGCTGATGCTTAAGGTTGGACCTTACCCTGTCTCAAGGATGATTTGGCTAAAAATCTGTGTGGCTTCTAGAAAAACCAGTGATTTGACTTTCTGGAAACTCTGGTTTATATTCTGTTGGTGGCTGGTGGGGAAGTTGCCACACTGACCTTAAGGAAATCATCCCACCCTTTGCAGGTATGCTTTAGTTTAACTGCCATATTAAGGAATATGGGGTCATTTACAGGTGGGTGGTAACCACAGTCTTGTGTTTGAATTTGAACTCTCCACATTTAGAGAATTAACATGATCTTTGAAGTAGAATCTATATATAGAAATAGAGATAATGTATCACCTGTTATTTAGACAGCCAGTCCGGTGTTAGATAGTTTAACTCCGCCAGCACCAATCGTAAGTCTTGCAAAATAGCTCACCTAACCTCCTGTAAGCCTGCACTCCCCGACAGACTTTTGATTTCCGCTCAGGTCACGATCTTACTCTTCTTGGGTTAGAGCCTGCCTCCGGCTCTGTGCGCTGACAGCACAGAGCCTGCTCGGGATTCTCTCCCTCTCTCTCTGCCCCTCCCCAATCTTTCTTAAAAATAAAAAAAAGAAACTTAAAAAAAATAATGTTTTGGGTGCCCATTGTAATGTTTTTTTTTTAATTTTTTTGAATGTTTACTTGTTTTTGAGAGAGAGAGAAAGAGTGCAAGCAAGGGAGGGGCAGAGAGAGAGAGGGAGACAGCAATCCAGAGGCAGGCTCCAGGCTCTGAGTGGTCAGCACAGAGCCTATTGCGGGGCTCAAACCCACAAACTGTGAGATCATGACCTGAGCGGAAGTCCTGAGCCGAAGTCGGTCACTTAACCCACTGAGCCACTCAGGCATCCCCCATTGTAGTGCTTTGTACACAGTAGGCACAAAGTAAGTATTTATTGCCCTGATGATTGAAATAGAGGGGATGGAAAAGCAGTTGCTATTGATAGGTAGACAATGAATAAAGTCCTGGAGAGACTGTGAGCTATATTGTAGCAGGATTCTCACACACGAGGCTTTTCTTTCCAGGAAGCAGCTTTATTTCTGCAGGCACTGCTCAGTTGGGTTCAACTATGCCCGGAACTCCATGTGGCATAGTTTTTTATACATATTTTTACTTCTTTGTCTCCAATATATGGTAACATATAAACATATAGTCTGATTAAGTGGTCTCATGTTACAAGGTCTTGAGGGATGTTGCCACGTAAGGGTATAACCAGGTTGCCTTGAGGATTTTTTTTTTCCTTTCCTTAGGGAGGGGAACCTACCACAACATCACAATTTATTTTTATTGATTTATTGATTTTTTTATTTTTGAAAAAAATTTTTTAAATATTTATTTCTGAGAGAGAGAGAGAGAGTGGGGAGGGGAAGAGAGAGAGGAAGACACAGAATCTGAAGCAGGCTTCAGGCTCTGAGCTGTCAACACAGAGCTAGATGTGGGGCTCCAACCCATGTACCATGAAATCATAACCTGAGCCAAGGTCAGAAGCTTAACTGACTGAGCCTTGCAGGCACCCCACAATTCATTTTTAGATAAGCCATTGCTGCTGGTCTAGTAGACATAGCTAAGCAAAATTGCTTATTTGTTAGACTCTGTTTCAGATTTGTGTTCATTCTTTCAAACGTTGAATGTCAGCTATCTCCATAATCCAACAGAAAGTACTTAATGTGTTGCTTTTTCAACAATATATGTTGGGGCTAAGAAGTGAAGGGGAAAAAATGAAAACTGTTGAATTTGCAGGAAGCCAAAGATGATAGAACATAAATACCACATAAGGAAAATGATTAAAATGTTGAAGTGAAAATTCCCATTCCTGTTCATAGGGTCATTGGATCTGTACCCTGTAAAAGTATAAAATGAAAAGCAAACCACCTTCTTAGCCCTCTCTCAGCTTTAAGTACATCTCTTCCAAAACCTCCTTTTCTTTCAGGAGAGAGAAAGGAAGCAATGCGAGCCAATCAAGAAAAGAGCTTTTCTCGCAGACTTAATTTACAATGGCTCTCAACAAGAGGTGATTTTGCCTCTTGGAGATGTTGGACAATATCTGGACATGTCATTGATTGTCAAGGTTGGAGATGGGCATGCTGCTGGTGTCTTCTGTACAGAGAACAGGAGTGCTCTTTAACAGAATGCACAGGACAGATCCTTTCAGCACAAAATCATCCCGCATAAAATGTCAATAGTGCTGAAGTTGGGAAGTCCTGGGTTATAACTATGAATGTATCTTATATAATGAGGAAGCAGACAAGAACCTATCAAGATAATTCAAGTCACCAAATTACTTTTTCTGGAAAAAAAATTATATATACAAGTAAGTTAACTAGGGGACTTTTGGCTTATTGTGCTTGGGTACATGTCCCATTTTTACTTTCACTCCTTTTTGATTCTGAAAATGAAGACACTAAAGTGAAACAGAAAAGCAGGTGGGAGTAAAAGATCATAGGAAAGAAATGGATGAAGAGGAAGAAAGTAGGGGAGGAGTATACAGAGGAGGAAAGCAGAAGTAAAGGAGAAAAAGAAGAAAGACTGCAAGAAAGAAATGGAGGAGGTGGGCAGACAATATAAATCAGAATTCTACTTTTATTATACTGAACATATGGATCATCTTTAATTATTAGGAGAGTATTCAAATTCTCTTTTCTTCTCACTTCTATGGATCCCTCAGAGAAGTCATTTACTATATATATAAGTCAACAAGAATGAGAAGACATGTTCCCATATTTAATGTTGTAAGAGTACAGTGCCAACATATATTAAAAATGGGGCTTCATTCATTGTAAGCTGGTAAGAGCAAGCCATCCTTGTGCTCCATATTGAAAACGGCAGCCCGTCTCCATCACCATCTCTTTTTAAAGCTCAACCTCACCTGACAGGTTCTCTAGTAATGTGTTGTTTTAAAGTCAAAAGAACTTCATTGAGATATATTTTACATATCATACAAATTATCCATTTAAAGTGCACAGTTCAATAGTTTTTTAGTATATTCACAGATATGTGCAACCATCACCACAGTGAATTTTAGAACATTTTCATCATCTCTAAAAGAAACCCTGTACCTTTAACTATCTCCTTCCTATCCCCCTCTTATCCCTTCTCCAGCGCCAAGCAACCACTAATCTACTTTGTTTAGATAGAATTGCCTATTTTGGTATGTTATCTTCTGAGAGTTTTATAGTTTGGCTCTTACATTTAGGTCTTCAATAATTGTTCCTTGTCAATCTGGATGACTTTTAATTATATTTCTTATGCAATTGCCATAGTGAGAACCTCTAGCGTGATGTTGAATGGAAGTAGCAAGAGCAAATATCTTTGTTATGTTTCTGATCTTAAGAAGAAAGCATTCAGTCTTTCATCATTGAATTTGATGTTAGCTGGATTTCATTTTTAAGATTCCCTTTATCAGTTTGAGGACGTTCTCTTCTATTCCTAGTTCATTGCATATTTTTATCATAAAAGATCGTTGAATTTTGTCAGTGATTTTCCCACCTCTGTGGAGATAATCATGGTGTTTAAAATTATTTTATTGATATGATGTATTGGATTTTCTGATGTTAAACTGACCTTGCATTCCTGGGATAGATCCCAGTTGGACATGGTGTATAACTGTTTTGATATGCTATCGGTGTCACTTTGCTAGTATTTTGTTGAGGATTTTGCAGTCTGTGTTTTAAGAGATATCAGACTTATTTTTTGTTATGTGTTTGTCTGGTTTTGTTTCAGGTTTAAACTGTCTTCAGAGAATGAGTTGGGAAATGATTCTCCTATTTTTAGGAAAAATTTTTGAAGAACTATTATTAATTCTTCTTAAATGTTAGGAAGAATTCATCTGTAAAGTCACCTGGGCCTGAACTTTCCTTTGTAGATAATCTAATTCATCTCTTTACTTGTTACTGGTCTGTCCAAATAGTCTATTTCTCCTGGAGTCAATCTCAGTAGTTTGTGTCTTTCTAGGAATTTGTACATTTCAACTGTTACCTAGTTTATTGACATACAGTTATTTACCTTCCTTTGTAACACTTTTTATTTCTGTAAGGTTAGTAGTAATGTGTCTCTTTTCATTTCTAATTCTAATAATTTGAGTCTCATTTTTGATCACTTTAATTAAAGGTTTGCCAATTTTGCTAATCTTTTCAAAGAACCAGTTTTTGGTTTCATCTATTTTCTTCTGTTGTTTTCTATTCGCTATTTTATTAATACCCACTTTAGTTGTTACTATTTTCTTCCATATGCTTTATAGGTAGATTTGTACTACTTTTTCCAGGGCCTTAAGGTAGGAAGATAGCTTATTTATTTGAGGTCTTCCTTCCTTTTTAATATAGGCATTTACAGCTACAAATTTTCTTGTGTGAATTGTTTTAGTTATATACTATAAGCTTGTGTCTTCACCTTCGTTCTTTTAAAAATATTTTCAAACATATTTGGTTTTTCCTTTGACTAATAGTCATTTAAGAATGTGTTAATTTCTAAATATTTGTGAGCTTCCCAAATTTCTTTCTGTTATTAATTTCGAATTTTATTCCATTGTGTTCTGAGAATAAACTTTGTATTAGTCCTATTCTTTTAAATATATTAAGTTTTGTTTTATGGCTTAGCATATGGCCTGTCTTGGCAGATGTTATGAGTGCACTTGAGGACAATATATTCTGCTGTTGTTGGGCGAAGTATTCTATAGAAGTCTGTTAGGTCTCATTGGCTCTAGTGTTGTTCATGTCTTCTAAGTGTCTTTTTTTTTTTTTTTTTTCTTTTTTGGTCCTTTAATTATCTGTCTTCTCTTTGAGGGAAATAAATAATTTTTTATTCAGTGCTAAATTCTTAGCACCTAGAACAATGTGTGTCACATAGTAGGTCATCATTAAATAATTAATTCATTTACATTTTATTAATTATGTTGCAGATCTTATGAATGAAGGAAGGAGAACTCAAGACAAATTTGAGTTCAGTTTTGAAACTTACACCAACTCTTAATCATAAGCTTACACATCAAATTTTGACCATCCGTCTCCTTAATGAATGTTATTGACCATAAAGAGGACAAGCACAAGAGAGAGGAGAGCACCAAACCACTATTCACTGGAGTGACAGAAGCATGAAGGCCTTGGAGGCATGTGTTGAGGATGTCTGTGTTAGTAAGGACAGCATGGATTTCGGTGTAAACCTTGAGTGTTTCAGGCCACTGGAAATGCTGAAAAGAAGACAGTCAAGGTCCTTAGAGTTTGTTTTTGAGGCTACATGATAATGGATGTTCTAAAATAAAGCATAAAACTCTCAAATTTGCTTAATTGTACAATATTATACCAGGAGGGGAGATTTCTTTCTGACCTCAGCTGGTGATCAGTTTATGCCCTGATGTATGCGATTTAATGGTCTGTATCATTTTTATCATGTCACTGCAGATGTTATTCTTATCCATATGAATGCCTAATCCTCTTGTTGGATACTTATCCCAGCTAATTATCTCTACTGTGTCTGAAGCAAGCCACTCACAGCCAAGGCTTACGAATGGGAGTGCTTCCTCCCTGCAGCCAAACTAGAGGAAAAAAAAGGGTGGGGGAGGAGTCTCAAAGTTTAGGTTAAAATATATTTTAGTTATGGTTTACAAACTCAAGAAGGCATTTTGGCAAAGGTGAGGTAGCTTTATTAAAAGAAGACCATCTCCTTGTTTATTTTTTATGTTACCTTGCTTATATCATGCTCAGAGAAAGAGAAACCACATTTCAATTTCTCAACAAACTGAAATCAAGTGTGAAAAGCTTTGACCTAAAAAAAAAAAAAAAAAAAAGTAGGAAAGATACCTGTATGTCTCTTCCTAGGAAAGTCAACAAAAACTATTAAATGCCCACATAAACACACATACCCCATGAACCCTCACATATAAAGGTGACAATGAATCACTGAGGTCTGGATGAGAACAGGCTTAAAAAATAGCAATTTAAATATTCAATATGGGGCTCTAGGTCCAATACATATTCCAACATCTGTATAAAATATAGCAATGATTGATCCTGTCTTCTGCCAGTAAGTTTGTAAGAACGTGGAAGAGTCATTCCACCTCTCCAGGTCTCCAAAGCCCCTCAGTTGTAAAATGAGATTTTGTTTTAGGGCCTGTGTCTGGCATGAGTATAGTCATAGGAAATAGAAAACGAAGGAGGCACCCTTCCATTTAAGTTAGTTGGTCAGACCAAATTTTATCCAATGTTCCCTCTTAACTCTGGATGCCGAGGAAACGTCACCAGAGAATCTCAATTATGAAGCAAAGTTAGAAATCAACTGAGTTCAAAGTTTTCACCAATTTATGAGCCTATATTCTAAATATTCTCTGAATTGGATTCAGGTCATGCTGAGAACCTCCTCAGAGGTGGGAGATTTTCTATCTCACTAGGCAGCTCTTTCCAATATCCCAAAATACCATCAGCAGGACTCACTCTTAAGACTATCATCCAGGAACAAATAATAAACCTAGAACACAACCTCTGTGAGAACAAGGAGGAGCAACTGAGGTAGAAAGCAGAAGGGATCGCAAGTTGAAAAAAACGCAGTTTCTCGGGGCAAATGAGGGAATTCACACAGTTTGAGGCTTCCTGAGTACCAGACCCTGTAGTGAACCTTTTGCTGACATCAGGCTGGCGAGGCAGAGAGGACTAGTCTACTTTACGTATAAGAAAACTGAATCTGGAGGTGGAATAGTTTGACCACTGTCATGGGATTGTAGATTAGATTGCAGAGGCAAGTTGTAACTCCTTGGCCCTCTGAATCTCCTGAGCACAGTACATAATGCTGCCTCTCTCTGCTTATTTTGTCCCTATCTGCTTGCCAGATTTGGCTGTGTAATTTAGGGCCACTCATTTAACTTTGTGGGGGTTTATTTTCTTCTAGCTCAATACTGGTGACATTCCCCCAACATGCAACTGTAATGTCTAAGTAAATCTCAAGTTTATTAAGGGTATAGTAGTTACTGCTTCGAGAGTCCACTGCCCAGATGCCCCAGTGTAATTCCCATTCTGGGCAGGGATGATTTACCATACCTTAATAATGTGTGGCCAAGATAGAACCACAGGTTATCTACAGATGATGTATTGGCTCAGAGATACAAAATGGACAATGCCTATCAGCTATTCAATACCAATGGCCAGTTCATCGTGCTTTAAGACCAATGTTTGATACAGTAAAATAAAAGTGGTAATTGTAAATTTGTGATCAGTTATCACGTAGCAATGTAGTAATCTCCACTCTGACGTGTTTAAACAATCTTCGTGCATTGTGAGGTCTGCTTCTGTGGTGTTTAAACCATATGACACACCTAATAAAACCACTTTATGAAAATACACGTCACTACTGAACTTCTGTAATTAAATACGTTTATTGTAATAGGGATACAATTTACTGGAGCTCTGAATGCTAGTCCGTATAATTAATAATGAAACATGTTTTAATGAACATTTATTAGCAGTATGAAATACAAATATCTTGTAGATCAGCTACCATCTAGGAAAACTTCACTTATTCTCTGGGTTTAAAAAGCCTTGCATTGGGGCGCGTGGGTGGCTCAGTCGGTTGAGCGTCCGACTTCGGCTCAGGTCACGATCTCGCAGTCGTGAGTTCGAGCCCCGCGTCAGGCTCTGGGCTGATGGCTCAGAGCCTGGAGCCTGCTTCCGATTCTGTGTCTCCCTCTCTCTCTGCCCCTCCCCCGTTCATGCTCTGTCTCTCTCTCTCTCAAAAATAAATAAATGTTAAAAAAAAAAATTAAAAAAATAAATAAATAAAAAGTCTTGCATTACCTCTATTGGTGTGGCAGTCTTGACAGTCCACCAATCTGTTCTGTAAAAACTCGTTAATTTGGACCCCCACAAATACAGATACTGTGATCATTTAGAAGGTGGTGGGACTGAAGTTTGCCCTTGTGCTATCTGTGAATAAGAGTTTGCTAAATAAATTAATCATGTAAACAAGATTCTATAAAGGTCTGTTTAACCACTTGAAAGAATTTTCTTTCAAATAGCCTAGCACCATGCATTTGCATACACACAATTAATATGCCAATTACAAATGAGTCTTATTTATTCCTTCAAAGGGACTCAGTCCCTTGTTTACCAAAAAATGACTGAATACATGTTGATAATCTACTAAGTATAAAGTGATGTATTAAGAACTTGAACTGATACAAAGGAATTGAGGAAATGAACAATTCTATCCAGAAGATCATATTCTAATTCAGTGGTTCTTAACATTGGGTCTACATCAGAAACATCTGTGGATATTTTTTAAAAAATTAATGCACAGGCTCTACCCCTAAGAGTTCTAATTTAATGAATCTGGGTTGAAGCCCAGGCAAACATTAGAAAGTGATTATTTGGAGTGAAAGCATTACAGTTCTTCAAATAGAGTCTTTTAAAATGCAAAGGCTCCTGTGAGTATTAATAAATTAAGTTGTTGTCAGATTTCTTGTCTTCCTGAACAACACGGCCAAGGATGTGTTCTTCTAGTCTCCAGGTTCTGCAGCTGGCAAGAATGTACAGGTGTGACCCTACCCTGAGGGCGAGCATACATCCTTGGTCACCTAGGACGGTCCTGGTTGATGACTATCATATTGGCATAAATATTGGGGATACACTTTCCATGAATTATCAAAAGTGTCTTGGTCTGGACATTAAATCAAATGTCACCTAAACTCTCCTATCAATCTTTAAGTCCCTGTTAATCATGTCAAACCCACCTCTTCCTGTCTACCCCCACAAATACTTTTCACACAGGACCATACTATTCTTTCATCCAGCCTCATCATTTCCCAATACCTCACTGTGAGATGCTTTCTTTGCAATTGGTCAAGTTGTCACTGTTGCCCTTCAACCTTACCCAGTTACTGAGCATGGTCACCCAGGTCCTCCAATGACTTTGCCTGTTTTCATACCTCAACTCTAGCTCCTCTGCCCTTCCACAGTCCCATAGATCCTTTTTTCCTTTGTTCCTCTGTGCCCCCAGGCATGCAATACTCTCGGCCCAGATTCACTGCTCCCTCACCCCCATTAACAGTCCCATGCCCCAGGGAACACGAAACACAAGAATCACATTCTTATGGAACATTCTTTGACTTTTCAGGAAGCACCCACTGTAGGTTTTGAACACATTGCCCTGTATTTGTTCATTGGTTGTTTTGTTTATTTTTGTATGCCAGCATCAACAATCTTTATTGAGGAATAAAATATGTGTTTCCACAGCTTCTGTCTCAAGTTTTCTGCTTAGTGAATATATCCCAATATTAGAGATAAAAGCAAAATACTAAACTAGCATGATGAAATGTGTTCCACTAACCCCTGTTTTTCCTGGACTCTTCTGCAGCTGATAGTGTGTGCAGTCCCAGCCATTTTGTGGTGATCTTGAGTAAATAACCTGTCCCATATCCAGATCTAAATAACTATAAAATAGACACTTTAGCGTGCCTTATATTCCTCCAGAGTGCAATAGGAGCATATTCATTATAAAGTGTTTTGAAGATGATTCGTTCTAGAGACATGACAATTATTATAAATACTGTAAGGAATATAACCATTATTTCTAGTTTCCATAAGATCCTGAACAAAATAGGAATAGTAAGATGAAAGGTATATCTCTTCACACACATACACCAGTCATATATCTCATTCTAAAATATATACTGATTACTGATAATGAGGTGTATCATTCTGGCTGATGGCCTGTCATAAGATTTTTCAAAAATATCTTTATTAAAATAGTTATAAGGAGACCAACTCTGTTAAAACCAGAACTAACCTTGGCTTCATGTCAAGAAATACGAAGCTCCAATGTTGAGGTCTGTTGAAGAAGTTAAAATTTAATTGACTTTATTTGACTGGTCTTGTCAGAAGGATTCTTCATTTAAGTTTATTATGCTTACTTAAAGGCAAGTTTTAATGAAGAGTGATTTCCAGAATATAAAAAAATAAGAGTAGGTTTTGGTAATTATTTAGATTTAGTTAAATTTTGTATATTCTACAAATATGTGTGTGTGAAAGAGAGAAAGAGGGAGAGAGAGAGAGAGATTCAGAAATAAGAAAAATCTGGTTTCCAGACATGAAATAAGCTATGTTATAGTGTAGACTGCAAAATTTACAATGACAAATTGGTTTTGCAATGTCCATTGCAATTATGCATCGTATATGTTGCATTATGCAAACATTTATTTATTTAACTATCATAAAGATATTAACTAAAACTTTTGATAGTCACTAATGTTTGAAGCATAGATTTTGCAATGAGACTATGTAGGCTGATAACAAGAATCTGAAATTTGGTAAGAGAGAATGCAGTAAGTTGGTAATTACTGTACTTGGAGAAAACAAAAACTGATGGTTAAATCAGCCATGCATTTCTAAGAGAAGACACGTAGGTGACTTCACATGAATACAGACTATAGCCACATGGAGTCTCCAGTTTCTGTCTATCGTTTGTACTCAAAATATGCAGATCATCATAAAATTTCAAATTAAAACATTTGATCGAAGTCTTGAGGAATTTGGCAGGAGGCTGCTAATTCTAGAAACAATCATCTTGAGGGCTCATATTTTCCCATCGTCATACTGTGAGGCAAATTTACTTTCTTGGCTGAGCATTATCAGAATGCATTGATAATGAGACGGGACATAAAAGCTATGAACCCAGAGCAGATAAACATGCCCTGAACGGAAGAAGCACATTTTATGCAAAGTTTATTAACCACTCTAGAATGCAATTTCAGGGACATTGAGAATATCTCTTCTAAGTAACTCTACTGTTTCCTAAGCCTAAGCATTCTTTTACAAAGTCCTTTTACAAAGTGAACTCTCCAGGACTGTTTTATCAGTCTCAGAAAACTGAGTGTGAAGGAGGTGGTTGAAGAGAGTAAAATGTCACACAACTGCCTGAAATAGGGAGTGGAAAGAGCTGAGAGCTAACGAAAGGACACCCATAGGCCAGTGATGTGGAAAGAGAGCTTCACCAGCTTGAGGAGTTTGATGTGTTAGTCAACTAGTAAACAGATAATGCCCTTAACCAGACGTTTCATCTAAAATGCATGAACACTCTCCTTCAAAATCTATCAAATTGCCAAGTGTGATAAATGGGAAGAATTATCATTTTACTGTACACATAGCCACATAGGTAGCAAACAGTCTTTGCTTTATTCAGGTCTGGCCAGATGACATTAGTGTGGCTCTAAGGGAGCAAGCAGTATTTCCCAAACCACCTCCTCCCTCCCCTCAAACCCAACCATGCACCCAAGGACTTCCAAGAAACTATAATTTAACTTTAATCTATGGACATTTCCATTTCTAGAAATCTAATGAAGGGGCAAAGTGGAAGCCCAAAATGTAGCACTTGGCGAATTTGCACAGCTTTATTCTATCAACAGGTCATTGTATTAGGGGACCCAGCCCTTACCTATTTCTAATTAACAACAGTAGGGGATTAACTCCTAGATAACTTCCTAGATAACTCATTACCTTGAAGTACAGCCTCAAGTTAAATTTCTTGAGTTGAACAATGCCAGCTGTGGGTCATACAGCCTTAGACAGTGTCTATTCAATGCTTGTAATGGAATTGCCTGTCTCTATATGCCTTTGCCCATAGAGACCCCATTTGTTTCATGGGTTTGAATAAAGCTTTTGAAGGATTTGGATATGTATTTTAATGCTAGTAAACTGTCAATTCATTTATGCAGAAATTATCTATAGCATAGCCATACTTGCAATCATCCAAAGCAACATTGCAGGAAGCAATTTAAGTGAGCAGAAAGAAAATCAGCCCACATTACATTTTCAGATTACAGATGGCAGCAGAAAGCATTAGGAAACCTTGGTTTTAGGCCAATCACCAACCCCCAGTGAGAGAGCCTTTCTCTCCCTCAGTCCACGATACTTCAACCATGTCCTTGGCCACATGTCCTGCTCCCCTTGTGGTTCTATCAATTTTATCTCCTGATAATTCCTTTAGTTACCCCCTCTTGAAAGGTGACATGAAGCCCTCTTGGAAATACAAGTACTCCTTGCATTTAATCCCCTCCCCTGAACTCTGCTAGCAGGTTCCCCTCCATTTCTCTGGAACATATTTCTCAGTTCCTCTGCCCTGAAAAATGGAATTGGAGGCTGCCCAATGATTCTTGCATACCAAGTAATGACAGGTAAATGTCATTGTTATTATTATTGCACAAAAGCGTATAGAAGAAACTGAGGGATAAAAAATCCTCCTCCTGGAGCAACTCACTTCATAAATTTATTATAATTTTTTCTCTTAAAATATTTACTAACTGAGAAGCTTTAAATCTTTCAGCTGTCAGGTGCTTGTAGTTCTGGCACTGTGTTCAAGAGGTAGTTTTGTACTGTTGTGATTCGGAAGGCATGAACAGGATCCAATTTAAGGTACAACTTAAGGCAATTGGTCCGAATTCAGGCCCAGTTGCCAAGTCATCTCTGACTTGGGAGTTGCCTCTATTCTTAGATATTTTTCACTGTGGTTCTGGAAACTGGTCTTGCTACTTCAAGACTAGATCTATCAGGCGCTTATTATTTACATTCATAAAGTCCTTTCCAGAACCCCAGCCATTGATGCCCACATGTGTCTCCTGTGCCAGACTCCAATCAATCAGGTCTTCTTGAGTAGTCCAGCCTCCCTTAGAGATACGGATGACCATTCCCTCTGAGGAGGCAAGGAAAAACTGGTTTCTGGGTGGGTGGGTAGCGGTGCCTGATGCAGACATTTGTACATACAGTGAGGTGTGTTTCAGTTCGATTTTCACACTACAAGTCTACAATGTGGACTTTCATTTTATCAAGTAGAGCACTGAATTTATTGTCCTGGGAAGGCAATAAATATCTACCCCAACTCTACATTCATTCATATCCTTACCCCAACTTGAGTGGGAGCTAGCACTGGGATTTTCTCAAAAGAAAGCCTTTTGGTGAGCCTAAACCAAGAAAGAGGTATTCTGCAGAAAATGGGAACTTAAAAGTCATTTCCTATATCCACAACTGACATCACTTCTGTCAACTTAATCATATTTTAGATCCAAAGAATTTCACTCCTGTAAGAAAAGAGTTACAGATCCTCGGTAACTTATCTACAACCCGTGTACTGCACTTAGGCAGTTAGCAGGTCCCCCGTCCCTTGCTTTTCCTGAGAGCCTTTGTAGGAGACCCAGCTGTCTGTTTCTTTGCTGTAAACTAGTTAGTTTAAAAGCAGTCCTAGGAATGGGACCTGTTCAGGAAAGAATGGATTTTATGCCCTGCTTATTGCCTTCCAAATGCCAGGAGCTTTTCAGAGTAATAGCAACTGGTGTAAAAAGAGAATTTGAAATAAAGGAAGCTTTTATTGCCCCAGAAAGAGGCTGCCCATAAACTTTCCACCTGCCTTAACCACTGGGGAATGTGTATGTGTGTATATATATATATCTCAACAATTTCTAGCCAATGAGAATTTACCTTTCCTATTAACCTCGTATCTTCTGGAATAATGTACATGATAAAAAACAGAGGAGGAAAACAGGATCAAACCTATTTAATTGCAGTTGTCAAATGTATTCCACTTTAACACTTCATGCATTCTGTCATCAAGAGGACATTTTACTGCTGGTGCTGAGACTTTACCCTTACGCAAAACCTTTCATCTTGGAATATCAAAGATTTCTGCAAATACTAATTCATTAATTAAGCCTCTCGATGACTGTTCAGAGAAAGAGAGAAGAAAAATGTATTTCAAAAAGAAAGAGATTTAAAATTCAGGGTGTTTGGGTAGCAGCTTCAGTGAACAAAGAATGCCATTTCACTGTGTCATTGTAACCCCTCACAAATCAGTCACTGAAACCGGAATGGACCTTTTTCTATGAAGATGCAAACATTTTTTAGGTAAATGTTTCACAGGTTTTGTCTTCAATTTTTAATGAACCTTCTTGTGACACTTGGTCACATCATTTGTCTCTAATTCTGTTGCTCCTTTGTACTTCTTCTCTAATAGAATGTGAAACCTTGTGAACTTGCTGAGATTTATCGGCTTGCATCAGAGTTGCAGTAGAAAACTGTGGTGCTAAAACCCCACCCCAGGGAGAGGGGAACCTGCCTTGGATCCAAGCCAGGTTTTCAAGAAACTGTTCTCAAATACAAAGCCAATAAGAATGTTTGACTATTTTGGTCTTAATTAGTTGAAATGCTGAAGCTCAAAATAAGTCAAAATAAAACATTATCACCCCAAACCGATATATAAATAAAAGAGACTGGAGGATATTTTCTACCACCCAACAGGTGTAATTTAAAGTCACAGCCAATCCAGAACCAGTGTGTAGCTCATTCTTAGGATTTTTAGAAGATTCTTAGAATTATTATTATTAAAATACAAGTCCTTACCTACTTTGAAAGAAAGAATGATGAGGTGGTACAGGGAAAAGTTACTAGAAATGTGTGCCTAGAATCACTCTGCCATGTTCCTAATTGGAATTACATATGCATGTCTAATCATTACAATATTTGAGTCCATCTAAGTGCATTTAAGGGTTACCAGTATCATCACTGATAGTGTCAGGAAGAATTTAATTAATTAGTCGTGAATATCCGAGGCAGTAGTTTGTAAACCCCCACTCACACCCATCGGGACTCAGCCACTCAACTAATACTTAGTGAATATGAGAAAAGACACTGTGTTGGTGTCACATTTGATTCTTTCAGGGTTTTCAGAAATTAAAACCTGTGCCTACAAAACACATGCTAAGGTTTAATTATTTCTTTGTGCTTGTTAGAACAGTTCATACTTACCACATTGTGTGAAGATTTGCAAACTTCATGAAAAAGAGAACAATACCTAGAGTCCACAAGACCTATATTATGCAAACATCTTCCTACATTAAAACATGTTTAAATGCTGTATGTATAGCAAGGGAAAATGTTGAACAAGTGACATTATATTTTTGACAATGAGCAGAGTAGATAATCCAGAAATAATGATTAGAACTACTTTCTCCCTGTGTAATGCCTTCTGCAGTCCAATACTTAAGCCCAAGATCAAATCAACCTGAAAGGAGAAGAAGCTTCATACATCTATGACAAGGTCCCTTCAAGGTGAAGACCCAAGTCTAGTTTTTTCTTAGCTACAGTGATAGACAAATCTTTTTCATTTTTGTTACTGCTCATCAAGCAATTATCAAGTGGCTTTTGTTTACTTGATTCTTCATTGCAACAGTCTAGGGAAAATTCAAAGCAGAAGATCCCTGCCTTCAAACATTTTATGTTCTAGCTGGACTGTCAAGGAATGTATTTGTGAAAAGCTCCATTGTGATGCAGAATTATGTGTGATTAATCTCAAAGGGAATTGATGGTTTTTGCTATGAAAATTCAGAGGAAAGAATAAGGACACGTGGACTGGCCTGATCAGAAAATACGACATTATAGAAACACCTGATCTGAGCTTTAAAAGTTCGGTAAGACTGGGAGAGACAAAGTAAACCTTTTGGGTATATAAAAGAGTGTAAATCACACAAACCCAATCAGATAACCAAATGATCGATGAATGTAGAGTAGGGAAATCAGGGGAGGCTCTACTAGGCAGCATGGATGGTTCACATGTTGGTTCTTTCAGACTTTACATCAAGTACAATCACCACATTCTGGTGAAGAGATTTGCAAGATTTAGATGTGATCATTAGAAAAACAATAAGAGATATTTTGACTGCTAGATAATACGGGCCAATGATGAGGTATGTTGCTATTTAAAGACTGACAAAATTTGAGTTACATTAGTAGAATTATGGCACCTTGACATCAAAAAAGTAATAGACCATGGTTAAAGAACTGCACTTAATTCCACACACCATATTTTAGTTATAAACCAAACCCATCAAAAATGAATTCAGGAAAGATATTGAACTAGGAACTAGTTTTCTAATTAAGCAACTAGAAACTTTATCTTATGAGGAATCGTTGAGGTGTTTGTCAGAAAACAGGTCTCTCAAAATATTTTGAGGGTTGTACATAGAAGAGGAATGCATATAGTGAGTACCGCCAAAGAGGGTAAAGGAATGTGCTGCAGGGATCCACTGGACTTAGAGTTATATAATGTGAGACATGATGGTGACGCCATAATTAGAAATCTTATAGCTGAACTAAATGACCATATTTATCTGTGCCGTATGAGGGCTTCATATTAGTTGGGAAGTTGCACTATATGAATTCGAAGGTCTTTCTGACAATATACACATTTATTAATACTTTAATTTCATCTATCAAACTATGCTCTGACAAATGATACTCCTATGCACAATTTTAATCAAGTGCTAAATTGTGTGGCTTATTTCCACAACATACACTTGTTACAGGAATATTAAGGAATCTATTAGAAATCTATTTGTATTTGAGGACATTGTCCATGATTTTTCCACTTGAAAAAGAAAACAGTTTCTGAATTCAAACCCTAATCAACACAGAATTAGGTTTTTAATCATGCCATATAGCATTTATTTCCAAATAAGTCAGAAGTTTGAAATATACAACTACCTTCCTGTCTTTGCATTTTTATGAAAATGAGATTACACAATGGAGTTCTCTGTCAACTATTTATAAATAAAATATTTCTTTTTATCCTGTTCCTAAGACTTCCAAATAGTTGTTGGACTTGTTAGCTTAACTCCAACACCTTCAAATTCAAATGTGTTTATTATCATTATTAAAAACAGAACACCTATCTGTCAATTGGATAATCAAATAATGGCTATATGCAGTAATGAAGCTATTGCATTAATATAAAGTCATTAATGCAAATGCAAATGACCCAGGGCTGCGAGTCTGAGTTTAATAAAGCAGAAGAATAAATCCATCCTGTCTGGGGAATGTTTGAATTTTCACCCATGCACAGATTGGGATTTCCATCCATCTATCATACATGGCTTCCGGTATCTAATTCTGCATCTTTTGCATGCCTCTCTACAGGTAAGATTTTCTGGCTTCTATTTCCTTCACTTTTTAATCTTCCTCATGAAGGTGTTGGCTTATGTTCCTGTGAATTAAGTTGTGCTGGTTTTCTTCCAGCTCATATGGTGACTTATAGAAAGAAAACAGTTGAGTTATTTGCATGACCTTTTATATTCATTTTGCATGAAATGAAATCATGTGCTTTTCTTGTAAAAGATACTAATGCCACTCAGCAGTGTATAGGGTTAATTGTTATTTTAATGAGAGTGACATGCAGCACTGGGTAAGAATATGATTTTAAAAGCTACAAGCTATAAAGGTCACATATCATCGGAGTGGCAAGTTTTTATGGCATATTGCTAGGAGCCTGGTCCATTCTACGCTCACAATCATGTTATTCTTTGCCTAGTGCAGGCCATATGCTTTGACAGCATACTAGAATTTTTTACTGGAAAACATTGTATCTTAAAATCTTTCCAAATAACTCAATGTTCAACCATGGGATTATGTGATTGGAACAACTTTAGATGTAGACAGCATATCAAAGTTTAACAGTTATACTAATAAAGTTATAATTCCGTGATAGAAGTTCAGATCAGATTTCATTAAATATTTACAGAGACAATACCATTGGGTAACCATCATTGCCTGTGTGCTCACAATTCCTATCAGCACTGAGTACTATAAAGGTAATACTTAGGTTTATGTCACAGGTAGTGAAGCCTAAATGGGGGATCAGAGGCGGCTTCCCTGAAGAGGGAGTGTCTGAACTAATACTGAGGTACTGGCTCAGGCAGAGGTAATAGCACGTGCAAAGCCTAAAAATAGAGCTAAAGGGTTCTGTTGGTAAAAATGCAAACAAAGCCAAGGAGAGTAGAATATAATGGAAAAGGCAGGGAGTTGTTCATCATGAGGCCTAGGAGGCCACTAGTAGCTGGGATATGGAGCTAGATTTCATTCTAGGGGAAATAAGAAGTCATTGGTGAGACTCAGACATGAAAGTGACATAATTCAAAGTAACTGCTGCTATGGAGAAAGGATTGTAGATTGGCAAGAATAATAGCAGCGATGCCAGTTGCACGTGTCTTGATGATGTCCAGCTGAGATGTGATGGCACCTCAACTGAGTGTCAGTGGAGGTGAAAAGAAATAGACAGCTTAGGAGTAAATTCTGTAGATAAAGCAGAAAGGGCAGTGGCCGCATTTCTCAAACCAGCATAGGGTTGCACCTCTTGCAAAATGAAACTCCGTGTGTCAGCCTTGCAGCTGCTTTGACCTCCTGGACCAACTTCTTCTAGGAAAGGAGAAGATGTGATTAAGAATTGACATTTTCCCCTTTATCCTCGAACAGAATACAAGTGGAATCATTCCAAAAAGATAGATATTTTACTCCAAGAGTAAGTTTGCTATGGGCATCTGTGTCCGCAGGAACCATGGTTTTAAATGTCTCACTTCCATAAATTTTAAATTACTAATTGGTGAGCCTAACGATCGCTGGGATCTATTCTTGGAGATCTTTGGGGACATGAGTTTTGCAGCAACTAACCTAGGAACTGATGTACATTCAGCAGTAACTAATAGAATATAAAAATAAAAGGCATTTTAGCCAGCGCTGATAGGATGAAAAGGGCCTTTAGTGAGGGCATCTTCCCTCACATGCTACAGTCAGGGGCTCCGAGGAGTCATCTGGCTTTGCTCAGTAACCAAAAGAGAGTTAGATTTGAAATCAGACTGAAAGATACTATAACCATGAGGAAAGACTGATTGAGGCTCAGGCAATTGGTACAGAATTGCTGGCTGCTTGTTATGTAAGGATTATTTCATCTGCTTTTAGGCAATAAAGGAGAAAATCAGTCTCTGCTTTCGTGATTTGCCAATCTTCCTTCTGCACAGCCTGCTTGGGCATTGTCTGGTTACAGGAGTCTGAAGCATGTGTGAAAAATCAGCCCATTGCTGGTCCTTTCTGGATAGTGACATTATCTTCCCCACGCAGAGGCTGTCACAGGCTTCTAATAGAGCCCTGTGGATGGTGGAGATAGGAGGCTATTGGGACCAAAAACCTTGTTTCTTTTAATTCTTTCCTTTTACAAACGATTAAAGATAAGTTTCCTTTTCCTTTAACAGACAGAATCCAGAGAATTTCTAATATGTACATCCGACATTTTTTCTTGGCTTTGTTTTTTTCCCCCACTGATGTTCTCCATGAATTTTTAACACCTGGCGTTACACTTCTCCTGTACTCCTCCTACCAATAGTACTGTCAGCAATGTCATGCTTGCATCATGGATTACCAAAGCTTTCTGAGAGAATTATAGATATGAAATAAAATGATTCGAGTGGCTTAGGCATCGGTTGGAATCTCCATTTGCAAAGACACTACACGAAGTTTAGGGGAAAGAGTAGCTTTAGTTCATCTTCACTGGTCCATTGTCTCTTACCTAAAATTCAGAAGGGAAAAAAACATCTTTTAGGGCAAAAGTGGGAATTGAACATGTTAGGTAGCTCAATTAGCGCTGCCTGCAAGAAGATGCTTTCGAGAATAGTCTTGCTGGACCACCTGCTGAGGCCTTCCTCTTGTCAGTATTGTCACTATTGTCACATGCCTAAATTTTCTAAGGATATTTTTTCAGCAGTTGAGTAAGGAGCTGTCATTAGCAACATGTGATTGGTAAGGCATGTTGTCTCCACCTCATTAGTAGAGTATTTAACAATACTACCTTCATCCACATGGTTAGAGAGTCCATAGGCTGAGGGTCAAATATAGGTTTAAGCCGAAAAGTAAAGAAATGGCACAGACCAGATAAAATTGATCAATTGCTAAAAGTATAGGACGGAATGGTCATTTTTCCCTAATGGGTACTGGTTGCCTGCTCAGAACCAGAATGCATGGCCTCACTCGTTGCATGAGGGTATACTCAACCTCATAGGGGCATTTTCTGCTGTTTATAAGGGTATCTTCTGCTGTTTCTAGAGATGATCTTTCCCAAAGAGAAGGTATGGCACAAGCTATTCCTCCTGACCTTTGCAAGTGCCAGTGTTTGAACCAGGGGAAGTCTGGTGATCTCTGGAATGATCCTTTCTCAGACACTCAGAGTTGCATAGTGGAGCTAATTGATCAAGAACAAACAGCCGGAGGCTATGCCTATATACATACATAGGTGTATATATACTCACACAGACAGACAGACAGACATGTACATATGCAGAGGCATAGGCAGATACATATCCATATAGACATGCAAAAGACTTTCAGCATCAGGAACGCTTACGAGCTGGAGGTCTAAGGTAGAGACACAAATAGGAAATAGAAATAGGGGAGCATAGTCATCCCAATATAGTTAAGTTGGTTTTACAGAATTTAACTGGATGAGCGTGATACTATCCAAACTGAGATCTGGAAAGTCTTCGTAAACAGTTTATATTTCCTGTGGAAATTTGCAGCTAAGTGTGTGTTTACAATGCTCAACAGGCATTGTGATGTTGCAGTATGTATTTCTGATTCCTTGCCATCCATGTGACTGTCTTTGTCTCCGTTCATAGGTCTTTGAGTGCCTGTTTCTAGGAATTACGCTGTGTTCAGGGAGTATGGAAGGACCTGAGATGGAGGAGTGTGCTGGGATTTTCCTTGTTTTCTAGTGGTTCCCTGTGCCTTCTTTTATACCACTGACCTCAAATTACTGTAACTTGTGTCTCTCCCTTTAGCCTGGGGGCCCTGAAAAGCGGGGATTTTCTCATATTTGCTACCTAATAAGGTCTTGTGCAGTGCCTGGCATGTGGTAGCGTCTCAGTAGTTGCTAAATGAGTCACACAGTATACATACTACTCAAGGCTTTAATTCACTCTGAATTCTTATTCGTAAAGAGAGATTCACTTATTCACCAAAAATTATTAGCACATGCCATTTATACTTGGTGGTTCAGAAGGAAAAAGAAAAGAGAAATCACTTGCCTTGAAAGATTTATTTACAAAGACTGTGTGTGTGTGTGGGGGGGGGTGTGTGTAAAATACTACAGAACAGGTTGATGGGTTTCACTATAGCTAAGATTTTGTGCATTTTTTGCTGTAGTAAAATTTATAAAATAATTTAGTCTGTGTTATTTTGTATAATATGGTGTATTTTCTAGACTCTCCCCCTAAAGAGGGATTCTTATATCTTTTTTCTGATAACATAACTTCATTATTTCGTTATGGGGTTGAAGTCAGGTAGACTATACTTAAAACTGACTTGGATCTTTTTAAAAGAAAGTTACATGGTTCTAGATGTTGTTTGTTTGTGTTTTCCCATTTTATGCATCTTGCTCATCCCTGGTCCCTGTGGGCAGCTGGCAGGAAAGGTCAGGTTACTGTCAACTGTGAGAAAGGGCTGTTTCAGAAATGTTTCCAGCTGAGATCTCCCAGGAGATGTCACACTTTGACATGTGAAATAAGGTCTTCAGGAGATGCCTTTAAAATTCATATATAAATATGCCATGTGATTATACACACGTGGGTCTCATGTTTGTATCAGTATGTCGAAGTATGCATGTGTTATGATTGTGAGAGCATACACATACAATGTGTGCATTGTGTGTATGTGTTGAGTATGTTCATATGTGTCATGGGTGCATTTTGTGTGCATTGTATTGTGTGTGTTATACGTGTGTATATGGACGTGTTTAGTTGTGCATTTCTTATATACGTAGGTAAGTGTGAATGTGCTGTGTGTGTGGCAGTTCTGCATTTTTTTTTCATATATACTCACGAAGTGAAAGAGAAAATGTGTCATTATCTGTGGAGAATACAGCCTCAAATTAAATAGATTAAAAACAACCTTTCCAAGGCTGTCAGAGACTATGTTGAAGGGTTTTCAAAAAGGGAAGGAAATCTCTCGGGCAACCATATCTATATTTGCATTGCTCGTTTCAGAATAAAGACAAAAAAAAAAAAAAAAAAAACCCAAACCAAACAATCCACACCACACACTTTCTGACACAGAGTCATATTTTGAAAAGTGCTGGCTGGTAGCACCTCCGTGATGCGCCTGCCTGTGACATTTTAAGATCACAAATTGCTTCTAGGAAACACTCCCTCTTTTCATATTTACACTTAAAAAACCTTTTCTTCTTAATGGTTAATTAGGTCACTAATCAAAAGAAGCTCTTAAGAGGAAAATGAAATGTTGACATTTTGCAATTATTTGCTACTGTGAATAATACATAAACATACTACTTATGGAGAAAGTGGCTTTCAACCTCTTTTTCTGCCATGAAACCTCCTGCTGACAGCAGAATCCTGATGTGTTGGGTCACAGACTGACACACTACCTCTCCCCCTGCTTGCATTACTTTGGGTCACTTATGTGTCATTATACTGTGCTTTTCCAAAATACAGAATCACTGGTTAAGTGCGTATGTGTGAGTGTGTGTGTGTGTGTGTGTGTGTGTTGTTCTTGTCCACTTCCAGTTACATCATGAGTGTTAACACGCTGGCATGGCACCAGTTACTTGGAGCAGAAACTCCTTTAGAAATCAGTTTAATAAGAAATAGATAATATGTTAATAATTCCAATAATTCAGTCCTGCAGCAAGCTCTTCTTGAGTTCTTCAACACCAGGATTATGACAAGCACTAGTAATATGAAGACAGCTGGGACACAGTGTCTGTCCTTCTAGGCTGAGTGGGAGATGACATACACAGCCACACCCAAGGACTGTCTTAGAAACAGTCCTTAGAAATGAATATAAAGTGTTTGGCTCCTCATTTTGTTTTTCTTCTGCATTTCAAATGATCTTTTCTTCCACCTCACCTCAATGACCAAATCTCATTGTCAAAACCATTACCAATAAGTTCACCCTCCAAATCTCAACTTTAAGCATTCCTCTTTCTAAATCCAATCTTCTATCATGGCAGCTTACTCACCTCCAGGATTTGCCACCAGTAGGTTGTAAAGCCATCCCATTCCCTCCCCTTCGCACTATCTCTACCATTACCCAGCCATGTCCTTGTCTTTTCCCCTCTTCGTATAAGGGAGTAATATTACATTTAAGGCACCACTTTTACCAGTGTAACCTCTTCTTAACTAAATTAATTATACACCTGTAAGGACTCTATGTGTAGTTCATAATGTGAACTTGCAAGTAGATATAAATTTCGTGGGGACATTATTCAACCCACTACAGTAGTGACTGAGTCCTGAGGAAGACAAATACACTCACAAACATGAGTTCATTCAAACTCTCAAAGGCAAAATATTCTCATTTCCAAAGGGGTATTGAACGTGCCCATTTCCCTCACTGAGTGATTGAGAATATTCACATGAAACATATTGATGGAGAACAGTTGCTTACTATAAGGGTCTGTACACATCTATCAAACACTTCTATTCCATGGAAAGAATCTTGAGATATATAATTTTGGGGAATATGTTCTTGTGTGCATAGATAAGAAGTGAAACAAAACATTCCTGTCTGTAAAATTTTGAGTGCAATTCATTATCCTATATTGCATATTCTATTTCTAGTATATTTTCAAATATATATTAATTATCAGTAGCTTACACGATTAGGAAGGTTTGAAGATTATCTCTTACATTCCCACAATTCAGAGATTGGGCACCTAAGAAATTATTTTTTTTTTTTATTTATTTTTTTATTTATATATGAAATTTATTGTCAAATTGGTTTCCATACAACACCCAGTGCTCATCCCAAAAGGGGGCACCTAAGAAATTAAATTACATGTCCAAGTTGGTCCAACCCATTGGTTGCAGAATGAGAACCCAGTTCTTACTTCCAAGTGAAATTAGCAGCTAATATAAGTCCAATGATCTGATTGTCTCATAATCCGTAGTCTCTACTCCTTGTAGACATTCTGCGGCAAATGGTGCCTTTCATTAGAAGGCAGCAGGTAGACACTGGAGTTAAAAAGCCTGATTAGAATTCAGCTTAGATATTGTCTAGTCACCTAACACTACTCATGTTTCTTAATTTCGCGCAGATTTGGTTTCCTCAGCTGTAAAATGAGAACACTATTCATTCATAGAGTCAATGTAAATATTATTTGTTTAATGTTAATGAATCCCATCTAACTTTATATATTTATATGCTGTTTATTAACTCTATATACATCCACAGACTAAAGGAGATTAACTATATATAAATATATACACACACATTCACACAGGCACATGGGATAGCATGGCAAAAACCCACACTCAGTGAAGTAAATATGAGGATAAGGATAATGATGATGTTATGACCAAAATGATAGAGAAATGATCTTGTTTGGGAGAAGCAAGTGTAGCACATTTTTTTTTTCTCAAGGGATTAACTGAAAGCAGTGTAATTTGACCTTACTAGGTTCTTTGCTTATGTCATCTTATAAAATCTTCTCAGCAACTCTAAATAACAAAGATCACAGTTTTACAGATGAAAAAATTAAAGATCAAAACATGTAAATAAGTTGCCCAAAGCCCCTGACTTGATATGTGCTAAACATGGATTTCAGGTAGATGTCTGTCTAAGGGCATAGGTTAAGATCTGTCTTAGATATGATATATACAGGCTATAAAATATTTAAAGATGCAGAAATGAGAACTGGAGTATTAGATTGTTTAGGAAGACCTATTGGCATCCAGGCACTGATGGACAAGTTAGTAAATGTATGCTTCCTGTACCTGGCAGTTTCCGGACACCTTCCAAGCTCAGATCCTGCCTCCAGTCTGCCTCTCAGGATGACTGCTTGATTAATGAGCTTCCATTCATGAAGCTTTCTGATGAGGAATGTGCACTATGACTGTAAGTAGTAAGTCATATCATTGTTTGGATTGGTATTGAGACATGCCGGCAAAATCTCTACCCCTGTGGCTAAGGAAATGGAGGGATAATATAATCAAATCTGTGGATTCACACACGGCAAGCCTGTAGGCTTATCATAGGGGGCCACTTTGAGTAGAAGTCAGTTGGATTCCTGGCTAGATGCTATGTGTTCCAGTTCCCTATGTTTATTAAGTATTTTTAAGATTATATCTTAACCTAATCCTTTCCGAGTCTTTGGAATTCATTCTAGTTTAGCTCACAGATGAATGAAACACAGCAGAAGTTAAAGAAAATGCCAGTGCGTTGGTTTCCTCTGCATATTTTTTGATTTGGGGCAGAATCTGGGCAGGAAGAATAAATTTAAAATATCTGCAAGATATGGAAAACCAGATATAAAAATTTAGGCATAACTTCTTGTGTGTGAGCCTGAGTAAAAAACTTACAGAGGAATGTTGTATATTTACTAGGCTTTCAGCATCTCTAGGTATATAGCTGAGGGTGCACCTAGTTTTTATTTGCCTGCCTACCTGTCTGAAATCTCTAAGAGTATGTCTGCCAAACTCTAAGATAATGAATTGATTAAAAAAAAAGTTTTAGTCAATTTTTTTGTAGGCTATTAAACAACTTGTTTGTTGGTTTTTTTTTTTTTGAAATAAACTTACATTTGAAGCACAATAGACACAGTCCAAATGAAGGTTGGGTTCTTCATTTATATTTCTATGAGTAGATATTTTTAATTATTCAGGAGCTTTTAAATAACCCTCCAATTTCTGTACAACATATAGTTTCAAAAGAAATGGTAAGAAGTACTTTTGCAAAATGCGGTATGCCAGCTTGTAAGGCCATTCTTGAAATTTGCACATTTATCCATTTGTTCATTCATTTATTCATTCATTTAACAAATGTTTATGGAGCAACTATTATAGACAAGAGGTGGTGGTAAGACTAGTGGGTCTGCCATAGGTAAAAAATGCACAGAAGACTCAGCCTTGACTCTAGGAGTTTCTTTAGAGGCATGTTCTCATTACATTGTCTCAAAGGCTGAATATAACAGGTGCCACACAAATCGGACTTACAGAACATACACTTAAAGAAGTTTAGAGGATTCACTAAATGAGGTCATGGTTTGATATTTTAGTCCTTGTGTTTCTTGTGTGACACCTGTCTGAGGGTCTAAAATGCTACCGTGAGTGGATTGTTATTTCCTTAAAGAGGATCTAGCCCACAAGATAATTTTCAGTTAGAGTACAAATACCTTTTCGTAGGTCCCCTTCGGTATCAAACCCTGGATACACACATAAACACATGTACATATTCCCTGAGAACATATTTATAGACTTGTCAAAAGTATACAATATTTAGTAAATATCAAAGAAAGAAAAAATAATATCGTGGTGGAGCTGCCTGTTGGACATCATGTTAATCAAGAGATCAAAGTGAACATCATCAGTAATGGAACAAATCCCCACCATGGCATGTGGAAGGATGCAATGAGAAGCACCCAGCAGGTAAGCTTATCAGTGAGAGTCCTGCCAATGTTGATCAATCTGAATGTAATTACAAGGAAATATCAGAAAAATCCAGATTGATGGCCATTCTACACAATAACTGGCCTGTAATCTTAAAAAGTGTCAAGGTCATAAAAGTTAAGGATAGGCTTTCATAGAGCCATCTCATACTGAAGGTGACTAAAGGGATGTGGCAACTAAATGGGACACAACATTCAGAACTGATTCCTTACAGGACATTTCTGAGGCAATTCTAGATACTTGATTGGAGTCTGAGGATTATATGGTAGTAATACAGTCATGTTAATTTCCTGGTTTTGATGCTTATATTACGATTATGTAGGGCTGACAAGCTTTTCCCATAAAAATCAGGAGAGCACGTGTTTTGGGAATTATGACCCACTTGATGTCTATCACAACTACTCAACTCTGTCACTGTATAAGGGAGGAAATCATATACAATATATAAACAAATAAGTGTGCCCTATCCCAATAAAACTTTATAAAAACAGGCCCTGGATAGTATTTGGCCATGAGCATAATTTGCTGACTACTGATTTCTTTGTAGGAAATATACAAGAAAGTTTCCAGAGGTATTAGAGCATTAAATCAACAAGATACTATCAAGTGACTCAAGAAAAGGAAAGGTATTGTACTGTGCTTGCAACAATTTGACATTGTTTCAAAATAAAAATACAGGGGCGCCTGGGTGGCTTGGTCGGTTAAGCGTCCGACTTCGGCTCAGGTCACGATCTCACAGTCCGTGAGCTCGAGCCCCGCGTCGGGCTCTGTGCAGACAGCTCAGAGCCTGGAGCCTGTTTCAGATTCTGTGTCTCCCTCTCTCTCTGCCCCTCCCCGGTTCATGCTCTGTCTCTCTCTGTCTCAAAAATAAATAAATAAACGTTAAAAAAAATTAAAAAAAAAAAACAAAATAAAAATACATATAGAGAAAACTGCTCTATCCCAAACATATTAGATGTCTGTACAGATTATAAGTTTTGGAAAGTTCAAGTATCCAATGATTTAATGTGTAGATCTAATGAAAGTGATAAAGTTAGTGTCAAAGTTGACCAGGAGCAATCTAAATAAAAATGTTTTGTATAATTTGATAATAGAAAAATGCAATATTTCCCAATAAACACATTTAAAAATATGTAACATTAAATACACATACAATACTAAGCTTTAATCAATTAGGCAGTTTTAAGTAGACATATGAATGTTGCTGAAACAGTCCTAAATGTTTCCACTCAATTATTCAAGGTGAGCAAATTTTGGCTTTTTTTTTTCCATTGGGAAAACAAGGAATTATGACCACGTTCAAGTTTGTCTGATAATACTGTTCATGGATGGTATCTCCCACTTTGCATTCTGTTGAGTTCTAGCCCTTACACTAAGGCCATCAAGAAGAGCAGAAAAGTCAAGTTTTGAGACTCAGCAACTTCTCCAGTAATTATAAGTTCCAGTTTCCTCAGCTATAAAATTAATTTATAATATGTATGCAAACAAATTTTTCTTACCCCATTATATATTCTCAATTAAATATTAGCTTCCTTCTACCACTTTCTCTTATGTTATTTAAACTTAATTGAGTACTTTCTATCAGCATCAGTATCTTAAAAATGCTATAGATCGTTGAGGGTAGGAACTTTTTACATTCCTTCCTACAAACCCACATGGTACAAAGTATGAAGATTAGAGTGGGCAATTAGTAAATATCTGGTGACAGACTGACCCAGTTAATCTCTATCAAATTTTCTTTCATTAATTTTTTCAACATGTGTTCCTTTTTCATGTTGTCATTATCCTATCCTGCATATTTGACCACTTCAGGAAAACATTAGGCAAGCAGAAAAGATTTATGTTATTTTAATAAATTAATTTTATTTTATTTCCTTTATGTCATAGGTCTTGGAGTAAAGCACAATGAAAAATAAATCACAACCTCTGCTTAGGAATCCATCCTTGCTGAAAACCATACCAGCGTCCCCACAGCATTGTACATGCAATACCTCTTAATATATAGCTATTTCAAATTAAAATAAAACACATTTCAATGTTATAAACACAGAGACACCGGCATGTATACACACATGTGGAAAAAGTCCATTGAAACATATCCATTTTATAAATTATGTAACCTACTATCTCATAGTTAAACTATAATTGGGTTCTTAATTCTATTTCTCACGCTAGAACATTGTCTATTACTTATATTGAAATAATTGGGTCACTTCCATTGGGAAGATTTTCTTAAAGGAGAACATCTGATCATTCAAATTCATTAAGACACAGTAGCAATGGCCTTCAGTAGCCATAAAGATTAATTGATTGACATTTTCATTAAAACTATTAGCTTTTAAAAGAGCTATCTGGAGTACTGATGGCATTTCCCAGTATGAGTACCCCCAAAATAAAGCACCATTTAAAAATTAATTTAGCAAATCCTTTAGCTAATTGTACATCTATTATGTGATCAAATATGGAGGTCCAACGAGTTCGGCATAGAAATTATGAAGGAGCATGCAGGCCACCAGGAAAGGTAAGGCATATACAAGTAACAAACATGAAAGCAGCTATAACCCAAAGTAATCCATGATCGAAGTCTTAAGAATGCCAGAGTATTCAAGGACTTTCAGAGGATAGAGATACTCTTGTCCAATGGAGGTGATCAGAAAAGCCTCAGGGAGGAGTTGGCCTCTGAATAGGAATGAGTAGCAGAAGTAGGATTTCAAAAGAGCAGTGTCAAAATCAATGAGATCTGTACTTAATGCTGGTTTCCTGCCAATGACTTATTTGCTTTCCTTTGAATTCCTTATTTGGATTACATAAGGGACTTTGCCCATATTCTTGACTGTATAGACTTGTGTTTTGGGCAATGATTCTTATCAAAACAAAGATGCTAACACTTTACCCTCCAATACAATGTTAGAAATAATTCTACACGAGTGATTCCAGGTGTCTACATTCAAATCCATTCCATTCCAGGCAGCAATACTCTGGATAGAATCCTAAAAAATAATTCCAGGTGGCAACACACACACACACACACACACACACACACACACACACACCTTCCTTTTGCTTTTTCTAGGGAGATTTGGAAATAATTCAAGTAATACCAATCTTTGCATGCTCGACGATCCTGTGCTTCCCCTCAGTCTCTCGCATGGCTTCTGAAATGGTCAGCTTTTTCCTCCTACTGGGTTCCCACCCCTACAGAGGGACACAGCCATCACTCCTGTACCTGAGTCAAAAACATAAACGTACCCCAGTTTCCTGCTTTGACAACACCCCTGCCACCCAATCAGCTCCAAATTACTCTCAGTTCTTCATTCTCAATATTTCCACATTCCATTCACTTTGCTCCTTTCTTAGGCTACCACTATTTTGGTCAGACCATCCCCACGTCTTTGCAGGTTATAAATTCTTTCCTTCAACTGGCCTCTTTATTTCCAGGCTTGCCTACTTCTAACTCGGCTCTTCTGCTTTGATGAGGACAATACTGATACGCCAGTACAATATTCCTAAATTTCATCATTGACTGTAGACCTCAGTATAACTTTCAAACTTCTTGCCATGATGTAGGCAGTTCTAGTCCTGCTTAATATGTGCCACTCACCTCGCTGCATGTCGCACTCTGGGCTGGATGAAATATCTTTTGTTTTTTTCCTTTGGCCTTTTTTTCTGTCTGTCTTTTTCCTTTGGTCTTATCCATGATGGTTCCTCTGCTGGGGTGACCGGCAATCCTCCAGACCTTTGAGCATGGGTCTTCCTTTTCACAAATCCTCCTCCAGGTTCTCTTTCTTGTTGGATGTTACGCCTTTGGGTTCCTTTGGTGGTCTCTATTTCTGTGAGATCACTAACCACAATGCACTTTAATTGCCTGTTTGTATCTCTTTTTCTTAAAAGATCTTAAGTTCCTTAAAGGAAGCAGTGAGGGCTTTTTATAATTTTTTTTTTTTAAACCTAAAAGGATGGGCCTGTGCAGAGACTCTGTGAGACTCCCCAGGGTCGTTCACAGAGCTTGACACACATGATGTACTCAGGGAATGTTTACAGGAGACCGCTAGTGTTTCCATCAATGTTCTCAAACCAGAGGGACTCCAGTGGTCCTCTTTCTGATAACATGAATTCTGACTTTAAAAGAAAAGTTGGTAATATTCAATACCGAATTTCACCTGATCACATTGTATTATAAGTATGCATAGCATGGCTATTTAATGATTCCCAAGTATGTTATGGGTGTCTCCTCCCAAGATAAGTGTGCTATCGTACTAAAACAGTTAATGTTCACTAAATATATTAAATGAGTAGCCACTCAGTGTGGAATGCTAAGACAGAATTCTGTTAATTTTTAATCTCAGTTTTCTGTTGGTTTACATTACTTTTTCAGATCTGATACAAAAAAAAAGTAGCTAGCTATTTGTACAAGTTTAACCTACAGGGTTAAATTCACAGACCAATTTAGGATAAGGTAAACATGGAGTTAAAGGAAGCTATAGTTTGGATTGACGTCAAAGACTGTTGCCACCGTATTCATTTAAATAATTCTAGATGCACAGTTTGGCTACCAAGTCTAAACGGAATGCAACTCTGTCTCCTTGGGGGAAAGAATATGGACATAGACCTTCCAAAGATATGAATAAAAGTAAGCAAGTCTGTGTCCACCAGCAGCAACTAGGACTCTGGGCATCTTTCCTAGAAAAAAGGCATAAAAAACTGAAAACATAAAGCATTGGGTTTGAGTCTCAGATTCACCACTTATTAACCCTTTCACTTTCACGAGCCTCAGTCTGAGGATGATGAAATAGGGTTTTCATGAAAAACAGGAGATGGTATGCATGAAAGCATATTGTTAAACATTGAAGTGCTCTCACTCTATTAAAATGTATTCCATAATGCAATAGTTCTCAGAGTTCTTTTTGGTTTTCCTAATACATAAGGCATATGGATATTTCCTACCTACTTGAAGGCAGGGTCTAGCAGCATTCACTGACTAGAAAATACAGTGGGCTCGATTTGGGGATTTTGAATTCTGTTATAGCCATCGGTAGACAACTATGTGACTTTGGACAAGTCACTCAACCTCACTAAGATTATGTTCTCAAGTGTCACACAGAGTTCCCCCAGCTCTCAGGCTTTGGGAGCCTGTGTATTTTTTTTTTTTAATTTTTTAAATGTTTATTATTGAGAGACAGAGAGACACAGAGCGTGAGCAGGGGAGAGGTAGAGAGAGGGAGACACAGAATCTGAAGCAGACTCCAGCCTCTGAGCTGTCAGCACAGAGCCCAACGCGGGGCTCTTACTCATAAACTATGAGATCGTGACCTGAGCCGAAGTTGGACGCCCAACTGACTGAGCCACGCAGGCACCCTGGGAGCCTGTGTATTTTTTTCTAAGTGAATCCACTACCTGTTTCTCTTCTGTTGTCAGTGCCGTTTTAAGGCAAATCAAATCCAGGAAATCATTTAGTCGGAGGAAAGAAGGACTGAGACATAAAAGACAGGAAGTAAGAAAATGGATTGTGTTTCTTAAATGCAAATCATAAAAGTGTAGTTCACAAAAAATTAGTTTTTATTCCCCTTGTCTCAAGCACACGAAAGCACTCACCACCGGAAGAGTTGCCACGCTAGGCAGCAGCACCTTCCCTGGAAAAGGAAAACTAGAGAAATGAGTCATTCTTTAAATTTTTTTTTTTTTTTTAACGTTTATTTATTTTTGGGACAGAGAGAGACAGAGCATGAACGGGGGAGGGGCAGAGAGAGAAGGAGACACAGAATCGGAAACAGGCTCCAGGCTCTGAGCCATCAGCCCAGAGCCTGACGCGGGGCTCGAACCCACGGACCGCGAGATCGTGACCTGGCTGAAGTCGGACGCTTAACCGACTGCGCCACCCAGGCGCCCCGAGAAATGAGTCATTCTTAATGATTTTTGCCAATGAAGTATTAACTCAAAATATAGCTACACAGGGCAGGGTGAGGGAATTTTCCCTTGGTTAGGAAGTTTTCAATGACCTAGAAAAAAGGACACTTGGAACTCCATGAATACCAGTTAATTAAAAACAAAACAAAAGTTCTCATCTAAGGTTAAAAGCCAGTCGGTGAACAGCAACAAACACACTAAAAAAAAAAAAAAAAAAAAAAATAGTTATGAACAAAAATCATAGATTAGGTGCTCCAGAAACATGGGACACTGGGGATAGGATAAAGAACTGAGATCACCTCTTCTCTCAACAAATCCATAAGCAAAGAGAGAAGGGAGATGTTCTGAGTCCCACAGAGCCAGGACCTCTTTCATCCCCACTTGGCTGGATTCTGTAAGTTGCCAGGTCCTGGACTTAGGTAGATATGGTCGATGCATATCTGGCATGTCTGGATTATTCCAGAGTTGCCTCCCTCCATCACTCTCTGCGCATGTGTTCAGCCAAACCAAACTTGCCCAGCCTCCAAGAGCCCTCATGGAATCCTCTGCCCGTTTCTGTACATGCCTTATTTTCATACACTCTAAGGATTCCTGCTTCAGGACATGAGGGTGAGCTGTGGGAAGGAGAGAAGAGAAATGGGTTCCCATTATCTACTTGTTGCTCTTTTCTTTGACATTGTCTTGTTTCCCTGACCACAGCCTTGTTCTGCCAAACCTGTTTCATTTTCTGCATGATTTCATCTGGATGGACATTTCAAGCTGTGATTTCCAAGTTTGATCTCCCATTGTAGCCCCTGCTATTGCTGAAAAAGAGGCTTTAAAGTTCAAAGTGAGTTAGAATGAGCAATGTCTTAAAAGTTTGTATCTTTTTTGATCCTTCTCTGCTGTTGGCTGCTTCAAAGAACGTCAAATTATTATACATTGTATAGCAAATATCTCCAATGGGCATTCTTTAAAAATGCACTCAGGAAATCAGTCTTCCAGCTCAGAGGTTTGATGGTGAAACCTCTTGGTGTTGATGTGAAAAACTCATTCTGAGAGCCGAACTTCAGCAGCACACATTTCTCCCATAAGGCTCCCAGCTCATTATTCTTGTCCTCAAATAGTGACTAGGGTGATCTGATTGTTTCCAGATTATTTGAGGCAACAATTGGCTGTTTTATCCACATGAGCTGTATTCCTTACCCCCTTCAGACACCAAAATGCCCCAAAGATGCTTTTGTGAGCCCTCCTTATTTAATCCTGGGAATGTCTTTAAAGCAAGTGAAACAATTAAATCTTCTTTAACAAAGCATACATATTCACCAGCTCTTACTCTTCCAGATTTCTAACCACAAACCATTCTTGAAGGAGTGCTAAGTTCCTTTGGATCTGAGCTAAATAGATAAGTGCTAAATCACTAGATAAATATTTTTATAAAATTTGGTGATCAATGATTTTCTACCTTTTTAGGGATCTAAAACCCATACTTAAGAGAGTTTTGGAAATGCAAGCAGAAAGGAGAGTGTTTGATTAACTCTGTAAGATTAAACAATTGCTTTCTTTTATAACTTGCATCACATTAAGTATTTAAATTTAAGTGTGCTGCACTGGATATAGTTTATAAGCAACTTAAACATTCAGCATCATATTATGATTTGCGTGTAAAGTTAAGTTTCCTAATTGGAAAAAGGAAATATTTCACAAATGCTGATATTGCAAGCTGATATAAGCAAAATAAAACAAACAAAAAAGCAAAAATAAAAATATGCTTAAAGTAGCTACACAGAGAAGCCTCATTACTGTGGACTTAACATATTTTAAACATGACTACACAGACGCTGACTAGGCTGAAATTGGTCATTGCAATATCTAACTATAAGGCCATATATTCTTGAATGCAGTTAAAATAAATGATGTTGCTAAGGTGGAGGAAAAAATGGGTACCTCCTCAAAAGTCAATTACTTCAAGCAGTTAGAAAATTATAAGCATGTTTATTTTTGAATGTTGGTACAAGTCAAGTGCTAGTTATAGTATTCTTAGTCTTCAAAGTAGGCTCTCTAAGGACCTGTTGGCAAACAAGAAAGCAAACTGACTCCTGAACAAATGAATACGTTTTATGGTGATCTGAGCTAAGTTAGTGCAACGTTTTATGGTGATCTGAGCTAAGTTAATTATTTAGTGATTTTGATTAGTCCCAACTATATAAACACATGAAACAACAGTGGAGAACAGTATGTATTCGGTTATTTTAGAGAAATTAATTTGGCTTTTTGTTTGTTTGTTTGTTTGTTTGTTATGTTTTTAAAAATGTTTTATGGTTGCACCAAGAGTGCATTGTTCAGAGTCCCGGCAGTTTTTTTCCCCCAAGACTAAAGTGCACCCAGGCAATAACTTTTGTAAATCCCAGGTAAACTTTACAACCTCATCTCAATGTTTGTGCTGAGGAAATGTACTCTCATTTTAATATTTTCTTTAATAAAACATTACTCATTTCTTTTTCTTGCTGAGAACTTATTTGCAAATGAATGAAAAAAGTTCCCTTTCCTCCCAGGATGTATAAAAAAAGTACAAGTTTCCCCTTCCGTCTCCCATGTCTAATTATGTTTAGAGTTCCTTCATCCCCAGGGAAAATTCACACCTTTTTGTAATTCTGAATCATAGGAATAAAAAAAGTGCAAACACAAGTATGAAAATACTCTAACATGGATTTATGGGTATGATTGAAATAATATTGCTGGATTATCTGTAGGGACGTGATGGCTGAGCTTCTAAGGGAAGATGCTGATACCTGCCTAGGAGAAAGTTGGGTTCCCAGAGCCTGGAACAGAAGAGGGTGGTGGGTTCTGTGATAGGCCATGATGCTCATGCGGGATAGAGCAAGCCTGCAGCCACAGCAGAGTGTGGGCAGAAATTGCCTGGGCACTGAACATTAAGCATCATGGCCTTAGGAAATGAGACATGTGACATGACGTGCCTCTACTTTCTAACAAACCATGGGGGCTAAGAGAAAAGAAACAAAGAAAAGCTTACACTCCTAAGAGAGGTCTCAGAGCTGGATATGACTTGATTCCAAAAGATAAAGAAAGAAACATTTCTTTCATTATGTGCATAATGATGGAAAACATACCTGTTAGTAAGCTATCGTATAATAAGAATCTGGAATATAGAAGTTCTCTTCGCTAGAAAATAATACACAACAGTAGTTTGGCTAAGACTTTTTTAAAAGACCTTTAAGTTATTATAACAAGTTTCTACTGATGTTTGAAGGATGGGATTAGTGCATGGGAAGTATGACAGTTTTGCAATACGGTTTTGTTTTGTTTTTTAATGCTACCTTGCCTCAGTTTTAAGGCTGTGGTTAGAAGCTGGTTACTTCCCCTTCTTGAGTAGCCCATTAAATCCACACCCCAACCACTTCCCATGTCAGGCTCTTACGCTCTGGGCCACTATAGCCCCACCCTCATCACCCTGGGGCAAGTATGAGAGGAGCAGAGGGACAACTCCAGGCCTCACAGCTGACCCAGATTGCTCCAATTGCCAACCCTAACCCTACTTAGCTTGCCTCACCCATTCATTCCCCCCTGAACTGTGACAAAAGCTCTTATCTACAGTCCCCTATCTTTCTCTGCCTCATGACTGACCCCAGTGCTTCCCTTGGGTGGCCCTGGTGGCTGCTATCTCTCCCAGAGAACTCTGAGTAACAAAACTATAAAACTGTTTCTGTTGCCCTCTATCCACGTGCATGTGGCTTCACTATATCTCACCAAAGGTAATATGGTTAAAACAAGTTTCTTGTGCACTTTCACATTCACCACCAGGCCCATTTCCCTGGGCATCTGAGGTTGAGAAATGGGGTCAGTGATCTTTTTGTTGGGTTCCAGTGAAGCTTCTAAATGATTGCTTCTTCTTCTAATAAAAATTCTTTCTCTTTTGAAGTTCTTGCTATTTGACCATCCTCCATCCCACTTTATTTAACCAAGACACTGAATCCAACTGTGCTCTTGGCTCTCATTTTCATTCCTAGTCATGCCATTATTCAGGGTGACTTCAACATGCATGTGCCTATGGATTCCACTCTGGCATTTTGCTTCATATTTTTTCTATTGATCTTCACCTTTACTCATCTTGAACCCGTTGGTTCCATAGCCTCATGTGAATATGTTCCACTCCTAAAATCAGTTCTGAATGTCAAACATCCAAAATCAGTCTTCTTGGGCTAAAGTAAACAAGAGTTGCTTTCTTCTAGAAGTTTTAGAAGACAATCTGTTTTCTTGCCTTTGTCAGCTTCTAGAGGCCTCTCAATTCTTTGGCTGTGATCCCTTCTTCCATCTTCAAATCCAACAGCATACCATTGTCACATTCTGTCATCAACTCTGCTTCTGTCATCACGTTGACTTCTCTCTAACTTACCTTTAAAATGATTTAATTTGAGGGTTCCCGTTCTAGAGAAACTGGAGTAAATAGACCCCTTGCAGTCTCTCTTGATGAATACAACTATCCATCTTAGATAAACTTTATGGAACAACAACTGGAGGACTTGCAAAGTAAATGGTAACAGGTCAGTTGACGATGGAAACAGCAATTCAAAGTTCCACTGAGCCGGTCATGAGAACCTAGTATCACTCCAACTGATCTCAGAGGCAGCCTGAACCAGAAGTGTACAAAGGTGTGGACAGAAAGAATTTCAAAATAAGCACCATTCACTCACTTTTGGCCCAAGGAGTCAAAAAATGATTCTTAAATGTAAAGCAAGTGAGAAGAGAGGAGCTGGTATGGAAGGGATATAATTTATTTACCATTATTTTATTGTTATTTTAATTTTTCTTAATAAGGAAGTGACAGCCAATCAGGCATCTAAAACTCAGAGGAAAGACAAATATTCTCTCTGATGAGAGGAACTGTGGTCCCAGAGCATAGATTATCCACCCCCCCCCCCCTTTTCTTTCTCCCTGTCAGTTTACCACTTGGACCTGGATGCAGATATAGACCCTGGAAATATGTGACAGAGTAATGAAACTAAGCCCCCAATTTCTGGCTGAAAAACAGGGAAAGAAATACTCAGGAAGTGAGAAAGTATCAGTGAGAAGGCAGTGAAAAGGAAGATGTAAAAAAATACCTTTATATTCTTGTATTTGTACATGAACTAATCTCTGAGTTGTTCATTCAGGAATTTGACTGTAAATAGCCTACCAGAGACTTTGAGAACTGAGGTGGAGAGTAGATCTGTACTCATGTCTCAAGTTGGCTACCAGGTTGAGTACATGAAGGTCTGATGAGAATAACAATGCAGATACTTTTTAAAAACTGAACTGATATTGGAACCAAGCCCCCTACATCAGATGAGAATTTGTATCTTGAGTGTCACATGGGCAAATGCATGCTAAAACAAAACAAATCAAATGAAAACCACAACAACTTTCATCATAGGATTAAAATAAGACCCAGACTACTGTAATTGTCAAAATGTTTAGTAAGCAGTTATATTGCTTGACATACGAAGAATGAAGAAAATCTCAACTCACAAGAGAAAAGACAACTGACAGATAGAAACTCCAGTAATGACACAAGATGTGTAAGTTATTAAAAATAGACTTTAAAGCATCTATTATAACCCTGCTTCAGGAAGTAAAAACAGACATTCTAAAAACAGACAAAAAGTCTCCACATAGATGATATAAAGAAGAACTAAATGGAAATTCTAGAACTGAAAAATGCTATAAAGAAAATTCCCTAGATGGGCTCAATAAAAAATGGAGGTGACTGAGGAGTCAATAGACTCAAAGATAGATCAATAAAAATTATCCAATCTAACAGAGAGAAAATTTAAAAGTGAACAAAGTCTTTGTGACCTGTTGGACAATACCAAAAGGTCTAATATTCATGTCTTAGAAGTTCTAGCACAAGGGGTGAAAACACAGACTTGAGAAATTATGTGCAAAAACTTCCCAAATTGATGAAAGATATAAACAGATTCAAAATACTCATCAGAATAATCTATGTTTCAAAATAAGTCTCAACAAAATTAGAAAATATTTTAAACTAAGTGAAAATAAAAATGCAACTTATCAAAATTTATGGGATGGAGCCACATAGTACACTTTAGGGGAAAATATATAGCATTAACTACTTTTATTAGAAAAGAAGAAATGTTTCAAATCAACAATTTAGGCTTCTACCTAAAGAAACCTAAAAAGAGAGAGAGAATTATAAAACTAAAGCAAAAGAATGGAAATCAATAAAATTGAAATAAAATAGACCAAAGTTCAGTTTTAAAAGATCAGTAAAATTAACAAATCTTTAGCCACACTAAACATTAAAAATAGAAAAGATAAATCATCACTATCAAGCATCAATGAGACATCACTGGAGAGTGCCCAGGCATTAAATGGTAATAAGAAAATAGTGCATTGTCAAAATGTCAATACTACCCAAAGCTATCTACACATTCAATGCAATCCCAATCAAAATTGCACCAGCACTCTTCTCGAAACTAGAACAAGCAATCCTAAAATTCATATGGAACCACAAAAGGCCCCGAATAGCCAAAGGAATTTTGAAGAAGAAGACCAAAGCAGGAGGCATCACAATCCCAGACTTTAGCCTCTACTACAAAGCTGTCATCATCAAGACAGCATGGTATTGGCACAAAAACAGACACATAGACCAATGGAATAGAATAGAAACCCCAGAACTAGACCCACAAACGTATGGCCAACTCATCTTTGACAAAGCAGGAAAGAACATCCAATGGAAAAAAGACAGTCTCTTTAACAAATGGTGCTGGGAGAACTGGACAGCAACATGCAGAAGGTTGAAACTAGACCACTTTCTCACACCATTCACAAAAATAAACTCAAAATGGATAAAGGACCTGAATGTGAGACAGGAAACCATCAAAACCTTAGAGGAGAAAGCAGGAAAAGACCTCTCTGACCTCAGCCGTAGCAATCTCTTACTCGACACATCCCCAAAGGCAAGGGAATTAAAAGCAAAAGTGAATTACTGGGACCTTATGAAGATAAAAAGCTTCTGCACAGCAAAGGAAACAACCAACAAAACTAAAAGGCAACCAACGGAATGGGAAAAGATATTTGCAAATGACATATCGGACAAAGGGCTAGTCTCCAAAATCTATAAAGAGCTCACCAAACTCCACACCCGAAAAGCAAATAACCCAGTGAAGAAATGGGCAGAAAACATGAATAGACACTTCTCTAAAGAAGACATCCGGATGGCCAACAGGCACATGAAAAGATGTTCAGCGTTGCTCCTTATCAGGGAAATACAAATCAAAACCACACTCAGGTATCACCTCACGCCAGTCAGAGTGGCCAAAATGAACAAATCAGGAGACTATAGATGCTGGAGAGGATGTGGAGAAACGGGAACCCTCTTGCACTGTTGGTGGGAATGCAAATTGGTGCAGCCGCTCTGGAAAGCAGTGTGGAGGTTCCTCAGAAAATTAAAAATAGACCTACCCTATGACCCAGCAATAGCACTGCTAGGAATTTATCCAAGGGACACAGGAGTACTGATGCATAGGGGCACTTGTACCCCAATGTTCATAGCAGCACTCTCAACAATAGCCAAATTATGGAAAGAGCCTAAATGTCCATCAACTGATGAATGGATAAAGAAATTGTGGTTTATATACACAATGGAATACTACGTGGCAATGAGAAAAAATGAAATATGTCCTTTTGTAGCAACGTGGATGGAACTGGAGAGTGTGATGCTAAGTGAAATAAGCCATACAGAGAAAGACAGATACCATATGGTTTCACTCTTATGTGGATCCTGAGAAACTTAACAGGAACCCATGGGGGAGGGGAAGGAAAAAAAAAAAAAAAAAAAAGAGGTTAGAGTGGGAGAGAGCCAAAGCATAAGAGACTGTTGAGAACTGAGAACAAACTAAGGGTTGATGGGGGGTGGGAGGGAGGAGAGGGTGGGTGATGGGTATTGAGGAGGGCACCTTTTGGGATGAGCACTGGGTGTTGTATGGAAACCAATTTGACAATAAATTTCATATATAAATAAAAAAAAAAAAGAAAATAGTCCAATTAATTCTATGCAAATATATATGACAACTTAGATGAACTATACCAATTCTTTAAAAAAATAAATTATTAAAATTCCCCCAGAAGAAATAGATAACATGAATAGTTCTATTCTATTAAATAAATTGCATTTATTATTAAAAGCCTTTGGAAAAAAGAAATCTCTAGACCTAGGTAGTCTCACTGGTGAATTCTATGAAACATTTAAAGAGGAAATAACAATAAACCTACACAATTTCTCTCGAGAAATAGAGGAGGGAACACTCCCCAAATCATTTTATGAGACTAGAATTACCCTAACACCAAGACCAGACACAAACAGTACAAAAGCAAACAAAAAACTCTACAGATAAATTGATCTCATGAATATACACATACAAATCTTTAACAAAATGCTAATAAATCAAACCTAGCAATATATGAAAAGAATAACACACCATGACCAAGTGGATTTTTCTGGGAATGCAAGGCTAGTTCAAATCTTGGAAACCAATCAATGTAATCTACTGTATTACAGACTAAAGAAGAAAAAACACATGGTCATATCAACTGATACTCAAGTATTTGACAAAATTTAATTCACATATATTATAAAACACTTAGCAAATTAAAACTTGAAGGGAACTTCCTCCACATGGTAGAGATCATCTATAGGAAAACTACAGTTGACCATACTTCAAATGATAATAAAAAAACTGAATTATTTCTCCTAAAGATCAGGAATAAGGCAAAGATATCCCTCTTACCGCTTTTATACATCATATTGAATTTCCTAGTCAATGAAACAAGTCAAGTAAAATGAATCTATAAGATATGCAGATTGGAAAGAAAGAAATAAAACACTCTATTCACAAATTCTATTGTCTATATAGAAAATTTCATGAGCGATCTAAAAATCCAACTGGAAGCCCAAATCAAGAGAAAGTCCCATTTACAATAGCTTTGAAGGGATAAAATGTTTAGTTATCAATCTAAAAAACAGGTGTAGGATCTATATATTAAAAATTATAAACATTGACTAAAGACATTGAAGAAGCCATAAGTAAATGAAGACACTTATCATGTTAATGGATTGAAAGACTTGATATAGTTATGTTAACTCTCTCCAAAATTAGTCCATGTATCTAATGCAATTCTGCATAAAGTCCCAGAAAAAAAAATTTTTATTGTACAAACTGATTCTAAAATGTATATGGAAAGGCAAAAGACCTGGAACAGTCAGAACACTTTTGAAAAAAAAGAAAAAAAAGAAAGAAAAGAAAAGGAACAAAGTTGGAACACTCACACAATTTGATTTTTGCAATTACTATAAAAATTACAGTAATCATGATAGTGTGATACTGGTAAAGGTATAGTCAACACAAATCAATGGAACAGAATAGAGTCCAAGAACAGACCCCTGTCTGTCAAAATATGGCAAATTGATCTTTTTTTTTTGATGTCTGTTTATTTATTTTGGGAGAGAGAAAGAGAGAGTGTGTGTGTATGTGCATGTGCGAGGGAGGGGAAAAGAGAGAGTGAGAGAATCCCAAACAGGCTCCATGGTGTCAACACAGAGCCCAGTGTGGGGTTCCATGTCACAAACTGTGAGATTATGACCTGAGCCAAGATCAAGAGTCAGAGGCTTAACCCACTGAGCCACTCATGTGTCTCGCCAATCGATTTTTGACAAAGATGAAAGCAATAAAATTGGCAAAAGACTGTCTTCTCAAAAATAGAATTGGGTTAATTGGACCTACCATATGCAACTAAATAGACAAGTCTATACAAAAACTATAAATTGTACCTTATCAAAATAAAAAAAAAAATTTCCCCTGTGAAAGACACTGTTAAAAGAATGAAAAGGCAATATGCAGACAGGGAGAAAACATTTGCAAGTACATATCTGACAAACAGCACGTGTCCAGAATATATTAAAACTATTCACATATACTTAAACTTTGTGTAGTAATATACTAGCGGGAAATACATAAAATTATTAACAACAACGACAAAATGGTCAAATCTCAATAGTAATGAAAAAAACAACCCAGTTAAAAATAGGCAAAAGATTTGAAAAGACATTTGCAAAGAGGACAAACAGAAGGCAAACACATGAAAAGATGTGCAATATTATTTGTCATTAGGGAAATGCAAATTAAAACCATAGTAAGGTACTGTTATACATCTATCGGGACAGTTATAGACAAAAACAAAAACCACAATTGTACTACTGCTGGCTAGGATGTGAAACAACTAGAAATCTTGTATATTCCTGATGGGAGGCAAATGTCACAACCATTCTGGAAAACAGTCTGGCAATTTCTCAGAAAGTTAAACATATATGCCCCTGTGGTTTCAATTCTAGGTGTTTACCCTAGGTAAAAACTTGCACTCATATAAAAACCTATCTATGAATGTGTATAAGCAGTCCTATTCATAACTGACCCAAAGTGGAAACATCCCAAATATTCTTCCAGCAAATAACTGGATAAACAAACTGTGAATGTATACGGTGGAATACTACTAATGCTAGCTTAGTGCTAATAAAAAGAAACAAACTACTGATACCTGTGGCTGCATTATTGCCTCTCAAAAGAGTGATGCTGAGTAGAAAACCCAGTCTCTCAAGGTTGTCTACTGTATAATTGCATTTATGTGACACTCTCTGGAAAAGGCAGAACTAGAACAATGAAGAATGGATGAGTGGTTACCATGCGTTAAGGACCGCACATGGGGGTTTTTTGAGGATGCTGAAGTGGTTCTCTCTCCTGACTGTAGTGGTGATTACCTGAACCTGCATATGTGTGAAACTTCAGGGTTGTACTCCATAAAAAAGCCAAAGTTATGACTTTTGTATATACATAGATAGAATGGAATATTAGTCCGCCATAAAAAAGAAAGAGATTTTGCCATTGGTGACAACATAATTGGACCAACAGGACATTATGCTAAGTGAAATAAGTCAGACAGACAAACAAATACCATGTGATTTCACTTGCATGTGGAATCAAAAAAACAAAACAAACGAACAAAGAAACAAACCAAAAAAATAGACTCTTAAATACAAACTTGTAGTTGCCAGAAGGGAAATATGTCAATAATATTGTAATGACATTGTATAGTGACAGGTGGTGACTATACTTATTGTGGTGAGTACTGAGTAATAATAGAATTATTGAATCAGTATGTTGTACATCTGCAATGAATGCAAATTATGTTAATTATACTTCCCAGAAAAGCCAATTTAGTGTATATTAATTTAATTAAAGTAAAATTTTTGAGGAGGACCTGGGTGGCTCAGTTGGTTAAGCATCCAACTTCGGCTCAGGTCATGATCTCATGGTTCCTGAGTTTGAACCCTGTGTCGGGCTCTTTGCTGACAACTTGGAGCCTGGAGCCTGCTTCAGATTCCGTGTCTCCCTCTCCCTCTTTCTCTCCCCAATTTGTGCTCTGTCTTTCTCTCTCAAAAATAAATAAACATTAAAAAAATTTTTTTTTTTTAATTTTTTTTTTCAACGTTTTTATTTATTTTTGGGACAGAGAGAGACAGAGCATGAATGGGGGAGGGGCAGAGAGAGAGGGAGACACAGAATCGGAAACAGGCTCCAGGCTCCGAGCCATCAGCCCAGAGCCTGACGCGGGGCTCGAACTCACGGACCGCGAGATCGTGACCTGGCTGAAGTCGGACGCTTAACCGACTGCCCCACCCAGGCGCCCCTAAAAAATTTTTTTAAAGTAAAATTTTTGAGAATATTTGAGTGTACAGAGGAGAAAAAACATCATTTCATTTGCTCCCAATGTTTCACTCATATTCCGGGCACATCTGAAATACTTTCAATCTTATTTTGTTCATGTTCCCATGTTGCGTGGAGAGTAGGACTGTGGACAATGGTCGTTTTAGTATCAAGGCTCTTTAGCCTCTAGGTCCACACTTGTACATCATGACATGAACAGAACTGCCATGTTGCACACCTCCAAGGGTTCACATTGAAGTCACAGCAATGTCACTGCTTGGAGTGCCACTGACTATGATTGCCTTGCCATACCAAAACAATATCTCTTACCTTTACCCTTCACACACAAACTGCTTGTATTAATTCAAGTTTCATTAGTAGTGGAACTTCATTTATTTAAGACTCTAATGTTTATTTGAAATGCCAATTTTGGAAGAGGTCATACTCATTCTAATTTATTGTATTGACATGCACATCAAATAATGTCTGTCCCTTTAGAAGTTTTTTTTTTTTTCATTTTATTTTTTAACATGAGAGATAACACACACTCAATATATGGGGAGAGTCAAGTGGGCTATTTTGACAACAGTGTCTTCTAGAAGTTAGAAGCTCATGGGGCGCCTGGGTGGCGCAGTCGGTTAAGCGTCCGACTTCAGCCAGGTCACGATCTCGCGGTCCGTGAGTTCGAGCCCCGCGTCAGGCTCTGGGCTGGTGGCTCAGAGCCTGGAGCCTGTTTCCGATTCTGTGTCTCCCTCTCTCTCTGCCCCTCCCCCGTTCATGCTCTGTCTCTCTCTGTCCCAAAAATAAAAATAAAAAACGTTGAAAAAAAAAAAATTTTAGAAGTTAGAAGCTCATAGTAGCTTAGAAGTCTAAGGTATCCATCATTTTCTTGTCTGCAAAATGGTGATAACTACCTACCTTATAGGGATGTTGAGGGTTAAATTATTAGGAAAAAGTGCCTTGTATGCTATAAGCTTTCAATGAATAGAAACTATTTTAGGGACACCTGGATGGCTCAGTTGGTTAAGCATCAAACTTCGGCTCAGTTTGAACCCTGCATTAGGCTCTGTGCTAACAGCTCAAAGCCTGGAGCCTGCTTCAGATTCTGGGTCTCCCTCTCTCTCTGCACCTCCTGTGCTCACACTCTATCACTCTCTCTCAAAAATAAATGCACATTAAAAAAAATTTAAAAAAAAAAAGAAACTATTTTCGTGGGAAGTTAGAGGCACAGAGACACCAAAGGAATTCACAGGTTTTACTATTTTATTTTGCTTAGGGTTGGAGTAGTAAGTCTAAAGTCATCCAATTGTAAAGAGAATTCTATATTCCATGGCCTCAGGTAATGATTATCAGACTTGCTCCCTGGTCTCTTTAGTGGGCTTGTGGCTATTTGCAAAGCTAGCTAAGCATTATTTGATCCTAAAAAATTTTTAAAAAACAAACAAAAAAGTGTCTCTTCCTGATTTGTAATCTTCAAGTTGTGAAATCCTATGCAATCTAACTCTGAAAGTGATTCCCATGGTGTGATGTACACCAGCACAATTAACTGATTATTGCTGTTCAGAAAATGTAGACTTTGGCACAGTAACGGCCACCTCCTCCCAGCAAGATACTGTCTTGTTTATCATTATTGGTTTCGACTCTTCTGAGAGTCTTTGATGCACATGACAAGGCTCATATCCAAGCCAATTTGAATTAATTTCTTCCATAAGATTCCATGAAACACTGGCAAACGCTTTCCAAAAATCAGAATCCCTTCTAGTTTTCTCTATTTCTTCACTTCTCCTCCCATTGACATGAAGAATTAAGGATCCATACTGACCAGAAAACAGCTCCTTTTATACAGTTATGGGCGGTTTACCTACTGAAACATTAGTGGGTAGAATAACAGAGTCATAGTTTTAAAGCTGGAAGTGATGAAGCAAATTATGGTTTTATTTGTGAATTGGAAATAACAACCATTTCTTAAATTTATTTTCTAGCAAAGATCACATGTAGTTTCTTCCATCTTTTAGCCAATAGACCTTGCTTAACCCGCCTTATCTCCTTCTTCTCCCAAATACGACCTTTCAGTAAAAGTACCTAAATCTCTAGGCCATTCAGTGTTTCTCATGCAATTACTTACTAACATTTGAAAAAAAAAGTAAAATCTTTTTTACTCACTGAAATTTAGAGTAGCTTGTCTTCTGTCAACATCACCCATTTGGACCACTTTTTCATGAGTATAGTTCACTCTTCAGTGAGATCAGATCTTCAAAGGAGGCAGCCTGATGGTGTAAAATGACACTTTTATTGAAAGAATATTAATTTTTTGATTAATGAGGCTTTTCCCCATTCTAAGAGTGTAAATGTAGACAAGCTGTGTAACATCGTAGAGCCTCTTTTACCCACTTATGAAATGAAAAGAAACTAGATTGTTATGGTGCCTGATAGCAGTACATGTACATAGTTATGTTTGTTTCTTCTTGCTATCTTAATATCTTCTCAAAAAGAAATTTTATAGAGGTGGCTCAAATCTACCTTAATACTGGCAGACGTTGTGTTGAACGTTATGTGTTGAATGCTCTTAGACCAGGGATGCCTCCCTAATTTTCCCGTGTCCCTATCACTCCACACTGTGTACACATGATCACCATATACTTACGTCACTTGCCTACTCTTTGCAAGCATTTGCATTTGGCAGAATCTTTAGATCAAGTGTTTCATATCTCAATACAGAATCCAATACCTAAGTGAATAATTGGTAAAGAAGACCACTTTCTCCAATGATGCATGTTTCTGTTGGTGTGTAGAGCCACATTCTTTAAACACCAAAGCAATAGGTATTCCAGGACAGTCACTGATTCCATTTGTCACTTTATTGTCAGAGTCAGAGGAGTGAATTAAAGCTGGAGCTGTCGTTGTCATTTTTTGAGAACATTCCTTTTCCAAGCCCACTTTATTGTTTGCTGTTTCACTGGATAGAAAAGCATTTCTCAAGACAAAATGTGGTCTTTGCCTTTCCTCATGACCTTCCTTTCCCTGATAGATCAGAATACCTTTTCTACAAATGGAGATCTCCAAAAGTTACATCCAGGACCAGAATATGCACACTATGCAAGGTATAAAATCACCATCTTTTATACATCACACCTATGCTCAGTTAGAGGAGAGAATGGATCACAGACCAGAGTCTGCTGTGTGTTGACAGAGCTTCCAGGAATGGAAAGCTCTTCTCAACTCTCAGGAATTTCTGATAATATGGACATGTGCTTATCAAGGCCACTGCTATTTCACTAGGTATCTAGTATGAATTCAAAAGTGACATTCCTTCTCGATGGATGCAGCATGGCTTGGCAAGCTAAGATCTGGCTAGATTTTAGCTCACATTCATCCTCTTGGTCTGTGGCCAGTTTACAATTAACAACCTACAGCGATATACATGGAGGCTCTAGGGATGAAATTACATTTTTTCACTTTTATATCTTCTTTATGCCTTTTTATATTTTTGCTTTCCCTTTTTTCTTATTCAGGGAGTTGGCTGTCCCTGTGTGCAAGGAAGAAAACGAAAATACCTGCTAAACTAATAATGGCAGTTGTATTCTCATATCAGCAGCCTCAATCATAAGGCTTGAGAAAGGACCTCCTTGTCCGAAGGAGTCATAAGTCAAAGGATAGAGTGGAGCAAGGCAGGGGACAGAGGTCTGAGCAAGGGTATGGTTGGGTTCCAGTGAGAAGGGCTCTGAACTTCCTGGTCAGATTCCTAGGAAGACAAAGAAATGTCAAAGAAATAATAGCTGTGACTGGAGCAGAAAGGCCATTTGTAGCCTCTCAAATGCCCCATATACTTGTTGGGACAGTAACAGCAGAGATTCCTAAACACCTAAATAAGACCTTATAAACTACAGAGAGTGGCCACACTAGCTAGTATAAGGAACATCTCAGTGGTGACCTCTGTGGGTTCATATCTAAAAACCAGACCCCCATTCAACCAAAAAATATTCTTGGTTATCTTTGGACGTGCTGAAACCTGGTTAAAAACTCTAGGCAGCGAGGGTCCTGGGAGGATCCGAACATTCTGCAACTAAAGTTTCTACTAGTCCATCAAGCTGGTTTCTAAAATACAATGAAATGTGATTTGTTTGAAAACAAAGTGATATTCAGGCACATCCTTGTCTTGGGATGACAACTGGCAGCATCTAGACAATCCAGACTAGAAGATGATTACCAATGAGAGCCTGCCACACTCCCCACACATACCATAGCAGGACCCTCTCTCAGAGTGTCGGCAACCTAGTTCCCAGACAGGATAAACTCCAAAAACAAGTAATGCTTTCCTGCATTTTCCTCTCCTTCATAGTGATATGGTCTTGGAACTATAAATTGAAAGGAGGACTCACACAATATAAGCAGTGTGTCCTAGGCCAGCCTGTGGGAGAGATGTAGTTGGGATAGAGGATATTTCAGATGCCACTGGCATACCACAACCTTTCTTTTCTTTTTTATTGTGGTAAGAATACTTAACATGAAATATACCTTCAACAAATTTTTAAGTGTCCAAAACAATATTGTTAACTATAGGCATGATGTTGTACAGCAGATCTCTAGAATTTATTCGTGTTGCATAATTTAGATTTTATGCAACTTCCCACTTTTTTTTCTGCGCTCAGTCTGTGGATACAGCCATCCTCTCTTCTGTTTAGAGGAAGAGTCCGGCTCTAGCTGAAAGACAAGCCCCGTTTCAGTTGTCTTTGGTCTTGTCCTCTGCCACCATGTCCTGGCACAGGAACATTTTTCTGAAAGAAAAGGTCTAAAATGTCTTCACATGACTGCCTGCCACAATGTTGGCTTTGCAGAATTTGGGATTCTGAAAGAGCAAACCACAAGATATGTACATATCCAAACTTCCCTTGCAGGCTAAGAAAAGATTTTGTTGCCGCTCAAAGTGACAGTCATTTCAAGAAACTCCAGCAACCTAGTCACGAAAGGGCATGGGCCTGGTGGCCAGAGAGAATCTGTTAAGTGGTATATGAAATGTGGCCTCTAGATGACAATCATAAATACTAGGCTAGAGGCTTACCTGGAAAATACATGAAAACAAAGTGAAAATCTTTACCTCTTTTTTAACTTCGCCCTTTTGTTCCTCTGCACCATTGAGCAGCGTGGGAGGGGAATAGCAAAGTGGGGGAAATATGTAGAATTTCACAATCTCCGTCTGTACGTTACCAAGCTAGTTTTGAGGGATTGCATCTACTCGCAGCAGGAAAACATATTGTCTGGACCAAAGTAATTTAATTACATCCAAATTCTAGTGAGGGCCCAGTCTGATGAGGTTTTTCAGCCTCTGTCAAGAAGAAGTGACAGCTGGGGGAAGTGACCAGGTACTCAGCAGAATCACCACATTTCCGTAAGAATGGATGTGGCTTAGTGATTTACAGAGCCCCAGAACCTTGCCTTGAAGATTCCAGGAACAAATATGCAACAAAAACTGTGTAAACAGATAGAGAAAGGAGTAATCTCTCCTTCTCAAGCTCCTGCCTGGTGTGGGGTGAGTCTGTTGGTGTGCAGGTGACGTGAAAGGGACAGTTTGCGTGCTGAGCTCTTCTTGCCCTACATCAAGAGGCAGGCAAGTCCAAGTTGCTGAGGGCAAGAGCACATTTTACAAAGTCTGTGAAACCTATCATCGTTCATAATGTCATACCATGGAAAATTGGAAAAGCAGAATAAATGCAGACTTTCCTAGCTAGAGAAATGTCTACTGTTCCCGAGAAGCAGCTGGATAGCTCAGGGTATTCTGTTCCAAAGAAATAGAAAGGATCATAGAAAAACTTAGGCCCCTTAGAAGATATCCTATAGTTCTCTGTATTTTCAGGCAAATGGAATAAATTGGCTTCGATTAATTTAGCACTCTCTTCTCTCTCTTTCTCCCTCTGTCTTCCTCTCTGGGTATCTTAGTTCTTTTTCAAGTTCTATCCTATGATTTGTTGAAAAAAGTGAAGTTTATGTTCTTCGGTAGCCTTGAGTGTGGCACCACTGTCATTTGTTGTCATGAAAGTACATGAATTTGAATAAGCCATTTTAGAGTTGTAATGCCAAACCTAATATATACTTTTTCCCACTTGACTCAAAGTCCACTGCTATTTCCAGTATACTATGTAGCAAACATGTGTTTCCCTTATGTCTAAAAGTTGCAAATTCCACAAAGTTCTGTTAGAGGAAATGTGTGGAAAAGATAAGGTCCTTCTGAGATCAAATCCTTGTGTTGTGCTCCCTTATAAACAGATTTTGTTTGTTAAAGCAGCGATTCCAGGCAACTACTACCAGAAGCCTGTCTCTCTGGAGGATGCGGAGTCAGATATGGATCCCATCAACTGAAAAATATTTAGTAAAAACTTACATATTCTTGGGAGTCTGCTGAAGTATTTTTTCATCTGTGCAAACTTCAGACTTGACTCCATGGGAGTCACATGGGAATTTGGAGGAAAAATTTAAAGACTAAGGACAGGAGACAGTGGGAGGTGGAATTATCACAGGATGTAACACCTTCCTGAGGAGAGAGACAAGGAAAGAATATCTTACAGAGGAGGATAGTTATCCTTCCCAGAAAGAGAAAGACATCTGTCTTTGTGTTTAGATCATAAATAATTTCCTGCCAGTTACTTATTTACTCCTTAGTTTCTTGACAATTTTGATGAGGACAGTCACTCAATGTCTGTTTTGATTTTGTTTTTAGTTTTGGACTTCAGATGATAAATAATTACATATTTTTCCAATCAGCTTTGTTTTCCTCAAAAGTATATATTTTCTACTAAAAATATACCTTCTTTTATTCCCAAATATTGTGCCATTTGTAATAGCATACTTAATTAAAAAGAAAAATGTGATAGCCTTTGGTAACAAATGACTGAAGCCTTGCAGTTCCTAAATACGTAGGGGAAAGAGCCTGCATGGGCTTAGCATCTGGCTCCTGGATTGTATCCCCAGCAACACTGGTTACTCTGGTCACAGGGGGAATGGATTCCCCCCCTCCCCTGGAATTGTGCAATGTGGTGGCCCTGGTCATTCTTAAGTAAGGGTCAGCAAATTATTGTAGGTACCATGACCATGGCTTTAAGACTTGCTCAAGTAGGGGCACCTGGGTAGCTCAGTTGGTTAAGTGTCCAACTCTTGATTTCAGCTCAGGTCATGATCTCATGGTTGGTGAGCTCAAACTCCCACATAGGGCTCTGTGCTGACAGTGTGGAGCCTGCTTGGGATTCTCTCTTGTCTCTCTCTCTGTCCCTCCCCCTGCTTGTGTGCACTCACTCTCCCTCTCTCTCTCAAAAAAAGTAAATACATAATTACTTTTAAAATTATAAAAGGAGTTGCTTAAATAGCACAAGGTCAGTAGGGGTGGAGAACTAGCCCACTACGAGCTTTCGCTTCTTACACATTAATTTCTGCTTTAGGGCCAGTGTCTTGAATTGCCTGGAAGAAGTAAAGGAACCTGTCTATCTTCTAAGTTGTGCCTCTGGGTTTCTTGGGCCTCTTAGGTAGAAACTCTCAGAGAGAAGAGAAAATCTTACTCAGCAGAAGAGACTTGGAAGTGGCTCAATGTTAGCTTTCCCAAGCCACATTCAGTTTTCCAGGGATGGTGTATGCCCAGACCCTCTCTCTCTTGGAGGATGGATACATGAACATTCAGCATGGGGGTTCTACATGTCTGCCATGTTCTGATTTAGAGAAAGAAGGCACTGCTTATAGATGTTTCAAATTATTTAAATCAAAGTCATTAATCTCTGGCCCCATCAGATCTAAGAGCCTTATTTGAATGCTACATTCTCTCATTGCTCAGATATTTGGGTTTCAAGGGAACACTGAGAACATGGAAGGCACTGACTGGATGCCTCCAGTCCAGTTAGTTAAGCTTTTCCAGAACCAGTCACCACAACAGAACATGCGTGTAGGCCCTTTCGTTCAGTGTCATAAATGTATGGCTTAAGGAAGAGAAATACTTTTTTGACCTTATCTCACAGCATTCGAGATGTCAAAGTCAGGGAGGAGCTTATCACACACACTTGGTAATGGCAGAGAAACAAGTTTATGCATAACTTATTTAGCATCTAGTGTGAAAAACAAAAACAAACATAAATATAGCTCACTAATTGGGATTTTTTTTTTTTAAATGGAAGAATTTAGTGTGGTAGAATAAAGATCGGGTACTTTTAAATTTCCTCTATTTTCTTGTATTTTTGTAATCTTTTAGAATTCTTTTTAAGGAAAAGAAATAATAATGTGAAAGAAACAAGGAGTAATCAAGATCTCTTGGATATGAAGCAGCTTTGAAAAGGCAACTCTTTATTGGGGAATAAATGATTCCAATCATGGTGTTATTTTTCATGATATATCTACATAATTTTTAAATGTGACTTGCAAGGTGTGGGCCTAAGAGATTAGTTGCTCCCAAATAGCCTTTGGAGATATTACAGTGATTATTTCACTTCCCATAGTTTTTTGCAGGACAGTTAGCCTTTGCATCCTCAGTATAATCTGGAGAATCAAAGGGTAACTGCCTATGCTTTTCTATAAGATTATAAGACATTCAAAAAATTAAATTCTGTGTGTCACTGAGGATGACATTTTTCAATTTTAAAATTTGCTGTGGAAAGTCTTACTCTGATGTGTGAGTTTTCTTTCCGGAGGGGCTTATAAACATCCTTGATTTCCTTTTCTACTCTTTCCTTTCTCCCCACCCCCTCCCTACTTCCCTCTCTTTCTTTCCTTCCTTCCTACTTTCTTTTTGTATTATTTGGCCAATAGAAGACTTCGTAGGACCTCTGTGAATAACTCTGAATCTGATTTTATATAAATCAGAATAAAGATGTAAAAGGTAGCTCAGTGGGGTCCTTTTCCGCAATGAAGCCTAGAGATGATTTTCCTTCTAATGCCTAACCACCACACCTCACTTTGCCTCCTTAACCTTCTTATCTTTCTTTTGTCTTTTCTTCATTCATCAAAATTCAAATCCAAACTAGACATAAATCTAGTCAGTGGCAGTTTTGATTGAGTATTTCAAATGATATTTTTTATTACTAAATATACTGTTATGAGCCAGGGCTTTTCCTTATTGTATACATAATTATAAGCATAGACTAAACCAAGATATAGACCAAATTCTCTAGTGCTGGCCTGCCAGTGTCCCTCCAATAGGTAGGGAGATGGCACCTAGGGATTGCAGAGAGGGTCCTAACCTCAGATCAGCATGGCCCCGCCTGGGAGGATATTATCACTTTCAAATCTCCTCTTTCAATATTTTTGTATGATTAGAAACATGCTCAGGGCACCTGGGTGTCTCAGTCAGTTAAGTGTCCAACTTCGGTTCAGGTCACGGTCTCACGGCTTTTGAGTTCGTGCCCCACATCGGCCTTTGTGCTGACAGCTCAGAGCCTGGACGCTGCTTTGGATTCTGTGTCTCGCTCTCTCTCTCCCCCTCACTCTCTCTCTCTCTCTTTCTCTCCCTCAAAAATAAATAAGCATTACAATTTTTTTAAAGAAAAAATTATCTTAGAATCTGTGCCCTTTTGGTTATAGATGTGCCCAGAAAGGAACACCAATTTAGCTGTAAGTAGTTCACATTCAAATACGAACTACTCTTCTAACGTTCTTGCCTGACACCGGATTTTGAATGGCTGGGAAGGAAATACGAATACACATGGTTTCAAAGTGTGAACAGGATTGGGTAAAAGGGTGGATTACTATAAGCAGAAAGAACTTACCTTGTATGTGCATTTATGACAATTATGATGGCACATAATCAGAAAAAATGAGTAAAACTTGTATTCAACTCTCTTGTACTTCTTTTAGCACTTTCCTTCTACCATGAAATTCCAGACAAACAAGGCCCCAGGCATTCACACTGCACCCTTGGTGTCCAATCTCTCCCACACCAACCTGGTCTCCCCAACCATCAGAGGCCTACATAATACAGCTCCTGTCAACTCCCATCCACTACCATGCTTAGCCAGCTGATAGGCTCCATGGACCTATGACCAAAATTCTCACTAAATAGAAAACAGAACAAAAATTTCTTGCCAAAGGTATTTCCATTTGCCTTAACACATGAGATGATCTCTCCAGTGAGAGGAAAGAATTATGCTATCTTTGGGCAGGTAGGGCCTCTTTCTCATCCCTCAGATCATCCCCAGTCCTTCAGCTGAGCTCAAAGTCCCCTGGTGCTGATACTCCCTGAACAGAAAAACAGGCTGACACATGAGGCCACTGGAGGTGGTAGCTAAAGTGTAAGGAAGCATGTTCATTTTCTCATATTCATCAGTGATTTACTCAGCTCAGGCCTGGTCCAGATAAATGTCTTAAACTTTGCCTGTCAAAAGTTTGATCTAGTTTTTTAAAAACAGTCTCCCAGTTTTTGGGGCCCCTGGGTGGCTCAGTTGGTTAAGTGTCCGACTTTGGCTCAGGTCATATCTCATGGTTGTGAGTTCAAGCCCCACAAGGGGCTCAATGCTGTCAGCATGGAGCCGGCTTTGGATCCTCTGACCACATCCCCAACCCCATCCCTCCCCTGCTTGGTCTCTCTCTCAAATAAATAAATAAATAACTATTAAAAAAAAAAAAGTCTCCCAGTGTTTAAATTTGTAAATATTCTATTAAAAAAAAAAAAACTGCTATGAGTTTGGGATCCTCTTGCATGTGTGTTTTTGTTTGTTTCTTTTATTTTCTTTTCATTAACAATAGCCTTGAGCATATCAACCAAATCTTTAGTCAGCAAATTCCATAAGGGGCTTTAAAAACTCTATTTTTCCAACTGCAGCTTCCTTTAAAGCTAAAAGTGCTTCTGTTTATTATCATTCCAGGTTCTCATATTGTCTCATCTGGGTCCAAATGCAGTGTGCATTGTCATGGAAGGTTCTGTGTTTTGGTGAAGATGAGAGCCATGGTTGATAAGCTGGGACTCTACAGCAACCAGATTTGGGCCCTGGTTCATTGCAAGGAGTCAGTCTCTTACAGATGATTCCTGCCATTTGCATGTGCTTCCACTGTTATCTTCTCTCTCTTGAACCCAACGCTCATCTAAAGAGATGATCTGATAGGATGGCTTCGTTCTTGTCCAATATGGAAAGGCTACTTGACGAGTCACTGTTCTTTTCATGGTGGCCAATATATAAGTGTCCTGGGCTAGAGCCTTGATGTTGGTTGTAGCCAGAGCACTTGGGTCATTTAACAAAAGGCATAGAAACTTGATAGGGGGAGACATCTCTAGACCTTTTCCTTAAAGTGGTTCTACAGGAGTGACAATCTAAGATTCTCACTAGCATATTCCCTTTCCTAACTTAGTATGGTGTTCATTTAAATTGTTGGAGCTACTTGCGTTATCTTCTAGTCAGTAATCTCTTTGGGTAATATTCCGATATATCCAGTGCCTAGTACAGTATCTTTCTGACAGAACAGGCTTGATAAACACTGAGGGAACTAAATTTAATAAATTGAGAAAGCCACTCATTTGGGTTTCTAATACAAAATGGCCTTGGCTATTCTGTTTTAAAATATTTAGCAGTTCAGTTAAAAACGCCCCTGTGAATCTTTTATGACATCATTTATCTTTCTATTTCTTTTCAGCTTTAAATTGTCCTGCCAGATTTATTTGCTGTGGTATTAGGTTTCTGTGTCTGCCCAGTTCTAGTCCGGCTCTTCTAATGCAATTCAGCCTTTTTACTGCAAGACTCAGACTCGAATATTAAATCAACATTTGCCATTAAGACTCCACATTTGTCTATGGGATGATGATTGGATTCATCTTTTGGACAGGAATCTATATAAATACATATTCTCTAATAATTTCCAAAGATAATCCACCCCACTTCATGATTCTTAAAAATGTGGACTCCAAGACCGTGCAAGTTGCTTTCCTCTGGGCAACCCGAACATCTACTGTCATTTCATTACCTCCACCTTGTGATTTTCTGATATTTGCTGTCAAAAAAAAAAAAAAAGTTTCAGAGCAATACTGCATGGCTTGCCAATCTTTATTAAAAGCAGAATCTGATCAACAATGTTCCAATTATGAAGGTAAAAGAGGAAAAGATAATCACACTTTGAATTAAGTCACATCTGGACAGGCCTGTAGTTGAGGGCACTAATAATATATTGCATATGTATTTGTGCAGAGCATGCCAAAAGTGAATTCCACATCATTAACAAAGTTCTCTATCAGTCGCTCACAATCTGGCAGCTGTAACTAGCAAGGTGCAGAATCAAGTCTTCCTTGCTCCTGAATATGGATCATCATGGCCCATGCAAGTCCTTTCTCTACCTATAGGGTCTGCCAGCCTCACAGCTGCTGGGAGAGCAGAATGGAGGTTTGCATTAAGGCTCTTCAAGTCATTTCTCTCCCGGACGGGGATCTTGCATTTTAAACACTGCTACACACAGAGCTTGAAACTCCTTTCCAGAATCAGGCCTCTTGGCTCACTACAGAAAACAGAGAGAAGTATGTCACCCCTGAAAACAACCACAGACAGTCTTCAGGAAGTAATGGGCTGAAAGAGGCATGAGTGGTTGCCACCAACTATCTCTGCTCGTGGTGAGGGGGAAAGTCTGGGATTCTCAGCTAGTAGCTGGGGCAGAGGGAATAGAAATGTAACATGGGGATTGCCTGAGTGGCTCAGTCAGTTGAGGGCCCTATTCTTGATTTTGGCTCAGGTCTTGATCCCAGAGTTGTGGGGTCTAGCCTTTGTGTTGCACTTCATGGTAAGCATGGAACCTGCTTGAGATTCTCTCTCTTTCTCTTTCTCTCTCTCTCTCTCTCTCTCTCTCTCTCTTTCTCCCTCCCCCTCCCTCCCTTTGCCCCTCCCCCCTAAAAAGAATAAAAGTAAAATTAAAAAATATAAAAGAAAGAAGTGTAACATGAACCAGTTTGGTGAAAGTCTTTTTCATTTTTTAAAGTACTCTCAAAATTCCTCCTACCATTTTTTAAAATCATGCACTTCTTCGTATCATGCTGATTTTGATCCTTGCAACAAACAATTAATAAGAGGCTGTGTATGGGTTAAAATCCTGGGCACTGGAGCCACCCACACTCTCTCACTAAATTCCAACTTGGCTGTCTATCAACTCTGGGACCTGGGACAGGTTCTTTAACCTCCCAAGCTTCATTTTTCTTATCAATAAAATGGGAAAGCAATAGTATCAGCCACCTAGGGTTCTGATGAGAAATCCATCCATCCATACACGTAAAGCACCAAGGGACAGGCTCAGGGCATGGCTCAGGGCCTGGCTCAGGGCCTGGCTCAGAGTAAGCCTCCACCGTGAACACTATTGGAATTCAGGAAAGCTACGGTTACTCTCATCTGGTCTCAGTGATGATGGAAGTTGGAATCTCATTTCCCCATGATCTCATAGCTAAGTAGCAGCGAAGAAATAGGCATTGACATCTGTAGACAAAACGTTGTCCCATATTTTTCTGAAGTATTCGATGGTAAGCACTTGCCATGGAGGATGCAAAAAATCCTTTAACAGATCCTTTTGGAGGACTGAGAGGAGTTGAAGTTTATTAGCAAATGTACCATTCCATCTTTGTTATATTACTAGCCTAAAGCCCATTTCTGATAATCAACACCATTATCAAAGACTTATTGAGTATCAGCTATGTGCAAAGCTTTGATAAAAACTCTGAAAGGAGAATTGAAGTTTTACAACATGGTTTCTGTCCACCTGTCAACAGTTCCGTGTATGAACAGATGTCCCTGACAACACGTGCTAGATAGAAAGCACAGGGGTCCACCAGGGAGGGGACAGCCTATATGGAGGGGATAGCCTGTGTCTTTTCCTGGATGAAGTGGAACCGGAAATGCTATACTTAATCTAATAGAGGACTGGACACCGTAAGGCCTGAACAATGCTGAAGAAGACTGACTGATCCATTATGGAGATGAGAATCCATAGGGCTTCCTAGGGGCCAGAAACTTACTGAGAAAAAAAAAATATTCAAAGTAATTTACTCCTTTCTGTATACAATATACATCTGTCATATGGTCAAAAGTGGCAACTATTGCTCAAGTGTCATGTGATACACAAGCTACGTTAAGACTCAGTTCCCTCTACGTGGCAAACCTGTTGTCTAATTAGAGACCTATATAACTTATGGATTTAAAGACTCCAAGTATAATACAGAAAAACACACCTAACAAACATCATTTCAAAAAAAAAAAAAAAAGTATGATGTTAGCTAAGAAATAATAGAAACACACACATCCCAAATCAATAGAAATTGTCCCCTATCTTGGACCTGTTTTCTGAGACAGGAGGAGAACATGGGAATAAAGGAAATCTTTTTCAGGATGCAAGCGGTTCCTTAAGTGAAAACAAAACAACACAAAAAGCCAGACAAACTTAAGGATTCTCTCTGCTTCTCAATAGCCTCTTCTCTGCCCCATTTTCTGTGGTGACAGGTCACTCCTTGTCACTTCAAGCTCAGCCTTCCACCATTAATTACCCCTTTAGGTTTTTATTTACTTTTCATCTTAAACAGAAAGGAGTCAGGATATAAGGGATTTCTTGTTGCGGCAGACTTCCAACTCTGCACCACCTGCCCGAGAGACGGAGGAAAGGGGAGGAGGGAGGTAAGGAAAATAAAGGGGAGGAGAAAGGTGGTTAAAAACTTAATTTAATATACTACACTAAAGATGCTGAAAAATGCATTTAGTTCAAAACCTCCACCACCGAGTACTGTGAAGTAGCATTTAGCTCTAATAGGGTTTCTGCTTCATCAGCTACAATAATTATTTTCCTTAATTTGCCTTGGACATTCTGTACAATGATCTCCATGTTTGGGGGTAGGGGCTCCTTTTGTAAGCGAAAACAAAAAGCAAGCCTGTGATTTGCTTCACCGCCTGTGTCTGCCTTGCCTTCCTTTTCACGGGCCTAAAATGTGTCTTCACCCTGTGTCATCAGCGTGAATTTCTTGACGTTAGAGCCATCCATCTCTACCCTCCCATCCCTGTCCCCACCTGCAATCTAATTGGCAATTTGCCACCTCTACCCTTTTCTTTCAAACTAGATCAGCCTCCCTGAAACTTGCAAGAATTTTCTGTCCCCTGCAAGAAACCCCGGAGAGGCTGATCTTGAAAATGTGCAAATGTATTATTTAAAAAATGATATTGAGATCAAACTGCGATGTGTGTTTATATCTTTTTGATCTCTATTTTTGTCCTTTATTAACTATCCCCTTACCCTGTTTCTCCAAGTGTTAGCTACAGATTTTCAATCACACCCACAGGCAAAGCCAACCCGCAGGGAAGCTCTCAGCAGTGCCCTTCCAGAACCAGCCCAGCAGACGAAAGGCAGATGGAAAATTCCAGGGGTTCCGATCTGAACATTTAAATGATCATCTAGCGTAACACAAATCTACGAGATATGTATTTTTAGTTTCCTATGCAGAGCAATAGAATTGAGACAATGCAGAGGACCCTGGTGAGTATGTTGCACAGAAAATGCTTTGCAGGAACTGCAGTCAGCAGAGGGTAAATTTGGAGAGACCCTGAGAGGGACTTAGGGCAGCAGAAATGCTATTTATAATCATTCCTTCTGCTGTCTGACACTGTATCATTGCAAATTGTACTCACCGCCACTATTTTGTTTTGTTTTGTATCTTAACTTTCACTTCCATACAGGAGTGCTAGTAAGGCCACATGGTTTTGCATCTTTTTGATAGATCGGAAGTGACTCGGGGCCAGAGGAACAAATCTGGGGCGAAGCCAGAGCCAGCTCGCTCACCTCCAAGCAGGTTTCTCTTTGCACTGCTTTGTATTCCAAAATATGCTTACATATTACCTAGCAAATAAGACTACACTTGGGAATACGTTCATTACTTCAATATTTAGATACTATTCAAGGACACAACTTCAAAAATATTTTAATATAGCCGTGAGTAATCTTGATGCTAGACAACATATGATTACATATACAATAATATATGACTTATGCTATTTAAAATTCTTCAAGGTGTACTTTCTGCATCCTGAGATAAAGAATAAGAGAGAAAAAGAGACATCAAAAGTCATTTAGATGTCTGCAGGCTAACCAGCAGGCCTAGTTCTGACTGACCACTCTCTGTCACACTAACCAACCAATGACAAGTTAAAGCAGCTTTTTCCAGAGCCAGGACTCCCTGCTGGGGGTAAGAACAGCTTTACACATACAGAATACTAGAAGGACATTTAAAGCAAAGATGTTATGTATTAAATCCTATTTCCAGGGGCGCCTGGGTGGGTCAGTCGGGTGAGAGTCCAACTCTTGGTTTCAGCTCAGGTCATGATCTCATGGGTTCATGGGATTGAGCCCTGCGTCAGGCTCCACGTTGACAGCAGGAAGCCTGCTTGGGATTCTCTCTCTCCCTCTCTCTGCCCCTCCTTCCCGCTGTCAAATAAATAAACATTAAAAAAAAAAATCCTACTTCTATTTTCACAATAGGAATTCCGTGGCTTCCAAAATAAAGCCAGATCCTACTAATGGGTACTAAGGGTAGAAATTTGAATCAAATGTCAATTACAGAATATTTGAAGAAGTTCTTGTCAATAGCTTGTTTGCTCATAGTGTAGAATGTGTACTTTCTCCTTGCTGCATACATGTCTTTATTTTGTATTCTTTCACTCATCGGGTCTTTGGCTCCTGTATTCTGAGAGAGACTCTTAAAAAAGAAACCATTGAAATATGGAGGTATTATTGAGAAAAAGTGATTTGTTTAAAGAGAGGGACAAGTCTTATCTCATCCCTTTTCCTATTTAGAATCTTTGTAGCCATCTATTTAGCTAATAGTTCAGACCTCTCAGATATACTTTTACTACTATGAAGTTCTCTGAATCACAAGCGCAATTACACTTAGCTACACATTTCGGAAATAGCAAATAAGTAGCATATACTGAACACCTCTGTGTGGTAGGCGTGGGACACAATTCTTTACGCATATCATCTCATTGAATATGTACAATAATTACATGAAGTGTGTGCTGTTATCTCTATTTTTCGGTGATAATACCTGTCTTCCCTCTTAACTTCCCCAACGTTGATGTGCAGGAACACACAGTATACACCCTCTAAAATTATTTTTGCCCAGCTTCCCTCTTTCAATAAATGACATCGTCACCAACAATCTGGGTGCTATCCTTGATACCTCTCTTTCCCTCATTCCCCAAATCCATTCTATCAGGAATCCTATCAACTCTGCCTCCAACGTATATCCTAAATATGGCCACTTCTCTCGAACCTCTTGGGTACCAGCAAGGTTCAATCCATCATCATTGCTTGTCTGGACTTGTAGGTAGTCTTCTTCCTGATATGCCTGTTCCATTTCTGTCTTAATATAATGGAAAAGTGTGATCTTTTAAAATATAAATCAAATTTAATGTCCTCACTATAAACCCTATAATGGCTTCCTATCACATTGGGAATAGAATGCAAACCCTGTGTCTTGGCCTTAATGATCTGGGCCAGGCTAATATTTAGACTTATCTTTCTCTTCCTTGCTCTTTCTTTCCCCAAAACAATATTTTGTAAACCCTTCATTTCATTCCTGCCTTAACATCTTAGCACGTGTTGTTTCCTCTTCCTGGAATGTTCTGTAGCATTTTACATGGTAAGTTTTATCATTCCAATCTCCGCTTTACATGTAAACTTAAGAGGTTTTCCCCAATCACTGAATTTAAAGTTGCCACCTAGGAATTCATAGCATTTATTGCTGATATTTTCCTTTTTCACTTCCTAAATTTGCTTGCTTATGTTCTGTCTCACCATAAAAGCAGGGACCATGTTTATTTTAGTCACCATCAGGACTGGCTACATAATTTTCAGAGCCAAGGGGAAAATGAAAATATGGGCCTCTTGTTAAAAAATTATTAAGAATTTCCAGATGATGGTAACAGGACATTAAGCCAAGTACAAGGCCCTTCTCAGTTCAGGGCCTATGTGGATACACGGGTCCCAGGCCCATAAAGTCTGTTCACCACTGCACTCTGAGCACATAATAGCTGTCTGAATTGCGTTTTTGGAAGTTTTTGGAAAATTATTTATTCATTTATTTATCAATAATTAATGAATGGAATGAAGGAAACTGAGGTGGATATAACAGATTTGTTCAACACAGAGAATAAAATGTAGACTTGTAGACTGTTCAGGCAGTCTGATCCAACATTTCCTATTAGCCACTGTGTCACATTGCATCCCAAGCAAATACAATCCAGCCTCTGGAAACAAAAAATATCACTCCTCTGCCTTCAGTGAAATTTAATATCATCCAAAAATGAAGAATGGCACCAAACAGCTACAGTTTAAAAGAAGTGAGGGACACCTGGGTGGCTCAGTCCGTTAAGCATCCTAGTCTTGATCTCAGCTCATGCCATGATCTCACAATTTGTGAGTCTGAGCCCAGCATTGGGTTCCACACTGACAGCGCAGAGACTGCTTGGGATTCTCTTCCTCCCTGTTTCTTTCTCTGTGTCTCCTCCACTCTCTCCCTCACTCTCTCTCTCTCAAAATAAATAAATAAACTTTTTTTAAAAAAGAAGAAGAAGTGGGTGCTGAGTATTCTAAGAAGGGTGTGAACAAAATTATAGAACCGGAAATGTAAGGTAAGTGGTTAGAAGTTATAGTTGAGGTGAGCTTTGAAGGCTAATAGGAGTTGGTACGTGGCAATGAGGAAAGACCCAAAAGAGGAAGCACACAGAATATTTGGACATGTGGTGAGGAGTCTGGTGTGATTGAGGAAAGGCTGTATGAAAGGGAGGAAGAAGGAAGAAAACAGACATATCCCATGGCTCCGTTATAGTGGATACTTAGCATTTAGGCCCTTTACTTTTTTTAAGCACGAAATGGAAGCCAGTGTTGTGCCATTTTGAAAACAGGACTTGAGGAAGAAGATTCTGGTTCTAGTGGACAGAGTGGGCAAGGGGAAGAAACCACAGACCACTTACATGAGCCGAACTAGGGTACTAGCCACAGGATTCCAAGGAAGAAAAAGATAATGGGAATCACAGAGAAAATAAATACCTAAGAGATTAGCTGAGGTACATAAAGGAGTGGGGATTCCAAGGGATAATTCCAAAGTCTGAAATTTCTGTCATACCTACTATGTGCTTGCTGACTTGCTTGCATGCATTATTTCCAATCCTTATAACAGACGTGGGAGGGAAACTTTCTTATTTATCTACAAGTAGCAGCAAAGGCAAAGCAAGGCAGGGCTAAGAGAAGTGAATTAGCTTGCTGGAGGCCACACAGTTCAGTGCAGGAGGTGGGATATGAATTCACATCAGTACGATTCTATTATATCTAGCCTGGCTAAATGGGGAACATTGGGGCACCTGGGTGGTTCGGTCAGTTGAGCACCTGACTCTTGATTTCGGCCCAGGTCATGATCTCAACAGTTCGTGAATGGAACAACTTCTATTTGTGAAATACAATATATAATTCTTGGCTTATGTAAAAAGTGTAACCCTGGTGTGTTTCTAGTCTTTTCTCAATGCTGTTTCAGATTCAAGCCTGCTACTTTTGGTGATGGAGGGCTAGAGTTGATGGTCCCTCTACTAAGTGAGCACAGCAATTGGAGAAAGAAAAAATCAGAATAAATCTACCATGATCTAAGGGGTATAATTGTCACTCAATTAAGAATAACCATTTATTGGGGTGCCTGGATGGCTCAGTCAGTTAAGCCTCTGACTTCAGCTGTGCTGACAGCGCAGAGCCTGGAGCCTGCTTCAGATTCTGTGTCTCCCTCTCTCTTCCCCTGCCCCATTCACTCTTTATCTCTCTTCTCTCCCCTCCCCTCTCTTTGAAAAACTGATAAACATTAGGGGCCCCTGGGTGGCTCAGTTGGTTAAGCGTCTGACTTCAGGTCATGATCTCACAGTTTCTGAGTTCAGGTCCCACATCAGGCTCTGTGCTGATAATGTAGAGTTTGCTTAGGATTCTCTCTCTCTCTCTCTCTCTGCTCCTCCCCCACTTGTGCTTTCTCTCTCAAGATAAATCAATAAACCTAAATTTTTTTTAAAAAAATTGATAAATATTAAAAAAGAAACTTTTTTTTTTTTTTTTTTTTTAAAGAGTAAGCCTCAGGGTGCCTTGGTGGCTCAGTCAGTTAAGTGTCTGACTTGTGGTTTTGGTTCAGGTCATGACCTTGTGGTTTGTGAGTTCCAGCCCTGTGTCAGGGTCTGTGCTGGCAGTATGGAGCCTGCTTGGGATTCTCTCTCTCCCTCTTTTTCTGCCACTCCCCCACTCATGCTCTCTCTTTCAAAATAAATAAATATATTTTAAAAATTTAAAAAAAAACATATAAATGGGGAAGTCAAGGTTGGAAGCAAGAAAGTCAGGACTTGGAGCTAGGTGGGAAAGGTAGGTTCTTTATTTATTGCCTTATCAAGGTCGTACTTGTTTCATATACATACATAATGTCCCTTTTTTTCCCTCTTTGTTAATGTTTAGTTATTTTTAAGAGAGAGAGAGAGAGAGAGAGAGAGAGCAAGTGGGGAGGGGCAGAGAGGGAGACACAGAGTCCAAAGCAGGCTCCAGGCTATGAGCTGTCAGCACATAGCCTGACGTGGGGCTCAAACTGATAAACTGTGAGATCATGATCTGAGCCAAATTGCAATGCTTAAATGATTGAGCCACTCAGGCACCCCTTCCTTTGTTTTTTTGATCTGGAAAGTGTCTTTATTTTTGCCTTGTGCTTTTACAGTAAATAACACAGGACTAGTCACTTAATAAACATTTTATAAATTCTTCACGAGTATTATTACAAAGTTGCAACAGGGGTGGAAGTAAAAAATACCCAAATTTCAACAGAATGAGATCTAATTTGATACAGGCAGGCCAGGTCCTAGGAACAAGAGGGATCCCTCAAGGACTGGCCAAGAGGGTTCTTGGCTTCCTGAAGGATGAAAATCAAATGCAAGTCTAGAGGAGTCAGAAGAGAGTTTATTGAAGACATAGAGAAGATACAGACAGAGTATCTGGGAGACTCAGAAAGGAAAAGGAGCCTGAGTCGCATCTTAGCTTGGAGGTATGGAGTTTTTATTGAGGACAGTGATCTGGTGTACGTGTCCTCTCAGGCATCCAGGACCAGTGCTCAAGCATCCTCCATAAATCCGTATGCCCTGGAGCCAGGGGTCTTGAGGTCAAGGTGTTTGCAGTCAGTGGTCTTAGAGAATGCTCATGATGACATCACCTGTCACTCCTTAGATGTTATCTACTGTGCTGGAAGACTCCAAAGTAATCATTAACTGCTTGACCTTTACAAGGAGGACAGACATTAAGGCAGGTAATGTGGGGGTGCACGTCCTTGCAAGAACAGAAGCAGGAAAAGGAGGAAAGAAAAAAAGACATCTTTTATTTCATGGAGTCTCTTTAGTTTCCTTGTGTTAATTGATTTTCTAAATTAAAACCCAGTGTTGACTCAGAAATGGGGGGAGTGTCATTTTAGTAGATTTATGATTAAAACAAGGAATTCTTCTCCCCAACCTATTATTTAGCCCCCAGAGGGTATAGGCAAATGATGACGAAATAGTCAAACAAACACCAGCAACGTTTACCTCAGTTAACAGTCTTCTCAGCTGAACATTACACTCAACTACCTGCCATGAACACATCATGATCTTTGGAATGAGTTTTTAACAATATTGCTCATTAGACCAGCACATCAATTCATTTCCTTCCCCATGTCTCATCAGAGACAGTTCCAATTTATTCAAAAGTTACTTGCTTTGGAGTAAGCCATCAGCCCATCAGAATGTGAAGTATGTCTCCCCTTGGGGATCATATGACCATTTCATTTAATTTAATTTAGGAAAAAAACTGAATCAAATCTTGTTTTACTTCCCTGGGGGAAAACATGCTTCACAAATGAAGAATTCCCAGGCAAAGAAACTCTAAGTCCTACCTCCTGTCAAAAGGTTCATTTACATACATCCTCCTTCATTCTATTGACATGTGAGACAAAGTTTGTATTTATCCCTCCACCTAAACACTCCTCATGAAATATCAATAACACAGACAAGGAAGTGAGAGCCATTTTCTGTTCTTATTCCTAATGAGGCCACTTTGTAAATGGAGAAAAAAAGAAGAATGGCACAATGACTCAAGTGATTAGCATACCTAATCAATGCTTGGGATAGGATCAATGAATCAAACTGTTTTGGGTACATTCCATATATGGGGCTATGTGCTAGGTGCTAGGGAATGAGAGAAGGAAGACAGAAGAATATTCTGGCATTGAAGATCACCAGTCTATTTGAGAAGGTGACATAGCCATTAGAAAAGTTAATTATTGAAAACAAGAGAAATAAAAATTTTGTACGCAGAGAAATAACATTTTAATTACTTGTATACTCAGACTACAAAGCTGATTCCACTGTGTGTCACTCTGGATGTGAGGAAACAGTGCAGAAGGAGTGAAAATTTGTGCAACACCTCCAGAAGGCAGTCGAACAATACCTGTCAGAAATACAAATGCATTTACTCTTTGGCTTGGAAATTCCTTCACAAGATATTTATCCTACAGATATACAGGCAAACACTCAAGAACTATGTGTGAACAAGAAAATTCCAGGTGCTGTTTTTTTATGTTTGAAAAGATCAGAAACAACGTATATGCCCATCATTTGGGGACTGCTTAAATATTTTATGGCATATAATCTGATGGATTTTTGCAGCTATTAAAAATAATGGGGCAGATTTATATATATGGATCTGAAAGGATCTTTAATGCATACTGATTAGTAAATTGAAAAAGCAAAGTACAGAATAGAAAGTATAGTTTGATATATACTGTTTCCTCACAAAATATATCACAGATATAATATACAAATACAAAAATATTAAACTATATATAGCATATATATAATGTACATACATAACATTTCTCTCTCTATCTCACATACACACACATCACGTAAATGCCGAAAACACTTAATACAATACACCTGGTAACTGTATTTGCCTCTGGGGAGTGGAATAAGGAGCAGTAGTTCGGGGTGGAAGAGAAACTTAATTTTAACTGTATATCGTTTTACATATCTACAATTTTGTATTGAGTACATATATATTGCCTATTTAAAAAATAATTTAATATAGTAAATTAGTAATATAACACAGAATATAATAAAGCTGATTAATTGAGTCTCTGTAGCTGGAGCTACAGTGAAGTGCGTTTGCACCCCAAAGTGAGGTGCTAAGAACTCAGGGGGGTGGCCTGCTCTCAGCATTGAACTCAAAGTAGCGGTTGAGTGTAAAAGTGACTGCATTTGCCCCCATCTCCAGAAAAGAGTGAGCTTCAGTTGCTAAGTCCACTTTCTAGACTGGCAATCATTATCCCAAAGTTAACTCTGGAGGGCCTATAGGAAGACTGAAGAAAGGAAATCCATATTAGACTGTATCATCCCCCATGCTGAGAATTGTCTTTCATCCCTTATTACTTATTCACATTCATCCTGTGGAGTTTGGGGGTGAGTGAGGATCCAAACTAAACAGCTCATCTGGCCCTGGGACACTTCGATCTCTTAGACTCAGAAGAAACTTCTATCAGAGAAGATGAAGACTTTAGTGGTCCTAAGTTACTCTTACGCCTTTCTCTTTCCCTTTTTAAAACTTGGACATTATCATTTCCTGGATGATAATGCCACTGGGGAATAAAGCTTTGTAGATTCAGCTGGCACTTTTGGAAGAAATGTATATTATTTCATGAAAGACAAAATGCACCAGACAGTGAAGGAGATGATTATATTTTGGTTACTGAATAGGGAGAACATTCGTTTATGAAGAACATCTCAATGAAAAGAAAGGGACCTGGGTTCCCATAAAGGCAGGTAGGTAAGGGAGTGATCCATGAGTCTCACAGGAGTCGTGTGGCACAGTGGTGATGGATCATTATCTTAAAATATGCAAGGGCAAAATTGTCCTTTGTGATTAGCCAAAAACCAAATGGAAGAGAGATTTCTTAAGTGTCACTTAAGTTTTCCAGTTGGCACAGAACTCAGGTAACATCTGACCTTGTCATTTGTTTCCACCTTCAGGCATGGTCCTATACAATTTTCCCAGCTCCTCCCATCCTATCTGTGGCCCTTTCACCCTTGTTTCCCCAGTTGCTAACTCCAATTCTCCTTTGACTTTTCTCAGTATGGCCTGCTTACCCAGGTAAGGTGTTCCTGATCTAATTCTTTTCTTTCTCCCTGTCTATTTCATCTAATTGATTCTTACCTCTGATTGGTTAATATTGTCTCTTAGTATCCTTAATGATCCTCCTTGCCGCTGAGGAACCATTTTCCGTACTTAAATGACTTGATAGTCTTTCACCTAAATATTCTTTAATGATACAGGTCACTGAACTTTGCTTCTCCTTTCTCACAGTGAAAGAGAATTTCCCCAACTCTGGACAAAGACTGGTAGGACCCCTTGCCACAGGGTCTGTCCTGAGTTGGGAAGAACCATCACACACACACACACACACACACACACACACACACACACACAAGATCAGTTATACTACAAAAGAGAGAGTAACTGTCCTCCAGTTTCACCAAAAGCAGATCAGAAGGAAATGAACCAGAAGGAAAAAAGGAAGGATTTAAGTGATGGAGACTGAGCCATATCTGTTGACAGGCGAAAGGTTATTATTAAGTATTAGGACAGGTTATCAAGAATGGTTATGAAAAGTGAAGACATTTCCAGGCTGCAGGAATCCATCACCTTAAGCAAGCATAATATGTACTGATATTTCTTTAATAAAATATATACAGAGAGGAATGTATTTGTTATACAGCACTTCAACCATAATACAGTAGTTTTTCACTTCTCATATCCCAGTGACATGATCTTACTTTCCAATTGCATCAACGTGTTTCTAGATTCCATGCCTAGACTGCTTAGAGGCAGAAGACACTGAATTATGAACAGAACTCTAGCCATAGGTTTAAGGTTTTCTTTTACTTTCTCTTCTTTTTGTAAAAAAAAGATTTTAGAGCACATTTAAATATTGTTACCATGCTACAGAAGGAATTCTTTTATTGGATAAATGTTTGCTATTATTATCGCTTTTGTTTTTGAGTGGGGCAGTTTTTCACTTTTATTTTATGATTTCAGTGTGAACAAGTGCTATCTGCAGAATGCTGTGCTAACCTCTGATTGTGCCTCTGTGGCCAAAAGGTCTTTTAACATGTTCCGAACCTATGTGTTTCTGAACTTTTTTACTCCTATGCAAATAAAATGCAGCTACAAGAATGCACACATCTACATCCACAGCTAATTACACTCCTAAGGACTCTTCATTGTCTTCCATTTACGCATAATTAAATCCCCTTGCTCTTTATCTGCTCCTGTAAGCTTTAACATAGAAATACAGAGAAGAGAAAAACAATGAATGCCACCCCACCCCCACCACACACAACCCCCAAACCTGCTGCGTTTAAAGGAAAATCCCTCATTTGCTCTAGTTGTCTATGCCAAGCGTTTTGCACTGAAACACCCCTACAGTGTGTTCCAATGGGTTCTCATTTGGGGAAAGAGAATGTTACAGAGGGGCAATGGCACTTCCCATGCCCGTTCCTGAGCCATTTTAAAGAGTAAAACATGCAGGAAAATGTTCAATGGATTTTATAGCAAAGCATCATGGTGCTGTTATCAGCTTCCTTGCGGGAAATGGTAATGTGTATTCATATAAACACAATGGGGTTGAACATCACCTCATATCCATTCAGATGCTTCCCAGTACCCAGGCAACTCACACGCAAATGCCTGTTTGCTCGCCCCATAGCTCTCAGCAACCAAGGCTCCCCAACCCTCACAGTCCCTGCTGCTGCCCAGCAGCTCAATGAGCAACTGAGCCTTTCTTTCGGAAGCACATCCTCACTCTTACCACTGACCAGAAATTTGTTCAATTTTCATTCTTAGATAGAATATTGGCAGAAGATGATGGTAAAGATGGCTTTCTTCAATTTTTTAACCCCATAAACACATAAGAAAACAGCCATTTTCTTATTTACCCCAAAATTCTAGAAAAGCAAGGCAAATGGGAAATTAAAAAAAAAAAAAACAACAAAAAAACACCAAAGCAAATCAAAGGAAAACAACAAAGAAACAAGCACTACGACACAAGTGAAATGCACAAAGAGAGAAAACAGAGATTCAGATGCCCAGCTAGAATTCCCATTTGATAATGTGGTGGTTCAAACCTCCATAAGAAGGTTTTAATAAAACGACACTTTAACTGCTCAATATCTTAGCTTGTTCAGATAATTGGGCTGAATATTCAGCTGTGGGTGTATGACCTTCATATGGCCATGGTGGGCTGATGGTCAGACCAGGATTCCAATTACTGGTAGGCTAGTCCTGCTTATTCCACTATGACGGTAATCTGAACAACAAACAGTAATTGACTGTAGAGACTAATCTTGACACACTGACTTTTCCTGAACAAAATGTCATGGTCTGCAAAATTAAGTATAGCTATATCTGACCTAATATCCATCAGGAATTTTGGAGAAAATCAGATGAAGTCAATTAAATGCATAATATATCCCTCTATACATATGTGAAGCCACACTGTAAGTAGGATCTTGCAGGTGGAAGGGATTTGAGATATCAATATTCCAATTCTCATAGCATCCAGGCTGATGTCATGATTAATCAAAGGAGAAAACATATAGTAAGATGGTCTTGAGCCTGGAGTAAATATACAAATTTCTGTAACAGCTGGTTTCTGAATCATACATCATGGATCTCTGACTGCCTTGGTTGATCATTGTTTTATATGTGTTCATTTTGGCCATCATATATACCTAAGCTCATGAAAGCAGGTACTGACAGTGTCTGGTGTGTTAATTCATTCATGAATCAATCATTTATTGAGTAATTATAATTTTCTCTAGCATTGACTATATAAAGATGAAAAAGTTGCTGCTTTCACCTTTAAGGAGCTCAGATGTCATTAAGGGAGAGAAGAATATACATAAATTGTTTGATTATGGCTGATAGCTGTTTTAATAGACTTGCATAAAAGGTACAGTGATAGCCTAAAGGAAGAGATGAACACTTCTCAGGGCAGAGGATAGAGAGAGGATTCAAGAAGCATCCATAACCAGATGAGCAATTAAGATAGGTATTAGAGCATAAGAGTTTGACATATTTAAGAGGAGGAGGAGAATGCATGTGCAGAAAGAAAGAGCCAAGAAATATCCCAGCATGTTCAGGTAACTATAAATAATTTTTAAAGTCAAACAAAGAGGGAAGAAAATGTAGGAAATAAATTTATATAGGTTGAGGATATTGAATAATATAGAAAAGTTTAAATTGTATCTTTGATGAGAAGAAAGCACTAAATGAATGTATTCCACTCCTCTTTTTCAAGAAGAGTGTTTCCTAAGGTGTATTCCTACTCAAATTCTCAGAAGAAAAATCATGGCCTCAATATCCCCGATCTTCTCACTTCCTTTATAAACATGAAATCGAGTTAATTTTTATATCAGAGAAAGTCATGTAGGCAAAAACCACAACCAAGGCAATTTGAAAATTATACGAGAAAAAGGGAAGAACAAATTGCCCTCATGCTGGAGTAATAAGACTGGTGATAAGGGGCATTTTCTATGAGTACAAGTTTCAAATTTTTGGGACTACCCTAGTTAACCAGTGGATAGCTTCTATCATTGGCACACAGGGACCTCTTCCTAACTGCCCAACTGAAGGAGCAACTTTTCAAATCATTCAGTTCTACTTATACACTCAGAAAGTCAGATTATCAGGCATCAGGTTGATGGTCAAACATAATCCCATTTGCCTGACTGATAGGCCAACGATCCTCTTGAATTAAGAAGAAGAGGGAAAAAAGAACTCTAAAATATCACATAAAATTTTAAACACTTTTCCTGCAAAAATGAAATAAGAATTGGAAACCAGGGCAGTTATTGGGTGCAAAAGTCTGTTTTAATTCTATTTCAGCCTAAATCACAGGAGTAAGGGATGATGCATAGATTAATTCAAAGTGGAGAGTCTAATAAAGGACCACTCCATAAAGTTAGGAACCCAAAGTGTTCCACCCACTGCACAAAAGGAGAACTTAAAAAAACTTGCCTGTCTTGACCTAGGCATTGTAGAAAGAAAAATATCTCTTGAATTTATAATCATAAGCCAGCTTTCTTATAGGTTGGTTATCTTATTTTACTCTTTTGTGGTGGTCTGAACAGCCTGAAGTAGAGAACTTAAACTTTAAATGCTCCTGAGCTGTTTGATAGTGCCCTCCCCCTTCCCCATCTACATAAACTCCCCCTTCAATGACTATAAATAACTGTAATTTAATTGTAATTCATCTGTGGCAGAATGCTACTTTCACTAAGGGCTCAGAAATTCCCACAGACATTATTCCAAGGAAAATGAGAAGCTCATAGTGGAAAAAAACACCTCTATCTATGTATCTACCTGTGTATCTATGAATCTATCTATCTATTATCTATCTATCTATCTATCTATCTATCTCAGAGCACTTTATCAGTTAAAAATAGAAGAAATAAGGGGCGCCTGGGTGGTTCAGACGGTTAAGCGTCCAACTTCGGCTCGGAACGATTTTGTGGTTCATGGGTTCGAGCCTTGCATCAGGCTCTGTGCTGACAGCTTGGAGCCTGGAGCCTGCTTCAGATTCTGTGTCTCCTTCTCTCTGTGCCCCTCCCATGTTTGCACTCTATCTCTCTAAAATAAATAATAAACATTTTAAGAAATTAAAAAAAATAGAAGAAACAACAAATAGTAGAATCAGACCCATGAAGACTTTAGATATTAAAATTATCAAACACAAAATGTAAATTAACTATGTTTAATATATTTAAACAAAAATGGGATGTTTAAAACTAAGAACAAGAAACAAGAGATTATGTATTATTAACTAGATTTGGAGTAAATGGAACTTGGAGAAATAAAATAAACAAAATATTTGAAAATAAAAACTTTATAGATGCATTAATAGAAGATTAGACACTACTAAAGGGAAAATAAGAAACATGGAAAATAGGCAACCTTTTTTTTAAAATCTGTAATGTAGCTCAGAGAGAGACAAATGATAATAAATATGAGAGTCAAGAGTCATGCAGGATAGATTAAAAAAATTTACCATGAATGCAATCATCAAGAAGATATAATAGAATGAAAAAGTGGCTAACTTGGAAGAAAGAGTGGCTGAAAAACAAACAAACGCATTTATTGAAAGACAAAAATCCTTAGGTCAAAGAATCCCAATGAATTCCAAGCAATATAAATGTTCAGATGCCTTCTGGGTTTCAGAGCAACATCTTCACATTCAGACATCTTAAATAGCATACTCAAGCACTGTGAATTCCAGAATATCCAGCTCTTTTATAGCTAAAATACATCTTTTGCATTTAATTTGTTCTCATAGGGGGGCGCCTGGGTGGCGCAGTCGGTTAAGCGTCCGACTTCAGCCAGGTCACGATCTCACGGTCCGTGAGTTCGAGCCCCGCGTCAGGCTCTGGGCTGATGGCTCGGAGCCTGGAGCCTGTTTCCGATTCTGTGTCTCCCTCTCTCTCTGCCCCTCCCCCGTTCATGCTCTGTCTCTGTCTGTCCCATAAATAAATAAAAACGTTGAAAAAAAAAAAACTTCTAATTTGTTCTCATAGGGTAATAGAGTGATTCTTGAAATTATTAATAAAGAGCACTTAAATTTTCAGAGTCCTGAAAGCCAGAAGTTAGATAATAAAGGTCAGAGTTCCATAAGATCCTTAAAATATCACAAAAGTGGAAAATGGAACTATTTGAACAGATGTCTTTCCATCCTTGAAAAGAGAACATTTTCCGTTGCCAATGGCTTGCTGGTTTTTTCCTTCCAACTTTGTTTTGCTGGTCAAAATGGAAATGACAATATGTTGTCCTAAGCAGTTTTACAAAATTGATCAGGCAAGACTAATATAGACCTTCATTCCTAATCATTCACCACTACAGAAAATTAAAGCAAGAAAAGAACAAAACTTGGTATACACATCCTCTTGGGTTCCAAGTGAGCAAGGTTTTGAGGATGGAAGAAGACAGGGGGATCTTTCATTTTTGGCACAGACTAAATCACTCCTTAAAAGAAAAACCTGACATGGGTGTCTCCAGACAATGTTAATTTCCTTAACATAACTAGATATTTGCTATCGAGAAAAAATTAACTACCAAATAATTTATCTCTATTGTAGAAGCAAGGAGGAAAGCAGGAATAGAATAATTAGAATTTTTGATGGATGGTTTTTATAAAGTGTTATATATTTTGGGATTTCCAAGTCTGAAATAAAGTAAAATCCATATCCTAGTTATTTAGCTTCACTCAGTGCCTTTCATTCTAAAGTATGCTTGATTCTTAGCAGAATATAAGTTAAACAAGCCTTAATATGTTCATAGGTATCTTTCTTGACTCTCAACCTTAAACTTTCCATCACTAGTCCTATCACATTTTTCTTGACTTTTCCAACCCACATTGATTTAATGTTCTGAATTTCTGTGTTATACATTTTCTATATTATCCTTTTTGTTGCCTACATTACACCTTATTTTTATGCCCTGTTTATTTTGAGTACATTTCATATATGAAATCTTTCACATTCTTTGAGGCCAGAGACCATGAATACTGGTTTGGACATTCTATAGTAGCTAAGAAGGGGCTGTACTTCAGGAAGTACTCTGTGCATTCCTGTCTCAGATTGTGCTGCAATGACTTACTGAATAAGTTTTATTTTCAGAATGAATGCATTATATAGATAACAGATCCAGTTTTACGAATATCCACATTCCTTAAGCAGAAGGTTACTATTGCTAAATGGTAACAGACCCAAATCTTTTCTTAGAAGTATTGTGACTTTCAGCACAAAAAGTCATTAAAAATAAACAATCTCTGCAATCAAGAAGAATGGACTATTTAATTAAGCAATATCATCAGTTACATACATGTAGAACATAAGGGCAGTCTACTGTATTTTTTTTAAGTGTATTTATTTTTGAGAGACAGAGAGAGAGACAGAGAGAATACAAGTGGGGTAGGGGCAGAGATATAGGGAGACACAGAACTCAAAGCAGGCTTCATGCTCTGAGCTGTCAGCAAAGAGCAAGACTTGAGGCTCCAACCCATGGGCTGTGAGATCATGACCTGAGCCAAAGTCGGAAGCCCAACCAACTGAGCCACCCAGGTACCCCAAGGGAAGTCTACTTTAGAAAAAATAGATAATTCAAAAGGAGTACTTTAAAATTGAAATAGGTCTAAAAATTTTTTTTCTAGTTTCACATTTGACAAATATGAACTAGTGTTACCCAATGTTTCCCATAATTAAAGTAAATGAGAGAGCAAAAGCAATTATTTGGTTCATCAAATGATTGATTACACCAGTTTGAAGTCACCAAGTACAGGATTAAATTCTCTCTGAAATTATCAGAGTTGTATAATGAAGGAGTATGGAAGTTAGGGATGGAAGAACCAAATCATCTTTCAATTTTAATAAACATGTATTAAAACCCAAGTTACATGAGTTCTTAGTTATCTGATTTATGATAAACTGCTTAATGTTTTTGATTTTAGTTTTCTCACCTCAAATGGTAATAATAATATTAACTACTTTGAAAATTATACTGGAGATTAGGTAACCAATTGAAAATAAAGGTTTCATCACTATCGGTAGCATAATAGACGCTTAATAAATTCATTACTACATGAATAAGCCATCTCTTTTGGAAGAGATTACAAAGTAAATATGGTCCCTATCTCCTTTTCCATTACATGGGTCAATCCTGGTGACCTCCATTACCACAGCTTCTTCTGTCCACAGGTCTCTTTGAGGGAGAAGGCCCAGACAGCCATGTTTTGGAGCACTCGCTGAATATAACTTTTTGGATGGGAAGTGCCCCGGACTGAAAGGCTATTTGACAATATATGAGTAACCTCATTTGAACTATCTGCCCAATGGTGAATGAGCTGGGCAACCAGATTCTTGCTTTCAGGAAATAGAATGGGAAAACACAGAATGAGGGACTGTGTATGAACTTATATTAAGAATGAGCCACATGAGGGGCACCCTGGTGGCTCAACTGCTTAAGCATCCAACTTCAGCTTAGGTCATGATCTTACGGTTCATGGGTTTGAGCTCTGTGTCAGACTCTGTCCTGACAGCTTACAGCCTGGAGCCTGTTTTGGATTCTACGTCTCCCTCTCTCTCTCTGCTCCTGCCTCACTCATCTCTCTCTCTCTTTCTCTCTCAAAAATTGGAAAACGTTTAAAAATTAAAAAAAGAGTAAGCCTCATGGTGCCTGGGTGGCTCAGTCGGTTAAGCATCTGACTCTTGGTTTGGGCTTAGTTTATGATCTCGTGGTTTGTGAATTTGAGCCGTGCTGGGCTCTGCGCTGACAGTGCAAAGATTCCTTGGGATTCTCTCTCTCTCTCTGTCCCTCCCCCACTCTCTCTCTCTCACTCTCAAAATAAATAAATAAACTTAAAAGAAAGACTAATCCAAAGACAAAGGAAGTAGAATCTATAACTCAAGAGGCACAGAAAAAGAGAGGATAAAAATTAAGAGGTCAAGGTAAAGAAGCAAGAAACAGAGGGAAAAGTAAGAAGACAAGATGTACGGAAAGAAGCTAAGATTGATAGAATAGCCAAATGGAAAACTAGAAGAAAATCTACCACAAATCCTTTCCCTTATGACTACTAGAAATGCTATGACCTCTATCTTTTCTCCTGGAGTTCCAGGACAGCAAATTACATACACCCCTTTCCTTTACTTCCCCACCCTACTATTCCTTGAGCTAACATAAATGAGTTTCTTATAATAAACTAACACTTCCAGTATAATTAAAATGCCTTTGAAACACTTGAGGAGATAGAAAAACATCTATATAGCAAATAAATTATTTGTTTGTTTTTTGAGATAGAGAGAGTGCATGTGAGCTAGCAGGGGAGGGGTACAGGAAGAGGGAGAGAGAATCTTAAATAGGCTTCTACCCAGTACAGAATCCAAACCAGGGCTCGATCTCATCACCATGAGATCATGACCTGAGCTGAAATCAAGAGTTGGACGCTTAACTAACTGAGCCACCCAGGCACCCCACAAATAAATTATTTAAACTAACATAGGAATGTCATCATAGGAATGTCATCATTACACTAATTTCCTTCCCTGTCCCACATGGTACATGCATGACCAACTTTCTGAAATTGCTTATGTTGTCCCTCCATATGGAAAATGTCTTTTTCACTCCTTTCCAACTATTTAAATCCTACCTATTTATAAAATGTCCAGTTGAAGCTTCCTATCTTCCTGAACATTTTGCCTATATAATATCTCTTAACTAAATTCTTAGACCTTATTTTCATACTTAACACTACCATATGTTTTCTTTGTGCCTAAATCCTGCATTGTTAGGTAACACGTTGTCATTTTACCTATTCTAGGTGTACATTTAATCCATCCTCCAAAAAAACCCAGAAATTTTTTGAATACAGAAACCGGATTGACGCATTTTTAAAATTCTCTTTACCTTTATCACATGATATCCCTGAAGTATCAGTAAAAAAAAAAAAAAAATGAGTGAATGAATGAATGAGTGGATGAATAAAGAAAATTGAAATGAATGAAAGAATGAATAAATTTAGTGTGGTCAAAGGCTTACACAAGATTTCTCAGAGGAACCATACATGAAAGTGTCCTATTTTTTTTTTTTTTTAAATGAGGAAAGCAGTAGCATTTGTTCATTAGTTCCTTTGAGATTGGGTTCTTCAATTTATCCTACGGAGGCTGTTACAATTATGTTTATCACCATTTAAAAAAGCGTTAGGTGAAAAAATCTATTTTAGGTGCTCTATCACAATAATTGCAGCCTATCAGATCAATGCAAGCATGTTTAAAAATTTTCAATGCATCTGATTGTGTTAAAGAGGATGTCACAAGGAACTGGCTTACTATAGCGGGTCAGTGGACAGGATAGGGCGGAAGAGGTCTTGGCACAAACTGACATATTCAGTTGGAATTGTTTGTGTTCAGTTCTTTTTAATTTCAGGGGAAAAGAATCTTTCATCTCTTCTCTACACTTGAACAGCAGGTGGGCAGACACTGAATTTTTTTCAGGAGAGTGAGTGTGTGGGTAAGTCACTTGGAAGAAGTTCAAACATCATGTATATTACTGATGTTGACAAGTCTAACTGCAGGACACAGGGGAAGAAATCCTAGCTGGGGTAGAACTGGCATTTTCAGGGTATTTTTTAAAAATATAAATTCTCTGACACTGATCTAAAACCCTGGTTCCTGCGGGCTTTGGTGTGTAACTGTGATGTGTGAGGCCAGGCATATACAAAAGCTGGGATGGAAGATTTCGCTCAAATAAAATTGGAAGCAGCTTATATGTTCTGCCACTTCTCAAATCAACTGCGGCTTCTTGAGTTGGAAAACGCCAGATTTGCTATTCATTGTTTTTTTTTTTTTTCTTTTTGTTCCCATTGCTGCCTTTCCCTTTCCAGGGTCTATACGAAGTGAAACATGTTGCAGGAACATAATGAGTAGTTTTGAAAAGTATTCAGTTGAGTTTAATGTTGCTCTACTAAGTTTCTTGTAGCATGTGTCCATGGTGCCTATGTGTGAGTGCACGTATGTGTGAATCCAACTCACCTGCAGATGTCTGCGTTGGTTGTTTTTCAAATAGGTATATCAACCCAGACCAAAAGTATGTGTGGTGATCATTCCATATGACCAAAGGAGTTAAACTTCTGGAAAAAGAACACTGAAGGTGTGAAGTTAACTAAATTTGTTGTAAGAAAAAAATAATTTGTTGTAAGGACATCAAAGCATAAAGACCGTGTGGAATCATATTTTTTTTTTTTAAAAAATGGGCTGATTTGCATATGTGTGTCTATCTGTTTAGTTTTTTATCTGTGTTTGTTTTAATATTTTAGTTTTCTTAAAAATGGCTTTAATGGGTCACGTGGGTGGCTCTGTCAGTTGAGTGACTCTCGATTTCATGATTCTGATCGAGCCCTGTGTCAGGCTCCGTGCTAAGGGTGATGCCTGCTTCAGATTCTCTTTCTCTCCCTCTGTCCCTCTTCCCTGCTCACACATGCACATGCGTGTGCACTCGCTCTCTCTAAAATAAATAAATAAATAAATAAATAAATAAATAAAAACAGCTTTAACTCATTAGAGAAGCCATTTTATATATTTTCATAATACTAATATAAAGAGATTAAATATATTATGAGGATGTACACATATTCAAAAGGACATATGTTTTTCACTCTGGAAGATTTCGATGGCCATGATCGAATCTCTCAATAACTCTAACTAAGATGGAGCCTGCTGGCCTCTGAAAATTTGAAACAAGATCCTGGCTAGGATAGAATGGCAGGACTGCTAATGGTGAGTCAGAGCAAGGACTCGAGATAAATGTCACTTTCTTTTTTGGCTGTCATAACTTTTTTCTCTCCTTTATTCCCTCCCTCCATCCCTCCCTTCCTTCCTACCTTTCTTTTTCTCCAAATTATGACAATCTGTTTTTATCTTTTCCACTTCAGAACTCATCTTTCACATTTGTTGTACTATGCTTATTTATACCTCAGAATAACTTTGCTTATTTTATTAAAAAGAAGAGCTCCAGAATATCTGAGTTAGATTTCAAAATTCTGACTTTAACTCTGTAAATAGTGCTACTTAGCTCTTTCCTGTTGTAAAGATATAGGTTGTACGGAAATGAAGAGTTCCATGTGAAAAACTAGGGGAGGTAATGGTGCAAGAGAAAACAAGAAATGGAGAAAATGAAAATATGTACATTTTAGCACTGGCTGCAGAATTAAAGTCATTGTTTGGGAAAATAAAAATATATCATGTGTTCCATGTTAACCCTTTAGATGATCTTATTGTCATGAATGGGTTGATAAGCTAAAATGTGATATGATAGTATAGAAATAAAATGATTATGAGGAAATAAAGATACACTGGGCCTTCTCTCTCACCCATAAAACGACATATCTCTTCGGGGAATTGATTTTTCCTACCACTCAGTTTCCCAGACATTCTCTTCTATCTGGTCCTTACCTCTCTCCTGGGTACCTCACAACCTGTAGCCCTCATTCAAGCCTGTTGATTCTCATGCTGTCATTCACTCTTTACATGTAAACAGCTCAGTGGGGTGAATTCAGCTTCAGCTGTGGCCCCTGAAAGGCCAGACTTACTCAGGGGAACTCTGGGGACAGTGCTCAGAAACCCTGATGTTGCCGCTGTTCTAAAACAAGGGTGCTGAAAGGGGCCTGATATTCCCTTCAATCTCAATGTAGTTTGAAAGCAGATGACCCCTTGGACTGTGAACTTCCCTCAACCTTCCCAAAGAGACAAAGACCTGCATAATTTATTTCATGAACTGCGAGTCTGGAAGTGGTTGGAAGAGTTTGGGTCTCAAGTTTTTCTCTCCTTATGAGTATGGCTTCAGGCAAATGTGGATACTTCATTTATTCATTCAACATGCCATATGAGTATCAGGCACTGCTCTTGTTTTGGGACATGTTTGAGGTGAACAGTGCCGACAAGGCCCATGTTCTCTCATGGAGTTTATTTTTAGTATAGCTAATGAGGAGTACCGCTCATACAAATAAACATTCATACACAAGAGAAAATCAGGAAATGTAAGTGCTAAAGAAAAAAATTAAAAGAGAGTGATGTACTAGGTTAGTGGATCTCAAACATTAATGTGCATTCAAATCAACCAGGGATCTTCTTACAATGCACTGATTTAGTAGTCTTGGGTAGAGCTCAAGACTCTGTATTTTCTTTCTCTTTCTTTCTTTTGTTCTGTCTCTCTTCCTTCCTTTCTTTTTTGAAACATCCCCCTTTTTTAAAGTTTATTTATTTATTTTGAGAGAGACAGAGAGAGAGAGGGGAGGGAGAGAGAGAGAGAATGCACACAAGCAGAGTGGGGGCGGGGGGCGACAGAGAGAGAATCTCAAGCAGGCTCTACAAATTGTCAGTGCAGAGCTCGATGTGGAGCTCAGTCTCACAAACTGTAAGATCATGACCTGAGCTGAGATCAAGAGTGGGATGCTTAGCTAAGTGAGACACCCAGGTGCCCTGAAACTCTGAATTTCTAACAAGCTTCCAGGTAATGCCAGGGCTGCTGGTCTTTGCCCCATGCATTGAATAGCAAGTCAATAGCTGTTAATTAGCTATTAATTAGCAGCAATTTTAAATTGTGCAGTAATGGAAGGTTTTTCTGCCTCTGATGAGGCTATAGGTAAGTGGAGAAACCACTCATTGAAGATCTATTGGAAGAACATTCCAGGCAGAGGAAGGGGTTATTTCAAAGGACTTGAGAGAGAAGAGAGATTGGTATGTCAAAGAAATGGAAAGAAGGCCTTTGTATCTTAAACACAGTGAGTTGAGGGAAGTAAGAGAGTAAATCATGTCATGAAATCCAGGGTAAGGAATCAGATTTTACTCTCAGCGTTAAGTGAGGCCATTATAGAATTTAAGCAGAGAACTACTTTACATTCTCTGTAACTATTCTAGATATAGGGTGAAGAATGGAGAATGGTAAAGAAGAAGCAAAGAAGCCAATTAAAGTCCACTGGAGTTATCCAGATAAGAAATGATGGTGGATAAAATCAGGATGATAGCAATTGAAATAGAAGAAATAAGATAGATTAAGGAAGTGTCTTACTTTTGTGTCTACTTGTTGACTGATTAGCTGTAAGAGGTAAGGGAAAGAAAGGAAGTAAAATTTTCCTTCAGTTTGTTGGCTGGAGTTGGTGAGTAGATGGTAGTCTCCCAAAGAGACTCTTGGAAGCAGAATTTAGAGAGTGAGTCAAGAGTTCAACTTAACCCAGCATAAAAAGGCATGTCCTGGAGGCATCCTATGTCCTGAATAAATGTGAAAAATAGAGATATACATTTGGAAATTGTAAGCATACAAATGGAACTGGTTACAAATACTTAGGGGAAAAGTATAGACAACAAAAAAGAGACCTTAGGCCTTAAACTGCATACCATCTACCATTTAGTGTTTGCAACCAGAGTGGGAAAAGCCATCTAAGTACACTGAAATTATGTGTCCATTGAGTTAAGATAAAAGTCATGAGTGTGCCATGTAGAAATTAAAATTAAAAAAAGATTTCAAAATGGTAAGTAGTCAATGCAGTTGAATAATTCTATGTAAGCCTGGGACTTGAGAATGTGAAGTTGGATTGTGATGATCATACACAGTCATCACATGAGGATGATTGTGAAGGGTTACTCTGAGGATGAGAGAACTATGAAGGGTTGACATGAGGATTAGATACAATGACTATATAAAATGATGAGAATTAGAAAGGCAGAGGACTATCGACTGTCTTGTATAAAGTCACAATACCACAGTAGTGGAGGCAGCGCTTCTGAAGAAGTGTCTCTGACCCAGGGTTGTCTGTCCTTTCCATTCTGCCTCTCTGCTGCCACATCACACCAGCATGCTTTCATATTGGGTGGGAGGGTGAGTTTCAGCCACATGCACTGGGTGCATATAGATAGCTTCTCCATAGTTATGTCAAAACATATCCTTTAAAATTAAGAATCAAAATTAAGAAGATAGGAAAGAAGGAAGGAAGGAAGGGAGAGAAAGGATAATGAATAAAATCCTGGGTCTAAATTGTACATAATGTCTTAATTCTACAAGCTCAGTGAATTAATCCTTTCTAAGTTCCTTCAAATCCATCCCACTCCAAGTAAAATCCAGGTGCTCATCTCCTCTGTCAATTCTGCAGTAATCTCATTTACCTCTGATGGACCTGGCTTACCTGAGGAATAATCCTAAACCACCCCTCTCCTTTCATTATGTATTTCATTATACAGGCTCAAAAACCTTGAACAAGTACTCTTGGAATTTTGGAGAAAATCAAAAGATATTTGTCTGGAGCTCAGTTATCTTGGAAACGGTCCCCACTTGTATTCTTATCACCAATATGCACTCAACTTGAGACAAGACACTCTTCATAATTTCCCTCACTTCCTTGAATATTCTTATGTCCAGAATTATTTATTTTCCCAATGGTTTTTTGCCCAGAAATCTCTCTACTCATATCCAGATATTCAAATTCCACCATATTAAAGTCCCCACCCAAATGCACCTTTTGCAGGAAGCCTTACCTGGCCAAACCAAGTGAAACTATTGTTTTATTTCCTGGAATGACATAACACATGATATTTCTGTCATTTAGTAAGCTGATAACTCTATTTTTCTGTTAATTCCACCAAAATATATATTCAGTAAGTGGTTTTTGACTCCCCTTTAATACCCACTGCCACGTTAGGGTCAGATGGGTCCTGAAGACTCACTAACATCCTCTGAAATACTGTGGAATTTCTGCCACTGATATGTTCCAGAGAGAAAGAGCAAAAACATAGTATTCATTCTAAATATGTAAGGACAGATGTACTAAACGACATGTCATCAACCATGCCAATGTACAGGACACAGAACATGCACAGATCAGCTAGGAAGGATGAAATTAGAGATACCCCCCACCCCAATACACACATGCACTGGCTTCCCTGGGTTTCCCTTGGTGTCTGGCATTGTTTGCCTGTTGATTAGTGAGGTGTCTCTAGGTACATTAATGTGGAAGGTTGGATGTGTTTGACAATAAGTCAATGATTCTTTTTGACACGACTTTAATAGTACTGAAGAAGTGATTGTAGGATGATGCCTTTTAATGGGATATAGATATAAGCGACCTGCTTTTTATGACAAAGGTCAATGGTATTGATAGGTAGTGTAGAGAAGATAATTTCCTTGGCATGGTAGGAGACAACTTGCATGATTCATGATTCATGAAGGTATCTCTCTCTCCCTTTCCTTTTTTATTTTTTTATTTTTTTGAATCTCTCCCACAAGGAGGAAAGAAGAGTCCTCCTGCCAATTGCTTCCAGCTGCCACATTATTTGAAATAAGGAAAAGGTAATATCGCACAATGAAATGAGTCACTGCTCAACAATTGATGGTAACCTCTGGCTGGCCAAGGCCTTCAGAATTTGACAATCATATATGGAATGAGTTTTCTTTTATTATGAAGGAAGTGAATGTTTGCCATTCCAATGGGACATACAAGCAGTCAAGGAGCAAAGGCTGAGTGGCAGAGACTGGAGGAGGGCAGATGGCACAGATAAACACGGGAGCACATCCATATGTGTCTTCGTGTGACTTGCAGGTCGAGCAATAAAGTACAAGGATCAGCTTTGCAGAATTACACTTTGTTGAAAGGTCATGGGCAAGAAGAATGAAGGGTACCCTGTGTGCAAAGGCCTGGTTCTGGAAGCAGAGCCAGCTGGCCTTGGGCTGAGTTGGAACCACTGGTTAATCATGGGTACGACACAGAACATTGTGGCTCCTTCTAGACAGTGCCCATAGCAAGGCAAAGAAAGTCTCAGCAGAGAGTCCTTAGCCACAGCTTTATATTCCTGCACTTTATTGAATTTTAGTTTTGTATGATGGGGGAAGAGATAGGAAACAGAAAAGAGGGTGGAGAAAACAGAACAAAGAAGGGGCAAGAGCAAAGTGAAAAGGAAAGGGAGGCGGGATGCCAAAAAAGAAGAAATGAGATAAAAGACAGAGAGAATGCATAAGTGGTTGGTGTCCTGGAAACTAAATAGTCCTGCAGTCTGCTTTTCCTATTAGAGTAGGATTCTCTCCTAAGCCACATTAAGGTACTTTCCCCAGAAATGATGCATTTCCAACCCTGCCTCTTACCCTTGACCTTTTCTCCATCCACTAGGACATTGCAGGGGTTGTTAATTTTAGGAAAATTTGGCTAGTTAATCTTACCTACAATGCTTCCCAGCCCCAAATATAAATCCCCCCAGTCCCCTTTCCTCTCCTGGATTTTTATTCCAAACTGGGCTGTATTTTCTCAGCTGATTCATGCCCCTTTCCCCATCCCATTGCATGCCTGCCTCTCCAAACTTTTCTCCATGGGCTGTGGATGTCCTGTCCTACAGTAAACTGTGTGCGGGCATGACTAAATAGTGGCCATGGATAGCGTGAAGAGCAATGTTGTGTAGAGGTAAGGTATTATGAGCCTTAACATTCAGCATTTTTTGCCAGCCTCCAAATTCATTATTAGAACTCGGGGAAAGATAGAACTTTGCCATCACCCAATTGGCACTCATTCAACTCACTGATTCTTCAGTTCCTTAACATTTTCATCTCTGTGAATGACTGTATTCATTTCATCTATATACTCCCAAAGCCAGAATATAGACTTTGTCAATAAAACCAAAACAAACTAACTAACCTGCTGCACTTCTGAAATATGAAATTCTATCCCATCTCAAAGTATTGTTTTTCAGCATTCTTCCTTGGTTATTATCATAAATGTACCTAAATCCCAATCTTGCTGATACTCTGGCATGCTCACCTGCTTAGATTTTTGCTATCTATCATCCCTGTCCTGTTTTCTTGTTCCTTATCATTCAGTCTGGCCTCTGTTGTCCAACATACAAACACTGCTCTCTATCCAAGAGTCCTCCTTCTCCTCTAGCTCATTTCTAAATAGTGTTGAAAAATTACTCAATATTATATGAATATAAATTCAGCCACAACTAAGGCTTTTTTGCTGCTAGATAATGGTGCTATTTCCAGCATTGTTTCAAAAGATCTCTGCGGAAACATCCTGTCCCTTCCACTCCAGCCTTGGCTCCATATGCTACATCACAGAGAAAATAGAAGATATTAAGTAGGGACACCATCAACTCCCAGTGCTTATCTACAAGATAGACTTCTATTACTTCGTCCTTCCTTTTGAAAGAGTCCCCCTTCCCCATCTAGAACTAATCCCTCATTGTATGCATTGGACCCTATACTCTCAACCTTCTTTTAGTCCAATATGCCTTCTCTTAAATTGTTTTCTATTTGGCACCTGACCCCAAGTACTTTTTATTGATATTTAAACGTGACCTACCATTAAAAATGAACAAAAGACTCCTACAAACCCTTCTGTGTCTACACTGTACTATATCTTTCATCTATATAACCCTACTTTTAAAAAGATTTGTCAGCTTTCTTCATTCAAAGGTTCAAAGCCCCTCTTTGGCCCACTGCCCTTTGAACTCTACTCCTATCATTTCATGAACTAATCCTTGCCAAGGACACTACGGCATTGATGTTAAATCCATCATCTGCTTTCTGATCATTTTCTTCCCTAACCTCTCTGCAGTTATCGACTTTGACAACCATCACCCTCTAGAAATTCTCTATGCCCTTGGCTTCCATAAAGTCATGCTTCCTGGATCTTCCATCACCCCTGTGGATGCTTCTGCTCAGGCATCTTTGCACTGCCCTTCCTCCACATAACCTGTAAATGCTGATACTTTTCAGACTGCCAAAATTCTCTAACTTCACCTTCTTCCATAGATCTCAATTTGGAATTCACTCCCACAGGGGACTCTTGAAAGCCTCCACATATTGGGTTGTAAACCCTCTAAGGGACCCTTCCAAAGTACCTCAAGCTTATTTTCTATTTTCATTTATTACAATGCTTGTCATTGCTGATTTACAGGGTGGATTTCTCCTGGGACTATGAATTCCGTAGGAACAAGGATTGACTTACTTTTGCTCTTGTAACTTCAATGCTTAATTCCATGCCTGGCAAACCTTAGTCACACTACAAATATATGTTGAATAAATGAGATTGCTTATTTTGATTGTAACTGAAGAGATTGGTTTTCTGAAAATTTCTCCTATCTGCCATAATATTAGAATACTGTACTTGAAAACCAATATACTAATGGGTTCGATAGGAATGGTGAGTCTCAATGGCAGTGTAATGTTGCATTCTAAACTACCATATTTTATTCTCATCTTATCACGTGCTTGCCATGTGATTCTGAATAATAACCCAGACTGCCTGTGTCTCTTCTTTTTTGTAAATATTGAAATAATTGAACCACTTGATTCCATTTTTCAACGTTTATTTATTTTGGGGACAGAGAGAGACAGAGCATGAACGGGGGAGGGGCAGAGAGAGAGGGAGACACAGAATCGGAAACAGGCTCCAGGCTCCGAGCCATCAGCCCAGAGCCTGACGCGGGGCTCGAACTCACGGACCGCGAGATCGTGACCTGGCTGAAGTCGGCCGCTTAACCGACTGCGCCACCCAGGCGCCCCGATTCCATTTTTCTTAAAGGTTTTAGGAAAAGCGCTTTGAGACAAAATTACTTATGCAATCATTTTAGATTTTTACAATAATTATGGATTTCTGGCAGCACAAAACAAAGTATATGTCTAGATGCATGTGTCTATCATCTGTACATAACTAGATGTAAGTCAACTCACACTTTGGTTGATGAGAAGATGGAAATTACTAACAATGATGAAGCTGAAAACAGTACACATGAAATTTCTATTGCAGAACAGAAAAATGAGCAAACTGATCAATTATTGTTTGCCTTTTCATATAAAGACTTCCAAAGTTAAATCTTATTGACCTAGTTTTTACATAGACAAAAAATAGTAATGATGAATATGTGCTTGAACTGTCACCATTATATTTCTACTAAAATATCTTGCCTTTCATTTTAGGAAACTAGTTATTCAATAAACATCCTAATTTGCTAAGAAATTTTAAGCACAAGTTGAGAGATCTCACATTTTCCTCAAGAATGGAAATAAAAACAACAATAAATATTTGTAATTATTGTTTTGTTTCTACTTATCCCAACAATAGATACCATTTTAATAGTTAAATGATGTGATTGTGCGTGAAATATGTCTAATACTATAGCAATTTTCCAAATATAAATCTTGGATAATGGAATTGTTTTCTCCTTCAGAAGAGAATGTTGATTCATGTGTCCATGAATACTTTCATGTTTTCTTGCAGGATACCAAAAATTCATAGAATCACAGAATCTTAAAACTGCAAAAGGCCTTGGTGATTGTAAACTCTGAATACGTCGTTTTACACATGAGAAAACTTAAAACTGATTTCCCTGTCTCCACAAAGGGAACTAGAAAGTGCTTTTTAGTTTCTTCTGCCACAGATAAGTCTATTCCACACACCAAAGCCAGCATCTTCCACCTTTTCTAATATCCCATTTTCTGTTTCATCCCCATGCAACTACTGAGCTCCAGGAAGGCCCAACAAAGTGCAACTCCCTAGCACTACCTCTCTCTCTGTTCCTTGACTTTAAACACACTCTTCCTTCTGTTGATCCCTCTCCCTTTATTTATATATTTCCTACTTTAAGACTTATCTAAGGGGCTGCCTCCTCCAGGAAGATCTCCCTGATCTGAAAGGCTGAGGCAAGTGTTCTTTCATTGTTTCCAGTTCCTTCTTATTTCTACGACAGTATGTATATTATTGAATTGTAATCATAGACTTACTTTCCTGCCTGCCGGTTTACCAGGGCCCAGAACAGTCCTGGCTCATAGTTGGAATGTAAGGAATATTCACTGCATGAATGAACAAATTCATGAATGGAAGCCACTCTCACGTGCTAGAACTAAAGCACAAACAGAAACAGGGCAAGAAATGAAAAAATGGATTTGACGGCTAATTTCTCCTGTGTTGAAAATTAACTTATTGTTAATTTTATTTCACTTAACTACGCACATAAACATATGCATGCATACACACAGGGCTTGAAAGGGAAGAAACACATTCAAATCAAGTTCTACCTACGTGACTAATCTTTGATCCCCGTGGAACAATTCTTATTAGGCTACTGAGGGAAAACACAGTAAAAGAGGTATGTGATAGACCACATACCCTTCTGAGGATGCAGCAGATGAGCTGGCCAAACACCAAAAACCACTGTCAAAACACTGGGCTGCCTCTTTGGACTGCCTTTTCGGATGGAGGTTCAGCTGGGGAGATTCTTTTTTTTTTTAATTTTTTTTTAACGTTTTATTTATTTTTGAGACAGGGAGAGACAGAGCGTGAACAGGGGAGGGTCAGAGAGAGGGAGACACAGAATCTGAAACAGGCTCCAGGCTCTGAGCTGTCAGCACAGAGCCCGACACGGGGCTGGAACTCACAGACCGCGAGATCATGACCTGAGCCAAAGTCGGCCCCTTAACTGACTGAGCCACCCAGGCGCCCCACAGCTGGGGAGATTCTTAAACCCTGCCCTTGTCCCTTGTCGGGGTCTTTGAAAAGCACTTACTGTTCTTTGCTGGTGATCAAACTGAAACCTCTATCAATTTCTATGAGAAAAAAGCTACATGATCCAGCTGACAAAATGATGTATTTTATGAATAATAAATTTCTCAAGGGCTTCAGTCCACGTTATTTACTAGACAACCATAATTTGTAATGTTTACTTAAACACTGGCTCTCAACAAAACACTTAGAAGCACTTAGTATCTTGTCCCTGAGCAGTTTGCATCTGAAATCTGTACTTTTTAATTTTATTGTGTGGAAGGAATTTTAGAATGCTGCTACCCCATTCACCACCAAGACTGCCAACATCAGTCATATCTACAGTCATAACTAGACAGTGATATCTGAGAAAACACACCAGTGGAAGCAGCAACATCACTGCTGTTGACGCGAAGCAAAGTCAGCCAGAAACCACTGCCTGGTCAAAGTCCTCACCACAACTCCAAGAGAGAATACGACATATTGTATATATAAGCAAGGAAGTCCCAGCTGGAATACTTTAACCTCGAGAGTCTTATTTTTTTCATCATCTGATACACTTTACTGGTTGCTTCAGTATTTAAAATGAGTTAAGTGCTATTAAACCCCATTTTTAGGTAGTTTCATCAGTATAGCCTAAGGGGATATAAAGCAAGGAGCTTTCTCTGGCAGAAATCCAGATACTAATGGTGTTAAAATGCCTTCTTATTGCGTTTAAGTCAGTAGTTAGGTCAAGTAGACAAACATATTTTAGAATATGTTTAAATAAGCACTCCATTTAGTGTTGCTTTTCAACTCACACATTTTCTCTTCCTTATTCTCTTTCCTGGCTAATACAAAAGGTGACATAGTCACAGGCATAGTGGCTTTGTGCCTGGACAAATTGAATTTTTCAGTTCGACTCAGAATATCTGTGTCTCATGGCAATGATGACGATTGTGATAAGGATATCAAGAGAGCCAATAGAATATTCTAGAAGACTAAAAGGGCCATAAGGACAGCAAATCCTCCCTGTATGGACAGACATGTGTCCCTGGACACTTGACTACATCTCATTTGTAGAAGTAAGAAAACTGGCCACCAATTGTGCACATAAATTTAAGTTGTGTTTGGTCTATGAAGAAAATGAGTCTCGAATCTCATTTACAGCTACCATAGTTTTGGCAGAGAATGATATCACTAAAGCAACTTTACAAGGACAGTGGCATTTTAATTGTAAGCATCTAACTATAAATGAAATTGGGATATATATTTTTGCAGAGAGTGGAGAGACTCAAAAAATGCAGGAAGTGAAGGCTGTAAGGAGAGATTTTTGTTGCTAAAATTATGCGTGCAAAGTGGCGATTCTAGACAAAAAAAAAATGAGAGATTAGGCAATCTTAAATTATGGTGGAAAGTAAGCAAGATGGCAAGTCAATGGACTAAAAACAAAGGAACTCTTAGAGCAAGCAAATTATGCCCAGAAAAATTAATCATAATCAGGTGGTAAAAAATAGAATAAAAAATAATGAAAATGAGAATTTGATGTGATTTTTATAAAATGATGATGAGTTCTATGAGGTGAAGGGCAATTTTGAATACTTCCTTGATATGTTGCTATGCACCTAGCACCATTTGGGAAAAAGAAAGAGTGCTCAATAAATGATTGTTCAGTAAAAACAACGTGTGTACATATGGGTAGATGGGTACACAGATGGATGGAATGTACCCTGCCTATGCAATAGTCAGCATAAAATTAGGCATAATCCCTAAGATTTGGGAAGCAATAGGGGTGAGTACCCTAAGGTAGAAAGGTTTTAGTGCCACACTGTGTCTCACACAGATGCTTGAATTTAGTTGACATATTCTGTACCATCAAGGGGAAATTGTTATAAGGATGTTGCCCATCAACAGGTCTTGGTCAGTATCTGCTAGGTTGTCTTTTGAACACGTGCTAATGATTTAGCCTTTCACCATGAAAATGGGTTAAGGGCCAAATATAGGATGTTGTTCACAAGTAGTTGCTGCATTTAGAAACAGATGTCTTTGGGTGAACTTCTTTTGCTGGGTTACACAATTATTTGATATGCCAATTTAGATGATGTACCCAGAATTTCTCCTCTTTCTCTTTGCTGAAACTGTGCAAAATAGTCATGTGACCTTGCACATAATAACGATATTTGGTCTTACATTAAATATTATTCTGTGTCTTTGAAATGTGTTCTGTATCTTCCTTTATATTTACCAGATCTTTTCTTAAAATTTTCAGTTTTATTATTCTTCTGGACTTAACTGTTTCAAGTCCTATCCTCCCTCCACCCCTACTTCCCTACTTTGGCTTCTCCCTACCACATGAGTATAAAATTTTCCTTTTCATTCACTTTCTGTGGTCTGCACCTTCCGGAGCCATAGTGGCTGTAGCCATGTTTTAAGTTTTTTTTTCTATTCTATGTGCTATCTGTAGCTTCTTCCAGGGTGGCTTGGGGGAAGACTAAATGATATGTATCTATTTACTTGACCATAGATAAGCATTCAATATTTTTTCTCCCAGATCTTTCTTTTGTGTATATTTTTGGAAACAAGATATCTCCATAAAACTATAAAACTCAGTATTCGTTACATAGAAAGAAAGTTGAAAAATATTTATAATAGATTCTCAGTGGCTGAGCAAGTTAGCGTATGTGTGGTCTCAGTTGTATGCCAGTCAATTGGTATAAGATTCCATAGGATCTTGGGAGCCATAAAGCTACATGTTGAAAATAATTTTATGTAGTCTAACAAAATCCATTTGTGAAATTAAACTAGTTCTTCAAAACTATACAGAAAACACTTGAGCTTTAAGAAGAAGGGAAAATGGGTGGTTCTAGTTTGAAGATCTACTCTGGAAAGCGAGGTCAACAGACTTGACCTTCACATTCACACAGCATGCTAAGGTGTATTTGAGATACTTTCAGTGGGGTACATGGGCATTCAGCAGTTTAATTCTCCTGGAGAAGCAGAAACTTCAATGTGCACAGAATTCATTTCCCCCCATTACGGTAATATTCAATTGGACTAAATTATCCTGTAACAGCATTTGAACGTGCAGCTACTGGATCCGGCTTCATTTACTTTAAGGTTAGTAAAGTCACAGCTTAAATTGCTTAAGAGTTGGCAGAATCAAAGTTCTCTCTTTTCTTTATTAACTTCTTTACTTGTAAAGAGTTGAAAACTGGCACAGGAAGTGGGAGGTCAGTCTGGAAGAAATATTACAGGTCATCACCTCCACTTTGGAAAGGTCAATGAGACAAGGATGTAAAAAGAAAAAAAAAATGAGATGCTCAAGACTTTTCTTGTTTTAAGCCAGTTAATCCTCAAAGGAAAACCTAAATCATATTAAAAAGTATGAAAATGCTAAGACTAGTAAAATGAGAAACATCCATTTAGATAATTATTTTACTAAGTATAATAGAAAATCAGGAATGGCATTTGTGTTTGTGCTTAAGAAAAATATTATCACAGACCTCATTTTCATTCAAAGCAAATTGAGATGAGTGTTCTAAAGGACACCAAGAGAATTATTCTCTTCTTGGTAGGACTTTGACTTTCTGGAGCCAGACATAAAACTATGAAGGTTCAGGAGAGAGGAGAATCATGAAACTCAGTTGAATGAGAAAATCCAGGGATAATAAGGAACCTAAAGATGAAGCAAGTGGGTGTCACAGAGGAAGGGCCCTCGGGGGATTCTGAGACCAGGGGAGCTAGGCTCTGGTAAGAATGTCTTCGGATAATAAATGGGAGACCTGAAAGCAGGTTGGGAATATAGGCAGGGAAGATCATACAAGGAGGCCATGGAAGGCGGAAGAGGAAACAGATCTGGAAGGCAGCTCTGAGGATGCAAGAAAGTTTACTCCTTTCACCAGTAACCAGATTTAGAATCCAGTAAGGTGATTTGAGTAATTCCTGTTGGAGTCAGAATGAGGCACTGGGTATGAACAGCCAGAAAGGCAAAAGTAAGTCAAGTGTACGTGTTTGTGAAAACACTCAGAAAAGGGTGCAGGGGTGGGTGTGGAAGTCGAGGAGTGTCCTTTGGGACACAAATCAGGCTAGAAATTCATGCAGTTCAATTTTCTACCATCTCTCCCATGCAATCATGACAATGTTATATTTTACGCAGCATTTTTAGGTATTTAAAAATTAGCAACCAATCCCATTATCACTAATCATAAACCACATCCACTATTCAACCACTCAGTACAGCCAGGCACATAAAACAGACATGCACCTTCATAAAAGACGTCTTCCCTTCTCCAGGCAAAGGTGATAAGCAATCATGGATCATGATGAATACAGACAAGAAGAAACTGAAAAGATTTTGTTCAAGAGCCTGAGGCCAAAAGCCTGCTCGAGGAAAGCTGTCCAGCACTTTTATTTCCCGCATAGAACACTGAGGATGGTAATTTTGAAGGCGCCATCCGAAAGACCCCTTACTGAGCCATATCACATTGGTCTATTTTAGGACAATAAAGGGTTGAACTCCCTTTCCTGGGATTTAAAAGTTGGGTTTCACTGAGTGCAGCTATTTCAAACCTGCAGCTGGCAGGCCTTGGAATTGATACAGTATAATAACACTGTGCTTCAGAACTGGGAGTTACTTGGGATGGAAATGGCAGCATCGTACTCTTCAATGAGCAGCTTAAAGAAGATTTTAGTAATACTGAGCTGCAATTGCTCAGTGACAAAGATACTCCCTAGTTGTACTTTTGACAGGGTTTAAACTCATGGGGGGACAGTTCATAGAACATAATGCTTCCTTCTGAGTTTAGAAAGATATAATAACATGCACAATTACAATCTATTATTAGGAAAGGCTGAATGACAGGTGATGTCCAAAAATTGATAGAAATGCCATCGAGTACAAAGCAATAATCAAGAAGCCCCTCTTAAACAAATTGTATAATTGTGTGTATTTTTATATTTCCTCTATTAAACTTACTTATAACTTTATATATGGCTTTTGGGGCATGGGGATTAGAGAAGATTTCAAGGAAGAAATAATGGTTGCTTTGCTTTGGTTTAACTACCCTTAAATAGAAAACTTCTGAAATTAAACCTGCTAGTTAAATAGAAAGACATTTATTTAAGGAAAAATATTGCTCTTAAAATTTTTAAATGCCCTAGGGCTCATTCTTGGGATCCTTTATCTCCTCTCCATAGGTAATCTCATCTACTCCCATGGCCTCAAATTCATCTATATGATAATGACTCCCAAACTGTATCTCTAGCCTTGACCTCTTCCCCATCTCCAGGAGAATATCTCTTAGGGATTTCTAATATGCATCTCAAATGTACCATGTTCAAAACAGAGCTCTTCAATACCTTCCCATCCCTCACCCTCAATGTCTTCTTTCCTCAGTGTTGTCTCATCTCTGCTAGCGGACTACTCCACCAACCAACTGACCCTATTGCTCAATCCAGAACACAACACAACACAAAACAAAACAAACAAGACATCCTTGACTCTTCTCTTTCCTTCTCTCTTGACACAAAATTCACAAGCAGGAACTGCTGACTCTGTCATTAATTCACATCCGAGATCTGTCTCCTTCTTTTTATCCTTTTTTTTTTTTTTTTTTTTCTGCCAACCTCATCTACTGATTCATTGTCATCTGTCTGCTAGGTACTTCAGAGCCTCCCTCTTCTTGGTCCCGCTCCCTCCTGGTCCATTCTCCCTCACAGTAGACCAGGTAGTGTGTAAATACTGCAAATAAGGCCATGCTTTCCCTGCTTAAAATCTTAACAATGTCTTGATGCATATAGAACAAAGTGTACATTTCTGACTCTTGCCTATGAAGACCCACATGATCTGGCCGCAGTCTATGTTGGATCCTATTTTACTGCCCTTTCCCCCAGGCCAACACACTCTAGCTACAGCACATTCTTTCAGCTTCTGGGACATGCCAGTATTGTTCTCACCTTAAGGCTCATTATACTTGAGCTTTTATCTACTGGGAATGTGTGATCCTCTAATTTTTATGTGGTTGGTTCTTTCTTAAAATTTAGGACCTCTTCATTTTAATTCTCTGCACCTACCAGCAAATCATAATTTCTAGTTGAACAGGGTCATCACCCTCATTGTTCACTACTGTATGCCAGGTATGTAGAAAAATGTCCATCACATGGTTGGTTCTGAGTAAATATTTGGTGAATAAATGCCCTTCAGAGTTCTTATGCTGAGTCTATAACAATAGGTGTTACTTTGTTCGAGGTAATTGGCTTCTTTGAGAGTCACCTTCCTAATTTGTAAATTGATAAATTGGGACTACCTCCTGGTCATTTAGGTTTAATGCTGTAAGAATTTGGAGTCTATAGCAATTCCATAACCTACCTCTAATAAAAGTAACCAGGTTGGGAGGGAGGGGAGTGAAAAGAAACCAAAGATATAAATTGTCCTTACCATTTTTTCTATTTTGTAATGTAATTGACGATTAGATAATTCTGCTACTAGACTATTGGTAATGCTTTGGTAGAGGTTTTATAGTCCAAACCACTGATTTTTTTAAAGTTTATGTTTAATTAAGAAATAAGGATTCGTTGGGGCACCTGGGTGGCTCAGTCAGTTAAACGTCTGACCTTGACTCAAGTCCTGATCTCATGGTTTGTGAGGTCGAGCCCCACGTTGGGCTCTGTGCTGACAATTCAGAGACTGGAGCCTGCTTCAGATTACATATCTCCCTCTCTCTCTCTGCCCCTCTCCCACTTGCACTCTGTCTCTCTCTCTCTCTCAAAAATAAACATTTAAAAAATTAAAAAAAAAAGAAATTAGGATTAGTTGACTTTTTCTTTAGTGATCGAACTTTATATTAAAACAACTATATGTAGCTATTAATAAATATTTAAAAAGGGGTACCTGGGTGGCTCAGTTGGTTAAGCGTCTGACTTGATTTTGGGACAGATCATGATCTCACAGTTTATGAGTTCGAGCCCCAAATCAGGCTCCGTGCTGATGGTGCAGGGCATACTTGTGATTCTTTCTCCCTCTCTCTCTGCCCCTTCAGGACTCTCTCTCTTTCTCTCTCTCTCTGTCAAAATAAATAAACTTAAAAAAACTATTAAAATAGTATTATGTTTGATAAAATGTGGGAAGAGTAAGCATGGGCAGGTCTTTGCTCAAATTCTACCTCTGCTTCTCAGTAATGGCATGTCTTTGGGGAAAGTTTTAACTTCTCTGAAATTCAGTTTCCTGTTACTGTAAATGATAGGGTAAGACTCACAGCACAGGATTATTATGAAGACAAAGTTCCTAGGCAGTTCCTCACACAAAATAGAAACCCAGCTACAATCAATTCTTTTTTCTTTCTTCTTGTTCATTGCATACACTTCTATTCAAATATCAGTATCAAATATCAATTTTCCTGACATCAGTGACTTCTTATTCTAACGGTGCTTCTGTAACCAAGCTGGAAGAGAACTATCACGATAGAAGAGTTGTGGATTAAACCTTTTTGGAACATTGCTAAAACTCCCCAGAAATCTTCCAGCACCAGAGCCTCCCCTCCCTGCCCCTGCACACTACCACAGCATATGTCCTAGCAAGACAATTTGATGCCAGCTTAAAAGGTAAGGGAGAGAAGGACTCCTATGCTTATATTTCGTTTCTAACAGGACAAGAGAATAGATAAAAATTACACACAACCACAGAACTCCTTATCTGTAAGAAACCCTATTGTCTTTTGCCCAATGAGGAAGAGAATTTTCTCAAAATTGATTGCTTCCCTTGTCTTATAATTTCTGTTCTTAAGGCACTCGACTCTCTTCAATCTAATCTATGTACTGCGTTTGCATAAATTTGTTCCCATACCAATCCCCCAGTCCTAGAATTCATTTGCCAGCTCTTTAGAGTCCCATTTAAAATGACTTTAAACTTTAAAATTTTCAGTTCTATCAGACAATCATCTTTTAAACAGGAAACAGAATATTGAACCAAAAGTAGATAATAGAAATAAAGTGGACAAAAATAAATAACTCTTATATCCCATCTGTAGCAACAACCTGTGAGGTTAGGTGGCAGAACTTGTTAATGACAAATTAGTGACTGGAATCTAGTTCTAGCAATGCCTATTTAATGTTTTTAATCACCATTCCATGAAATGACTTCTATTTGTGAAATGCAATATACAATTCTTGACGTATGCAAAAAGTGTAACCCTAGCGTGTTTATAGTCTTTTCTCAATGCTGTCTCAGACTCAAGCCTGCTGCTCTTGGTGATGGAAGACTTCATTGATGGCCTCTCTACTGAGTGAGCACAGCAACTGGAGAAAGAAAACATCAGAATAAATCTATCATGATCTAAGGTATAGAATTTTCCTTCAATTAAGAATAACTATTTATTTTATTAACAATAAATAATATTATTAAGCATTAACAACAATAACAATATTTAACGCATTCAGTTCAACAAATAACTACGTATGGAGCAAAATGTGTGTAGTACAGTGTCTGGTCCTAATAAGTGCTTAGTAAATGTTTGTTATTATTGTTATTTCTCTTTTTCCCAACACTATATAAGTTTATTACATTTTTCCTCATTCAGTCCTCTCAACAATTCATAGACTTGATAGTAGGAGGAGGAGGAGGAAGAGGAGGAGGAGTGTTGTTAATATGATTACCATTGCTACTTCACAAGTGAGAAATAGAGCAAGGCATAAATATCATTTCTGCTGCGCTGAACCAGTAAGAGTTTGGTGAGAGGTTGCAGATCACCTATTTGCATCATGTAATGTTCCCCTCTATAACTTTTAGCAGAGGTCACATGAACCCTTCCAGACTCAGAAACATTATATATGTATATATGTATATATATATATATATATATATATATACATATACATATATACATATGTATATATACACATACATATATACATATGTGTATATACATATACATATATATATGTATATATATGTGTAATGATATTCAGAGGAGTCTTTACATGTTGAGCCCAGTTTTGTCTCCCATTGGTCTTACGGTAAACACCCTGTGGCGCTCTAAAAATTAATTTTAATCTCTCCCCTATATGAGTAAAATAATGGGGACTGCCATCACATGTCTTCTCATCTTTAGGTTAAGCATCTAATTACTTCAACAAAGTCACTTCTGACACATCTTACATTTTACTATCTGGGTTGCTTTTCTCTCCGTGCACTCCCATTTATCAGTGCCTGTTTTTGAAAGTGGCAGTCAGAACATCATAAAATACTTAAGTCATTAGCTAGATAGTGCATTAATATTGTTAATCCGCTCAATCTTCACCCTACAAAATTCCTATGCGACTTTCTAGTTTCAGCCCAAATATTAACCACTTTGATACAAACATCTTCACTTAGCTGAGGAGTAAACCATCATTTTTTATATTCATTCATATAGCAAATATGTCATCTACCATACACAGAGATCTGGTCCAGTTATTAGACACAGTGTAAAAGATAAAACAAACTTATTTTCTTTCTTCTTCGATCATACAGAAGCCAGATATTAAAGAAGTATATACAAATTCATGCATAATTATAAATTTTATGAAGGTGAAAAGCATAATATGAGGATGGTAAATAGTACTTGGGTGGTGGCATTTTGTATTAGAGACTCTCTAAGGTATGTATATAAGTATTTGCATGTGGGTTTTGGGAGGGCTGAGGTATGTGGCAAGTGGAGGGGTTAGATGAGTAGAATGCGTATTTTGGAGAAGGGGAGCATCAGGTTCAAACTCCTTGTGAGTGCTTGGCATTTTTGAAGAAAGAAATGAAATCCAGCATCCTTGGCGAAGAGGGAGAATGACATGTGAGAAAGCAAGAGAAAGGACACTGTCTCATGACATGACAAATTTTGTCTTGCAGGCATATCTTATATCCCCTATAGACATGTATTCTTATTGAAGTTTTAGTGACCATGCTTCATCTTTGGAGCCCTCACAATATCTAACAAAATGCCTTTTATACCTGGGGCCAATACTGACATGTTGACTTGAAATGAATAGATACCTCTAACTATCTTCATAGCTATGAACTACCTACAGTTTCGGTAAACAGTCCTTGATTAGTTAACATATCGATAAGACAACTGAACAGAAGTGAACAAGTGTTGGGGCACCTGGGTGGCTCAGTCGGCTGAGCGTCCGACTTCAGCTCAGGTCGTGATCTCGCGGTCCGTGAGTTCGAGCCCTGCATCGGTCTCTGTGCTGACAACTCAGAGCCTGGAGCCTGTTTCAGATTCTGTGTCTCCCTCTCTCTGACCCTCCCCTGTTCATGCTCTGTCTCTCTCTGTCTCAAAAATAAATAAAGGTTAAAAAAAAAAAAAAAAAAAAAAGAAGTGAACAAGTGTAAAACTCCATATCCCAACAAAAATACATCTCTCCAGATTGCCAATGATTTATTTATGAATACATTTTGGATATGGTTGTTCACTCATCTTCACAGAATGAGAAGACCAGTCACAGACTGGGAGAAAATACTTGTATAATACATATATGATAAAAGACTATTATCCAAAATATACTGAGAACTCGTAAAACTCAACAATAAGAAAACAAACTTATTTTTTAAAAAATGGGTCAAAGAGCTTAATAAACACTTCACCAAAGAACATATTCAGATGGCAAATAGCCATATAAAAAGATGCTCCATGTTACATATGATCAAGGAAATGCAGATTAAAACAACAAGGAGGTAACACTACACACATACTTATTAGAATGGCCAAAAGCAGGAACACTGATACCATCAAACACTGGTGAAAATGTGGAGCTTTAGGAACTTTCATTCATTGCTGGTGGGAATGCAAATGCAAAATGGTGTAGCCACTTTCGAGGACAATTTGGCAATTTCCTACAAAACTAAACATACTCTTATCACATTATCCAGCAATCTCATTCCTTGGTATTTATCCAAAGGAGTTGAAAACCTATGTCCACACAAAAGCATGCACAGGAATGGTTATAGAAGATTCATAATTGCCAAAACTTGGAAGATACCAAAAAATCCTTCATAAATAAACTGTGGTACATCCAGACAATGGAATATTATTTGGTACTAAAAGAAAGTGAGCCATAAGCTGCTTAAATGCATATTAATAAGTGGAAGAATCCAATCAAAGGCTATATGTTATATGATTCCAACTATTTGGCATTCTGGAAAAAACAAACTGTGGAGACAGTAAAAGATCAGTGGTTGTCAATGATGGATGCTCAAACAACTGAGCCACCCAGGTGCTCCAAGAAAGAATGTTTTAAGACAATTATATTGTACATGAAGATTATCTATAGGTCCAGCAGCAGATTCTGGGTCAGCTGTGATCAACACCATTCCTAGATCAGGAATTGTGACTGATGAAACTAAGGGCACTTTTTTCAGCCTTCATAAGATTTAACTTTTCCAACTAGAAAAACAAATCTTTTTCAAAATAACCATGAGGATAAACACTGAGAAACATTTGGAGCTGCTGATGCAAGTGTCATGGTGGGCTCAAAAGCAGTGATTGATATAGGCAGTTAGCCTTTGGAAATCAGCAGGTGGATTTTTCCCCTCTCTGATATGATTTGAGAACCACAGGCTACAACTTCTGTTCCTAAAAACAGAGACTCACCCACTGGATACAGAGGATATTTAGGTCATCAAGGGATCCCCATAAGACCATGGGGGAGGGGAAGGAAAAAAAAAAAGTTGAAGAGGGAGGGAGCCAAAACATAAGAGACTCTTAAAAACTGAGAATAAACTGAGGGTTGATGGGGGGGGGGGGTGGGAGGGAGGGGAAAGTGGGTGATGGGCACCTGTTGGGATGAGCACTGTGTGTGTATGGAAACCAATTTGACAATAAATTTCATATTTAAAAAAAAGAGAGATTCCCATAATTTCAGTGCATGATCAATAAGACCTGTTCTACAAATTCAGAGCAAGTATACACTTTGATTTTTTACTCTTTTTACTTAATCAAACTACCCTTTCCAGTCCCTTTAAGGACAGGTATATTTGCCAATCACTTTCCCTCTGGAATTTCTTAAGGACATGAGAATTTATCCAACCAAGTATTTCAGCTCTCTTCCAAATAGCCAAAGGGAAATAGATTAGTTCTTGGTTTTGTTTTTTTGTTTTTGTTTTTGTTTTGTTTTTTTTTGTTTTGTTTTGTTTTTTTTGTCTCAAGGCATCACTCTGTAAAACTGGACCTCTTAATTCAGTGAAATCCTTCTTAACGTTCACAGGATGCTTTCATAGTTTAGGTCTTCCCAGTCTGCAGAAGTACCTTGTATTGACTCCTTTCTTCTTCCTCCCTCTCTCCTTCTCCCCACTCCTTCTTTCCTTTCTTTTCTTTTCTTTCTTTCTTTCTTTCTTTCTTTCTTTCTTTCTTTCTTTCTTTCTTTCTTTCTTTTCTTTCTTTCTTTTTCCTTCCTTCCTTCCTTCCTTCCTTCCTTCCTTCCTCTCTATATTATTTCATGTTCAGCCATGGAGTCCCCCTAGAAAAATAGGACATTACTAAGAGTCTCAGTCTTTTGTGCTGGGCCTGGGCCACTAACTTAGAGTCCCTTTCCTTCCAGTAACTTATTTTGGGGGAACAGTTTGACTTTCTGTGTCACTGGGTAGAGGAAAGGATCAGCCTGTCTTTTATTACCAGACCACTGGTTCATTACCCAAATTAACCAACTCCTTTCCCTCCACCAATAGAAAGGCAGATTTGCTAAGCTTCTCAGCAAAACAGAAGCTGTTGCTCACTATATTCCCTTAGAACAATTAGTGACTCCTGCTTTACAATTGTGGTGCTGAGAAGGAACTTTCTAGGGATTCTTCTCTGATCAGTAGGTCTGCTTTGGGGTTCCCTTTAATCCTTACTCCTATTTATAGGAAAGAGTGACATGCTTTTACTCTCCTCTCAAGGGGCCCTCTTTTAATTTTAGGTTTAAGAGACACTTGATGGAGAAATATTGCCAAATGAATAATAGCTTTATTACTTAAGAAAACAAATTGGACAGACAACTTTGGGAAGTTTAGAAGAAGGGATGAGGAGCTACAACTGAAAGAGTTACAGGAGAATCCAGAAAGCAAATTTCCCTCTTTGAAATGATGTTGAAGACCCACTTCAGACTGGAGATAGAGGCTTATTCTCTAATATTTATTATTGCTGTCAACATCATCAGCAACATCATCAGCAACCTAAGGAAGGCTTAAAACATTATTTACGTGGGAGCAAAAACATTCTATATGAATAACTTACAGACTTAGGCTCAGTAACATCTTCCTTGTTCCTCAATATTTATTTTGAAATACAGAAGCATAATATAGTTCAGGGCAAAAGAGCAAACATGGATTTTGCTATCAGAGAGGATGGGGTCTCATAGCTGCAAACACAAAACGTTACTCAACTGATCCCTCAGATTCCTCATCTAGAAAATGAGAAATTGCTAAATACCTTTTTTTTTAATTGAAGTATAGCTGAAATACAATGTTACATTTGTTTCAGGTGTACAACATAGTGATTCAACAACTCTGCATTATTCAGTGCTCACCATAATGTCTCTATATAGTCACTATATACCCACTACACAATGCCATTACAGTATTACTGACTGTATTCCTTATGCTATACTTTTCATCATCATGACTTATTTATTTTATAACTGGAAGTATGGACCTTTTACTCCCCTTTACCTATCACATGCACCCCTCCACCTTCCCCTCTGGCAACCACCAGTTTGGCCTCTGTATTTATGAGTCTGTTTCTGGGGTTTTTGTTTTTGTGTTTGTTTGTTTTTTATTGTTGTTTGTTTGTTTCTTTTGCTTCTTAGATTCCACATATACGTGAAATCAAGTGGTAATTGTCTTTCTCTGACTTATCCACTTAGCAGGATACCCTCTAGGTCTACCCATGTCTTCACAAATGGCAACATCTTATTCTTTTTCGTGGCTGGGTAGTAGTCCTATGTGTATTGCAGCATTATTTACAAGAGACAACATATGGAAGCAACCTTAGGGTCCACTAACTACTTTTGAAAATTGCTGTGAGAATGATATAAGATAGTGCACGCGACAATATGTATATACATCCACTTCTGGGCTCTGGGCTCTAATCAATTTACTTAACCTCTGTGCCTCAACTACCTCAGGGATTATTAGGAAAGTTAAATAGCTTATACCTGTAAAGTTCTTTGAGTAATGCCTGGTGAGTTTACAGGATGATGCTGATGCTGATAACGAAGATCGTGATGGTGGTGGTGGTGGTGATATAATGACTGCTTGGCTTAGATTATACATCAATCAATTGTGATCATTAGTTTACAATCTCAACGAATGACTCTTCAACTTAAAAAAACCTACCTTTGGGCATTTGTAGTTCATCAACTAATAAATCATTTGATGTCTGTCTTTGCAATACCATTAGATTATGTACAAGGAACAGCAAAGCACATACATTGGACTGGAAAGAGCATCAGGCTTAATAGAAAGAGACCTAACTCTAGTCCACACCAACAATTTCTGTGAGAACTTGGGATGGGTTATTATCTTATCTCTGATCAAGTGTATGTTCCCTACTTCTGGTTTCAAAAGTCAGATCATTGAGCGACCATTCTAGTTCTTGTCTCTTACCCTCTAGCTATCTCATGACCTTAAATCTTGCACTTCTGCTGCCAACTGTTATTTCTTCTCTCTACAGCATCCACTTCCAATTGAAATGACTCAGTGACCACATCATGATTGTTTTGGAAGAGCTTTCTGTACGAGGTTCATAGGCGATAGGCCACTGACCAGTTAGATTTGTTGGCCTGTGGACTAGCAGCACAGTCTAGAGAGCTGAAATGAGTAGAGGGATCAGCTAACACAGACTAAAATTCAGAACATTCTCTGTTCTGCAGGGGTGACGTGAGCAAACATTTTCCTTAGAAGGCAACAGGTATAGGATGCAATATGACTGATACATTTAAAACAAACTTTAATGCTATGTGCCTGGGCCAGCATCTGGGACTAAAAAAATAAAAATGAACAGGACATTTTTCCCCCCTTGAGGAGCTCACATTCTTGTGTGTTAAACAGAAATTTCACACACAATGGGGGAAAAAAATCAGTGTGTAACTGCTATGATAAAGGTATGTGCTTTCTGCTAGGGCAAAATAAAGGAAGAGGACTTTGCCTGTTTTCGATGTTAAGGAAAATCTACTTAATGGGATAGTGTCTCTGAGCCTGAACCTTAAATGATGGGCAAGAATCAGAAAGAAAAAGTGTAGGTAAGCCATTCGGCCGCACAGAGATATGCAGGAATCAAGGCAAAGAGGTGCCACAGCTGAGCTCTGGCCAGTGTGCATTTGCAGCCACACCAGTGGTTAGCCCTACTGGGCTGTAGAGGGTGCAGCAGGCGATTAAGCATTGATGAAAGAGAGTGTGAAGAGGAAAAACAGGAAATTGTGGGAGTTAGGGGGGTGGTTAAAGACAAGAGAAAAATAGTAACTGACAGATGTAGGTCCTAGGGAAATAGGCAAAGGTAGGAATAAGAATTTCTAGTGAAAGTGCCTTACAGCAGACAAAGGGCCTCTCGCCCTTGAAAGCAGAGGTTAACAGAGGATCACAGGGAGATAAATATTTAGGTGGGGAGCAGGGATATGGGGTGCATTCCACCTAACGACTTTGATTCTTGTGTGAAGCAGGTGAGGGGTTCATCTCCTGGAAGGGAGGGTATTTGGTGGTGAGAACTATGAAAAGAGCAAAGTTGTGCCATACTGACTAAAGATCCCGAGAAAGGAAGCAATAACTAGGGGCAAATAAATAAAACCATCAGCGATTAATAAATAATCAGATGTCAACAAAATATCAGGCAACATAAAGTTCCATCTAAGATTGTATGCAATTATTTTAATGACAATCATAAGAAAAACTCAGTGATTTTCATCAACAAAATGGTGTTATCCAGCCCTAGGAGGAGAGATTGCAGACTGCATGAAGTATTGATCTGTTCCCATCTCTTCAGAAGTTCTTGGTTATTGTCATCCTTTAAAAATTTATTTTAGAAGAGAAGGTGGAAGGTCTTAATATGAAAGATTCAGAAATCAACCTTGGGGTTCAGGCTGCCAAGGTTTATGGGAAAAGCCAAATGGGGGGCAGTGGGAAGCCAATTTCCAGGACAATAGAGGGGATCATTGAAGTGGAGGACTTTATGAGATTGGAGAAATGGCCCAATTGGAAGGACTATTACAAAGCTGTAAGACTGAGGTTATGTGATGAGTCAATGTTGTAGTACGAGATCGCTAGGAATTACTGATATATTATTGCTGCGGGGGATGCTACAGGGGTCTAATAATAATTCTAAATTGGTCTAATATTCAAACAGAACAGGAGAGAAAGCAAATGACAGAAACATTTCTACTCTGCCTCCTTCCCTGTGATCTGGCATGATCTTCTTAAGGAAGGATAACTGTCAATGGCTAGTTAAAATTTTACACTTATTACATAATCCTTGGGGGGAGGGGCAGGACAGGATGTTTCTTGCCTTGGTTTATTTGCTGGAATTGCAGGTCAGGAAAAGAACAAAACAGCAACAACAAAAACCACAAGACACGGGCAAGATAAAGACAGAAGTATCAGAAACCTCGATCCTCCTGGCTCTTGTTACAAAGATTGCCATGGTGCTAGAAAGGATCAGAACTCCTGGCAGACAAGAGAATGTACTGTATGAGGAATTAAATTTTTTTTGAATATTTTTTTTCTCTCTGAGTCAGGCTTGGTGAGAAAATTTCCTGACTCACACAGTATGTTGTATGCCACGTTAACAGTAATGTTTTTTAAAATACCATACGCCAGAGCAGTCTCTGCCTTTGTTATTTAATCTTGGGACCCTTCAGGGACCCAGCTATTGGGCTGCGGGAGTGCAGTTTTCTGGTGATAAAGATTTCTGACATACAGGATTTCCAGGTGATGACAAGGTCAAAGATGAGGACTGGATGTAGATAATCAAAGCGGTTTAGAGATAAAGGTCTCTGGCTTTTAAGTTGTGAAACAACCTCTGCCCTTTGTTTTCAAATGAGTAATTTCTGGCTGATCACAGTAAACACTGTAGTGCTATTTGGATGTATCCTCTGAAGGAAAATTCCTGTTCTGGGCCAAATGCTGCAGCAGTGAGACTCTTCCTGCCAAAGTGAATTTTTCCCTTCTTTGTTCCTCTCGATAATCCTGACAATCTTTTGTGTGTACACAGAGCTGGAAGCTATAATAACCCCAATTTTATAGATGTGGTAACTGAGGCTCAGGGACAGAAGGAAGCTTCCTCCCGAACCATATAGGATCGCACAGAGCTGGGGCTGAGGTCTCAGGGTTCAGGTCTTGCCGCCTTCCCCGCAGAACCGGCCGGCCTGGTCCCTTGGAAGGAAGACAGCGTTTCCCCCAGGAATTTAGGCGCGCGATTGTGGCGTGTGTGTGCCCTTTGTGCACTCCAGGCCTCGAGGACTTTGTCACCGTCCAGAATCACTGGTCTTTGGGCAAGACACGTCTCCAAGAGGCCAAACTCCCTTCGATTTTTTTTTTTTTTTTTAACACACACACTAGCACATCTATGTGCGAAGAGAGGATGCGGTGTCCGGAGCCGCAGCATCTGACCCCCCCGAGGCCCCGCCAGCTGCGTCTGCCCAGCTTGCTCTTCTGCTTGACCCGCACTCCGGGGAGGCGCCGGGCTGTTTAGCCGCCGTATCCCCTGGCAATCTGTTCGGGAAAACAGACCAGAAGGGCTGCCGAGGGCTGCGCCAGCTTCAGAATCCTGCTGCCATCTAGGGATGAGATAGAGCGTCTTCCGCGTGCGGCGCGGGGCGCCGGGGACGCTGGGCCTCGCGCGCCGGGGGCGCCGCCGTCCCTGCCCCGCCGCCGCCGCCACCGCTGCCGCCGAGCCGCCGAGCCGCGTGCAGCGAGGTTGGGCCCGCGCAGCCCCCGCGCACCCCCAGCGCGCCGCCGCCCGGGCCCGCGCTGGAAGCCGGGCAGGCAGCAAGTGGAAACGCACCCGAAAACAGTGCGAAGGAGGGAGAGCGAGAGCAAACAGCCGGGGAGCCGGGGACACACAGACTGCAAGGACGGGCACGAGAGCGGGGAGGAAGCGCGGCGACAGGGTCCCTCGGGAGGCCAGACCGTGCCACGGTAACGAGCCGTGTGTGTTTACGGAGCCCGGCCGCTGCCATCACGCGGGTCTCCAAGCGCAGCCTAACAAGGTCCACAGCGTCGGGCGACTTTATTTTCCATATGTAATTTTCAAGGTTTCCTCTTGCGAACGGGAGGGGGGCGGACGCCGCCTTTAGGAAAGATTGTATAGAAAATCCGGAAAAAGGAGACTTATTGGAGTTAACTTTACGATCTTACTGTGGTGTGAGCTTCGCCTTTCTTCTACAAAACAGAACAATGGGGCTTTCAAAGAAGCGAAGGGGAGACGGTTGACTAGAGGGGAAAGGAGGAGGGGGCCGTGGATTGGGGAAGGGGCCCTGCTGTTGGCTGGGAGGCCCTGCTGGGAAACTTCAAATCAAATGCTTTCTGAAAGGAAGTGTTATTAAAAGTAACTTTAATCCTTCCAGCCAGACGGCTCATAAAAGCATACAATTAAGTCAAACAAATGACAAGAGCATTTTCTCCCCTACCTGTTTGCCTCTTCGGAGAGTAATTACTACAGGCTAGTCTTGTCTCATTCTGTGCAAACAGAAACAGAGTGCTTTGGTGGGTGCCAGGCTCTCTTTCTTTCCTGCCTCTTCCTTCCCACTGCCCCACCCCAAACCCTTTCAGCTCTTGGTACCAACCAGCCTGTCTGCAGATCCAGCCAAGAACAAAGGGGCGAATTTCAATATTTCCTCTTTGTGCAAGGTTAATTGAAAATCAAAAAGTCACTTTTCAAATGTCATATTAAACCCGCCACTGCATCAATTTCCTTTTGGTTCCCATCTCTATGGGCCAGAGAAAAGTGTTTTGGGGGATGGTGGGGAGGCGGGGAAAGTAGGGACACAGTTGAAGAAAAAGAGGAAGAAAGAAGTGAACGGATAAAAAAAATCGCAGACACACACAGGCTTTGATTGTAGATACGCTAACGTGCGGTGCAAAATTGTTTCCCGGAGTGTCCTCAGTCAAAGGCAGCGTTTGCATTCGAGACTGTTACTTAATATTCCGGAGACAGAATTACATCCTAAACCTAGGGAGATTAGGCCTCCATGTTTTTATGTTTTAGTAGATGGTTCACAATATGATTGTCATAAATGCCGTGTTTTAAAATCTTAAAGGGTAATGTAATAACCTGACCATCTTCATCCTCCTTTCCCACTTTTTATTCCCCTCTGAAAGAGGCACCGTGCACACACACACACATGCATGCTCTGCACACAAACACATCTTCAGAGCACAGACACAGCCTTACAGGCTTTAGTCCCGTTAGTTTTTGTCACAGGTCATTTTGGAGGCTTTGGGCTTGAGTTTAGTGACTTAACACTGCTAACTTTGTGGCTGCTCCAGTAACTGCTCAACTTCTCTCTCCCCCCTCCCTTCCATCTCTCCTCTCTCTAGCTTTCCAGAGGCTTCATTTGCTCCTCTAAAAAGTGGGGCATCCTATCTGCCTCCCCAGTCACTGTTCAGACTGCATGAGGTGCCACACAAACAGAACAAGGACATATTCATTCTCAGGGGCCCTGTCCCTGACTGGGACAATTTTTGAGTTCAATTTTCTGAGACTGGAACGGGTCTTATCTCTACCAGTGTTCCCAAAGTCTATAGAATGGCCAAGGAAAGGTCCCTACCCCACCGTCTTCAGCATGCCCATTCTCTGTGTGTCTGTCACACTCTGCTCCTGTTTCCACTCATTGCTGGTCCTCCTTGAAGGCAGTGACTCCCTTGCCTGGGGGCTTTAGTCCCTCTGTCTAATTCCTGTCACCTTATTTTCCAGATACTGGGTTGTAACCTCTCCTATGATGTACCAATGAATCTTCTCCCCGAGGATCATGCTAATCATAGTTGGCTTGTCTAGTGGGAATCATCTGATTTGCCACAGACTGAACTTTTTAGTATATCTGCAGATAACTTTTTATGTAGACAGCCAGGGTAAAGAGGCAAAATCATGGAATAAATTCATTCTGAAATAACCCACCTGCATACGACAGGCCTGTAAACCTTCTTTCCTTTTCAATTATATTGTGTAATTGTGGTGATATCAGATGTGTCCACCAGCCCTACATGAAGGGGAGGTGAGAAGAAGTTGGCAACTGTCTGAGCTCATTAGAATGTGCATACGGAGAGAAGCACACTAGAACCCTGGCCATCCAGCTTGTGTCAAAATTCTAGTGCGTTGTCCTCACCGCTAAGGTTCAACCGATAAACACTGGGGTTTGCCCCTTGGATTTCTACCAACTTAAACTGTATGAATACATGTGGTGTCCTATTGGATCCCTCTTAATTGAAGCTCTTTGTTAAAATATTCCATCTACTAGGCGTGTTTTCTTAGTATACAATTGACCACTTCTTCTTTGGGTAGAGCTTCTTCCCATACAAACTTCTATTAGTATATCTGTAACAATTTATTGCACGTGCTTGTTAAAATATGTGTCCTTTCCCCACTCTCTAAACTTCTTGAAAACAGGGATGGTATCTGATGTCTTTCTAACCCAGGAACTTAGAGGTAGATGCTTAATAAGTCTTTGTTGGAAGGTGAAGAATTATGAGAAAGAAAATGGATCTTGGGCTGTACCAGCATTATATCTAGACAATTTCTGAAGCAATTTAGTGATAAAAACAAAGCTGGTGGTTGTGTGGGGGCAGAAGAAAGGTAGTCAGGTGACTGGGTAAATTAATACCTTCAAACATTTGTGTTAGAATTTTTAAATATGGTCTAAGTTGACAAAATATGCATGCGTATCCCAAAATGTTCTATTATCTGGTGAAACTGTGTACTTAACACAGGGTTACATTGAAAATGTGCCGGCACATTTTCTTCCTTGCTATTTTCTTAGTTCACTTGGGTTTATCATTTCTAGAGCTCCCTGCCCCCAACACTACTTTCCAAAAAGAAAAGAAAGAGGGAGGGAAGAAAAGAAGGAAGGGAGGGAGGGAGGGAGGAAAAGAAATCAGCTATGTTTAACCAATAAATTCCATGGAGTTGGAATGGAATTCTGGCAGACTGATTGGACAGCTCTAAAAGACATCTTTTGAATCCCTACCCTTAGAACATTGGCATGTTTACAATAGTATATTATTGTTCCTTACTAGTATTGTGTTGTATTTTCAGACAGAGATTCTCTAGAATATTTATAAAGACTGTTATGTATATGAATTGCAAAATTAACACATTAGAAGAATTTATTTGTAATGGCACTACTAGATATTGGAAACAATTGCTATGCACAGTGGAAGAAAAGTCTGAGAATTTGATTTTAGAAAACTGGAATCTTACACTGACATTTCCTTTAATCTTCTATATACATGTAGGCAAGGAACGAAATCATTTAGATACCCATTTTTTTCTTTTCCAGGCAATGGTGCGATAATCCTGAACTTAACACATGGGTTATGGTAAGAATCAAGTGAGTCAAACCTGTGAAGCTGTTACAAAAAAATTACATGCACAATACAACGAGAAGATGACATTTATTGTGTAGTGCATTTTAGTAACCGATGTGAGCATTCTGAATGCTTTTACTGTATGGTGACATTTTTGCTGTTTGGAGGGCAGGCGCTGGCCTGCAGAAGGAGTCTGTTTGAATCTCTTCAACAGTAAGAGATGCTAGATTTGAGTTTGCCACGTAGCAAATAATATTTGTTGTGTTTCAGTGCTGCACACATAGGCTCAAATCTCAAAGGACCATTCCCCTTGAAAAGATGGATATAAATGCTGCCTGGTCAGAAAGGGGAAGGATGTGGAGGGAAGGTGGGACAGCTAGGATTTGCGAGACCAATGTGTCTTCTCATTTGCATTGCATGCTTTTTATTTCCTCTCTTGCTCTTTCTTTTTGAAAATCTCTATATCCCCCTTACTGCTAGTGTTTTGTGAGATATTCAAAATGTGTATTTAATCCATCCAAGTTTGTAGTCTCCAGTGTCAAAGCTTCTGCTTAATGCTGAGTTAATGCTCGGTCGTGCCAAAGCTTGAAGCTTTCAACGCAGCCCTGAAACCAGCTGCGACACATCACTAACGCAGAGGCTTCAGCTCCAGAGACTGCTGCCTGCATGGAGTAAATGCATCATTTTTTAAAGCTTTGTCAGTGCAATCTAAGAGCTGTGTAGAGTGTAATTGGGGATCTTTGAAAAAAAAATTTATATTTGAAACCATTTTACAGGAATCATCAGGAGAGGCTTGCTTGAAACTTTGTCTTCTAAATATCTCACTGCCCCAGAAACAGGTCTATCACTTTGGGCAGCTCCTGCTTTTGATCAGGTTGTGTTTCTTTGCTTTCCTCAGCCGTCTTTCTCTTTTCAGTAAGCTGTGGTCAATACACTTGAGGAAGCAGACATTTTTCTCTGTCTGTAGTCTTAGAATTACTGATCTTGGCAGAAGAAGAACCTGGGATAGCCTAACCGTGGTTATTACTACTCCAGCTGTGGTCCATGGACCACGGGCATCAGTATCTCCTGGAGGCTTATTGGAAATGGAATTATATGCTGAATCGGAGTCTCTGGAGGTGTTCCCAGGAATCTGTGTTCTCCCAAGACCTCTGGGTGATTTTGTTTGATACTAAATTTGGTGAAACACAGCTCTAGGCTCCATGGACTCAGAAAATGTCTGATATGGCATCCTTAGGACATGGTCATACAGTCTCACTCAGAACTTTTGAAGGTTGAGAGACTCACTATATTAAAAACAACCTGTTCTATTAAGAAAAACTGTTATGAGTCCTTTTTAAAAATTATTGAGCATATGTCTGCTTCCATGGAATGTATGTATTTTATTCCTCTTACCTTAAATGCTTGGCATATGGTAGGCCATCAATATACTTGTATTATAAGGAATAAAATATTGATCTTAGTTTTGCCATCTAGATACACCTATCTAATCCAATAAATCCACCTAATTCTTGTTCCATGAGGCAGCCCATTACATACGTAAAAACTGCTAAGATGTCCAAGTCCTCTCTGCTTTAGGCTACTGATGGCTACTGATGGTTCTTACTGCCTCCTAAGAAGCCCCTGAGTCCAACTTGGGCATTCCCTGCTGTCTCTCCTCTGGATATGGGCACTTTCCATGCTCAGAACAATGAAAATCTCAGGACCTGACATATCATCTGAAAAACCAGATTTCCTTGTCTTATACAAGCACACATAATTTTTTAAGTAATTTGAAAATTTTAAATTTGGTAAAATTTAAATTATGGTAAAATTGAAATGATTAGTTCTGTCATTTTGAGCTTCTGCTCTTTTATCATTTCTTTATAGACAGTATTTTCCCTCTATTTTAGAGATCTAAAACAAAATTGGTGAAAATAATAAATGCTTGCTAAAGAAAAGTTTTAAACTAAAAAGGTATAAAAGAGAAAAGGAAATATCCATGACTGCACAATCCAGAAGAAATAACAGTTAGTATTTCTCCCAACAGATAGATGATTGATAGATACATAGATAGAATGTATCTATATCGTTATCTATACCTGTATCTATATCTATAATGGATATATATACATATAATAAGTTAAATTAGTTAGAACAAATGATGATACCAACATATATACATATTTATCAAGCATCCCTGATGCCTGGGTCTAAGCAAAGATTTGAGATATCCAGTAAACCTCATGAAATCTCTGGAACCTCCTGGAAAGCTGAAGGATCCAAGCATCATGTTAGTTAGGAATCCTTTAGTTAGAAGTGCCTGTCTCTTGGGTTGTTTCCCAACTTAATCCCCATTTGAATCATGTTAATGAGTTGTAGGGACTACAGGAGATGTAATTTTAAACAGAAAGTGCTGTTTCACCTGCAATTCTTTATACCATTATAACTCAAGCAGCACAAGTGGCAACACTGGGAATGGGACACCCTTCCCCACCGAACGAGAAAATACTCAACCTTGGACTTCATAGAGCTTATTGGTGTCAAAAGGTCCCGAGAAGGTGGCCAGAGAGCACTGGGACCAAGCAGTGCCTGGAGGGTTGACACTGGATACAGAGAGAGGAAGCACAGCTGGATGAACTGTGATGCCAGGAGAAGAATGTGAGCATCCCCATCATGCCAGAAGGGCAGTGGCTTCTGAAGAGCAGTTGGAATAGCAGGAGAGATTAGTTGGCCAGTGGGGCAGGCCAGAAGGTTTGGCGAACTCTTTGAATTCTGACTTTGAACTGAGCACTCCCACGCAATCCCCAGAAACTTGTGACAGTGAGATTTGATATAGGTTAGGTTCATGTGAACAGATGGGGCAAGAATTGGGTTAACTTAACATATATAATATAGATCTGGGGTTTTTTAATATAATTTCATAAAATCAGTATTATATTCTAAATAATTTTATAACCCATTTGTGAAATTAACTCTTTACCGTGAACATTTTCTTACACCCTTAAATATTCCCAAAATACAATTCTTAGTGGCTACAGAGTCTAAAGTACATGCACCATAATTATTATAATGGATTTCCAACTATGTGACTGTTAGGAAATGAATTGTTTCCCTTCTGATTCATATGTTGAAGTCCTAACCCCAGTATCCCAGAATGGAGCTGTATTTGGTGATAGGATCTTTAAAGAGGTAATAACTTACAATGAGATCATTAAAGTGGGCCCTAATGTAAAATGACTGGTATCCTTATAAGAATAAGAGAGGAAGACTCAGAAACACACAGAAGGAAGGCTGCCTGAAGACAAAGGGAGAAGAAGATCCACTGCAAGCCAAGGAGAGAATACTTAGAAGAAACCGCTGTGTGGACACCTTGATTTTAGATTTCCAGCCTTTAGAAATGTGAGAAAATAAATGTCTGTTGCTTAAGTCTGTGGTACTTAGCTATGGTAGTCCTAGCAAATGAATACAGTGACTATTAGTTCTCCCACAATATTTGCTTTAATAGATAATGCCTGTACATTCTGGCATATAAATGGTCATTTACTTTGCTGAATATTTTCTCAGAATCAATGCCTAGAAGTGGAATTCTTGGATCCCAAGATGATTTGTAGTTGGGAGTCTTCATTATACCAAGGAGGATACTGATTATTCTTTAAAACTTTCTTGTTCCACAGATGTAACACATTTCATTTTTTTTTATCTCCATGTTGAACCACACAACGCCACATACAGTCTCCTCAAGCCCGGAGTGAAAGCTCTCCCTTTTGATCAACAGCCACGTGTATACCCACACACTGCACTGTAGTTATTCCCTAGGTGGCAGGTTCACTCTCACTCAGACTACCTTTTATCCATCTTAATAATGTGTAGAGGATGGCTCCCAGAATCAGAAGATTCCTCTTGGGGAAATAAAGACTAGAGAACTGTCTCTAGAGAGCACTCTACATGCCAGCTGGAAAGGAAAATATTACACTTACAAGGGTCCTTCAGCTTGTTAACACCTTAGGATGTTTGTGTTATTGTTTGTTGGTTTGATTTTTCAAAGCAGTTAATCAAGTCATTGTTCACCAGGAAGGAACAAGATGTTTCTCTACTTTACCCCAGGATAGCAGCACTGCTATCTTTTAGACACTACACCAGTGGACGGACCCTCCAGAAACAATAGAGCCATGGGTAGTAGCTACACACCACAGAAGCCCCCTAGTGGTGGCAGTCCTATAGGAGAGTTACCTGGGGGCCTGCCAAGATCTTTGGAACTCTACATGATGGGCATAATCAACAGAAAGTACAAGGAATTTTTTGAGGATTCCCTCAGGAAACTGACCTATTTCATTTGGGAACACATGTGTGGAGTATTCCAAAGACTCTCAGGAGGAAAAAAAAATAGAGAGAGAGACAGACAGACACAGATTTTTATGAGATAGAGTTCCTCTAAGAACAGGTAGTGGTGAGCAAATAATATAAGGATTGTCGCCAGTTTAAACCCTGAGTAAAAGAGGCCTGGGAAAGCAGATAATGATCGTGAAACACTCTCTAAAACCAAAGAGAAAAATTACAGGGTCTACAATGCAGTTTTGTGGCATTTCCTATACCCAGAGCAGGAGCTCTGAGGATGACATGGGATGGGAATGGATTGTCCACAACCACCTGGACCTTAGGCTTTAATACTGTGGCCTAGTCTCCATGGAGGGCAGCTTAAGCAGGATAGTGAAAACAAGACCTCCTAGCCCTACACATTCACAAAGTAAGATATATGAACTCCTATCATTTAAGACCATCACCTATTTCAACTTTGCCTTCTTCCCCTTCACATACTTCCTCCTTTTGGGGAAGACATTGGAAATTTGGTGATTCAGCTGAAAGGCAGTTGAGCTGGGGATACATTTGGTTTGTATTCAGTGTGGTATAGTTTGAGGTTTGCATGTATGATTAAGTTCTTGCTAGCTATCCCAGATCAGTCATGCCTTCCTGGACCTACCACTGCTCACTGTGCTGACTCACAGGGAGCAGTGATGTGATGAAGGGCAAGGTCAGAGGCTGGCTCTCAGCATGAATGTGCCATGTGGTACCTGGCATCCAAAGGATCACAGAAATGGAGACAAATCGAAGTTGTATGTACAAAATTAAAAATACAGGGAGCCAGAGCTAGTCTTCAGAAAATTCTTCCAAACCTTACTTCTCAAGTATAAGGAAATTTGATAGAGTTTGATAATAATCTGAAAATTTTTCCCAAATTTACTAAAACAAATTGATAAAACTGAAAAGACATTAAAAAATATATCTATCAGCTGTAGAAATCAAATTTCAATCATGTTAGGAGAAAGACTGAATTTTCTATTATCTCAGAACGAATATTATAAAATCTTTGTTTTATAAATAGTGTGCTGTCACAAAATGTAGAAAAAAATATTATGGAGAGATCAACTGTGAATACATTCACACAATGGAATGCTACCCAATAATAAAGAAGACTAAACTATAGATATGCAACTGCTTGGGTGAATCACAAAGGCATTTTGCTAACTAGAAAAAGTCGGTCTGAAAAGTTTACAATAGAATCTGATTCCATTTGTATGACATTCTGGAAAAAGTAAAACTATGGAAGGGTAAAAAAAAAATCCGTATGTTCCAGGGGTTGGGGTTTGGGGCAGTATGTTTAACTACAAGGGAAAGTATGAGGAAATGATAGGGTGTGATTAGCTGTTCTGTATCTTCATTGTGTTAGTAGTTGCATGAATCTAAATCTGTTAAAATTCATAAACTGTACACTTAAAGTTCATTTTATACTATGTTAATTAAAAGTTTTAAAATATTTTAAATATTAGAATATTCAAAAATTAACATTCTTTGTATCTGTATATAGTAATATCTGTGGGATTTCCAAACTGCTAAAATTAAAATATGAAATCTTGATTTATTTTATATACTATGTAAATATTAATTTTTACCCACTTTTGTCCATAATATTGTGTTATTTTTTTTCTTTATTTTTGTTTATTTTGTATTATTTTTCTTAAAGAGACTGTTTAATTAGATACATAGGCCTCAAGCCCCTCCTCCCCCCAAATCTTAGCTCTGCTCCTGAAGTTCTGGAACAAACATCAGTTAGAGACACTGTGTAGTAGAAGACTAGTTATTAGTCCATATTTCTCTGTTTTTCAGGGACTTCACTTTAAAATCCTAGCATCAGTCAGTGGTTATATAGAAATGCAATGGTAGCTACTATGGGTACAGAAGGTGGATGTAGGGAACACACTTAAGCATTATGACCCTATGGACAGAGCCCCATAGGGAAAGGTGCAGTGAGAGCCATAGGCAAGAAGACAGTGTGTAGTGATGACAGGACAGCAGTGATACCTTAGGGGCACCACCGTACGGTGTCTATTTCAAGGAGAAACCTTTGCTTGGCATGCCACAGAAGATGCCTCTCAGGGACTTCAACCACAAAGCTTGGTCTGGGGGACATTCAAGGCTATGGTGACTAATATGGTGGAAAATTGCTATAATGGAACTAGAATGGAATAGGTTTCTATTTGCTAAGTTAGTTTCCATATTTGCTATATAAAGTGATTTTAACTGTGAGTGAAAATGAAGTACTTTAGCAAAGATCCTCTGGGAGAGTAAGATAACCCAGACATCAGAGAAGCATAGCTATGCCACTGCATTTTGTTTTAATGTTTAGCTTGGCCACTGGACTAAGGGTGATGTGTAAAGGACAGGGACCCCAAAGAAGGAATCCTGGAAGTCAGAGAGATTCTGAGGTCCCTGGGTTTGACCAGGAGGCTTTGGAATCTGGCGATTTCTCTTACATAGAAGTATGCTGCCCTGGATGGGGAATACGGGTCACCTTTATGAACAAGTAAAGGAGAGAGATGGCATGTGGACTCTGAGAGTAGCAACTACTGTACCATGCCCTAGAGTGGCTCAGAGCTGTGAACAGGACAATGACACCTTACAAAATACAGGAGCAGAAGAGCCCACTATGGAATTATACCTAAGGATCTCCAGGCTACTTTAGAAGTAGATAAATCTAGCCAGAGTCTGTGTCCCCACTCACAGAATGATGACATAATCCTATTGTGAAAGTGGCACCTAGGTGCCACCCCACTAAACAAAGAAGAGATGTGTATCTGTGATGAGGTACCGAGAGAGAGAGGAAAGTGTGGTGGTTAACATCTTTGTCTTTGAAAAAAGACTTCCTGGGTCTGAATCTTCACCCTCTGACTGATTACCTGTATCACTCTGCAAATGATTTAAATTTCTTTTAGCCTTGATTTCCTCTTCTGAAACAAGAACATAATAATATGAACTATCTCATTGATGTGCTGCAGAGATTAAATATAATAATGTATACAGAGTAATTCATACAACACCAAGCATATAGTAAGCACACAATGGTTATTATTTGCCACCTACAATGGAATATGTCTTACTCATACTGGTGTTACTACAATGTTCGGCTTAGGATAAGTGTTCAATAAATGTTTGTCAAACAGAAATTGTCTGAAATTTAGATATCTTGGGTTGAATGTCCAGTACTTCCACTGGGAGATTCTGGACAATGGCCCTTGAACATGCACTGGTATTGGCAATGAGAGATCTTAGAGGTCAGAGTCCATGAAGTTTACTGGATGGAGTGGTAGTGATGTGGTCAGTGAGAGCTGAGCACGAATATTGCAGAATGTCAGAGAAGGGGATCACCATGGCTACCCAGAAGAATTTCTAGGGCTCAGATATCTCCAGCCACTGAGTCATATATGATAGCTAGAGACAACCATTTCTGCAGGACAAAATAAAAAGGAGAAAGAGATATAGAGGTAGAGACAGAGAAAGAGACAGAGATAGAAATAGAGGTAGAGACAGAGATAGGAGCAGAGAAACAGAGAGCGAGAAAGAGGGACTTCTTTCTAGTTTTGGGGCCCATCAGATAACTTTGAGGTTCTAGCCTTCATTAGGTTTAGTGAACAATGATGTTATCACCCTTTGGATGAGTTGAGGTGAAACCCATTTTCACAAGTCTTTTTTATCAGTTTTTCTTTCTTGGGCATGATACCTAAGATGCCAACAGCCTGTGTCCAGTTTCCCAAGACATTGGCAAATAAGAGTTCAGGCAGATTTTTTTCAGTAATAATCTTTGCATCTATTTCATTGATGCTAAATTTTAAAAAAAAAGAAAAGAAACAAGAACCTCTGAGATCAAATAATGATTTTTCATTTTTATAGCCCATACTTCTTATTTTTATAGTATCAATATAGAAACTAGATGAAATAACTCCTGAGTAGCTTTCTCCAGGGGAATAAAATTTCCCTAACCATCTCAGGAATGTAATTAGCAGGAACAGTACTACTAATCAACAATTATACAGAATATTGATTCTGCTCTTCTCTTCTTTCATCTTGGCCAAGATATGTAACCAATGGTGTATAAATCACACTTACCTTGGTCGCTTTCTTTGACACAAACATCTACGGTCAAGATTCTCATTCTAGTCCTCTCAACACAGCTGCCCATGTTTTAATTGTGAACAGTTGAATAACAAAGCAGGAAATAACTGAAGACAAGAAGGTGTTGGCCACAGAGGCAAGACTGTCCCCAGGAAAATGTGAGGATTCCAGATTTAGCGCTCCTGTAAACCCATTGCGTCCTTTGATTGGTCCTTCAAACCGACCTAGGAGAGAAAGCAGCGCCCTCGTGTGTGACTGCAAATGGAAACTTTTGCAAATGCAAAGTGAAATTTGAAATGTATCCGAGATAACAGAAGCAGAGCCCCGAAGAAAGTTAGAAATAAGTTATTTTGTATAGCAGCCGTATAATGTCAGAATTACTAGGCAACTAGCGCATTCATTCAGTTACACTTTAGAACGATGGAGTCCCTGGCAATTAGGGGCTTGTGTTACACTTAACTGGGGACTTTGTCAAAGACTTCAATTCTTTTCATCACTACCATCATTAGTATGGTCATCATACTTCTTTCACAGAATTGGTGGAACTTCACCTGTTTGTGTGTTTGATTTCCACACTGGACCGTGAACCCTTCAATGGCAAACATCAATTCAAGCAACAAGCACAGTCATTTCAGAGTAAGTGGTTACTGTAGAAATAACATGGCCACATTTGGCTGAGAGTATTTTATGCACATTTTAAAATTTAGCAGAGATTTACTAATGATATAAACAAAAGTTAAAGTCAAAATTTTAATCTAACCATATTAAGTATACATTTTTACTAAGCAACATTGGAATTTGGGATAAGTAAGTAAGTGCTGAATTCTGAGTAGAAATGAAGAGGGATATTTTAGGAAACCCGATGCAACACACAAAGCCATGTAAGTTTGGGGATGTTGACTCCACCTGGCCGCAGGTGTGACAGCGAGTTAAGCATATTGATAGTTACAGTCATTGTATGAAGTTGTCTGAGACATCTAACTTTTAACTGACCTTGGAAAAATCAATAGGAACCAAGAAGGTTATTGAATGGAGAAAAGCTCTGGGAGCATAAGTCAGACTCCATAGGATTTTTTGGAGGAAAAATGAACACAGTGTAATTTCTGGTATTCAACTAGAGTGGGCACAGTTCCATTTGGAGCATTTGGGAAATAACTGAAGTTAACAGAGTTAGGAGCTGGAGTCCTCTTACAACAGTGCTACTTGCCTAAGGCCACAAAGGATTCTACGAGAATCTTGCTACTTTGTCCTTGGTGTCCATAATTCTTGCTCTAATTGGTGTCATCTGAAAATTTTGGAGGGGTTTAGTAGTTTCATCCTCTGTGTTAAAGACATCTGATTTTTCTTTCTTCATGTTCTTCTCACTTCCCTACATTCAGGTCACTTTGTTTGATTTCCTTAGGCAAATACATCCTTATATATCCTAACCTACTTATCCTACTTGTACTCCAAAAACAAACACAAGGCTAGTCCCTGTGAAGTCACATTTGTTTGATGAATTCTTTTTTTTTAAATATGAAATTTATTGTCAAATTGGTTTCCATACAACACCCAGTGCTCATCCCAACAGGTGCCCTCTTCAATATCCATCACCCACCCTCCCCTCCCTCCCACCCCCATCAACCCTCAGTTTCTTCTCAGTTTTTAAGAGTCTCTTATGTTTTGGCTCCCTCCCTCTCTAACCTCTTTTTTTTTTTTTTTTTTTTTTTTATGAATTCTTAAAATGTTCTCTTTACCAGGAATCCTCTCTTGATCCAATTTTTCCAGTCTGCTTTTCACATACTCATTCCAAATTCCATGAGCCATTCACACAACTAGCTCTTTCACAGACTTTGCAAATTTCTGTACACACACACACACACACACACACATTTCACCAAATTTTCCTTCTCTAAATTTTCCTCTAAGTTTCCTGGTTAACACCTCAGGTTGCCCTCAAATCTGGGAGTTCTACCAGATAGCTTGGGATGGAACATGTCCTTTCATTATAGCAGTCCAACTTCCTGGAAGGTCCGTCTCTGTTTACTGGTCCATTGCAGTGGGGTATCCCTACAAATGGAGAGACTTGTCAGAACCACAGGTATCCCAGCACTCCACAGTGCTTGACTTCATATATTGCCTCACAATAGAGTTCCAGATGCTGTGCCCGTACCTTATCCTTTAACACCATACTTCTCCAAGAGTGTTGGCATCCACTCGGATTGCTCATACCAAGCCAGTTTTCCCAGCAGTGTATCCTCTTGCTGCTCTCTACTCCTTAGGACCAAACTCACTCAATTTTCAACTGTTTCTCCCCATTAAAACATTTGTTTGAAATGGTAAATTTACATTTCATTAATATAGTCCTTAAAAATTAGCACTGTGATGTATTCCTTCTTGACTACCAGTTTCAGATCTATATTCCCTTTGTCCTATAAAGCCTATCCCCTTTCTTGTCTTTTCCTCAGTTTTCTTATAATGCGTGATCTACATTGCAAAATTTAGCTGTTACTCCCTGGGCTAGTCATTAGTGCAATGTTTTAAATGATCCTTGTTTTCCTTCTTCCAGGCTCATGGTAGGATTATACTTCCACATCCATTTGATGTTGGGCATATCCATTTGACTTTTGGGGGGGGGCAATGAAACTTTAATAGCCAACACACATTCATGTTCCTCCTTTCTTCTACTTTGGGAATTGTGAAAACACAGAAATGGAGCCTCCGTCAGGCTAATCCTTTGGTTGGATATTTTAAGAGTGGAGCCACACAGCTGACCCATAATGGACAAATAACATGAGAAAGAAATAATCTTTAATGTGTCTTATTTCTGAGAGTTTCGAGTGCTTTGTTGCCTTTGATAGCTAAGTCCAACCTGGTTGATAGATTCTCTAAAACGTTGGTGTCATAGGTTATATTGTCAATAGGATTGCAGAACTTAGGAGAAATGATTTCCTTCTATTTTTTTAATATATTTTATGTATTTGAAAGAGAGCTAGAGATATGTAGGCAATAATTCATTTTTTCAATATAAATTGATTGAATGCATATCCTGGTTTTATCTCTTGTGACAGTGATTTTTTTTCTTTACAAAAGAGAATTGGGTAATGAGAGTGCTTACTGAATATAGTCAAGGTCATTTGGCATAGAAAAACTGGCCAAAATGCCATTGTAAAGAGAAAGTGGGGAGTCCCCAGGATGTAGAAACTAATTTCAAAATATAAGTAACAAGTGACTAGTGGGAACCTCAGGGCACCAATCTGAGACAAAATCATCAAAATAACACTATATCCGTGTGTGTGTGTGTGTGTGTGTGTTTCTTAGTGTCATTCATTATTTGTCTTTGGGCTACCTAAGAAAGTACTTAGGAAAGCTGAGATAGGGAAAAAAAAAAGACATCATGACATCCCAGTGTGAGAAAATATTACATAACTATGATGATGCAGTTGGGTAACAATGCAAAATATATAATCCACAGGACTTGAGAAGAACACAATCATACTGGAGGGGAAGACCATATGGAACTTTATGGAATTGTTGAGACTGAAGATGAACCTTAACATCTTGTGTATACAGGAGACACAGAAAGGAGATGAAACATCCCACAAGCTGATCATCTAGTTGGTACATTAAGAGTGGGGTTACCCAGCTGACCCATGGTAAAGACCATGAACAAAATGTGTTATTAAGACATAGGGAGATCACAAAGCACCTAGTTTATTAGGTCATCATTCATTCATTCATTCATTCACCAAATATTGACTGAAAATTTTTTACATAATGACCATTGTGGTAATATAGTGGCAAACATGCTATCTAGAACTTCTCTATCTTAATTGAACTTTATAGTTTAGTTCAGAACAAATAATAAACAGATGAGTATTTAACTTAGAATTTTACTGAGTGCTGTGGAGAAGTACAGTGTGATTTAAGAGTATAGATCAAAATGGTCTAGCCTGTCTGGAATAGCAGGGAAAGAAAGACTCTTCAAGGAACAGCTTAGGAGGTATTAGTAAGAGTAGAACTAGAACACAGGGCACCAAGTTGAATGGGCATGAAATGAAGTTAGTCAGGAAGACAGGGCTCTATAAGAAGCTTTGTTCTTTATACCAAAGAAAGGGGTTCTTGAGGAAAACAAAGACATGGTCAAATTTACATTGCTTTGCTTCCCTTGTCAACATTCCTCGGCATAAATTTCTTTGATTGATCTTGGTTCATTTAGGGGATCATTCCATGGAACCATTTAAGTCCATATCTTGAGAAATAAGTTAAAATGACAGTCTCTGATTTCCTTAATATGCTTATCAATGTGGTCTGGGGTACCTGTGTGGTTCAGTCAGTTAAGCACCCACTCTTGATATTGGCTCAGGCCATGATCTCACAGTTGTGAGATTGAGCCCTGCATCATGCTCTGCACTAGGTGTGGAGCTTGCTTAATTTTTTCTCTCTCCCTCTCCCTCTGGCCTTACCCATCGTGCTTATGTGCTGGCTCTCTCTCTCTCTCTCAAAAAAAAATTGATGTGGTCTCAAAATCTCTAAATCATGGTGATATCTAAATTAAGTCTTTTATATATACTGGAATTTCAATTAGAGGGGGTGACTTTTTTGAAGATTAGTGGGTGGTAGCATATTTTTCTTCCTAAGATGATTTCATAAGCTATGTAGATGTGTGTATATGCATGTCTGATATAAATTATATATGTGCAGGAAAATATCAACACTACCTCTTCTGAAACTTTCATACTAAACAAAAGGAAATTATCAGTATTCACTCATTTGGAAATAAATCTATAGAGAATGTTTTTTGTGTTGTTTCCTTAATAATTGTTTTTAAAATGTTATTGGAACTACTTTTTTTCATTCAGGCTCCAGAACAACATATATCAACTTTCGTTTCTGGGGATCAGCCAATCCTACCTTCTCCTTAGAGTCTGTCACTTGAGGTAAATGGAGTGATATATGGCTGAGACCTGGGGGACAGTGGTTGAATGCCTAGCATCATTTCTTCACTTCACTGAAACTTCTGTAAGGGAGAGATTTGATGTTATCAAAATACTTCTGAAATGAAAGGACAACTGAAAAGTGTTTAAAAGTCATCTTGAGGCAAGACTGGTATGATGGAAGCTACGTCTCTCCACACCAATAGTTGTGATGTCCTCAAATGGCAGCAGAGGTGGACTCTGGCATAAGCTGTTGAGGAAAGTGATAGTAAGTGGAAAGATTGCACAATGGGATGGAAGGAAAAATGCTCTGAGGAGATGCTGAAGCAAAGACTCAAACAGTGTAACTCAGCCAGATGGTTGGGCAAACCCACTAGCAGATGGGCCAGCAGTGTACATAGGAATGAGGAATCATGTGGGACATCAGAAGCATGGTTTAAAGCCAACTTTTCCGTTGTGAAGCCTGAGAAAAAAAATGAATTTCTGGCTCTTGATTACCTATGGTAGATGGCATAAATGTAAGGAGGGAAATGTCCTAAGCTTGGTAGTCTATGTTGCAATTTCCCTGTGAACACATAGGAAAGTGTTGTGTGGTTTAAGAAGCTCTAAGATAAACTGTGGGATGCAGTTGTTCCCCATTTGGACCAGATACAGAAGAAAGCAGAGGTACACAAGATAGCCTGTGGATTCTGACTTATAGAATGTATGGTTTGCTGGCAAAACCAGATACAACAAGATAATTCAGTGTCATACATGACACAGATGGAAAGCTGTAGGGTTCATGAGAAGCACAGAAGGAGGGGATCAAGGTAGTGTTTCAAGAGAATATAGGCACTAAGTTGACCCTTGATATTTGAGAAGTCAACTAGATGAAGAGTGAGTAGTAGACAGATGAGGGAAAGAGGGCAAGCTTCAGGGAGTGTGTTCCAATCAGGAAGAAAAGGAAAAAGTCTGAATGTAAGAGAGTTTGTTGCAAGTCAGAGAAACATGGAGGTTTATCACTACGCTTGGTGCAATAGAGCTTAGTTAATGGTTTGGAGATACAAATTGTAATCTAGTTCTTAAAATGGTTTCCCCTTTGCTTGTTGAACTGCAAGCCACTTTGAGGTGGAACATAATCTCACTATCAGAATATGAGTCTCCACGCTCTGAATAGAACTCTTTCATGATTTTGTTCTTTTTTCTCTGTGTTGCTTCAAAGTTTAGCCTCTGTTACCAGAATTTTGGAAGAATAGAACCAACTCTTACCATCTGGGAACACACAGTCACACACACACACACACACACACACACACACACACACACACAGAGTAATCTATTTTTGTTCTTCACAGTTCATTCTATATCACTCCCTGATAATTTCTCTATATGAAGAATAAATTCAGCAATTAAAATTTTTTTTGGTCACAATTGAAATAATGTTTAGACTTTTTAAATATCCATTTTATATGTGGTTAAAACATATAAAACCACATATAAAGTATGGTTAAAAATGCACCCAAATACACTCACAGGGTCTTACAATTAGTCTTATGTATGAATATAGAATTATCTTAAGTAATATAACACGGTTGAGATATCCACACATTATCAAGGATAAATGAATGCTCATATATGAATATTTTGTAGTAGAAACCCATTGCCCTAACCATTTTGTTCATTTGGACAGTATTTTTCCCCTATTTGTGAATTCTGAAAGTGTTTTTTTTTTCCTTCTTGTTGGTGAGAAGGAGAAAGTGGGGCTCTGCCAAAGAGGGTCTTGGATAGAAATCACCTAAGAACTCTAAACTGAGTGCCAGTGTAGACTGGTGTCCATTTTGGTAGGTTTCCAAGTTCTGAATATTGGTATTTTAATCCAGATGGGGGAGACTCTGGACGTTGGTCAATAGGACTTGGAGTAACTCTGGCTGAGAACTGATCTACACACAGGTCACACAATGATCTGTTTGTTGTGGTGGAGAAGTTGGGGTCAGCTCATAGGGGAATCCTGTTGTGGAAGACCCAGGAGTGCAGTAGGTTTTACTTTTTAAGGACTAACGCATTAAAAATGAAAACAAGAAGAGGCCTTTAATCTTCACTTGGAGCCCTAGAGAACCACAACCAAAAAATGGAATTAGAATTCCATAATTTGAAGGTTTGTGACCAAACTCATAACCACAGCCAGCACTTTTCTCTTACTTATTCAGTCCAGAACTTTGAAGATCTGAAATCAGCTTTTTTATCCTGACAGGTTTTACAGGAAGCTACTCAAGTCTCCCAAATTACAGCATTAAATGAGATACATAAAAACAAAAACTAATTCATTGATGTTAACTCTTTTTGTAATTTATAGAAAGAAGAAAGAATTAATGCATAAGTGACCCTCAAATTTACACCTAAGTTGAAGAATGTTAAGCCGTTTTTGCCTTCCATGTTTTTCTACTTTAATTGAAGAATTAAAATGGATTGGGCAAGATTTCCACATACATATACTCCAGAAACTGCCCATAAAATAAAAAAGAGCTTTTCATCATTTGGGAAGGTATTTCCTTGATGGGTTTGTATTCATCAATAAACTATATCTTGCTTCAAAACATGAAGGCATGTAGGGCTGCTTCTAGCATCTCAGCAGGCTCCTAGAATGGATTCCATAGCAGCTGATAAGAAGCAGAGGAGTCAGGGAGAAAATACTGTAGTATGCCTAGAAGCTGCATGACCTCAAGTGAGTTACCTACCCTCACCTCTCTTTCTCTCTTTTGACTCAGTGCAAAATAGAAGTGAAAACAATATTCACTCTATTAGAGTTTTCTTATGACTAAATGAGACAGTGCTTGCCAAACATTTAAAACTCAGCCTGGCATTTAATAAGTGATCAATAATGTGTTGCTACTGTTGTTTATATCATTGTTGTTGATATTACACAGCAGCTTCTCCCAGTGAAGTTGATAACTTTCTACTTTTAGAATAACTGGAGAAGTATAACATCTCAACTAAACCTGAGACACTGCTTTGGCAAGAGTGGAAGAGAGATAAACGTCATGTCTAAAAGGGTTAGTTGAATACATGAATGAAAAAGTGCCTCCCACGATGTGGAAAGGGAGCAAAAGAATGTTTGCTTAGATTTGTAAAGATCAGCGTGAATACAGCTAATAGGGCCTCCCTCCAACAGAATGTTGTCTTTATGGAAAGAGAAAGTTTTGTATCATCGATCCTGCCTAAGATTCAGACCAGTAGCCCCACCTTAAAAAAATACAAACAACAAAACAAAGATTAAACCACATAGCCAAAGTGACAGGATGGTATTTGTAATTAGACCAAAAGTGAGTTTTTAAACAGAAAATTTATCCTAAAAGACCGCACTATTTCTGTTTTGTCCATCTTCCTGGGGATGGCCCCAGTTTTGAAGAGTCAATGCCAAAGTGAGACTGTCTGGTCCTGAGAATTGTCTGGGTTTCATTTTCTGATTAGAAATCACAACTGCTTCTTGGTGATGAAACTGTGTATCTCAAAGCCACCAGTGAATAGGGTTTGCGTTTGTGTTCATTTCTAAAAATAAAGAAAAAAAAACCTGAGCAAACCTTTCCCTGTGCATTAAGCCTTCTGACCTTTATTGAAATAACAAAACAGTTATTCAAAGGACACGAGGATGAATCAAAGGTAACTTTCTATTTGCCAACATTCAAGGGTGGGGGATAGCTTGCCTGCCTTTCTCAGAGGGCTGTTCTGACAGAATGTTTGTGAAGCACTCAGCCCTCTCAGGAGGGTGCTGAATTAGGATTTTTTAAAATTTAAATGTCTGGATATAAAAAAGTTTGATATGTTAACAGTGAAAAACTGAATTATCAGCCTTGAGACTGCCTTGAAGAAACAACTCCAAAAGTGTCGGCAGTGTGTAGGGAGACCTAGGTCAAGTGTAACAACTATAATGGTCTCTGGACTGACCTTCCTACATCAGCCACCCCCTCTTCAATCTATCTGATATTTATCTTTATCATTTCCTTATTTATAAACCATGAATGATTCACCATCACTACAAAATTAAGTATAAAAGTTTGTCCAACATTCAAGGGCCGTAAAATATGGATCCATCCTCGCCTTCTATGTGTGTGACCTTTTGTTTTTCTTCTCCATACCATTTATTTTCCAGAAAAAGTTGGCTTATTTCCATTTTTAAAATACGTCTTGCATTTTCTTGCCTTTGCACCTTTGGTAATATGGGCCCTACTTCCCTGGAGATCTTATGCTGCCTTGCACAAAATACTGAAAACATACATATAACACACACATGCACGCACGCACACAATCCAACTGAAACAACTGTGGGAAGGTGTCCAGGTAGAGAACGCACTGATTTAATTATTTGAGAGGTATTCTTTTCTTCTTAGTGCTAAGAGTTGTTGTGGAGGCTCTGCCAAGATTTGGAGGTAACTCCATTCTTACTGATTTAATACTCCCTTGGGAATATGTTAAATACATGATTTTGACATGAGACATTTTAACTTACATCATCTGATTTTCCATCCTTAGAATTATAATCAATAAATCACATAGTGAGTGAACACTGTATACATAAGACTGTTCACTGTCACAAACCTGGGAGGAAAGAATCCTCTTGAGGCTTGGGATTAAGTAGGAGATAAAGACTTCACTACGCTGTTTTCAGAGAAATGCCAGAGTTATCCACGTAAATATCCAGCCATCCATTATGTTATCAAGATAGCATAGGAGCAGAGAAGAAACCCTGATTCTTTGCTCCTAATCTCAACAAGAACAGATTTAAATTATGCTCTCAAACTTCCTCCTAACATGACCACTCTCTGATTCTAGAAACCCAAAAGTCATGTATTAGTGCCAACGCTAAGAAATATGATTCATTTATAAGATGACATATTATGATACCACATAATTATTACTCTTATTTTATTATTATTATTAAGTTTTCCTAAGAATTTATGGAAGAATTAAATAAGGCTTGGTGGAAGTAACAGATTCGTATCAACAAATCTCAATTCTAGTGATTTCTCTATTACTGTTTTATTTATAAGTTTGAGCAGTCTTTCACTGTATGTGTACAAGTCTTTCCATTTGTAAAATGGGGTAATAATAATCATACAAGGTTTTCATGAGGCTCACACGAGCTTGGATTAAACATGTAGATATAGGTATAGATAGAGATATATAACATACTATCATCGGTTAGTCACTTTCAGACTTTTTCACTGTTATTAGAAATCATATGTTGTAAACATCTATAAACATCTCTTCAGTAATTGAAAGATGAATTATGCTATAGACTTATAAAAAACAAATAAACATCTGTGTGTTTCTGTATGATAAAAATAAAAAAAAAGATTGACATATTTTTCTCTGTTCTTTTTGACTTGCATGAATATAGGACAACTTTCTACTTTTCAATGATGTAGGAAATTGTCCCTCAGATGCTCATACTAAGATGATGCTGGGCTATGCAAATTCAATCTCTTGGCAAATTTATGAAGTTATCACAATTGCTCAAATATGTAATGTCTCTGTTTCACAGAACAGACTGAAGAGTGGTCTGGAAATGTGTAATTTTAATGATAATAATACACATCTGCCAACCAATCTTTATAGATCAAGATTTTCCTAATGAGAATAAGGCACCAGGCCTAAAATAATAAGCCAGATTCATTTTTGCATTAAGACTCTTTGTAGAAAATTAAAGAATCTCCACTCAATCTAAATTACAAAGAAAAAGGCATTTTACAAAGATATGATATGAAGAGTCACATGGAACCCAAGAAGAAAACTTGGACTTACCATGAAGAACAATTGGAAAGAGGGATTCAAATTCCAGATAGATTTTCTCTCAATCTTTCCTCTGTATTTCCTTCTTTGCCACAGATTGAATGCTTTGTTTCTCTGATCTAATGAATGGAACCAAATCCACCAACAGCTCTCAAAGTGTAAAGTAGGACTCTATCTCTGTTCACAAACTTCTCAAAACTTTCTTGAATCAAAGCTCAAATATTTGTGTCAGGGAATGTTTAGCATGCATAACCAGCTCATCCAACAATCAGTTCACTGTTTCCAGAAAGCCGAGTTAGGTAAGCACATGGAAGCTCCTTGTGAAACTACATGGATGGATTGGGCAAAGGGATAATTCCCAGAGAGAAAGGGTAAAGACGTTTACCACAAAGTCCCAATGAGAAGCTTTCCCTGATTTCTTTGTCCAAACATAATTCTCTCTTCGATACCTCATAGTGTTTGTTTCTGTGATCTAGACATTTTAGTATTTGATTGCACATTGTTTTTTATTACATGGATACATGCCTTGTTTCCAAACCAAGCTACAAATGTTTTGGTATAGAATCACATCTTATTTCTGTTGCATGTTGCCAAGGCCTAGCATGGTGCTAGCATGGTGCTGTGCATGTAGTAGCCACTTTAAGAATAATTCTTGAAATTAAGTAGGTTGTTTTGCATGGGCAACTTTAAGCATGTGTTTAGTTCAATCAAAAATGGTTTTACTGAGTTTGTTTTTCTGCATCCATTTTTTGAATATACAGGTAGGTCAGTTTAGTAAGATCAGTAGAACCAATCATTCATGTTGAAGCAAGTTTTAAACTCCTTTCAACGGTATTTATTTTTTCAGTGACTCCTCCATATGTGTGTGACGGGTAAAAATGGAGGGCAGGAGCTTAAGACAGCTGCAGGAAAGAGATTGACAGAAGGAAGGAACAGATTGAAGTAGTTAGCCAAATGATATGACATTCCAAACCTCAAAGGATAAAGTACTAGTAAGGGCAAGGTAGATAGACTAACACTCATGATGAACTACCTATTCAAAATTTTAAAATACCTGCAACCCAGAAAGGTTTTTGAAAAAACTTGACTGAGATAGTCATTGATTTAAAATGGTCCACACCAAAATGTTCTAAATAAAATGTTAGTCTTTTATAAAATTGTATCTCGATCTATTCACATATTGATTAATATGGTGCCTAAAATATATGCACATTTTTTGTTAAATTACTTTAGAAGTGAATGCACAGCAACATTTTACTAAGACTTCTTCCAACAATCAGAGTACTTTGTTTTCCTCAAAATCATTTATAGGCATTTTCACTTACTACTTTTAGCAAACACATTTCTCTGAAGGAAAGAACTATAGATGCTATTATTTTTGCTATTAGTATTAGGATCAGTATTATTGCTGATTACAATCATTTTGGTGTCATCATTTCTAAAAAATCTTTGAATACTAAGTTGATACTAGCCTGCTTTATAAAATGCTATTTCCTATAAAACGTTCCATGTCTGTTTTTGTGAGTTACCATCCATTGCTATGTATTTGGTATTTAAAGAAAGATGTGCTTCTGATTTATTTACCTACCTCTAACATGCTAATTTTAAAATTTAATTTTCTCTCTGTTCCCCAGGAATACTTCTCGAGAAGCCTTTTTAATATGGCTAATACAGGGATGATGATAAATATATGCTTTCTGAAGGGTCAGCCTCTGTTTCAGGAACTGTTAAAATAGCTTTATTATAACAATACAATAAGTTGAGAAGGACTGGAGTCTTTTAAAAAGTTCTAGAAATGTTTCACCTTCCAACTATAGTCTTTACTTTTTATAATAAATCATGGCTAATTTCCTCTAATGTGATGGTTTTTGTTGGCAAACAGATAACTGGGAGTTGGGAACTCAGGTCTAACCTACTTAAATCAGAGGGAGCATTAGCGCAAATATTCTTAAGTAAGCATTCATTGTCTAATCAAACGAAACCGGCTTACTCAATGTTCGGTAGCATGTCTTTTCAAATCCTGGCTCAGGCTCTTGACTAATGTAGGCTGCTCACTCTGATCCCATTGGGGCTGCAGAAATCTCCTATTTCCTTTCATTTTCGGGTATGCAGCTGCATTTCTAAGCCATGACTATATTGCTAAATGAATCATTGATTTGGAAAATCTGAAGTGACCTTCAATTTGTTCTCCAGCTCTTCCTCAAGAGAAGAGAGGCAAAATCAGCAAAATATTGAAGAGGTCGTTTTTCTAAAGGTATTTTTGGCGGGTAGAAAGTTGGGAGACCACTCCGTATATGCATAAGTTTGTGTGTGCAAGGGAGATTATAGTCTATATTCAGAAGTGACATTCTCCATAATAATCTGTGTTTTGGGTCTATAGCTCAAAAGGCAAGGCTTTTTTCTTGTAGTACAGATGCAAACACTTTCCTAGCTTCTCAGCTGTGCCATTAACCTATATGCTACTCTGCCTAAAATTCGTCATTCGGGTGGCTTGCACCAGTTCTGGGTACTTACCTACTCAGCACAGTGCCGGTCTTTCAGAAGAGTCAATACTATGAAAAGTTACATGATGAGAAATTCTGCTTTCATTATTTTTCTTTAACTTCAACTTTGATTTTCAGGTATGGCTATAGGGTATGTTTTGTCAACAATTCTAGTCATACATGCGGCCCTGGGGAGCAGTACAGCACTCCTCCAGCACTGGCTTGCTCCTCTTCACGATGGGTGACCTAGTTAGACATATCAATATTCAATGAGACATATAGATCACCCTGATGGAACTGCTCAATGGAGCTCATGTAAGGTCAATAGAAGATGCAGGTATTATATCCACTGAGTCACTAATTGGTCTCAGGCCAGAACTGTCCCTTATCGATATAGTCCAGTTAACCTCACCCTTCTATCCCCTGAGTCTCTTTCCCCTTCAGTGCTGAGTGTTTCCAAAGAAGTATTAGAAAAGAAATTGATAAATAAACATCAACCCTTAGGTATGAATGACTGACAATCTCAACCCTTTTAAAACTGAAGGAGCCTGCAGTTTACCATGCTTGAAGGTTTCTATCACATTACTGGAGACATAATTCAAGTTTCCTTTGAGTTGACCTAAAACGAGAGAATAAGTTACTTAGATGACCTCTCAGGTCCTTTCTCACTCTAACAATACATGGATTTTTTATGAATTTCCTCAGAAGTGTACTTCATTTATTATTAACTCCATTTTAGAGCTAAGGAAGCAGCGGCTTAGAAAGGTCTGGTAGCAGAGCAGAAGGCAGCCTTCTAACTTGTGGGTTTAGTCACATTCCTGATCCAGAAGCTTCCCAGTTGTTTTTATCTTTTGTGAGGCTTGTACTAGGTTCTTTTCGTGAACCTCCAAAACCAAACCATGTTGACAGACTTTGTCCCTACCTCTGATACCTCCCAACCACCTTCTCATGATGAGTCATTTTTGCAGCTTTCATCCCGTTCTTAATGTTCAGGTGGGTGAACGTGATAACTGCAAACGGCAAATAATCAATATCTGGGGTTAGAAAAAGCTCTGTAAGCCAATCTGCAAGCCTGAGCAAAGCTTCTTGTGTCCTTAACTGTAACCTTGGCACATGAAAAGCGACTTCCATTCCATTTTACCAACGTTTCGGTCAAAGATCAATTGCCATTGTAATTATATCATATATCACAGGACGAAGAATCAGTGAAAGGGCAGGCCCTCTAAACTAATACATATCATTAGCATTTAAAGAACACGAAAAACAAATTGAACATTAGTCCTCATGTAACTCTTTTTTCTAGAGCAAATAATTTTCCAAATTAAAATGAATAAATTAATGAAATTGCCACATGCCTGAGAATAAACCACGTTGGTAATGTTGTCAAGCCCTCAGCAAAGTTGAGCTCATTGTACTCCTCTGTCTGATCATTATAACATCTAATCAAGGGGAGCTTAAATACTTCAGTGAGCTCTCAAAATAAATTTGATCTGAGCAGCTCAGGTCTCATGGATTCCTAGGGTTACTGACTAGGTGAAACATGTTTTTGTTTTAATCCCTGTCTCAGCTCAAAGAGGATTAATGCCCATAATTCTCCTATCCCCATTTAATTGAGAAATGAAGTTTGAAGAGGCACCTCCTGGAACACTACACTTTGAAGTATGACCTATCTACTGTCTACACAATAAATCTCTCTGCTCACACACATTTACACATACCCTTCCTGCCCAAAGAAAGAGAGAAGGAAGGCATTGTGTGTGGACTTCTGTCTGTATTTGTATGTCTCTGTTACAAAACATAAAACATTGCTATTTTCTCTTTTCAATCTTAGGAAATAGGAAGGTATTCTCTGAGAGGCTCAAACTGTCTGAAACAACTGTGACCTTACCTTTCTCTGGCACTCTAATATCCCCATTGGTACAATGGGGATTTTATTAAAAGCAACACAATTCTTGCATTCGTTTTGTATGATTGAGATTTTTACTTTTTCTTTTTCCATACCAGTAGAGGTAAAAAGTCTGGAAGAAAAGAGAGACAAGATACCATACTCTGGAACTACCTTTCCAGCAGCTAGACAGGCATTTGTAGAAAAGGACCAAAATTCTGAATATAGATCTACATTTGAGTCCTCAGATAAACCCAATGCTAAGATCTAATACAGAAGGGCACAGAGAAGCACGGGAAGATTTAATGCCAGGCTCACTTTCCCATGCTAGTTGATGTGGGGATTTAGTGAGGAGGTTAGCATAGGTGTATGCACACAGTAAAGCTTCGGCAAGTTCTGGCTACAAAGAATATTCACATCTTGCACCCAAGCCCTAAGGCTTCAGGATCACTACATCTGACACTCAGTGTCTTTTCCAACCGAATCTCACTTCAACTGTAACCTCTTGGTCACACAGACCAGCCCTGATCCAGCGTGGGAGGTCATTACCTAAGGATGGGAATACTATGAAACAGGGACCACTGGAGGCCATCTTGGAGGTTGGCCACCCCCACAACAACCTAAGGGCTGCTGAACCTTTATCAAACTGTTCTCTCTGATATTTTACCCTTCAAAGACCAGGCTTGTGTGCGATTTTTGTGAGAGGGATTTTAGCAAATGATGATATATCCAGAAATAACAATATTTAAAAACTTAGTATCTGTTATGAATGTATGGGTTTTTAATCTAATCTCTCGCTTGAGCTTCAAAATAAACTTTTACAATAGGCAAGAGAGGGTATATTACTGCAATTATTTCATAGATAAGGGAACTGAAGATCAGAAAGATTTAATGATTGACCCAAGATCTCAACTAGATATCTTCCTAGCATTCCCACGGCATTTCTTCTGCTAGGCTGAACTGCCTTGTATATTTGTTAAATGCTTACCTCCTTAGATGCTGGCCAGAGGGTTTGCAGCAAATCACACAAGTGTATAATTTTTGTCTTCATAAGTATTTTCTCTACTTTCTAAAAAATCACTAGATTTTATCAACTGATATCTGCTCTGTTGTTTTCTCCCAATTTGCCTCCCACACACACATACACACATAATTATAGATACACAAGCACACACACTCCTCTTTCTGGTCTCTTTTATTAATAGCAAACTAAATTTCTTTCAGAAAAGACTAGTGGTCATTGTGCCACAGAGAAATCTCCTTCCATGCAAGTTAATATATATAGAAACTTCGTAGCTTTTCTCCCTTTATCCTAAAATAAATTATGAAAGGTTGTATGTTCAGGCTTCAGGCAGAATGTTTCCTGTTTGGGGAGATTTTTTTCAACTTTCTATTTGAATTGGTAGCCATTTGTATGAGAAGAAAATGAATACTAATGGAAAAGCCCAGAGTGGATTTGGAAAATCATTACAACTGTTCTGCCATAGGTTTGGGCCTTTGACAAAACACCTATTCAAGTATGGAAAATCCACTATTTCTCTTCTGCATTTCTTTTTCTGAATAGAGCTGGATTGAATAACCACGACTGATAAAGGATTCAAAGCAATTGCCTTACTAAGTAATAGTGAGCCCATGTTCTAACCAATGGGACAGACACTGGCCTTCATTACATCTGACTAGGCTGCCAGATTTGCAGTGAAGGGACTGGGAAAGAAGGGTAAAAAAAGTAAGATCCCCGATAAGTTTCACTTTCCCTAAAACGTCCTTCACCTAAGCACCAATTAAGATGCCCCTCTCCTAAATTCTGCATATCTGCAGATTTATTTGTACCTCTAGACATTTTTTCCAGGTATTTCCCTTGTGCTTACAATACACGCCTGCCTTCTTTCTGCATATTCAAACACGATTGACCCTCCTTGAAACCTCCTCAACTAGTAATAATCATTTACATCCCTGCTAGTGCTTATGATTTTCAAAGTGCTTTAACATAAGCTAACTCAGTGATCCTCACACAACCTTGGAAGTTTAGCCCAGCAAGTATTGTCTTATTGTTTTCATGGATGAGAAAAAGGAGATTGGAGTGGTTCCATTAGTAAACAAGGTCATAGAGCTAAAAAGGAAGCAGCACTGGAGTTGATCTCCCCCACTGCTTTTCATCCTGCCTCTACCACCTGCATGAGATTTCCCTTTTCTGAGTGCTTGGAGCTCTTAGTCAGTCACATTCCAATGTGGCCTTTAGGTACAAACTGCCTAGTTGCCTGCTATGTGGATGGAAATCACTGATAACCTAGAAATAGACTGCTCCTCCACATTTTTCATGCAGCCTTCTTCCCACTTACCCACAAATGGCAAGAACAATGGTACTATGAGAGAATGAGTTAGACATCGTGGGCACTTTCTCACTTCTGCTCCAGCAATCCTTGAAGTAGATAACAGTCAACTAGAGATCTAGTGTTATATACTTCATTCATTCATTCATTCATTCACTCACTCACTCACTCATTCAGCATGGTCCATGCCTACTATGTGATGTTCTCTGTCTTAGGCCCTGGAAATACAAGTTAAATGTGGCATAATCTTGATCTCCAGGAGCTTAAAATTGAGGTTGGAAAATTCCATTCTTTTTTTGAAATGAAAACAAGTGTTAGCACCAATGTGCAAGACAAAAATAAATTGTGCATGTTTTCAACCACATTGCATCAAGAATAAGCACATGACTGAGGCAAATATAGTATTTGTTCCTCCTATAGCACACTCCAAAATTGAATATGCAAGTTTAATGGCTACATTACATTTACCTTGAACTGAGTGTATCTGTCCGGATTTACATTTGCAGTTTGGGTATTATGAATGTTAAACTTTTCTTTTTTCCTTTTCTCCCTTAGACTCTAACCTGAATGGAAAAGACAATATGAGGGTGATCAAATACTCCAGGCAGTCTGTCTTGGGTAAAGATTATAGAAAACCATGGATTCTACTTACATCTAAAGTGTTTCACAGATGACATGGAATAAATTTGAAAGGCTTGGCTCTTTGCCTAATTCTTTGAGAAATCCAGAAGTTAGACTTGGAAATTATACATCAGCTTTTTGCTCAACCAACCATGGCACAGATGAAAAAGCACCCTCCATGAGTGTATTCAATAGTCACTCAACACCCTTTGACCTGCATATTGCCTTTTAAAATTTATTAACTTATGGTCACAATTCCTGCTCAGATTCTTAGAGATTCACACCTTCACTTACTGGATTTGAACTCAGTACAGTCTCTGAATGGTTTTTCTTTAGATTAAGAGTCATTGAGGAGTCACTATGCATAAAGCACTTTAGGGAGTTTGGTGATGAGCCTCCAAAAGGGAAGAAAACAATAGCAATCATGCAAAGCTCAATGGAGATGGTCTTCAAAGGAAATAACATGAATGGGGATGGGGCAACAAACAAGGGGTGAGAAAACAATTAACACTTGTTGGGAGCTTCATCTCAGAAGAGGCTACAGATGAATTAAACTCCCCAAAAAATGAATAGGGTTTGCACAACAGAAATTGGACTGGGCAGATATAATAGGCTAATAGACCAGCCTGAACAGATAAGAATCTTGACCATGATTTTCCACAATTATGCATTGTATGGAACAATATTGTTATTGATTCTCTGTTCCATACATTTAGCATATTTATCAGATCCTTTGTTTGGTTCTTAAAATATTTTGCCATACAAGAGCCTTCTACACAATTTGATACTCATTTATAAATAGTTGATATCCTTCACAAATTATGCTCTATACTCAAATTCCAGAGTTAAAATTGAGGCCCACTTCTTTACCATGGCATAATACCATGTTGCTTTATTGGCAAATTCTTATATTCCCTGAAAAGCTCATCATCTCATGGTGACATTTCAAAATTGCCTCCATAACATTAGGATGATTCCAGAAAGCTTGAAAACACAGAGCAGTTATTCCCATGATATATGATCTTCCTGGACCTCTACCTCATAAACTCCTAACTTCCTTTCAAATCATATAGAAAGGCCGATTTTTCCTTCTTTGTACACAGCATTCATTTTCTCTCTCTCTCTCTCTCTCTCTCTCTCTCTCTCTGGGCTATTATTTATTATTTAACTTGGTTACTGTATTATTTAAAGAAAAAAGTAGTTTGCAATATTGCCTGTATGGGAGATACTATACAGGGTAAAGCGATATTGATTGCATTGTAGCTATTAACTACTGTTCTGAAAACAAGGAAGGAGTGCGAGACAGTGAATCAGGGCAAGAATTATCTTCACCCTCCTAAAGCTAAAAAGGAAAAAAAATAGCAAACCACATTCCAAATAATTCAAGAACTTTAGAGGGCATATAAAGGATGACCAAGATTTTGTAACTTAGCTCCTACCCACATTTTTAATGTTAACTACTAAGTCTTTCATCCAAATATACTATCTGGTACAACTGTTTTTCCTAGAACTCCTCAAATATCGTATTCCGGTTCTTGTGGATATTTTCCTTCCTAAAAAGTTCAGATTCAATAAAATATGAATTTACAAATATTTCCATTCCTTCATTAATATATCTGGGTCTCTCTGTTCTTGTTGTAAACATAGAGACTGGAGGATTAATTTTACTAGTAAGAGTTAACCAAGCAAATAGAGATTTTACAGGTTTCGCAAAGGGAAATATTCTTAAGCGAATCTGTAAGAAATCTTGAGAAGCAAAGAACTCAGTGGACAAAATGCAGTCAGTAAAGCAAGAAATGGAAGAGCACATTTTTTATCAAACTGAGAGAGAAAAGAAGCAGATGTCAAAAGCTCAGTATGAAGTCAAAACATAGGGACAGTGGAATCCTGAGTAGAGAACAGAGGTCAAGAGATTAAGTGGAAGGTTATTTCTGGAAAAAAAATCAAGAAGAGGTGTAATTTATCACTGACATTTAATTGGCCTCCATGGTGAGATTCATGGAAGTACCACCAGTATTTAAAAGGCTATAGACAGGGCAGACAGGATTAATCAATCAGATTTCCAACTGGACTCATCCCTCTGTTAGATGTTGTGGCAATAGAAAAGATATCCTTTTTAAAAGGAAGTTAGAAGACCAATATAGCACATAAATCAATTAGAAAATATTGTTTCACTTCAGAATATTGGTTTCTACAGTCCCTCCAAAATGTCTTGCTCATAGTGATTGATCAGAAAATACTTGTTAAATCAACATGAAAGGTGTTTGTGTTTTGCAGATTCTATGTACTATAAAATTGGAGAAGAGGAGAGGACAAATTTAATGGGAGATAAATAATTAGGAAGGTCTAAAATGAGGTGGAGTTTGAACTACGTTTTTGATGGTAGAAGACAGAGACAATATGAAGGAAGACCATATTTGAGAAAAATGAAAAGGGATATGTAAAATAATTTCTCCACTAATTAAATCACTGCTCACGTATTGAACCAAAATTCCAGGGAAAACCCCCCAATTGTCTAATCTAAATCATTTTCTTCCAGAAAAGTACCTGACTTCTCTTTCTGTAAGTAATTCCACATTGACATATGCTTCTGGTGTTCATTAATAAATATCACATAAATGTTCTTTCTTACTTTTCCATATGCATATATCCATATGTAAGGACAAAGCCTTAACCTCTTGAAGCCGTGTTAGAGCTCAAGGATGACCTTAGACAAATTGTTCTTTGGACTTCAGCCTCTTTACCCTGTGAAAGAAGAGGATTGTAGTCCTAAATTCTATGGTTTCTAAATCTGAGGCAAAACCTAGCCCCATTGCACCAGTTTCTATGTAAATGACATCAATCTAAAGATATGCACACATTGTGGTAAAAATGAATATATTGATTTCTGTACAAATTAAGGTTTTGCTAATTTGCACTGATACGATTGAAACCATAAACTCAATGATAACAACAAAGTAGCTAATTACGTTGATGATCATTTAATTTTACTTTTGATAATGCATATGTTTTTATTTAGACTAATACAATGTAAATTATATAACCAGCTAGTTTTAAATACCCTCTCATTTGAAGCGTCTGCTCAATGAAGGAGAACAGCTGAAATGTGAACTCCTCATGGTGTGGCTGGTTGTGGGAATGAGCAGAGGCTTGGAGTTGTCTGTGGCCTGATCATTGCACAATCAACTTGTGAAATAAGGGACTGGTGTTTGTTTATACCTGCCTCCACAGAAACACAGGAATGGGGCATTCTGTCAAAGAGAAAAAAACCAAATACATGAAGCCTATTGCATTCATTCATTTATATACTCATTCAGTCATATATCCATCCTTCTATTCATTCCTGAGATCCTTGTAATACAAAATTGAAAAAAATCAATAACTTGTCATCCTAAGTCTCACGTTCCAGGCACACAATTAAGTATGTATATGAAAAGACAGGGGGACATCACTTTAATAGTATTAGGATCAAACAATATGCCAAGTGCTTTGCATATAGCACTACATTAACTTAAACATGCTGAGGAAACACAGGCAAACCAGGGAGCTGGATGTGACTTTCGAGATACATCTTAATGATAAAGAATGGAATGCAGAACACTAGAACAAGAGCAAAGGTATAGGATTTGAATGTTGTTCCTGTTGTAATGGGGTATTGGCGGGGGCGGGGTGCGGGACACAAGAAAGTTCTATGTATCTAGAAAATAAAGCTTATTTGGCACTATGTTGGAGCAAGAAATGAGGAAGCAAGCTGGATAAAGTCACCTAAAGGTTGTGAAATTCATCTTAAAAGAGAAACTTCTGCTATAAGCAAAAGAAAATTAATTAAAACCAAAATGACATATAAGTTCCATATTTTATAAAGAAAATATGATGTTATTGATAATGAGAAATTAGAGAGGGAGGAGACTGGGGGAGGGAAGTGGAAATATCCCATAACATGAAGGTCTGTGAACCAAGATAGTGAGAACGTAATTGTGCAGGAGGGGTGAAATAAGAGATATTGCAGAGAAAAAAAAGAACTGTATTCTCCAACTATTTGTGCTAGAAGCTACTATTGTTCTCTAACAATCAGACATATAAAATGAAACTATCAACTTTATTTCACAAAGTTGATTTGAGCATTTTGGTTAGATGTTTGGCCACACTGGTTTTCTAATAAGTTGTCTTAGTACTTACCTTACCCTGTCCAGTGCAGACAGATAATTAATTACAGATCACCTCAGCAGAAGCCTGCCTCAGGAAGTTGGCATCATGGTGAAATACAGACCAGAAAGCACCGTTTCCATGGACAGAGGAACAAAAGGGCAATCCGGAAGGGTTGAGCCAAACACTCCCAGATTTTTCTCCTATATTCTCAACTCAGACAATGCTTCCACCTCCCATGGAGAAGAGTAAGTGATGGCTGTGGAGCGTAATCACTAGTGTGTAAATCACCTGTGAATCTTGTTAAAATGCAGATATTGATGAAGTAGAGCTTGGCGAAGGTCTTAGATTTGCATTTCTAATAAGCACCAGGAAATTTTTATGCTGCTGGTCTATGGAGTTGTTAAGGGATAGGGAGTCCAAGATGGTTACCATGGCAAAGCTTTCCAAAATGAAAGCAGGGTTTGTGAGTCTAACTACAACATCTTAGTTGAACAGGGTGCTTTGATTTCCTGCAAAGTTCAGGACCAAAGAGCTATTTTTTGCACATTATAACTGGCTAGGCTCACAATAACCAGTAATTGCTGAAATTTTGATAAATGTGCCCCAATATAACTGTAAGAGGATAATTCAATTAAACACTCATAAAACATCCAGACTTAGAAATGTTGATTCCAACTCTTTCATGCTTTTCATATATTCTCCCTTCTGGCTCTAGAGGGTTTAAATATTTTTAAATTAGCTCATTCTGCCCCCAGAGGTCTTCATTTCTTCATTTGTTTTATTTGATCACATTAACTTATGAGCGGCCTGATATAATTGTGGGATATGTTTGGGGACAGAAACGCAATAATGAAATTAGCATTTCCTTCCCCAAAAGTTGGGCTTCATTGTGGACTCTGCTTATCTGTCATCCTTACTTTCTTCATCCCAGTGCTTTCCACATAATAAACCCTTAATAAGTATTTCTTGACTGATGCATGCATTTGGAATTTTTCATTACTTCCATGAGTATGAAATATTAGGTTTCCCAAATCTATCTCTTCTTTCTCCCATTAGAAGTTTATTCAGTTCCTTCTTCTTCAAAGTGCTAGTAAGCATGTCAAGTTTATCCTTTCAGCTTGGAGGTGATAATTCTCTATTCTGGGGGAAATGGATGCAATGCCCCAACATTTGGGCACTTAATTAAAGCACAAGGAATGCTTAATTAATGTAACAAATGCAATTAAAAATGTCTCTAATGGAGAAACTGCTGCTCAATTTTTAGAGCAACAGAGAGGTGATGGCCAGGTGGGTTAATTAATCAGTGTGAATTCTTATTTGATTAACACTTTGAGGTTCTCTGATACAATGAGACTATACAAATGTCATACAATGCTGTTATTATGTCTAGCTAGAATACCATTTTGATCTTACTTCCTTAGACCCCTCCATTTAGCAAAATTTTCCCTTTCTAAGTTGACCTTTACTCTCTCCACGTATAATTCTCTCATTTGTATCTCCCAATCATAACTTAAGTTATCCCACAATAGAAGAAAGTAAATGTCAACTTTCAAAAACTTAAAAGAGATTTGTTTACACATTAAGCAATGCACTATTTCATTTCTTTTGAGAGAGAAAAATCTTTTGCTGTCACTGTTGTTAAACTCTCTGAGTACCAACAAGGTTCTGCGAGCAGAAAAGACTCATTCTCCATACCATGACAACTGAGTTTCAAACTTCCATCAGCCAACGATTTTTGAGCACATACCATATACCTTTTATGAAAGAAGGTTTGGTTACTTTTAAGGACTTTATTAATATACTTTGCAAAAATGTGTAAGCCTTTTTACCATATCATACTATACCACACCATACCATACCACACCATACCATATCTCTTATTGGGTCAAATTTCTGGCTGGAAAAAGAATAAATCAGCATCTGATATTTAAATGATTAAAAGAGTTAACTCTGGTCCCAAAGGCACAATCAGTGACCTCCTGTCTTTTGTGTGCGTGCACACTAGTAATATTCCAGTGAACTGGGTGATGGGAAAAAATAAAGGTTTGCGGCCGCCATTGCTCTTTGTCAAGACTTTACACAAAAGTACTGACTGTGCTATAATAGGGAATCAGCTTGCCAAAACATTACAAGAGGCTGAAGCTTCTAACTCACTGAAATTCTACTTAAGTTATTATATGCTTGGATGGCTGCAAGAACAACAGATAGCTATGTAATTAATGCAAACCATGTCAGCCTCCCTCACTTCCTTCTTGTCTCCATGCAGACCAGTAATGAGGTGCCTCCTGACACACAATCACAACGCACTGACAAACCATCTTGGTGTGTGAAAAAGACACAGAAAAATCCAAGAACCATGACAATACTTGCAAGCACAGTTCCTCTTCACCAGAGATTTCACATCATAGCTGTCCCTGAGGCAGAGACTCCTGGCTGGAGAAGTCATTATCTGTCAGACTACAGACCAACTTCCAGGTCTGAAGGGCTCTTAAGTTATCATATAGAAAGTAAAAGTTGTTATCTACAGGAATGATTTTCTTCTTTCTTCTTATGTTAGTATTCCTGAGTAAATATTGAAAACAAATGATTCTCTGAAACAATTACATGTTATACTGCTATTTTTACCACTGTATGATGAACATCTGCCTACCAAGAAATTAGATTGTTTCTTTGGGATGGCCTCATCCAATAGATTAAAAAAGATAATGATGTTAAATTTTATTATTAATAAAAAAGGTCTAATTTCACCTGATATACCATGACATGCAATACTCACCAGTGTGCTTTATTGATCTGTCCATCAGCATCACTATTGACTGACATGCTTATTGTACTCTTCCCTTACAGAACTATGCAAGTTGCTACAGGTAATATTCAAAAGCATAAAGCAGTCTTTAACCTTGTGCTTTATTTTAATACTATTAGTGAAATGAAATTTATATGTAAAAAAGAGGCAGAATTATTGAACACAATAAAATCTAATTCCAAATGGAAAATATAGGTAAGATACACGATCAATGACTGAGAAGAGAAGTACCATTGAAAAGGGTAAAACCAAGTACAGTTTCTCTAAGAATAGTAGACTCCAGAATAAGGGAATTCTAGACGAGAGGATATGTGGGAGAAGCAAGAAGACTTAATATTTATCAAAATCATAGTCACTAAGAATGTCTTCACAGGTGGTAATATGATAGGCAATAATGCTCTGCACTGGGAATAAAATCAGTTATTAAAGGAGGAGAAAGAGTGGCTCATTCAGTTAAGAGTCCAACTCTTGATTTCAGCTCAGGTCATGATCTCCCCATTTGAGCCCTGCATCAGGCCCTGGGCTGACAGCATGGAGCTTGCTTGGGATTCTCTGTTTCCCTCTCTCTCTCTGCCTCCCTGCCCCTCCACCCCCACCCCACCGCTTGCACATGCTCTCTCTCTCTCTCAAAAAAAACATTAAAAAAATAAAATAAAGGAGGAAAGACATAACAAATGAAAGTTATAGAGACCTTGAACCTTATGCTCTAGATTTTTAGAGAACACTAACATGTGAAACAATAGTGAATGATTAAAACGAAAGATAGCAAGGCTAATTGCTAAGCCACATGGTATAAATTCTAGCCTTTATAAGAATTCACACTAAAGAAATATCAGTGGAAAGGGAATATCCTATAGGATAACCTGAAGGTGCTAGGTCTTCACTTGCATTTTGACTGTTAGATAATGTTTGAATTTCTGGAGAGAAAGGAATAAATACCAAATAGAAGTAAATCATAGCATAAGCCATGAAGTCAGTATTAGATACTGACTAATGGGACAGTATTAGATACTGACTAATGGGACAGTAAAGAACTTAGTTCAGGGGCACCTAGGTGGCTCAGTTGGTTGAGCGTCTGACTTCGGCTCAGGTCATGATCTCACGGTTCGTGGGTTCGAGCCCCACATCTGGCTCTGTGCAGGCACGCTCGGTGTCTGGAGCCTGCTTCTGATTCTGTGTCTTTCTCTCTCTCTGCCCTCCCCTGCTTACGCTCTGTCTCTCTCGAAAATAAAATAAAATAAAATAAAATAAAATAAAATAAAATAAAACATTAAAAAAAAAAGAACTTAGTTCAATTAAAGAAATGATACAATAGGGAAGAATGATCCACTGAAGTTTATAAAATAACTGAGGAATAGTGTTTTTTTAAATAGATTAATCAAAGTCAGTGGTTCCATGCCTTGTTTTTTTAGACTCCAGAGAGACTCTGGAAATAAAAGGTTCATGTGGCTCCAGGTACACTCTAAAACATGTATCTGTTAAATAATGGATACAGTTTCAACATATATGTATTATTTTTAATGTTTATTTATATTTGAGAGAGAGAGACAGAAACAGAGACAGAGATAGAGCACAAGCAGGGGAGGAGCAGAGGTAGAGGGAGACAGAATCTGAAGCAGGCTCCAGGCTCTGAGCTGTCAGCACAGAGCCTGACATAGAGCTCAAATTCACGAGCTGTGAGATCATTACCTGAGCCAAAGTTGGATGCTTAACCAACTGAGCCACCCAGGTGCCCTATATGTCTTTTAAATATGTATAAATGTGAATAATACAATGAAACTGAATTTAATAAAAGACATCTCTTACATCTTATGCCATTCTGTACCTTCTCAACTAGCTAGATGTGGTTATTGTCTCATACTGGGAGACACGCTACTTATTTAAAACTTGTGTCAACTCACACTGCCGTTTGTTTTTCAGATACAAAATGCATATAAAATACCTACCAAATGGTTAACATATTTTCATATATTTATTGTGTACTAATCTATTGTTTACTACTGAGTGATACTAACCTAAATATGACCCTGAAATTTGTTATATTTGTTTTTTTTTCTTCTAAAGCCTTAATGATTAATTCAGGATCCATTTCCAATGTGAGTTGTAAAATATGCACATTTCCTAATCACATGAGGGCCTCCTTACTCTATTTCCCCCTACAGAATTAGACTATCTTTTCTTTGTCAAGTGGCATTCATGGTACATGTTTGAGGACCGGAAAATAAAGATAAGCTTAGGATTTAGCTGAGAATGGCACATTTTGAAGCCAAACAAGCTTGTTTCATGTACCCCACACTTTGGCTTTTCATCACTTACAACATGTCATGTTGCTAAGCACAAATACTCCATACTCCAAAAAGCACTAAATATTGTAAACAAGATTTGATGAGATAGAGTAAGATAGAAGTGATATAATGAAACAGCTCAAAACTATGAAGAAGTTTTGTTACATACAAATTAGAAAAACACCACCTGTTTTCCCACTTACACTCCCTACTTCAAACACACAACTATCTACCCCCATAACTTATTTCTGCAGTAATAATACATTTATTCTTTAATGGAGAGTACTGCTGGATATGCACTTGAGGGCACAGTAAATAGTAACTTAGAAGCTGAACTAAATGTTTTAAATTGAAAGTGCACTTTGATTTGTGAACTTTTCTTTCCAAATGACTTTGGCAGGAAAGGGTTAACTTGCTAGGCCTGAATTACTCAAACCCTGGCCATTCCAAAGAAAGGCCTGTCTGTAGGACGGACCCAGTGGCCAGATTCTGGAAGATAACCTCTGAACCAGTGGAATATTCTGCCTGAGAATGAGATGGTTTTTGTATGCCTAAGGTGTTGAGCCATGCAGACCAGTTTAATCATGTAAATGTGATTTCCAGTAAATGCTTGTTTTTCCTGTAGAACTAAGTGGGACTGGAGTCTGACCAGCTGAGATCAGACACCTGGGAAACACATGTCTATGTGTCTGAATGAGCCCCAGTAAAATCCCTGGACACTAAGGCATGGATTAGTTTCCCTAACTGACAACAATTCACACGTGTTGTCATATACTTTTTTTCTGGGAAAATTAAGCACATTCCCACTGGCAGTGGACACATGGAATCTGGCACTTGGCTTCTCCTGGATTTTGCCTCCATGCCTTTCCCTTCACTGATTTTCATCTGTCTTCTTATGCTGTAACCAACCATACCATACATTTAACAGCTTTTTTGAGTTTATGTAAGCCCTTCCAGAGAATTACCATGCTGGAGAGTGGTCGTGGAGACTCTCAGTACAATACTCTTTTCTAATCTAATTCCTAATACAGAGTTCCCTCATTTGGCCCCGATTGCCTTTTTTTCTACTCTGAACTCTGACACTTACTGTCAATACCAAAGAATTTAAAGGCTTGGCAGAATGGTTTTTGGACTGTTTATTACTGTTTCACATATTATCAATTTATCCGTTAAATCAATTGCTTATTTTAGCACAAAGGCTATGATTGCCTTTTTTTCCCCAAAACTTGCAATGTTTTCATAATACTCAGCACTAACTAGGCACTCAATCAATGCTTTTACATTAGTGTCCAGCCAAGAAACTGATGGAATAGTGAACTATTTGTAATTGATCTAATTATGTTTGACAATGTATCAGTAGTTGTCCAGAAATATTCTGGATTACTATTACTGGACTGCCTGAGCATTGATAGAGCTTATTTTGGCCAACTTGTCACTGTGCCTTGCATATAATAAGCACCAAATGTTCATGAAATGAATGTGTATAAAGGAAATCTTTTGTTGCATTCTGTAAGAAGCTTGGTTGAATTTCCTATAAAGACCTAAGAAGGGCAGACGGAATGGAAATTCTGAGTTTGGATTAAATATTTTAGGTTGAAGGATTGTTTCATGAATCTCAAATAATCCTGATGCTTACTTCAATCATTTCCTTCCTTTTTTGTGTGTGCTGATGTAACAAATAATTTAATGGATATTTTATACAGTATAACAAAATTTCCATTCTATACTAGAAGTAAGTCTCAAGTAGTTTTGAATATTAATAAAAGGCTCTTTAACATTATATTTTAAAAAACATTATATTTTTCTGTACAAACTGATGTAGATCATAAAATTCAACTTGATACACCAGTAGAGAAAGGATGTCAAGGAGGTAACACTAGTTATTGTCAAGCTAACATAGCCAGTAAAATGACAATGAAGTTAAGGGAAGTAAGTTTTTTTTTTTTTAAGTTCAAAAAAATGTAGATTATTCGTTCGTTGTCTTAAGTTATATACAGAAACCCAAGATAAGTACAGAGTGATCTTTTAGGGAATATGCTCCTAGGAGAAATAGGTAAGACAGTGAGGGATGCCAAGCAAAAAAAAAAGGACACCAAGCAACAGCATGGTTTTAGTCAAAGTCCTGTAGAACATCATTCCTCTTGATCCGCAGGGGGTTTGGGGTGTGTAAGATACATCTCATAGTTGTTGCTTCTCCAGGGAAGGGAGCTGAGTTTTCGTGCCATCGAGTTATTTACTAACACCTGGCTTAGGGATCTAAACTCCCAAGCATTCCCTATTCTTTGTAAGCCCAGGAGAAGCTCCTTCTATTTCGTGAGGACATTACTCTGAGAAAAGTCAGAGATATCAGCCATTAGAGACCAAATCAGACAAAAACTCTAAAAGGGATCCAAGGGGATCCAAGTGGAGGAACACTGACAATATTCATTGCCAATTAATAAAAATATATAGTTGTGCTATAAAATGTGATCAGTGGATTATTTGTGCTTCAAAGAACGATACTTGAAAAATTGTTGAACAAGAATTTGAAAATTCTTTGCCATAAATATACCGTCCTTTAAACCGTCTCATTAGTTGTGAGAAGATAGAGATCAGCGTGGGGTATGGAGCGAACTGAACGGAAAAGAGTAAATAGTACAATAAAAGAAGAGCATCCACCCAGAACCACGATGAAAAGACGTTTAAATCAACTGTGACTTGGAAGGTCTTTGCCAGGAATATGTTTGCTTACAAGACAAATACTGTATAGGTCCAGACTTTAACTCTGGGAAATGTGAACCCTTTGGTGGTAGAAGGGATTCTGAGCCTACAATACAGTTCATCACTGTTGTCCAAATAAATAGAATTTAATTAGAAGCTTATATAAGTGCTAAATCTGAATAGCCCAGAGAGTATATTAGGGAATATTTTGTTTTTGTTTTTAAACTGTTTGTTTTGTATGTTTTGCTGCTGGCAGTTTTCTCTCCTATTGACCTCTGTGAGAACTTGAGAAGGAATTTTCTGTGAAGCTCTCAGGGCAGCCAAGGTTGTGGAAAATGAGAATTTCGATGTGTAGCAAATTACAAAGATGAATCCAAAAGTTCTATTCATGTACACATGGCCCTTTGTAATTGACTCTATCACTTCTCTTTTCCAGAGATAGTATATATTCCTCCACCTGTTAGATCTGGAATGGTTTTGTAACTTGCTTAGACAAATAAAATTCAGCGAAAGTAATGTTGTACGATTCCCAAGCTCAGGCTGTTGATAACCTTGTAGCCTCTCTCTTCTCCTCTTTAAACCTGGTATTGTCACGTGAAGAAGCCTGGTCTAGCCTGTGCAGGATGAAGTAGAATTGTGTCGCCTTAAGCCTGCCAGCCCATAATTGAGCCGCCAGTAGACTGTGGCCACATAAATGACCCTAGGAAATACCAACAGAAGAAAACCCCAGCTGAACCCAGACCAAACTGCTGACCCACAGAACTATGATAAAATTAACTGGCTATTGTTTAAGTTATATAGTTTCAGGTGGTTTTTAAGGCAGTAAATAAAAATCAGTACACTGTGGCACATATACATGCCAGGACACACAAGTGTGGGCTTGGTGTCTGGGTTTGCACCATATCTGCAACACATTTTATGCTTTTACAGCAGAGGCTCTTGGGAAGTTGCTTTCAAACCATGTGAAAAGTATGCAAATTCAGAATATGTTTTACTCTACCTGTTCACTCCCTTAATTACACAGAATCCTTCTGGAATACCTCTTGGGTAAAGCTTGGTAAAAGCCTTTGTGAGAAGGAGTTGAGAGAATAAGCCTATCATTATCAATGTTTTTTTCCATTAATAATAAGTATCTATCTGCCTATCCATTTATGCTATTAATCTATCTTTCATCTATCTATCTCCAGTTGAAGAAAACTATTCCAGCAATTGATAGATGCCTTTATTTATCATAAAGGGACCGTTCACCCACTTAGTATGATAAATACAAGTAATGTGCCTTGATCAGACATAAGCAGTTAGCTATTACCTGTGGAGCTGATGGGAAAAAATGGGGCAGAAATACACCTTCACTTTTCCCCAAGTACCTATAAATGCCTTGCTCAGCAGCAAAATTCTGAAATCTTTAGAAAAACTTATTGGCATTGATCTCAAAGTCCTCCTCATCAGTCATGTTATGATGTTCCTGGTAGCAAATGCTCTAATTAAGATTATAAACAGACTTCACAAACACTTTCTGATTGCCTTCTCATTAAAAATTTTTTTTTTAAGTTGTCCTCTTGGCTGACATGGTTTATATTTGTTCCTCTGTTATGATTTCCACACAGCAAGGTGAGAACTTCTAAATAGAAAGGAAGACTTAGGGAGAAAAATAAGAGATGCAGACAAGTAATGTCAGTCTGTCTAAACTTTGCAGCTGTTCTACTCCTTGAAAGATGCTGGGATGTTTGTCTGCTTGACAAATAAATCCCAAATAAGTCTTGAGCCCTGTAGTGCTGTGTTAGAGAAAAAATTAAGGAAAAAGTATTGGACAGTTTAGGTGAATAAAATATATCTCCCAAATGGGAACTACACTATGTGAAAAAAAAATCATGTCCTCATAAAGTCAATGATAATAAGAAAAATATATCTGCTCTACTGACCAGTTATTTTGTGTATTTGATGTACTTAATACAAATGTCTTCTTTCAATATGGAGAAACAAACAAGTAACTGACTTTGATGAATCAGTTTTTATATCTATATGATCAGCTTTCTTTTCACTCCCTTTTCACTCCCAACCTCTTATTTTGTTTTACATCATGTCATCATTTGTGTGTGCAGTTCTTCATACTGTTAATTTTTATCCTCACTCCAATATTTTATCATCATAAGGGAAAATTTGTCTGCCCAGTATGGACATATGGTTAATGTCAGCAAACGTACTATGTACACTTGAAGAGAATGTGCACTGCAGTTTTGGGGCACAGTGTTCCATAAATTTCAGTTAGGCCAAGGTGTTTCAGGCTGATCAGATCATTTTTTTATGCACTGCCTATTTTTGTCTAATTTTTCCATTAATTGTGGAAATAAAGGTGTTAAATCATCTAATTATTGAATTGTTTGTTTTTCTTCTAATTCTGTCCATTTTTGCTTCATGTATTTTCAAGCACTATTATTTCGTTCATACACATTTATGATTATTATGTCTTCCTGACAAACTGACCCTTTACCATTATGAAGTGTCCCTCTTTGTCTATGATAATAGTCCTTGTCTTGATGTTTGTTTTGTTTTCTGTTAATATTGCCGCTCTCATCTTCTCAGGATCACTGCTGCATAGCATATGCAGTGCAATTACTGGTATGGTTGAATTTCGGTCTATAATTTTATTATTAGTTTTCCTATTGTCCCCTGTATTTTGTTGTTGTTACTCATTTGCAACCCCCTTACTGCCTTCTCTTGAAATAAATAAATATTTTTCAGAATTGTATTTTAATTTTTCTATGTCTTTTTAGATATATTTCTTTGAATTATTTTTAATGGTTGCTTTAGATATTACAGTATGCATCTTTAGCCTTTTATATTCTGATTCAGGTGAATATTGTACCACCTCAACTGAAATATTGAAACATTGAACCTATTTCCTTCCCTTCTCCTTTTACTATAGTCGTCACTTGTGTTGTGTCTATTTTCATGATAAACTCCACAAGAAAATGTTTATACACACACACACACACACACACACACACACACACACACACACAATGTAACGATAATATGTTATACATAGTAACATATATCCATAACATTTGAAGTCAGAATTTGAAATAAAGAGTAAATTTGTTTTTAGAACTATATTTACATACTTAACTATGCTTTTATTCTTGCTGGAGATTTTTTCCCTCCTGTATTATTTTCTCTTTCAGCCTAAAGATCTTCTGATAGCGTTTCTTATAGTGCAGATCTACTTACAAGGAATCATCTAAGTTTTGTATGAAAGTGTCATATTTCTTAAATAATATTTTCACTGGATATAAAATTCTGGATTGGAAAATTTTTTATTATTTTTTTTCTGTCAGCACTTTTAAGTATTCTGTCTCATGATATTCTGCTGCCCATTCTTTCCAATGGATGATTCACAGTGATTTGAGTTGATGTTTAACTGCATGTAATGTGTTATTTTTCTCTGGATGCTTTTAAGATATTCTTTTGTATTTTATTTCTGTCAGTATGATATATTTAAGAGTGATTTTTTATATATATATATAATATTCTTGGGTTTATCTAATCTTTGAGGATCTGAAAATTTCTGCTTATTCCCCAAATGGAGCTGTTTGGGCCCATTATTTATTTGACTATTTTTCCCCTTTTCTTTCTTTCCTTCTTTTAGAGACACATATGTTTAACTTTTAATATTTCTCCACAGTGCCTTGAACTCTTCAAAAAATATTTTCTATATTTTTTTCACTCCTTAAGATTGTATAATTTCTACTACTCTGCCTTCTACTTTACTGCTCTTTGCTCTGTCATATCCATTCAACAAATAATCCCATCTAGTCAACTGTAACTTTATTTCTAACATTTTCACTATGTTAATGCATTTATTTATTTAATATAGTATGTTATATATTCTTAATACATTTTTATGTATTATATATATATACATATATATATATGTATATATATTTGTCACCTCTCTTGTGGTTTCCCACTTTCTAATTTATTAGAAGCATATCCTCTTATACTTCAGGGAATCAAATTATAATAGTTTCTAAGAACTCCTAGTTTGATCATCCCAGTATCTGTGTCATCTATGAGTTGACTTTTGTTGATTATCCTTAACTTGAAATGAATCACATTTTCTTATTACTTTATCTTCCTATGTTGAGCAATTTAGTATTGGATCCTGGACATTGTAAATATTCTCTTGTTGAGAACTTGGATTTGTAACATTCCTCCAGTGGGTGTGGATGTTTTAATTTTTGTTTCAGAAGGCAAAGAACTTGGTAGCCTCAAATTGCAAACTCTGTCCTGTTTGCAGTGGGTGGCTGCTCAAATTGCGGTACTGTTACTTTCGCCTCCACTGAGAGCTGATTTTATTGTGCCCCCACATGTGTGGTTTGAGATTCAGCCAGAGATTTAGGTAGGGTTTATACACAGAGTTTTGAACTGTCTTTCTCCAATTCCCTTCTCCTAGGATCTTTCCCTTTATTTTCTGCTGCTGTCCTGGGTTTTGTCGTCTGGTTTGTGCCAACACAAAGTTGTTAGAGTTTTAAAAGGAATATCAGTTACCCTGTGCCTTTCTGAAAAAGCAGACTTCCCTAATCCTGAAGCTGTATAAACAAGAAATACCTGGTGCTGGGTCTTTCTCCAAAAGTTTAACTCCTTTCCAAAAATGGTTAAATCTCAGGAATTGTGTGTGTGCATGCCTGCGTGTGTGTGTGTGTGTATGTGTGTGTGTGTGTGTGTGTGCATGCACATGCATACGTGTATGCCTCCAGACTTCATAGTTGCTACTGATAGGCCCTGCATCGTAGTAGGGACTCATTTCACTGTACTGAAAGAAACTTCATACATCAATTTGGCAGAAAAATGATCATACCTTTACGGTGAGTTTCTCAAAAAAAAATTCAAGTGAACTTTGGAAAAGTTATGTGAGTTTATGTAGTCATTTTGTTTTTAAGCAAATATTTGTTAAGCATACTTGTAAGGCAGTGTAATAGCAAAAAGAAAAAAATATCATCCCCTATCTCAGAAATATGCACTTAAATCACATTCAATAAAGATACTTTAACTTAAAAAGTATTTTAAATCCAATGCTATATCCAATGCTTTCACTGAGCATAGTAACATTTATACACATAATGTAATAATGTGTTCATTGCCAGAAACAGTCCCTCTTTGCTAATCTTTAAAGTAATTCTAGAAGAAAAAATTTGAGTCAGTAAAATCAAGTATATTTCAATATCTGCAATGATATGCACCTTACTGCCTTTTACTACAACTAACTTCAGCAGGCAAAATTTACTGAATAAACTATGTTCTTCCTTACCTTTCTTTCCCCTTGCCAGGTCCCCTGTCTTCCTCTCTCTATTCTTTCTTGTAACAAATATTTAGAAGTTACTATGTGCAAGGCACATTCTAAAGCATTGGAGATGAAAAGTAAGTAGATCGGGTAAAGTACCAGCTAACAGAACTTCTATTTTATCAGAGAGAAAAACAGAATAAAGAAAAACATCAGATACATTGCAGAGAATAAACAGCATGATTTAGTAGAAAGTACTGAGATAACTTCCTTATATTGGATGGTGAAACAGAACCTGAATGATAAGTTTCAGTTATTATATTATAATATAAGATCTGGTAGTGGTCAAAACTGAGAGGTCATCCAAAACAGATGGCATAGCCAGTGCAGTGACCCTGGGAAAGACCAAACATGGGGTGATCTAAGAACTGACCGCAGGCCAGCATGTCTCTGACTGGAAAGGAGCCAATACAGATGAGTAAGATATAAGATGATATGGAAAAGACAGGCATCACCTCATCAGACTGACCTTTGGTGTGTTCCAAAATATGAGTTTATATATTTTTTCCAATTGCTGGTTAGATGCCACTGGAATATTTTAATCAGAGAAAAAGTATTCTCTGATTTACAATTCCAAAATGGTCTTGGCTTTTGTTTGTGGCATAATTTACAGGAGGAAGCAAAAGTTGAGGAACAAAATCTGATGAAAAGGGCATCAAAATAGTTCATGAGATGGTGGTGACTTGAACAAAGATGGTCATACAGAAAATAGATAAAAATGTGGGAATATTAGGCTTTGATTTGTATGAAAAATCAGTTAGTCTTGGTAATGGTAAATTGGTCAATATGGGAAGTGAAAGAAAGATTGGAAAAAAGAGTGACAATTAGATTTTGACTTAAGCTACTTAAGACATTTCAAAAAAGGAACAATTGTATGGCTTACAACAGTTGTGTTTTAGCCATGTTCGAGTTTGAGGTGCCTAGTAAATACCTCAGTGCAGATGCCAAGTAAATAAAGGAATAATTTTTAGAATTTAGTCATTTTGTAATTTAGAGGAACATAGAGATTTGGGTATTAAAAGTACATAAAGGGTACTTAAAGCCAGAAAATTAGATGACATTTCTACAAAATAAATGTGTGTATTAAATAGTGGATGTCAAGACAAAGCTTTAGGTCATTCCAACATTTAGTGGCCCATCCCAAGAGGAATATCCAGGAAGGTAGAGTCTAAAAATTAGTCATTGAGAAATAAGGGAAACCAGGAGAATGTATTGTCACTGATTGAAGAGAATAAAGGTGTTGGTAACTATTTTAAATGAGAGGTTAATTAAAGTAAGTAAAGAGAAATAACCATTGATAGGTTAGGATAATTGCTAGAGACTTTCTTAAGAGCAGTTTCAATGTCATGAAAAGGCATCAGTTTTTTACAGCAGGGTGAGGAAAGAAGGTACTAAGAGAGAGGAGGAGGAAAATAAGACCAATTTTACACCTTTTTAATGTTTATTTATTTTTGAGAGAGACAGGGTGTGAGTGGGGGAGGGGCAGAGAGAGAAGACACAGAATCTGAAGCAGGTTCCAGGTTCCAAGTTAGCAGCAAAAGAGCCTGATGTGGGGCTTGAACTCATGAACCAGTAAGATCATGATCTGTGCCCAAGTCAGCCACTTAGCCAGCTGAGCCACCTAGGTGCCCCTATAAGGAGACAGATTTTAGATAAGTCTTTCAATAATTTAACAGAAAAATATAGAAATGGCTGAAAAGGATGTATGTGAGCTTTTCATTTTTCATTTTGTCTTTCTATTTCACTCTCTTTCTCCTTTTTTTTTTTTTTTTTGCTTTTTTCCCTCCCCTCCATTACTGACAGAAAACAGAAGAGAATCCAATATGTTTGCATGCTCATGGACTAATATGGTCATTAGGGATAAAGAATTGGAATCAACTGGCGACGGTGGTGGTGCTGAAGTAGGAAAAATCATTAAGGAGAAAAACCCTTTTGACAACAAGAGGATACGGAACCCAGAGCATAGAGTGGAGGTATGGAGTTTTACAGGAACATGGAATTCATCCATTAATGTATTTCTGCAATATTTGTTTATCTTGTAGGCTGTAGAATATGATTAAATTATGCTATTATAGATGTGGTATTGTATTGCCCAGATTTTCTCCTTCAGGAATGAAGTACTCACTCCTATATATACTGGGTCAGTCAAGGATTGGCAGCTTTTAGCTGTGACTCACTCCATGGATTGCCCTTGTTTGAAGAGATCAATCAACCCAAGGTCTTGCCCCCTGTATGTTGGCAGCATGAATCCAATGATTGGTCAAAGTCTACCTCATTGGCCTGACAATCTGAACAACTCCGTAGAGCAATCCCATCTCTCAGAGTTCTCCACAGATTCAGCTAAAGCCTTTTCTAATAGCTAACAGGCCAACCTCTGTCAAATATTGTCCTTTCACTTACCCATGAGTATCAATCCTGAGAACACTCTCCAATAAACTTTATATGCAAATCTCTATCTTAGCATCTGTTTCCTTGAAAGCCAATACATAACAATTGGTACCAGGAGTGACCTAAAAAGAAGGCCTTTGTGAAAATGAGATTTTGGAGATGCAGCTAATCTGGCAATGAGAACTCAACCACTTGTAGTAGTTATAGGAGCATTGGTGGCCTCTGGCATGGTAGTACAGCAATGGTTAAAACTTTCATAGGTGTTGAACTAAGATAGCATATTGATAGAAAGGAATAAAATAACAGTGTTTGAAAATTATGGGAAAATGATAATTATAAGAGCTATGGAATTTAATGACTGATGCTGAGAAATATTTATGTCTTGGGAAAAGATAAGGAAAGGCTAAGGGTGATTCATCACCAAAGTCTAAGCATAGATCCCAGACAGCATCTTTGTCATGACAGCAGAAAAGCCTGAGAATCAGGCCTAAGACTTAATTATAAGCATAGAAGAGTTGAATTCTCAACTTAGTAGAAGTAGTATGTCCATGAGAAGAGGATGAGGATGTCTGAATTGAAGCAGACATACATGAATCCACAGATTCCTTTGAATCTTCTTGGGTTTAGAAGCGGTCCACTCCTCTTTGTTAAAGGCTAACACTCCCCTTATATCTGACTGATAATGCAGAGGCTTCTGCCTTGATAGATGACAACTTCTTGCAACCTATTTACGCAACTGTTGGGACTTCTCGAAGAGGAAAGGGATCTTACCTTGAAGGAGCTGAAGGACTTAATGTCCATGGACAGTCAAGAGTCAGGAAAGTATGTATGGAACAGATCCTGAGGATGATGACTGTGGGTGACAGAGCATAAAGTTGGATAAGTGAGACTTTATTGATATAGAAGCACTCTTCTATAATTTAGTATTTAACATCTTAGAAAAGATCCCGGAGCACAATGCTAACATATTGCTAGGATTGCCTTTGGAATCTTTGAAGAAGAAATGCCCATAGCAAATGACATAGGAATGACAAAACTAGTGTGTTGGGTGGGTGAAGAAGAGATAAATAGGCTCAGAGATTAGACATTCTACATAAAGCTAGACAGGCTATAAAGTGTTCATATTCTGCAGGAAGACCCAGAGAGAAATCCTGGTGAAGAATGCACCAATGAAAATGATTGGGCACCACTGAGAGGCTCAGTGGTGGCTGTCCTGTGTAGATCACAGATGATGGTAGGAGATGCTATTATGCAATGAGGCTTGCTGAACAATGAGGTTGGCAGGATCCCCATATACTAAATGCCAAGCATCAGTGTTCAACAATAAGAAGACAAGTGGGTGCAATTATTATAATAAGCAACAAAGTCATAGTAACAGCCAGAAAATCTATACCCATAGAGAACTATGGAGATGTTTCCTAGAGCAAGACATCCCTATGGACAAGATAGGCTGCCAACAAAAATATTGCTTAATGCATACAAAAAGAGAAAATAAAGTATGGTTAATCAGAAGGGTAAGGGCTGCTGCCTCAATAAAAAATATCATGATTCTCTTACCAAAATTCCAGACTTCATCCACTTTTTTTCTTCTGTAATCCGTTAACTGAAAGAGAAATTGGATCTCTGGGGGAAAACAACCCTACAACACCATGGGAAATATATATGGTAACGATGCCTTCAGTCTTCCTCCAAGGAGATCAGACCAGATGAACAAGAAGTGGTAAGGATGTGGAAAGCCTTTTGGGAGACAACTCTCCATGTCTCAAGCATTTCTGCTTGTTTACAAGCAGAGGCACTGGCTGCATTTGTTCTGGACTGTCTTTCCAAGAATCTTTGCATACCAACGAGACTTAGAAAATATAATGTGTCTCTCCAGAGCAAAGGGTAGATTTGTTTATTCTCCAGGATGATGAAGACAGTCCCCTCTGGGACATAGGTGTTGTCGGCTTACTACTCATTTTCAAAGATTTCAGTTCACTAACCTCAGGTAAATCAGCTAGGATACAAATCTACTGTGTGTGAAGAATTTACTGGGTCTCTTGTCATAACCTCAATAAGTTTTGGTGGCAAGGAAAACAGAGTGAAAACATGATATTCATGCTTTGTGGTGAGTCACATGGTTATTTATCTCTGATCCAGGGGTTTTGTGTCTTTATCTAGTATCTACTAACTGTCACAGTTTAGCTTGTAAGTAGGATGAAATCTTGTATCCTTTACAGTTGTTAACTATAGGCCTTCATAAGATTCAGAGACTTGCCACATAAAATCTTCAGGGTCCAACATTCTTGGGCATGAGACATCATTACATTCTTCACCTCCCCATACTAACAAGGAGGCATAATATCTTGTAGGTCTTTTGGGTTTTAGAGACAACATTTTATGCACTTGGGAATATTTCTTTGACATGTGTATCAGATGACATTAAAGGATGCCAGTTTTGATGCAGCCCAGGATTGGAAAGGATTCTGCAGCCTATGGTGTGAGCAATATTTCTGTTGGAAACAGATGCTGTATGGAATATACAGAAAGCCCTAGTAGGAGAATCACAATGTAGCTCACTAGGTTTCTGGAGCAAGACCACACTAACAAAGAATTTTATGCCTTTCAGAAAACTGGCTTGATATAAGGCAGGAGATAAACAGCTTGACCATGTGGTATGAGGTGGGCTTGGGACCAGAAAGGTCCATCAAGACCTTGATTCTGTATACCACCAACTAGTGAGATTGAGCATTATCCACAGTGATCTATTTTAAGAGAAAAGTAGTACATCTAAGATAAATCATAGGCAGATGTGGAGGTCACAAGCAAGCTGCATTAGTAGGTGTCCCAGACGCCTGTATCATCCACTATGTTTGCACCAGTGCCTCTTCCCCAGCCCACACCCATGATGGTATGAGGCTGACCTCATATGACCAGCTACCATGGAAAGAAAAAGGCTCGCTGTGTATGGAAAAATGGGCAGTGGAAAATGACTTGGCTGGTTGGAGCCAGAGAACTGAAGGGGAAAGATTAGAAGATCAAGGAAAAGTCAGTCTGAGCAAAAGGCATGTGGAAATACCTAAGGGTGTGGTCACTAGTTGTGACTATCTTTGTGATACATATTAATGGAAGTCACAGAATATCCATCTCAGAAAAGTCACTATGAGACCAAGTAGACAGAGTAACCTAGCTGATGTCAGCCACTGTTGGTCAGTGGCCATCCTGATACATACAAAGATTAAGGGAGAAATTAGAACTATGCAAAACGAATCAGAATTTATCAGTTTCTTCAATCTATCCATTCTCTACCAATGTCTTAAGGTCATTCCTTTGATGAAGTTAACGTTCACTTGGAGAAACAAAACCAGCTGTGCGATGGTATCCCCTCTCCTCAGCAGCCCCTGTCCACTCTGATCCTTAAGACAATCATAATGGAAAAACAAGTGATACTCAAGATGGGAAGGATGGAGAAGTTACAAAGATTATGGAATTTGATAAAATTCTTTTTCTTAATGTTTGTTTGTTTATTTATTTATTTATTTATTTATTTATTATTATTATTATTATTTTTTTTTTTTGAGAGAGAGAGAGAATGAGAGAGAGTGAGCAGGGGATGGCCAGAGAGAGGGGGGGACTGAGGATCTGAAGCAGGTCTGTGATGACAGCAGAGAACCTGATGCAGGGCTCAGACTCATGAGCTGTGATATCATGACCTGAGCCGAAGTCAGACGCTTAACCAACTGAGACACACAGGTGCCCCAGGAATTTGATAAAATTCTTATAATTATGCCTCTCAACTTTCTTACTGGATTCACTGTGTATGCCCTTTAAACCATTTCCACACTTTTGTTTGGGAGAACAGAGTCCACTGAACACTCATTTTTGTTCCCCTGAAGACAGGATTAAAGAGTTAGTTATAGCATGGGCAATATATAGAGAACTAAAGAACACAGGGTCCAAATAACAATTATGAAATTGGTTGCATTGTATATTAGCTTTGAGCATAGACAAGTTACCTAGCCTTCTTGAATCTAAGTTTACTCATTTTAAAAATGGTTTAAATGAGGTAATTTAGAGGAAACATTAAAAGAGGGTCCTGTACATAAAAAGCATTTAATGAGTATAATCTAATAATCTTAGTAGTAATTTCTATGCTAAAATAGGAATAGTGGTTGTTAAAATAGACTGTTGTGAGATTAAACAATGATTAAATGATATAAACATTATTTCACATTTGATGCACTAAAATATCATTAGATCTTAACCATTCTCTGGTGATATTATTAAAAAATGAGTCTTGGGCGCCTGGTGGCGCAGTCGGTTAAGCGTCCGACTTCAGCCAGGTCACGATCTCCCGGTCCGTGAGTTCGAGCCCCGCGTCAGGCTCTGGGCTGATGGCTCAGAGCCTGGAGCCTGTTTCCGATTCTGTGTTTCCCTCTCTCTCTGCCCCTCCCCCGTTCATGCTCTGTCTCTCTCTGTCCCAAAAATAAATAAACGTTGAAAAAAAAAAAATTAAAAAAAAAAAAAATGAGTCTTATTTACATTATGGCCACACTTTGTATTAGCTCAATATTTACCTACATACCTTCCTCATTCCCTCACTCCACACTCACAAAAAATTAATTCAACATTTTAACTGTACATAAAGTATAGTACTGTCAAACATATGAATTTAATCTCAGATTGAGTGGGATTTTGTGAATATTCAGGCAGCGGTCTATTGGAATATACCTCTTTACCCCAGCACAAACCTGTTTACTGAGAAAATGGATAATATAAGTAGTACGAAAAAGGAGAATTTAAGGTGCTTAAGAGAACAAACCCTTACAGTTCTTTAATTATTCATATAAAGAGGAATAATACTGACAGCTTACAATGTGTTGGGACTATACTCTACCATAATTTTTTTAGTTTAATTTTTATTTTATCAACATTACACATGCTTCTACTTTTTATTTTTAAAATCACAATAAATATTCCCAAAGGTTTGAAAGAATTCAATATAAAAAAAAAGCAGTTTTATGACCCCTCCTCCATCCCCACATTTTCTGTTACCCAGAGAAAATGAAATTTTGGTATTTTAATAAACTTGTTTGCAATTTTCTTTACATCTCTAAATAATATGCTTATATAGTTACTTTGTAATTCTTTAGAAAGATGAGATCTCAGCAATCTTTCTCATCCCATTTTGCTCTCAAATGTATGTACTCTTCTTATGTCTTCCAAAAATAATTATATCATAATTTAGATTAAATATATCTTTAATAATTTACATATTGAATCACTTTTTGTTTTCCCTTAAGTTAATAATTTCTCAATTTCTTTTTTTATTATAGTTTTCTATTAATTTTCACTAATTTATTCCATGTTTTCATTCTTCTGTTGAAAGTGCATTTCTGTATATTAATATCCTTTAAACATTCTTTCTGTGTCACCTTCTGGAATTAACTTGCAGGCATCTTCTGACTTGTTTCAATCTGGGTTGATTAACCTCTAGAACTGGTGTCTTTTGGAATTTCCCTTTATCATCACCTAGGAGATTTCTCTGGCATCTCTCTTGGGTCAGAACCTATGTTTACTCTATGCTGTATCTTCATTTTTGGTTTATTTTCTTGTTTTTGGCAAAGCATGTCATGCTGTTGCTTCATAAGAAAGTGTGCATATGTGGGAAAGTTTTGTGATCTCACATGTCTAAAATGTCTTTATTCTACCTTCACTGTTGACCGATAGTGACAAGGTCTAGTATTTTAGGTTGGAAATAATTTTGAAAAAATTTCCCCATTTTCTTTTTTCCAGTTTTATGTATTTCATTGTAAGAAATAAGAAGTCATTTTGACTCCAGAAGCTTAAAAATAATCTGCTTGCCCCATCGTTCTAAAATTCAAGATGTTGTGTTTTTGTACAGATGTATTTTCTTCCATTTTCTTGGGCCCTTCATTGGCTTTCAATATGGCCACTCAATTTCCTTGGTTCTGAGAATTATTCTGGAGGGTTTTTTTTGTTTTTTGTTTTTTGTTTATTTTTAACTTCTTTCTCTGTTTCCTCTCCTTATTCTCTCTTGAACTCTGTAATGCAGATATTGGAACTCCTGTACCAGTCTTATAATTATTGTGTTGTTTCTCTATCCTTTTTCATCTCAGTGAGATGAAATCTCACCTTTCTGAGATTTTTTTTTCAAATTTATCTTTCAATTTTTTTACTACATTTTTCATTTCTTCTATTATAAAATTTTTCATTCCCTAAAGCTCATATTTGTTCTATTAATACCTTTTTTATCACCCTCCTATTGCATAGATTATCTATATCTCTGCAGTTGCTTGGACACTGATCTTGTTTTTCCTCTATAAGGATTTTAAAGATTCTTTTTGAAATTTATTTTTCCTACTTCGTCTCTTTTTCCACCCATTTGTTCTTATTTGTTTATTTGTTCTGGCTTCTCTCCTGGTTATCATTTGCTGTGTACTTGCATTTATGAGTGTAAACTAAGACACTTACTGGAACCTCTGAATTCGTGGGTGGGAATCATCGACTGCAATGTTCACTCAGGGTAATCTAGTTTGGCTGTTTCACTGAGCAATCATCTATGTCAGCACATTTAGAACTTTTCCCATGAGCTAGTCATATTTTCCAGAGAAATCTCTTGATTTCTTCTGCCTACAGGATATAAAATAGGCTGAAATTCTGGTGGCTAGGTTGGAAAAAAAGACTAGGAGTTTTAATAGTCATTAACGTCATGGTATGCAAAATGGTGTGCACCCCTCCTCCCCCACAACTGTGATTGATGCTGTCCTGTCTCAAGATCACTGCTTATTCTCTTCAGAGCATAAAATTCCAATCTTCTGATGGGGTGAGAGATGGTGGTTACTTGCTTATGCAAAGTAGGAGAAGGAATCTGGGAAGACTCTAAATCAATGTTTCTTAGTGGGAGAGGCTTAGTGATATTTTAGGCTGGACACTTCTTTGTTACGTGGCGTTGTCACATACAGTGCAGAAATAGATCGTTGCTGATCCCAGCTCACCGAATGCCCGAATCCACCCCTCAGTCATTGTGATACCCAACACTGCAGCTCCATGTTTCCAGGACTCCCTGGAGATGAAACTGAGTAGATGGAGAAGCGGTTTCTAAACACACCTTGATCCACTTTTCTTATTTTAAGTTCTATATAAGGCCCTCCCAGCGATACCACCAATTCTTGTGATTTTTAAAGTGCTGCCAGAGTGCCACAAATTCTGGAGGTTTTTAGGGTTTCTTCAGTGTAAATTGAATTGCTTCTTCGACTTAACCTGCTGCCAGTTTTGAATTCAACTTTTGGAGGCTCGATAAATTATTTAATATCTATCGACTTTCTAGCTTCCAAAACGTTATTGCTATTGTTTCTTTTTCTTTTTTCTCTTTGTGAGTTTCTGTATTTTCTAAAGATTCTTTTTTTTTTTTTTTTTTTTTGTCATTTTAGTGGGGTTTCAGCAGGGGATGGAAGCTAATGAGCACATTCTACCTACTGTCTTTAACTATTATGATGCATCCCTTTTGCGTACTATTTCATTTATGTCCACAATAACCATCTGAGGAAGAAACTCAAATTACCTCTATTTTTAACCAAGGAAACTGAGGCTTACAGAACTGATTTTCCTCACCTTAGTGGCCCAGCTATTAAGAAACAGAGCAATACAGTTAAGCCAATGCTCTGACATTCTGCACTATGTTTTCAGAGGGGTTTTGGCTTTTTGTTTGTGTTTTTTTTTTTTTGTTTTTGTTTTTGTTTTTTTTTTTTAGTTATTCTTTCTATTTCACGTGGGTGCAGGGTGAGCATAATGTGGAGAGGATAGTGTGGACAAGAAGCCATTTCAAGAATTGCAATATAGGTTCCCTCCTGGTGCCTCATAGACCACAAGTAGAGGCTCCAATGGACTTTGGCCCTTTAAATCTTGCTGACCTATGGGAATAGAGCCCAGATGGTCTCAAAAGTCAAGCTGATTTTAGAAAATCTCTTCTGATTGTGCACTATGTGAGTTACCATCATCACTCTGTTATCCACTATTCAGACACCATGTCCTCCTATTCTTCATTGTTGAATAGAAAATTTTAAATATTTTTTTTTGGGGTGTAGCATACTCTCCTTAGAAAATATGACCAAAGTAATAAACTATCTCCTAAAAAGAATTCTTTTACACAAAAATTTCTGCATATGCTTTTTAGCGAATTTGCAGACCCCATGAATCTAATCTAACAGCCCCAGAAGTTAATGGATTCTTTTGTTTTAATAATAGTAGAACTATACTCTGAAAAACACCCACCTCAAATTTTACTTTTTTGTATATAAGAACTAGATAGATTAACATTTCCCCCCTGGACTTTTAAAATACGCTTTTGAAAAAGATCCTTTGAAGCTACTGTAGGCAAAGCTTATTTTAAGTCACCGTTACCATTTTTTTTTTCTTTCTGTTCTAATGAACAAGGGAACTTCTACAAATTTCAGCTCATAATAATGACTCTGAGAAGGAAGATAAAAGTATAGGGTGTGGAGGCTTACTCTGTTCCTTGAAACTTTCAACAGTTTTCTCTGTTTACAGAGTAGGATGACTTAAACATCGATCAATTTTCCTCCTGGCAGGTTATAGCCCAGGCAACACACAGTAGGCTTCCCTCAGTAAATATATCTTGATGGCTAATTTTGTATTTTAACTTGACCAGGCCATGAGATGCCCTGGTATATGGTCAAACATTACTCTAGATGTTTCCTTTAGGGTATCTTTGGATGAGATTAACATTTAAATCACTAAACTGAGAAAAGTAGATTGTTCTCCCTTGTGTGGGTGAATCTGGCATTCACACCTGAATGCCTTCAGACTGGAACTACACCATTGGCTCTCTGACTTCTCAGATCTTTGTACTTGAAGTAGTACCACACAATCACTTCTCCTGGGTCTTCAACTTGCCAATTCACCCTGGAAGTTGTGGGACTTATCAGCCTCCATAACTGCATGAGCTAATCCTAATAATAAATTTCTCTATAGATTGATGATAGATGATTGATAGATAATGATAGATAGATGATAGATGATAGATAGATAGATAGATAGATAGATAGATAGACAGACAATTGGTTCTGTTTCTCTGGAAACCCCTAACTAATACATATATGTTAGGGAGGAAGAGATTTAATGGGAAAAGAAGGAAAATGGTTTAAAATATAAGGATGGTGTACATTCTGCTTTTTAGAATAAAAGATGCCATGCCATGATGCATGCTCCACTGGTAATCCCAGAATGCTGTGCAGAGCACCATTCTGCGGAATCTCATGATGAATTTATTGCTCACAGAGAAACCACTTCCCTGGACTTTAACAAGCAAAATATTTAATTTATCTGCATGTCAAATCAGTAACCCAGGTTTTCTTGTACTTTGAAGGCTTTTTTTTTCTTAAATTTGAATGGGAAGAAAGCAGAAATTTTTTTTTCCTTCCATCACATCAAAATGATTTTGTAAGTTTATGGAATCAGAGGAGATGCACTTTAAACATATAATTGTTCAGAAATTCTGTTTTACTTTCTGCAACCTGATATATCAGTAAGTATAAGGAATCATATATCAGAAAGGGCTAGGTTCAAATTCCATATCTTCATCTTTGTAGTTGTATTAGTACCAGATAAATCACTTATCCTATCTGGGTTTTTGGTGTCGTCTTTTGTTAAATATAGAAAATATTATCTTACATTGTTTTCTTTATGGAGTCCTTATAAAAAGTAAATAGGATAATATATATGAAAGCATATGTACTATGTTTCTGATAATTAATACGAATAAATTTTAATACCAAAAAAAAGGAATGGAAAATAACATTCCTAAGAGGAAAACAACAGTTTTTTCAACACAAAAAAAGACTACCATTCATCTCCAATCTCTAATGTTATATTTTCTTTCATATGAGTCTATGCATAATTACAATTAGGCCTAATATTTGTGTCTACAGGCATGTCGATATCTATGCTACAGATTTGCACAAGCAGATTGAACTGCTTGCTTTCTTTTTTCTGAGCTTAGCTGGAATGGTTCCCGAATGAAAGGGATATTGATTAATCCCTCAACCCCCCTACAGGCCTAAACATCAATGGGATTATCTCGAAAAGCCTAAAAAAGAGACAGAAAGATCACAGAATGTTAAAGTTAGAAGAGATCATCCAATCCAACCCTTCCCTACCCCTGGTTTGCTAACTCCCCAGATACAGAGAGAAGCTTTGAATGAACTGCCCAAGTTCATTTGGGTAATCAGTGGAAACACAGGTGTGCCAAGTGAGTATCTTATCCATCCACCCTGTTGTGTCACTTTTCCTGTCATACCACACTGCTCTGACTTAGTTGTTCATGTCTCTGAGGGGAGCTTCCAGACCTTCTGCATGTGGTACCCTTGACTCCCTTTCAGCCCAGTTGGATTTGTGTGGGGGGGATTTTTTTTTTTTTTTTTTTTTTTTTTTTTTTTTTTGGCCTTGAGTTTAACAACTATTTGGAGAGAAGGCACACACACTGTTTCCTGGCCTGAGAAGAGAGGTAATAGTTGGAAACAGGGGAAAATATGTAAAGATATTTTCTGAAAACTCTTCTTGGGAAGGGAACCAACTCTCCAGGCCCCTTGCTGGGGCATGAGGGAAGTGTTTTCCGCAAATGGGTAACTGGATCTTCTCTTTGCACAATATTAAGGGTCTGGTCTTTGTGTAAGGGTCAAAGCATCTCATTGTAAATAAAGCTATTTTGGGTGGTGCTGAGTATGGGTGTTTCCAAGTGTTACTGAATCACACACTGACCTTAAGAAAAAGAACAGAAATGCTTCCCTTCCTTTCTTAACTCCTAGACCCCCTCACAAAGCTTAGGAAAAGCAATAATAGAAAAAAAATGCATGAGCTGCCTTTTTTTAAAAAAACTATTTTTTACAGCACTTTTAGGTTCACAGCAAAATTGAGAGAAAGCTGCAGAGATATTTCATGTACACTTGCATAAACTGCCCAATTATCAACATCTGCCACCAGAGAGGTACATTAGTTACAATTGATGAACCTATGTTCACATATCATTACCACCCAAAGATCATAGTTTACATTAAGTTTCACTCTTGACGTTATACATTCTGTGGGTTTTTTGACAAATGCATAATGATGTGTATCTACCATTATGATATCATATGGAGTAGTTTCACTGCCCTGTGCTATACCTAATCATCCCTCCCTCTCCCATAACTTCTGGACACCACAGGTTTTTTGTTTCTTTTGTTTTTTGTTTTTGTTTTTGTTTTTGTTTTTTAACTCTCTCCATAGTTTTGCCTTTTCCAGAATGTCATATTAGAATTATACTGGAGTGCCTGAGTGGCTCAGTTGGTTGAGCTTTCAACTTTGGCTCAGGTCATGATCTCATAGGTCTTGAGTTTGAGCCTCATGTCGGGCTCTGTGCTAACAGCTCAGAGCCTGGAGCCTGCTTCAGATTCTTTGTCTCGCTTTTTCTCTGCCCCTCCCCTGTTCGCGCTCTCTTTCCCAAAAATAAATAAACATTAAAAAATAATTTTAAGAATTATACAGTATGTCACCTTTTCAGATTGGCTTCTTTCACTTAGTAATATGCATTTAAGTTTCCTCCATGACTTTTCCTGGATTGATAGCTCATTTCTTTCTAGTACAGAATAATATTTTATTGTCTGGATGTACCATAATTTATTTATACATTCACCTATTGAAGGACTTCTTGGTTTCTTCCAAGTTTTGGCAATTATGAATAAAGCTTCTATAAACATCCATGTGAAGGCTTTTGTGTGGACATAAGTTATCGCTCCTCTGAGTAAATGCCAAAGAGCATCACTGCTGGATCATATGGTAAGAGTTATGTTTTGTTTTATAAGAAAGTGTAAAATTGCCTTCCAATATGGCTGTGCCATTTTGCATTTCCACCAGCAGTGAATGAGAGTTCCTGTTGGTCCATATCCTTACTAGCATTTGGTGTTGTCATTGTTCTGGATTTTGGCCATTTTAACAGGTGTGTACTGGTAGCTTGTTGTTGTTTTAGTTTGAATTTTCCTAGTGACATATGATGAGGAACATCTTTTCACATGCTTATTTGCCGTCTGTGTACGTACTTTGGTGAGATATCTGTTAAGGTCTTGGACTTATTTTTCAATTGGTTGTTTTCTTGCTTAAAATTGATTTTTAATAATTCTTTGTTTATTTTGGATATCAGACCTTTATCCTTTGTGTCTTTTGTAAACACTTTCCCCAATCTGTGGCTTGTCTTCGCAATCTCTTGACAGTATCTTTTGCAGAACAGAATATTCTTGATTTTAGTGAAGTCCAGGCATTAATTCTTTCTTTCATAGACTGTGCCTTTGGCATCATATATAAAAGTCATTGCCATAGTGGTCATATCAGTTTTCTCCTGGGTCATTCTGTATCTGTCTATAGTATCTTACAAAACCAAATCTTCCAGTTTTACATTGTACATTTAGGTCTGTGATTTACTCTGAGTTAGTTTTTGTAAAGAATGTGTGGTCTGTGTTTAGATTTATTTATTTATTTTTGTTTTTGCAAGTGGATATTCTCTTGTTCCAACACCATCTGTTCAATGGGGCTTCCTAACCAAACACTTTTGAGAGAGAAAACAAAACAAAACAAAACAAAACAAAACAAAACAAAACGAAACATTGAAATTGGCCCTGGGTAAAAGTGTAAAGTGCATTTCCAGTGTCCAATCACATTTTCTTTTTATGCTGTTTCCCCTAACTGTACTATTTGTAGGAATTCTCAGATTCCTGTGCTTCCTCAGCCCTTCTTCAGAGGGCAGGAAAAGGCTATTTAATCTACCAAGGTGTTCAGGAACTCAGATTATTGCTCTTTTAGGATTGTTATCACTTTAAGGATGTTTGAGAAAGATGACACTGTTTCCTTAAAAAGATTTTATTCTCTTTATTCCCGATTGCCTTTCCAGTGGAGCCATCTGGCTCTGCAAGCATTTGAGGTGACATGGTGGTGAGAGTTTGAATTCTGATAATGAAGCAAGAAAACATTTTTTTTTAACTTTGGCTTTGGTGTCAGTTTTTTTCCGTATATTCTCAATTAAAGGTTCATTGCCCAGAAGAGACTTGTATATTGTGTGTAGAGCCTGAAGTTTTCTGAAACTTTGAGTACTTGCTGAGTCCACAGTCCTGTGAATAACCCTGCATTCATACCTGCATTACCCATTGCTATCACCAGTAATAACACTCACATACACAAAATTAGGCAAATATGTTAAAGAAGATGCAAGATAGAGCCTATTTGGTTTTGATCCTGGCATTTGTTAGACTAGTACCCCAACCCGTGAGTCCAGATACCCCTACATCTTGGCTGTCTCCAGCTGTCATTACTCTTCTCTTGACTTTGGCTGCCACCATCTATGCTATTTCTTGGCTCCTTCCTTCAATGAGAAATAGCTATGATCTGAGTTCTTCTTCCTCAGTCTGTGATCCAACACTCTCGACCTTTTGTTTTTCGGTAGACATCAAGCCGTATAACATTTTGGTTAACATCAGCTGGCACACAGCTCTTGACTGTCTGCAATAACTGCTCTCAGAAGTTATTTTATTCAGTCAAATACTCTGGTGCCCTGAGATTAATTTTGGCTTGCTTAGCAGAAGATATTAAATCCTACTTACACATGATACTTAAATAAATCTTTTTCCGTCAGCTCCCCCAGCTCTTCTACCCACTTTTACATTTCTGCCATCTCAATACCAATGTTTCTCCATTGTTGTTCTCCCTAGTAGCATTTTTCCATAAGAGACTCTTAATAAATATTGAACAGGAATTATGGATTCACTTCCAACTTTGCAGTCATCTTTGAACAGTTCCTCCTAAATTTTCATGCACTATAGGACAAAGATACATATTCTGGTGCAAGAGTAGAAGAAAAATTTCAAATAGGAACAACCCCAATTCCCTTTGCAGAATGCCAGCCCTCGCCATAAACAGAGACACTGAGCTGTATTCTACCAGAGCCAAATTTATTTCCTACTTACATCCTAAAAGGATATTAGACAACTAGAGCAATGCCTCTAATGTTTGCCTCACGTTCTGAAAATCCTGATATTCATTCTTCTTTAATACTCCCCCTTCCAACAATTTCACCCCATTTCCCCGGAAGCTAATTTATTTACTACCTCATGACCTCAGCCCCCATTAACACACTCAAGACTTGTTTTTCTGTCTCTAATCCCTGTAACCTTAACTGCAGGCTTTCCTTCCATTGTGTTTAATGTCCTAAAGCACAGATTTTTCTCATTCCGTTTCCTTGTTCAGGACCCTGAAATGATTTCCAGTTGTCCAGGAAACAACCTATGTAGTCTTGAGTCAGTGGCATCCACAAGTGCTATCACCCCTGTCTTCTCATGCTCTCCTTCCATGTGAATCCCCTCTACTGGGAAGGTTGATTAGTCCATTACCCCATCACAGAATTCCTGGTGGGTTTCAGTTTGTGTATGTCATCCACAACCATATCACTTCTGTAGGCCTGAAAAGCTCTACTTTTTTTCCGAACTGAGATCTAATGCATTACCCAAGTCTTAATTCAAATTTTCAATTTTTATTTCTTTATCAAGACTTCCTTTGCAATCTAAAAGAATTTCTCTCCTCTTATCTTCAGCCACATTATTACTTGCATTAATCATGTTGGCACAACTTAATCATTAGTGGTTCTAGTTACTTTTTCATATGCATCTTTTTTGTTTACCCAGCTGTACGGTAAGTCCACAAAGCAATCAAAATAAGCTCTTGCTAAGATGTATCTGATTATATCATTCCCTGGTCTAATCTGATTATATCATTCCCTTGTCTAAAACTCTCCAATAGCTCTCTTTTGCAGTGAAGATAAAGCCCAAATGCTTGCAAGGTCCTTCATTACCTGACTCATGACCATCTCCCTAGCTTTGTCTATATCTGTGTTTACTATTTCCTCCTTCAAACTCTAAGGCAGCAGATTTACTTTATGGATTTTATATTCTTGACTCTAGTCCTACATGTAATCAGCCATCAAATCCTTGAACACCCACCTGCTAAATATATTTAGAATCTGCCCATTTGTCCCCATCCATGTTGCCCCTAATTTAGAATATAGCAACATTTATTCTTTTTTTGGAACAGTGACTTACTCTTCCCATGTCCTGAGGGATTTTCTAAATCAAGTGCTGAGTTTGAAGTGATTCTGAGCTAGCCGAATAAGTATTTAGGAGTATGGATTTGGATATGTATATTTAAAGGTGAAAAATAAAATGGGAGTCATTGTCAAATTGTTAATCATAGGAATAGATGACAGGAACAAGGAAGAGAGTATAGCATGAGTGAAGCAAAGGGTATGTCAGAACACCAAAGAGACCTGACATTTAATAAATGGGATGTAAGAAGCAGCAGCCAGAGAAAGAGAAGAAAAACAAACTAGTGGGGGTGACATGAGAGACAAGAGGAGAACATGATATAAAATAAAGTTTACAGTGCTGAATCCTGAAAGCAGATTCAATGCAGATATGGATTGAGATGCAGTCTGTTACAACATCTAGGTAGAGGAACAGGTCAAACTTATTGTGCATTTACTATATACCAAAATCTTGACCCATGTAAGTTTATTTAAATTTTCTAACACAGCAAGGTAGATTTTTGCTTCTTTGATGACAGAGGCTGTGTGTGTGTGTGTGTGTGTGTGTGTGTGTGTGTGTGTTCTCCAAGTCAGAAGAGATCTGAAGAAACTTAAATGCTGACTGGTAAGTCCCATAGAGAGTCAGGACTTGCAGGGGAGAGAAGAGAAGACAGAGGGAGGGAGTTTAGCCAAGGCAGGCAGGAGACTGGATGCCCAGCCCAGGTGGAGAGAGGAGTACAGGCCAATGACAGCAGGAGGACCACAGTACCTTCCTTTTTCACCTGAGCAGTGTCTGGTTGATGCAAGGACTGCCTGGAAGTTAGCAGGAAGAAAAAGATTTTTAAAAAGATGCCTTCTTTCTAATGGCTTCATTTTGAAGGGAATATAGGAGTGAGCTCATTTGCTCGCAGTCAGATACTAAAGGGAAGAAAGTGATCAATGCATTTGGAATCTGAGGATCTGGGTTCAAATTTCCCAGCTTTGATGATTTTCCTACCTTATCTGAGCTGCCCTTTTCTCTGCTAAGTCAGGTTCATATCTCCCAACTTAGAGTGTTGTCATGGCAGCATGTAACCCAGGGCCTGCCACATAGTAGGCATTCCAAAAAATTATAGTTAAATCTGAATCTACATTGCCCTCCCCCTCACCCTTTTAGCTTATTGAATTAGAAATCAGTAATGAGCTGTTTCAAAGCTTTCTGCCAGCAGCCGTTGTAAGGATAAAAAGGGGGAAAAAAGAAAAAGCTTTAGTAAGTAGACAGAGCTATATTCTCTGTAGAAAGGAAGGGTGCTCTGACTTAGTGCCCACCATGCCCAGGACCATTAATGAAGCCTGGCTCCTTTTTCTCATCATTGCAGCCATTCAAAAGGAGAAAGTTCTTCTTGGCAAGGAAGTGCTATTTTCAGAGACAAGATTAGGCTCATTTTGGGCAGGAGCTGTGCTTCCTCAGTCCCAGCACCTCTGAAGATTAGGTTAAAAGGTAAGAAGGAATGACTCAGAATAATTGCATTGCTTTACTGTGAACTTTAAGATCTTTTAGTGGAGGAGTTTTACAAGCAGTGATAGATAGTCATGGAGAGAGGAAAAGTACAAACCCAGGGGACAAGAACAGTGATGCCTGACTGAATTTCTACACAAAAAGAAGGCTGGCCAGACTTGTTATTTTTTCTACCTCCCCCAGCTACATAGGAATACTTTTAATATGCCTTTGTTTTCCCAGGTTCTAAAAGCAGTTTATCCCCCCTATCCACCTTCACTACATAAATGCATGTTTCTATAAAGCAGATTTTAGAAATCCCATTCTGAGATCAGGTATATCAAAGTAAACACTGTATATACATGTGAAGTTCAGTTGTTTTATAATTGGGGAAAATACGTCCCATAATGATAGCTCTCAGCCAGAAGGCAGTATCTTACTTCTCAGCATTAATCCAGAAAACTATTGAAAAATATTTATTGATCCATTATTGAGTTTTTAGCTTAATGCTGAGCTGTTTGAGAGACACAGAAGAAATAAAACTAGACAATCCCTGGACTTACGAGTTTATGATCTGCTTGGATGCAGAAGGCATGGTTTGACCGGACACCTGATGATAAAGGGTAGCACATAATCAAAGCTAAAATTTAAGTACAGTCTGTACTAATTATTGTCACTTCCTTACCTGTCCTCCTCCTTCTTCCATCCACTCAGATCCCATAGTCAGAGACATGGGAGGAATCCTCAACTCCTCTCTTTGTATGATCCCTCATGTCTAATCAATTGTCAAGTCCTATGGTTTCTGTCCTTACATATCTCTGGAATGTGTCTACTTATCTCTGATCTCTGCTGCCATCACCCTGTTGAGGCCACCATGTATACTTACCTGGAATACTTCTACAGTTTGGCAAGTGGTTCCCTGACTTCCAGCCATTCCTTTTGCCAATCCATTCTAAACAGTGAGCTGGAGTGATCTTTCTAAGTGGTATATGTAACAATGTCCTCAAGTTTACACACAGCCCCATTTCTTGGTTTCATCAGGCCAGTTTAAACCTTCCTGTTTGAAATCATCTGATCATTTGTCCTAGATCTTAAAACAGCCTGGGCTTCTTGTCATGGCTTTAAGGCATTTGCTACTCTGGTTCCAGCTTGACTCACAGACATCTCTCTGACCGCTGAACAGAAGGATACACAAGCTGGGCCTACTGACTCCCTCTCTGCCTCTCCCCTGCCTGCCAGCCCTGCCCTCACCCCTTGTTGTCTCCATCTTTGAAAAAAGATGGCACCATTATCTGGCATTACTTCAGTGGTGTCCTCCCTTCAGCCATAACAATAATCAGTTTGTTGTGACTGTTTATTCTGGTCTTTATCCTCATGTCTGTACTTCAATAAGAGTAGGACTCAGTTTGATTTATTCATTATCTTGCCATCTGAGACTGGATCAGTCCCTGGCATTAAGTAAATGGCCAATAATTAACAATGAAGTGAATAAATGTAATGACGAAGACAAAGTTCTGTAAAGGAAGGGTAAATCTGATCTATAAACCAGCAGCAAAGGATTGAGGTTGATTTGAGAAAGCCACAGAAACCGTTCCATTCTGGAAAACCATATTAGGAAAAGCATTAGGACAGAGATACCCACATGGTCATAGAGAGACCCCTTGTCTGATAGAAATAGTCAGTAGAAGGGTGCCTGGGTGGCTCAATTGGTTAAGTGTCTGACTCTTGACTTCGGCTCAGGTCATGATCTCATGGTTTGTGTGTTCGAGCCCTGCTGGGACTCTGCACTGACAGCATGTAACCTGCTTGGGATTCTGTCCCCCTCTCTTTCTGCCCCTCCCCTGCTCACTCTCTTTCTCTCTATCTCTCAAAATAAATAAAAATCAACTTTAAAAAAAAGAAAGAAACAGTCAGTAGATACGGAAATACTAGGAAATTGGGAAAATGGCCTAGATTTAGGAGGAGGGGGGATAGTTAAGAATATAGAAGACCTTGCTCACAGGAAAAGACATTTATATTTGATGAGGTAGTAAACATGGAACATTTAAAACATTTGACCTGGCACCTGATACTTGTTGGGGAGAGAAGGCGGGAAGCTTCGGTGAGGGTACAAAAGCTCTCTTCTTTTCCCTGCTCACACACTAGATAGGAAAAAGATCTTCTTTCTATAATCTTTGAGTTAGAAAAGTAACAGGGACTTTTTAAACCTATAATTGGCAGGCCAGATACCACAAAGTATAAGCTCACAATTCCTGTAGTCTGTGGCTAAGACTAGAGCAATGTGCGTCTATGGCTCATCTGTAAAATACTAGGAACGCTATTTAACCTCCTTAAACCTCAGTTTTCTCCTCTGAAATGGGGATAAAAATAATTGAACTTACCTCATAAGGCTGTCATGAGGAAAAAGTAATGTAATTCAGGTAAAGTGCTTGACTCATAATAAACATTCAATGAAAGCAGCTATTATTTTCATGACATATCGTACTTCTTTTTATTATTTTGTGTTTTCAGTTTCCATTCTAAGGTAAAAAGGTTCAGCGTGAGTTATGTACCCTTGTTAAATTAGTTTTCTGATTGTGGTTTTTGATTAAATGTCATGTAAGATTCAAAGTAGAAATAAATAATCATGCAGACAAGATGTTATACCACAAAAGAACCACAGAACACAAATGAGGGGAATTTTACCATTTGTGTCACTGTCTAATTCACCTGAAGGACTGCGAGACATTCAGAAGAACTTGATATTCTGTGAATTAGTAAGTGAGTTAACTCATTTGATCAAATATTCAAAGATGATAAGTCAACAAATGTTCTCTATTCATTTATGACAAATGTGATTCACAGAGCACACAATAGCATCGATGATGGCAGGCACACATTCAGAGCCTGTTTAGCCATCAAAGCAAAGCCACATATGGGGATGCATCAAGATGAATTAACAGAAGTGTGCTCTGGGATAAGCCATTGAGAAATTGGAGGATCTTTGGTGAGGAGGAGAAGTCTGGGAAGAGCAAGACAAACATAGTTAACAGAAGGGATTGGCTCCAAAAAAGATGTTGGATTTTTCTAAGTCAAAGTTCCCAAAGGAAAGTAACAAACTTGGCTATAGGTCAATATGCACCAGTATAAGAAAGTCCAGTGGTTATGTAGAGCAAAGCCCATGGCAACAATGTTTATTGTAATTAGGCAGAATACTACCTTTTTGTGGGAGAGCAATTCATTCATGGCAGATTCCCAGATAATGGCTGGGCATGTGAGGTGATAGATCTAGCAAGATAGATCTAGCAAGAACTAGATAGAGAAATATGATGTAGTCCAAGTTGATGGAGATCTGGGGCTATAGTCTGAAAAGTCTTTTTATTACTACTCAGGATAAAAGAGAAGAGGAAGGTGTAGGAATTAAATACGACTTAGTAGAAAGACAGATCATATATTCCAATAGAACACCGTCATAGAATCTAAAACTCATCCTTACTCCATCCTGTCTTGTAAATATTTGGTAGCTCAACTACCAAGGGCCATTATTATGTGAGGAAATGGCAATTTCAAAATTCCTAACTGATAAACTTTTCCTCCTTGTCAACATTAGCTCAGAAATTAGGGCCAGGGATTTGTGGTTCTATCCATAAGAAAGCTCAACTTTGGAAAGCTGAAACATGGCACAAGTAAGAGAATCAAAACAGTGACTGCAAACCTCCATCATCCAAATCAGCATGGTCAGACCTAAGACAATATCATGTTATTCACTGAGACATAAGACAATATCATGTTATTCACTGAGGAGAGTGATGGAACCAACGAAGTCTACCCTCTAGTGTTCTGAGTACTGGGAGCCTTTTTGGTAAATTGTATGTTGGCCTGAAAATGAAATGAGAACTTCCACTGTTTCTGATTGAACTATTGTTTTTATGTTACGTAGTTCTTGGGAATATTATTCTAGTGATGCTTAATTATATATGAAGTTTTAGAAAAGGAAGTATGACAAAAAAAAACCCCACAAAAAACCAAAGGACTCTTTTTCTCCTTGTTTCATTTGCAAATGAATATCTGTGTTCTAGGAATGATAAAATATATTTTAAAAATTTAAGGATTACTTTTCTTTCATTTGTTTAAGACTTTAAAGTAGCAATAGAGCTTTTGATTTCTTCTCCATGGTTATTATGTTTCTTGTAGCATTATGCATATGCAGAATATTAAGATATGTTCCTAAATAGTTGATAATTGCTATGTACTTTCACCGTTTATCCAGAGATGCATAACTGGAGAAGTTTTTATCTCAATGGCTTAATGTAGCCCCGAAAATGAAAATAAAATGCTATTGAACACTTGAGAGAAGCTAATAGGTGAAGCACGATGGTTCAATATCAATAAAAATAAACTTTGATATGATCACTAGAAACTATCTTTAAAGGTCATCTGTCTTCATTAAAGGCCAAGACAATGGACTAAAAGACTATTTTTAACACTTTTTTCCCTTTAACTCAACTTTTCTTAGGTGATAATGTACTAAGATCACACTTCTTTAGCTATTTAAATATATAGGTTTGTAAAACAGAAGAAAAATACTCTAAGAAAATTATTTAAGTGCCATGTTCTTTGGGCCAAATGTGTCCTTGTATGTCTATGGGAAGAACTTTTTCTCTACTAACCAGAGACCCTGTGTTCCAGAAGATAGAATGGGCAGCTGAAAAATATTTTCAGTTGATTTAGGGAATAAACACTGTTTCACACTCATTTCTTAAACTACTTTCAATAATCTTCACTCTCCAAATAGGGACGTTGAGACTGGCTGATCGAAAGGAAAAAGGGGATTATGAAAGCCCCACACGATGTGTCTCGTTTGGCACATCCACAGTTGAATGCTTAAGCTTTCCTGCCAGGATGGTTAAGTTAACACTTAATTAGTATGTGTACCAAATAAATCATGCTTCTGGGCAGCACATTCTTAAAAAAATTTCCCCCCACTGCCCCACAAATAAATAGCCTGGTTTCTGCCCAAAATATTCAAGGAAAAGGCTGTGTTTGCCTGGGGCAGAGGCCAGATGCCTTGACTTCCAGCTTCCTTCCATCAAAGCCGTGCAGTTTGGAAATTAAAATCTACAGCAATAATGAAACATATTAAAATGCATGCAAAGTCTTGAGGGCTTATAATATGCTAAAAACCGGCAATGCATGTTTACATCCATATATCAACTTGGATGTGCTGAAAAGATTTAAAGTGTAAAATATGCAAATATGTGTCATATTGTCACACTTGGTCTCTCTAATGGAACTCCCTTTCATCTCAAGTCGTCTTAATTTCATGAATATTACATGGCCCTCACACCTTTTACTCCTGCTGTTGCTAGGCTGAGAAGATTATGAAAATATGTTAATAGTAACTTTCATCAAATAAAAGTTGCAATATTCCAAATAAAGCATTTTTCCCCTCCTCTTAAAATACAAATGGTGAAGGGTTTCATGCTATTTTGTTTCCCTGTGGGAGACTAGATAACTATAGGCCAATTAAATTAATGAGAAAAGACCATGCAAATGGCAATATTTGTGCCTAATCCTGGCTGGCTGCACATATAGACAGGTATAGAGTAGTTTTTAAAATATTCTTGAGAAATGAAAATAGCCCCAGATCTGGAATACTGATAGTATATAGAAATGAGTTTTAAATTAGGCTGTCCTACACAAAAGCCCAGGCGTTTGTATTTAACTGTCAAAACACTACAGAAAGTAAAAGGAAGTGGGGAAGTTTGAGATATCTGCCCTCATTTATGAAGGAAAAGAACAAAATACTATTGGCATCTCAGATAAGGAAAGAAAGAAGGAAAGAAAGAAAGAAAGAAAGAAAGAAAGAAAGAAAGAAAGAAAGAGGATATGCTCTGTTCATCTTGGACACATTGTCCTGAAACTTTCAGAATGACAGCCTTATTTCTTTATCCTGACATCTGCTGAAAGGCTCATTTTAACTCGCCTTATTGACAACCTGAATGCATGGTAGATGGCCAAAAGAACAAGAAGCATACTTTTCTGGACCTAATTCTTACCAATGGGGAAGAACTGGTGGCTATGTAGAAATTGTAAGAAGCTTGAGTATTAACGTTGAACTCCATAACAGGGACTGGGGGAGGGGGATGGATCCAATAGTGTGCGGTTTAATTAGAACTTTATTTTAGAGGAGCACTGGAATAAGTAAATTTGAAGAAAAGATTGTAACCCATGAACAGATATTCTAAACATGATTAGAGGATAGGAAAGTAAACAAGTCATATTCTGACAAGATCTCTGCCAACAACTGAAATAAGAAAGTGAAATAATATTTGGAAGGAGCCAGTTCTTTGGCTCTAGAAGGGCCCCGGAAGCATTCATATGGGTTCTCTCTCCCTCTCTCTCTCTTTCATTCTTTCTTAGATACCATGCACACACGCCTGCACATAGCCACATGCACATATGCACACACACAAGCGGGGGAAGGGCAGAGGGAAAAAGAGTCTTAAGCAGGCTCCATGCTCAGCACAGAGCCTGTCGCGGGGCTCAATCTCACGACAGTTAGATCATGACCTGAGCCAAAATCAAGAATCCATTGTTTGACTGACTGAGCCACCCAGGCACCCCATGGACCCTGACTCTTAAGTGAGTTTCATAGATGACGGAAGGAAGGGCATTCCATCAAGAGGGATACAAATAAAAAGCCTGTACATGGGAGGCTCAAGTTGAGAAGGCAGTGCACAGTGTGCTGGGGTCCAAGATGCCAGGGTGGGTGGGGGGAGCTGGGAGGATGTGGAAACTGTTTCAAAAGAAAATTGCCAGGAGAATTAAGGTATGGCCAAAGACAGACGGAGGACTGCTGACAGATGACAAAGAGAAAAAGAACCTCCCTAGCTGTTGTTTCTGAATTGTTGCTGTTGTTACTGTTGTTTTTGTTTGTTTTCTTTTGTACTGTTGCTGTTCCCTAAAAGTAGAGTTTTCAGATTAGAATTATTAGACAAAAAATAAAAAAGGAACACAAAGCCTTTCCTACATGAAGCCAGAGGAAAGAAGCACACATATACTTTCATTTGGTTTTACTTTATTTGTCTGAGATTTCTCCTTTTCTTAAGTAATATATAATCTTAGTGGAAAGCATGGAAATTTTCCCAATTTGTAGAGATAGCAGCATTCTATCCTTCTCTATCACTCAAAGACAACTTATCTCTGTATATGCAAAATTTAGATTACACTCTTTAAACAATTTTATATGCTACATTTTAAAACTAAATATCATCTCATGAATAGTTCCCTACTTCATTAAGAATGCTTTATAAATCTCAATCAATTGCTACGTAATGTTTCATATTATATGTTTTTTCATCAGTATTGGATATTTAGTTTGTTCTAAAATTTTGTCAAATAATATAAATGAAATACAAAATATTATGTATACATCTTTGCCCATATTTAAATATAGTTTTAGATAAATTCTTTTTAAGGGAATCAACACAGTTTACAAACAGCCATGTTACTAAATTGAAAGAAATACAATAAAAAAAGAGATGAGATAAATCGTCCTCTAAAATACAGTGTTTCCTTTTTGATTACTTCGTTTTCTTTATTGGCTAAAATGCATCAAGTGAATTTTAACAGAGTTCCCTGACTGGTTCTGGTGAGTTAGGTTATTCAAAGCAAACTATTTTTGAAAAATAAGGAAATGGACTGGAAAAAAATTTTAAATGACATCAAAACTGATTTAAGAGGGTGTCTAGCATGCAGTTAAAAATAACATCACTCAAAAGAACAAAGTCATATGAGTAAAGAGTAAAAACTGTAGATGGCAGAGAGATATCTACTCATACTTCAGATACTGGGAATATCTAACACAGATTACAAAATGACCACGTTTAAAGAAACAACAACAAGCCGACAGACAATACCTACAAGACAAAGGAAAACATGTGAGGGAAGACTTGAAGAAAATAAAAGAGTACTAGAAATATAGAGTACAATAAAGCAAATTAAAAACTCAGTGGAAATCTTTATAGTAGAAATGACATAATCTAATTGAGAATTAGTATACTAAAGGATAGATAAGAAGATATTGTTCTTACCAAAGCCAGGGAGAAAACGAACTTAAAATTCAATAGACAGAATATGGTTTTAGGGATTGAAATGAGTCCCAGAAGAACAGTGGACACAGGACTAGGTAGAGGTAACATGAAGAAAGATAATGGCCAACAATTCTTCAGACCTGATAACAAACCATTCCACAGATTCAGCCCCAAGCAAGACAAATTAAGTAGAAATTCATACCTGGAGACATCATAGAGAGATTGTTGAAAATGAAAGAGGAAAACCAAAGCCAGCTAGCAAATAAAACACAGATTTCTTTTAAAGAGTGGCAGACTGACCACTGTTTTCACAAATGCAACAATTGAAAAAAAACAAAAACAAAACAAAAACAACCCCCCCAAAAAAACAAACAAAAAAACCCCAGAAACACCAAAAACCAAAAAAAAAAAAACAAAAAAACAAAAAAACCCCAAAAAACACATGGAGTGGTATCTTCAAAATACCAAAAGAAATCAACAGCACATTGATTTTATGTGCAAGGAAAATATCTGTAATGATAGAAATGAAAATCAGGCCATTTTATTTATTTATTTATTTATTTATTTGTTTATTTATTTATTTATTTATTTTTTAAACAGAATTTTCTTCAACGTTTATTTATTTTTGGGACAGAGAGAGACAGAGCATGAACGGGGGAGGGGCAGAGAGAGAGGGAGACACAGAATCGGAAACAGGCTCCAGGCTCTGAGCCATCAGCCCAGAGCCGAAAATCAGGCCATTTTAAAACAAAAGCTGAATTAATCACTAGAGATCCTTATTAAAGGACTATTACAGTATAAATTCCAGACAGAGAGAATGTGATTATTCATAAAAATTTCAGTGATATTTTACCTGTCGTGCAAAAAAAAGAATGAAAGTAGTACACATATGGACAAATGTGAATAGATGCTGACTACATAAAACAGTAATAATCTCTAGGGTACATTTTTAACTAGAATGAAAATGCCAGGCATAATGCCATGGCACATAAATATCATGGGTGTAAATAGGGTTAATGATAATCCAAGAAAATATAAGATTTTTTAAATTTCAGACTTTGGTTAGTTATATATGTTGCTCTTTTTTTCCAGACATAGCCATAAAAGAAAGAATGAGAGTGTGTGAATATAGGTAGAGTAGATAAAAATTACAAATTAGAATAAAAGATGTAAATGTGCATCGTATTAAATTTAAAGAAAATCAAGATAAAAGACAATCATGTCCGCACCAGAATAAAAAAGCAAATGCTATTTATGAGAGATACATATAAAGCATAAGAAATAGAAGGGTTGAGATTCAAATGCTACATGTCAGACAAAATAGATTTTATAGAATAAAACACACTGGCACTTGAGATAATTACTTCATGATAATAGGAGCTTCAAATGACCAAGACAGTATAAACATTTAATATGTATACCATTAAAACTATACTCTCAATTTATAGACCAAAGTTTACTAACTTACAAAAATAGAAAAATTTAAATATTTGTGAAATATGTACCTCAGTAATTGATATAGCAAGTCACAAAATTGATAAGGAAATAGAATTGATCTAATGAACATATATAGAATATTACCCAACTAATTCAAAGAAGACATTTTTTTCCCAAAGACACCAAATACATTTACAAAAATCGTCCAGAAACTTTATCATAAAATAAACTTTAACATATTTCAAGGCATCCTAGAGACATCTAGAGAATGTCTTCTCTACTATGTAACTGTGGTCGATGACAAATGACAGAGAAAGAGAGAAAGATGTTTGAAAATTAAGAAACATTTCTCAATAGCCCATAGATTGAAGAAATAGAACTAGAACTCAGGAAATATTTTACGTTAAATGATAACGGCAATACCAGTATTCAAAATTGTGGACAATACCTAATGCAGCCCTTGGTTTGACATTTAGGTATGTCAATATGTGTATACACATATGTGAGTGTGTGTGTGCATGTGTATCAGAAAAAAACATATATATGTATATATATACACTTTATATACATGTATATATTTTATGTGCATATACATGCTTTAGAAAAATAAAGGCTGAAAATTAATGAGCTTTCCAGTTTCTTAGAATCTAAAAAAAAACAGCAAAAATAATCTAAAGATTTTATGAAAGAGGTAATAACAAAATCATAGTGATAGATTACAAAATAAAAAAATAAAAATTCTATATAGAAAACAAACAAACACACAATACACGGACTCAATAATGCTACCAGTTAGTTCTTTGAAAAAATCCGATTAAATCAATAAACTTCTGGCAGGTTTATTAAAGATCCAGACCAAAAAAAGAGAGAGAGAGAGAGAGAGAGAGAGAGAGAGAGAGGAGATAAAGTGGACGAGAGAGATGTCACAGATAAAATAATAAAAGCATAAAAAAGCACATCACTATAGATTATTTAGACTTTATCTCATTTGCCAAAACAAGTTACACATCATTATTAACACTGATGTGGTAGGCAAATACAGTTGTCGCCTGAGGAGGGACAACACGTATTTGTTAGCTATGACACAATCTACCACACGACATAAAATTATATATTTTTTTAACTTGTAAAGACCAGCTTTGCTCCTCTCTTGTACAGACAAGCTCCTTCCCTACAACCTATGTTTAAAGAAAAAGAGGCAGAGATCATTTATTGTTTCCCTTTCCTGAGTAAGGCCTTAGAGCCACTATTTATTTTCCTCACAGTTATATGTGGTTAATACATGCATTTCTTAAAATGAGTAGTCTTGGATGACTTGAAAATGTCCCCATCCACGATTATGGCCGACCTCTATATTTATGATCTAAATCCAGGAGTGTTGTCTTATCACAGTAGATGAACTCAGTTCCAATTACAACCGTGACTGCTAGGGAGGAGCCAACAATTACTGTTGCTGGGCCTCTCTGCTTCTTCAGTGTTTAGAACCAGCGTAAAAAAAGTAAACATGGACAGTCCCACTCTTTACCTTAACCAAAGTACTTGCTGAACCAACTAGGCCCCCAGGTCTTGATGATTAAACAGAGATGGTCAGAGAGGGCATGAGAGACCTTTCACTTATAATCATGTACTTTCTCAAAGTGTTTTCTTAAATTATGTGTTCTAAAACTCATGTATTTTTAACTGCTTAGATTTATTATGAATGGAGTAGCAAAGCGTATAAGGTCACGTACCCCCTGATTACAACTGCAGTAAATCAATGCAGATTCATTTTTTAATGAGATACATAATTTCTTGCTGGGTTTTTTACTTTTTTTCTGTTTTTGTTTTTCTTTCCCCCCTGCCCTTTTTTTCTTTTTGGTGAGGGCTCATCTTAGTGCAAGCTTTTAAAAAACCAGGGTTCAGTAATTGGTCAGAAGATTCTTTTCTATGTCTCTTGACCCTGCTCCTTCTAATCTCTGCATGCATTAAAGTGAGAGCCATTCTAAGAAACTAGAACAGACAGATTCATAGTGAACACCCAGAATTAAAAATGCACCCAGAAAAAGCAGGTCATAGGTTTTCGGGTTTATTTTTCTTCTGTACAATCCATTGCTACAATGTGCACACAAGAGTGTTGTACAGAGTCAAGAGATTTGCCGCTAACAATGGACAAAGAGCAAATAGTTGTCTGATCATGTAAGCAAGAAGAACCACTACCAGCAAAATTAATCATGAGTTTTGTTTGAGGTATACCAAACAACCTGTAGGAAGTTTTTTCGCCACTGTATTGATTTATCTGAAAAATTCATTTGGCTGTTTGTTGACACAGGCAATGTGAAAGAAAAAATAAATCATGATGCTTATGATTGCTCATAAGTTTTACATCTTCAGAATGCCAGATAGACAATTGGATGAGTGCACATATAATCATTAAAGCAATTCGTATGAGTGGGCTTCTGATAACTCTTTTCACCATGCTGCAACTGCATGTGATCCCAAGGAAAATTTGAACAAATAAGTATATGTCAATATATACAATTAGTCCCTTGATGAAAGGTTAAATTGTCTCAACCTTTCTGACCACCACAACACATGAAAAAAATATGTCAAGACAGACTGAGCTTTACTTTTCAGTGGAGAGTCCCTCAAGCACAGTTTTGCTAACAAACCTTCCTTTTAACACCAGGCTACTTATCACATAGCCCATATCTAAATAATAACTTCAATAATAATTATTATTAACATCTCTCATTATTCTTAAAGCAAGTGAGAACAAAAAATAAATGTCCAATATTTCTTCTAATACTGCGTGATGGATGTTACTGAAGCAAAGTAAATTTAGCATTGGTGTTTTCTAATCTAAATACACATCACCTTTTACAGCATATTTATTATCAATAGCAGCAAGAAAATCTTCTATTCATTTTCCATTGATCACATTTGCTATAATTGTCTTTACATATTATTTAAATATTTTAGTGAGAAAATTTAAGTATCAAATATAATAGATATTAAATGCAAATAGTTGAATATATAAAGACTCTAACACCCCAAGGAGTGACACTGGTGGCAAAATAAAAAAAATGGCACCTAACTCTCCTAAATTAAAATCTAGTATACTTTCTACCAAACATTACTTTCAGTCATCAACCTAGAAAAGGGTTATACAAACAGAAAAAATATCCAGAACAGGAAATGTCATTCACACCCAAAATTAGGATATGGAGGTGAGTTTTACCTACTAAAGGATAAAATCTTAATTTTAAAGATCAAAGGTATATACCTGAAGGCAAAGACTAACACTGTCAAAACAAAACTAAAACAGAGAGCTATGTTTTTTTTACTCCATTCTAGAATGATACAAATGAGAGAACTTTTAAAACATAAAATTACTTAATTGGAGGCAAGCATGAATTTACCTACCGACTAGTACACCTATCACTTTAATGGTAAAGGGCATCCATCAATCAGCAGTGATTTGAGAATATGATGCACTTAGCACTGTATTATGTGGTGGCATGGGTATGTTCACAGGCTTAAAATAGATTGGTGGAGCCAAACTAAAACGAAAAAACAAACAAACTTTGTGAAAGAGTTCTAAATGAATGTCAATTCACATGACATTATTTTATTAGAGCCAAAGTGGTTCTAAAGAAGCTTCTTCAAACAGCTAAAATGAGCCTCACTAAAGGATGTGACCAGAGAAGTGTTGAGTGGGGACTGATAAGAAGACAGAGGAAGAGAGAGAAGAGAATTCCAAGGAGGGATGGAATGGGCAGGGTTGAGGAATCAGAGATACCCAAGACAGTGGGAGGGCACAAGGAAGGCAGCCCAGTTTGTAATGGTAAATACCTGCTGAAGACATTCAGAATGAGCAAAAGAAAGGCAGTTCATAGGGCAACTCATGGAATCTAACAGGAACTGTTTGTATTTAATATATGGTAAATACCTAATAGATTACTAAAAGGACTAGAATTTTTATAGGACATTGGTAAATTAGTGCGTTCAAATTGTTCCTTTGTGACTCTGTCAGAATCCTGAACTATGTGGATTTTGATATTAAATTTAATGTCAAATAATATTTGAGCAGCTTTTATATTATGATATCAATTGAGAGAATGTAATTAGCTAGTCACCCAAGGTTTTCCTTGATTGGACTATTTAAATATCTTAGAAGTACTCACTTTAAATTGGTAATTATTATTTCATTATATGTCAATATGTAAATACATATATATAATATATTCCAGAAGAAACAAGGTAATCTTGCAGACATTACACTATAGTGAGGTAGGTAATTAACCATTTTGACTGCCCAAATCTCAGAAAACTCAGGAATATTTTATTTGCTATTTTAACACAAGATTTATCTTTTGAGTTAATATTCATAATTGATATATTTGCTCAGATATTCCATTCCTACATATTCATCCCACAGACATTAAAACATAGGTTCATGTTAATCCTTGTGTAAGAAATTTCATTGCTTCATTCAAGATAGTGTGAAATAGGAAAGGACACAAATATGTATAATTAGGAAATGGTTGAAAAATTACTGATGTATTGGGGCGCCTGGGTGGCTCAGTCGGTTACGCTGCCGACTTCGGCTCAGGTCATGATCTCGCGGTCCGTGAGTTGGAGCCCCGCATCGGGCTCTGTGCTGACAGCTCAGAGCCTGGAGCCTGTTTCAGATTCTGTGTCTCCCTCTCTCTGACCCTCCCCCGTTTATGCTCTGTCTCTGTCTCAAAAATTAATAAATGTTAAAAAAAATTTAAAAATTACTGATGTATTAATACAACTGAATACTACTCCCTAATATAAAAGAACCAACTGTAACATGCACACAAAAAATTATTCTCAAAGAAACGGAACAAAAAAGAGTTAATAACGTATGGTTCTATTTATAAGGTATTCTAGAATAAACAAAAGTAACCTACAGTGATAGAAATCAGGTCTGTGGCTCCTTCTGTAGTGATGGGGTCAACTGGGAAGGAGCAAAAGGGAGTGTTCTGGGATGTTAGAAATGATCTGTGTCTTGATAGGCATTTGTCAGTGTACTTGAGAGAGTTTGCTGAATGTAAATTTTACCCTAATAAAAATTAACATCCATGGCTGATTTTTTATGTGTACCTGGCTCACATTGGAACCTAGTTATTAGAAGGACTAGTTGGACTAGTTATTAGAAGGGTTGCCATTTTATCTTGTCTTCACTCTCTGGTTAATAAATGGCTTGAAAGATTTTCTCCTTTTATTTTATAGAATGTGTATTTTCTTTATTGTTAGAAGATATTTTGGGAAATTGCTCTGGGCTTCTTTATATAAAAGAATATTAAATTTTATTAGATGCATCTTACAAATTTCTGCCTAAAAATTTTAATAGGATTTGTTCTAAAACATAATATTAATATTTCAATTAAAAAATGAGTTCTAAACAATGAAACCTCCTGACCAGCCTTGAACTTTTCCAATGTACCCAAATTTGTCTTAACTATTAAATATAACTTGACATTCCTTTTCTCTATTTCTCCTCTTCCTCCTCACCACGTGATGCTGTACAGCTCTGGGCTATCATCACCTGTAATTACTGGTACCCTTCCTCTTTTATTTTTTAATGTTTATTTATTTATTTTTATTTTTGGGGGGGGGAGAGAATGCAAGGGGTGGGGGGTAGTGGGCAGGAGAGAGGAGGAGAGAAAATCTCAAGCAGGCTCCACACTAAAGGCACAGCTAGAACTCAGGAACCATGAGATCATGACAGGAGCCGAAATCAAGAGTCCAACACTTAACCCACCCGGGCTCCCCTACAGTTCCCCTTTCCAACATCTCAATCAACCACTTCAATACTTTCATCTATTCTTCTCTTGAATTTCTGCGAGTTCAACCCAGAAGACATAACTCTACCATCTTATACTCAAGTTGCTACATTTGGGAAATGAGTCCTGATAGTACTTTTTAAGTTTAAGAAATTCGAGATGTTCACAATATACCCCGTAAAAGATTTCTCACTCATTTAAATGGTTCTGATTGTAGCGAGAATTAAATTGAATGGCTCTTAGTGCACTCTCTAGAAGTCCAGTGAGAACAATGCCCTGGAAATTAGGACACCAAAATTCTCTTTCCAGGTACATCACATATTCACTGCCCAGCAATTAATTTCATTCCTAGAACATGATTTACTCATATACAGAGAAATGGTTGTATTAAAATAAGGCTCATGTCCCTTCCAGCACTAATTCTAAGAGTGAGCTTGTTGTGTTTAGAGGTTAAAAGTAAGATAAAGCAATTTAATCTTTAGGCTTCCAAACGTGTATGCTGTATATACACACTTTATGATTAAAGGTAAAACATGTATTGAAAAATGTTTAATGAATTAGATTTTCCCTAGGGACTGAGTCACTGTCCCATATAAAGCTTGTTGATCAACTACAAGGGTCTAAAAAGTAGACACTAACATTACTTTTCTTCAAGGAATCTTATAACATCAAATACTATTGATCAAAGCTACATTAAAAACAGAACTTCTGACAGATATCTTTTTAAGATTTTATTTTATTTTATTTTTTAATTTTTTTAATGTTTATTTTTGAGAGGCACAGGTGGAGGGGCAGAGAGAGAGAAAGACACAGAATCCAAAGCAGGCTCCAGGCTCCGAGCTGTCAGCACAGAGCCTGATGTGGGGCTCAAACCCACAAAATGCAAGATCATGACCTGAGCCACAGTTGGATGCTTACCTGACTGAGCCACCCAGGCGCCCCTTAAGATTTTATTTTTTAAGCAATGTCTAAACTTAACTTGGGGCTTGAACTTATAACCCTGAGATCAAGAGTCGTACACTCTACCAACTGAGCCAACAGGCATTCTTTGACAAATATTTTTAATTAGCCATAAAGCAATACATTAAATTAACACTAAGAGGAAGAATAAAAGTGAATTGTTATTCATGATGTAAAGAAAAAATTGAAAATAACAAATGAAAAAACAATGATGCTCATTGTTTTCTCTTGAACTATTTTCATTTACGTCTTTGTTTTAAGATCTGATGCTGGAGAACACAGACCAGGATACTTGGTTTGTGTTCTCCAGCATTGGATCTTAAAACAAAGATTTAAATGAAAGTAGATTATTTTGGAGGTGACCTCAGGAGGGGACAGGGAACAGAGAAAGAATGGAAGTCAATCACACCTTGCACAACTGAATCAGTTACTACTGTGGCAAATGGTGTCCCATCCCACTGGTGGATTCTGGGAACCAGTGTAAAACATACTTCCAAATTATTCCAGGTGCAAAGAGCAGCATATTTACACCTCTACTTTTATCAGTCATTGATCCAGGGCTGATTCCCACATATTCATTCTTCAGGGGTCCTGGTTTGCCCTGTGCTTGGTCTGAGCATGCTCCTGTGGCCAGAGAGCAGCCCATGGACAGAGCATCAGGGCTTCACCACCATCTGTCTTCTGTGGGTAGAGTTGTGACTCCTGAGATATCGGTGCACACCAACGGCTACACAACAAATACACCTATGTAAGTTGAGGCCAAGTGGGGGCAACAATCTTCTGGGATCAGGTGAGATTTTAAGCACATGAACTCATGAAAAGGCAGGAACTGATTTTCAGTAAAGAGTGTAAATCTCCTTATAGACTAACTTTGAGATACCTCAATTCCCTAGTTACTGGAAAACTCCAACCCCAGCATACTAGACGGAATCAGCTTCAATTTTCTCCTCACAGTTGAAAAAATATTGGTCAAAAGTCTAATTCTTTTTTTTTTTCTTGGAATTACATGCCTGGATACTTGGATACTGTCTGATCCAGAATTATAATCCAAATTTCCTCACTCCTGGGCTAGAATTTTTACACTTTACACCATAAAGACCAGTGGTTCTCAAAGTGTGATATCCAAAGGAGTAGCATCAGCATCATCTGGAAACATTTTGGGAAGTCCCTGGGTCCCACTCCAGACACATCAAATCAAGAATTCTGTGAATTGGCCCCAGCTATGTGTTTTCACAAAATGCCAGTGTGACTCCCATGAGCACCAAGTTTTTAGAATCATTGATATCTGTTATTAAGCTTTTATCTATACATAAATAGGAAATAACATTTCCCCCATTCTCCATCCCCCAAAAACATGCTAGGTAAGTTTAAAAAGTGCATCACAGACTGCGGGTGCCTGGGTGGTTCAGTCGGTTAAGCATCTGACTCAATTTCAACTCAGGTTATGAGCTCACAGGTCGTGGGTTCGTGCCCTGTGTTGGGCTTTGTGCTGACAGCACGGAGCCTGCTTGGGATTCTCTCTCTCTTTCTCTCTCTCTCTCTCCCTCTTCCCCACCCTCCCCTTCTCATGCTCTCTCTTGCTCTCTCAAAATAAATAAATAAAACCTTAAAAAACAAGTGCATCATATGCTATCTTTTTTTCCTTTCCAGCTGATTTGTTAAAAAAAAATAGGTAATAACAATATATATTGTGTCCAAGTGCTGTCATTTATAGACTAACATATTAAAATATTTCCCACGTAAGGGTGTCAGGGTAGCTTAGTCAATTGACTGTCCAGCTCTTGACTTCAGCTTAGGTCTTGATCTCATCATTTGTGGGTTCAAACCCCATGCGCTGTCTGTGCAGAGACTGCTTGGGATTCTCTCTCTCTCCCTCTCTCTCTCTTTCTGCTCCTCCCCACTCACATGCACACACTCTTTCTCTCTCAAAATAAATGAATAAACTTAAAAAAATATTTCCCATGAAAATAATCTGCTTTGGAAGCAATTTAGGGAACTAGATTAAATGATAGGAAAACTGTGTTGGAGTTTGTATGACTTTCTGGAGGAAATTTTTATCTTTAGGCCTAATTTTACTTAACTAACAAAAAAAAAAAAGAGTCTTGAACTAGATAATTTTTAAAATCTGCCTACTCCATATTTTTCTCCTTTAATAACTAGTTACAATTGAAGGATAATTCTAGCAGAGTGGTGAAGTGGTCCTGTGTAGATATAGCCCTCCATAATTCTGGGTTCATTGCTGGACAGTTGCTTTAAGGAAAAGAAAAAAAAATAGAAACTGATATAATCTGGGGTTTGAAAAACAGAAAACTTCTTCCTTTATGCCAAAGTCTTTAATCGAAGCTGATATATTAGCTTTTCCTGCTGATCAATGGGTCTGAAAAAGCACAATCTGTGACCCTGGCAATCCCTAAGACTCTTCAAGACTGAGTCCTCCTCTCAGAGCCAGGATGTCCTAGTAGACCAGCTTTAAGCATCAGTTAGCTGCAAAGACAGAGGCTTCTCTTGATTCATGGCTGACTCTGCACTGCCTGCCTTGGCAACTCCTTTTCTGGCCTATCAGAGCTTAGCTTTGCAGAGCTGTTGCTAATATGTAACTAACATTTTCCCTGATGCATCTTTAGTACGTTACACCATGTTCTCTTCTTAATAGTGTGAGTCACCCGCACCAGCTTATGGAGGTGCCTTGCTTGTAAATAAGCCACAATCAGCGTAGTTTCCAATTGATGCACTGCAGCTCATTCCTCCCCCACAGTGAAGGAAGTAACTTTGAAGAGGACAGAATCACTCTTCTTCCCTCACAGTGCAGTGACTGCAGAGCTGCAGGGTAAGCGAGTGGTCACTTCTGAGGCTTTGCACTAGCAATCATACTCATCTGGTGATTCGTATGATTCATTTTAAGGTATCATCAGGACACTGAGAGGTAAGACTGCACAAGCACACAAAAAGAGAGTATGCATCATGGCAATGGATAAATGTAACTAATTCTCTATTTTGACGCTATTGAAAAGAATGTCTCTTAACTAACCACTACATGTTCTCTAGTCAATAAGCGCCTGGCAGATTTAAAAATGTAATAAATTGTTTTACTAAGTGATCAAAATGATCAAAACCTGAATCACAGCTGAATCCTGCTGAAATGCCAGAGTTCTTCTAAGAGTAAAGTCAGGGCTCAATGGGTGGAAATTCTCTATATCAGGTGGCAGGGACATTTCAGGCCACTTGGATCTCCTCTAATGTATTTGAAGAGTCATGTACCACCAGTCGAGATGAGAGGCAAAATATTTAAATTTTATTTTTGTTGTTAAAGCTGACAATGCTAATATGAGCTAAAGTCTTTTTACTTAAACAGAAAGACAAGAGGTAAAGGAAGAAAGCAATCACATCTTAACCAGAATAAATAATTTACACAGAGATATACACTTTACAGAAAAGTTTTCAAATTATTTAACCCCTCTCCATATGAGATAAGCATTACCTCCATTTGACAAATGGGGAAATGGAGAGATTAAATGTTTTTACAAAGCCTGGTGAGCAACAGTAACAGCACTGGTGCTCGAGGCTTCCGAAGCTGAGAAAGTGAGTATTCCACGCCACCATGTTTCTGAAAATCAATTTGAATGGTTCTTATTTGCCCAGATCCAGTGTTTCTCTACTCAAAAAAAAAAAAAAAAAAAGGACCTGTAGTTTCCTTAGAAAGTCATCCCCATCTTGTTTTGGTACTAGAAGTTCAGCTGGGACTTACCCAACTACCAACTCCATTGTTTTAGTGTATCAAAACAGTCCATCACAATGGCCCTGACGGATGGTGCCAAGGGGAGCTCATGATCTAAGCTGCTTCAAACAGAGTAACCTTCATAATTTTTTTCTGAACTAGAAACAAGGAAGTATATAGTCCTGGGAACTATTGAAAGCCATGTTGAAACAATAAAGAGAAAGCCTTCAGAAAATGAAAGAAGACAAAGGAATTAGAGATGAGAAGTGTAAAGAGGGAAACCAAGTACTGTTCTCCGTTGGTGTAGGGCAAGTTCGCCTTACGTGTTGTTGGACGCAGCTTACATTAAGTGTATTATTTTTGCTATGGGCCTTTTTTAAATGTAATTTGCAATTCTCTCTGTTTACTTTTTTTGATTTCCATCTATGTGATGGTGACCTCTGAACACCTGAATACAAAAATCTAAAAGAAGCATGGAAGGTGGTCTTGCTTATATAACAAAGAAATGTAGGTTTCATTTTTATAGAAGGAAAGCTCGAGAGAGGCCAGCTCGTTGACAATTCAAGTTGACCTTACCATCTAGCACAATTCCTGTTTTAAAGTCTTTCTCCAGATTACAGCTTCTTCCTCTTCAAGGATTGTTTCCTGGTTGATGCCAGTTTCAATGACCTGTGGGTCACACAGCCCCTATTACTGTCTGACCTAGTATGGGAGAAACTGACTTAAAGGCAAACCGAAGATGTTTCAGTCAGACACAGGAGGTTGCTGCTGTTTGGGAAGATAACTGACTATGCAGCAATATTTCTGGGTAGCTGCAGTCAACACTCCTCTTATTTGACTAGATAAATGCTAGGGCCAAATTCAAAAATTAGGCTAATGCTGAAAGTAAGATGGTATATACATGAATGCATTGTATTGGTGTTCTATTTCTGTATGAAAGTAAATGCATTAGATAAATTGAAGACTGTATCCTGAATTACAATGCTTAGATAAAAGGTGCATTTGGGTATTAAGTGATCACGTCTCTCTCTGAACCCTTTATCATGGTCATTTGACACTTTTTTGTATTATATTTTCTCTTTCAGGTTGTACGACTTGCATTATTTAAACTTGCAAAGTTCATCAGTTGGGAGTTTTTACTTCTTTTACATCTTCCACAGTGCTTTCTAGAGACTTAATGACCAGTACAGAGGGATAAAAGCATTAATGTTTGTGTTTGAACACTTGCATGTAAATTGTTTTCCTAATACTCCTTATTTATTCTGTTCGACCATCTCTGAAATGGGGATAATGACTATTTCTCAGACCTGACTGAATAACTGAGGATCTCATAAAACAATACATGTGAACTTGATTGCAAAACTATGCATTGGCTATAGCATGTTCTCTGATTTCTCAGATTCTAGTTTTGTTCATTATTTTTGAGCTATTGTACACTTTTGTGTAAATTGTAAGCAACTCATAGGTAAACCACCTTTTCCGGTAGAGTTTCCAATGACTTCCTTCCCCACTGTAGAGAACGGTTTTACAACTATGTGCTTTTTCGGCTTTTTCTTTGAACAGGCTAGAACATCTGCCTGATTCTTTCATATGAGAAATATCAAATCTTGAACATAAATTTATTTTTTATATCTATAAGAAAGTCATGATCTTACTGTTTTCTGAAAATTATCTTATAACAGTTTCAGGAATTTGCCCCTGAGATGCCTGATGTATTTACCTACCAGAGCCAGGTAATCTCCCTCACCAGAGGAGAGTACCTTGGGCATGATTTGGGCCCAGACACATCTTTTCTTAGTTCCTAGAGGTGACTCCAAAGAGGAAACAGAACTTTAATGACTCTCTATTTCTCAAATGTTAATTCTACTGTCTACTAATTTTGTGTTTGCTTTTTTCTTCCCCAGCCAATAAATTATTCCCCATTGCTAGCAGCAATGTTTGGGAATTTAGTTTGATTATTTGGTGATCTCAGTAAAAGGATTAATTATTTCTAGAAATCTATTCTAGGTTCGGAGAGTCTGGTTTGTTAACCTTTTTAATTAGGAGTTGAATTTCTTGATTTGATCATTTGGTGATTTTTAGTCTCTGTTAGAGGAGAGATGATGGAAAATTTAGTTTGTAAACTTTTCTTTATGTTTGGAGTTCCAATCAACTATAATTTTTCCACTGGGGAGGATATCAGTTCTATCAGATGAACTGGTAAGGTTTAGTGGTTCTTTATTTACTCTTGGTGCTTGGCTGAATTTTAAAATTGAAGCTCTCTCTCTCTTTTTTGTCTGTGTGTCTTTGTGTCTATAACTCAGATAGGTATTTATCTCCAATTGTATAAATGCATAATGTTTTCCTACCTCTAGATGATATTGATAAATTAGACTATAAAGCTTCTTAAAGGAACTTGTTCTGGTTGGTTTATAGAGATAAATAAGCAGTTATATAAACTGAATATTCCTAAAATTTCCAGACAATAAGGAAATTGAACTTGAATACTTTAAATGGGCAAAAAATGTATTTTTACAAAAGACAATTTAGAAATACTTTAAGAATTCAAGGGAACGTAATTTAGATAAGTCTGGCAAATAAAACTACTTAAATATTTTTGGTTTAATGAAAATGCTATGGGTTCTCTGATTTATCACTGTTAAATATAATGCAAGCATATATTTTTCTTCGGTGTCTGTTTTTCTTAAACTAATATGTTACTGATCAAATAAGCTAGCATTACTTCTACTTAATGTTCAAGATTATGAAAAATGTGAATCTGTGTTTTGAGTCCCTATTCAGATTAATTTTATTCCTTTACTGCTTTGTAGTTGTCAGCTTGAAGAAAATTTCCAAGAGCTGTAGGTGACTTAAATCCTTGAATTGATATTAACTTGAATTAATCAGTGCACATTCACTGGATACTTAGATCATTTCTAAGTAAGACAGAAAACTGAAACATTGATTACTAAGCACGATTTTAAGTTTATGTGCTTTTTCTTCTTATTTTTACATGCTACCCACTGGTGAAATCTTTGGGTTTGTTTAACGACCTTGTTCAATTCTTACCACATTGAGAAGCTGTAGTCTAAGGGACATGTTGGCTATAGGCAACTGAGTTACAGGTAGGCATAATCTTTGCTAGTTTGCTGCAAAATGCTGGTGTCTGGCAGACACGTCATCCACGTCTATTTTTCCTGGTGAAATAGAAATTGCTTTAGTTAAAAGTTATAGTTACTGTAAGTAAATGTAAGTGAACTAGGAGCAATGGTGGCAGAAATGTCCAGCTCTTCGTGTGAGGTGACAAGATGTGTTCTTGTTCAGTAAGGGGAAAAAGACTAGTTTTGTTCTAAAGTGGTTGTTCCAGAATAAGAAAGAGGGTAGCGAAGGACAAAACCTGGATGTATATAGAAAGTTGTAGAAGGTTCACAAGACAGGAATTGTATTTGCTTTGGTTTATAGTATGTGCAAATAATGAATGTGGAAAATCTATGAGATATGATAAAATCTGAGCAAAGTTTTCTCAGTTTTGATGGGATTGTTTTCTTTCATTCACTGTTTATTCCGTTGCCGTATGGTATGTAATTCTGTGTAATCTGCACAGATTTTGTGTTTTACCATAATAATTTTCTGTGCTTTGTATTCACTTTGTTATGACCTTGATTATGAAACAACAAAACAAAGTCACGAAAGAGCTTGAGTTCTGTCTCCCTAGTTCTTTACAGTCTTGTTATGTTATATGCTTATTTTTCAAATGAGGAGACAAACATTACTTCTATCTTGTATGTTCAAAACTCCTGTTTGTTTCTGGGTTTGTTTGGCTTGGGTTTTGGTTTTATTATTTGGCTTTCCCAAAATGAATCCTAAATGTAAAAGGAAATAAAAGAAGATGAAACTGTCATGACATTTTTTGCACCAAAAATTATCTTTGAGATTTCCCAGTGGGCTCCCACCAATTCATAAAGATTGTTCTACACTATAAAAGAGAGGTGCCAGAAACAATTAGATTTATTTGATATGTTAACGTTAATGACTTTTACAGAAGGAGTTGTCAAATTTGAAGAGATGCTTTCTCTTTTCCTAGATTAAATTTCACTGGTATATTGTTGTTAATATAAGGAGATTGCATGCCCTATGGGAAGTTTCTAGAGAGATGTTAGTGCCTGAGCTCTCCTGGGCATGTTTCTATGTATCAGAGTTTCAGTGCTACTTTGCCTTGTGATATTGGGTAACAATGTTTTCTTATACTTTGTCTGCATGCCTGATTGGAATCTTTTATTGAGTATTCTTACGCACACAGTCTATTTATTTGCATAGATTTAATAAAAATTTGCCATCCTTTTCCAAGACATAATTGGAAACTTTAGTTACATGGGCCCACTTGTACCCTGGAACATCAGATTTGAGAATGATGTGCATATAATCAGCTGTGACTAGGCACTTTTAAGTAACTAAGTTTAACTTTATGGAATCAGTGTTTACAAAGAGCATTGGGAAAACTGGCCTGCAACCTGGCTTTTAGAGTTTCTGGCCTTAAAAGTGAGTAAGGGAGCTTACTTTCAGGCAGGCCTAGGAGCTTAGAATACTATGGGGTTTTGCAAAGTGAGGCATTTCCCCGATTTATTTCCCCATATACTCAATTTATGGGTAAAATCTAGTAGAGAGAATTACTTGGTTTAGCTTTCTAACATAAAGAGCCTATTAAAATTTAATCTGAGATTCCTTGTGAAAATTTCCAACAAAGCAAATGTAAAAAGTTCTATGTGGCAAATTAATACTTTCGATGCACCTATGTCAATAATCAAGTTAAATCTAATGAGACCAGTCTTATTTTGCAATCAAGAAAAGTATTTCAGGTGTGGCTGGGTGGCTGAGTTGGTTGAGTGAGTGGTTGAGTTGGTGACTGTTGGTTTCAGCTCAGGTCATGATCTCATGGTTCCTGAGTTTGAGTCCCATGTTGGGCTCTGCTCTGCCAGCTCAGAGCCTGCTTGTGTGGGATTTTCTCTCTCTCCCTCTCTCTCTGTTCCTCTCTGCTCCTCCCCTCCTCGTGCTGTTTCTGTCTCTCTCAAAAATAAATAAACTTAAAAAAATTCTAAAGAAAAATATTTCAGATTATTTTTGAGCAAAAAAGAAGAGACTAGGGAAATAAAACAACTTGTACTGTAAGAAAAAGTGTTCATTGCTCATATAACACTTTTCTGAACTGACTATAGTCTTACTCATTATATTGAACTACTTTGCATCTCTTTGTTAATTGTAAGTAACCAATAGGCAAACTCGGTCTTTTTGAAAGAGCTTCCATTGACCTTCTCTTTCCTCGATGGAAAAGCCAATTTTGTATTCGTTTGCAATTCAATCCCTTTATTCCATGTAAATTGTGTGTGTGTGTGTGTGTGTGTGTGTGTGTGTGTGTTTTACTTTTCTTTTGAACTGGTTATATCTGCCTGGTTTCCTCATAGGAGAAAAGTCAAAACTTTAACATGTTTATTTTTATATCTGTATGACAGTCCCGATTTTATCTTTTTCTAAATATTATATAATAGTACTGTACAAATGTCAGAGCTACTGGTCATTATCAGCATTCTGGATCTGTTCTTAGTCATGGTGTAAGGACTGTTAATACTAACAGCAATGAAAAGTAATGCAAAAAAAATAATTGAGATTAAAGAAGTGTTCGTGATTTTCTACCTTAAATACAATTATAATAAATACAATACTAAATACTTTTTAGGTGTGATTTGCTGAGTAGGGACACAGTATTTGTTAGCTGCACCTTGTATTCGCCATTGTCCTGCTGCCCAAGCCCTCATCTGAATGAATGGAGTGTCACATTGCCTTTCCCCACTTTTCCTGTGTGAGTTCCCAAAATTATTGCCAACAGTTCTGATATTCCTCTGCCAGCTTTTTCTGTACTCTGGGATGCCTTGACTGGGGCTTGCTGATTTGAGTTTGTTCATGTGATCTTCGTATTCCTACTTTATGTCCACTTTCTAGTTTTTTCTCTTGGTAACCCTTGTTTCTGTGACTTTAGCAGCTTATCCTTTTTTTCAGTGACAGTCCCAGTTATGTTTTTGTGTCTCTGTTGTTGTGGTTGATAACATTTTACTATTGCTTTTGGAAAAATAAAGACTTCTAAAATATAAAGAGGGATACTGAGATCTTTTCAACAAAAAGATACATATTTTGTGAGGCATTTTGTTAGTATTTAATATATAGATCAAGTTTTGGAATTAGGATGTAGTATACATATAGACCATCCATAATTGTCTCATACCATGTGAAAGATATATATGAGTAGTTTACAGTCTTGGTGATGAAATAAATTATAATCCTTAAAGCAAGCAATAGATAATTTCAGATAGTGAAGTATGTCTAGATCCTGATCTTGAGAGATAGATAGATGATAGATAGACAGATAAAGAGAGAGACACACAGAGAGACAAAGATAGAAACAGAAGTACAGAATTGCTGTCCTAGGGTTTAGGATGAGAATGATGTTAAGTGTTTGGACAGGGCTAGGATGGTAAGGTAGTCAGACTAGTGTTACGGTCCCTGAGGTATTTGAATGACTGCTTATTAGTGTAGGGACCTGTGAATCACAGACAATAAAAATTAAAGAATGATTCAGTGTGAAGTTGCCAAAGGGGATGCAGATCTCTCTATGCAGGAGTTGCCTGGGAAGCCTCTTTGAGCTGTATTGTCACTTTCCTATAATGAAGATACAGCATCTTTGTGAAAGATTGTTTTAAGAATCAGAAATAAATCACATATATTTCTTGTATCTAATTAGAACTTACAAAATAGTAGTGATTATTATTATTTTTGGAAATAACTGTCCTCAGCCTTCAGTCATTTGAAGGGGTGTGTGTGTGTGTGTGTGTGTGTGTGTGCGTGTGCGCGTTTGTGTGTCTGGGAGGGTCCTTTTCTGTAAAATAGAGCATTTCGTTACGTTGAATCACTTCCTGTTATCTATGGGGAGAAGTTCAGGTTATCCTCATCCAAGTTGCTTCCTTCTTTGTATCTGTGCTTTTCAGCCTTTGGCCATCATGCTGTCTCTCTGGCCACTTGGATAGAATTCAGTTCCCGAGGTTGGGACCATCCACCTTATGAGTGAAAGCTTGATTGAATGTGTATGATGTAAAAGCAAATGCTCTTCTTGTGGTCACTTAAGCAGATATGAGCCGTGGGCATCAGAGCCAGGCAGGAGACAGAGCTACCTGAAGTTAGCTCCACTGTTGTCCAGAGCTAAGACCAGGGTTGAGTGTTCCTCTAGCTTTCTTGGGGTACACATACCTAAAATCAGGGGACCTTCATGGAAATTTCATTTGGACTACGATCTTTCGAAAAAGGAATGATCACGTATTTTGTTTTGCCCAGAGGAAAATTGTTTTTAGAAGCTAAGTACGGACACACTGCTGAATTTTTGTGGGTTCATTGTCAAGCATGGGTGTAAAACGGGATGACTTTTGTGCTGGCATATTTATTAGGAGGAGAATATGCCGAAACTTTAACATATACCTTTGTGGCCAGGCTCAAATTTGAGGGTTTTTTTCTTTTCCCAGGTAAGGCACAGCAAGAATGAGTTTAGCAGAACAGATGCATAGAATATAACTTCCAATAGGGGGACTCAATGGAGGTGTGCTCAGCCCTGGCCTAGTGTAATCTCCAAATCATTCAATATGTCTCTTAGCTACAGTATTTCCAAAACCTATCCGACTATCCATTCACCTGTTAGTTAGCCTCTTATTAAAGAAACAAGATCACTACTGCTAAGCACTGGTTAGGTGATGTTTGATTAGTATAGAGTGCTATACTGGGTTCTGGGGGGAATGCTCAAAAGTATGGATATGGAAACTAAATTTCAAAGACTTTACAATCGGGCTATTTAAAAGGGCATGTACCCTCAAATATAACCAGGTGTCAAATAAGGTTAGCTAACATCATTGGTTGTTTAATGGGTACTCTGAGCCAAGTTCTATTTGGTGTGAGTTAGAAGTATTACTTCATTTAATGTTTACCACAGCCCTGGAAGGTGGGTAATGTTATATCCCATTTTACGATGAAGAAACTGAAGCAGACTTGGTATCAGTAACATGCCCAAGGTCATACAGCTCATGAACAGGCTTACTAGGGGATGAGGCCAGGACGTTTGATCAAAGAATGTATGCTTTTAGCTATTTTACACACAGAGGAGACAATGTCTGCTTCAGGAGCCAGGAGTCTGAGGTCCCAATGAACTGAGTCTCCCACAATGGCTTTGGAAAGGAAGAATTTATGCCAGACTTTTAAGGATGGATAAGTTATGTTGGAATTTAAACTGCCCCAGAGGGAGGGTGTCAGGCAATTGACCTACTTAGAGGATAAATATTGTCAGGGATTTGGAGATCACGGTTTTGAAATCTGATCATGCATCATTCATTACCCCCATTCTGTATGTCCATCTCTCTTTAGTTCTGAGTCTGTATCTCACCACAGAAGCAGGAGGAAGTCTGAGGTATGAGAAGGGAAAGAAACTGGGGAGGAGAAGGGAGTATGAGAACGTCTATCCTCTCTCTAGTCCTCCATGGAAGGAACTGAGTCCTGAGGAATTGGAGTATGAAAGACCATGAGCTCTACAACTGTCACTTCTTTCTTATACAATTTCAGTAATAGGTGATTCATCTCACTAAAACTTTTAATTCCATATTTTTAAAATACAAAATAAGGAAAAATTCTCACAGAATTATGTTTGTCAAGTCTGGAAGGTGGGCTTGGAGCAGTGACTCTGTCTGTTAGAGTGTGCTTTGCATATTAAAATTTAAACTTCCCTACTTCAACCTCTTTGTTGAGAATGTAGCCATACTGCCAAGTAAGAATTGTAGAATCCCCTCTATCCCCAAAACACCTGGTATATAAAACCATATCATAGAACCAAACACTTTGAAAGCAAGTGGAACCCACAGGAATTTACTTATTGTAGCAACAAGGAAAAAGACTTCCCTAAATCACAGCTCTGGTTGGTGGCAGAGGCAGGATAGCAATGATCTCCTCTCAAGTATATTTCTCACTGTATGTAGAGCTCATGTGTCATTTAATCATGCATGCCTTGTTGATGGTCCCGATGCCCAGTTCAAACCGGCATGATAACATGGTTTTCAGTGATCCTATAAACTCCTAGAAAAATTGTACCCTGGTGTTTCCAAACCTCAAAATATCTAGTTGAGTCTCTTGCACCCAGTCAGTGCATTTGAAGAACAGACTGATGTTGGGAAGGAAGGGGTGTACCCTCCCCCAATTAGTTGCTTTTGGATGAAGATGTGAGAATAAGCAGATCCTTAACCTTGAGGCATTCAATGGCCACTCTAAACCTGAAGTTGGTGTGTAGAAGAGAGTAAATTTGAAAATATACTTGAAAATTTGAGTAAACGAGAGGGAGTGAATTTGAAAATTTAGTTTAGTCCTGACATCAAAAGGACATCTGCAGAATGAAGGCTTCTATTAAATAATGAAACTCAAAATAAAAATAAATAAAGTGGCGTGAATACTCTTGCCAACAGAAGCTGCTGAATCTTCCACACCTCTTACAGAGATTAATCCTTTCCTACAGGCCAAAATCTAATTATAAACCATTCTAATTAGTTAGGAAGTAGAACTGCTGTTCCTTTTTGAGGAAAAAAAATCTAGGAAGAGATGCTACTACTGCATCAGAGCTCCAGCACAAGGCTGGAAGCATTCAGGTATGAATACGAGTCAGTTGTCTCCTACATGAAGCTTGTTTTCTTGTATCAGTTAGCTGCTGCCTGTATATTTTTATGGGGCTTCTGCAGTTTATTTTGCTGCTTCAAGTTCACTATAGGTCCATTTTCACTGTAGCAAGCCTTTAAACCTAAAATAAGCATTATGTAAAATATTATTTTGACTTTACATTAAATGGATCTTTAGAACTTTCAAGTGCTCCAGGGCAAAAAGAAGAAAATCTTCGAGGGAAAAGCCTTAATATTCCAGATATAATGAGTTTGTTTTACATTATCTTGCTTATTTTTTTTTTCCTCTGGACTATTTTCACTTGGGTTCTTTTCATATCCCAGTTAGCAAAGGAATTGACCAGAACTAAGAACAGCCCTACAGCAATCGCTAAAATTCCGCTGTGCTTGTCAGATACTGTCTGACCACTGATTACTGCCCGAGGGGAATTTGTTTCCTTTATAAACTTTTTGGTGGGTTCTCATCACCAGGGAAACAGCTTTTTTTTCTCTCTTGAGAAAACTTATGAGGAAAGCATGAGCTTCTTAATTTTCGTCTTCTTATTTTAAATCTCGGGTTTGTATGCATTTTTAAAGCATGAGATGAAAGATAGCAATATTTCCGTAACACTGAAATCAGGAAAACATTATAATAATTGGTGAGACAAATGTCATCTACCTGGAAACTCGCGAAGGTCTACATGAATCATGCTGGATAAGTACAACAAGAATCTGTCTCTTTCCTTACCTTTCACCTATGGAAAATATGCAAATTAATCAATTCTATACTATGGGGAAAGCTTGGGATTAAATAGATTGTATTAGTTAAAGTCTTATCAGGAAAAGGAATTCACCCTGGGTTCAGATGAAACTCATGTAGGGACTTTTTATAGAGGTATATGCAGGTTTGGAAGGATAAAGAGAAGACAGTAAGGCACTCAGATATTCTAGTCACATTGAATTTTTCCATTTCCTCCTCCTGAGCCTCAACTATTTTAGTTGCTTTCTTTTGAAGTCAGGCGCTTCCATGACTCCAGACTTGGACCTCTACTTTTTCTGCCAATCTAACCAGAATTTTCTCCATCCCCATCTCCATCCTGAGATTCCTACATCATCCTTGGAGGATCAGCTCAAATGCTTGTCCATATCTGTGACTCTTCCCTCTAGGAAAATTAATCATTTTCTTAGCTCAAATTTCTTAGCTCTTTCTAGCTTAAGAGTAGGAGGATGATATACCTATATAGCTGAGTACCTATTATGCTGTATACAGAGATAAATAACAAATATTCTGAATTGTGGCTTGAAATGTTGGTCATCATTTATGCTGATTACCAATATTTACAGTTCTCCTAAAGACACAGTAGGATTGCATTTCCCTGCCCTTTTAAAATTATGTATGGACATGGTATTTGCTCTGGCCAATAAATTGTGATACATGTGATAGCAAATGATACATTTCATGTGCAAATAGAAGTCTTTGGGAACCGGTACACAATTCCCCACATTTCCTTCCAACTTCCAAGATATTCTAGATGTTGGAGCTCCGTTGGTCTGTCTTCTGGAAGGAGTAAAATGTGCTGTAGAGACTCCCACTGAGCCAAGATGGATATAATAGGTAAGTGACTAGAGAAAAAAATTATTTTAAGCCACTGTAGTTTTGGGTTGTTTATTACTGTTACCTACCTTGTTATGATAAACACAGAAATTTTAAGAAATACCATTATTATAGACTGAATGTTTGTGCCCATGCAAACTTCATATTTGGGAATTCTAATCCCCCATGTGATGGTATTAGGACTTAGGGCCTTTGGGAGGTAAATAGGTAATGAGGGTAGAACCTTCATAAATGGGATTAGTGCCTTATAAAAAGCAAACATGAAAGCTTGCTACCACTCTCTCCGTTCTCTGACATGTCAGGATATAACAAGACAGTCATCTACAGAATAGGAAAATGGTTCTCAACCAGAACCCAACTGTGCTGGCACCCTGGTTTCAGACGGCCAGTCTCCAGAACTGTGAGGAATGCATTTCTGTTGTTGATAAGCCACCCAGTCTATGGTAATTTGTTATAGCAGCCTAAACACACTAAGACTACCACTATCTAGTCTGATGGAACACTTCAAATCCCACTGTCTGAAAAGGAAGAAAGAAACAAATCAAACCAAACCAACCATTATCAAACAACACCAGCTAAAATTTTGAACGAAAGCACCAAATAAACGAATGTAGGAAAATCCTTAAAGGCTATTAGTAAGAACAAATATATCAATATGAACAAAGATATAGCTGTACTTTAGTGCGTATGTGTAGAAAGAGGAGGACGGGACCATGAAGGAATCTGTTTGCCTCTAGTAGAAGTTTTGAGATGAAGAACTGTTCTGGAAATATAAATGCATAACTAAAGCTGGCCCAGATTATCAAGTGAGCAGAGTTCATAAAATTCTAGCATCAAAGGATTGAGGAAGATCTTCAAAGGTTACTTGGTTCATTCACCTCCTTTCAAGTAGGATCACACCAAAACCATCCCAGAAAAATGAGAAGCTATTCTATTTTTAAAGCTTTCTATAGAAAGAGATTTTCTCTGACAGAACTGTTTTTCAGCTAGTGTTAAAACCTCTATTCTGAATGATATGCCTCACTCGCATTCAGGACACTTAATATAACACTCACCATCTGTATTAGTGTCCTAGGGCTGCCATAACAAATTACCACAAACTGGGTGGCTTTAAATACAGAAGTTTATTCTCTTACAGTTTTGGAGGCTGGAAGTCTGAAATTAAAATGTCAGCAGGGCCATGCTCCCTCTGAAGGCTCTAGTGAAGAATCTTTCTTTGCGTCTTCCTAGCATCTGGTAGCTCCCAGAAATCCTTGGCTTCCTTGTTTGTAGGTGCATCATTTTAATTTCTGCCTCCATCGCCACATAGTTTTCTTTCATTCGTGTGTCTTAGTGTGTCATCTTCTCTTGTAAGGACACCCATCATTGGATTTAGGACCCACTGTATGGCAGTGAGTCCTATGAGTGTTTGAACTCATCATAAGTTAACTAATTATGACTGCAAAGACACTGAGGTTTTGAGAAGACACAACTTTTTATAGAAACTATCTATTCAACACACTATGGCATCCTTTGTGCTGCTTGTCCTGAAGCTGAAAATATCAATGATTTTTTTAATTGCATCCATAGTTCATCTTTCTTGCAGTCAATATGAATTTTATAGTGTATCTAACATAGATGATTTTCATTTCATTATTTTTCTTGTTGGTTTAAATTAATGCAAGATCATTTTTAAATATTAGCTTGAACATGACCATTGTATCAGTTTTTGGTGGGAAGAGAGAAGTCAGCCAAAGCTTCAGAAACTGAATTTGTGATAGTAATAATTTAGTCACACTAGTTAATTGAATGAAATGAACATTGATACACACAATAAATCAAGATGTTTTATAGTGTGGGTGGGGTTCTCTTGGTCAAAATAATTCAAGAGAGGTACAGACAGGCAAAGTTGCACATGCTGAAGGAATTGGGAAGATTTTAGGGCGGAAAAGAAGACATAAAGGGTAGATACAAATTTATGAAAGAACATAGTTAGTCAGGGGAACTACATGGTAAAGCTATAGAATTGGCCAAACAGCAACAGTCAATAGAACTCACTAGCCACAGAGGCCAGGCTGTAGAAGTACAATTGTGAAGAGAATAGCTGAGCTTTGGTTTGTAAAGGTGAATCAGGGCTTGCCTGTGGAATGTCAATGTCAAATTAACTTCAACCTTCATCCTGTGGGTGCTGAAGAGTACCTGGAAGTATTTGAACCTTAGAGATATGTAGATGATGTTGGGAGAAGATGAACTTGGTAACAGAGTGGAGGTTATGTTTTAGGTATGGGAGTCTAAAGATTGTTGCAATACTACAGCAGAGTTATGAGGTTCGTTCCACAATGAATAATAACGAGAGCCAATAACATGTTGTTATTACATGGAAATTATTTGTTCCATGGAAAATATTTCACTGAGGGATTTGTGTTGTTTCCTAGTGATGGTCTACAGAGAAAACACACTTTTGTTTCTGTATATCCCTTCACTCCTCAGGATATAAGAACATCACTATCACCCCCAATGTGTGAAATTTTGGCTGCTCTCCACTTAACATGAGTTTCATTTAAATGAATAAAGAAAAGTACATTCTCAGCCTTCACTGTTGGGAAAAATCTCCTTACTCAGCAAAAGATAATGTAAGGTTGCCCTGTTAACTCAGCCTTGCAGAAAACATTCCTGTCAGTTGGCGTGAGCTTTGTTCCTTTCACCTCGGGCAGTTGGTAAAGGCATTTTGTAAAGGAGGATTCCAAATTAGGTTAAGCACCAAAAAAGGGAAATGGCCTGGCTCAGCCTGGTGGGGAGAGATTGAACTGTTGAAGTATATCCAAGTTCACCTCTTAAAGTCATGTTCCAGTGCAACTTTTGAGAGAACAAAAATGGAGAGAATGGTTGATTGTGAGGCCTTTCGACTTCTTTTCACTGGCCTTGCCCTAATGTTCTAGGGTCTGAACATCCCAATAAATGATTACCTGCCTTATTCCCACTAGACACTGCTCCCTCTCAGCTGTCATGAAGCCATTTCCTTCCAGAAGTGTTGGTTGCTCTTCATCCCAGGGGCATGTGCACATTAACAAGGTCTTCTAGGAGTTTGAAACTTTCATAAGACACACAAAGATGCTATTCCAGTGGTGAAATTCAAGATCCTAGAGCGTGGACACACACACACACACACACGCGCGCGCACACACACACACACACACACACACACACACACACACACACGCACACACACAGCTAAGACTAAACATACCTAAATAATAAAGCTTAGTATTAGATACTTTCTTAACTTATTAATAGTGACTAAAATGTCAATATTCTTAAGTGGATTCACTCAAATTGCTGCATGTGACTGTAGTTCGTTTTCACAGCTGTATACTATTCCATAGTGTTATTATTCAACAAATTATATTGTTTTTCTCTTCTTAATGAGAATTTGCAGGTATTTTCCCCCCAGGTGTTTTTTCCCAGATTTGTGCTTATATAAATGGTGCTGCTATGAACATTCTGTTGTGTATCTTCTTGTAAGTTTGTGCAAGTGTTTTCTCCTGGGTGTGTACAAAGGAGTCAAATTGCTGGGGTTATAGGTTATATGAATGGTCAATTCTACAGGGTAATATCAAACTGTGTTCCAGAGTGGTTGTGCCAGTTTATACTTCCACCAGCAGTGTTTAATTTTTTTTAATGTTTATTTATTTTTGAGAGAGAGAGAGACAGAGTGTGAACAGGGAAGGGGCAGAGAGAGAGGGGAACACAGAATCTGAATCAGGCTCCAGGCTCTGAGCTGTCAGCACAGAGCCCGATGTGGGGCTTGAACTCACAAACTGTGAAATCATGACCTGAGCCGAAGTCGAAACCTTAACCGACTGAGCCACCCAGGCGCCCCAGCACCGGCAGTGTTTAAAAGGTCCTATTGATAGTTCAACATTTGCTAATATAGACACTCATATTTGCCTATCAAATGACATTAAATATAATCCTGCTTTGGGTTTCATTTGCATTACCCTCACTATGAAAACATTTGAGCCTCTCTTCATATGACCCAATGTGTTTTCCCATATGTACCTATTTTGTAATGGATGTACCAAATTGTCTTTATGTCTAATTCTCTACCTTAGTGTATTTTGTCTGGGTTACACAAAGCTGGGAACTCATTTTCATTTCTTTGGATTTTCCCAAATAGCATCCACAAAAATCTTGCTAGCAGCAGTTTCCTCTATAAGACAAATAGCTTCTGTGACTTCCTATGTCTTCTCAATTGGAAAGCCTATAGGAAGAGTTAGAGTTTATATGATGCTACACTGGGCACAAAACAAGACTAACTGCACATAGCCTAATTCCTACTTTTTAGGAACCTGAGATCTTGAACAGTCACAATGATTTAAGTCCTCACTATTTCTCCTACCGCTTGCCAGTCTACTTTCTACTTCCAAGTTTCATTTTATTCTGGCCAAAGTGGAGGTGTAGTATAATTTTCATTTATAACTTTCAAAAAATTGAGACAATGTTAACATGTATTTTAAACATGTTAATAATAATTTTGTTTTTAATAATTAAAAAAATTGAGGAAACTACTAATCTGGCATATTAAAAGAGGTCAACTCCACAGGGCTAGCTTTTCAACTGCGCATTTGACTTTGTGCTTCTCAGATACAGCCTCTGTCTGACCACTTTTCACATCATAGTGACTGACGATGTATACCACATTCAAGATTCCCGAATTATAGTTCAGTTTGAGGCTTTTCAGAATCTAACTTCAAAGCTATTCAGAAGAGCTTTGTAGGTTACCCAACTTCAAAGCATATTTGAGATTATTTAACATTATTAAACAGAGCAATCTAAGAGACAAAGACACAGGCTAAAGTCAAAGCTGTTTTAAAGACATCGTATATCATTGTCTTTGCTATTACTTTTCCTCCCAACTTACTAAAGGCTGTCACCCATTCCAACTGTGTCCAAGAAGCATGCTATGGGGTGTGTTGTGTGTGTATGAGAGGACAAAGTATTTTGTACTCACAACTTGGCCTTATCATTTCCTTAGATTTCTTTGATTTTTCTTAAATGTTCCCTGATATATCTACCTCCAGGATATTGACTAAGCATATGCATTCCTCTTTAAACAAATACAATAGCCTATTTCCAAAAGTCATACCATAAGACACAGCTGTCACAACATCTGACAAATACCCATAGTCAAGGATATGACCTAGCAAATCTGAATGCTCTCTCTCATTTTTCTCACATTTTAACATTTATCTCTCCTTCATTCAGTAGCATTTGTCAACCTGCCTCTATCCATGGCAACCCTTCCTATTTTAATGCTCTCACTCTTATCCACAAACTAAATTTACATTTCTTGCTGTTATAAATTTTATGTTGTTGAAAAACATTACTTCAAGAGGACTAAAGCTCAATGAACCCCCAATGACAAGACTTTCAGAAGGAAAAATGCACTCCCTTTCTTTACAGACCAGAAAGATAAGAACAAATAAAAACAAAAAATAATTAAGGTAAATTCACATCAGTTGGTGAAGTTGCTCTGTCTATTCACATCTATCTATCAAAGAGCATTGGTAGAAGATTGGGGATGTCAGTGAGTTTTCTGAATTGAGTCTAACTCTAAAAATGTGTTTGCAGTATTGTGAATTTATTTATTACAGATGTAATATAAGCATGTGGTACTGTATGACATTCAAATATAAATATAACTATATATGTATTTAATTGTGCCTCCTTTTAGATGTGGTTTCTTCAATTAGTTAAAGTTATAGAAATCTACAGGAGCAACAGATGTTATAGATCATTTGCCCACAAACCTTATTTGGTAAGTAGGGTGACCTTGAATTTATTTGTCCAAACGTGGGCACTTTCGAGGATGAAAAAGATGGCATTAATAATTAGAGTGACAACAGGCATAAACAGGGAGTATGACAGGCAATGAGGGGCAAATGTTCACCTCAGTCTTGAAGCATACAGTAGTTAAGTAGCTTTGTCACATGCCTTGCAAGTGCCACACAACACCAGAAACCAGGTTTCTTACTGTCTCATTAGGAATGCATTTGAACAAATGAGTTAGCTACAATTTGAAAATGTGCGCTGATCATTTTGCCCAAGGTCTGAAGATGAATCATATTAAACCACTGACCTAAGATAATGGAATTAATCTTGCAACTGCACTCTCCCAACTTCTTACTGGACTTAGGATGGTAAAGAATTCTGACAGCATGGCTTCCCTTTGGGCAAACCAAACCAGGCTGACATGATCCACTTTGATTTGGCCAACTTGTCAATGAGAGGCAGGATGACCTTCCACCTTCTGTACATATTTACTCATCTCACCATCTCCCTGGGTACATGGTGGGTGTGTCCTGGGTCTGATACAGAGAGGAGTGATCAGTTTAGGTGTTTTTTTCATCCATCCTTATTCCTGCTGCCCTATTTAGCAGTGTGGTATACGAAAAGCATACCTGCTATTCTTGCTCATTTTGTCTTTAGTTTACCACATGCTGAATATCTACTGGGTACCAGAAATATGCTAGGGGATTTCACATACATCACTGTAAGCTACTGTGTTTCAAGATTTGAATAATTTCTCTTACCAAGTGGGTCAGATGAATTCTGTCTTATAAGCCCCCTACTTCACTATGGGTCCCAAGGTTACATGGAAAGCCTTCTGCAGGATTCTTCCAGTTTTATCATGGTCATGAAAGGCTTACCAGGATTTCTATTTCAGAAATAACTCCTGTTAAATCCCCATATTTATGCACCAAAAAAAAAAAAAAGAAGACAAAAGATGAAATTCCTGCCATATTTTCAGTACCCATGTTTTAGAACAGTGAAGACACATTTGGATTTTTATAGATATATTTTACCAAAGGAAATTTGTGGGGAAAGATTCTAGGATGATCTTTGGTTTATATTAACAAAATCTGTTAAAGAGTTATATGGCTGGAGGCTTTCCCTAATAAGTATCTTGTCCCCCCAAAGAGGAAAATTTTTGAGAAGGACATAAATGATTATATTCTAAGAAGGCAGGTTGTAGTATAACAAAATTCAAAGATTGTGTTTTCAAAGTATCAAGTAGCAAGAAGGAGACCAAAACTTTTTATGGAGAAAATAGTATTTAAGGTGGAATTTGAAGACAGAGGCAAAGTTCTTACTGAGACAAATAGAAGGCAAACCAATTTTCCAGGCGGAAAAAAAATACCATGAGTAATGACATGGAAATGGGAAAACATACAAAAAATTATGTTCAGGGAATAAGCAAAATCAACCCTTAGCTGGAATTGGGAGCAAGAAGTAAATTGTGCAAGATTAATGGTAACTCAGATTACTTATAAATCCCTTCTCAGGAGAAATAAAAAGACACATTCTAGTATATTCAAAACCAATACCGTTTTTTTATAAAAGACACTCTCTAAGATATTACTTTCCTGTTTTTAAAACTGTGTCATGAACATTATTTCATTTAATTTCCATAACATATCTGGTAAGGCCATTATTTCCATTCTGTAGGTTGGATCACTGAAATAAACATAAGTTCATTGCTAACTTGGTGGGGCAGGCAATGCCCTATCCTTCGTTCTGTCTCCCACTAGAAGCAAAGTGTTTGATCAAAGAGCAATACCTTTCCACATGCAGGAGGCTTGCTTTCCTGTTGAGTGTGACTTTATTTGAGTTTTGAAAGTGGGACAATGTTTTTGTCAGGGAACTTCAGTGGATTAAGCCACTGCTTCAACCGTGTTAATAAGGCTGCCGGACTCAAACTGTGAGCAGAACCTTGCCAACTCCAAACTGCTGCTGCCCGGTAATCTCAACAGTCCACCTGCTGTGCACCTAGCACTTGAGACCCAACTCCTGGGTCCAATAGACTGAATATTGGCTCTGGCTCCAGGCCTTGGCCTCTTACACACTGAGCCGCTGCCTGCAGTCCTCATCGCCATTTTCAGGCCCAGCATCCATTCCCCTGACGCAACTGACCAGTTTCTGGGCTGGCAGAGAGCAGTGTGCAGATGGGGTCAGTATGAATGTCCAAGTGACAAATCAAAGCAAATGCAGATGGGAACACAAGGTGTAGACCAGACCCTGAATCCAAATAGGATGGGGGTTTAGAGAAATTAAACCTGCTAATTAGTGACCTTGGAACCATCTTCATCAGCTAAATAATAAATAAAAATTTATCTGAGTTGGTTTTACTAATAAATCCAGTTCAGAGACTATGACAAAATGTAATGGATTCAGCTACTTTTAATCCCTGAGGGTCATATGCCAGTGTATGGAATAGTAGGGCCATACATTATTTGCATATGTTTAGCATGTAATTTGCATTCTCCTATTCAGACTTTGCACTTTGTTCTCAGCCTCTTTTTATTTTTTTCTTTTGAAATAATCTTGTTTACCTCTTCCAGGCCTTTGTTCCCTGCCCCCCTCCCAAATCTTAACAGAAATACTCTGGTGAGGGGCTTCTGAGGGGCTCAGTCCATTGAAACTCTAACTTCAACTTTGGCTCAGGTCAGGATCTTGCAGGTTTGTGAGTTTGAGCCCTGCACTGGGCTCCCTGCTGTCAGTGCAGAGCCAGCTTTAGATCCTTCATTTCCTTCTCTCTCTTCCTTTCCCCCACCAGCATGCTCTTTCTCCCTCCCTCTCTCACTTTCTCTCTCTCTTTCAAAAATAAATACAAATTTTTTTTTTTTTTTTTCAACGTTTATTTATTTTTGGGATAGAGAGAGACAGAGCATGAACGGGGGAGGGGCAGAGAGAGAGGGAGACACAGAATCGGAAACAGGCTCCAGGCTCTGAGCTATCAGCCCAGAGCCTGACGCGGGGCTCGAACTCACGGAGCGCGAGATCGTGACCTGGCTGAAGTCGGACGCTCAACCGACTGCGCCACCCAGGCGCCCCAAAAATAAATACAAATTTTAAAAAATTAAAGAAAAATACTCTGGTAGAAGAATGTTTAAGGGAATCAGCATCATACACAGCAAACCTCCTAGGCTCACATTGGTATCTACTATTAGTGTTCTGAGCTCTCTCAATTGTCCCTTCCCCAGTTCTATTCACACAGCATCCATAAAATGACATGTCAGTCCCCCAGAGTGGGAAAACACTACTTTTGCTATAGGAACCTCTAGGCTTGAGTGGAAGTTCCCTGTATTTTAAGCAAGTGAGTGAACCTCTCTGAGTTTTACTTGCCTTGGTAATTTTGTGGGAGGAACACGTACTGTCTTACGGTCCTTTCATGGTGGTTGTTAGGATCACGTGAGATAGGGTGTGTGGATACACATGGTGAGTATTGAGCCTATCATTGTTTGATTATTTGATATTTTGTACATATGGAATTTGGCACTGATTTATATATTTATGAAAATATTATGTTAGAATACACACTTATCTTAATTACTGATTTTTTTCATGACTCATGCATTTTGCTCCTGACATGAATGCCTTGCTTGCCTCACTCCAGTTCTTAACCTGGACAGGCACTATATGGTGGTAGAGTAACAGAAGGTTTCAGCCAACCAGATACTACTGAAGAAAGCCACTGAGTGTGCTAGATACCTTCACCAGCAAGGAAGAAACACTAGCACCCCAGGACAGTTAGAACAACCTGTTGTTCCTAAGATATTGTTAATGCTGAATCTCTTTACAGAAGAAAGGGCCACTTCTGACATCTCATTGCCAATGAGAATGAAGCACCAGCTTCTTAGCCTAGCTTCCAAAATGTACTACAGGAACCCCCTTTGCTACCCATCCAGTGTTTTTAAATCCTCAACTGATCTGTTCATTCAGCTGATCATCCTTACTGCTCAGACATCCCACTCTCATTTCAGATTCCAAGTTCTTGACTCCTTGTTCTTCCTTCTAGAATTTCTTATTTCCTATTGAGTATAGAAAAAATACTCACCAGCTTATAAATTTCAACTGAATCTTTACTTCTGTGTTCAACCTTCCCAGCGGATTCTAGTCCAAAATGACCTCCCTTCCTGGTATCCACAGACAGTACTGCCCCATAGGATAGGAGCTAAGTACATCAGTTTTCTGTTGCTCCCTAACTGTTTATATGGCCTGCTTTATTCTTTCCCCAACCAGCTGGTAAAATCCCAAAGGGCAGAGAACACATCTTAGGTTTTACTTCCCCACTGTGAATTTTTACCTATGAATTTTTACACATACACTCACTCACACACACATTTTCTCTTTATGAAGGTCTATAATATTCTCATATATTTCAAACTATATCATTCATACCATATCATTTCTATCTTTAAGCATTTAATTTAGGATATGGTTATATCTTGTCCTAAAATATTTCTAGTAGTTTCTTGTGAATTAGTTTAGTTCCCTAACTTGATTATTAGTTCATCTATGGCAGGAAATATGATTTTTTTTTCCTCTGGGGTCACCTTTAGTAACTTTCAAAGACCACTGGATTTCCTGGCAATGCACAGCTCAAACTCCTGAGGAATAAATAGATACCTCTGATTACAGTAGAAAACCTAACCAAACCAAAAAGAAGGTATCATTAACTTTTCCGTGATCCAAAATTAATCCGTAATTAATGAAGTTACTTTTTAACTTGATTGAGTGTTTGGGATATTTGTCTTCACTGTGAACTTTTCTGAATTGTGTAGATAGTCGCTAACTGAATTTTATAGGCTAAAACAATGTTCTTGAATAGAGATAAAAGAAAATGACAGAAAACTTTAGAAACTTATGTCTTTCCTTTTAATATTGTATTTACAAATTGTAAACTCACAGGAACTCTTCGGAAATTTGATTAACACTCCTAACAAAAGCCATCTCATAAACTGTGTCCATTTTTGCTATGAATTAGCCCAGGCAGAAAGGCATGGGATTGTAGGCTATTGCTAAAGTTCATCTGTAATTAAACTTCACAAAATAGAAGTTACTCTCAAACTAGAATAGGATCCCAACAACAGATCAATACAGTGTTGCAGGGTTAGTGGTCAACTGATTAAGTCTAGCATGGTTGCCAGGCCTTATTTGTATCCGTTTATCTCCAAACTTCTAATAAGTAGTTTTTTTCTGACTCTATGACTTGCTGAGAAATCATTCTTTCAAAAAGGAAATACAATTCCTTAAATTTAGTTGGGTAACCTAACTTTAACATTATGTGAAGGGAAAAGAACCCTAAAAGAGAAATGCTTATACTGAAATTTAACCCCCAAAGTTGTGCTACATCATCTTATAGTTTGCAGCTTTTTTTTTTTTTTTTTTTTTAAGTAGGCTTCAAGCCTAGCACAGAGCCCAACATGGGGCTTGAACTCACAACCCTGAGATCCAGACCTGAGCTGAGATCAAGAGTTGGATACTTAACCATGTGAGCCACCCAGGCACCCCTAATGTATGATGTTTAATTGGAACATCACTTTTCTCTCTTAGTGGAATTCATCTTTCATATTAGTGTTCTCCCTTTTCTTTCCAGTTTCAGTATTAACTGAACCAGTGGTGTACTGGGCATAGTGCCTCATAAGCACCAATTTTTAAATTTCCAGAATATTTAAAAACCAGTCATTAAACAGAATTTTTTTTTAAGAATTAAATTACATTCACCATACTTACAGTATATTAAAACAAACAAACAAAAAAGAGAATACTCGACGCATACCTTCCTAAATAGCTTACTACATGTTACCATTATCTATGCTTTTGAACATAGTTATGTTTATTCTGTCTTCATAGTGGAAATGTGGGAGCATGGAGCACAAAGACACAGCATCTCTTCCTGACCCCACATTCAATTACATCACATTGGTGGCTTGAAATTCACAGAAACCAGGAAACACTACAAATTAGAGCTTGATTTATTGCTTTGTTGATTGTCTTGACTTACGAAAGCGGTGGAGCAAGTGTTATTAATGCAGATTAATCTTAAAAATGTGTGTGTCAGTAGCCCTGACATTGCGAATAGCACAAAAACTGAGGAAATATCTTTTTCAGTATTTGAAGACAATTATCCAATTAAGTAAAAAGAATTTCATTTTTGAATAAGTGAAGTTTCTGGAAGTCTTCGTTATTTTACTTTATTCTTACTTGTAAACATACACAACATCTCAACCATCATTAAGTCCAAACTGTACTCATCAGTCAAGTCATTTACAATCGTAGATTGACCTGAGCTATAAGAGATGAGCAAAAATCAACAAAACATTCTAAGAATGTTAACAAAAAGCTAACATTCTTTTGGCTACATTGAATCTGTAGTAAGCATAGTATATTTTTTGTTCCTTAGCAATTACGTGCCATACAGTTTTTTTTTTACTTTTTAGAACTTATAATACAAATATGTATGTGTATATACACATGCCTGCACATGCAGGGATGGGCACATACACACACACACACAATTTATGTTTTTGGAAGGTAGAGAAACCAAACCAGATAAACCAAATGTTTAACATTTGCTGGCACAGCATTCTTATAACTAAAGTGTTATCAGATAATTAAAACTTTTATCTAATGAAGATATAACATGAGCCCTCCTCCCCACCCCCTCAATGTATTTTGATTGGATTAGTGAATTCTTGAGGTCTCAGAGCCTTCATATCATTAAGGTTTATCAGTGAAATGATAGCTGGGAAAGTTTCTATTGTTGGGTGGTAAGATTAGAGACCTTCTCTTATTTCCTTTAATCAAATCTTGACTGTCCATATGATACTTATCTAATATCAGAGGATCAGTAAACATATATATTTGGTATAATTTCTTACACCAAAAGAAAAAGACCTGAGCTTGTTTTCCAGCTCAGTTCATAGTCAAATGTTTACCGTTGACAACTCATTTTACTTTTCTGCAAATGCAAAGTAAAAGAATTATGCTATTTTACTAGTTCCCAAACATCACCACACATCAAAATTACCTGCAAAACTGTTCCTATCAAATGATTTTTTCCTCTTACCAGACCTACTAAAACACAAACTCTAGTAATGGGACCAAGAAATTAGATCATTTTTATGGCTGCCAGATGGGTTCATGCCAGATATGGAACCCCTCTACTTCCAAAAGCTTTTCAGGTCATATAGTCCTAATGGTAAACTGACTAGTAAAGGTGTAGGCACCAGATATTTGTATGTGTGGATTGTCAATAATTTACCCATTTTCCTGACTTATGCATGTTTCTTATCATATATGCTTTTGTTATGTATGGCGTGCCCTTAAAGTAGTTTTCATATCTTAAAATTCCCCCCACCACAGGGTATATAATCAATATTGTTTATAAGTATTCAGCTACTTTTAAAGAAGCTAAATGTATATATGTCAATATTTCTAAAATTTCTTGTGTAATATGAGAAATTGTGGCAAATCCTTATTAAAAGCAAGATTTGCTGCTGCCAAAGCACTCACCTGATTGCTTGATAACAATATGAAAAAAAGAAAACTATTCTGAATAAATTTGTTAGTGTACCCTGGTTAGCTCCTAATATTCTTTTTTTGAATGTTCAGTACTGCAGTCATTCCAATCATTAAAAAAAATATTACTAACAGTGGTTTCAAAAATATCTATTCCCTTAGGTCTTAGAACTCCTCATTTTTATGTATAATCATAATAACAAAGATTTAGAAATTACTTTAAAGTTTGCCCATATACCTCACATAAGTTGTCATATATATTTAATTTTTATAACAATCTGTAGACAAAATTTTATCTCCTGTATGTTTGATGAAAGATAACTAAAGCTCAGAAAGCCATTATAGAGAATCAGTTATGGAGATAAACTCAAAGATAGGAAGGTATCTTGGTTCCATATCATATGCATTTTCATAATTAGGAAGTTATTCTTTTGGAATAAAAATAATAATGTTTGTAATATAGGTGAAATAATAGTTATTCTACCTAGTTGTTAACTGTTTCCGTAGAGATTCAATTCCTGTATGCTTAAATAGTCTGTTTGGAAAACTTTTGGATTTCTTCCATCTGAATTTATATATATATCTGGCTTGGGAATTCTCATTGATTTACATTTTTTTTCTGACATGGTTGTCCAAAAAGGTAAGGAGAAAGACAAGTACTATTGCTTTTTGCTGTCTCATTGGGTAAAATGCCTGTCGCTTCTTACAAATTGACTGAAATTCCTGCCATCTGCTGCTGTAAACCTCATCTAAATGTAAATTAAAATAAATACATTTCTTGAGAAAAAAAAAAAAAAACTTTAGACACCATAAACCTTGGCTCATTTTGTAGTGGTTTAATGATTTTTCTGCCAACCAAGTTTCCCAGCTTCCAAAGAGATGTCTAATGACATCAGCACAAGTGCCCTGGAGATAACTCTATGAAGTCCAAGCTTCCATTCTCTTAGCAATAAAAGATTCAGTGGAGAGATACAGGTGTCTGCCATTCTAAGGGGAGAGTACCTGGGCTTGGAGTATTAAGACAAATAATAGTTGATTAGTTCATCAAACAAACAGAACAACGAACTTGTCTTACTGCATTCATAGTTTTTTAATAGACTTGACTCCACTTGTCTGATTTTTCATTCACTCCTTAATTGAATATATATGGAGCAGCAACTTTTGGTCGAGTGATTCCATACAGTTTTTAGAAGGATCTTGCTTCTGAAATGTCTTTGTCTCTCATCCCTGCCAAGGTATAGTTTCTGATGCACTTTGAAAGAGGCTAATGTCCTGCCCAATAACAAATCTGAGGACTAAATTAAAGGCCATGTTAGCAAATATGGTGAAAAAAATAATTGTAAACTGTATTAGTCCTGCCTCTTGTATGTGTGTTCTGCTTTGATCTTGAGTGTTGGGTGTGTCTTGGCTTCTGGAGCCTTTGCTATGCTGGCTCCTACCTGAATTTTCCAGTAGCTCACAGATTTCCATTGAAGTTGCTGACTTGTGTTGAAACCCAGTGAATTTGACTCATTCCCTGGCATCTGACTTGGCTTCCTGCAACTCTACTCCTGTTGTATTGATTTAAACATAGATTTATACTCTAGAACTAGAACTTTGCCTACTTGTTTAAATATTGTCCCTAGTGATATTTCCCTTCAAGAGGAATATCTTGCCTCGAGACACACTCTTACCAACATAAAGTAAATGTTGGCAGAGTTTATGATCCCTCCTTGGTTTGATTCAATTGGAACACAGTCCAAGTATAAACGGACCCAGAAATTAGGATTATATGACATTATTTAATATCTACTTCCCCAACAAGAATGTAATTTCCCTAGTGCCAAGTACCTATACTCTAGTTTTTTATTCGTCACTCTATATCAGAATTCTAACATAATGTCTGTATAAAATAGGTTTAAAAAACTCTTAATGTTGATCAAAATTAGAAGAAAATTTTGTGATTATGTCATTAATTTAGACTGTGTAGACACGGCAAACTCTAAAATTTATATATTTTTAAATTTATATTTATAATAAATAAATATTTATTTTCCTCTCTCAATTATAAAATAACTATAAGCTAAGTCTATATCTGTACTCAACAGGATTGTCTACATGTGACAACAAACAACCCTCAAATCTCAATGGGTACAAAGAACACAGATGTATTTTTTTACTTATTCTTCATGTTCCTTAGGATGAGGCTCTTCAGAGTATTATTCCCACTTGGAACCAGACTTATGGAGACGCCACTGTTTGAAACATTGCTATATTTGCGATAGAGCAGTGAGGGAAAGCTCTGTAGGGTCTCAGTATAACTGAGTGCTCTGACTTTCACTACTCAATGGCCAGAGCTAGTCATGTGGCCCAATGAAACATAAAGCCAGAAATGTTCATAGAAAGGAGAACTGCATGCTTTTGGAAAATATCCTAATGATTACAAAACATCTGTTCATGCAAAGTAGAGAAGATATGCAACAATTTAAAATATAACTTTGGCTTAAGAAATTTTGTCCTGGAATATGCTAATGATGGAAGACAAAATTTTAAACTCTCAAAATAATATTTACTTATGAATATCTCTACTCTGTGCATGTAGAAATGAACTGAATCACAACTTAGAGAAATAGGAGATCATTCAAACAAAATTTACTTTCCTTCCATTTGGAGAAAATACAGTCCATAAAATAATCATGCAGAGGGCTAACCTTCCCACTTAGGTCAAATCTAATTCAGGAAATATGAGACTGGGTCTGAGGTAGAGGAGAAGGTACGAAATTATATGTACATGAAGTATAGGAATAAAAGCTTTTTGAAAGACAATGTTACACAGATATGTATGAAATTATTAATGGTTGTGGTTAGAAGCCAGTTAAACACTTATTGAAAAGAAGGCATTATCCTCCATAATCAGACTTCTTAATATGTTAGGTGTCAGTGTTAATCTCATATTATTTCATAATTCTCACCACCATTATCATAATTGAATAAAAAGAGAGGGCATTTTGCATGTCTGTGCAAATCAGCAAGAGCTTCTACTTGGTTAGTAGGGATGTTGGTTCCTACTAAGGAAATATGAAGGGGGATATCTACCCTTTTGTACAGAAGATCTTTCATGATTAAAGCACTAGATGTCCAAGATCATTCTATTTACTCTTAGTTCTTTATAATAATAATAATAATAATAATAATAATAATAATAATTTATTGAGGTATGATTGACATAAAAAATAATACATATATTTAATGCATACAACTTGATGAGTTTGGAAACAAGGATATATCTGTAGAACCATCTCTATAATCTATTCCATAAACATATCCATCATCTCCAAAAGTTTTCTATTGCTCTCTTGATGGTGATGATGATCACACTTAATATAAGATCTAACTTCTTAGCAAAATGTTAAGTATCCAATATAATATTGTTAACTATAGACACGATGCTGTAGAATAGATCCCTAGTTCTTATTCATCTTGTATACAGAAACTTTGTATTCTTTGCCCACACCCATTTCCTCTCTACCTAGCAACCACCATTCTACTCACCACTTCTGAGTCTGACTATTTTAGATTACTCACATAAGTGGTATCATGTAGCACTTTTCCTTTCTGTATCCAGATTATTTCATTTAGCATAATTCCCTCCAGGTTCATTCATGTTGTTACAAATGGCAGGATTTGCTTAATTTTTAAGGTTGAATAGTATTTGATTTATGTACATATTTTTTATCCATTAACCCATCGTTGGACATTCAAGTTGCTTCCACAGCTTGGTTATTGTACATAATGCTACAATAAGCATGAGAGTGTAAATATCTCTTTGAGATCCTGATTTCCTTTTTTTGTTTGTTTTTAATATAATTTATTGTCAAATTGGCTAACATACAGTGTGTACGGTGCGCTCTTGGTTTTGGGGGTAGACTCCTGTGGTTCATTGCTTACATACAACACCCAGTGCTCATCCCAACAAGTGCTCTCCTCAATGCCCATCACCCATTTTCCCCTCTCCCTCAAGCCTCCCATCAGCCCTCAGTTTGTTCTCTGTATTTAAGAGTCTCTTATGGTTTTCTTCCCTCCCTCTCTGTTTGTAGCTATTTTTTCTCCTTCCCTTCCCCTATAGTCTTCTGTTAAGTTTCTCAAGTTCCACATATAAGTGAAAACATATGATATCTGTCCTTCTCTGACTGACACATATTTCACTTAGCATAATACCTTCCAGTTCCATCCACGTTGCTGCAAATGGAAGGATTTCATTCTTTTTCATTGCCAAGTAGTATTCTATTGTGTATATATGTATATATGATATATATGATATATATATACCATATATGTATATATCATATATATATGATATATATGATATATATCCACATCTTCTTTATCTATATAACCTATAACTGCATATATATATATATATACATATGTACATATATGCATGCATATATGTATATATGTATATATACATATGACCACATCTTCTTTATCCATTCATCAGTTGATATACCTTTAGGCTCTTTCCATAATTTGGCTATTGTTGAAAGTGCTGCTATAAACATTGGGGTACATGTGCCCTTATGAATCAGTACTCCTGTATCCTTTGGATAAATTCCTAGTAGTGCTATTGCTGGGTTGTAGGGTAGTTCTATTTTTAATTTTTTGAGGAACCTCCACACTGTTTTCCAGAGCGACTGCAACAGTTTGCATTCCCACCAACAGTGCAAGAGGGTTCCTGTTTCTCCACATCTTCACCAGCATCTGTTGTTTCCTGAGTCACTAATTTTAGCCACTCTGACCAGTGTGAGGTGATATCTCAGTGTGGTTTTGATTTGTATTTCCCTGATGATGAGTGACATTGAGCATCTTTTCATGTATCTGTGGGCCATCTGGATGTCTTCTTTGGAAAAGTGTCTATACATGTCTTCTGCCCATTTCTTCACTGGATTATTTGTTTTTTGGGTGTTGAGTTTGGTAAGTTCTTTATAGATTTTGGATACTAACCTGATTTTAGTTTCTTTAGGTATAGACCAAGAAGTGGTATTTCTGGGTCATATGGTAGTTCTATTTTTAATTTTTTGAGGAACCTCCATACTGTTTTCTATAGCAAGCACACCATTTACATTTTCACCAGTAGTCTGTAAGTTTCTGTTTTCACCACGTATTTTTCAATGCTTATTATTTATGATAGCCATCCTAACAGATGTGAGGTGATACCTCCTTGTATTTCTTATTTGCCTTTCCCTGATGATTAGTGATCTTAGAACCTTTTATGTACTTGCTGGCCATTGTATGACTTCCTTGGAGAAACATCTACTTAGTTCCTTTACCTGTTTTTTAATTAGATTTTGTTTTTAATTTTTTGTCTTTTTTATATTTTGGTTTTTGTTTTGATATTGTATGAGTTCCTTATATATTTTGGATATTAACCTCTATCAGATATATGGTTTTCAAGAAGTTTTTCCTATTCTGTAGGTTGCTTTTCAATTTGGTGATTGTTTGCTTTGCTGTGCACAAGCCTTTTGGTTTGATGTAGTCCCACTTGTCTATTTTTGCTTTTGCTGCCTGTGCTTTTGATGCCATGTTCAAGAAATTATTGCCAAAGAGGCACCTGGGTGGCTCAATTAAGCATCTGACGCTTGATACCCTTCCATGTCATGTTCTCACAGTTTGTGAGTTTGAGCTTTGCATCAGGCCACACTGTTAACATGGAGCGTGCTTGAGATTCTCTCTCTCTCTCTCTCTCTCAGCAAATGACAATATAATTGTGAGCCTATTACTGGATTACCTGTTTTAGTATTTTTATCTGTCAGTCAATCTTTATGCAATATCACACTTTCTTGAATTCTGCAGCTTTATGTAAAGTCTTGAAAGCAGGCAGTGTAAGATCTGCTTCTCCTACTCTGGTTTGATTTTGAAAGAAAATCTGAAAAAGATTTCTGGGATTTTTTTCCACAAAAACTGTCTTGTATATAGATGGTTCCAGAGTTTGTATACTGATTCACCAATATCTTTACTAGGCTCTTAATCCATTTTATTATTTTGTCCTAATCAATGAGTAAGTGATATGTTCAGTGAGTAAGTGGTATGTTCTCTTGGTCACTAAAGTTTCTGGTCACTAGACAGTTTCTACAACAACCTTCCAGTGGCTTTGTGAACATGTCCAAGGAAAGGAACATGGGGCAAGAGTTCTCTGTGTTTTATAATAGAGTTAAGCTTTTCCCAGAAGCTTCCAGCAGACATTCTTCCATGTCTTATTGGCTAGAACTGGGTTATATGACAAGTACTATAGAAAGAAAGGGCTGAGGACATAAGTATCTGGCATTTTCAAGCCTCCATCTTGAGAGGCTTTGAGAAGAAGAGAGAAGGAATGGTGTCTATAACACAGGCTAATAGTAGAAGAACATGTCACTTTTCTTAGAACAAAAGGTATTATCTTATAGGAGTGAAGTAACTACTGGTAGAATTTAAAGTTCAAAGAGCAGGGATTTTTTTTTTTTTTTTATATGGAAGACTTCCTAGCAATCCTAAAAGTATATGTTAGATTAATTCTTCTCTGGATCCTTTCTTTTCTATTACTGATTTTTATTTTATGAATTATTCTAAGAACTCTTAAGTCCCGCCATAAAAATTATCAAGCAAAGGAGGTGAAATGTGATTACCAAACTACAGCAGATGGTTATAGGTAAATACGGATTTAAAATTATGGCAAAAAATTTCCCATGCCTCCCTTAACAGAACAGTCTCTGCATTATGGCAAGTTCGAGATCAGAAACTATAAGTTTAACAAAGAGAAATAGAATATGTGAATTTTCTTCCTTTGAGTTGAGATGTGCCTCTCAGAAACATTCTGTGTTCCCTGAGAGAAATAAGAAAAAATTTAACTATATGAATGCAACCATATATATATGCATATATCCATAGAGACATAGTCCTATGTACATATATATCATCAAATGTCACTCCCTTGATGACAGCTTGGTGAATATTTCTTTCCTTTAGCAAAATTCTGATAAACTGACATTTCAAGTTCATGCAAACAAATTCCCTATGGAGTGAATTTATTATTTGTATCATTATTAATATTACTCAACTCTAAGTACGGTACCTTCAAAAGATTCCACTGCTCTTTGTTGTGTGAGAGTGTATGTGATTTTGATTAGCAAACCTGCACACCTCTAAGTTTCCTTCTGAGCTTGTGCAGTTAAAATAATTATAATAAAATCTATTAACTGCTTGTTACTGCAGGGGGAAAAGGCACTGCATCCAAGCCTCCATCTGCAACCATTGATTCTGAAGTGGTGAGTGACAGTTCCCCACTGCCTAAGTAGGTTATAACAAGCTAGCTTCGGGCTGCAACAGCCAGTAGAGTGCAGAGGAGAAACGACTGGCCTCCAAACTTGTCTTAAGCCTCAAGAAAGAAGGAAAGGGGGGGAAATCTCTGCCAATAACGGCAGTGCCTGCTTCACATTCAGCAGCAGGAGCTTTGTAATTGCCAACTCGCTTTAATTCCCACTCACACCTTGGGGGGACAAGGCAGAGAACTCTCTCTAACGGATAGTAATAAAACTATTATTCATCTAATCACCCACAAACATATGTGTTTCTTTTGTAACGACTCTGTTGCCCTTATCCCCATAAAACATGCACACACACGAAGCCAACTCGTGCAAATGAAAACACAATAGTGAAGACAATGTAAACCAAAGAGCAGGCTGCTTTGCAGACATACAAAAATTGCACGTCACATTCATTCTTTACATACAGTATATAATTCCAACGAATTCCTATCAAACCCACACACCATGGTTAAGTCCCTGTATATGGTGATAAAGAGAATCCACACTATTGTTTATATCTTTCAAATGAAATCACTCCTTTTGCCTCAGAGATTGACCTGAATAGATCAGGTGAAAGTATGTTTCAAATCAGAAGCTGGCCTCATTTCTCTTTGATTTTGCATATGGCTATATAGATGAGCTATAAGTCATGGATCATCACCACTGGATTGTAATCTTCTTGTTTCCTTGTGTGTATGTATCATGGTACAAATTCAAATAATCTGATACCCTTCTGTCCATTTCTATCAAATACACACACACACACCCATCATTGTATAATGCTCTACAGGAATTATATTTGTGCTCATGTATTAGTGTCCCAATATTTCTTCTTAAAGAATAATATGTCAATTTTCTCAATTGTGTGTATCTATAAAATAATAAGATTATGACATGGTGGGGGCAGACACCAGGTATATCAATCAGATTAGTGTTGTCCTCTAGAAAATACTTTGGGAAGATTTGAATTTGCTACAAACTAAAGTTCAATGTCTTTGATTTCATTTTTTATGTTTTTTTAAATCACATTGACAAAAAACTGACAAACTAAATTAAATTTGATTCAAAATGATATCCCATCTTAGTCTTAAAACTTGCCTCTTAATAAATGTTCACCATTTTTTAAATTTTAAATGAAATCTATATTTAAAAATTAATTTTCCACTGCTGTGTTATCCCGAAAATGTGCCATTGACTGCCATGCAAATTTAATTGTACACGACTATAAGTATCCTCTGATTGAACATTTTTAAGTAGGCACATATCTATAAGAAGAATATTCTGGAAAATTGGTGCAGTTACATGGATAATTGAAACAATTATAACAACAATCCAGTGACAATAATCAGTATTTCAGTATTTCAGGCAGGAGTTGGTTCCTAAGAGAAGTTTGACTGGGACAGTTAACTTCTGTAAATGTATTATGGATTTTTCACAGGTAAACACACACACATACTTATGTTTGGGTTATCCACACTAGCTAAAAGTTCTCACAATTTTTGAAAACTTTAACAACCTAATATTATTCACTTTTTTTGTGCTACTGCATTGTGTTGAATATAATTTTACAATAGACTGGTTGGCAGGATAAATTTACCAGAAGTGCGGCTTTTCCTTTATTCTCCTGAACTCCAGGAAGTATCATCAATTTGAACATATCCTGACCTGTGAATTTGGGAAAATAAGCTAGTACACAAAAGAAACTCATGGACCTCTCAGTATTTTTGTTCACCCTTAACAATACTAGCATGATATCTCTATTTCTTACCAGAAGCATATAGAAGTTTCCACCTTAGAGTTTGGTATGCATTGCAGTGCCTGGTGCTTCCTATGCACCCTTTGAAAAGTTGGGAGCACATAGAAAAAATCTCATCTCAAACATGTTTACTGGACAACGAGTATAGATAATATGGATAACTACACCCAACAAAAACCTCTGGTTGTAGACAGAATAGTGTCTACATTTTCACATGTGTGTATATTTTAAATGTACTTCTGAATACTGTCAGTAAGTTTGCTATGTCTCATTGCTGATCACGAGAGGAATATAGTAATAATTACCATCTGATCTAACATTCACTGAACTCTTAGCATGCATTTGCCATTCATTGTGCTAAGTGCTCTATAAGTGTTATTTTACTGAATCATCACAAAATAATCTATAAGGCAGGCTTATTGTTATTTCCATTTTAAAAATAAGGAAATGGAGGCTAAGAGAAAGTATATAACTATCCTGAAAACTGGAAAATCCAGAATGTATGTCTTAGTTTGGTTTCCTAAGAAGAGACCGTAGTTAAGGATTTGAGTAGAAGTGGTTAATTGGGAAGTGAAGGAAACAGCAGTAGAGAGAAGTACACTGAGAAACTGAAAGGATGGTGGCCAGTATGGGGTGCATTACTTAATAGACTATCACTATCCTTGACCAGAGCTTTATCTTGTGGGGAAACTCTTGGAAACAGCAGACTACATCCCTCAGACTTATCCCAGTCCAGGTGGGTGGAAGCTGGGGTATGTATCCATCAATTCTGTTCGGTCATAGAGGGCCGGTAGGAGGATAATTTCCCATAACCAGATACTAACTTTCTTTGCTTCAGAGAAAGCCTCCAAGGAAATAATGGCAGTTGGCAATCTTCTCATAGGCACAGCAATAGCAGGTATAGAGACAGGGAATTGCAGCCAGTTAGCACATAGGTTTTAAGAGGGGCTCGATAATTTTATATGGGATAGAGATGATCTGGTTGGAAGGCTATCTTGGTGCATGTGTCTTAAAACTCTGTTTGCATGAAAATCATACTGATTTTACTTAGTTTGTATTTTTATTTGGAATTGCTTTAATTATGAAAAAAGAACTGATAGAGATTTGGGGATTTTCAAAGCTCCAAGCTACCCCTTGAGCCATTGCTGCCTGGTTTGTATCCAGATCTGTCTACAAAGCTCACATACTTAACTACCCTACAAATATCTCTGATAAAAGCACATCTCTCAACTGGGGAAAGTTGACTCCAATATCTCCTTTCAGAGGCTCTCAGGCTTCTGAGAGCACCGTGCCCTTCAGTCTTCCCTGCATGCATTAAAGATCCTAAAGCACTTTAGGCAGTGACTACAGTAGAAATGTACCCATTTGATCTGTTGGGAGAAGAAGAGGTCAGTGGCCTCAGGGGAAGACACTTGTTAGCAAAACTATCTCCCCCACTGATCTGACATAATACTTGAAAATTCACCAGCTGGGACTGGGTTCTTAGGGAAATGCATGTTATCTGCAGAATTCCCCTCTGCCTGGTTGGTAATACTTTGATAATAACTTCTCCCATGGAAATGTGCATTTTATCAGTTTGTCATAAATTAGATTTTTAGATTAGCAAGTTTCTAGAATTGTCCTTATGTCAAGAAATAAAAGATGGGGATATTATGATGGAGACCACTCATGAGGAAAACATGGGAAGTTACTCAGCAATGGTGAATCCTGCCTTCGTGGTAATATATGGGCCCTTGTTCAGGATTAAAAAGCAGGCAAGCATTGATTCCCTAACAATGATTTCAGAACAAAAGACAGGGACAGAAATGGGAAAGGTGTCCATAAATATAAATTCCACCTAGTTTTCAGGTTTTCCCAAGGGCACATCCTTCTTTAAGACCTATCCTAGAACAAAAAGGTAACTTAGACTCATGGACCATTAGAGATAAATATGACAGTAGAGACCATGAAATTCAATTATAATTACAGAAGAACTTGAAACTCTGACAAGGTAAGTTAACTGCTCATAGGGGCGGTATAGATAAGTATTTCAGAGGAAGGAGACACTAATGCTTCCAGTTCTTCTACTCACCCCTTTTTAATATAGCTACAAGTATGTTTGTTGAATTTTTCAACATAAATATAGGGAATGTATAGAGAGAAAGAAAAAATAAGTAGGAACAATAAAAAGAAGAGAAATGGGCAGAAAAAGAAAAAGCGAAAAATGATGCATGACGGCATGGTGGCTGTTCTGTTTATTATTAGTTAATAATTAGTGTATAATGCATTTGAAGGAGTCTCAGATGAAAGGGATGTGAGTGAGCACCTTATGATCATAATTTGAAAAATCAGCTACCGAAAGCTTTCAAGAGCTGGAGTCTCCCTTTTGGTTTTCAGCTGCACTCAGGTTGAAAGATCAGAGGCCGCATATTGGGGAGATGGAGATCATCAAACAGGCATTGAATAACTGGCATCCAATAAAAGGTCATCTCAAGTCAGTATCAGAAAAATGAAAGGACAGACTAGCTGACTTCTATCTCATATACTACACAGATGTTTGAGGTAAAGGAGATTTTCTACTCAATGTAAATATTTTCTCATTTTGCTATATTCACTGGCTATGGATTTATCTAGGACCTTTGGTGTTTTGGTGAAAGAATCAATTAGAAAAAATCACTCATGGTATCAACTGGTTAGAAAATAGTGTAAGAAGCACTAGTACTCTAGAAAGCACAATCTGGAAAACACAAGTTGAAGAGCATTCTGAAAATTAAATATGTTTTCATTTAATTCAACAATATTTCATTTGTGTTTCATTCACTTCATTTCCTCAACATGTGACCACATCTGTGTCAGAGGCTGAAGGACACAGAGCAATCCTCAGCACATACTTTTGAGGAGGCTCTAATATAATTAATGAGACCAGACACAGATACATCAATCATCTGCCCAACAGCGTGATGTGAACACCACAGGCCAAGAGAGAGCATGTGCCAAGGACAGAGAAATAAGGCAGGGGGGAAGCATGGAGAAGGTGGACCTCAAGTTGCTTTTGAAAGATGGAGAAAGATCCTTCTGGATTTGGAAAACATGGCCAATAGTATATGAGTCAGAAGGAGGAATAAGAGTGAGCTACAGTGAGGGGGAGTTATGTTAGGTAAGGTAAGTTTACACACCAACACTACAGCATACAAGAATTCCATGTATTAATGAAAGCCAAATTGAACACTTTTTGAAAGTTGCATGAAAAGAATGTAAAGACTTGAAAAGAAATTAGTTAAGCATATAGTGATTCAAGGGGACCTGGGTGACTCAGTCGATTAAGCGTCCGCCTTTGGCTCAGGTCATGATCTCACAGTTCATGGGTTCGAGCCCTGTGTTGGGCTCTGTGCTGACAGCTCAGAGCCTGGAGCCTGCCTTGGATTCTGTGTCTCCTTCTCTCTCTGCCCTTCCCGCACTCAAACTCTGTGTCTCTCTCTCCCTCTCAAAAAATAAATAAACATTAAAAAAAATTTTTTTTAAATATAGTGATTCAATATGAAATATTGCTTAGAGATGTGCAATTAAACATGAGGTAGGAGCAGTGGATAATTATATCTTTGCAAATAGGGGCTGATGACATGTGGGGTCTTCTCAGGGGATAGGAATGTGTCACTTTTTTTTGTTTGTTTCACGTGCTTCACAATAAACCACTGAGAACTATGGCATTTTGATGCAGATTTTTAGAAACATCAGGATTAATTTCGAAATTCCACAGCTCCTGCTAACAATGGATAGGCATTAGTGAGACACAGATACTAGAATAAAAATGCCTTTCAGCACACCATCTACCTGTTTCAGAGGAAGAATATACTTCTCATTGTTTGGCTGTGCCTCTGTTTCAGAATTGCTCGGTGTTCCTGGAAGTCTGTTATCTGAGGCTGTGTATCTCTACACAGGTATTTGAGACAAAACAAAAGGAAGGAAAGCAAACTCAAAATAGAGTTTAAAACAAACATTTTTAAGTTTATTATCTAATCACTTTGGATGGTTTGCCTGTATCTCAACGGGCAAGTAAATTCTGTCTCTCCAGTTAGGCACAATTATTAGTCAATGGAGCACAGAGCCATTAAAATCTACTAAAATAAATCCTAAAGAAAAGCAGCCTCCAAGCACAAAGTTTATGAAAAATCTAAATGCAAAATTTCTTGCAAACCCTAGACTTTACTAATTCTACTTTTGCTCACAGGATGATCATCAACAAGGAAGATTTAACCCCTAAATCAGAAGAAGCCCACAGCTCAACAACACTGTCTCTTCTTAATTTTGTTTGCTTTTCATTTCTTTCCATAAATTGTTTTTTTCTAATAACATTAATGAAAATGAAATTGGACACTGTGATTGAAAAATAGTCTCCCGCTTTGAAAATAAATGTGTCCATGTTGCCTTGATACTTATTTTCGCTAACCATAGGAGATCATTATCTGGCCCGAGCCTTCAATTCTGTCCATGTTACACAAGCTATTTCGGTCTTCATTTTTAAGAGAAATTATTTGTCAGAAAGTCTGTGTTGACCAGGTCTCAGCAGACCACTGAGGGAGGATCAAACATGCCATGGAGCTTAAGAATCAAGAATTAAGCCTTACACAAAGCCCATATTTTGCAACTGTTTTCTGAATTCAATTAAATAGACACTGTGAGGGCCTCTCACCAGTAATAAACCCTTATACTGTGTGATTAAACCTGTTGATTCTATATTGTCTGTGATTTGTTTCATTAAATACATTTCTAACTTTTATCAACACATTTGTGAGTCATGTTGAATTACACATTTTATCCACTCTATAATATTTTTTGAGTAAATACATTCATCCATTTTCTTGCTTATCAGCACTTGGGTTGTTTTCACGTTTTGTATTATGCTCCTGTTATCACATCACAGAATGAATGTTCTTGTGTATATCTCTTGTGGGCACAGGGCTTGAAAGACTCTAGTATGGCCCTAAGAGAGGACCTGATGGGTAATATTCATGAACATGTATGACTTACAGGACTGTGTCAAATGGTTTCCCAAAGGTGTTGTACTTCATTAACACTGACACCAGCAGTGAGGGAAGGTTGTTGTTATGCCACATTCTAATAAATTAATAGTTTCAAATGAAATTTTTGTTGGTTTTGTGGGTAAAAAATGGTATCATTTTTTGTATTTTTCTGTTCCCTGAAACACTTGTGCATTTCTTTTTTGCCTATACTAATTCGCAATTCTTTTATATTCTAGACACAAATTCTCTGTGGGTTGAAACCATATTCTGCAAGTTATAGCTTGTCTGTAATTTCTTTATGATGGTTTTCTGAGAAGTAAATTTGTTAATTTTAATATACCCAATTATACTGTTTCTGTTGTGTTTTGTGGAAATTATCGCAAGTGAAGAGATTCTTTCATAATGTGTTGTCATAAATCTATACTTCTATAACCTCTTCTTGGAGTTGTTTTTGACATTTACAGTAACCTTTTATATATCTGAAAATAAGTATGATATAAACTAATGATTTATTTTGAAAACAACAACAAAATATTATACCCAGCAAGTTTTTCTGAGCTGAACTTTTTTTGTCAGTGATCTACAATGTTGTCTTTGTCACAAATCAAGCTTCCATCTATGTCTGGCTCTGTTTCTGGCCATTCAGCTCTGTTCCATTAGTTAGTATATCAGTTTATCAATTTGTCTAGTCCAGAATGAATAAGTTACCATAATCTCTCATGTCTGACTACATCTTTTCCTCAGGAGTATCTTGGCTATTGATGAAACTTCGTTCTTACACAAAGTAGAAAGAGCTTGGAAAATGTATTATAAATTTCTTATATTTTGATTAGAATTATATTAACTTGATTTGAGAAGTGACATATGTTGATATTGCTTTCTTCACAACCATAATATCTCTCTCTATTTATTTAGGTCTTCTCTGATGATTTTCCCTTAAAATTTCTCCATAAAGTCCACGCACATCTTATGGTAAATGTATTCTAAGATTACTGACTCTATTGTTTTAAAATTCTAATTTAAATGATAGGAATATTTTAGGGCCACCTGGGTGGCTCAGTCGGTTGAGCTTCTGACTCTTGATTTCAGCTCAGGTCATGATCTTGCAGTTTGTGAGATTGAGCCCCACGTCAGGCTCTGTGCTAGCAGAACTTATCTCCCTCTCAAAATAAACAAATAAACATTAAAAAAATAAATGAGAGGAATATTCAGTAACTTGTGTAATTGACTTTATATCTAACCATCTTGCTAAATTCACTTCTCAATGCTATTTTTTTCTTAGATCAGTTGTAGTATATTATATAAATATATCATTTTTTAAATTTATGGCAGATTTCTTGCCTTTTTAAATTCTTATAGCTATTTTATTTGCTTATGTCTCTATGAATTGCAACTATAGCATGATGTAGAATAGATATAATACTAGTAGAATTTTTTATTTCATATTTTTTTCTTTTTTTAATGTTTATTTATATTTGAGAGAGATAGAGATAGTGTGCAAGCAGAGGAGGGGCTGAGATAGAGGGAGACAGAGAATCCTAAGCAGGCTCCAGTCTATGAGCTGTCAGCACAGAGCCCCACACAGGGCTCAAACCCATGAACCGCGAGATCATGACCTGAGTCGAAGTCGGACACTTAACCAGCTGAGCCACTCAGGCGCCCCTCATGTTTTTTCTATAAACCTTCCATATATAATTAATTATAATTTATCCTAATATCTGTAATACATAAAGTCCTTTGAGTCTAAATCGGTTCTATTCTTCTCCTTCTCCTTCTTACTGCTGGTGACTTGTATGTTGGGTGATTTTGATTTGGCAATTATATTTAATGAAAATTAATCTGTGGAATGCTGTACATTTAACTCCAGAGAAGTATTGCTTTGGGTTCTGTTGCGAGCCAGGGTGTGACACTGGACCTGCCACTATCTGTATTCCCTTTTTGAGTAGACCAGCTTAATTTTTCATCCCAAATTCAGCTCCTTAATATCGCAGAAACCATAGACTTTCTATAGATCCCAGAACTGGTCACTTACCCTAGGATTATGGTCTCCTTTGTCTATAATCCCCCTGTACTTGAAGTCACTATCATTTACTTATCTAGTTAATTTTTTCATTTATTTATTTTTCCTTAGAGATTCCCTTTACTCTTTTGTGAGCTCAACAATACTGTTCAGAGTAATATCAGTGGGAATGTTTACAGAATGTTTCTTAAAATTTTTTAGTCCTCCATATTTCTGCCATACTTTTATACAGATTGTTTTTTCTAAAAAACACATTCTCTAAAAAACCAACTTAATCATCTAGTCCTTGAAAGATTTTGAGTCCCTTTTTGTGTGCTAAATTAGTGATGACTGGGGAAAATGTTTGTTTATTTTGAATTGAGGGCAACAGTGTACCTTCTATGTCTTAAGCAAAAACTCAAAATTTATTTGCATACAAATAAAACAGAAAGTGTCTTTAAAATTCTGATTTTTTGAATACCAGTTAGAGACACTCTTGAGTACCAGAGAAAGAGAGAGAGCCACTCAACTTGAAAATGTACATTTTTCGCCAATGCAGGTGGTTCTGATCCAAATTTGTTCACAGATCACACCTTGAGAGCCACCAACCTATACTTATCTTATACCAGTGTTTTCTTTTGCTGTCCCTGTGCCTAAACTATTCTCAATTCCATCTCCCCCATCCTCTTTGTTCTTCCTAATTCATCACCACTCCACTCTTCATAGTTAATTCTATTTACCTGGTACCTCACCTCAAATGACACCACTTCTAGTATGCTTTCCCTCAACCCCTTCTAAAAAGGGGTTACACTTCTCCATTGTATATTTTGTTTATATGCTCACTAATTTGCTGCATCACCAGGCAAACTGTTTATAGAAAAACTAGATTTCTTTGTATTTAATGCCTTACACCGACTCAGCATGCTGCATGATGCATTGCAGGCACCCACCTAATAAGTGCATTTTGATCTGCAGTACCTCTTCTGATAAAAAAGTAAAATGCACAGAATACAATTTTTTTATTTGAAAACCTAATTCTCACAAATTGAAGCAATTTTAATATCATAGACACAGCTATAGGAGATCCTAATCCTACTTTGTATAGCCCACTACAAAGAGTACACTGTACCTGTCTTTGGTCATCTGATCTACACAATGAAAATATTTGCTTTGTTAAAGAGAATCACAATCAGAGAGTAGCTAAAGTGGTTTAAAAATAATTTTATTAGAAGCTACTCCAATAGGGAAAAAGGGCTCAATATAGAGTCAGGCTCAATTCTGAATGCAACATGGACATGTAGGAATTTATCGCCCACAAGCAGAAATGAGGGAGTCAGTGGATGGAAAATTATTAAGAGATGACATCAAAGGTAGGGTAATTCTTACAAAGTAGATTTAATAACATTCTTGCTGAAGACAGGCCAGAGTCATCTGATATCCAGGATGGGAGGTGAGGATTAGATCAGACATCAAGAGCAATAAAATTCCAAGGGTGGGGGATTCTTTCCAAACTGACATAGGAGGATTCTTGCTAAAACTGAACTTAGCAGACTGAAGGCAGGGCCCAAGGACAAGACCTTGCTGAAAAAAAGAAAAGAAAAGAAAAGAAAAGAAAAGAAAAGAAAAGAAAAGAAAAGAAAAGAAAAGGAGTTGGAGAAGCCTTTCAAAAGTCTGGTCAAGAAGAGAGTCTTTTTCAGCTTTAGCAACTTTTTAAATGTTTATCATAGCTGCTATCATATTATAATAAGTATCTATGACCAAAGTTTACAGTTGGAACTCTTACATGGGGAGAAAATATCTGTAAAGGTTGTATCTATGTGCTCGCAAACATACTTTCAGAAGAACTATAACCAGAGGCCAATTTTCTATGTCAAAGGTGAATATTACCTCTTTAAATTAAAACATCGACAGTATATTCAGCATAGCTGAGGCACACTCTTTCATCTCTTTGCTGCTGCCGCATGTAGCAGCTTCCTTTGTGTAGAAGGATGAGTGTCTGACTTCAAAGGACGAGGATTCAGTAGGACTTCAAAGGTGATGTGACAGATGGTACATGAGGAAGCATGGCCCAATGCCTATTCTCACATTAAAAGGTGTTTTTTTAAACATGAACTCTGTTGACATTTACACATGATAATGAGTATGGCATTTCATCTGCCCATGCTTCTCTGTTGTAGTCCCACGTTAGTTATCCACTGAACAAGAAAGAATGCTGGGAGCCATCTTGAATAAATGGAAAGTTAGACAAAATGGCATTCAGCAACCTTTCAACAAATATCAGGCTTCATTTATCCCAGTGTCTTCTTGTCAATAAGGCAGACAATTCTAGGGTCTTAAATAGCAATTCTATTTAATTTATCCACTTCAATATCTCTATTAAATGCTAGCTATGCATGCAACATTGTATTTACTATGAGAGATTTAAAAGAAAGATATTATGTAGTTCCTGTCTAAGAAAATTTATGTGAGATTTTAAAGACATGAACATGTGAAGCAATTTGAGGACTATGGAAGATGCTTAAATCCTTGGTACACTCACTGAGACTTCACCAAGAGAAAGTATATGCAGAATATGTTTGTCAGAGCTTTCACAGAGAAGGACCCGCTGCCAGAAATTTAATGGCAGGGAGCTGCTGAGTTACTCCCTATCCCCGGCAGGTAAGATTCATGAGGGAAAGAGAACTGGGGCAGAACAGAGTAGAAGAAAAGAGATGCAAACAATGATACTTTAGTTTGTTGTGCAAATCACGAGAAGAGCAATTTTAGAATGGTTGATCTTGTTTTTACTTTACGTGTTCTTGAAATCCAAGCTAAAAGTTTTCAAAAGGAAAGAAAACAAAGGAAAACAAAACTTTCTATAATTATACTTTTTTAAACATTAGAAATTTAAATCACACTTCCAGTTGTGTATTCTTATTGTATTCCTGGCTCTGGTAGGTCTAATGAGACTCCTAGGGAAAAGGGTAGCTGTGAATTCCCAGTATGCAGTCATTTCTCCCCAATTCTGTACACAAAAACACAGCAATAGAAACTAACAAATTCTTCATTTTTTTCTAACCATGAAATGAAAAGATCATTCATGCCACAGAGCTTATGCATATGGACGATTTAAATTGTTTTCAGTTGATATAAAAAATATCATTCTTAATTCGTTTGGCATTTCATTATTTTGGTTCATCGAAATAAATGAATTCTGAAAGGTTACTGTGGAGATACCTATCAAGCATCTTATCTGGAAATGAATAGAAGAAAAAAATGGAGGCTGTGTACATTGCAAACTCTAATCTAAATGTGTCATTAGACAGAGAACAAGTTGTTAATGTCGCCCTTGAAGTCGACCTTGTCAGAAAGAAATTTAGATGGTGCTCCACAGTTTCAGTCTGAACTATCTTCCAGACGTTCTCATCATCCTTCTACCAACGTGGAAATACATCACTACTCTCAGCTGATGTTCAAAACATACCAAGCACACACAATTTTACATACCAATACACCTACTGTGGCTACAGTGGTAGGGAGGTGACACTGTCTTTGGATGAGTGTTTTGTCAAAGACTAAAATAAAGTATCTCCATGTATGGAAAATTTGAATATATACAGGATTACATTTTGAAGAAAAATAAACCTCACGTTTACACATAAAGTCAGACTGATGTCAAAGGGAAGGGCTATGACAGAAAAAAATTTTATTTTATTTTTTTTAAGTTTATTTATTTATTTTGAGAGAGACACAGATAGCATGAGTGGGGGAGGGGCAGAGAGAGAGAGAGAGAGAGAGAGAGAGAGAATCCCAAGCAAGCTCTGCGCTATCAGCACAGAGCCTGACATGGGGCTCAAACACACAAACCCGTGAGATCATGGCCTAAACCAAAATCAAGAGTTGGATGCTTAACTGACTGAGCCAGTCAGACACCGTATGACCAAAAAAATGTTTAGTTGGTTATTGGGCTTGGACTGAACAAGTGATACAACAGGGAAAGAAAATTTGGTGTAAATTGACTTTTTATGACTCGCATTTAAGTATTTGGGAAGAGCACATCCACATACATGTTAGAGAATCTGAGGTACGTCTACCCAAACTGAAGACAAAATCCTTTGTAAACAGAATCCTGTGTTTTCTTAAAATGCTATTTTTATGTTGCTATATTTTTCATGTTGCTATTTCTCTAAAAACTAATGTGTGCCTGAATACAATTACAATTTTAACCACTGAAAACTTACTGATGAATATTTATAAAATTACCTAGAACATCAGATGAGTAGCCTGCAGAGGTAGGTTTTAGAACCTTTTCTAAACTTTAAACCTACATGAAATGGGAAAGCAGATTACATTGTAGCCTCCATTTTCTTACCAGTAAAATAGTGTGATCATATTAAGTCTTCTTAATTCTTTCACTCATTTCTTTAACAAATATTTTATTGAACACTAAGTACTGAGCATAATTACAAAACAAATATACATAAAATTTGTCTTTATGGAGCTTATAATCCAGTGATGGAGAGAGACATTTAACAACCGTACCGATAAATTTATAACTGCGCTGTTGCAGAAACTAGCAAACTCTTCACCAGTTTTCTACTCTGACTGGACCAACAGCTAGACTATGTTTTCCATATTCTCTTGCGGTTAGGTAGGCAGCGTAACTGAAAGCAATATACACAATTTCCAGCCCAGGCCCCTAAGTCTTCAGTGCATGATCGTGATTTTTGATGAACTCTTGATCTTAACTATATTGCTATAAATGCAATAGTGATTTTGGAAGTCATATGTTGAAGGTAGTATGGTCACAAAATGGAATGAGCCTGGGTCCTTGAGTCACTGCCTGGAGAAAAGCCATCTGCAGACAGGAACTTCCACTTTGAACTTCATATTAGTGAGAAATAATGTGTGATTATACATTTTTTAGTTAGATTGATTCAGTAGTTAAAATTGACTAGCAAATACAGAAGTTTGTACCTTCAAACTTCCATAAAAGAAAAATAAGAATTAATAAAATGTGTGACATTGGCTTAGTAGTTAAGCATTTGAGTAGTGGGCAGTGAACATGTTTCACAAGCTAAAAACATGGAGATCCATGCTGCGCAGTGGCAACAGATTTGTTAAAACTGTCTTTGCAATAACTTGGAAGGAAGATAATGTGTGTATTGAGACTATAGCTATAAGGCAAGTGGTTAAAAGAGACAGAGAGCTAATGTGGCATGGCTATTACTGCCTGCCTTTAATAAGATGTTATAAGAAAGATGAGTCCAAGCAAAGATTCACTGATTTTCAAACAGAATTGGGAAAGAATACAGAGATTAGCCTCTTTAAAGGGTGGAAAAGCCAATGACTTCTGGACTCCAAAGACAAAGAAGAAAGATTGAAAGAACATGACATTGTAAGAATTTTTAGCTGAAGTAAATGACTCGGCCATGCAACAGAGATCAAAGTAAGAGTATTATTTTCAAAATAAGCCTTTTATTTCAGATTGTCTGTCACCATTAAACGGAGAGACAAAGGTATGGAGATGAGGAAGCAAATGAATGAATAGGCATGACAAATATGTAAAGGGAAATGTTGGGCATATGTACTGCCCATAACTGAAGAGTCTGAGGTTTTATCTTACTTCAAAGCTAACAATTTGGCCTGCCAAATTGCCAAAAAGAAATGTTTACTCATAGCAAAAGCTATAGCTGAAGATTCGGCATTTTTTTCCCCATCAGTTCCCTATGTCCCGGATCCCACAGAGAAGTGGGAAGACATCTGCACACGAGGTAGGTTGCAGTACAGTACAAGTGCCCTGTGCTTTGGGAATCCAAATATTTTGTAATGGATAGTGAGCATGCCAGACCTCTGCCTGGAAGGAGACATGATCTCTGTCTTAAAACTGCAAACAAAGCTTCTCTTTGATTCAGAACTAGATACTTACTGTAACTTCTAAGGCCCTTTACTATACAGACATCCTTGAGAACATAGTCCAGGAGTAAGGCAGTCCATGCCTCTGGTTGCAAGATATACAGAATTGTGATGGTTTTATGGAGAATTATTTCCCAACACATAGTACTACATAAAACTCTCTAAAAGCAAATAGATCAGAAGTGTACAAATTATATTGATTACATTAATAAAGAAGCCATAACATCAGACTGAAGTTTTTTTTAAAGTTTTTGAGTTATTAGGAAATAGAAACAAAACAAATCACAACAGTAAACCTTAGGCCATCAAATCTGTGGAGTGTGAAAATTATGCACCCCCAAGGAAGACTTTTTGCAAAATGCCTACTTCTAATATTGCTATGGAAATTAGTGAACACAGGTTTGTCTCCCAAAGTATAGACATAAAAGCCATGAAGAACGATGAAAATAATTTCTCCCAAGAAACAAAATCAGAATATAATTAGGAAACATTTCTATTATTTGAGTTATTCTATTTTGAAGGTTTGTAATGAAACATTTTCTATTGCAATGTTAACTGATATGTATGCTATGATAAATATTATGTTATAAGCATAAAAGTTGAAATAAGATATTACAGTTGAGGAAAATGATTGAGATTAGGGGGTCAAATGGTGTTTCTTTGAAAATTGGCCATGAGATGAAATTTGAAAAGTGAGTAAGAGCAAGAAGAAGGATAGAGATAAAAATACTTAGGGTGATTAAGTATGCTGTAGTAAAAATAATCAAAAATGAAATATTCAGAGAAAGAAACGATAAAAAACTGAAAAAAAGTGAGCTATATTATACCTTCAGTTGGCCTAATATATATGTATTTGGAGCTCCCTAAGGAGAGAAAAGAGTGAGAAATAGAAGAAATATTTGAAGAAATAATGGCTAGTGTTTCACCCAGTTCGTTGAAAATTATAAAGCCACTAATTTAAGAAGTTTAATGAACCCCAAGCAACAGAAACATGAAGAAAACTACACCAAAACATATGGTGATCAAATTGTTCAAAAAAACTTTAAAAGAACAAATCTTAAAAAACAGCCAAACAGAAAGCCACTTTCTGTACAGAGGAAAAATGGAAAGGATGACAGAGATTTCTCTTCTGAAACAATGCAAGTGAGAAAACAGGGAAAAGCATCTTTAAACTACTGGGAGAAAAACTGCCAACCTAGAATTCCATAATCAATAAAAGCATCTTTTAAAATGGAAGAAAATGTAGAGCGTTAAATGACAATATTAGAGAAAAATTATGGTCTCAAATTAGTGAAGTCATCTTCCCCTTATGAAACAAGAATGAGAACAAATTAAAAATAAACAAAACAAAGGAAACAAGGAAAATAAGACTGAAATAATAAATAGAAAGTAAGAAACAATAAAGAAAATCAATGAAACCAAAATCTGATTGATTCTTTGGAAAGAAACAATAAAGATGATGCACCTTTTGTTATAATAATCAGAAAAAAATTTAGAAAAGACACAGATTACCAGTGTCAGGGGTGAGAGATGGAAGGCCAGTAACTATTCTAGTGTTTCTTGTAGACACACACAAAAAATTATTCTAAGCATTAAAAAAGATAAGGGATATGAAGAGAGTCTTTACGTCACTCTATTCAGCATTGTAGATGAAATGAACGAATTCCTTGAAAGGCACAAGATACCAAAGCTCACTCAAAAAAAAAAAAAAAAAAAAAAAAAGAAAGAAAGAAAACTAAACCTGACTAACTCTATTTCTATTAAATAAGTTCAATATGCATTTTATTTTTTCTTTATTTATTTTTGAGAGAGACGGAGAGGGAGAGAGAGAGAGGGAGGGGCACAGAGAGAGAGAGAGAAAAAGAGAGAGAGAATCTTTTTTTTTTTTTTTTTTTTAATTTTTTTTTTTTCCACGTTTATTTATTTTTGGGACAGAGAGAGACAGAGCATGAACAGGGGAGGGGCAGAGAGAGAGGGAGTCACAGAATCAGAAACAGGCTCCAGGCTCCGAGCCATCAGCCCAGAGCCTGACGCGGGGCTCGAACTCACGCACCGCGAGATCGTGACCTGGATGAAGTCGGACGCTTAACCGACTGCGCCACCCAGGCGCCCCAAGAGACAGAGAATCTTAAGCGGACTCCACACCAAATGAGATGCTGGACATAGGGCTAAATGTCATGATTGTGAGATCGTGACCTAAGCCAAAATCAAGAGTCCGACGCTTAACCAACTGAGTCACTCAGGCATCCCTGAGTTTGCATTTTGAAACTATGGCACAGGGGCGCCTGGGTGGCGCAGTCGGTTAAGCGTCCGACTTCAGCCAGGTCACGATCTCGTGGTCCGTGAGTTCGAGCCCCGCGTCAGGCTCTGGGCTGATGGCTCAGAGCCTGGAGCCTGTTTCCGATTCTGTGTCTCCCTCTCTCTCTGCCCCTCCCCCGTTCATGCTCTGTCTCTCTCTGTCCCAAAAATAAATAAAAAATGTCAAAAAAAAAATTAAAAAAAAAAAGAAACTATGGCACAAATATACTCCAAGCCCAGATTTCATCGGCAAACACCACCAATCATTTAAGGTAGATATAATATCAATTCTATACAATACAATACAATTCTATACAAACTTAAAAAAAAACATAAAGAGAAAGAAATAATGTGCGACCATTTCTATGAGATTAGTATTACCCTGGTAGCAAAATCAGACAAATATATTACACCATAAAAATCCTGGAGGAACACAGGCATTGACCAAGAGACATTGACCATAGCAATATTTTTTTCTGAATATGTCTCCTAAGGCAAAGGAAACAAAAGCAAAAATAAGCTAATGAGACTACAGCCAAAAAAAGTTTCTGCACAGTGAAGGAAACATTTAACAAAACTAAAAGGAAACCTATGGAATGGAAGAAGATACTTGCAAATGATATATCCAATAAAGGGTTAGTATCCAAAATGTATAAACAACTTATCAAACTCAACACCCAGAAAACAAATATTCCAATTAAAAAATGGACAGAAGATATAAACAGACATTTGTCCAAAGAAGACATACAGATGGCCAACAGACACATGAAAAGATGCCCAACATCATTCATCATCAGGGAAATGCAAATCAAAACCTAAATGAGATATGACCTCATACCTGTCAGAATGACTAAAATCAAAAACAAAAGAAACAACAAGTGTTGGTGAGGATGTGGAGAAAAAGGAACCCTCTTACACTGTTGTTGGGAATGCAAACTAGTGCAGCCACTTTGGAAAACAGTGTGGAGGTTTCTCTAAAAGTTAAAAACAGAACTACCTTATGATCCAGAAATCACACTGCTGGGTATTTACCCCCCAAATACAGAACACTAATTCAAAGGGATACCTGCACTTCAATGCTCATAGCAACATTATTTACAATAGCCAAGATATGGAAGCAGACCAAGTGCCCATCAAATGATGAGTGTATAAAAAATATGTGGTGTGTGTGTGTGTGTATATATATATATATATATATATATAATATATATATGTATGTATATACACACACACACACACACAATGGAATATTATTCAACTCTTAACTATAAAGAACAAACTGATGGTTACCAGAAGGGAGATGCGTGGGGGGATGGCTTAAATAGGTGATGAGGATTAAGGAGTATACTTGTTGTGTTGTGCACAGGGTGATGTATAGAGTGTCGAATTACTGTATCGTACACCTGAAACTAATATAAGACTGTATGTTAACCACCTGGAATTAAAATAAAAACTTAAAAAATAATGAAACATAAAATGATAAAAAAATAACTAGATGAGGTACCTGGGTGGCTCAGTCAGTTAAACCAAGTCTGACTCTGTTTCAGCTCAGGTCATGATCTCGCGATTTTGTGAGTTCGAGCCCTGCATCTGCTCGAACTGCTTGGGATTCTCTCTCTCTCCATATCTCTCTGCCCCTCCATCACTCAAGCTGTCTCTGTCTCTCTCAAAATAAATAAACTTAAATATATATATACTAAAAACACGCAACTAGAATTAATATGTGAAATTAGACTATAAGAACTAAGTTTAGTATACAAAATTTAATTGTATTTCTGCATACAAGCAAGAAGAAACAAACTGAAATTAAATTACCATTTAAAATAGCATAAATACGTGAAATATTAGGAATAAATCTGATAAAAGATGTGCAAAACTGTACATGAAAAACTTCACGACTTTACTGCTAAGAATTGTAAATGCCCTAACTTAATGGAGACAGATTTTGTTCATGGGTTGCAAGGTTCAGTATCCTTTTGATATCAGTCTTCCCAAATCGATCCATAAATTCAACACAATTGCAATCAAAATCTCATCACCCTGTTTTTCTATAGATTTTGATAAACTGTTTTAAAATACATATAAAAATTAAAAGAGTACAGGTAGCCAAAGCAAATCCAAAAGGAAGATTGGAGGGCTAACAGTACTCGATTTCAAGGCTTATTATAAAGGTGCAAAAATGAATGCAGTATGTTATTGGTAGCAGGATATAAAAATAGAACATTTGAATAAAGTGTAGAGCCCAGAAATAGACCCATACATATACAATATATATTTTGGCCATGCTGCAAAAGCAATCCAGTGAAGAATGGATAGTCCTTTCAACATACGATGTTGGAACTATTAGGTATTGACATACAAAATAATAAACTTCAATCCATATCTTATGGTTATCTATGACAACATCGGTCATAGACTTAAAAGTAAAACTAAAGTATAGAAGATGTCAGAACAGCATGGAAGTTGTGTATGTCATGTCCATGAAATACAGCCAGATCAACACTAAACCCTGCTGCACACCTAGAAAACTGATCTGAGAATTAACACAACAATCTGCACAACCTGAAGCACAGAATTCTGCAGGTACGCGGCGCGGAGAGGTGAACTGGGGGAGAGGGAAGCCGCGGAGGGCAGGGCAGGGCAGCGAGCCACTTTTGCGTGTGGAAGGAGTACGAAGACTGGGGAGAGAGTATGGGAAAAGCCCCCCTGACCCAAAAGCAGCTGGAGAGAAAGTGGAAAAGTGGAAATCGCCACAGGTACTGACCTAAAAAGGGAGACAGGAGAAAGGAGAGGGTTTAAATTCCGTTAAGACTATAAACAGGGGGAGCGCAGATCTGAAACTCCGCAGCTCAATACCTGGTAGTGCTCTGGTCAGAAGGGCGAATCCCGAGGAGCAGAGTGGAGTCTGGAGTTCTTCAGGCCACACGGGGAGAGGTAGTTCCCCTGCTGGGAGGACACCTGGTAGAGGCTGTGCAGCCCCCCCCAAGGCAAGGCCCCAGTAGACCCAGGAGAATAACTGCATTCACTGGTGCTGGAACAAGGTCGCTGGGGGTGAAGCCTGGTGCCAGATGCGTGTTGTGATTTTCCATAATCCCTGAGGCGCTGCTGCTACGCTGTCTCACAAACTTTTTCCGGGGCGGGCTGGCACCCGGCTGCAGTCTCTGGGCGTTGGCAGCAGCACGGCCCGTGAATGTTCCTGGCTGCGGCGGGCACTCGGCCATTGCTCGATGAGACCCTCCCTCAGAGGGGCGGAACAGGTCAAAGCCGCAGTCCGTCAGAAGTAAGGGGTTGGGAAAAACAGTCACATCTGAGACAAAACTCAGGAGGGAAGTGCTGCCTGGGACAGTGAAGAAGCGGGGAGTGGAGGAAAGCTGAAGACAGAGGACGGGGGCAAAGCTGCTGATTGGGAAGAACAGAGCAACGATACTAGAGACTCGGTACCTGGGTGACGCCATTCTCGCCATTCTCACCTCTCCCATGCATGCGTATACGCACCTATGCGCACGGAAACAATCCACCCCAGTAGAATGGCAGCGCCATCTAGTGGAGAATGGAGCTGTTACACTAAGCCCGGCCAACCCGGCCAACCTCGCTCTTCAGGAACACAAGTCTTTCCGCCTCCTTAGTTTATTACTATAAAGCGTTTGATAGTCTGACTTCTAGGGGAAAACAAAGTAATTTCAGTTGTATCAGTCTCTTCACTGGTCCATCTATTCAATTTTCTTTCTTTTTTTTTCTTTATTCTTTTTTCTCTTTTTCATTTCTTTTCTTTTTCTTGAATACAGAAAGAGAAAAAATTCTTTTTTTTCAATTCTTATTAAAAACACTTTAAATTTTTTTCTACTATATGCTTTATTTTTGTGTAAATTTTTCACATTCTATTTTACTTCCATCATTTCATTTTAGGCTACTTCACTGTATTCATTTTTTTCAAATTTTCAGATGATTTCCCTTTACTTCTCCTTTCCCCCTTTTTTTCTCTAATCTATCAATCCCCTTTCAACACCCAGACAAAACCACACCAAGGATCTAGCATCATTTATTTGATTTGTGTGTGTGTGTTTGTTTATAACTTTTTAATATTTTTTAATTTTAATTTTTTACCCCATTAGTTCCTTTTCTCCCTTCAGAATGATAAAACAAAGGAATTCACCCCAAAAGAAAGAATAGGGAGAAACGACATCCAGGAACTTAACCAACAGAGATACAAGCAAGATGTCTGAACCAGAATTTAGAATCATGATAATAAGAATACTAGCTGGAGTCAAAAATAGAATGGAATCCCTTTCTGTGGAGATGAAAGAAGTAAAAGCTAGTCAGGGTGAAATAAAAAATGCTATAACTGAGCTGCAATCTCTAAAGGATGCCACGGTGGCAAGGATGGATGAGGCAGAACAGAACATCAGTGATATAGAGGACAAACTCATGGAGAATAAAGAAGCAGAAAAAAAGAGGGAGATTAAGGCAAAAGAGCACGATTTAAGAATTAGAGAAATCAGTGACTCATTAAAAAGGAATAACATCAGAATCATAGAGGTCCCAGAAAAGGAAGAGAGAGAAATAGGGGTAGAAGGGTTATGTGACCAAATCATAGCAGAAAACTTTCCTAACCTGGGGAAAGACACAGACATCAAAATGCAGGAAGCACAGAGGCCTCCTGTTAGATTCAACCAAAACCGACCATCAACAAGGTATATCATAGTCAAATTCACAAAATATTCAGGAAAGGAGAAAATCATGAAAGCAGCAAGGGAGAAAAAAAAAAAGTCCTTAACGTACAAGGGAAAACAGATCAGGTTTGCAGCAGACCCATCCACGGAAAACTGGCAGGCCAGAAAGGAGTGGCAGGATATATTCAATGTGCTGAATCAGAAAAAAATATGCAGCCAAGAATTCTTCACCCAGCAAGGGCTGTCATTCAAAATAGAAGGAGAGATAAAAAGTTTCCCAAACAAAAATTAAAGGAATTTGTGACCACTAAACCAGCCCTGCAAGAAATTCTAAGAGGGGACTCTCTAAGGGGAGAAATGAAAAAAAATAAAAATAAATAAAGACCAAAAGCAACAAAGACTAAAAAGAACCAGAGAACACCACCAGAAACTCCAACTCTACAAGCAACATAGTGGCAATAAATTCATATTTTTTTTTTTTTTTTTGAGACAGAGAGAGACAGAGCATGAACGGGGGAGGGGCAGAGAGAGAGGGAGACAGAGAATCGGAAACAGGCTCCAGGCTCCGAGCCATCAGCCCAGAGCCCGATGCGGGGCTCGAACTCACGGACCGCGAGATCGTGACCTGGCTGAAGTCGGACGCTTAACCGACTGCGCCACCCAGGCGCCCCAAATTCATATTTTTCAGTACTCACTCTAAACATCAATGGACTAAATGCTCCAATCAAAAGATGTAGGGTAACAGAATGGATAAGAAGACAAGATCCATTTATTTGCTGTTTACAAGAGACCCATTTTAGACCTAAAGACACCTTCAGATTGAAAGTAAGGGGATGAAGAACCATCTATCATGCTAATGGTCAACAAAAGAAAGCTGGAGTAGCCATACTTATACCAGACAATCTAGACTTTAAAATTAAGACTGTATCAAGAAATGCAGAAGGGCATTATATCATAATTAAGGGGTCTATCCACCAATAAGACCTAACAATTGTAAACATTTATGTACCGAATGTGAAAGTACCCAAATGTGTAAATCAGTTAATCACAAATGTAAAGAAACTCATTGATAGTAATACCGTAATAGTAGGGGACTTCAACACCTCACTCACAGCAATGGAAAGATCATCTAATCAAAAAATCAACAAGGACAATGGCATTGAATGACACACAGGAACAGATGGACTTAACAGATATATTCAGAACATTTCATCCTAAAGCAACGGAATTTACATTCTCTCCAGTGCACATGGAACGTTCTCCAGAATAGATCACATACTGGGACACAAATCAGCCATAAGTAAGTACAAAAAGATCGAGATCATACCATGCATATTTTCAGACCACAACGCTATGAAATTTGACCACAAGAAAACATTTGGAAAGGTAACAAATACTTGGAGACTAAAGAACATCCTACTAAAGAATGAATGGCCTAACCAAGAAGTTAAAGAGGAAATTAAAAAGTTCATGGAAGCAATGAAAATGATAACACCACAACCCAAAACCTCTGGGACGTAGCAAAGGTGGTCATAAAAGGAAAGTATATAGCAATCCAGGCCTTCCTAAAGAAGGAAGAAAGATCTCAGATACACAACCTAACCTTAAGCCTTAAAGAGCTGGAAAAAGAATAGCAAATAAAACCCAAAACCAGCAGAAGACAGGGAATAATAAAGATTATAGCAGAAATTAATGCTATCGAAACCAAAAAACACCAGTAGAACAGATCAATGAAACCAGAAGCTGGTTCTTTGAAAGAATTAGCAAAATTGATAAACCACTAGCCAGTTTGATCAAAAAGAAAAAGGAAAGGACCCCAATAAATAAATTCAAGCATAAAAGAGGAGAGATCACAACAAATACAGCAGAAATAAAAACAATAATAAGAGAATATTATGACCAATTATATGCCAATAAAATGGGCAATCTTGAAGAAATGGACAAATTCCTAGAAACATATACACTACCAAAACTGAAACAGGAAGAAATAGAAAATTTGAACAGACCCATAACCAGTAAAGAATTGAATTAGTAACCAAAAATCTGCCAAAAAACAAGAGTCCAGGGCCATATGCCCTGGACTGATCAATGGGTCAGAATAGAGAACCCAAAAATGGACTCACAAATGTATGGCCAACTAATCTTTGACAAAGCGGGGAAGAATATCCAATGGAATAAAGACAGTCTCTTCAGCAAGTGGTGCTGGTAAAACTGGACAGTGACATGCAGAAGAATGAACCTGGGCCACTTTCTTATGCCATACACAGAAATAAACTCAAAATGAACAAAAGACCTAAATGTAAGACAGGAAGCCATCAAAATCCTAGAGGAGCAAGCAGGCAGAAACCTCTTTGATCTTGGCCACAACAACTTCTTACTCAACACGTCTCCAGAGGCAAGGGAAACAAAAGCAAAAATGAACTATTGGGACCTCATCAAAATAAAAAGCTTCTGCACAGTGAAGAAAACAATCAGCAAAACTAAAAGACAACTGACAGAATGGGAGAAGATATTTGCAAACGACATCAGATAAAGGGTTAGTATCCAAAATCTATAAAGAACTGACCAAACTCAACATCCAAAAAACAAACAATCCAGTGAAGAAATGGGCAAAAGACATGAATAGATACTTCTCCAAAGAAGACATCCAGATGACCCATAGACACATGAAAAGATGCTCAACATCACTCATCATCAGGGAAATACAAATCAAAGCCACACATGAGATACCGCCTCACACCTGTCAGAATGGCTAACATTAACAACGCAGGCAACAACAGATGTTGGTGAGAATGCAGAGAAAAAGGATCTCTTTTGCTTTGCTGGTGAGAATGCAAGCTGGTGCAGCCGCTCTGGAAAACAGTATGGAGGTTCCTCAAAAAACTAAAAATAGAACTACCCTACAACCCAGCAATTGCACTACTAGGTATTTATCCAAGGGATACAGGTATGCTGTTTCGAAGGGACACGTGCACTCCAATGTTTATAATAGCACTGTCAACAATAGCCAAAGTATGGAAAGAGCCCAAATGTCCATCGATGGATGACTGGATAAAAAAGAGGTGGTATATACATATATATATATATATATATATATATATATATATATATATATATATATAATGGAGTATTACTCAGCAACCAAAAAGAATGAAATCTTGCCACTTGCAACTATGTGGATGGAACTAGAAGGTATTATGGTAAGTGAAATTAGTCAGAGAAAGACAAATATCACATGACTTCACTCATCTGAGTACTTTAAGACACAGAACAGATGAACATAAGGAAGGCGAAGCAAAAGTAATATAAAAACAGGGAGGGGGACCAAACATAAGAGACTCTTAAATATGGAGAACAAACAGAGGGTTACAGGAGGGGTGGGGGAGGGGAATGGGCTAAATGGGTGAGGGGCATTAAGGAATCTCCTCCTGAAATCATTGTTGCACTCTATGCTAACTAATTTGGATGTAAATTAAAAAATTAAATTAAAAAAAAAAGTAAAACTAAAGTATAAAACTTCTAGAGAACTTTTTTTTTATTCTTCAGTAAAAACCTGGGAGGGGAATAGCTAAATCATGTGGTAGATACAAATTTACCCTGATAAGGAACCGTCAGACTCTATTTCAGAGTGGTTATAATGGTTGTACCATTTTATACTTCCTCCAATAGTATAAGAGAATGCTGGTTCCCTGATATTCTCTTGAATATTTGGTATGGTCAGTGTTTAATTTCAGGCATCCTGGTAAGTGTGTTGTTAAAATTTTCTTTTTTTTTTTTTTAATTTTTTTTCTTTAAATGTTTATTTTTGAGACAGAGAGAGACAGAGCATGAACGGGGGAGGGGCAGAGAGGGAGACACAGAATCTGAAACGGGCTTCAGGCTCTGAGATGTCAGCACAGAGCCCGACGCGGGGCTCAAACTCACGGACCATGAGATCATGACCTGAGCCGAAGTTGGACACTTAACCGACTGAGCCACCCAGGCGCCCCAAAATTTTCTTTACTTAATAACTAATGGTATTGATCATAGACATTTTTGGGAGCAGGGTTTATTCCATTTTTTGAAATTTATTTGTTGTATTTTTTGTTTTCTTGTTATTGAGCTTTGATATATCTTTATATATTCTAAATACAAGTCATTTTTTTCAGATCTACGCTTTGCATATATTTTCTCCCAGTCTGAGATTTATCTTTTCATTTTTCTAACAGTGGCTTCAAAGAATAGAAGTTATTAATTTTGATATATTCCAATTTATCAGTAGTTTCTTTTATGTATCATGCATTGGTGTCATAGCTAAGAACCTTTGCCTCACCCATTAGTACAAAGACTTTTTTTCTCCTCTAGGAGTTTGGTCCTAAAATCAGCAAGTGTTATAATAGCGTTATTTTAGAAAAGGAAGTAAATATATATATATGAGAAATTGATTAGTAAAAAAGATGATTAGCACTTTTTGAGGTAATATTCTCTGATTAATCATTATCACAATATCACTTTTCTTGGATCTGGCATTATAATATTTGACTTGCTGCTATCTTAGAAATTCTAACACTTAGAAAATATCAATAGGAGTGCAATTAATGCACATTGGCATGCTGTTTTTTCCCAGTGTTTTTCAGGGAACCTTAGAGATCAGTGTGAATCACTGAGCATCTGTTTCAATGGATTGACAGATATTAATTATAAAGATGACTGAAATTAGTATATTGATTAAGTGGAATACTTTTTCTTCTTTGATGCACATTTGGCATCTTGATTAGGTCAATCCTACAGAAATCTCTAGAGCACATTTAGGTTGGAATTTTTCCATTTCTTTGTCACTCGGTTGTCACATTTTTAAAAATAAAAGTAAAATATGAAACTAGTGGGGGCGCCTGAGTGGCTCAGTTGGTTGAGTGTCCAACTTCGGCTCAGGTCATGATCTCGCGGCCAGTGAGTTCGAGCCCCGCGTCGGGCTCTGTGCTGACAGCTCAGAGACTGGAGCCTGTTTCAGATTCTGTGTCTCCCTCTCTCTCTGACCCTCCTCCGTTCATACTCTGTCTCTCTCTCTGTCTCAAAAATAAATAAACATTAAAAAAAAATTTTTTTTTTAAAAATATGAAACTAGTGCATCAGAAATAATCTGATTACCAAATAAGGAGTAACTAGAAATTTTCTTAAGGCAGGAGGTTTTGGATCTAATCAGGCAAACATGATACAAATTTGGTCCAAATTTGTACCTTACAAAAGGTATGAAAAAGGAGCACTAGTTTAAAAAAAAATAATCCATGGATGTCAGGATAAAGTTACAAAATAACTTCTTTTTTTTTTTTCTTTAGAAAAGATAATTGAGAGAAAGAATAAAGTACCTGAGAGGAATCCATTGTATTTCATGACCAAGGAAACTTCAATTGTACTATTTATTAGTTTACACTGTGGCAGTTCTGCCCCTATTTAAAAGGACATAGAGCTCATTGTGTAGCACCCCCAGAAACATGGGAACACCAGGAGAAAGAGGCAGCCATCATCTAGAAAACAAACAGTGAAATGAATTGCTATTTGTCACCTTTCTAACTGTTCTGTTGACCCCTAGTCCCCATTTACTCTGAGTGGTTTCATGCACAATTCTTAATAGAGTACAAAAGAAAAAAAAGCAATGCCTGCATTTTTAGAATGATAGTCATCCTCCAAAGGTTGCCCCTTTAAGCTAAAGAATTGTAACTCTGTCATCTTTGTGGTCAAATTCCTTTTCCTCTCGGAAATAAAAGAATCTCTTTGAGTGCAATTTTCTTTCTTTCTCATCAGCTGTGAGTGATGAAAGACAGATAGTAACAAATGGAATTAGACTCTCTCTCTGCCTATCTTTAGATCAAAAACTCCAGAGGTAAATCAGTTTGTCAGCCATTTTTCCCCATTAGGACAGAGAGCATAAGGTTTGCATAATTCCTAGCAAGCTCCCACCCCAACATAATTAGGAGTGTGAATAACCACCTGATCAGCTCTACCATGTGGACATGGTCTGTGGAAGATGTCAGTAACCCTGACTGCATGCTGTATCCAATGCGTTTATGTACTCCCTTTCGGGAAGGTAAGGACATGGTAACTGGTGGCAGACTTTCTTTTTACCACCAAAATATAGTATCTTAAAAGGTCTGTCAGAAACCAAAATGTTTAACACGTGTGTAAGTCATCAACCATATTCAGCAAACATTTTTGAAATCCTAATAAGGGGCAACTCATTAGGAGATTGAAAGAAAATCTTCCATGGGGGAGGGGAAGGGAAAAAAAAGAAGAAAAAAAAAAGGAAAAAAAAAGTTAGAGAGGGAGGGAGGCACACCATAAGAGACTCTTAAAAACTGAGAATAAACCGAGGGTTGATTGGGGGCTGGAGGGAGGGGAAAGTGGGTGATGGGTATTGAGGAGGAGGACACCTGTTGGGAGGAGCACTGGGTGTTGTATGGAAATCAATTTGACAATAAATTTCATATTAAAAAAATAAAGAAATAAAATCTTTATGGATACTTTTTTGTTTCTACCAATTGTGCCAAAGTGTCCGACTTATAAAGTAAGAACCTTAACAATGTAGGCTAATGCAGTCTCAAATCTGTTCACACAACTGTACTGTGCTTTCTAAATACCCACAAGGAACTAAAGAGCACAGGAGGTGATATCTTCCACAAGCATAGTCACAGAAAATGTATCTCTTTATATTACATATAGAATAAGTGGTGAGATTTTTTGTTTGTTTGATTTTTGTTTGTTTTGCTTTTGCTTTTTGATTGGAGAGATGACTGTAGACTAGTATCATACTTCCTTTTCTTGTTGACCTGTGCTTTTCTATGAGATTTTAGATTGGTTAAAAGCCAGCAGTACAGGCACAATTTGTTGTTAACCTTATAGATATATTTTGGCTGAAATTATTGATGTAGTCTATTCAACGAATCACAGTAACTTGTACATATGTTAAACCCAAGATTCAGAACCCATTTATGCTCCTATAACCAAACCAAATGCTCAGTCATAAGGATACACAAAGAAGTCTTCTCAACTAGCACAGTGATTACTTAAAAAATATTTTAATGTTTATTTATTTTTGAGAGACAGAGACAGAGCACAAGTGGGGTAGGGGCAGAGAGAGAGAGAGAGAGAGAGAGAAAGAGAGAGACAGAGAGAGAAAAGCAGGCTCCAAGCTCCAAGCTGTCAACACAGAGCCCGACGTGGGGCTCAAACTCACCAACTATGACATCATGACTTGAGCTGAAGTCAGGATGCTTAACTGACTGGGCCACCCAGGGAACCCAGCACAGTGATCAGTTTTTAAGGTTCATTTGGCCTGGATGTTTTGCTTTAGGTGATTTTTTTTCTTTCTTCTTTTTTTTTCTTTTTCTTTGTTTCTTCTTTTTTTTTATGAGTAACTTAAGATGAATATCCTCATCGCAAATTAATTTGCATTTAACAGGCAAATCAATTTGGCTGAACTTTTTCCTTTTAGTATAACCCACCATTTGTTTGACTACTAAATCAATTTACCATTCATTATGATGCCACATAACTAGGTTTTATTAATAGCTGACCCCTATGGGATATGGAATTATAAAAGTTTTGAAAGGTAAAAAATCCTGAGATTTTATTGCGAAATGGTTCTGCAAAGGGGTAACTAGAGACGTTCCCTGTTCATTTGAAAAATGAAGACTCAGTGCTTCGTGCTTAGTGATGAATTCTCATCAATAGGATATGTTTTCATTTGCTTCTTTTTCTTGTATTGATTCTGTTTTTCAAATATGGCAAGGGTTTATATGAAGGAATTTATTTTTTCTCACTAACGAGCTTCTCTGAATTTAGAAATTATTCTGCCTGTGGGGGAATGGAAGGACAATAAATGGGATCACCCAGGAACCAAATAGGAATTGGCCTCATCAGCAGAGAATGGTCAATCAAATTAAAAATAGTTTAAAACAAAAACTATTCAGCACTAGACCGATATCATTTTGATTATATTTTAGAGCAGTAGTTCTCAATAGAAATGCCTGTGGAAAGGATACCTGGTAAAGGAATAATTCAAATAATGGCCCTCATCTAATCCACAGAACATTTAATAAATGTACATAATTATCTTAAATTGAAAGTTTCTTCCAGAATTTCCTCCTTAAAACATTAGAATGGCTACTACTGGTCTTCTAACAATAGCTACTTGAGTGGAGAAAAAAGTTACAAATGAATGTTGAGACAGAAACCCAGAAAACACCTGAACAATCTTCTTCAACATGTTGTATTTCCCTCTCCTGACGGAAGCATGAGTATTTGGATGTGGTTATAAAGTACGTATACTTAATATATAGTCATGAATATCCTTTCTCTTCATATAAATATAATTTTAGTTCATAAAAATTATTGATTTTTTTGTTATAGTCAATAAAAATAATATGAATTCAAGGCTCTAAACATCTAAGTTTGAAAACACTTGTTCCACCTTTCCAGGTGTTTGCTTACCTAAAAAATGTTTTCCAATTGCTCTTCTAAATTTTTTGGTAATGTTTATTTATTTTGAGAGAGAGAACATGTGCACAGGTGCACGTTTATAAGAAAGGAAGGGGCAGAGAAAGAGAGAGAGAGAGAGAGAGAGAGAGAGAGAATCCCAAGAAAGCTCCACACTGTCAGTGAGTAGCTGGACATGCGCTCGATCTCACAAACCCTAAGATCATGACCTGAGCCGAATTAGGAGTCAGACGCTTAACCAACGGAGCCACCCAGGCACTCCCAATTGCTCCTCTTTTAAATGAGTGGTTCAGGGTAAAACTATCTGAGTATGTTATTATCATTATTTTTTATCATTTATTCATTTTTTGAGAGGCAGAGGGAGACAGTATGAGCGGGGAAAGGACAGAGAGAGAGGGAGACACAAAATCCAAAGCAGGCTCCAGGCTCTGAGCTGTCAGCACAGAGCCTGACACAGGGCTCGAACTCACGAACAGTGAGATCATGACCTGAGCTGAAGTCGGACACTTAACCAACTGAGCCACCCAGGTGCCTCTGAGTAGGTTATTTTTCAAGTGGCATTTAAAATAAAAGGGCTACATATAAAGATGAGCTTTGCCATATAACTTCTCTACAAAGGCTGAAATTTTCAAAAGACCCAACTGGCAGAATTAATATAATCAAAATTATAATACATTTTGAATATTCATACTTACATTTTCTCTCATTAGAATAACAAACTATGAGCAATTGATTGACCACCCAGAAACTATTCTTAAAAACAAAGAGACAGAGACAGAGAAAGAAGCTATTTACAAGCATGGTTCATTTATATTATCAAAAAAATCTATTGCAAAAAAAAAATCACAGTCATCGACCATAATATTTTTATTTTAAGAAAAATGAGTAACTTATATTAGTGTAGTTTTTATATTATTACAGTTGCAAAGGACATGAAAGTATATTATGTGATTACTTAAATATTGCCTAAAATAAGTAGACACAGACCAGCATTTAAAATGATTCTTCTCCTTTTTGCCTTATAATTCCAAATGCCTTTTTGTGATTTTTATTAATATACATATTATATATATATATATACACAAGAATATTAGGGTAGCTTCTATTTTTTTTTTAAAGTGTCAAAAGGTGAAAATTAGACACTTTCACCTTGCTGGGACAAGTTGGCAGGAATTGATCTAAATCCTAGAAAGCATGTATCTGAAAAGGAAAAAAAGAAATTAACTAGTTGATGTGATCTGAAAATATGTACTGGCAGAACATCAATTTAACTGAGTAACTAGCCCAAACCCAGGGTCAATAAAAAGAAATACATTTATATTTTTATATCTTGTTAAGATTTTGATTAGATACTCTTCAAATTACACAATAGAAATAATAAAATATGATGGTGTGTCGCGCTTTGCTTATATTAAAAAGCTGGCAAAATAGTTTGTGATCGCTGTAGTAAGTTTTTACAAAAACAGAACAAAAATTTAAAAGGATGCGTAGTACGTAAGACACACGTTCGTATATATATCGCATACATGTTTATACACATAAAATCCAGAAGAAAAAAGTTTTACGTACTGACATATATCATCCATGCATTTTTATCCTGACACAGAAAAAGGCTGGGCCAAAGCTTTCAGAAATCAAATGTGAACTCATTTTGAAATACCAGCAGTGTTTGAATTTTAAATTAACCTATTTACAATGAAACTATGCCTGCTGATTGCCATCATCTTCAGGAAAATTAACAGTAACGATCATTGGTGTCATAATGCAATTTCCCCGCAAAAATCACATAGGCTTCATTACTGTTTACATAAATTGTCATAAATACCAATTATGGCTGAACATAAAATGTAATGCTCTTTTTTTAATCATAATCAGACAATTGTTCTTCTAATTCATATGCTAGGGGAATAGGGTTTCGATTCAACCTTTGTTGTGAAAGAAGTGTTTGGTTTTGCGAGAAGTGCTTGTTGGCTTCTTGTCAAATCACTCACCCTCCATTTGGATCGTGTAGTCCTTGCCCCTGTTCGCTGTGTCCTCTAATATACTGGGAAGAACATGGAGTCGCGCTAATGGCAGATGAGGGATATATACACTGAAAGTGTCCTCTAGACTTCAGCTGAGAGGTGGCTTCCGGTGGGATTTATAACAACATTTGGTGTAATTACGTGGAAGCCCCCATAAAGGAATAATGCAATAACAGACCTGTTAGAGGAGCACATTTGCAGCACCAATTCCAGCTTCCCCCATAGGTCAGCAGAACAAATAGCCAGTAAAGGCAATGCCCTGTTAAATCGCTAATTTTCAAAACAAATAAGAGTTAAGTTGCTGGCAGGGGAGTAGGAAAAAAGGCCAGGAAGAAGAGATTCAGCATCCTTATCATTTTGGTCTCTAAGAAGGAGATAAATCAGCTCGAAAGGTTATTCAGACAGAAAGTCAGAGCAGGGGACAATTCTCTCTGAGGACAAAAGCCCTGTCTTTGCTTTCTGGAATCTGGCAAAGCCAACGTTGAGAATCACGCCTTTTGGAGCCTATTTTCTCTTGCCATAGAACTCTTTGTACCTGTCTACTTGCTTATTCTTTGGTCTTTATTCTTCTTGACCTGCTTACTTCTAATATTTAAAAATCAAGTCTGCATGAAGTTCCCTCCGTGTTCTGATGCAGAGCAGCTCTTAAAAATTAGATTCAAAAGAAAAATCACTCCATTGATTCTTTACACAAAACTGTCCTTGTGTGTTGATGACCACACTCAACTGCATGTGACTGGGTACGATGGTGGCTTGACCCGCTGCTGTCCTTCCCCACACCTCAACACTGGGCAGTCTCTTGTTATTTTAATGAACCCTGGTGAATTAACCTAATTCTCTCCAATTGTATCCTAGTCGATTAAATCAAGTGACAGTGATATGTTCAGTCAAGTTTAATGAAACAAAATTACGATTGTTGATCTAAGAAGAAAATAATTAATAAAACTAGTAGGTATTGCATCCGTCTGAGAAATGAAAGTGGAATGAACAGAAATCCAGTAGAATTAGCTGCTGCTGTTTCACTGTCAAAGCTAAGGAAATGCAAAAGGTAAACGAACAGCATCCGCAGGGAAGGGAAAACGGAACTTTTTCTTTTTTTTCATCTTTCATAATCTCATGCATTATCGGTAACCGGGTGAGACATTTTAATACGGTGTGATCATCATTAAAAGGCAGATATTTATCTTATCACAGTGCATTAAACTCCCAGAAGGAAATGGGAAAAGAGAGAGAGTGAGTGAGAGACTCTCATGAACTATTTAATGAAACACTGTGGTTGTAGCTTTTCTTGATTGTTTTTCTAGAAAGAAAGAAAGAAAGAAGAAAGAAAGAAAGAAAGAAAGAAAGAAAGAAAGAAAGAAAGAAAGAGAAATCTGATGTTGGACAAAACTGGTTCCAAACACGCCCAGACTATACCCAGAGCCTGTGCATTTTGAGAAATCTCTACTGTGTTCTGACTTTGTTTAATAATTTCTAATTATGTTCTACAACACAAAATTAAATATTTCTATCTCCATTGTGTGTACTTATTCATGAGCTGGGCATTAGTCGTAAAACAATGTATCTTGTTGTTTATTTATACCAGATGTGAGTATTTATGTTGCTCTGTTCAGGGTTCCCAGCTAGGTCTTTATTTGTATACTGAGCCGCCTGGTTTTGCATGAAAATGGTTTCTGAGCTCTGGAGTTCATCTTCACTCTTGTGTTTAAAACAACAACAACAACTTTTTTTTAAGAGGAAGAATTTATGAATAACTAAGAGATTTCTGCTGTGGCTCCCCTGGTCTCTCACCAGCAGGGCAGCCAGAATACGTTTTGGGGACCAAGAAAATTCAATTTGGGATTTGCTTCACAGTTTACAATGCTGGCTTCTTGCAAACAAAAGCTGCCTGGGCCATGGAGAGCTTTTCTTCTGAAACACATTTGCATACTGTTAATTTTCTATTTATTTATTGACTTTTAAAAATGTATGAGTTTGTTGGGGTGGAGGGGAAAGTGCTTCTAGAATGTCTTTCTGTGTCTGCCTCCATGTTACCTAACTCAGTGAGTCACCATAAGAGTCCCCTGATAGATTTTTTTTTTAAAGGAGATCTTGTCTTTGTCATTTTATTAGCATAATTGACAATATAACAAAACTAACTTTGGGGTTAAATTTATACAAAATATAAAGTCTTCCTCCTATGCTGTCCCTTATTCTCTCAATTCTCCTGCCCAGGTCAATTTCTGTGTGTTAAGAGATTTTTTACTTCTACAAAAAACATAAATATGTATTTCTTCCCTCAATTCAAATTCTAGCATATTTACTGTCCTTCGCTTTTTTTTCCCATTTGATATTATATCTTGGAGACTGTTCCATGTCGGATATTTAAAAACACCCTTCTCATTCTTTTTTACCGCTCTTATATTCTACTGTATGGATATGCATAAAGGATTTCATAAAGGGCCATGTTTTATTTCCAATCATAAATCAGCTATATGTGGCACAGTGATTGCCCCATAGGGCTTTTTCAATAAACATTTGCAGATCTACACAGAACGAGCACCTAGTTAGTACACAACAATCTGGTGACATGGTTCTTTGTCCGTCTGAGTTTGTGATCAAGTAAACAAGACTCTTTCTTCAGTATTGTGTTCAAGAGTAAAGGGTAACTGATTGAAGTATTTTCAATATTTGGGAACCTATTAGTCTGGAAAGAGTATTTCCCTTGATAACATAGGTGAATGTCAAAGTGGGGAGAGCTCCCGCATCTTTGCTGTCATGCCTTAAGACACAGGATGCACAATGGGGGGCCTACCAAAGAACTCTAGTTTGTAGGCATGTTTTATTTTGATTAATTAAAATGTTGGAAGTAGTTGACATGATTAACTAATTTAGAGATTTAACATAAACATCTGTACTTGTAGTTCCTGTTGCCTGATGATCTCACTAGAGTTGGCCTGCCTTCCTGTCAGAACAGCAGCCCCTGAGTAGCACTGCCCTCTTCAGACAAGAGCTTGAGTGCCAGGATTTGCCCAGACTTATCCTGGCCAGCTTAAATCCTTACCAGTCTGCACCCAGTAGGCATTTAAGTTTCCCACAGTGGACTCAAGTATATAAGCCTGCAGGCAGCTTTCAAGTTATAAATGTGTATCCAACACCATGTAGGATAAATGCTCCAATAATAGCAATGATTGTGATAGTAATGTTAAGATACCTGGAGAATATAAATTCCTCAGGTTGGGCATTGGGCATCTTCTAACACTTTCAGATATGCTTGGCTTTAGTCAATCGTACAGACGCTTAGTATCATTCCAGATCACCTGTGAAAATTTCTGGAAGTGTTGACACACAAAGAGGTGAACAGCAGGCAAAAGTGCAATGCTATGAGGTGTCTGGTGCCACCTATCAATGGCAGAAATTTTTAACCATATTAGAGAAAATAATGTTGGGATGCTGGAGGATTCGGAGGACTAACATAAATGTTGAAAGAGGATGTTGCATGTCTAGTTTCCTGTTCAGTAAGTAAGGAGCTTGGAAGTTATCACTCCCTCCCAACAATAAGTAAAAAGCTAAACAAATTAAAAACAAGTAACTCTTCTTTAGTCCATCACAGCCTTGAAGTAAAGGCAAACGGCCGTCTCAAAAATCTTAGAAGCGGACATGCAGATACAGGGAATCACAACCTCTTAGAAGCAGACATGCAGATACAGGGAATCACAACCTCTTAGAAGCAGACATGCAGACACAGGGAATCACAACCTACCGGAGTAAAAACCCATGAGCTCCATGGGAACTAGTACCAAGGCAGGAAAACCTAAACTAATTGATGAATTGCTAGAGGCTCAGTGTAGACAAGTTTGGGAGTTAAAAACTTTGTGTGTGTGTGTAGCGGGGGGGGGGGGGGGGTTTGGGGGAACGGTATTTGGGAGATCTCCTGGAGGGCTTTGTTTACCTCCAGGAACTCTATCAAGTTCTCATGGTAAAGATTGGAGAAAAAGCCCCTCATTGTTCCCACAGGAGCAAGGAGGGGGGGAGGTAAAGTAACCATTTCGAAATTTGCCAAAGCATTCTGTGCTGTTCTTTTTAATAAGGACTGCCTTCAAGAGAAGGCCTTTATGACCCTGACATATTGTGGTTTTATCAAGGCCTAACCAACCAGAGAAGTATCCATCTCCAACCCATCCTGTCCCACCTAAAGGAGTGGAAACAAAATAGAATAAAACTGAGAAACATTTGTGAAGTTCACAGCCCAGGAGCAAAGGCTCACTAAACCTGTGAGACCTGATCATAAGGCTTTGAATGCTTTCCCTCCCCAACACCTCACCACCGCATTACTAAAGGCCTATTTATCACAGTTCCTTTGACCCCTGAATCATGTTTAGCTTACAACAAAAAATTACAAGGCATACTAAAAGGCAAAAAACAGTTTGAAGGGACAAAGAAAATGTCAGAATCAGACTCAGATATGGCAGGGATGTTGGAATTATCAGACCAGGAATTTAAAATAATTATGATTAATATGCCAAAGGCACTAATGAAAGAAGATATTGCTTAATAATCTGGAAATTTATTAATTGGGTAGGTATCCTATTGCCTTATACATGGTGCACTGTGCATTTTTGACTGACCTTGGACACCTTATGGAGGGAAAAAAAGGAAAGTTTACGTATGGAAGGAGAAAACCTATTCAAGGGTAGGCAAAGACAAAGTCAGCCTAGAATGTGAGAGTGTTGAGACAGAGGAGGCTTCCCAGACCAGACGCCTGCTGACAAAAAGATCCTGTTAAATGCAGGACACCTGCCATCTGAGGGTCATGGAAGAGGAACCTGGGAGTCCAGGTGCCAGTCTGCCAGCCACAGGAATTATAATGTGTGCTGTGACACCCCTTTGATCATTCCCTTCCTTTTGCTTCACTTAGGTTCCCCAGGTCTGTCTGAAGATCTACCGCTTAGACCCCACGGCGCTTGAACTCCACAGAAAGCCAGGCATTCTTCATCCACGGGAAGGCCCTAAATATTTACTTCCACATAACTCAAATGTTGTGATTTGTGTTCTGTAGAAGACAGGTCACCCAATCAAATGCTTCATGTTCCTTGTCTCCTGCCAGTCATTTCTCAAAACAAAACAGAACAAAAACAAAACAAAACAAAACAAACAACAACAACAAAAATGGGTGCCAACCATTGTATGTTCACCATCTCTGCACTCTTCCAACTGCATCCTTCAGGGAGGAGGGCGAGGAAAGAGTGTACCCTGACATCGACACCTTTGTTTGCTCAGAAAAGAGGGAGACAGCTAAGTAAAAACACCACATTTTAAAAGATAGACCATAATGCAGAAACCACTTTCGAATCTGGCATCTTTTACTAGTAACAATGCCAGTAATAATCAGACTGTGAGGGCAGGAGCTATCAAAAAGCAACACTATTCACCCTACTCATTGAGTCAGTTCTAGAAGGGGGGTAGTACAGAGAGGGGCTTTTACCTCCAAGTCTCGAGTTTGATTCCAGATATAATGAGAATGACCAAATGTCACTCTAATTAGAAGGCAATAAAGTCCATAGCAAAATGAATTCCACAGTTTGAACTTGCTTCAAGGGAACATTTATCTTCATTATGGGATGTGCGTTCTTGGGGCTTGGTGGACATTTCTGTTTTAAAAAGGCTTGTGCCATAATGAGTGTGAAGATGGAAATCTTTGCCCAATTCCAAGTGCTTGGGGCTTGCCTGGAACAGAGAACCTCAGCCTCCAGGTGCAGATCAGCCGAGTCTGGCCACCCTTCCAGACTGCTTTCCTGTAATTGTTCCTAGAGAAGAAAGGACAGAAAAATACCCCTAACATTGCAGAAATGATAAAGTTCCTGAAATTAGACCTGCTAAAAGGGTAAAAGTCTATTATTGCTTAAAACCTCCTAAAGTTGTATACTCCCTTTGCCCCTTTCTCTCTGTCTTTAATTGAAATATGAAGTTCTGTGGGAGGTATAGCCAATTGATTCAATAAGTCAAAAGCTTAGGCAAGCAGCTTATTTTGTCCAGAAGCAACAGTTGTTTTTTCTTCTCTTTTCTCTTCTTTTCCCCTGCAGGTTCCTACACGGTCTGTCTCCTTCCCAGTAGAATGGCTGTCAAGGGAGGCAGTGGCCTTACTCTTATAGGAGACTTTTAGGGCCACTGAATCACTCAGGTCGAACAGTGACTGGCAAATGAACCTTTTGGAAATTGGAGTTTCCTTTTTCCCAACCTTATCCCATTCTGCCTTGCTCAGAGTTGCAATTTAAGTGAATGCTTCCTTGTCCTCCTTCAAACATGCAGCATGTTGGGAGGACCATATCTAGGAGCCAGACATAGAGCCGGAAGAGAGAGTGGGAGGCAGCAGAGATGGTGACATCTCCCAGCAGACTGCGACAAAGCCAACTTGTAATGTGTGAGTAACCTAAAAAAAAAAAAAAAAAGAACAAAGTTGGCACTTCATGACCTGTAGATTTTTACTCTGTCTTTCCATTAAAATGGAAAGATTATCTGATTTGTCTCTCTTATAGGATTCTAGTAAGAAATAAATGCACTATTACATGTGAATGTGCTGGGCAAATGATTTAAAAAGTCAACCAATCACTTCCCTATATCTAAAACAGTGCAAGCACAGATAACTAAAAGTCACCAATAAATTCGGACTGCAAAAGTAAGCATACGTAAGCTGAGGCTGGTAGTCTAGATTTGTTTTCACATGTGTATATAGTCCACCTCACCAACTCTTGGAGAAGTTGTGGCGTGGCCGTAGTGACAAGTGCGCACGTTCTGGAGCCAGCCTTCCTGAATTGAAACCTTTCCTCTGCTGTGAGACACAGAGTAAGTTATTGTTCCTTTGATCGTTTATCTGTCGAAAGGCAGTGACTTGGGGAGAATGTCTGGAATGGTGGTATCTGGGCGGAGTAAGGGCTCCCTTAACATTGGGTATTCTTTCTTCCTCCAGTAAGCCTCCTGTATTCCTGCCCCAATATATTATACTCTCTTCCCTCTTTTTGATAAGTACTTCTGCCCTGTATATTTGAAACTGATGTTTTATTTGATTTCCTCTGTGTTTGGGAGGTTTTCCCTGACTCTTCAAACCCGTAGTGGTGTCTCTCCTCTCTGAGCTCCTGGAGTACTTACTGATAGTCTCTCTGTGGGAGCTGAATTACAGACTGCCTGTTGGTATGATTTTGTTGTTGTTTATTATTTTCCAGGAAGCGGGATTAGCAGTAGAATTAATTTAAACATTGAAATCAATAGGCAAGGGATCGAGCTGTTGATCCATCAACCTCAAGACCGTCATTCAACCTCTTTGAGCTTTATTATATTAACCTTTAAACTGAAGATGATGATAATAATACCTACCTCACCATTGGTAGGATCAACAGAGAGAAGGTTTGTGAAAGATCTTGATGAAATTGATTTACTGTTTATATGTGCTCGTTGTATCCAAATTAAATATAAGATCTTTAAGAAATGAAGTGTTATATGTCTCAGAGTCCTATAGCATCTGGCAGAATGTTTTGTGTCTAATAGATACTCAATAAATATCCACTGATGATTGAGTTGATGTATTGAATAAATACATTACTTAACATGGATGCAGATTGAAAGATTTCATGGCCTGATTTGGAATAATTAGAAGAGATATATAATATGCAAGGCAGATAAATAATCCCAAAGAAAGAAATTGAGGCTTGGGCAAGGTATTAGTATAAGTAGGCCTTCCACAAATTAGTGTTCTAGGGATAACACCCATCATCATACAGATGCTTTGAAGACTGGAATAAGTCTAGTACCTGGAATAAGAAACTCTTAAGAGCAGTGGTTTCAGTGCTAATAGACTCAAATTCCTCATGTTTATTATTTTCTAGCATCCAGTGTAGTACCCTTAAATAAAATTCATGGATGTATAACTTATAGCACACATAGGTTTTAAAAAATGTAACATTCAAACTTTAAAGATTAATAAGAGGAATATAATATACAATAAGATAATATTTATTATAATATTTAAATGAACAGGCAAACTACACTAGGAAACATAATAAAGTGGTTAGATGCTTCCACCTATACATAGAATCTTTATGAATGAATCAAGTACAAATCACGTTACTGCAGTGTGTGACAATGGTATTTAAATACCAGGCGTGGTATTGTCATCAGTGAAATGATTTTTTAAAATGCAAAAAAAACTCTTGATATAGTTCAGAACAAAACAAAAATGATCTTTCTTTGATTTATTGGATTGTTGCACTTATGGAAAAACCAGTGTCTGCTAAAACTGATTTTGTTTATATAAAGCAGGTGTAGGATGTAGGCTTCTCTACACGAAAGACTGGCAAGGCATTCAAAATTTCTCTGGGACCTAGGATATGTTTTTGCATATGATTTTCCACACATGGCAATAGATGAGCCTCTTTTGGTTTCCAACAACTAAATTTCAGTAGCACTCACCAATACATTTAACAACAAAAATGCCCCCAGAGAGCTGTATTGCCTCTATTGAGAATCATTGTTTGGGGAGTGAAGACCCATGGAAGGACAATGTACCACAATTTTTATGTGAGTAGGGGCCTTTCTAGGATCTCTAGGATCAGTAAGAAACATCGATGCTTCAGAGAGTTGGAAGAAGTAGAAATAGGGCAGATGAGTTCAGCATAATATGGAAGATAGCTGTGAGACTCCTAGTCCCATTTATCATTGTGCTCAGTGCCCACACTCTCCCACAAAAGGGTTTACAAAAGCTACGTTCTCCAGAGGGGGATCTCAAACTACCACTGGGTAAATTTGGGACATTCAGCTGATTTAAATAATCTAGACAAAACCATAAGCAATGAATATGAATTTTTCTTAAGAGGAGGATTATATTTTTGGTTAACGTTTATGAGTTTTTGCCCCAGCTCTATACTTCACTTTGTGATGAATGATAGTCATAAAAGATCCCACTAGGGTCACCACAAGTGAACTGAAAAATTAAGTGTTTCCTCAAGACACCTTCCATGCCTTTCCTCCAACTTAAAGACTAAAACAATCTCACTGAAATGCCTTCCAGCCCAGACTCTACTGGATTAGGATTTGCTTTATACCAACAATCCCTGTACCTCTCAGCTTGAATACCTTCAGGAGCAGAAAAGTCACAAAAAATGTATGTATGTATGTATGTATGTATGTATTTGTAGCTAGAGCGGTAGAGGGGGAGAGACAGAGAGAATCTTCCTTAGGCTCCAGGCCCAGCATGCAGCCCAATGTGGAGCTCGATTTCAGGACCCTGAAATCATGACCTGAGCTGAATTGAAGAGTCAATGCTTAATTAACTGAGCCACCCAGGTACCCCCAAAATTCACTTTTTGATTCAGATCAGTACGATACACATATGGGAAAACGATTTACTCTTTGATCACTCGCTTAACTGAAGTCAACTCTAGTCTTCTGTCTCATGATCTCAATCAGTAATGTTTTGCCATAAAATTTTCATTCTACTCCAAGTGTCACAATATTGTGTGCTGTTTCTTTTACCCTAGCCGTACCCGTCAAGGTTCAATCTTTGCACTAGCCACGCAGGAATGAAGATGAATGAGTAATATCCTCTCCTTTATTTTCTAATGCCATATGTCAGAGAACAAGCAAAAAAATAATTTTTTTATGAAGCTAAAACAAAACAACAGTTTTCTCTAGTTTTCTTCTTCCCTGGCAAACATAGGCATCTGACAGCATAGACATTGGGTTGGTAATAATTGGAGTCCTTGTGGAGCAAATTTTATACCTTTGATGCTTACCTCAGTTCTAATCATGTCTTTTTGTCCCTAGAAGAATCTTTTTTAAAAATATAGAACAGTCAAATGAAGGGTCTTCACAAAGGCCACTTGGTGCCTGTGGGGGCTTTTCCAAAAGGTCCACTTGAGACATGCTTTTTGCATATCCCAAATGTGTCTGAGCCTCCACATGGTAGCAGGTGTCTGTTTATTATCCCTTGATTTACAGCATACATAGCATAATTCCATAATTATCAAAATAAATTTATGTTTTATTAATCATATGTTTTGCTATATTGAATACTATAAGCATGCAATGCATGCTATACATTCATCACAAAGATACACATTTGAAAAAGAATATATATATATATATATATATATATATATATATATATATATGCCACCTGTTAGTCTCAGGAGGGTCATTTTGCCATGAAATTTATGAAACAAAGAAGGTTGAGAAGTCACCAGACATGTATTTCCTAGTGTTTTTCACTGTACACACAGAAGCTTGGTTTTTGATTCACCATTCTCTAGCCTCAGGAAAGATTACAATACCACCACCACAAATGTTTATTGCAAAGTTACAGCATTCCTGGTACTGTGATACATTATTTACATAGTTTTTTTTCAATTCTTATAACAACTCTATAGGATAAGTTTAATTAGTATTGCCAATAAATAAATTGAAGTGTAGGAAATGTAAATAATTTCCCAAAGTTTGGAGCCAAGGCTTGAAGGCTTGCTAATGCTGGAACCTTGTACTTGACCTTTTTCTACTGCCAATAGAATTCTCTAGCAAAGCAAAAGTTTTGCACTCATATTAGATATTTCATTGTGGAACTTCTGCAGGGATTTTCATTTTTCCTTGTTGATTCAACCAGGAAAAAGATACAAGAAGACGTCGAATTTAGGTTACCTTCCTAACCAGGAGAAGAGAGGAGGTCTGTAAAAGGTCTAGAACAATAATACATCTTTATTAACTAGCAGCTCCAGCTTCCATAGGCAGCTGCCTAAAATTCTGGTAGATCCTGAGAACGAGCTTCTATGAGATTCTGACCAAAAAGGAACCATAGCATGTCTTCCAAGGCTAATCTGGAAGGCCTCACATAAGATGTCCCTAAATTAGGGAAGCTTCTGATTATAAGCAGTTTAACCTGGGATGGAATTGAAATCCTCAACAGGATTTAATTTTACATAGTTTTAAATTTACATAATTTTGTAATCAAGAGAGTTATTTTTTTTTAACAATAGGGATTACAATGATAAAAAGAATACCCTGTTTTACTCTATTGTGTGATTTCTAAAGTTTCAGTGCTTTATTGTTTCAAGTCATATCCCCAATCCTTTGTGTATGTATAAACTTTCACATTATGAAATAAGGCTAGACCTAACCATGATGTCCTTCAGTAAGTGAATGAATGAATAAATACATGGTGGGACATTCAGAAAATGGATATTATTCAGCACTAAAATTAGCTATTAAGGCATGAAAAGACATGGAGGGAACTGTAATGAATATTACTGAGTGAAAGAAGCCAATCTGAAAAGTCTACATACTATATTGTTCCAACTATATGACATTCTGGAAAAGGAAAAACAATGAGACCAATAAAAAGATCAGTGGTTGCCCATGATGGGGTGAGGGAGAGATGAATAGGTAGAGTACAGAAGATTTTTAGGGGACTGAAAATACTCTGCACAATATTGTAATGATGAGTATATGTCGTTATACATTTGCCCAACCAATAGGATGCATGATACCAAGAACAAACCCTAAGGTAAACTATAGACTTTGAGTGATTATGATGTATCTAAGTCGGATTCTCCTTGGTAAACAATATACTTCTGGTTAGTAATATTGATAATGGGGAAGGCTATGTAGGGACAGGGCATTTTGGGGAAATCTCTGTACCTTTCTCTAAATTTTGTCATAAATCTAAAACTTTTCTTTTTTTAACTTCCTTTTTTTAACATTTATTTATTTTCAGAGAGAGAGTGTGGAAGTAGAGCAGGAGCAGAGAGACAGGGAGAGAGAATCCCATGTGCTGTGAGCATGGAGCTGGATATGGGGCTTGATCTCGTGAAGTGTGAGTTCCTGATGTGAGCCAAAATCAAGTTGGATGCTTAACTAGCTGAGCCACCCAGGCACCCTTATATATAAATCTTCTAAACAATTAGGTCTGAAAAAATAAGGTCAGAGATATTGTTTCTAACCACTATGGCAAAATATAAATGACTATTAACGAGGCATGTGTTTTGGTGCAAGGTACACAGTAAGGGAAGAAAGAAAGAGAATAACTTTGTGGAAAAGTGAGACTCCAAGAAGAGATTGGGAATCTAAAAGATTAGAATCTTTTCTGCAAAGATTTCTAATGTGTTCATTGCTCTCTGGTAACCTCAAATGCTTGCTTATTATCCTACCTGGACTCATGCACAAGCCTTTGCTTATATATTTTGTGATTCCTGAGTTTATGTTTTATCTAATAAATTCAAGTGGAGTAAGGACAATGCCCTCTATCTTTTTATATTCTCCACATCATAAAGAACACTACTTAAGAAATTGATAAATGCTTGCTGAATGACTTCCTGATAAAATCGATAAACCAAAACACAGAATGTGAAAACAAAAAGTGGACTTGAAGGCTAACACAAACCCACCCCACATTTTGAAATTCAGAAAAGTTAAGCAACTTGCCCAAGGTCACACCAGTAGTTGGTAGCCATTCAGGACAAGAACTCAGGTGTTCTAACTCCCAATCTAGTATCCTCCATTATATTGTGAGCTGTCTCATGGAGCCTAACAAATTAGGCCTCAGGAATGTTATATGTTTTCTATTGTCTTCATTTTTCTTTTAAATTTGGCACACAATTTTTGTTCATTGGACCATCTAAAGTTCTACTTTTCATTGTTCAAGGGAATTTTCCCTAGAACTATCAACAAAAATGACAGGGATATCTATCCGTCTACTCATTCATCCATCAAATATTCCAGTACAGTTATTTACATAGCACAGTGACACTGTGAGCAAACACATGTGGAGAAAAAGAGAAAGAGGAGAGGACAAAAAAGACATCTGGGATTTTTATGAGCCATTTTCCTTACAGTGTGCAATACCCAATAAGCATTATGTATACAGTAGGTGTATCTGTCACGGTCTGTATGATGCTTTGGTGATAGTGCATTAGCCATTATCAGTAGAGCCATTACAAAAGCCACTACCCCAACTTCTGCTGAGATGCATACATTGATACATTGCCAAATAGTTGCATGTGAGATAGAAATCTGCAAGTTTATTAGACATTATTATACTTACAGAAAACCTTAGAAACTTCTTGCTAACAAGACAAATAGGTTCCCAGAACTAGTGCCTGTGATTCACACACTTAAATTGATGTCTTGCACCAAGTTGTTGACAAAAAGAATCCTATTGTGTGGTTCTGCATTTGTTTCATTAATACGGTCCTACATACACAAACATACTCACATGTACAGATACAATCACACCCAAACACATATACACATGCACACACACACACACACACATACGCAAACTTTCAAAGTCTTAGGATTAGAATTTAAGATGGCTAAACTAGTATTGAACTCCAAACTCCAGGTCTCTTCTCCTGTATTTTCCTGAACACCAATTAAATGACTGAGCACATAGTCGGTACTCAGCAAATAGACTGAACTATTGATTGTTTTTTTAAAAAACTGTCACAATCTCTTCACATTCTGTTTTATAACGAGGCAGAATTTCTATGGCCATCAAATGGTGATCAATTTCTTCAAGGAAGTGAGCTAGATCCTGAAGGAAAGGAAGGTGATTTGGCAGTTACAGAGTTTTAGATTGCTATTTTTTCTTTTTATTCAGACAGCGTATATGGTAGTAGTTGGAGGGAACGGGGCTTCTATTTCGTTAGTGATAATTGTGTTCCTGTCTCATAAATCTGAGAGGAAACAAGACAGCTCTCCCTCCACACTGTTCCTTCTAATCTCTTCCATAACACCATTCCTCTACCCAAACATGAACACACTGGGGTCCAAGCTGAACTTCAGTCAGAAAGACCAAGAAAAAAGCCTTTCAAGATCTTCCAACTCTGGATTCCTGTGAAGAGTCAGAACTGATGCCTGCTTCTCCCTCCAATCCAGCTGAAAAACAAACAAAAAAAATCTTTTCTTTACCTTCTCAGATCCCCTTCCTTTTTTCTTCCTTCTAAAAAGAATTTTTTACTGCTGGAAGGAGAGAGAAGCAGAGAGGGAAAATAAATGTCATATGTGGCTGGTCTGGAGCAGAAATGTCTATGGTTTAGGACATATGGGATATTTTTCACAGTTATGGGGTACAAAAGTACTGGAGAGAGGAGGAAGCGATTTTTACCGTATTTCCAGTGGGTCATAAATTAGATCTCTTTAACATCCTTCAAGACATGTTATCAAAGAATGAAATTCTTTTTAAACATTTCTCTGGCTGATGAACTGCTTCTTGAGTACAGTATTTTGGAGAGACTCAACCATGGTGATTCCCAAGTCCATAGTATTCAGACACCTAGACTTAGAGGTTGACCTTTATAGGTACCTGGTCCTACCTCTTGCATAGGCGTCACATCTAAACTGCTTGATTATTAGAGGATTTTTGGCAGGTCTCCAGTTGAGTACTCCTGATGCTTATATTTCATATTTAACTGAGAAAAAATGCATTGCTACAACTTCTATGCATAAGTTGTGGTGTTCTCTGGAGATGCATGGAATAATACTACTTCTTTCTTCTCTGTCTCACTAACCTACATTATCAGTAAGTTTGTTCTTACATCCTTCAGTAAGTATGTTCTCCTCTACTCTGAATGTAACCGGTTCCTTTAATATCTCCTATGGCATATTTCCAGACCCTCTAAAATGACTTTCCTTCTCATCTGAACATATTTTATGTGAGTATCATACCTAAGCTGTGATGCATAACTAAGTATAACACTCCAGAAGTAGTCTAAGTGTGATTGCAAGGGCTCAGGGAGACTATTATTTTATTTTATATTTTATTTATATTTTTCTTGGCATTGTACCTCATTTTTCCTCTCGCATGCTGTTAGGCCTGGTTGAATAACCTTCCATATTCTATGATAAAGCTTGCACACATGCACTAATCTGCACCTTTTCAGGGGTAGCTTGCTCAGTCAGTATGATAATGAACTCTGGAGTGGGATCTAAATGGGTTTAGATCCCAGCTGGACCATTCACAGGCTAAAAGACCTTGAGGTAGTTTATCAGTCAGTCTTTTCACTTATGCATTGTTTTTAGCCAATGCACTACATATACCACCTTATGTATTCCACTCGATTAAATGTTATCTTTCCAGTTTGGGCACTTTATTGTAGATATTTAAGGTGTTTTAAAAATTTAATTAAGCCATTCAAAGCTTTCATAATTGAAATGGTTCAAGTGCTCATTCTTCTACCAGCTTTTCATCATCTGCCTGGAAGAATAATATGTCTTGTACATCCGCGGTACTTAGAGTGGTCTGTGGATCAGCAGGATCAGCATCACATGGAGGCTTATTAGACAGGCAGCCTCTCAAGCTTCACCTCAGACCTACAAATCAGAATTTGCTTTTAACAAATTACCCAGGCGACTCATTTAAAGTTTGAGAAGCTCTGTTCCTAAATCATTATCTCCTGAGTAGAGGAGAGTATTAACCAATAGAGCACACTGGACAATTGCTTCTACATCAGCAATAGCTCGTTAGTAAATTTGTATATGCTCAATAAATATGAGAACACCTGACGCTACTGTGATTTTAACCATGTTACGTCACTTCCCGAAAGCAGATGGTAAGAATTTCGAGTGGTGTCCCTATTTCTTCCCAGTTGGATTCCAGCTCTTAATCTGAATGAATGTGGGCCAAAGCTAGGGAGCATGAATGCCCCTGTGTTCTGAGGTTTGATGCTTGGATTCAAACCTTGCCTTGGATGCTTACTCTCAGTGTGACTTGGGCTACTTGCTCATTACCTTCTAAGTCTCAGTCTCTACATTTGTAAAAGGAGGATAATAATAATACCTTTCTCTTAGTTTTATTGAGAAGATTAAACAAGGTAAGCCAGGTAAATAATTGAACAAAATGCTTAAAATGTAGTATGTGTTCTCTTCCTTTTCTGAATTCTCACAATGCCTGTTATTTAAAGTGTTTGCTTTGGTTCATAACTGAATTTTCCATACATTGTCTCAATATTTATACTCTAAGTGGCTTGATGATAAGGATATTATCTTATGCAGGTGCTCCTTAAGCCATGAACAGGCTGGTTGCCTAATGTTCATAGGTGAGGCATTTGGGGAGTTGCAATGCATTTTTCAGTAGAATCTTACCCCAATCCACAAATGCACATCTAAACAATGAAAGGGCTAATAATAGTTATACTATTGTACGACTACTACCAGCAATAGTCACACTGCATTGTCTAACCACCCCCATAACAATATGTCTATTGGAAAACCCATTTACTGTTCTTATGTGGACTCCTTTTGCCTATAGAGATAAATAACCTACATAGATAAATAGCCCCAGCTTTGGACTTAAGTCTTGGATTTGAGTCTCAGCTTGCATATTTACTAAACTCTGAACTTTATTCAATTTAAATTATATGGGCCTTCATTTCCTTAGAATTGTCAACATCCTCAGCAGGTGACTAAAAAAATAAATATTGATTAGAAATATCTTTGTAAACCCTTAATACCTGGGAAAAGCATGAAGAAATAACAAGTGATGCTGATGATACTTTGACTATGGTGCCCTCTCTACTCTTACAGAGATATTATGCACAATCTATGCTTTGTATAAGCTTTATGATTCTTCATGGAAATTCCTGAGACAGGTATTAGAAGTAATTAGTGAAATTGATTTCTGTCAGCACCACAATTGCTATTTATTTCCACCACTGACCAAATATGGAGATGGCCATATTATATCAAGGATGCTAAAAGCTGCCCTTAAGTAACTCCCCCACTAGCCTGCTATGGGGTTAAGTTGCTCTAATGGTATTATTCCTTAAGGGTTTCTAGTGAAACTATAGTTCTTCTTTTTTTTTATAATCTGGGTCAAGGCTAATGCGTTATCCTAGGAGGGTTCATATATTAGGTAGTTAACATATTAGCAGGGGTTATTGTCTCTGATTAAGCCATTACCACCCACTGTCCTCTAGAAAAGAAAAGGATCCTGGGGGAATGGGGTACATGATGTGCTCATTTTGATGAAAAGAGGCAAAATTAAAAGCTTGAGACTAAGTTTGGGGCTAGTTAAATTCTTGGTACCATGGCTTCCAGGAACTAAATCATTGAGATTGGGTTTTTAGAAGAGGCTTCAAGAAAAGTAAATCCTGTTAGGTGCCTGAGTGGCTCATTCGGTTAAGTGTTTGACTCTTGATTTCGGCTCAGATCATGATTCATGGTACGTGGATTCGAGCCCCACCTTGGGCTCTGTACTGACAGTGCAGAGCCTGCTTGGGATTGTCTCTCTTCCCTTCTCTCTGCCCCTCTCCCACGCATGCTCACGCGTGAGGGCTCTCTCTCAAAATAAATAAACTTAAAAAAAAACTGCAAAAAAGAGAGTAAAACCCGATTTATTATCTTTTGCAAGGGCCAGAATTTGCTTACATGCTGGATTTAATATGCAGTTAAGCATAGGATTTATATCAAAATATTAAATATTAAGGCCCTTCAGATTCCTTTAAGACTTAAAACTAGTGGTTAAACTTCCTATCAAAGAGATTGCTTCCTTTATCATCAATACATGGAACTCATTTTGTGAAATTTGTTTCAGTTTTCATTTAATTTCATATATATATACATCCACATTCACATACATCTATTGTAGAATAATTTTCAATTTAAAACAAAACATCACTTCTTCATATTTTCTAATATTTTTGGGCCCTGGAAAAATTTCATCTCATAGACCTAAAGCTGTAAGATGATAATATTGAAATGCAAGTCACAAGCTTCAATTAGGTACAATCAGAAATCATGCGGTGACTTCATTAAGTATCATTAAGAATGATCAAAATATTGCTCTTAGGAAAAATACATCAAAAGCATTGCATTTACACATTGATTAAACAGGATCTGCAATTTCTAAAATCTGGTACGAGAAAAAAGAATGGAGTAAATTAAGTGCTCATATCCCACTTAGCAACAAGGGAGTGCTTAGCAACTGGAAAAGGAAGAAATAAAGGGAGATGGTGGAAAACAAAGTATGATCAGCCTGGAAACTGGGGGAGGAATCGAAAAATGACAATGAAACTAATTGGGGCTGGAAGAGAGGTTGCTGTCCCAGGAGCAGTGGGCAAGTTGACGTCAGCCTGTTCTGTATAAGATCTTTATTTTCATTTTTAGCTTCAGGAAATTAAGCTCATGATTAGAAAGCAGGAGCACCAGGAGGACTCTGGCCAAAATGGTGAGTGTGGCCAGAGTCATCTTTCGTGACATGCACGTGACCATTTATAAACCTTTTCCCTTTTACTCAGACACAGGTACATAGCCCAGGTCTCAGTTCCACAAGGTCTTAAGGAGGCTTAAGGTAGATTTGATATTGAATCCCTCTGAGAACTCTTTAATGGTATTATTGTTCTGATTACTCTCCCTGATCCCTTTGCCCTGCATTTGATACGCCCTCCCTGGGAAGCCCCATGCACCCCATGGCTTCAACTCCCATTGTACACTCATAATTCTCAACCCTTCTTGTTCTCTCAGAGACTTCCCTGTGCTTAAATCTGTGCCCATGATTCTTCCACAAAGCACATAACCTAATAGGACAAACTTCATTCTCCCCACACTCTTGCTCCCTACCTACATTTACCATTTTAGGAAGACTTCATCCATGCAGGCACCCCATCCAGAAACCTCCCTATATCTATCTCTTTACCACCCAACTCCAGTTGTTAGCGAATTTCATTGGTTCTTTTTCTGAAATAGATGTCAGATCCTCTTTTCTTCACAATCAATTTGAGATTAAAAAAACAAACAAACAAAAAACCAAAGAACAAATTCATCCTCCTTCACCATGAGCAAAATCCAAATACTTAGCCTCACAGGAAAGTTCTTCATCATCTGGCCAAACTGATGCTTCCTTTTAACCTTGGTACGTCCACTTCCTACTTGCACTTAGAGCATGTTCAGTCCATTTCAAGTGTGTCCTCGGTCCTGGAATGTATCATGTTTCCTGACAATTCTTGTGTAAAACTCATGGCGTGTTCTTCTTTAGCATGTCCTTCCCTTTCTTTGAAACTAAAAAACTTTCACAGGGTCTTAGTGCTTCCCACTCCATATCATTCCTAGACTGGACGTATTGTAAAATCCCATACAGATTTTTGTCTATCACAGAAATCTCAAAGGAACAGACATTTGCAATCTAACTTCAGACATTTCAGTACCACCAAAAATAGCAGGCACTCAACAAATACCTGCTTAATTAAATTCAATATATGGACAAGGATCCAGAATCCCCCAAATCAGAACTTAGGGAGGAGGAGTAGGAAATGTTTTCAGCAAACATTTTAGGCTTTGCAGGCTATGAAGTCACTGTGGCAACAACTAAACTCTTCCACTGAAAGTAGCCATAGGCCAATACAAATTGAGCATGGCTGTGATCCAAGAAAACTTTATTTGTGGACACTAAAATTAGAATTTCATATAATTTTCAGTTGTCACCTAATAGGATTCTTTTGATTGCTTTCCAACCATTTAAAACTGTGGAAGCAATTAGCTCAAGAACCATATAAAAACACTCAGCCAGCTGGATTTAACCCACAGGCTGTGGTTTCTGATACCTGCCACAACTTATCACCTGTTTCATCTCCTTATTTGGTTAACACTTTATATGAACTCTCATTTCAGGTTTTGCCATCTACAGTTTGTCTAGTGCATATATCATTTAACATAATTCATATTCATGTCATTGCCTTATCTAGCCATCATTTTGGCTATGTCCCAACCAGAAAGTCCCCCAAGCCACTCGTTCAGATATACCTTCTTTGCTAGTAGTGTAACTGTTGACCTCCAACACTTGTTAAGGTGATGTACATTGAACATGCAAAGATCTTGGCCCATGCATTCTAGCAATTTTAGAATAAACACAGAGCTTCTGTGTGAGCCAGTGTTTCACAATCATTTACTACTTAGGCATATCCCATATTGTCACAATTAATTTTTCAGTAACTACTAGCTTCCTGAGAATCTGAATTTTTTCCTGAATTGCCATCTTCTCATCTGTCAAAGCAATTTCTTCCCCCATCTAAAGCATTTTAATTTTTTTAAACAGAGAATCACTTCTAATCTTATTAATATTACTAAATTGATCTTACTAACCTTGCCTCCCCCTCTCCCCAGTATGAAATTATGAACTCCCATAACTTCTGTGGTAACTCCCTTTCTGCCACCTTCAGTATGGCCAACACACCAAGACACATTATGATTCTGACTTAGTCTCTGTTCAGGCTACTGTAACAAAATGCCATCGACTGGGTCCTTATGAACAATAGAAATTTATTTTTGAAATGTACTTCTGTTGCCTGAGAAGTCTAAGATCAGCATTCTGGAAGATTCAGTGTCTGGAGGGGACCCATCTCCCGGCTCACAGACAGCCATCTTCTCTCTGTTCTTACATGTGTTTTCACAAGGAGTGAAAGAACTCTCTGGGAACTCTTAGAAAGGCACTAATGCCATTCATGAGGGTTCCACCCTCATGACCTCATCATTTCCCAAAGGCCCAATTCCAAACATTGCCATGTTGCGAGTTAGGTTTCAACATATGAATTTTGGGGGCACACAAATATTCAATTCATAACAAATACATGTAATTATACTTAAAAGAAGGATGACTACAAAAGGAAGAAGAGGAGGGGAAATAAGAAGATTAAAAGAATACAGAAAGGAGGAAGCAGTAAGAGGGAAAGGAGATAAAAAAAGAAAAAAAAAGGATGGTTATATAATACAATATATATTTAAAAATTATAATCTATAAGCCTCTTTCACAACTATTATCTTCTACGAGCTGGGAAATGAGAAAAAAAGTAGTTTTAAAATGACCTGGAGAATTTAATCAGTCAAAAAGAGAAAGTAGGCTCAAATCACATTTTTTTTTAACTCTTTTGCTTGAATCATACTCTGTTCGAAAGTCTGATAGAAGATATTTCAGGCTGACAGTTTCTCTTCCTCAAGTTCCATCTGTGTTCAGACTCTGGGCATCCTGGGTCTTTTTATCTGGATAGAAATCAAATCCTAGTACAGCATCAGAATGTTCTACCCTCTTGCAATGGCATTTAGATTCCTCTGCTGCTATTTCAGAAGACGTCCAAACCTATAAATATTAAGCTATGTTTTGGGTCCCTAACCTTGAGGGAGGGCAGATGCCATTTAATTTTGCCAAGGGAAGAGAAAAGGTGCCAGTGTAGGCAAGAGGAAGAAACAAAATAAACAAAACAAAACCAAAAATGTCAAATCTGATTGATTAAAAACCAGGTAGGCAAATCAGCAAGGGCTGGTCCAACGTCACTGGAGAGTGAGGTCAGACAGGGCTGTTTTAAAATTATTTGGTATTTTCAGAAATTGATTACTTAGGGAGAGCATTAAGAAGTAGCTGTGCGCCTTCATTTAATGGGCCAGTGCCTCTCTTACAGGGCTGGAGTCGTCACATTCAATCTCATCTACTCCTTGTTAAGTTGTGCTTTCTTCTGGAGCGTGTTTATTTATTACAGATGCTATAAGCATAAACGACAAACTAGAATAATAAATAATTCCCTAAATGGGATTTTGTGAGCAACACCTCCCCACCCATCTCTCTACTCCCAACACCCAATGTGACAGACACCATTGCTTATAAGCCTGTGAATGTCTGTGGGCCTGAGACACAAGTTCTTTTCTGTCCAAGCATACATTGCTGTAGGTAGACAGCAACTGATTGGAGAGAACTGAGGGACACTGGGATGTCCTCCTATTCCCCAAAAGTGTTCCTCAGTCATCCACTCCTTGAAAGGACATCCCATTGTTTCTTTGAGTTGGGAACACCCTTTGCAAATATAAACAGTCTTGGGAGAAGCATCATTTGTTATTGCAGTCATATGTATACAACCTAGGGTAAATTAATTTTGTTGATCATTCTCCCACCCTGTCAGCTGGAAACAGGCCCTGAAAGGAAAGGTTGCTGAGAAGGAAAAAAAGCGAGGAAAATTTTGGAGTATGGGTCATGGACCAAGGAGCTGTAGTTGGGTACCACCTCATCATGTGAGAAGAGAGCAAGTTTAGTGAAAATGCACACACACACACACACACTCCACTCAAAATCAAAAGTCGACATTCATCTTTAATTTCAAATCTGATAACTGACTAAAGATGCCTTCATTTATCCAGATCATTTGAAAACTCCTCTATGACATGGTGAGAGTCCTCACTAGAAACTCAGCTGGCTTATTCCTACACACATTTTCTTCTTTACTTCATCGACAGTAAGAACACACCATCCACATCCCTCTCTTCATAGCTCTACAACTTTTAAAGTTGATCTCTAACTGCAATTCCATGAGCCCAGTCACCTATTTCTTTGACTAAAATTTTCTTAGTCTGATTTCCCACTGATATTTGTGATGTTCAATTCTATGTTTGTACTTGTGTTCCCGGATGATTTCATTTCCCACATATAGATTACAAACTCTTTATGACAATAACTGTGTTATGTTTCTTGTATCTCCAGCACATGGCTGCATCCAGAACCCAATACCTGTATAAAATCAAAAAATCACTTATCCCCTATTCTTTAAAAATGCACTCCATGGTGGAATTTGGATGAGGCTCATGTATTGGAATCACTGACAATTTCCACACTCGTGGTGTAGAACTGAATACTCCTCCCGATACCATAACTTTATGGATTTTATATATCCCTCCAAAGTGAATCTTACAAGTATCTTTCTAAAAAGGCAAGAGAATTCCTTTATGATGTTTACTTCCTAAGAGTAAAGATATAAAATGTACCAATGCATGTAGCATCCACTGGTGAAAAATGCAATACTACATAGGCTTGTATTTTTCAGCTATCCAGCAATGCACTTACTTTCTTTCTAATTAGGCATTCTAAGAATCTAATGTCCTCTTGTGTTTACCCTGCAACAACTGTAACCCAGTAGCCTGACATCACAGTATGTCTCCCCAGAAATAATTACTCCGTGGCAAAGGCAGCAATGTGAGTGTATCCTAAGACAAAACAGCAAGGAGGGGGTGGGGACCCAAAGGCAGCACTTCCTATTCAGATACAAACAGGGTTCACAATTAACACATCACCAATTTTAATAAACCTGATGAAAGGTAAGTAGATTTGATATGAAAGTCAAATATACTTGAGATTCCCCCTTCTCCAAGAGTCCCTCTTTAAATTAAGACTTTGCCAGGTGATTAAGAAGAATGCCAGCGCTTCAAAGGGAAGCAGAGCCTTGTTCTTTGCTGCTCCACGGGCGACCAGCTCCCTTTCCCTTCGGTCCAGATGGAGGCTTTGTTCTCCCTAAGTTGGTCAGGTGCTGTGCCTGTCCAAAAAAGGGAAGCGAGCGAAGCTTTAGGAGCCCGCACCTGTTTAAAAAGCAATGCCGCTCCCTCAGCTCCAAAGCCCCGAACATCAAATGCCTCCCTTTGCCAGGCAGCTTGGCTATTCCCCAGGCGTTTTCAATCTAGTTGGGTAAAACAAAAATTGCATAATTTGTCATTATTTTCAAGGAATGAGATGTGCCTTCCACAATCCCTTTCGAGTTAAATACAATGACGCTGAGCTTCCCGTGAATGCCAATGCCTTCTTTCTCAGAAAGAATAGACATAAAGAATGGGAAAAGAAACAGCCAATTGATTGCCTGTAATTTGCTCTGGTATTTGTTATTGATGTATTCTTTGTATGCATTTTAGGGATAGGTAGCAAAAAAATTATTTTTCCAGGTCTTCCATAAAGAGAAGCCAACCCCTCTGAAAAAAGCCGGGACAGGAAGCCAGGACTTCTGAGTCAACTTCAAGATTCAAAACAAATAAATCACATCAATTTAGGCAAGTCACAAGTCCTAATCATTCAATTTCCTCATCTTTAAAATATGGATTAAAATTATCTCCTCTAAATAGATCCCATTTAATTATGAAGCTAAAGTGAAAAAAAATTGATAAGAAAGTGCTTTAAAACATTTAATATTCTCTATAAATGTTAAGTAGTTTGAATGAAAAATAAGGAGTGGGACAGGACTTATAGACAGGGATCCTATCGCTCTTTCTAAGGTGAAAAGCTTCAAATCCAGGTGGAAAGGGGAGTGAGGAGCAAAGAAAACAACTCAGAACCCTCGTTGGACAGCAAGGGCATCCTAAATCTCATCTATTAAGAGCAGAGAAAAACACCTAAAAACCGCCACCATATTTTTTTGTGTACAGTGCCTTTCTGTTGCCACTTGGTTACAACAATAGTGGAGAAAAGTAGGCCCATAAAGCAAGATTGATTGCTGGGAAGATGATCAATTGCTTCTGTGAAAGGGGAAAAAACTGATAAATGTTTTTTTTTCCCTCTCTTCACAACCTTTTGCGAAAGCTGTGCAAAATGTGTCATGCATAAAAAGTATGCAATTTTCATGTAATTAGAGGAACACAAGATGAAAATGAGTTCCATCAGAGCAATCAAGGATGGTAATGTGGTATGTATTTGTCAGTGCCTATTTGTCATGAAAGCAAAACCCAACAAGTTATATATTTTATTTCATTTTAACTCTGAAAAACATAAATGCCATTTTGCCATGGCCAAATCTATAAATTTCAATAATCCCCCCCCTTTTTTTGGAACTGCAGATTAGATCATTTTGCTCTTTTAAAGAATAGAATACTATCTTATGAAAAACACTGAGATTACAGGACAGATTTATGCCACGGAGGGTCAGATTTACGACAGGAGGTGATAGGTTTACAGTTTGCTATACAAGAAACACACTATAATTTATTTTCTCTAAAAATACACTTGCATCTTACACTAGCATGTGCTTCTGATCCCATCCCCATACCTCCAAAACCAACAGTATTAGGTTTTTACGTTCTTCTTGGGCAAAAGGACATAAATTTTTCTTCTTTACTCTTACTTTTCCCTCCCTCCCTTCCTCCCTTTCTCTCTTCCTCGCTTCCTCCCTCCCTGCCTTCCTTTCTTTCTTCCTGCCTTCCTTTCTTCCTTCACTCCTTCCCCATTCATCCAGTTATTTATTCATTTATTGTGCTATTTGAAACCATTTACTGGACATCAGAATTGTGCCAAGCATGCTAAATTCTGGTAATATAAAAGTAAAAAAACACCTGCCCCATGTTTTCAAGCTGCTTTCACTTAGTGGGGACAGAGACAACGGAGCAATCCATGCAGTAGGATAGCGTCACATGAGGATTAGATTCAGGAGTGTATGGGGTTAGTTTTTGCTCTGATTGGCAAAGCTAGTGGGAAGATTGCACTGGAATAGCTCAGTCCTGCTGTAGGAAGTAGTTAGGCCAGATGTGGGAAATGGCTGTCCAGGCAGAGGAATGAGTAAAGGCAAAAGCTGCGAGGAAAGCTTTGTGAAAGTGCAGCTAGTCAATTATTTCTGTGGTGGAAATTGTGAGAAGGCAAGTAATAAGGCCAATGAAGTGAGTTAGAAAAGGACAAATGGGGAAGATCCTTACAGGCCAGGCTGATGTCTGTCTCAGTGCAACAGGAAGGCTTTTAATGTTTAAAGCAGAAAGATGGTATAATCAAATCTGCATGTAGAAGATGCTCCAGCGGCAGCGGGGAGATGGATGTGAGTGGGTAAAACCAGTTAGGCGTCTATTACAGTAGCCCAGCTGAGAGCTAGTGACAGTTGGAGCCAAGGTAAGCAATAGCCAAATCTGAGATACCTCACAGAAGAATTTACGTGATTTAGAAATGGATTCTAAATAGGGATGGGGCAAACGGAGGATTCCAAGTATTGAACACAGGCAACTGGGTGGATAGTCATACTCTTCAGTAACTTGAGGAACACAGTAAATGGAGCAAATATTACTTGGAAGATAATGAGTTACAATTTGGACCTGGTTAATTTGAGATAATGGTGGAATGCTAGATAATCATTGTATACAAAATTTGGAGAGTAGGAATCCAGACACTTTTCCCTTCCTGAAATATTGTGAGCTTGTAAGGTTGTTAGACCAAAGGTTGTCCAGAAAACACTCATTTATTCATTCAAAAATATATATTGAGGGGCACCTGGCTGACTCAGTCAGTTAAGCGTCTGACATCTGGCTCAGGTCATGATCTCATGGTTCATGGGTTTGAGCCCTACTTCAAGCTCTCTGCTGACAGCTCGGAGACTGGAGCCTGCTTCAGATTCTGTGTCCCTCTCTTGCTCTGCTCCTCCCCCACTCATGCGCTGTCTCTCCCTCCCTCAAGAATAAATAAACATTAAAAAATAAAAAAAAAATTTATATGTAACACCTATAATGTATAAAGAAACAGTAAAGCACAAGAGCTATCTCTGAAATTAGACATTTTTAAACTCAAACCCTACCTCTGCCCATTATGAACTCTGACACAGGGCATTTACAATACCCCGTTAAGTCTCAGGTTCCTTCTCTGTGAAATGAAAGTGATCACATCTACACTACAGAATGAATTATGAGGTTTAAGGGAGAGGAAGCACACCGAGTAACTAGCTCAGGGCCTCACATATGATTATATAATTAGCATTATTGAGACCCAAGTCACTGAAATGTATGTGAAGTCAACAAATATAAAAATATTTCCAGGAAATTTGAGCCTTCAAATTATTATTATTATCATTATTATTATTATTATTATTCCTTCTATCTAGTGGCAACTAAAGCTAAATAGGTCATCTAAAAACGCTTAGAAAAATTACAATTTGGTAGCTCAATATAGCAAATAACTCTTATTGTATACCCACTACTGAGAAAATATGAGCTATATTTACAATTATGTCAATGCTAGTAATAATGATAATAATAATAATAGCTAATGTTTATGTAGTGTTTTCCCATTTACTGAACACTTTAACATATATTTGCCTCTAATATTCTTTTCATATAGTGTCCTTTTCTGACTTGGATATCAAGGTATTGTAAACTCAGTTTGGAAGTATTCCACCTCCTATTTTTTGAAAGAGTTTGAGAAGTTTGGTATTAATTCTTCTTTAAATGTTGGGTAGAATTCACCTGTTAAGCCACCTGGTCCTGTACTTTCGTTTTTGGAGAGTTTTTGGATTACTGATTCAATCTCTTTACTACTAATCAGTGATCTATTTCTTCATGATTCAGTCTATGTAGGTTGTATGTTTCTAGGAATTTAATTTTGTAGATTGTCAAATTTGTTCATATAATATTGTTTGTAATAGTTTCTTATGATCCTTTTTATTTGTGTGGTATCAGCTATAATGTTTCCTCTTTTATTTATAATTTTACTTATTTGAATCCTCTTTCTTCTGGGTTTGTCTATTTTATCTTTTTTTTTTTAATTTTTTTTTAACGTTTATTTATTTTTGAGACAGAGAGAGACAGAGCATGAACAGGGGAGGGGCAGAGAGACAGGGAGACACAGAATCTGAAACAGGCTCCAAGCTCTGAGCTGTCAGCACAGAGCCCGACGCGGGGCTTGAACTCACGGACCGTGAGATCATGACCTGAGCCGAATTCCAACGCTTAACCGACCAAGCCACCCAGGCGCCCCTATTTTATCTTTTTTTAAAAAAAACTGCCCTTGGTTTCATCAGCCTTTCTTACTGTTTTTTTCTTGTCTCTGAATCATTTATTTCTTTTCTGATACAACTAACTTTGGGTATAGTTTGTTCTTTTTCTAGACCCTAAGATGTAGTGAGGTTGCCTATCTGCGATCTCTCTTTTTTCTTAATGGAAAACATTTATTGCTATAAACTGCTCTTTAGAACCATTTTTGCTGCAGCCCATAAGTCTTGGCATGTTACATTTCCAAGTTCACTTGTCTGAAGATGTTTTTTGGATTCTTCTTTTGACTTCTTCTTTAACCCATGGATTATTCGGGAGCATTTTCTTTAATCACCACACACTTGTGACTTTTCCAGTTTTCATCTTGTAATGAATTGGTACTTTCATACCATTGAGATCAGAAAAAATGCTTGATATGATTTCAATTTTCTTTTTTTTTTTTTTTTTTTTTTTTAAAGTTTATTTATTTTTGGGACAGAGAGAGACAGAGCATGAACGGGGGAGGGGCAGAGAGAGAAAGGGAGACACAGAGTCGGAAACAGGCTCCAGGCTCTGAGCCCTCAGCCCAGAGCCTGACGCGGGGCTCGAACTCACGGACCGCGAGATCGTGACCTGGCTGAAGTCGGACGCTTAACCGACTGCGCCACCCAGGCGCCCCGATTTCAATTTTCTTAAATTTAGGAAGATGTGTTTTGTGGCCTAACATATGACCTAGTCTGGAAACTGTTCCATGTGCACTTGAGAAGAACGTGTATTCTGCTGCTACTCAATAGAATGTTCTATGTATGTCGGTTAGATACATTTGGTCTGATACATGGTTGAAATCCAGTGTTTCCCTATTGATTTTCTGCCTGAATGATCTATCCATTGTTGAAAGTGGGGTATTGAAATCCCCTGCTCCTATTGTATTGTTATTTCTCCCTTCAGATATGTTAATATTTGCTTTATATACTCAGGCACTCCTTTGTTCGGTGCATAAATATTTACAAATATTATATCCTCTTGATAGATTGATCTCTCTATCATTATATAATGACCTTATTTATCTTTTGTTACAATTTTTGGCTTATAGTCTATTTTGTCTAATGTAAGTATATCCACTTATATGATTTTGTTAAAAGTAGGATGATGATACAATTCTGGCCAATAAGATTGAAAATGATGTCTGGTAGACAGCTTCTGGAAAGTTTTTCTTGGGTTAAAAGGGAAAAAATGTATAATAAAAGGAAGATGGAAAAGGAAAAATCCCTCATTAAAAACCCAATATAGATTTTTGATGGGCAGGTACCCCCAGTGTGTTACTACTAGCAGAGGAAATCCCATTTGCCCAAACTTGCCACCTGCTCATTATATGAGCATCTCTAGGCTGGGACATCCAAATGACCATCCTTTCAGTAATATGATACCCTGTGCTTTCTATAATACTTTCTGGCAAGTACTTATTTCTTGCTCATAATTTATTTGTTTACTATGGAGGAAGGATTTGGGGTGTGGTTGTTTAAAACTGTTTTCTCACTATCCAACAATCCAATGAGTATTTGACAATTATCAATTTAATATGCTAGAGTAACATCTCTAATTTACATTTCTTTCTTTTTTCCTGTTTTATTTCTTCCTTTCTATAATGTGTGCAACATTTGTGTTCTATTCCTCATGAATATACTTCTAATCACTCTCAAGGTAATTTTTCTTTATTTTGCCAATTGCTTACTCCTCTAAAAAATTTCTCTCTCTCTCTCTCTCTCTCTCTCTCTCTAAGTTGCATTTTCTTTCACTTTTGTAAACTGGGACAAATGGTTCCCGAATTTTATAATGTTGGAGCATCCTGAAACTAAGGGTTTTGGTGTTACTTCTTCTCTTCTTCGAGGTTAATTTAGTATTTTTTAAAATTACTTATTGTTTTCATTGGTACTTGTTCTATAAAACAATATGCACAATAATTTTTATTTTGCTTTGTTTGTCATTTGTCCTTATTTTGTACAGTCATTTAAAGTATGCTTAGAGAACACTTTCTGATATCAATAACTTAGATGTCAGTAAGCTTTTTCTGTCAAGGCCCAAGGAAAAATTATTTAGGCCACATGTCTCAACTATTCCACTCTGCAACTGTAGCCCAGAAGCAGCCATAGACAATACATAAAAAGATGAGTGTGGCTGGGCCTTACTACTACTTTATTTACCAAAGCAGGAGATGGGCTACATTCCACGGACTGTAGTTTGCTAATGCCTGTAAATCTAATCCATTAGTTTTCTTCTTTTTTTTTTTAATCCATTAGTTTTCTATATTCTGGGTGGACAGAGAATCCCTTCAGGTTCCCCCAGGTGATTTAACTATTAGAAGTTCTGCAGTTCTAACAGTTTTGGAAAGAAGATCTTGAGGCTCTGAGTACCCCAGCTGTGGTACCTACATCATCTACCCATTCCTAATGTCAAACACGTTACCTAAAATAAAGACTAGATGATGTAAAGTTTTAAGTCTGTAGGTTTATTATAATCAAGGTTTTAATAAGTAGGATTCCATTTCAAGTAATATACATCATCGTGTCTCTTTTCCTCATCCTGTTAAATCAGATTTTTTTCCCTCTAATTTATTTTTACCCACAGGTATATGGAAGTCACAACTTTATGGTCATAACTAGGTCCCTGGCTTCTCACTGCAAAATAAGAGAATATCACCAAAGAGCATATTTTTTACACAATAATGTGGTATGAACTGAAGGATGTACTGCACCTGACTGCATTTTTTTTGGTCAAAAATTATTTGGCTATGTTTATATGCATCTATTTCAGGACTCTCTATTCTGACTGAGTAATCAAGACAGTGTGGTAGTAGTTATGGAATATATATGTAGATCAATGCCTCTGAAGGTGGGTCACAGGGGAACCCTGTTCATGGTGTTTGCCCTCGGTGCGATCCATTGATCTACATTGATCTACATATATATTCCATAACTACTACCACACTGTCTTGATTACTGTAGCTTTATAGTAAGTACCAAAGTCAGGTCATGTCTGTCCTGTAATTTGACTCTTCTTCCTCAATAATCTGTTGGTTTTTGTGGGTCTTTTGCTTCCCCCTATAAACTTTAGAATTGGTTGTCAATGTCCACAAAATAACATCCCCAAATCTGAATTAGAATTGCATTCAATCTATTGATCAATATGGGAAGAATTGACATGTTGGCAATACTGAGTCTTCCCATCTAGGAGCATGAAATGTCTCTCCATTTATTTAATTCTTCTTTACTTTTGTTCATAAGAGTTTTATAGTTTTCTTTAAATAGAGTTTGTACATATTTTATTAGAATTATACGTTAGTATTTGATTTTGGTGGTGCTAATGTAAATGATATTGTATCTTTAATTTCACATTCCATTTGTTAATTGCTGATAAATAGGAAAGTGATTAACTGTTGTATATAAACCTTGTAGCCTGCAGTCTTGTTATAATTGCTTATTAGTTCCAGGAGTTGGTGGTGGTGGTGGTAGTGGTGTTTCTTTTAGTTTTTCTACATATATGGTCATGTTATCTGTGAACAAAGATAGTTTTATTTCTTCCCTCCTAATTTATATACATGTTATTTCCTTTTCTTGTCTTATTGAATTAGCTAGTACTTCCAGTATGAAAAGGGGTGGTGAGAAGGGACTTCTTTACCTTGTTCCTAATCTTAGTGGGAAAGCTTTGAGTTCCTTACAGTTTAGTATAATGTTAGATATAGATTTTTTTAAAGAAAATCTTTATCAAGTTAAGGAAGTTCTCCTTTATTCTTTGTTTATTGAGACTGACTGCATTCTTCTGCCTGAATTGTAGATACAGAGCAGTAGGAAAAGTGACTATTCTTTTTTTTAATGTTTCTCTATTTATTTTGAGAGAGAGAGAGGGAGAAGGTGAGCGGGAGAGGGGCAGAGAGAGAGGGAGAGAGAGAGTATCCCAACCAGGCTCCACAATGTCAGTTCGATGTGAGGCTTGAACCCATGAACCATGAAATGATGACCTGAGCTGAAATCAAGGGTCAGACGTTTAACCAGCCGAACCACCCAGGCACCCTGAAAAGTGACTAGATTATTCTTAAAGCTAAAACAGTTTCATGAACTCAGAAACTCCCAGTGATTTCAGACATGTGACAGTCATCCCTTATTTCTAACTTTACGACAAGTTAATGATGTACCCTGCTATGACCCCTTTACCCCCCTTTCATTATCACAGGATAGGGCTTTGATTACTGACTTTTTGCTTATTCTGAAACACAACAATCTCTTGCTCCTTAGAAACCCATCTGCTCACATAGTTAATGGCCATTTGCTCTTTTCCTGTTTCTCCTGAGTTACCTTGACTCTTTGCTCATGCCTGTTTATAACCTCTAGCAATGGAAAGTTTCCTAACCTTAGTTTATAGACCCAGAGCCCCAGTTTATTGAAGCTCAATCCTTACCTGGAATTCTCTTGCTAATGTTATATGAGGAAAGTAGACTAAATCTGAACTGTTCATATTTCCACTTCTAAAATGTAAAGAGAGAGAAAATGTTAATGCAAGTAGAGAAGTTTAAAGTAATGAAAGATGACTTAACAAAAAGCAACCAGAAAAAATGAAGAATAGACTCCATGGGATGTATGCATATGCAGTGTGTGTGCATGTATGTGCGTGTACATATGAGTATTTGAAGTTGAATTTCAAGGATTGAAAACTCAGTAAATATAACAGCCTTAATTTTTAAGGTAAATTATTGGTGAATAATTTCTCTTGATGAGTCTTGGAAAATATCTTCCCAAACGGGAAATGAGAAGGATTCCGAATAACCTAAGACAAAGAATGGAAACTAAGACAAAGAATTGTAGGTAAAATTTGGGCTTCTGCCAGTAAGTCTTGAGTAGGATAATTCTATCTCTCTCGATATAAATTACAATCAAATGCATATTATTTCTTATTTAATTGTTAGATAAAACTAGATGAGTTAGATTTGACCTGAAGAGGAGATGAAATGGAATAGTGTAAAGTATAATTTGAGATTTGGGAGGCTATAGGTATACACCTAGATACAGACAAAAATCATTAGAGAGCCCTTGTTAACTCAGCGTCACTACTCTAAGTTCTGGTCTCTGGTCCATGCAAAGATTTCAGGACCATGAAAAGCATATTTTTAAGGAAAATATTACAATCTTCAGTTAGCAGGGGTTTTTGTCCAAGACCCAGATGGAAGGTGTCAACAAAATAAACTTGTCCCCCACCTCTATCTTTACCCCCTATTGATAAACAAACCTATACCACTGGGTTTGTTTATTCCAAAGTGAATAAGCATGTGCTCACCACCAACAAAACATTGCTGGTTTCACACTCCAGTGACTCTAAGGCCATCTGTCCAGGTATTAAGTGTTTTGATTCTTCCTTGACCATAAAATGGTTATCAAGTATGATATTCTGCAAGCTCCATCCACAGACTCCTGACTGAGGTAATGAAGATAGGCTCAAGGCTCTCTATACAGGAGAATCTGAGAACCAGGAACGACATAAAGCAATATGAACACTTAGGAGATAGGAGGCAGAAAATCTGAGTTCTAGTAGGATTATGCTCCAAAATATGTAAACGAAGGTACTTCTGTTAGCTTTAATATTGGTTAAAAAAGGGTGTTGAATATGTGTGTAAACACAGTCCTTGATTGTTCAGTGCACTGTGCTAGGCATCACAGTACACATAAGGATGGGTAAAAGTCCTCACTTTGGAGGGTGTTCAATAAAATTTGGGGTCTCCAACAAGTACACAGGGTGGGATATAAAGCAAGTCTGTACAAAAAGAGAAACTATGCAGAGAGGATGAGAGAGAGGGGATGAAAAAATCTGACATTCTTGAAGAGGGGTTCAAAAACTGGTTGCACTTACTAGAGCAGATCCACAATTCTCGGGCTTTTGCCAAGACTTGATACATAATTTCATATGGGTTCCACACTGCTACAGGCTATGACACAAGTAAAGAGGCTTTGAATTTTACTGGAAAACAATATGAACTCTATCCCTTTCTTTCCTACCCAAAATTCATTGAGAATTGCAAGTGAGTAAAATCTATAACATATTTTCAACAGAGGTAAATAATTTAACATTTTGAGTAGTTATTCTTATTAGCACTTGTATTTCACCTCAAAGTCAAAGAATCCACACCAATTGAAAAAGGGACAGAGTTTTGAATCTTTGAGGTTTTTTTGGTTAGAAATGAAGAGTAAAACACTAAATAATCATGAAAAAATATTACTAGCATTTTCTATTTAAAAAAAAGAGGGTAGAAGATATAATCAGCCATAAATATTCAGCAATTGATTATCAAAAATGTGTACTAGGCTTCTGGATATAATCTGAAATGTAGTTTTAAGTATTCATATAAAAATGGATTTATAATATAATGGAATAAGCAGTTTGCAATCTATCTGATGTGATTACATATCGATATTTATTCTCTCTCCTATCTTCTTTATCTTCTTGATGACATTGTCTCAGCGAGACATTAGGAAAATAGAAAACAAGTGAATTCTAGGTCAATGCTGGCAACTCAAGACACAGATAGTCAATATCACAACTTGAATATATTGAGCCATATTGGGGTAGTTGGACGAGGCTGAGATTCTCTCTACTGAATCCAACTCACCTGCCCCAATTTGGTCTCAGTGCCTGGGAAGCAACTTGGATGAAAAGGGCATGCATTTGTGAAGCAGATAGAACTGAGATAAAACATGTTTCATCCCTGGGTCATCTTGAAACATTAATTATCCTCCCTAAGCCACACCTTTTGCTTAAAAGGATACTAGCATCTACCTTTTGGTGAATATTATACATTTTGCCTTGCATTTGCCTACTGGAGCTTTAGACCTGCTAACTCACTGCATCCAGACAACCCTGTTTGGAAATCAAATGATATAAAGTATATACATCTATGTAATAAACACTCAATGCATTTTTCTTATCTTAATTTTACACTCACATGATATTAACCCATCAATTTGACATGTTCCACTTAGAGAGCTATGGGAGTTTATATAGAAGAGAAACTTCTGTCCAGGATGGAAATAGTAACTTCACCTTATGATCAATGTATCTATAGGGCAATAGCAAATGTTTTGATTCACTTCGCCTTTACTTTGCTTAATGCACTTAAAACTCTCTTCACCCATACCTTCTATGATAAACAGGCCTACAGTGCCGTTCATAGAAAAATAAATACGTAAATAAATAAATAAATAGATTCCCAGAGCCAGCTTGGAAGAACGTTTGATAATCTGAACCATTACGGAGGTGAAATTTCATTACACAGATGGTGACATCCCGATGTCTATCATCAAAACACAGCAGGTAGAAACTATCAGCCAGGCCCATTCCCTTCTATAAAATTACACTTATATTAATGTCACTCCAGATTTCATTATGCGGAAAATGATATTGCACAGATCTCCAGCACTAGGAGGGCAGCAGGGGGTGGGGGTGTAGGGGTGGTGAGGGAAGAATAAGGGGGTAGTGATGGGAGGGTGGCAAAAGAAACTGTCTGTAGAGAGGCCATAGAAACAAATTCAGATGAGAGCTGCCCAGGACTGGCAGATAGAATAAAAGTATATAAATCTATATATATATTTTAAAAATTCTCATTGATTCTGCTGCCAGTTCCTGCTGCCTCTTGATTGACTAGCAGCCAGATGTCCTCTGCAAGCCCCCAGTGGAATGTTTAAAAGGCCCTCCTGTGGGAAGCAAGGAGATTTGCAGTTAATTTTTATTAATGAAGGATGACAGGTATCTCTGTTTAGCCAACAAGATGTTACACCAGTCCAAGACAAACACTCCTGTGTTTGGAGCAGGCATCCACACTCCCATTGAATGTCTCTCTATCTCTGTCTGTCTCTCTCTCTCATACACACACACACACACACACACACACACACACACACTTAAACATACACATGGGCAGTAGGGAATTGATTAAGAAACAAAGGAAAACATCTCTGTATTTATATGTGTGTATTCTGCTATCGAAAGAGGGAGGAATGAGGATTGCATGAGAGCCTCCTGCGTGGAATGGAGGTGGATGATAGCAAACCCTACTGATTTCTGCTGCTGCCTCCCATTATTCCTTTCTGACCCCACACCTTCTCCTTTCTGTTCACTCCCCCTAGAGAAATTGTTACCCTTTCTGATAGGAATTAGGGTGCCATATTACTTTTCTAATTGGCCCAGCTACCTCCACTTGGGCCTTTCTGTTTTACCTTCCATGCTGTGGCAAGATTGGTCATTCCATAATACAAGCCTATTGAGTTAAGTTTCTGATGAGGCCTTCCAGGCCTCTTCTGATTTATCAGATAAGTGAAAATTTCTCACTATGACCCTTGGGACACATTATATTACAGAACCTGACTACATCTCCAGGTTTGGTTTCTTTCTGTGCCTATTTGGTTTGCCCTCCTTATTATTTTTTTTTGTTTGTTTTGTTTTATTCTTCCTATTCACATGGATTTCTCATCTTTCTAAACTTGGCTATAGACTTGATAATGTGAGGATTTCCTCCCTAAGATGTACCCTTCCTTCTGCAAATGATCATTGATTATTCACCAGTGTTAGGGATGTATAAAATAATACTAAAATAATACTTTTGGCAATTTGATTTCATGTCCTATTTTAACCCCATTATGCTGCTCCTTTGATGTGCACTACCTTTCCTGCTCTAAACCCACGGAGGAAGTATGGTATTCTGCACTTGATGACTTGCTTATATCATCCCTTCCTAGGAAATAGTCATCACACATATCTTGGCTTGAATCCTACCCAACCTTAAAGAACAGCTCATCCTATCTTCTCTATGAAAATTTCAAGTATTTTGACCTCTATTCATCTCTTCTCTAACTATATAATATTTTTGTAGAGTATACTTTTGCATGTAACTTTTATTGCTTTCTAAGAGATGTCTAATTGTCTGGTCTCATCAAATGGAGTATAATCTCCACTGGTTATAGCATCTTTTAAAAAACTTCTCACAGTGCTAATCTTAGAGTGTCAGTAGTGCCTTAGAGTAGACAGTGAATATATAACAAAGAATGGCTGAAACAAGGAATGAATTAACGAGTAGTGCTGCTCATGAAGGAATTGTTGGATGAGTTTTATTTTTAATCTTTAATTTTTTTCATGTTTATTTATTTTGAGAGAGAGCAAGAGCAGGAAAGGGGCAAAGAGAGAAGGGGGGAGGGAGAGAGAGAGAGAGAGGGAGACAATCTCAAGCAGGCTCCACACTATCAGCACAGATTCTAATGCTGGGCTCAATCTCAAGAACTCAAGGTCATTACCTGAGCCAAAATCAAGAGCCACAGACTCAACCAACTGATTCACCCAGGCACCCCTATTTTTTTATTTTAATGAGCATTTATGTATTGTATTTAAAATACATACATTATATTTTATATTTGTATATCTATTATACTTTTACTGCATTATATATTATCTTCTATTTATAAGTATTATGTTATATTATATTTTTGTGATATTTGTATTCCTAGTTCCCCATTCACATTGTTTTGCAGCTTCAGGAACCATAATACTCTCAGTTACCCTTTCCTGAGGTCATTTCATGCCTCAAGATTAAACAATTATAATGTCATTCTTTTGCCATGTAGACTCCTCAGGTATTCTTCCTGGGGTTCCTTTATCTTTTTTTCACACTTCTTTTTACAGGAAATTGTATGAATTAAAAGACCAAAACTAGGATTTGACCTATGGGCTGCAGAACTTTACAAAATATCCTCAGTATTTAAATGTTGCAGTCTTAACCAGGGTTTTCCAAACTTTTGGGTACCCACCAATCAGTTACTGGGCCTTGTTGACTTTCAGCCAGAAAACTCAGAGGTTTCAGAACAATATGCTTTAGGGACTGTCTGGAATCATAATAGTTTTACTCCACATGTGATTCTCTGCAGGTGCAATACAGAGAGCATTTTGAGAAATATTAGTTAGAGATCAATTAAATGGAAATGTATGAGTATGTATGTAAAGTTATTAGTAGGCAAAATTGAACACCAGCAACCTGATAATCTATCTTCTTCTACTACTGTCTATAACATATTTTTTTTACCTTCACTCAACAAGAAATTCCGAGTTCCATAGCAGGTATCATTCCATTCATATCTGCATTCTCCACCAAAAACTACAGTTACAAAATTACCCCCACTCCAATCAGACTTTTCATTTACCAAGTCAAATAACACCCAGGGATTGATTTCATTAGTTAGAACATTAATAATACAATGCAAATGGCTATAGAATGGGTGAAATTAGGCTCTTCAAATTGCCCTCTTTAATCCAAATTAATCTTCAATTGGTGCAGGATACTTCCATCTTTTTTTGTGATTTTCTTTCTCTAGCACTAGCCCATTTCCAGTCTGTAATTTGCCTAAGCCCCCTCCCATTACCCAATTCCTGATATGACTAGAAAACACACAGACGCATATGCGTGCGCGCGCGTGCGCGCGCGCGCACACACACACACACACACACACACCTGAATTTCAATGACAAATTTATTGTACTATTCCCTAGCCTTAAGTCTCATTAAACTGTTTGTTCTTGACTAAATTCATAAATAGTTTTAAACTTTCCTTAAGGCCAGTATGGTACAGTCATCCCTAAGTAGAAGATTGAATCGACACAGTGTATGCTTTATATAAAAGAACAAAAAGGGGCCTCTGTGTGGCTCAGTCAGTTAAGCGTCCAACTTCAACTCAGGTCATGATATCACGGTATCATGAGTTCGAGTTCCGCATCGGGCATGGAGTCTGCTTCGGATCCTCTGTCACCCTCTCTCTCTGCCCCTCCCTGACTTGTTCTCTCTTTCTCTCCCTCTCTGTCTCTCTCAAAAATAAACATTTAGGGGCGCCTGGGTGGCGCAGTCGGTTAAGCGTCCGACTTCAGCCAGGTCACGATCTCGCGGTCCGCGAGTTCGAGCCCCGCGTCAGGCTCTGGGCTGATGGCTCGGAGCCTGGAGCCTGTTTCCGATTCTGTGTCTCCCTCTCTCTCTGCCCCTCCCCCGTTCATGCTCTGTCTCTGTCTGTCCCATAAATAAATAAAAACGTTGAAAAAAAATAAAAAAAAGTAAACATTTAAAAAAATTGACTTGGACTTATAGTCAATCAACTCAATCAGTTTGAATACTACTTCTCTATCACAGGAAATCCAATTTAACTTATTTGAGGTAAAATGTAGACACAATAAAATCCATGTTAAGTGTACATTTTGGTAACTTTTAAAAACTATACACACATATTTAACTACCAATACAATTAATTTATAGAACATTTCCAAACACTGCCAAATATTCCCAGGCACCTTCAAACTCATTCACTCCTCCCCCTTCACGCCCTGCACCGGGCAAATACAGATCTACTTGCACTCAATTTTCATTTTCTAAAAATTCATACAAATGTAAACATATACATAGCATATACATTTTCGTACCTGACTTCTTTAACTCAGCATGCTATTTTTAAGATACAGCCATGTTGTTTTATGTATTAGTGGTTTGCTGTGTCATTGCTATATTCCATTATGTGGAGGTACAACATTTTGTTTATGTGTTTACCTACGGATGGAAGTTTAGGTTGGAGGCTTATTACAAATAAAACTACCAGGAAAATTTGAGAACAAGTCTTTGTTTGGTGATGTTTTTATTTGTCTCAGGTAGATACCTCATACTGAGTTACATGTCAAGTGTGTATTTTAAATTTATGAAAAATTGCCAGTTTTCCTTAGTGCTTGTGCCTTCTTAAATTCACACCAACAATATAAAAGTTCATTTGCTGCACACCCTGACCATCATTTGGCAGTCTTTTTAATTTTAGTAATTCTAGTGCTTGTGTAGTGGTATCTCATTAAGGTTTAATTTGTATTTCTCTGATTTGATTTGTAATGATGAGATTACCGTGCTTGTTGGTTATTCACAACACCTCTTCTGAAGTATCTATTCACATATCCTGCACAATATTTTAAGGGTTTGTCTTCTTTTTTTGGAGGTTAGAAAAATGTAACTGACACAATTTTATAGCTTTTTCTTTCATTTTAATAATTGGGTTTTTCAAAGAATAGAAGTCTAATTTGTATGAAGTCCGATTTATTCACTTTTTCTTTTATGGTTCATGGTTTTTGCATCCTAAGAAATCTTTGCTTATCCAATGATTGCAATGATTTTCTCTTATGTTTCATATGAGGAAATTTAGAGTTTTAACTTCTACATTTAGACCTCTCATCCATTTTAAGTTAAATTTTTAATGTCCTGTGAGGTAAGGGTCAAGATTTAGTTTCTTCCTTATGGGTAACCCAACTGTTCCAGCACAATTTGTTGAATAAAGCTTTCATTTACCTATTGCATTACTCTCTCAGCTATGTCAAAAATAATTTGATCCTACATGGGTTGACCCACCTCTGGACTTTTAATTCTGATCTGTTGATTTATATGTCTAGCTTTATATCAATCACATTGTCTTAATAGTTTGCTTGAATCAACATGCAGGTAGGTCAATAATTGTATTGGGTGTTACATCTTTTTTAAGTCTATTTGATAGGATCTCCTAGTGTTGTAGAATGCATTCCTCTATCCTGCCTATGTCCAGTAAATTAATAGCAATACATGGTTTCAAGTTCAACTTTATTTAGACCACAGGAAGTACTGGGTGATACTATAAACTCTGATAATTAATCTTTAAAAGAGGAACTTGGAAATTAATTTTTTAATTTCCTTCTTTATTTGTATAATCCCATATTTGATAATTTGAGTTGAGGAGTTTATAGTTATTTTGACTTTAGGAGTCCCAGGGAATAAAAAAGTTCTTGAAATCACAAAGCAGATATAAGTAATTATCAGTCTAATGATGAGTACAAGAAAACCATCCTGAAGGCAGGGACTAGACAACCGCATTGACTCTGGATCCTAGAGAACTTGAGCCACAGATAAATGTGTTTAGTCACCTCAGAGGAGGCAGAACTGCCTCGGGTTAATATTGGAAAGCTCTGAGTGTGAATATTCGTAATCACTCAGCATTTTCCTTCTCTGAACATCCATAAAGTGACATTCTCAAATAAGAGCTGGTTCCACCTAACAAGATCCAAGTCAGAATATGGAGACATGCAAGAATGACAAGAACAACTAAGGATGTGTAGAAATTATTTCAACATTACCTAATTATCTCATTCAATATATACAGTATCAGCTACACTTATATGCAAGGCTCAGTGCAAAATTAAAATGCAAGACTCCTTGTTCAAATATCACTATGAAATTCAAGGCTGCAAAACACAAGCATTAAACAAGGTATGAGCCCTTCTAAGTGGGAGGTCACGTGTGACTGCAGAGGTTGCTTCCATGAAGCGGGCCCTAAATTCATGTGGTGACCTAAAGTATCTCCACATTACACAAGGAAGCTGCAGAATAGAAATGTAAACTGGCTTCCATAAGGTTATGAAGCTAAGTCATGATGGAGAAGATAGGGTTTCTGATTCTAAAGAATGTCTACACTAAAATATCCAAATACCATTCCAAGTGATATAATAAAATAACTTGAGGAAAGTAAGGAAAGCATAGGGAGCAAAAGAGGGTGGGAAATTGGTCTGAACCCCTTTGGCACAGTTTGAAATTTTGAGAACTAGCCTTGCATTCAACAGTCAATTGTGAAGGACCTTGGGTCACTTACTAAGGAATTTGAAGCATTCTTGATGTATGCATCACCTATATCAGAATCATGTAGGGTACATGTTAGAAATCAGATTCCTGAGCTCCCAAATACACATACAGGACCAGAATCCGAAGGATTTGTCCTCAGAACATGTATACTTAGCACAACTCCTGAGTGACAATATGCAGTTTATTCATCATTTTCAGATCTAGACTCAAAATCAACCTCCATGATCACAGACAACCAGAGTTCTACATTACAGATCCAACCTCCTTCCAGTTCATAAAAGGAACTCAGAGTGCAGAAAACAGTAAGGACCCTGGCACTTTTAGGAATGGTTAATATTTCAAATATAGAGAACAAAAGTAGACATGGAGGGGAAAGCAAAAACGGTAGAAAGAATTGTAAGAGAGAATTGAACCAGTAAGAGAGAATTGAAAATTTCCTGAGACCATATCTGGTCAAAGATCACAGTAGGATAACCAAGTTTTAGTAGAAAACTTAGAGTAAAGTGAAAGGATCAAAATTCTACTAAAAGTGATGTCAGCGGGGGCAAATTTCACTCCACTGAATATTGCAGAATTTCCTCTGCAACAATGCTTCAAGCACTAAATAATTCTTTTATCATTTTCTTCAAAACATTCATTTTACATTCAGTTTTCTCATAAAGGAAAATAAAAGTAGAGAAGGAAAAACAAAATAAAGTAAGAAAATACAATCAGGATGGAAACTTTTGCTTCGTTGCTGCAGAACCTTTTGCGCCTGCCTTTGGAGTTTCCTCCACTTACTGGAGAGAACACAGGGGAGCATGTTTTTCTGTCCAACGTGGAATCAAACACCCAGCCTCTCCTCTGAGAGGCTTTGTTGGCAGTCACACATGGATCCGCTCCAGGACCGGCAGATTTCAGGCCCCTGGAGAGTTGTGAGATTGCAAAGGGCAGGGAAGATTGGCAAAAATATTGACTTTGATATTTCATCACTTCGCATTTCCAAAGAGTCGAAATGCACTGACAACTGCACCTTTCTAACCAGATGCTACCAGAGGTTCCCCAGCATAGCACGGGCACCAGAGACTGAAATACCAACAAAGCCCCGAACCAAATGATTTATATTAGAGTAAAGTCAAGAGCAGCATTTCTGCTTCTGTCTCTGCTTGATTTCTCTGTTCATCAGTTTGGGTAGCACTTTACAGCTTCCTGTTACAGGACTTCTCAACTTCCTGTTTTCTCATGCTCTTTTGACTTCATTTATCCTTCCAGGGTGTGTATAGCTTCCCTGACTCTTAAGACCTGAATGGTGACAAGCAGCACCCCAATTTTTTCCCACCACTTGTTCCGATATCAGAGATGTCACCTGAGCAGAAATAGTGAACATTATTCAGTGCTTGAGATGTATTCATCTGGGAATGACATCATCTTACGTGGTGCTGTATATTCTAAGGGAAGAGGGGCTGAAGAATGAAGAAAAGGATATTTAAAGGAGTAGTTGGAGGAAATCAAAAACAACCTTCTGTTTCATATGTTCTTTTTATAATTTTAACAGTCTTTGACTCATAAAATACTATAGCTGATAGAATGAAGAATAAACATCTTATTCTATTAAAAAGTAATTTTGCCAATAAGATACGCAAGAATGAGGTAATTTTTGTCTAATCATTTTCTTTTTTAAAAAACAGTTTTATTTTTAAGTAATCTCTACACCCAATGTGGGGCCTGAACTCAGAAAACTAAGATCAAGAGTCACACACTCCACCTACTGAGTCAGCCAGGCACCCCTAATCATTTTCTTTTTTTTTTTTTTTTAAGCTCATGTATTTATTTTTGAGAGAGAGAGAGAGAGAAAGAGAGAAAGAGAGAGAGCACACGTGTGCATTAGAGGGGCAGAAAAGAGGAAGAGAGAGGATCCCAAACAGGCTTGGCACAGAGCCCAATGCTTGACTCAAACTCACGAACCTCAGCCGAAATCAAGAGTCGGACACTTAAACGACTGAGCCACCCGGGCGCCCCAAATCTTCTTTTAAATGTAGCTTATGCCACAAATAATTTATGTGACTACCTTTCTATGATGTGTGACTATTATCCTATGTACCCCTCAAAATCCAGATCCATTGTCACCTCTCCTATGAAGCCATCTCCAGCCCCGTTACTCAGCCCCTTCCTTGCACATCTCACTATTAGGCACTTACTACACCTTATTACAATATGTGTTTGAACATCTGCCTTTCATATCAGAAGCTTAAATTGTGCTTATTTTATATTTTGACCTCATATAAAGATTGTTGGCTTTGTCTTGGCACATATAGGTGTTCAATGTTTTGTTGTTTCTGTTGCTGCTGTTTTTTCACTTGCAAATATGACTCTTGGTTAGAATCGAAATAGCACGCTTTGGCTCCGGCAGTTTGCTTTGCTGACATCTTTCCAAACAGCATCCCCAGCTACTTAGTCCTCATTTAGGCATTACCTCTAAATGCATTTCCTCCTTCCACATTAAAATCATTCTTTCATGGGATCTGTTTTCTTGCCTGATCCTTACTAATATATAAGCATAGAAATTTTACCTAACTCCTGGTATTGTTATGAAGCCAAAAGAGGATGATGTTTTGTTTAATACATGCCTGGCACATGCTAAGTGCTCAATATGTGCTACCTATTATGTACAGAATAAGCACTCAACTGTGATGTTTATTATAAGCAGTATTTGGAAAATTATCTGATTTTAGAATCATTTTTAATTAGACAAAGCAGAGCCTTACAAAGCACCTTATGGGTAACACCCCTTATCTTCCAACCATCTCAAAGTGACATCCCACCCCCCAAATTTTCTCTGGCCCTGAAACCATCCATTGCCTTAGGGCTCTATCTAACCTCCAGCTTGTCAGGGAAGTAGGATTAGGGAATTGGCTTTTGATGAACTCTTTTAATTCTGTTCCTGTGCACTATCCACTTAGGAATGGTGGAAGTAGGTGGCCCAAGTTGTCCCTCCTTGAGTCAAACCACAGCAGTTACTGTAACTTGAACCCATTGGTTTGTAGTGCTCCTGTTGCATTCCGTCTTTAGTGGGATTAGAAATCCAAAGTTACTTCATCTGCATATACATGAAAGAAACACATACACACACACACTCATACACACAAACTCTACAATAATAAGGAAAGCAAGGCAAAACCAGGCACAAAATAAGGTTAACAGTCTATTCGTATACAATGCATTTTCTTTTATAGAACTCTTTAGATTCATTATTATCTAAGTTTCACAAAAACAAAAGAAATCAAACAAACAAAAAACAGGTCAAACCAATCAGAAAATACTTTCTGAGTGAGGCTTGTCAGGAAATGTTATCTCCATCATAGGAGAAAAGGAGATGGAGGCAGAGTTATATTTCTAAGGCCATGACACCTGCGAGGATCAGAGATGGCCCTGAGTGCAGCACTCCTTGACCCATCTGCTTTACCTTGCCATGAATCCAAGAAAAGCACTAGCTCCTGACCAAGCCACAGCAGAATATGACAAAGTGCATATGAAACTCAGTGGCTGGGGATGGTGATCTGATGGAGTTGAACTTCACAAGCCTGTGGGAACCAGCCCTTTAGGAAGCTCACTAAACTGTGCATGGTCACTCTGTGTGTTCCCTTGATCAACTCTTCCTTTATAGTTTCCCCAAGTTTATCTCAGACCCACATGGTTGTTGTCTATATCCACAGCATTTCCACCTTCCACTTACTAAAATTTGTTCTTCAAACCTACCATCTGGAGAGAATTTGGAAACGCCAAGCCCACAGAAGTGATCCCCTCAAGTGAACTTGCATTTGAATAAGGAACAATGATGGTTGGATTTAAGTCACAGCAACTGGCTGTAGAGGAATATTTTCAAACAAGGAAGCTAGCGAGGATCCATCAACTCATACCTCATAATCTGTTCTTCCTAATGTGTGCAGTTCCTGGGGCAACAGTACAAATGGAGATCCACATAACATATGTTTAAATATTTAAATTCCAAAAAGTCAAGTCAACAAATCATTAAATTATATTTGAACTTCCTACTTTAAAATACATACTTTCATTACAACCTGGAAGGGCACTTTTGAATTTAGAATTCTTTGACTCTTCAATGTCCTGGACCAGAAACATGGCAATTTGGGGAGAGGCAGCCATCCTTTTCCCTTCCTATCACTGGCTCTGTCCAGCAATGCAAGTATACACACATGTGATCAGTTGAGACTGCACATCAAACTCCATCTACACCGGTTGTAAAGAATTTCCTTGTAGCTTTCCCTTGACCCTAGGAATGAGTACATGGGCTACTTCCTCAGAGGTAAGACTTGGGAAGAACACTTGCACAGCCCTTAGAAGTGAGCTTGGGACTGATTTAGCAAAGGACTCCAAGGTCCCAGATACATACAGCATGGTCTAGAAGAGGAATACGGGGTCTAAGTGAAGCTTCATCTGCACGGCTTCATGGGTGCCTCCCACTGAATGGAGGCACAGGAGAGAGGAGGGTCAGAAAGGTATTCTCTAACACCAGGGTCCAGGCTCAGGGTTCCTCTTGCCTGAGACTGATATAGGCACTGTCATCAACACCCACTGGATCAGCCTATGTGAATTTCATGCAAGGTTCAGGATAAAGAAGACAGGATGTATATTTTGAGAATCTAAGAGACTAAGTTATGCCAAATTTGAAAGAAATATTGATGTGATGAGATGTCCTTTCCATCTACCAGCCCTAAATCTCATTCATGTTTTAAAGAGTGAGACCACAAAGGTTGGGGAAGAATTTGAGATTATCTCAAAGACTCTATTGGGGGAATTTAGAAGCAACATTGACTGCTAGTGAGGGAGAAAAATGTGTTAGCAGTCTGTAGGGAAGGTGGCACTTCTACAACAGATGGGCCGACTGGATTTTTTTCTAATGATGATTTTATGCCTTTGGCAGAAGTTTTCCATGTAATTTAGGAAAGAGGGAAAACAACATAAAGAAAATTGATGCTGTTCTTTAAGACTGGGGAAAGGACATCAAAATTAGAGTTGTTAGTGGTGCTAGGTTGAAAACATAAAATACTTGTGCACATTTTATGAAAAGACTTGCCTTGGAAATTGGCGAAATGAAGCCAGGTTTCAAATGTAGGGTGTGAAGTTCCCTGAAAGGAAAGGGTCAGTCAATTAAGTGAAACCAATGTCTTTTATTAGCTCTGTCACGTCTCTCACCTGTTTTACTACTTTGCCTGCTGATGGTTTTCCGTGCTACATAAATCTACACTTTTCTATCCATCCTCCCAAAAAACTTTCCAAAAGTGAACGTGAATGGGTAATCTTTAAGCACTTTTAGCTGTTCCTTATCAGTTGCATTTGAATTTCATACTCTTTAAAGCAACTTGGAAAATGACCCCCACTATCTGGCCGTGATCAACTTTTTCTAGCTTCATTTCCTGACTATCTCCCCTGAATAACCTATGGAAAGTTTCCCTCTACTGACATGCCTTGTGCCTCTGCATATTCTATTTATTCTACCTTGATCACCTCTTTCTGCTATACTTGCTCTTGATGAACTACTATTTATCTATGAATCCTTATTTTTAAAAACCACCTTTTCTTGAAAATTTTACAGCTCCCCGAGGGAAAGTTAGTTATTTCTTCCTCTGTGTTTGCCCACATTTTGGGCACATTCCCAGTAGGGCAGTGTACTTGTCCTCTAGGTCTGCTGGCACAACTTTGGCATTTTCTTCTAAGGGAAGCCAGCTACCTCCCTTTAAATTTCAAAGGCCTGCTGAAGTTACATATATCAAATGACGAGAAAATAACATCTAGCAGAAGGAAACCTCATCTGTTTCTTATCTTTTTTTTTTTTAAGACTAAGGGAATTTTATTTTTCGTCAGAAGCTGCTCAACAGAGCTACCTATTAGGTCATATGTTCACCCCTAAACCAATCACTAGCAAGTGTAATCAAATTACCATGCTTAAAGAACTTGTAATAGTGTAATCTTCCTTAAGGGGCAGGTAGTCGCACAAACATGGAATTCTTTTGAGAAAGTGAGATAGGAAAATGAGCATTGGCATTGGCAAACAACAGTATTTGCTCCAGATGTAAAGTGGCTTGATCTAAATGGGATTCACTAATCATGTAGCCTATCATACACAGGTACTATCATTATAAAACATAAAATTTAAAACAAAACACACAAAAAAAAAACTGTTGGGGGATTACTTACTGAGTAGATGAGCACTTCTTCCCAGATGAGCTTGTCTTCCGACTTGTGATCTGATCTCTGAAACACCATCTAATGTTTGGTGTTACATGGTAACAACATGAAACCTGAGACCATGGTTTGGAGCTGTCCACTTGAATCTCTCATGATTATTCTTATTTTTTTTAGTAAATTTATTTATTTATTTTGAGGAAGAGCATACACGCAAGCAGGGAAGCAGCAAGGAGAGAGGAAGAGAGAGAATCCCAAGCAGGTTCTGCACTGTCAGCACTGAGCCTGATGCAGAGCTTGATCACATGAAATGTGAGATTGTGAGCTGAGCAGAAATCAAGAGTCAGATGCTTAACCGACTGACCCACCCAGGTGCCCCTCATGATCATTCTTAAAAGAATAACTCAAAATCTTTGTTTTCTGGTTTTCTATAGTGATAAAAGCCAAAAGAAAACTAATTCAATCCTGGGAAAAGACAAATATTTCAGTAAGTTGGAAATTGAAACTTCATATTAGCCATCTCAAAACTCGTTAATTTCACAGAAACAGGTTTTTAAAAAAGTGCTATGGTGCTATGCAGAAATATTAGAAATGAATCTTGGTACCTGGCAAATTTGGGACTTACTGAATCCCCTTTGGAGGCTCTTATATAATCATTATCAGTGATGAAAATTAATAGCAGTCTACCACTACATTCACAGGCAAGACCACATAGGCCTTGGATTCCTGATGACCAAGTGTTCATCTCATACCATTGGACTAAGAGGTCTGGCCAACTGGAATTCTGGACTAAGACCAAAGACTATACTATGCCTTGGGAAAAATAATACCAGCTAAGGTATTTTGATATGCAGTATAACTGACAAATAATGCTTTTATCTGTGGTTGTTCATATGTGTTTGCATGTGTTCTAATTATTCTCTTTTTACTACACAAAAGATGTATTGGTAGCTAGATTTACTATGTAGTCCACAGCTTATAGATGATCTGGTAACATCTGGGTGGGATTATGATGGAATTAGAGGAGAAATGTACAACATATGGAGACTGTGGATTCCAACACAAACAGCATTTAAAGGAACCTGTGATAGTCCCTGTGGATAAAGTAAACCAAGATGTCTTTGAATTGCGTCCCTGCTGGAAGGTGATGATTTGTGTTTGTGTTTCTTCTCATGGATCATGTTAGACAGAAACATCCTTGAAACTGTACATGTAGCAAGATGGCAGCCATGGCATGAAGGAGAGAATACCTACATTACCACTCCAGAGAAAGAATCAGGGAGCTAGAAGGCTGGGATAGCAGAAGAGCAGAGGCAAGCTGGAGCTGTCTCAGGAAATTAGCACCTATGGTCAGCACACTATACCCACTATCTCTTTCTTTCTGAACATGCCATATCCACAGACCAGTGCTTGGGAAAATAGGTACTGAAGTGTTCTTCAAGCACTACTGATTGAATCAGGATCAGATGTCCCTGTGAGTCAAAGGAACTGGGTAGATACTACATGGTGAAGAATAGTGTATTCAGTCATAAATGACTCTACCCAATAAGGTTAATACTAATTAAATAGGCCAATCAGATTAGCTTCTTCTGTAATTTATACTGAAGTATGGAGAGTTTTTAATAGGCAGGAAATGGACACAAACACAACAGAAATGAATGCACAATGAATAAATTAAAGGTCCTTTAAAAAAAAAAAAAAAAAAAAAAAAAGGTCCTTTGCCCACTTTGCCTTTGGGATGGGCATTGTGTTGGAACTGAGATCAAGAATGGATTGTTAATCAGAGACTTCATTTACATACCTTCGTTAGTAAATACAAACAAAGAGATACAGAGGACAGTGAATTTACATTTTGATGGGGACAAAAAAAAAAGCTCTGCAAATAAATCCCCTGTATAAAAATGGTCACATTAGAACAGCTATATTAAACTGTGTATATCAAAATGCCCTGGATGATACTTCATTCTGTCATTTAGCAAGAGACTGCTATGGATAAGTAACTGAATCTAGGACAAAATACAAAATATTGGTGAGAGACTGACCCTTCATTTAGTGGACACATATATTTACATATATCTGTTTGTGTATGTTTATGTACATATTTATACTTATCTCATTTAGCAAGTAGTTAACCAGAGAAAATTACCTACTCTCATAACATGTTGCCAAGAGTTTTAGGGGATATAGAAAGAAAAATTATGTCCTCTAACCTCTTTCCTTAAGGCTATTTAGATCACACATATCACAAAAAAAGAAAAAAAAAATCAAGGCAAACCTAGGTCAGTGCATGGATTTGAAGTCATCAAACTATATGATCAGAGATGCTTAGATTTAGAAGAAAATGTAGAGGTCATATTAATACATATACATGGAATGAATAATGGGTTTAATGCATGAAAGAACCAATGAATCTAATAAGAACCCTCCTGAATTGCCTAGTATATTGCCTTGAATTGTTATTTACTTTCATGTGTATTAATTAACACATCTGTACCCTTCTCTCAGTGTTTGCATCCTGACTTGTGTGTGGGACATTGTTAAGAAGTCCTTGGTACATCTTTATTGAATTTATACTGTCAGAAGATAACTGTGCTAAATGGGGAGGGATGGATATTCATTTTGTTTTCATCAATCAGTCAAAAAGCCTTGTTGAATATTTAATGATCAATAAATGTGCAAGATAGTATAGGATAAAATGTATATTCATGAATAAACACCAAGTAATTCAGAAAAGCAAATCTGTAAATTCATAAAAAAATAACCTATACTATAAATATCTTTTGGAGAATGGTGATTTCTTACCATTTTTGTTGTGGATAGGGTTCTCCCAGTGTAGACAAAAAAAATGAATTACCACAAAATAAAATATTTCTTCCTAATTTCACTGACTTCAATACCTTCCTTTTAATATTCACCTTCCTAAAATGCCCTATCCAAGTTGGATACACTTGGAAAATTGTTCATCATACTCTTTTCTATGGATTCCATGTCAGTTTTCTCTCTGTCTCTCTCTGTCTCTGTCTCTCTCCCTCTTTTTCCTGTCTCTATGACTCCTCCTCCAGCTCCCTTCACAGGGATTGCTTAAAATTCTCTTACGTGTGTCAAACTCCCTGAGGTTAAGAACTGTTTCTTGGTTTTGGTTTTTGTTGTTCTTATTTTTGGGTTTGTTTTTTTTTTTTTTTTTTTGGTTTGTTTTTATTGTTTTTGTTTTTATTGTTTTTGTTTTTGTTTTTTACTACTATGTCCCAGGGGCCCACCACAAGGTGGCCCTCATTTAGGAGCTCGATGCATATATTTTAGTAAAATGTAGGGAAAGACTATGCTTTTGGTCTTGATCTCCTTCTTGAGCTCCAGACTTGATGCATGGACCAATGCCCAGCATGGACATCATCAGGCTCCTCAATCAAGACTTCCAAAACTCAAAATTCATCTTCCATTCAAAATAAATCCACATATTTTTCATCACTATAGATATCCCAATAACTGAGTCTCTAGACTATTGATACTTCTGACCAGAAAAGACTAAAATTATACAGAGGACTCCCAGTGACCTATCATATAATACCCAGAGTTTTCTAAGTAGAGACTTAACAATGAGTATCCCCCCTTAGAGTCAGTATATTTACATGATCTACCTAGGTTGATTCTAGGTCCTTCTCTCCACTTCACAAGAGGCATCTGAAAATTGTTCTTATAAAAATACTCTATAAACTCTTTAATGTCAAAATCTGTTTCTACTTAATGTAGTTCTTACTGACCTGGAGATGAAAATCATTTAAAAATCATTTGGAGAGTTTTCAAGATTTCCAGCAACAAAGCATGCACTATTTTTCTGATATGGCACAGGACATTAGAAAATACTTTTGCACAAAACTTTGAATTTTTTGGCCCAAAGAAAAGAAAATACCCCAGAAACAAATAAGATGCGTCACAATAATCCATGATTTACAATCCCTTTCCCCGATCGCCTGTTGCCCTTAGCAATCCCTAAAGCAGAAACAAAGAAAACAAATCCTTTCAGCATATCTTCATGAAACTGTCTGGGATGTGACAAAACTTTGAGAAACAGTTTTGTGATAATGGTTTTGCACTTTATTGGTACTTCTCCAGAGGAGGTGGTGAATGGCTGCTTTCAAATACATAGAGCTATCAAAGGCTAAAGTCAATAAAAACCTCTGTAGAATAATTGGAGAAGGAAGAAAAAGGGGGGGGGGGAGAGCATCAAAGGAATGAAAAGGAAAGAAGGACCTATAAATATAAAAGCCTAAGGAGTATATTTTGGGAAAATAGATGATGCAAAACAAAATTGGGAATAGTTATTGGAGGACCAAGGAAGGCAAATAAAACAATGAGATATATGAGGCCTGTCCTCCTGCCTCAAGTCTAGCTCATCAAACAGTTTTTCATTCCATTTCGTATAGATGAGTTTCATCTGACTACTGCCAACAGAAAGTGCTTGGATTTTCTGACTTTTTTTTTTCACTGTCAAAGAAAATAATAGATTGATAAGATTCAAAAGCAACTGATATAACATCCTCTTCAAGAATGAGAAAAAATACAAATTGAGTTGTGTTAATGAATGAACCTACTTTTCATGTTCTCGAAACTAAGAGTAACACCAGTGGTAATAATAAAGTACAATATTACATTTTTAAAAATCTTGTCTGGGTTAGAGAAGGCCAGAATTTTTTGAAAGAATTGTACTTAATTTTACCATGGATGGTATTACGCAATTAAAAGAACTTGGAACTAATCTTCCACCTCTGGGAATACCTGAGTGACAAATTACCAAAGAATGTCCCCGGAGAATTAGCTTTGTTGTACAAATGTGCACAGAGGTGGGAGAAACCCTCCATCTGGAAAGAATAACTCACGTGAAGTGAGAGGGCAAGTTTTCAAATCAGAAAAATCAAGGAGTCTGTGTATGATCTTCAAAGCAGATTGGCTTAGTAGGGACAGGCTAGAAGATGCCAGCCAATGTGAACACATAGCCAGTCAGAGACCTGGCTAGGACTCCAGTTTGAAGTCAAATTTTAGAAGCCTAGAATTATAGAAGGATAAAAGAGCCTACATAAATGTGAAACACAGTGATTCTGACCTCTTCAAGGAATCAGAAAAAATAATCTTGAACCATGGAAAGTGAATGCATTGGGGATAGAGGAAAGAAACGATTTGATAATCTAGAGAGATCAGGTGAGCTGGAAATCTGGGAGTAGAATTTCAACAGAAATAAAAATGATGAATGATTCAATCCTTAGGTTCATTTTTGGCTCTGGCATCAACCAGTTTTGTGACTTTGAACAAGTTCTATAACCTCCTGGTATTCAGTTTACTCAACACTAACAGAAGAGGACAGGACTAAATGTTTTCAAAGCCCTGCCCTACTCAGAGACACTATTATTTTCTATTCATGATAGTGTTTGCAATTATATGGTGCTCTGCACCTCCAAAATGTATTTATGTGATAGTGTTTGTTCTTTGAAACAATCCTATGTAGTAGCTCATATAGAAAACACTATAGCTCATTTTAAAGATAAGGAAATGAAGCTTTAGAAAGGTAAGATGACTTTCTCAAGGTTGCTTAGCTAATTAGCCTCAGTGCAAAGACTAGAAATGTTGGCCTGCTGTACTTGTAACTGCTTCACGTTATGCCTTTCAGCAACATTGTTAAAGCTTTATGTAAGGAAAACAATTTTCTTACTTGCATTTTCTTCAATTGCCTTATGTCAAAAGGGTTAAGAACTTCCTGAGAAAATAGGGGGAAAAAGGTCAGGTTTGGAAAAAGAAAGCCTGTAGGTTTGTATATTGAAAGAAAATATAAACAAAGTTAAACAAACAATTATTCAGCAAAATTGTACTGAGAATCAGCAATGTGCAAGGTCCTGTGTAGGATGCTTTGAGAGATACAAAGAGTTTTAAAAGGCAACATATCTGGGTCACCTGGGTGGCTCAGCCAGTTAAGCATTCAGTTCAGGTCATGATCTCATGGTTTGTAAGTTAGAGCCTAGCATCAGCCACTGTGCTGACAGTGTGGAGCCTGCTTGGGATTCTCGCTCTCCCGCACTCTCTCTGGCCCTCTCTGCTCACTCCCTCTGTCTCTCTCTCAAAAATAAATAAATAAACTTAAAAAATTTTTAATAAAAAGAAAAGGCAACATATTTGCCCAGATAGGGTTTCTATAATCTATAATAGTAGAAACATCAGACATGTCTAAAGGAAATCCTGTTATAAAACATGGAGCATAATGTACGGTTGAAGTCATATATTTTTTAGAAATTTCAGAATAGGTTCAATTGAAGTCCAGTTATGGACAAATCAGGGGAAATCTGAAAACTTGGTATTTGAATTTGGAAATAAAGTGGTACATCTTGAGAAAATTTGAAGATTAGAAATCTGCCAAATTAAGCAATGCATGTTGGTTAATGTAGGAAACTAGAAATGAGTAAAAAAGGTAGAGTTTAGTTTGCAGCTAATTATACAGTGGTGGCCTCATAAGAACACATCACATTACACTGCTTCCATCTTTCCTCGCCTCCCTTCCTCTTTCCTTCACCTTTATTCTTTGTCTTAAGTTCTGCTTTCAATGGACCCAAGATAAGATAATAACCTGTGTTTAATGATCCAGAACATCATAAAGGAAAAAGTGTGAGAGTAGAATGTTTAGTGAAATAAGGTACACTCCACTATAAGAGATTCTCAAAAAATTCTTATATTAATATAAAATATTATGGGTTCATCGAACTAGGTAAATTCGTCAGCGTAGTATAATTCTTCCTCAGTTGATAATATGTAGGAAGTCTCAACAAAACTATAGATGTTTTAGGCATGCACAAACCTCTTAACAAACATTTGTAACACTAGTTATAAACCTAAATATTACATGAGAAAAATACACGAAGAGCATAGCATAGTTATTCTTATGTCAATGTGTATATATTTTTATTTAAAAATTTTTTTTTTCAACGTTTATTTATTTTTGGGACAGAGAGAGACAGAGCATGAATGGGGGAGGGGCAGAGAGAGAGGGAGACACAGAATCGGAAACAGGCTCCAGGCTCTGAGCCATCAGCCCAGAGCCCGACGCGGGGCTCGAACTCACGGATCGCGAGATCGTGACCTGGCTGAAGTCGGACGCTTAACCGACTGCGCCACCCAGGCGCCCCTATATTTTTATTTTAAAGAAATAATTGAGTGAAATAGAAATGCTTGCAATGTAGGGATGCCCTGGGATTGATACATGATTTTATTATCTGACATGTATTGAAAAGAACAACGAATTAGGGTCAGCACTCCTAGCTTCAGATTCCAGCACTGTCAAGATTTAGCCCTTTAAACTGGAATCAGTCATTTCACTTTCTGGACCTCAGTCAAATGAGCAAGTTGGAGGAGTCACAATTTGCAAATTATGTGCTACAAAGCAAAGTCCAAAAAGATGATCTTTGGGAAAAATGTTCTGTGATAAAATATATTGAAGAAACACTCATGTTATCTCCAATTTGTAGATTCTCAAGACATAATGCATATTAAATGCCCAGAAAAGCCCTATAGTAATCTTTTTAATTCCATTATAGAATTTTCCAAATATAACATATTTGGAAATTTGTTGGTCCATTGAATATGAACATTCTTCTGACATAGTTTTCCATGGATCTAATTTTTGGAAATGCAGGAATGTCAGTGGAGATTTAAAATCCTAAGATGCTACTGAATACTATGATCTCATTAGAAGGATTGAACTAGGATTTGAAATCCCACACACCAACCCCTACCCTGAATCATAGAAAGTGTCTAGACATAAGCAGGGAACCCCTGAGACTGAGGACTTGGGAAGAAAGAAACAAAAAAAAAGTTACTTCCTCCTGTGGAAGAGGTGAAATCGAGTTTTGATTAACCAAAAGATGAAGTATGGCAGGAGGTCCCAGATTCAGATGTGAAAAAGAGCTCGTGATGCATCTTCTGATCATATGGAGCAGGGTTTTTCCAAGTCAGCACTATTGACACATGGGCTGAATTATTTTCTCATTGTGGGGAGGAGGTCCTGTGCACTTTGACATACTTACTAGCATCCCTGGCCTCTACCCACTGGGGTTAGCAATGCAGAGGCAATCTTGAGGAAAATCCCACATCCCCTACATGGGCACACACACACACACAAGATGCACAATAGATATCGGAGAAAATGAGAAGGCAGGAATTAGGAGACAAGAAATGGGGTAAAAGAGGAAAGAATTCAAGGACAAGAGAGGATGAAGAGATAAAATGACAAAACGGGGCAGGGAAGATAAGAAGGGAAGAAGGAGAAAAGGAAAGATGCTTGTAATTATTTCAACTCCATAGTGGAGGGAGTTGAAGTATGCTGCTGGCTGAGGTCCCGTCTATAGGCAGTGTGAATTTTGAAGACAGAAAAGACCTGATTTTATTCATAGTTCTGTATCTCTTATGTCATCTTAAGTAGTTCAGTGAACCCAAGCTTCTGCTTCTTGTCCATAAAATGTGGATTACAGTGTTGTAGGTTTGTTTTATGAACTAGAGAGAATGTATGTAATGAGCTTAGCACCTTGCTAAGAATTTAATAAATGGTAGCTGCTTTTATTATTGCTATTTTTTCCTTAGGACCTAATCATGTGGTATCTTTTTTGTCAATTAACTTCATACATCTCTTGTTCTTACTCTTACGTTTCATTAGCCAGTCTGTGCTAGATTATGCTGCCATAATAAACAACTTTAAAACCTCAGAGGCTTAAATGACACCCTACTTCATGTCTATTTTATATCAGTGACATCCCTGCTCTCATTCGTCCTTGCTCACAGACTAGGCTGATGGAGTCTCCATCATGTGGAAGGTCAATGGGTACCATGGCAGCAGAGGAATTGTGTGGCAGCTTTTAAACACTTCCCCAAGTAGTGACACACATCACTGCTGCTCGCGTTTCTTTGACTAAAGCAAGACACATGGCCATATGGCCAACTCCAAGGCAGCAGTGAATGTAACTCTGCCGTATGCTCAAAAAAGGAGACATTATGAAAGCTAGCAAAACTACCAATCAAGTGTCCTCATTGATCAAACAGATCACAGCACGTATCTCATAGAGTTGTTACAAACATTACAGTGGTTGCAATGCCTGAGTGGCTCAGTTGGTTAAGCTCCCGATTCCTGATATCGGCTCAGGACATGATCTCATGGTTCATGAGATAGAGCCCAGTATTAGGCTCTGCTGACAGCACAGAGCCTGCTTGGAATTCTCTCTCTCTCTCTCTCTCTCTGCACCTCAGCAACTCACATATGCTCGTTCTCCCTCCCTTTCAAAATAAATAAGTAAACATTAAAAAATAAAATAAAAATTACAGTGGCCAATACATGTTGAACTTTTAGAACAATGTTTAGCATATGGTAATCATGCCATCGTTGCTAGATATTGAGATCTATTGTTGTTGGAAACCCTTCGGAGACCGGAGCCATGGTTTGTGCTGCCTTGCCACCCCATCTGCACTGTCTCTGGTGCCTTGCACCAACTTGTTAATAAATATTTGTTGAAATGAATTGGACAGTGTTCCAGCAACAAGGCTGGGACCACCCACCAGCTGGCAGACCAACCCACATGTAGGTTTATCAATTCCATTCCCCCTGCCAAACACCAGTGCACTTCACTAAGCATCCCTCAGCTGTGATTCTCCATTTTGGCAACTTAATGGACCTTAATGTAAATGTTCCCAGCCACATAAAACATGTTGAGAAGTATATAGTTTTCTCACTATTGACCGCCAGCCGCCATCACACTATGCACATACAGTGTAGTCCTCCCCAACACCTTTCTTAGAAACATCACAATGGTCAGCACACAGGATATCAGTGGTACATTTTAATGACGATTGGAAAAGAAAAATAAAACAATAAACAAACTTTAAAAGCAAGGGTCTGCATCCTGATATATAAATACTCTTTGACTTGAGCTCGGTAGAAAGTCTCTACCTATCTGGAGACTAAATGAATTCTGTTTCTTTGCATTACCTGCACCATTAAATATAAGGCCATTGGAGGGGCGCCTGGGTGGCTCAGTCGGTTAAGTGGCCGACTTCGGCTCAGGTCATGATCTCACAGTCCGTAGGTTCAAGCCCTGTGTCGGGCTCTGTGCTGAAAGCTCAGAGCCTGGAGCCTGTTTCAGATTCTGTGTCTCCCTCTCCCTGACCCTCCCCCATTCATGCTCTGTCTCTCTCTGTCTCAAAAATAAATAAATGTTAAAAAAAAATTAAAAAAATATATAAGGCCATTGGAAAGAAAAATGCAGTAGAAAAAAAATGTAACTGACTTGAAGTCTTCTCTTGGCCACCCTCATGAGAAACCCTGAGCATTCTACTTAATTTTTTTTGGTTATTAGTTTATGTACCTATGAAACAGGGAAAATAGTTTGTAGGATCTCCTTCTAAGGGCTGATAAAAGAAATTGACAGTAAGAAATATGAAAATTCTGGGAATACATAAAAATGATTATGCAAATATCAGATACTATCCATAAAAATATTTAATTTGATTTTTGGTATTCTCTTTATTTCTTGACCTTTCTGTATCTGATTTCAATCAATGTTCTCCTATTGGGCTGCCCACTCTTCCCTGTAAGTCCTGTGTAATGAGTAGCAAGTTAAGGCAGAAGAAGAGCAAGCTGACCTCAGCCATGTCCTGAACAGATGCTGTTCAGTGAGTTTGTGCTTTACCCTGAGATCTTGATAATGACAGAGAGGATCATTTCAATCTGTTTAGATTTCTCTAACCTGATAAAAATTGATTGAGAACCACCAAATCCAATAGGTAAATGGAGAACTAAATGGAATGTATGCGGCATGAAGAAGTATGTGCATGTAAATGCAGAGGCTGTGAGAGGGGTTGGGAGACAGGAGGCAGTTATACTTTACTAGACTTTCACATAAAACCCCCATTTAGAACAATGCACTTGAGGAAGTGACAGATATCACAATATTCCTTATTAATGTTATTGTCTATTTGCTGCTTTTTTTGGGGGGGGTCCTTTTTTCTTATCTAATAAATGAAGGAAAGAAAGGATAAAAGAAAGGAGGGAGAGACAAGTAAAATGCAAAAATATTGATTAAAGACCTACTTTGTTTCAGGCAAGAGGTCAAATAATTTATATATTGTGCATTTAACAACCCAACAATACTGGAAGAACCATTATTATTGGCATCTGCCAGATGAAAAAATGGTTAACAGGTGAACCATTTTAACTCATGTGGCTATCACATGGCTTTTAAGCAACAGGTGCCTATTTGATTTCAGACTATCTTTGTTAGTGTATTGACATATTAACAACACGAATGATTTGAATGGTGCTGTTGGAACCACTCAGGTGGTTATTTAAATTTGAACTAGTTAAAATTAAGTAAAATTAAGAATGCAGTCCTACATTTCTTAAATTAATTTCTTAAATTAGCCACATTTCAAGGGCTCAGTCACCACATGGGCCAAAGGGCTACTGAAATGGACAGCAGAAATATAGAACACTTCTATCATTTCAAAAATTTCCATTGGCCAGAGCTGTTTTAAAATGTGGGCTTTTCATGGGTCAGAAATAACCTATTTCTGTTGATTTTCATGAGGCTTATTACTCTACATGCATGGTGATTTCTGACTCTTCTTTGAGGAAAATATTTCACTAGACAAAAATGCCAATCAATCTTTGATTATTTTAACACAGAAGAAAATAAATTCCATGAGGTTCAAGTCTAAATTCTCGGTAGACCTCTGCAAAGTGATTGGTGAAATTTATGGGCACAGCTGGTTTGCAGTTGTAAAACCCTATATTTTTTAATGCAAAATGGCATCTGTGCCTGCTAATTGGATACTTAGGCATACACACAATAAATTGCCTGGGAATTAGAAAGGTGTATTTCTTAAGTCCTGCCCACATCTTGCCATTTTGAGAATCATTGCAGGGATTCATTTTTCCTCCTTGTTATTCTTGTAGGGGAGGTGGAAAAAAGCCTTCTCCTTGTTATAAATATCACCCGTTGGGAATACATCCTTCCTCCTCCTAATCCAGTTTTAATCCTTCCACGCTCTGAACTAAGAAACCACTGTCTGTTGTGGTAGCTGCCATTCTAAATAAGTTTGAGCTCTGTGATCATTGCCACCTGTCTGGTGAGAAAGGAAAAATCAAACTTGTAAATGCTACAGGCATCCCTGTCTTAGGAGTTGGATTCAAATATTACACTGAGGCCATAGAAAAGCAGTCAAGATAAAACCTTGCCTAGCCTGCGTTTGAACATTTTAGTTCTAATGCGAGTATTCTCAAGTTTGCAATGCAATGGCAACAATAGAATCTAGGGATATTCTGTTACAAGTTTCATGCAAAAGTTTATTAAATTTGCTCTCATAATTATTGTAAGCCCTAGAAAAGATGACTTGAGCTCCGGAGCCTATACTTCTCTCACCTGAGCAGATTGCTTTATCATTCTTCCGTGCACTGGTAATTTCCATTAGAAAGCTTGCTAACCTGGTATTGACAATTACAAGCCATAATCAGAAGGTGAAAAAGGCTCACCCACTCTGATCTGTGGTAAAGCCGATACCAGCTATCTGGGAAGAAAAGAAACACAAGAAAGTAAACACCGAATTGCTGGTATATCTGCCCTTTTTATGTGAGCACGACAAAGTGTGAAACATGAATGCAGAGAAAGAGAATGATTTTCAGAGATTTAATCCCTTTAGAATAGAAAGCTTTGGTTGCCGTTTAAGGAGCCTTTTCACCTCAAGGTCACAGCTTGAATCTCATCTGGATTTATGTATAGTGTTCGCATTCAATTATTTTTGAGCTCTTTCTGCAATATTGCCTCCTTGCGTTGCATATATTGTTTATGCCCATTGGCCCTTTTGCACATTTGTCCTGCTCATTCTTGTCTGGTTAATATGCCCTGATCTTTTAAATTGGCTGATTGGGCTGTGATGGATGGGTTATCCTCCTTCCTCCTTTCTTCACCTAGATATAATCAAGTTGAAATCAGACTTCCTGGTCCTCGATGCTCAATGGGGGGAAAAAGCGGGCAGCTCTGGTAATTGGATAGTGCTTGGTGGACCTCCGCCCTTGGAAATATAGGTTCTGTTCTGCTATTTCTAGCCAGTGTAGAAGTATCAAAATAAAGAAAATCAATTGACTATGGAGAAAATTACTCACTTAGAAAAATCACTATATATATATACACACACACACATATATATTACTATATATATGTGTATATGTATATATGTGTGTATATATATGTATATATGTATTTGTGTGTATGCATATGAAGAGATGGCCTACATATACTTATTTTAAGGATAACAGTAATTTTAATTAATAAACATTAATTAGGAACTTATGTAAAAGGTATTATGTAAAACTTATTATGTAAAAGGTACTACCAGGAACTATAGCTGATAAAAAGATTAAGTGCCATACCTTCCCTTAATTAACTTATTTAATAGAAAGAAATATATATTTGTGCAAAATAAAAATTAGGGCACAGAGCAACATGATGACAAACAAGAAATATATAATAAATCTTTCAGACTCACGGTGACAGAGGAATATTGTGGTCTGGGTTGATTAAGGAAGACTTCATACTGGAGGTAGGTCACAGAGAATATATAGCACAAGAATTAGATAGGCAGAAAAATTAAATTGTAGGGCATTCTAGAAAGTTAGAAGCTGAGAGTATGTATAGTGTGAGCTGTGGACAAGGTGAAATGATTGGCATGGAGCATGATCCCTTAGAAGACATATTGGAGAGATTTGGAGAAAAAGTGAAGCACCACTTTTTTCTTTCACACATGCCTAATCAATTCTTCCTTTCTTTGTCCTCATTTCCGTGCTCCTCCTACTAATGAGAGGCAGCAGACCTAGGGCTGTAGGCCTGTCCTACAGAATCTACAATCCCTTAGCCCTGAAATGCAGGGATGACCATTGAAGGCTGCAAGATGAGGAGCCCAGCTTAGAATTCCAGCAGGAGAAGAAAACCTAGCTTAACAGTGCTCAAATTGTGGTTTGGGGCTTTAACATTTTTCTTTCCTTTTCTTTTAGAGCCATCAATTGCCTTCTACAGACATTGAATTCACTTACAAAGTTAGAACAGAGAAATAAAGTGGAATGCAATGATCAGGAAATTCCATTTGTTTTTTTCTCCCTTTCATCATTTTGTTGAATGTGTGCAGAACTATATGAGGTTATTCATTTGTACCCAAGCAGGAATATAGGATTTGCCATATTGGATCAGCCCATTGGTCCATCAATGTTGTATTTTCACAGCCTCTGGCACCAGATGATACATGAAGCACCAGAGGAGAGCAAACTCCCCCCTCCCCCACATAGACACACACAAAGCAGAGAGTCAATTGTGCAGTGCAATATATGGGGTAGAAGTCTTAGCTGCTTGGGATTGGACTATATAAATGGAATATGGATTTAAAGATGTCTACATAGGGCAGACGCTGCATCAGTTGAGGACCAATGTAGGCAGTTCTTACCTTTAGAAACTGTGTGCAATGTCTTCCTGCTCACTTTCAATTATAAGAACTATTATTTATCTCACAATAATAAATTGGAATAGTGGAATCAAACAGCCTCATTCCAGAAAGATGAAGGCAACACTGTATGATAACTGACACATGGCTGCTTTCTCTCTGGTGAAAGCATAAATGCAGTCAAAACTGGAATTTAACATAATACCTCAGAATCTGACCCCTCTTCCTTTGGTAATTATTCAAATGGGTTCACGGTCTGTTCAATTACTTAGCCTATTCACTCATTCACTCATCAGGAAAGGACTGTGTTGTGTGGAAATCTTCTAGCTCCAGTGTGAAGGGAGCTACAAGGAAGGCCTCCAAGGCTCAGTATAGTTGGGGAGTTGAGGTATGATGTGTTATCATAATGCAGGTGAGAGTATGGGCTATGTCGCAGGTGTGGCCAGCTGAAATAACACATGCATTCAGAGAAGAAAGGGACCGATTCTAGATGATACAAGAAGGAACAAGCTTTATGCTGATATTTTCTTCCTGAAGGAGAATCTGCACACAACATAAAACAACCAGACATTCCTCAGAATACAATATTTATGCAAAGTAAAAAATATTCTTAGTTTTATCAGTAAATTTTAGGGTGGGAATTGTGTTCAACTATAGATAGATTTCCTGATCTATATAATTTTGCAAAATTATTTCTATTTTATTTAGGATTTTCAACCTGAAGCCCCACCCAGACCTGTTGATAGTGATTCTAATAATGATGGCAGAGTCAGCTACAGAATCTCTGGGGCTCAGTATAAAATGAAACTAGAGGGACCCCAGTTCAAAAAGCAGAGCAAAAAGTATCCATTAAAGATATTCAAATATAAAGCTTTTCTCTTTACTCCATGCTCTCTCCTTCAACCTGTCATGGTGTGTTTAATTTGCTATTTAATGTCATCCTAATTAGTGAAAAATTAAATTTAAATTATTTGCATGACTTTTACTATTCATCTTTCTATTGCAGAATGCCAGTTTTAAATGCATGTACATGGGGCGCCTGGGTGGCTCAGTCAGTTGAGCATCCAACTTTGGCTCAGGTCATGATCTCGCGGTTCATGAGTCCGAGCCCCGCGTTGGGCTGTGTGCTCACAGCTCAGAGCCTGGAGCCTGCTTCGGATTCTGCATCTTCGTCTCTCTCTGCCCTTCCCCCGCTCATGCTCTGTCTCTCTCTGTCTCAGAAATAAATAAACATCAAAAAAAAATTAAATGCATGTACAAAGGCACTTGGGTGTGGAATCACCAAACTTGCACAATTCATAATCTAAGCTCATATACCCATCTATATTTTGGTCTTACCAGAACAGTGGGTCCTACACAAAACTAAATTATTTGCATTTCACTTTCTTTTTTCAGGAAACTAGCTTTTTTATTACAAGAGGCCTATGATGGGGTAACAGTGCTTGCTGAGACTCATATGGAAATTTTTGCTTCTTTGGTGCAAGAATGCCTTCCCCCGTGGACCTTCAGCTGGGGATTTGTCTGCTTAGCTTGAAGGATGGAATCTCCTCTTTGTGCTTCTTCACCTGTTTCCTTTCACTCTCCCGCTTCTCAGTGGCCTTACACTTGGCCTTCTGCTCCTTCGTTTGCTTCTCCAAACTTCTCTTTTCCGTTTCTAAGTCTGCACCTTTCCTCTCCATGTCTGACCTCCCCTGTCGGGCCTGCGGCTCCTTCCTCGTGCCACACGCCACACTGTTCTCATACAAGACTTTGGTAGGCGGCCATGGTCATGCAGATGTCATCCTGGACTCACAGCGAAGGCAGTCCCCTCTCTGCACAGTTGACTATGACCGCCTGGATCAGCTCTTCAAAACACTGCGAGCAGAGCTCCCTGCGCACCGGGTAGATGCTGGTCCCCCTTGCCTGCCGCTGCTGCAGCTTCAGATCCGGCCGTTCCTAGAGGTGCACCTTTCCTCTCCATGTCTGACACCTGCTGGACTCATGGCTGCAGCCACCCACTCCGTTGGGGACAGGACGCTATTCAAGATTTCTTCTGCTCACTTGGTAGGATCTGGGACACAGGAAGCTTGTCTTTGTTGACTGTGAGATTGGATCCGAGGGTCCAGGCTTCTGGGGGGCTGCCTTTCAGTGGCCGTGCTTTGGGGCTCCTTTTCTCTGTGTTCGGCTCCCGACACTCTCTGCTCTCAAACTTGAGCAGAGAGTCTGCAGGGGGGATTACGGCGGCGATGCATTTCACTTTTTGATATTCATATGTTCTACCCATTCAATACTCTACCTTCAGCTTAATGATAAGTAAGAAATAATTGAAAAGAAAAGAACTGTGGGTTGCCTTATCTTTTCCTTTCCTTCTAAGGTGTATTTTCAGTGTAAGTGGTTAGCTAACACACAGGGAAGTAACTTGAGTAAGAAAGGATATAATAGAGATCCTGGAATGTTCATGATTCTTAGGCTGCAATTGTCTTCATTCCTCATTCAAAGCAAGTTCTGGTTCAAATGGAAAGCATGATCTCTTGGGGAAAGTGTGGCCTTACTTAGCCATAGATGTAACAAATTTACCTTGTACTTTTGAGTCTTACTGAATTCAAATTCACTTTGAGTCCATCAGAATTCTGAGCTCCTGGTAACTTGTAAATTTTAAATGTAAATGGTTGGCAAGTGATGTTGGTAATAATGCATATTTCAAGTATATACTCTGCTCACATGCATGCCCTAATGCCCCACTGAACTTCACTTATAAAATACAAGTTCAAAGATAAAATTATTAAGAAATTCAAGATGGTGACAGGAGCATTAAACCAAATACAGAGCCCCTTTAAGACAGAGCTCTGTGCAACTGCACAGGCCCAAGCCCATGAAGTTGGCCTTAATAATAATACTCTTAAATGTCTAACATTTACTGTACAGGGCTATGTGATAAAGCTACCTTGTATATCTTGTATCTTTAATTTTTATAACAGCTCTATTTGATACAGGAGAAAATTGAGATTTTGATATATTAAGCAATGACGTTCTAGGTTCTTTATATTGAAAGCATCATTCTCTGGACCATCATAAGATGAGGTTTGTTGGGAATGAAAAATCCTGGGCCCTATCACAGACCTGCTGAATCAGAATCTGCACTTTCAAGAGCATCTCTGGTGATTAGTGTACACATTAAAGTTTGACAAGCACTGTCTGAGTCACTCTGATGACAAACAGAAGGGGCCATGATATGTATCAAATCCTATCTGACTTCAGACCTTAAATATGAAACCAATACCCTACTGTCTTATATAATCCAAATTTCTGATGATAGGCCCCAGTCATGTGTATTAAAAGACAAATCTAAATTCCAAGTGGACTGTGATCTGCACCATTGGCAATAACCACTGGCCTGGAAACTTCTACCATGCCTTCCAGTTTTATAAACTATGGTAACTTTATAAATCATATTCTTATGGAACACTAGAATAGTATTGAGGAATACAGAGTAAGGGATATGTTTCTGAGGTTAATGTAAAAAGCCCTAAGAGAAGATAAGTTTTGAGCTGGGTTATTTAGCTTGGACAAGAGAAGTTGGGAAAGATACTTGCAAAAGACCTTTGCAAAATGTGCAGTGCTATGTTCAATGAGCGCTGATCAGTTAGGTTCCTAACTCCATAGAGCTCTGCAAACCTCTAGAGGGACAGATATACCTCTTCTCCCTAACTCAAATCAATCCATATGTAGGGAGAGGAATTTTGCTAGAGGAAGTTAATTCACCTCAATTCAATTATATTTTATTCAAATAGATATTGGGTTGCATATATATTAAATGCAGAGCACTGTGTTTAGTGCCATAGAGAATAATAGAGATGCAAGACACAGAACCATCATCAACGAGCCTCTGCTCTAGCAGACATTTAGTTATTCAACAAATACTCTATAATGCATAAGAGCTTTAGTGATATTAACTCATTTAATCCTCATAATATTCTTATAAAGAATGTACTCTTTTCACCATCCACATCTTGTAAATAAGGAAACTAAGGCACAAAGAGGTCAAGTACTTGACCCAAATTCACACACTGGTGGGGACTCGATTTGAATTCCATACACCTGTTTCCAGAATCAATCCGAAAATGTTTATAACTGCTTAATTGCTATTCTAGGCTGCCTCTAAGCCATATTCACAAATTATTATGAAACAAAATAAAACTACAAGAGCATTGTAGGGTGGGAGGAAGGACAAGTTTGATACAAAATTTTAACTTGATTGACTAAAAATATGCGATGACAAGAATTGAGATGTAAAGGACTAAGAGTGACCATGTTTGTTTTTTAAACAGGTATAAAACTATGTAATTTGAATATAAAATATTTTCTCTTGAAATAAAATAATATGAACTATGAAGCTGACCCTATTTCCTGGTGTGTGTGTGTAACATCTATGCTTTTATATTTGTCGAATGACTTTGTCACCAATTTCAACTGATATGCCTCATTTTTAACTCCTAGCTCTTTATTTACTAAATAGAATAAGATAAGAGATACTCAACTCTCTAAAGTTCATTTTAGATGTTGTTCAGTCTAGTTACATAAATTACAAATACACAATTATAAATTAAAACAAAGAGTACATTTTATTGTCAGAACCCCAGGCACTGGGCATGTGACTCTGACTTCTTGTGCTGATTTTTTTTTTATTATTTATATATGAAATTTATTGTCAAATTGGTTTCCATACAACACCCAGTGCTCATCCCAAAAGGTGCCCTCCTCAATACCCATCACCCACCCTCTCCTCCCTCCCACCCCCCATCAACCCTTAGTTTGTTCTCAGTTCTCAACAGTCTCTTATGCTTTGGCTCTCTCCCACTCTAACCTCTTTTTTTTTTTTTTTTTCCTTCCCCTCCCCCATGGGTTCCTGTTAAGTTTCTCAGGATCCACATAAGAGTGAAACCATATGGTATCTGTCTTTCTCTGTATGGCTTATTTCACTTAGCATCACACTCTCCAGTTCCATCCACGTTGCTACAAAAGGCCCTATTTCATTTTTTCTCATTGCCACGTAGTATTCCATTGTGTATATAAACCACAATTTCTTTATCCATTCATCAGTTGATGGACATTTAGGCTCTTTCCATAATTTGGCTATTGTTGAGAGTGCTGCTATGAACATTGGGGTACAAGTGCCCCTACGCATCAGTACTCCTGTGTCCCTTGGATAAATTCCTAGCAGTGCTATTGCTGGGTCATAGGGTAGTCTATTTTTAATTTTCTGAGGAACCTCCACACTGCTTTCCAGAGCGGCTGCACCAATTTGCATTCCCACCAACAGTGCAAGAGGGTTCCCGTTTCTCCACATCCTCTCCAGCATCTATAGTCTCCTGATTTGTTCATTTTGGCCACTCTGACTGGCGTGAGGTGATACCTGAGTGTGGTTTTGATTTGTATTTCCCTGATAAGGAGCGACGTTGAGCATCTTTTCATGTGCCTGTTGGCCATCCGGATGTCTTCTTTAGAGAAGTGTCTATTCATGTTTTCTGCCCATTTCTTCACTGGGTTATTTGCTTTTCGGGTGTGGAGTTTGGTGAGCTCTTTATAGATTTTGGATACTAGCCCTTTGTCCGATATGTCATTTGCAAATATCTTTTCCCATTCCGTTGGTTGCCTTTTAGTTTTGTTGGTTGTTTCCTTTGCTGTGCAGAAGCTTTTTATCTTCATAAGGTCCCAGGAATTCACTTTTGCTTTTAATTCCCTTGCCTTTGGGGATGTGTCGAGTAAGAGATTGCTACGGCTGAGGTCAGAGAGGTCTTTTCCTGCTTTCTCCTCTAAGGTTTTGATGGTTTCCTGTCTCACATTCAGGTCCTTTATCCATTTTGAGTTTATTTTTGTGAATGGTGTGAGAAAGTGGTCTAGTTTCAACCTTCTGCATGTTGCTGTCCAGTTCTCCCAGCACCATTTGTTAAAGAGACTGTCTTTTTTCCATTGGATGTTCTTTCCTGCTTTGTCAAAGATGAGTTGGCCATATGTTTGTGGGTCTAGTTCTGGGGTTTCTATTCTATTCCATTGGTCTATGTGTCTGTTTTTGTGCCAATACCATGCTGTCTTGATGATGACGGCTTTGTAGTAGAGGCTAAAGTCTGGGATTGTGATGCCTCCTGCTTTGGTCTTCTTCTTCAAAATTACTTGGGCCAATCGGGGCCTTTTGTGGTTCCATATGAATTTTAGGATTGCTTGTTCTAGTTTCGAGAAGAATGCTGGTGCAATTTTGATTGGGATTGCATTGAATGTGTAGATAGCTTTGGGTAGTATTGACATTTTGACAATATTTATTCTTCCAATCCATGAGCAGGGAATGTCTTTCCATTTCTTTAAATCTTCTTCAATTACCTTCATAAGCTTTCTATAGTTTTCAGCATACAGATCCTTTACATCTTTGGTTAGATTTATTCCTAGGTATTTTATGCTTCTTGGTGCAGTTGTGAATGGGATCAGTTTATTTATTTGTCTTTCTGTTGCTTCATTGTTAGTGTATAAGAATGCAACTGATTTCTGTACATTGATTTTGTATCCTGCAACTTTGCTGAATTCATGTATCAGTTCTAGCAGACTTTTGGTGGAGTCTATCGGATTTTCCATGTATAATATCATGTCATCTGCAAAAAGCGAAAGCTTGACTTCATCTTTGCCAATTTTGATGCCTTTGATTTCCTTTTGTTGTCTGATTGCTGATGCTAGAACTTCCAGCACTATGTTAAACAACAGCGGTGAGAGTGGGCATCCCTGTCGTGTTCCTGATCTCAGGGAAAAAGCTCTCAGTTTTTCCCCGTTGAGAATGATGTTAGCTGTGGGCTTTTCATAAATGGCTTTTATGATCTTTAAGTATGTTCCTTCTATCCCGACTTTCTCAAGGGTTTTTATTAAGAAAGGGTGCTGGATTTTGTCAAAGGCCTTTTCTGCATCGATTGACAGGATCATATGGTTTTTCTCTTTTTTTTTGTTAATGTGATGTATCACGTTGATTGATTTGCGAATGTTGAACCAGCCCTGCATCCCAGGAATGAATCCCACTTGATCATGGTGAATAATTCTTTTTATATGCTGTTGAATTCGATTTGCTAGTATCTTATTGAGAATTTTTGCATCCATATTCATCAGGGATATTGGCCTGTAGTTCTCTTTTTTTACTGGGTCTCTGTCTGGTTTAGGAATCAAAGTAATACTGGCTTCATAGAATGAGTCTGGAAGTTTTCCTTCCCTTTCTATTTCTTGGAATAGCTTGAGAAGGATAGGTATTATCTCTGCTTTAAACGTCTGGTAGAACTCCCCTGGGAAGCCATCTGGTCCTGGACTCTTATTTGTTGGGAGATTTTTGATAACCGATTCAATTTCTTCGCTGGTTATGGGTCTGTTCAAGCTTTCTATTTCCTCCTGATTGAGTTTTGGAAGAGTGTGGGTGTTCAGGAATTTGTCCATTTCTTCCAGGTTGTCCAATTTGTTGGCATATAATTTTTCATAGTATTCCCTGATAATTGTTTGTATCTCTGAGGGATTGGTTGTAATAATTCCATTTTCATTCATGATTTTATCTATTTGGGTCATCTCCCTTTTCTTTTTGAGAAGCCTGGCTAGAGGTTTGTCAATTTTGTTTATTTTTTCAAAAAACCAACTCTTGGTTTCGTTGATCTGCTCTACAGTTTTTTTAGATTCTATATTGTTTATTTCCGCTCTGATCTTTATTATTTCTCTTCTTCTGCTGGGTTTAGGCTGCCTTTGCTGTTCTGCTTCTAGTTCCTTTAGGTGTGCTGTTAGATTTTGTATTTGGGATTTTTCTTGTTTCTTGAGATAGGCCTGGATTGCAATGTATTTTCCTCTCAGGACCGCCTTCGCTGCGTCCCAAAGCATTTGGATTGTTGTATTTTCATTTTCGTTTGTTTCCATATATTTTTTAATTTCTTCTCTAATTGCCTGGTTGACCCACTCATTCGTTAGTAGGGTGTTCTTTAACCTCCATGCTTTTGGAGGTTTTCCAGACTTTTTTCTGTGGTTGATTTCAAGCTTCATAGCATTGTGTTCTGAAAGTATGCATGGTATGATTTCAATTCTTGTAAACTTATGAAGGGCTGTTTTGTGACCCAGTATATGATCTATCTTGGAGAATGTTCCATGTGCACTCGAGAAGAAAGTATATTCTGTTGCTTTGGGATGCAGAGTTCTAAATATATCTGTCAAGTCCATCTGATCCAATGTCTCATTCAGGGCCCTTGTTTCTTTATTGACCGTGTGTCTAGATGATCTATCCATTTCTGTAAGTGGGGTGTTAAAGTCCCCTGCAATGACCACATTCTTATCAATAAGGTTGCTTATGTTTATGAGTAATTGTTTTATATATTTGGGCGCTCCGGTATTCGGCGCATAGACATTTATAATTGTTAGCTCTTCCTGATGGATAGACCCTGTCACTATTATATAATGTCCTTCTTCATCTCTTGTTACAGCCTTTAATTTAAAGTCTAGTTTGTCTGATATAAGTATGGCTACTCCAGCTTTCTTTTGGCTTCCAGTAGCATGATAAATAGTTCTCCATCCCCTCACTCTCAATCTAAAGGTGTCCTCAGGTCTAAAATGAGTCTCTTGTAGACAGCAAATAGATGGGTCTTGTTTTTTTATCCATTCTGATACCCTATGTCTTTTGGTTGGCGCATTTAATCCATTTACATTCAGTGTTATTATAGAAAGATATGGGTTTAGAGTCATTGTGATGTCTGTATGTTTTATGCTTGTAGTGATGTCTCTGGTACTTTGTCTCACAGGGTCCCCCTTAGGATCTCTTGTAGGGCTGGTTTAGTGGTGACAAATTCCTTCAGTTTTTGTTTGTTTGGGAAGACCTTTATCTCTCCTTCTATTCTAAATGACAGACTTGCTGGATAAAGGATTCTCGGCTGCATATTTTTTCTGTCTAGCACACTGAAAATCTCGTGCCAATTCTTTCTGGCCTGCCAAGTTTCAAAAGAGAGATCAGTCACGAGTCTTATAGGTCTCCCTTTATATGTGAGGGCACGTTTACCCCTTGCTGCTTTCAGAATTTTCTCTTTATCCTTGTATTTTGCCAGTTTCACTATGATATGTCGTGCAGAAGTTCGATTCAAGTTACGTCTGAAGGGAGTTCTCTGTGCCTCTTGGATTTCAATGCCTTTTTCCTTCCCCAGTTCAGGGAAGTTCTCAGCTATAATTTCTTCAAGTACCCCTTCAGCACCTTTCCCTCTCTCTTCCTCCTCTGGGATACCAATTATGCGTATATTATTTCTTTTTAGTGTATCACTTAGTTCTCTAATTTTCCCCTCATACTCCTGGATTTTTTTATCTCTCTTTTTCTCAGCTTCCTCTTTTTCCATAACTTTATCTTCTAGTTCACCTATTCTCTCCTCTGCCTCTTCAATCCGAGCCATGGTGGTTTCCATTTTGCTATGCATTTCGTTTAAAGCGTTTTTCAGCTCCTTGTGACTGTTCCTTAGGCCCTTGATCTCTGTAGCAAGAGATTCTCTGCTGTCAGCTATACTGTTTTCAAGCCCAGCGATTAATTTTATGACTATTATTCTAAATTCACTTTCTGTTATATTATTTAAATCCTTTTTGATCAGCTCATTAGCTGTTGTTATTTCCTGGAGATTCTTCTGAGGGGAATTCTTCCGCTTGGTCATTTTGGATAGTCCCTGGCGTGGTGAGGACCTGCAGGGCACTTCCCCTGTGCTGTGGTGTATAACTGGAGTTGGTGGGTGGAGCCGCAGTCAGACCTGATGTCTGCCCCCAGCCCACCGCTGTGTCCACAGTCAGACTGGTGCGTGCCTTCTCTTCCCCTCTCCTAGGGGCGGGATTCACTGTGGGGTGGGGTGGGCTGTCTGGGCTACTTGCACACTGCCAGGCTTGTGATGCTGGGGATCTGGCGTCTTAGCTGGGGTGGGTAGGCAAGGTGCACAGGGGCAGGAGGGGCAGGCTTAGCTTGCTTCTCCTTAGGTGATCCACTTCAGGAGGGGCCCTGTGGCAGCAGGAGGGAGTCAGATCCGCTGCCGGAGGTTTGGCTCCGCAGAAGCGCAGAGTTGGGTGTTTTCGTGGAGCGAGCAAGTTCCCTGGCAGGAACTGGTTCTCTTTGGGATTTTGGCTGGGGGATGGGCGGGGGAGATGGCACTGGCGAGCGCCTTTGTTCCCCACCAAACTGAGCTCTGTCGTCAGGGGGCTCAGCAGCTCTCCCTCCCTTTGTCCTCCAGCCTTCCCGCTTTCTGAGCAGAGCTGTTAACTTATGACCTCCCAGACGCTAAGTCGAGCTTGCAGTCGGAACACAGTCCGTCAGGCCCCTCCGCTTTTTGCAAGCCAGGCTCGGGGGCTCTGCTTGGCCGGCGAGCCGCCCCTCCGCCCCGGCTCCCTCCCGCCAGTCCGTGGAGCTCGCACCGCCTCGCTGCCCTTCCTACCCTCTTCCGTGGGCCTCTCGTCTGCGCTTGGCTCCGGCGACTCCATTCTGCTAATCCTCTGGTGGTTTTCTGGGTTATTTAGGCAGGTGTAGGTGGAATCTAAGTGATCAGCAGGACGCGCGGTGAGCCCAGCGTCCTCCTACGCCGCCATCTTCCCTCTCCCTCTTGTGCTGATTTTCAAGGAAGGAACTGGATATGGTAAAGTAGCTGTCAATGATGTGACTTGTGTCACCCTAAAAGTACAAGTAAACGTCACTCTTCTCCAGAAGAGTAAAATATAGACTAAGTAGATAGTGGAATAAAATATTCAAGGACACCATTTTGTTTTAGTTTGCCTTTCAAGTAAGTAGAAGGGCCCTTGATTACCATCTGTTGTGGATTGAATAGTGTACCAGCAAATTCATGTCAGCCTGAAACTACAGAATATGACCTTATTTGGAAATAGGCTCTTCACAGATGTAATTAGTTAGGATGAGGTCATACTGGATTAAAGTGGGTCCTAAATCCAATATGATGTGTTTTTCCTAATGTGACAAACATGCATAGAGGAAACACCATGGTCTAATGTGTGCTAATGCAACATTTGTGCAACATGGCAAAGACACACATAGAGAAAACATCAGGTGAAGACAGAGGCAAAAATTGGAGTGATGCATCTATAAACCAAAGAATGCTGAGGGTTGTCAGAAACCCCAAGAAACTAGGATGCAGGCACGGTAAAGATTCTCCATCTCATCCCCCAAGAAGAAACAAGCCATGCTGACACTTTGATTTCAAATGTCTAGCCTCCAGAAATGTGAGAGATTCAATTTCTCTTGTTTTAATTCAGCCATCCAGTTTGCGGTGTTTGGTCACAGCAATCCTAGGAAATTAAGAGAGTATCTCTTAGTTGGTTAGTATTGAGCATTGATGAGATTGCTGAATTTGGTTTGCCTGCAGTCCAAGGAAGTTATGTTTCATGAAGTCAGTAGTTTATTTTATACTACTCAGTCTATTTCTTATGGAAAAATATATTGTGCTTGGTTATAATTAAAAAGACAATCAAACAAAACAAAACAAGATTCTAAATGATGGACTGATATATTAATTGAATATGGAACCCAACATTAAGAAAATATTTATGAGAAAATCAAAGGGATTCCACTAGGACCATGACACATTTTATAGAAATGGTATGTAAGGGTATCATTTAGTTGCATGAGTGGATGAATTACAGAGGATTATAAAATGCACATTAGAAGTTTGATCATCCTGGGGCACCTGGGTGGCTCAGTTGGTTAAGAGTCCGACTTCGGCTCAGGTCGTGATCTCGCAGTTTGTGGGTTCAAGCCCTGCATCCGGCTCTGTGCTGACAGCTCAGAGCCAGGAGCCTGCTTCAGATTCTGTGTCTCCCTCTTTCTATGCCCCTCGCCTGCTCATACTCTGTCTCTCTCTCTCTCTCTCTCTCAAAAATAAATAAACATTGAAAAAAATATTTAAAAAAACGAAAGTTTGATCATACATAAAATCCAAAAATGTTTGTAATTGTGTCTAGTTTATCATTGTTATTGTTTATTTTCCTATGCTGGTTAGCACAGAAATTCTCTAAAGGTAAAGTACCTCTATGCTTTTTTCAGGAAGAGTAGGACAAGGGGACAGAAGGAAGGCAGCTATATGTGTGTGTGTGTGTGTGTGTGTGTGTGTGTGTGTGTGAGAGAGAGAGAGAGAGAGAGAGAGAGAGAGAGAGTTGTGAGCCTGACAAAGGACTCAAGGTCTTAATATTAAATTCCACTGGGATTCTCTCATCCCCAGGTCACCAGATGGCATGTTGCTTGCCTAGGAGTAACTAATTTTTCTATCTACCTTGTCTTCATCTTCTGTGCTTTCCTCACTTCCTTTCCCATTCACCATACTATTGCCAAAAAAAATTTTTTTTTCTAATTCACTTTTCTGTAAAGTTCTTTTTTTTAATGTTTATATATTTTTGAGACAGAGAAAGACAGAGTCCAAGCAGGGTAGGGGCAGAGAGAGAGAGAGGGAGACACAGAATCCGAAGCAGGCTCCAGGCTTTGAGCTGTCAGCACAAAGCCTGACGCGGGGCTCAAACTCATGAACTGTGGAGATCATGACCTGAGCCAAAGTCAGAGGCTCAACCAACTGAGCCACACAGGAGCCTCTCTGTCTAGCTCTGTATTGACTCCTAGTAAGATCATAAATCTTATCTTTGGCAAAAATTTAAAATTAAAAAAAAAAAAAAAAACAGAGTTTCCAGAACAGAGACTAAGATGATTGCTGAATTTTGAAGGAAAGATATGGACTTTATTTCTCTTCCGAAAGTTCACCTTCATGTAGTATGTGTGTGTGTGTGTGTGTGTGTGTGTGTGTGTGTGTAGACAGAGAAGTGTGGAGAGAATGAGGAAGAGAGAGAGAGCGGGGGTGGGGAGAGAGAATCCAGGAGCTAGGAAAAGTTGGAGTCAAATGTACAGAACAAGCCATATATGTTCAGAGCCATATTACAGAACTAACCATGCTGGGAATCACCATCTAGTGGATATCTTTGCAAATATCTTTGTAACATTTCTCTCCTTTAAACTGATCTACTGAAACATTTTTATCTTCTTATTCCTATGAGGAAAGAAAAGAAAAACTCAATCATCAAGTCTCTTTTTTGGCAAAAATAACTGTAAATGAATAAAGAAATGTCTAACTATTGTAGGACAATCATGAAACTCCACCACACAACAGAAAATCTGCCCGTGAAAACAATGTTCTTCTCTCCTCTCGTTACACAAAGGTCTGCGGTCAGCTTTCCGGCTGTAATTCTCTCCGACACTGAGGATATTAAGAGTGTGAAGAAAATGCTCGAGTAGATTATAAATAATAGTGTGAGACACAGCAAATTATATTTTCTAATAATTGGCATTATGTTTTTGGATGTAAAGGGGAAACAAAGAATGAAAGCAAAGAGAATGTGAATGTAGGGAATCTGGAATTTCACATCACTTCTCAGTAGTGGGATTGGGTACAAAGAAATAGAAAATAGAGACAGGGACAAGGAGAGAGAAGGAGAAGAAGGAAAGAGAGAGGGAGGAAAGGAAGGAGGTAGAGAGAAAGAGAATAGAAGAAAGAAAGAAAGAAGAGAGGAAGGAAAAAAGTAAACCAATGCTCATTCATGGGTTGGTCCTGATACCACATCAAGCATCTGAATAAAATGGACTAAAGGACAGAGAAATGCAGCTGAACCTGTAGAGATAAGGGTGTGTCTGTCACCCAGGGGAAGTAATTCCAGTTTCCATGGAATGAGTAATTGCAAATATTACTTCTCCTTGAAAATAAAGAGAAGACAATCATATGTGTTTATTGCATATTCACTGTCTTTGTAGCTTTGTACTTTATATAAAATTATTCTAATGCAAATTCATAACTATCAGTCCTGTAAAGACTGAGAGAGATCTAGGTTCTGTCCTTAATTGGCCTATTACATTGTTGACCAAACTTCTCTGAAGCAGCTTTGCCTCCCTGCCTACTTCACTTGATTTGGGGGATTATCTAACAAGATATTACATGAGAAAGCAATTTTTTAAATGTAAAACATGATTCCTCTTGGGATTTCAACACATCTTGAGAGATAGCTGTTTGGGAGGATATTCCTCTTTTAACAAAAGAGAAAAGGCATTACTTTTTTATGGAGGCATTGTGAAGTGAAGTGTTAAAGCAGGAACATAAAAAATTTAAAGCCTGAAAACACACTACAAAGGAGAAAAAGGGTGTTTTTGTGAGCCGAGGTTGAGAATTATTTATCTAGATTGTTTGTCTACATAGTCAAACCTGACCAAACAAGGACTTTGCTTATTGCAGTTTACCTTGATGCTACCAGAAGCTGAAATGCACACTAAACAGGGATGGACCCCTAATCATATAAATATGTCCAATAGGGATAAATATTCACTCCAGTTGACTCCTAAGGTTAAAGGAAAAAGGAAGAGAAGAAGCAAAGAATAGATCAGGAGTCAAGAAAGAAAGAATGATGGAGAAAAAGGAAGTCCAGATAATAAGGAAAAGGAGGGACACAAGAAAAAAATGAGTGGAAAGGCTAAGGGAGAGAAGGAAGATGAGGTTATGCCAGAATAAGAACTAAGAATAAAGACTGAGAGAAAAAGTGAGAGATTATTTAGCAAACCTATGTAAACATGTTCTCAGAATAGTTAAGTATCAAACTTGACTTATTCACAAATTTGCCTCCAGCAGATCCTACCATTCACTGTGAGACCCTCTTAAGTTTTCGAATAGTCCATAATATCATTGAAAAGTCATTATAAGTCCTTAGCCTGAGGTACCATAGGTATAAATAGAAAGCCATCTCTGTACTTTGTTGAAATTGTTTATAGTCACTGCTGTGTATAAATCGAAAGCACTATGAGTTACAGTAATACTGAATGCTTATTCCAGCCTGAATTCCAACCTGATCCTTTGTTCTAGTTTCTTCTATTTCTGGACCAACAGACATATGGTTATTCAAATAGCAGATTTCCTAACAAGAATAAGAAGGATCAAGTGCTATAAACAAGAATTCAGTTCAGAAACACAGTCATGCATTTATGAATTGTATTGGATTTTCTCTACTCTCCTCAGTTCACTTCTCTACCTGCAAACATACACATACCAATACCTACTTATTTTCTCTTTAATCCAAAGACCAACTAACAAAAAATAATGAAATGTCCTATTGGAGACTTCAACAGAATCAAGGCTGTATGAGCAGCACAAGCAAAACTTCACCCAGCAATATGCTTAAGTCTGGCATTCTAATTGACTGAATGTGTGGTTTAAAGAATACTTTCGCACTCACCCTCCACCCCTGCCTTTTCTTGCTTACAGAACTCTAATTTATTAATTTTAGATATCAAGTGATCATAAACTTTAGGGGCTCTGGGCCCATACTCAGCCCCAGGGATGAATCTTATACAGTGGTGATCCTGACACCAATGAGATGTGAGGCGAAACATGCTGTGGACTTCTATGAAATTTTTAAGTGAGAGATACAGAAAGGGTCATGCTCTCTCCTCATCTTCTAGCCTTTGGATGGAGTCATCAAAGGCTATGATTTCTGGAGCTGTAGCAGCTATCCTGTAACCAGGAGGGCAAGTCTGAGGATAAAAGCTGACATCTTGAAAATGGAAGAGAGAATTTATACTCTTGGTTATTAGCCCTGGAACTTCCAACTTCCACACGTCCAGAATTTTGGTCATGTAAAATAATAAAACACCTTTAACTCTCCATTCTAATCCTAGTTGTGTTTAGGTTATTGCATCTAAAAATACTGGTACAAACATCTTCCATAGAATTTAACACACACACACACACACACACACACACACACACACACACACGCAACTTTAATTGATGCATAAGTAACTTATTAAGGGGAAACATGGAGTCAAATGCAGAATGAAGATGGAATATTCTTGAAGACATGTATAGATGGAAAAGATTCAGAATCATGGGAGTGAAGTAAATTTTTGATTGAGTGACACCTTACAGAAAATTGGTGAGGATGAGATTAAGTGTGATGAGAGGAAGTGGCATTGAAGAAGAGGAGAGATATTTTATCTTCTGAAACTGAAAGAGAGCAGATAAGAATTGATACTGAGCTATATTCACAATTGTGGAGGAAGAAAGTTGATAGGTTTTATCAATAATCACTTGAATTTTCTGATTAGTGTATAAAGGTTTTGATGACAGGGTTTGAGGTCATGTTTGATAGTGTACCTGCCAGGCTGGTGACTTTTCAGGAAATTTCTGAAAGAAATGAGAGAAGCTGATGAGGATTGGCAGGGTAGAGCCAAAGTTCCAGTTAGAGAACATTGCTTGTTGGTGTCCCTCAAAGTTACAGGAATGGTATTTCTCAAAGACTGTTCCCTAGTTTGAGCAGAGGGATTGAGAAGATGAACTCTGATTGGTTCAGTTTTGAGGATTTCCTGGGAAGACTTAGTAAAAATTTATGAGTAGAACATGTTGGCTTAAGTACTGGTATCTTTTTTACCCAGAAAGGAAGGTACACTCACCCATCAAGGCTTTTCAGTCCAAATGTTAAAGTCTTAAAGGTCTTGAGCTAAAGATTGATATGCCTGGAAGAGACCTTTAGTAGTCACCAAGTTCACTTCTGTGTTTATAAAGAACATTAAGAACTCTCCCATGTATAAACTCTGCACTTTTTTTCTCTAGATGAAAAACTTCCATATTGGCAAAATAGCAATATTTTAAGTAAGGATAATATGAAAAATGCTGTTATCCAAAACAAATGAAAGTCAAGCTACTTTGAATAAAGAAGGCAGAGGCCATGTGCCCCACCCCACCTGATTACCAGTTATATTTCTTTTCCTTAAGTCTGTATTAGCCCCTAGGCATCTCCTTTGAACACCAGTGCTCCTATGAATACGTTTCAAATAAAACTAAAGAATAAACTTAAATTAATTTGTTTGGTCTTAGTTGATGATTTGAGATCTTTTTTTTTAATTTTAACTTTTTTAAAGTTTATGTATTTATTTTGACAGAGAGAGAGAGAGAGAGAGAGAGAGAGAATATCAGCAGAGGGTAGGGGATAGGGCAGAAACAGAGAGGGGGATAGAGGATCCAAAACAGGCTCTGTGCTGTAAGCAGACAGCCCAATGCAGAGCTCAAACTCACAAATCTTGAGATCATGACTTGAGCTAAAGTAGGACACTTAACCGACTGAGCCACCCATGTACCTCTGAGATCTTTTTTCAACAAGATCAGCCATATAAATAGAATGGCTGACTGCTTACTTGTTATAAATCAGTAACTTCCATACACTGAATGTGCTACTGCATCTTATAACATCATTTCTAACCTAGGAATGGCAGATACTAAGGGTAGCCACTATTCACCATCTTTACTGACCTTGAATTATGACTTTTCATTTTTCATTCTTTAATGGAAAAATCTCCTTGAAAAACTTGTAAAAATGGGTATCTTACTAAATATTTCAAGTGAAAATATGGAGGAATTTAGACTGCCCATGGCATAAAACTTATCAGAATGGAGGAATCTTCTATTAAGAGTGATCTGTATTTTGTCAAAATAGATTTTTCAGATATTAGGTCAATTAAAAAAATTCTGAGGTATTGCATTGGACCTACTTTATTTGCAACAATCACTTTCATTGCCAGTTGAGAGCAAGATAGGTACCAAGAAATGAAGACTCCATCTAGGTATGCCCTAGTTTAAATATTCTGATGGTTAGTGTTGGACCGTGTGTTCCAATTAGAGGTTGGAAAACATTATCACAAACATAATGAGTATATTATAGATCCAAAGATCTAGAGGAGAGGCCAAGATTGAAAATGTCGTAATTTAACCTTCCCCTATAAAACCGCAACAAAAACATTGTGTAAATTCTAATGTTTCTCAGGCTCTCCTTTACAAACTGCTGACTTACACACCTACCTATACATTCTCATAACTCAAAGTCACTTTGGGTCACTACTCCATGATTTTTTCATTATCTGTGACTATTATTAACTATAGTTTATCTCCATTTCCTTTCCATTTCTTTGTCTTTTGCTAAAACTCTCTTTTTCAAGGTTCAAGAATTAGGCAAAAGCAGAGCTATTGTTTGATATGTTCAAATGTGCTCAGCAAAGCTTTCTAATAACTTCTGTTAATGCTAAGTATTCTGTGGAAAGAGAGCACTAACTCCCAAAGAGACACACAACATTTTCCTGAAGTTCTATTGTTATCATTTAACACAACACCATGCAACTGGGCTTCCACAAGTCCTTCCTAACTTTACTGGAACCTCTGAAACCCGACTCAATCTATGTTTCAGTTTCAAGTCTCAACATTATCCAGACTGACATGAATACAAACCATCAACCAGCATCATCCTACCTTCACCTGTCCTCAATCTCCTCAAGAATTTGACCTGAACTCCATGTAAATTTCCCACATCTATGTATACCCAGAATATTTTCCCAACCTGGAATTTTACACATTAGAACATAAAAATACCAATGACCCCTCCTCTGACCTAGTCTTCAGAGAAGGCCTGTAATTCTGAGGCTGCTTCCTGAAAGGTCTAAAGAAGGAGAGAAGGGACTCCTATCTGAGACCCTCTAACAAAAGCAAATACCACAGAAAGTCATTCTTTCCCTGAGGATGAAGACAAAGGGCATCTCTTGCAGATTCTGCCAATCATCTCCTAATAAGGGAAGTAGTAATGACCTGTCATCAAAGATAGCTGGTTAACAACAGCCAAGTCTTCCTCTGCTGGTTGTGAGACTTCAGTGGCACAGACTTAAGTGTTATCAGTATCAGAGATAGCAGCATCCATAAAATGGCAGAAGATATAGAATGTGGTGATGAGGCTCAATTGGACCATAGTTTTTCCTAGCTGATGAAATCAATAGAGATTCCAAGGTTGAAGGAATTTTGATTGAGAACCTTGTGGTTCTGGCAGGACACCAAAGATGCCTTTTTCTGCTGGTAATTTGGAAGAAACATCTGTCAAGTGGTTTTCCTTTGTGTCCCAAAGTTCCAAAAAAAGGGGGATCGAAATCATTTCTCATTTCCTCTATAGTTCTGCATTGGTGTCAATTCCCCACTTCTGTTTAATCTTGGGCTCTGAACTTGATCCAGTTTTTAGGTGGGGGGAATCTAAGAAACCTAATCAGTAACTTAGAAGCACAGCAGCTCAAAACCAAGTACATCTTATTGATGATCCTTCTATCCATAAAAACTAAATTCTTACAATCTAATTATAATTAAATTATTTCATTATACCTTAGTTCCACTAGCACAAACCATTGCCTAATTCTTTGCAGAGCCATCCTGTTTGTGAACCTCAGTCTTCCCGATTGGGTACACAGGTTATTTGCAACTGTATGTTCTATATGTAAATGCTAGTCTGCTAAAGCATCCTTTTGTTGTTTACTGCCTGCATGCATTCACTTATTCATTCAAAAATATCAGTTGAAGAAAGATATCAACTGAGCTTCCACTAAGGGGTTGGGAAGAAGACAAGAGCAGAACAGAAATCAGCCAGATCTCACAGAACCTTCACCTGTCCACCAACCGTTTCTTGATCACCAATCCCTGATAGGTCAGCTGACATGCTTTTGATGACAAACTCTCCCTGGAGTCTCTGACCCAACTTCCGACAACACTGCCCTAAACCTAATGGATCATAAAATGAACCTAACAGCACCAACCCTGCTGCTCATCTCCCTGCATCCTCACTGATTTTGTCAGCCCACAGAATCATTTCCTCCACTGCCTCTCGCCCATACACAATTGTTTTGTTTTTGCTTTCCAATCTAACAAAGCCACAGTCAAACCTCTGCCTTATTCAAAACAAGCCATTCGTGAGGAAGCTGATGCTAAATCATTTGCCATCATTTTCCTTACAGATTTTGGCATTTAACAGAGAGGGCAAAAATAAGAAAACAAAAAAACAAAAAAAAACTTTGTTACTAGGCAGTAAAACTCTCCACAATTGAGCATTCACATTGTTCATGGATCAGCAAACACCCCAGTTTGTCTGTAATTGAAAAAAAAAAAAAAACATTTGGCACATTTCTATTAAAAAACCTTCCCCTTCATGAATGTTTAAACAAATTAACTTGAACAAGAGGCAGTGATATGCATATCAAAAACAATTCTTAAACCTGAAGTCAACTAAAGCATGGGGAAATCAGTGTGCTGGCAGGTGCTCTTTCTAAATTTCACACTAACAATTTTCTTAACACCCTTTTTCTCCTATCAGGCAAGGGCTTTTGCTTTTATCTTGGATGCTCTTAGAATTCTGGTCATTGCTAAAGCATTCTTGGTTTACTAAAACCAAGAGTGACTTAGCATGACCAGAGTCAAATTAAGCTGGTACATTCTGTCCACTAATGTTCTAAGGCTCTCTCACTGGTAATTAATGGTGTTCCATAGATGTCTATTAGTGGACTCATCTGAAGTGTATATCCAGTGAGGTCAGTTCCACTTACATAACTATAGTGGTACTCATCTTAGCATGCAGACAGAAAGATTCTAGTGTTAGTTCTGCATCCAACTAAGTCTGTGGCATTGGGCAAGTTGACTTAGTCTCCTCATCTGTAAAATGGAGCAAGATGGCATCTAAATTCAATGATTCTAACAAGCAGTCAGTTATTTTGTTTTTAACCCCACTCTCTAACTTGGCAAGTGTGCACATAGTCTAAAAGACTCAGAGATTACACATCAAAGTGAAATATATGTGCAAAGGTTGGGTTTCCTCAGAAACTCTGCTAAGAGAAGAAATCTATATAATCTCAGTTCCAGGGTATGCACATCCTCTGGGATCATAGTTAGAGCCTTTCCATTCTTATTTTCTTTAAAAACAGGGAACTATTCATATAGACTTATTCACCCCTCCCCTGAGAGTTGAATGCTGGAGAAAGCATCTCACCATATTGCATCCTGGATCTCATTAGTCTAGGACCTCCATACTCAAAGGGGTCTTTTTCTCCAGGAAATGTATGCTGAGGTCACTGGTCTTTCATGGGGCTTATCAAATCTAGTTTAGATAAAGAAAAAGAAAAGAGAAAAAAAGGAAAGAAAAGAAGGACAGAAGGAAGGAGAGAAAGGTAAGGAAATAAAGGGAGAGTGAAAGACAGAGGCAGAAAGGAATAGACAGAGAAAGAAAAGGCTGACTCCCTCTCTCTCTACACCTCCCTCCCCCCTCAAAATAAATAAACTTAAAAAAAGGGGAGGTGTGCCTGGTGGCTCGGTTGGTTAAGGTTTGGACTTTTGATTTCTGTTCCTGTCATGATCTCAATGTTGATGGTGAGAAGGAGCACCCTGTGGAGCACTGCCCTGCCTTCACACAGAGCTTGCTTGGGATTCTCTCCCTCTCTTTCTGCCCCTCCCCTCTGCACAGGAATGTGTGAATGCTTTCTTTGTTTTTCAAAATAAATAAATAAACTTAAAGAACAAAAAACGAAAGGAAAGAATGAGGTAAGGAAAGGAAGATGGGGAAAATGGTAGAAAGAAAGATGGAAACAAAAGAAAAAAAGAAAAAAAGAAAAAACCCTGATCTCTGGGGCTTTGGGGAAGGTGTAGGAGTTAACAGTATACAACCACAATTACAGCAGAAGTTATCCTTGCCCTATAAACAGAAAAAAACAACTTTGGACACTTTCTAACTTTCTCTATTTGTCCTCCTTGCCCTGATTTCCCATTAGTTATGATTTTGTCTTGTTATTAATTACATTTATTTCCCCTAATACCTCTTGAGTACCTTCTTACTAAGTAGGGGAGAGAATTTTGACTCATTTTGATCCTCCAAATAATCCTTAGAGACAGGAAGATAGATGAGGACACAGAAGTACTTGGTATCTGGCAGAGTCAGGACTCCACACACATACCACTACTCCTACCCCACACCATTGGAACACCTTCCCATCTTTGAATGCTTGCTGGGTTCTATAAAATTGTAAACAAAAGTCAAGTCACAAGGGATGTTCTATAAAAAAGAATGGTATTCAGTTGAAAAGAAGAACTAATCAACCTTATGTTGACCTAGAGCCAGAAGCCAACAGGAAGAGCCATGTTAAAAAGTTGGAGCAGAGGCAAAGAATGGAGAACAGATATTGCCATAAACATTTGAAGCCTACAGGAAATCATCTATAAGGGCCTTTCCAATAAATTTATCACAACTCAATGCCTTTAAATTAGCTGACTACCGAAACTTTTGTATTAGTGCAGACATTTTTGGATAAAGTTGCCCTGTCTCTGCAACATTCCGTGTCTGCTTTGAAATTTCCACACCTCTCACCCTCTCTCTGTCCCTGCATCCCTCCCTCCTTCTCTTTCTCTTTCCTGTCTTCTCTCTCTCCCTTCCCCCATATTGTACAAAGTACACAATTTCAGAGAGAACAATTACATCAACTAGTCTGATTTCATTAAAATCATGAAAAATTAAGAGCAAATTCTCATACTGCTACCTTTAAAAAGTTACAAAAATTGATTGCTTGTTTTTCTCCTCATTCCTGTTTGATTACCCCCCTCCCCGAGATAAGTATTATAAATAAATACAGATTTAATCTCCGTAATTCACCACCAAGGGGAAATGTGTAGTTCACATGAATGGTAGAAAAGATAGACATAAAAAAAGACCCCTCTGCCGATCAAACCTTTCATTTCCAAGCAGAAATAATTACAGTGATGGTCAGTGGGGAGATTTGAGCAATTTACAGAGGTATAACAGCGGTTCCTATCAACACGGTTTTATATTCAGGGCAAGGCATAGAACTCTAGGTCCTGAAGCATTGCCTATAATCTTTATTTCATTTTTAGATGTTATGCTGTAATAAAATGTAAAAAGGGAATACATAAAAAGTTATAGAGGTGGGAAAAAACATGGTTTGAAGTTGTATGGCATTTCTTGACAGGGCATGTTCCTAAGGATATGCAGAGAATAACAAATGCCATTTGAAATAAGTACACTAGAGATCTGAAACTAGATTGAAAACCCAAGTCAATTTTCCTGAGTGTCATTTGATTAGCTTTCTTATATAGAATGGAGGTTTAAACAATGCTGGGATTCTGAGTGCAGAGGTGCTTGGGAACACAGTGAGAAATGGGTTCCTCCCACCAATTTCATTCCGATGGCTTTACAACATTATCTTTTCACATTCTTCCTGTGTTTTTGCAATAATCCACAAATGAAGCAATGTCAGAGAAAATGTGATTGATTGTGGCGAAGCACGCGCGCACACTCACGTGCAGCGAGTTATTTTTCTATTCCCTTTCCAATTTGTCCCATAGTTGCTCCAGGCAAATACCTGTAGCCTATTGCCGGTTTTTGGTAGGAAGATAGAAACAAAGTTCTCAAGCTTGAGGGGGAATTTTTGCACAGGTTACAAACAACTCGATTGTGCCTAGTGGCTGTTTTCATATAGAGGGGAATTTCTCATGTTTTTGCCATGATGTTTATTCCGGTTCCCTGAGACAGATTAGATACTTCCTAAATAGTATCTAACAATTATGTTTAGGATACAATTCCTATATCATTCCCCAACCCTCTCTGTTCCTTTTGTTCTGTCTACACCGAACAGGGCAGACAGTTTGTGCATGATAATGACCATACTAGCCTTTAATCCAACTATAAACTTTTGATTTCATCATTAATTTAGTAGATCCTACCTTGTATAGTATAAACCCTGAAACTATTATTCCTATTACCCTGTTTTCTTCCCCAAGAAAAAATCTACCTCTACTTACATGTAATCTTTTGCTCCCTAAAGTTATTTGTGTATCTTTGCCTTGTAGCAATTACATTGCTCTCCTGCCTTCAAAACCTCTTGCACCTTTTGTAAATTTCGTCAGCATTTGATTAATTTGTTCCTGTACCTAGGAATCCTGTTCTGACCAGACTGCTCTAGGTTTTCTAATCTTGCAGAATGCATAAACTGATGGTGTGTGTCCAAATCTCAATACTTGAGTTCTGACAGTCTAGGGATGTATAAGGTAGACCAACTTTAACTGTTTAAAGATCAAATGGCTATTTGCTCTCTCAGTCTTCTGCAATGCATTTTAACTGCCAGCCATTGTGGGGACAAGATTTTTAGTGGGACAAGATGCATTCTGAAACATCTGGTGTTAGTCCAATGAATGGCTAGACTTTCATCTTTGTTCTAGTGTCACTGCCTCACTTGGAAGCATCTGATGAAGCCTGAGAATGTCATGCATGTATTTAGAATACCCAAGTCTTTCTTAGACTGTCTCAAATCTTAGGCACTTCTTACCCTTTCTTCCCTTTTACTGCAGTATGTATGGCAGATGCCCTTGAACTCTAACTAGTAACAGAACTCTTGACTGAAATGCTATCACCTCACTAAAACTGAATGAACATTTCAAAGGGATGAGGGATGGCTACTTTAGCCCAGTGAGTAGAGCGGAATCCAGTGATATGATATGAACAGAGATGGGTCTAGTGGAAAATGAATGAGCTAGGAACTCAAATGCAGCCTTTCTGGGGTGGGTGAATTTCTGGAGTGGGTGAGCTTACAGCAGCAAATTGAAGTGTCTTTGGATTATTTTGGAGAAAAACCTCTACAGCAAAATAATTTATTTGATGAATTTGGCTACTTCTACTGAATAGATTCCAAAATAATCTTTCAGTTTTCCATTTTATTTTGATTATGTATAAAAACAAAATGTAATGAGAGGGCATTTATCCAACTATCCAATAAAGTTGCCATGAACATTCTTTATAATTAGCACAACCTGCCTTATTCATGAGGACCATGCCATGATTCCCAAATAAACCCTAAAGATACTGAAATCAAGTGTCCATATTGCTTGTTTAAGTCTATTGACATTTCTTTTAAATACAATGTCTGCATTTCTTTGTTTTCTTTCTTGTGATACCTGATTTTCATTTCATTGATACAATTCCTAGATTAATCTCTCTATTACTATCATCAGATTAAACTTTATGAAAACCTGGGGGGGAAATAAACCCTTTCCTAAAACCACATACACACAGTTGTCTAACATCCACTGATAGCATTTCAGACAGGGAGGATTTTTTATTGAAAATCAGTGTCAGGCTGCTCTCCCTAAGCTACCCTTCAGCTGACACCTCTCAGTCTATTGTCCAATATAGATCGTAAAACCCTGGGGAAGTGAATGTTGCTGAGTTCAAGAGATTTCTGGAGTTTGGTTAAGCTATCGATAAACTCTTCATGGATTATCTCTAGCTCATAGACAACCCCTTTTGCTTTTGTTGTTTTATTTATAACAAATGATGCCACTTCCTTCGACTCTTGTCCTAGCAAGCCAGAAGGATAAGAATTGTTAAGGATTTCTTCACTGATCACTCTGCCTTTTGACAACAATTCTGAATTGTTCTTCTGGAGTTCAGATCCACTGGGCTGGCCCCTGACCCGTTGCCTAAGAGTGTGCAGTGAAACCAGAATCAGAGGTGGTGCTAGATGGCAGCTTGGAAGGGGAAATGACATGTCTAATAACCAACAGGAATGGCTAGTAATTAGCTGAAATGACAATAATTAACAGAAATGACAAGTCTAATATATTTTTATGTAAGTGTTGTCACATGGCACTTTAGGTTTTTAGTTTTCCATTTTAAATATTAATCTCTATGGAGTTTACTTTAGATGAAAAGTCACATCAAGTATGGAGATAGAAGTAATTCTATACACACACTCCATCAAATTCTGTTTTATCAATGTCATTTATGCTATGATCAGTAGAGAATGGATTAAGACCTCATATTGTTCCCTTAAATATATATTCTTTTTGTGTGTACCTCATTTATGCAGCTCAAAAACATTCAGCCACAGGGATCAGAGGGAAAGTGGTTATTTTTAATTTTCTTTGATATCTTCAAAGATGAGAAGGTCTCACTCCTCCCCTCTTCCCCCCTCTTCAGTAACAGACAAAGAAGGTTAAATCTTATTAGCATGTCCTATATAGCTAGTTGTAACCTAAGTGACCTGTCATGGCACTAAATGCCTACTAGAACTTTCTCTGTACTTGCAAGATGGAAATTTTATGCATCAATGCTTTTATGCATGCATCTGATTTGGGAAGTTCACTGCTTTATGGATATGAACATTGTGATCATGTAAATTGATCTACATAATGGGATTTTGTGTGTGTGCGTGCATATATCTATATGGATATGGATGTATGCAAGTGTATTCTAAAAGGAAATATAATACATGAAATGTTAACTTTAATGATATGAAATGCATTAAATTCAAACTACCTTGCATGTGTATGCAGATGCATTATGTCTCTATCATTGTGCTCTGCAGGGATTTAAGGCAGAAAAAAAAATTCATCATATACTCTGATGTGCCATGCTAAATGAGGGTGCAACATGGCACTATTCTAGGCAATAAATAAGATCCAAGGAAACCAAGACTTACGAAGCTTTTAAGGACAGCCCTTAGCAAAACTGCCATAAAAATGAAATTTTATTCCAGGGCATATAGCTCATCCTCTCAGGTACCCTGACTAAGCTCCTTTTGTCTCTAAACTATCATCTACTGGAAACTAAGGGTTCTAAATTGCAGAATTCTGATAACCAAAAAGTACATTAAATTCCCAACTTTCTTCTCACCAAAATTCATTCACCATTGAGTCTCATTACTTCAAGGTCTAATAGATTTAGTCAGATAAACTAAATGAGCTAAAGCATTAATTCCTTAAAGACTTACTTTTCTCAGACAACATAATGCCTTAACCCAGGTCCTAATTCAAATTATCTTTAATGAAGCTTGTTTTGGTAAACCTAATCCTTGAAATTAATTCCAGGTCTGTGATGCTCTAAGAGAGTTGTATTCTGGATATTTATCACCCTCAAAACTGTGTCTTGTGTACTTCGAAATGGCCTAAAGCAATCTGGTCATGAATTTTTCAAAACTGGGTTCAAATTGCCCGCCTTCCATTTGTCATCATTGACACTGGGTAGATAGTTCATATTTAGTAATGATGCTATTGGAAGGGATAATGACTATTTTCAAATACGGCACTGTAGATTCATCTGAACTTACCACATAAAGAAAAAAATAACACAGCATAGGGCAATATAAAAAAATCAGACTTATTACAGATCTTCTAATTATCCAGATAGCAGCAGATTTATAAAACCAGTAACTCTGTGGATTCAGTCTCAGAAATATAATTGTCATTTGATCAGGAACAATTTTATGTATCAAATCAATTTGCTCATTTGGCAAATATTTATTTCATATCTATTAATTATGGAGAAGACAAGGACAAGTAATAATTGGTCTTTTTCCTCAATTTTCTTTTCTAAGCTATGTAGAGTATCAGCAATGAAAAAGAATAGATGCTAAATCCAATAGCATAATTGTCTTTTGTTTGTGACACTGACCTGGTAATTATATAGACAATATTTGAAACTCAGAACTATATTTAGGGCAGTGCTGGTGCATTGAGCCCGATAATGTTCTCCACCTGCCACCATCATTCTTGTCTACCTAGAATCTCAGAATGTGGTTGGCCCTAAATCCAATGACTAGTGTCATTATAAAAAAGGCCATGTAAGGCCCACAAAAAAGAAGACCATTTGAAGATGCAGGCAGAGATTGGAGAGATGTGGCTACATGCCAGGGAACACCAAGGATTGTCAAGAGACAATAGAAGTTAGGGAGAGGCAAGGAGGGATTCTGCCCTACAGGCTTCATAGGGAGCATGACCCTGCTGATGCCTTAATTTTAGAATTCTAGCCTCCAGACCTGTGAGGGAATAAATTCCAGTTGTCTAAAGCCACCCACTTTGTGACAATTAATTACGGCAGTCCTAGGAAATTAATACAGTTGATATGTTTGTTTTTGATAAATGAAGATTACATCTTCTTGTCCACCAAACACCTGGCCCAGAAATTAGGATAGGCAGGGTTTTAATTTAAGCCTAACTGTTGATCAACTTAGGAAACATATTTACTGAACCATGTATATATTTAAATATACTACATATATTATATAAATATATATATGCCTAACCATAAACATAAATATGCCATATATATTTGCCATATATATATGTGTGTACATATATATACATATGAATGTATATGTAATACATTTATTACAAATACAATTAGCTTTTTTCTGTTTAGAGTTCTTTAGATGTTGATTATTGGTCTATTCAGCAGATGTTAGGTTACACTGCCATAACAAAAATCTCAGTGTTTCAAAAAAAATATTATTCAAAAAAATGTATTCAAAATTCAAAAAAAATTCAAAAAAAATGTACTCATGATACATATCCATTGTGTGAGGACAGGATACTCTGCTTTATCCTCACACTAAATGAGGAAATAAAAGGTCTGGAGGGACTAGAATAGGCACTCAAATATCTTCTTTCCATTGACAGCTTGTTGGAAAGAACTGGACACATTACTCAACTAACAAGAGACCAAGAAGAACAATCTCACCATGAGCCCAAGGGTACAGGGCAAGAAGAACATGGCAAACAGCATCCATGGTTTGAGACTATCTCTTTTATTCTTCATGCTTCTATACTATAAGATAGTATGGTACTCAAATTTTGTTGGTTGATACACTGATGAATTGAATTTGTTAAGCTGACTAGTCAAAGATCATATTTTAAATGACTGGATAAGATAGGTTTCTATTTTGCACTTGGTCTTGTGATTCTCAGTGCCTTAAAGCTGAATTACATGATATACAACATAATAAACCTGGTATTTTCCCCATTCTCTGCATTTATTACTTCACATTTAGAATTTTTGCAATTACAGTTATTTAAAGACAGTATGAGGAAATTAGATGCATTTCTGAAAACAGAAACAATATTATTATGGAGATACACGAGAAAATTAAATAAATTGAGTTCCAATAGCCAAGAATGTGTTAGAAGCTGACTTGGTAGCCTTCCTGAATTTATAACTGTCCATGAAGAGCGTTTTCCTGAAGACAATCTTGTCTGGTAGGTTTTCTTTAATTATTCTGTTTTGGAGAATAATGGAGAAATGGAGCATGGAGAAATGTCTTTAAATGAGTGCTTCCAAGTATACTCAAAAATAACCATTCAGGTGAATATCTTAGTAAGAAAGCTATTGCATCATCACAAATAGAGCCCTTCAGAGACAGGGCAACTTGACTCCTTCTTCATAGGAACTCACCAACCACTTGGTAGGAACTCTTTCCCTCCACTTACTGACATGTGTACCAGAATTTCCACTTGTTAGTGTTCTTTCACTGAGACATATAAGTTTTTTTCCTATCGCCAAGTCCCTTTCCATTCTATCACATGAGCTAACTGCTTGTGAGCCGAGTGTGAACTGGGTAGGCATATTTCCCTAAATTTATGTCAAATTCTCATTTTTTTTTTAAGTTTTTTTTTCAACGTTTATTTATTTATTTTTGGGACAGAGAGAGACAGAGCATGAACGGGGGAGGGGCAGAGAGAGAGGGAGACACAGAATCGGAAACAGGCTCCAGGCTCCGAGCCATCAGCCCAGAGCCTGACGCGGGGCTCGAACTCACGGACCGCGAGATCGTGACCTGGCTGAAGTCGGCCGCTTAACCGACTGCGCCACCCAGGCGCCCCTCAAATTCTCATTTTTATTTGACCAATGAATTCCCAGTTAAGGTGCTAGCTATTTTAAAAAAGGAATACGTTTAAATTTAAAATATGACCCCTTTTAGAAAAAGAAAATAGCCAAATTGAGGCCTGAAGGCATCAAAGAAATATGAGTATAATTCAAAGTATAATATGAGAATGATTAACAGAAAGATAGGCAGATTCTATGTATGTTTCCCTCTTGCATCATACTGCATGACTGTCACCTTTTGTATTTTTGGGTAAGATCTGGCCTTTTATTCTCCTTATGGAATATGCTTTGAGGACTTCACAGATTCACCACAGAGTAAGATAAAGTTGAAAATGCTTTTTATCTTGATTTTTACTGTTTGGCAATGAATGGTCAGAATAGTTTGAGCTAAAAACATTTTTGAAAACACAAATTGTATATTGACTCATTTAGCCTATGTTCCTAACTGAAGAAAAGAAATATTGTAAGCATTTTTCTTCCTTCCTTCCTTTCTTCCTTCCCTTTTTTCTTACCTTCTTCCTTCCCTTCCTCCCTCCCTTCCTCCCTTCCTCTCTTTCTTTCTTTCTTTCTTTCTTTCTTTCTTTCTTTCTTTCTTTCTTTCTTTCCTTCTCTTCTCCTCCCTTCCTGCATTCCTCCCTTCCTCCCTTTCTTCTCCCCAACTTTTTAAATGGGACCTCTATGTAAACCCTTATAGCTTTGTTAAGAAGCAAAAATCTGAGTGAAGTAGGGCACATCAAGAGTACAGCTTTTTATGTGGAATATAAAAAGCAAAACAAATGAACAAGCAAACAAACAAAAACAGAAACAGACCCACAAATACAGAGAACAAACTAGTGGTTGCCAGACTGAAGAGGGGTGGGGAGATGGGCAAAATGGGTGGATCAGAGTGACAGGTACAGGCTTCCAGTTATGGAATGAAAAATTCAAGGGGATGAAAGGTGCAATATAGGCAGTATAGTCAATGATACTGTAATAGTGTTGTATGAAGACAGATGGTAGCTGTGTTTGTGGCAAGCATAGCGTAATGTATAGATTTGTCTAATCATTATGTTGCACATCTGAAACTAATGTAACTTTGTGTCAACTATACTTCAATTATAAAAAAAAGTCTTATTCCTAGATTACAGAAAAAAAATAGTACAGCCATTTAGGCTACTATGTATATTTCTATAAGGACAGGTACCTCTCAAATACTTGTGTTTCTGAGGTATTGCCATATCTCTTTATTTGAGTAAAGAAAAACATCATTTTCAATATAAAATAAGTATTTCTATTGCTTTGTCACCATCAAAATAACATATTCATTTATGGCACTATCAGGGGAAAGGAGAATGGTGAGGCAGAGTTTAGAGGTCAGGTCTCTGGGAACCACTCTTTTCTATGTCATTTACTGCTAAAATGACCTTTGTCAAGTCATTACATTTCCCTGGGGCTCACTTTCCACCTTTTTCAATGGCTAGATGTAATGAAACTGCTATTAAAATAACTTAACTAAATATCACTTACAGGATATTCTATCCTCTTCACTCATTCCTCTGTCAGGGAGTAGGGACCAGGGACAATATCAAATACATTTAGAATTGTATTTAGGAAATATATTAGACCAGAAATTTTCACTTGTCTTCTTTATTCTGAATTAGTCTCTTTAGATATTTAGATATATTCAACCCTTACATTCCTATGTAATTCCTGATGCTTTCTTTACTCTATTTCAGTTGGATGAAAATACTGTTGTTCCCATTCAATTTTATGATCAATATGGTAAAAGCATATATTTCTAGAGATATAAATCCCACAAACTCTGAGTGTCCCATTTAACTTAACACAAATTCTACAAATTGTAGTTCCCTGCTTTTCTAGCTTGGAGGAAATTAAAATGAGAAAATCCTAAGAAAATTTTCAGAAATATTGAATGAGACACAACTAATCTCAATCCAGGAAAAAAAAAAAGTGTGTGTGTAGTGGGGATGGAGGTGGGGCTGACATTTTCAAAAATGCAGCCAGGAAGGACTGTGAATTTAATACAATTTTGTTTTGTGAATTTATTCATTAATATACATGGATTTTCCACTATATCTAAAGCATATGCAAGTCATCAAAGCAGAAATAGTGGTAAGACATAATCCATTTACCCAAAGAAATGTAGTTGGGAAATAAACCTGGACACAATGCAATGAAGCACTTGTGGCTATGCTGAGTGTAGACATACTTTTGGAACTGCCAATGGATGCAATCAGACATGAGGTTCCTAATTCAAACATAAGTTTTATGCTTTGGGCCATTTTTATAATCAGGTCTACAGTGACCCTTACCTGGATGTGGCCGTAGGAAAGTCAATGGCATGTACAGGATAGGATATGGAGGTGTCAAGAGTTCAATTGGCCTTAGTGACAAGGACTACTCAAACATGACATGTAGGCTCAATGCAAGCAGAATGCAGAAGGCAATCATGTTGTTAGTAGGTAGGGGTGCCATGCAAGACTTCTCAGAGATTGTTGCTCATTCTTCTGGACAAATAAATGATGAGGAGGTCAAAGGGTGCTAGTTTGATGTCATTCCTTCAGTGGAATTGTTTCCAGGGCCTTACCTCTGGGCATCAGTGAGCAGAACTGTTGTCTGCAGAGTTCCTGGTTCCTATAGATGAAGAACTCATGTTTGATGGGCATGTGGAAGACAGCTATGCACATGCTGGATGCTCAGTCAAATGAGTAAGGTTTCTAGAAGCAAAACCTCACTGCAGTATCTTTTGTCCATCATTTTAAAAACTGTGAAAACAATAGTTGAACCTTAAATTCATAAACATGTTGAAGAGGAATTTTTCAAAATAGAAAAAGGTATCTATGAAGAGGCTTATTTTGGTTCAGATTTCTACTTATTTGGCCCATTTAGGGGGCGCCAAACTTATGGAATAAAAGAGTGTCTAGAGGACAAGAAATGAACCAAGGAAACATGAGCAATGAGTCAGTTTATCTTGTCTAGGTTTCCCATGGTTCAAAGGTCACGAGCAGTTAAAAAGCCATTTAATGAGTGGTTAGCAATGAGAAAGGAGGTGCCATTGTGTGTGGGATCCCACCACAAAGTATGGATTCAGTATTTAGAAAGGGTCTTTTAATTGATAGAATATAAGATTTGAATTTTTTAAAACAAAGAGAAAACAAGAAAATAAAATCTCTCTCAAAATGATTCTCAATCTTCTTTCTTTAGATTTTATAATATCGTTACTAAAATAGATGGTATCATTCAGACCCTATAGAGTCCGTGTACAGTGTCTCAAAACGCAAGGGATTAATAATAATAAGTAAAAGATCTGTGAGAAAAACATCTGTTAGTTTTGGATGAAGGAAAAATCAGTGCCATCGTGGTTGTAAGTCACCGCACACCCTGGAAGGAGTGATTTCAATATAAAGGAGATATTTTATTTGTTTTCTTGTTTTTTGCTTGTGTGCATATACACACATACATCTTCATGCAAATTTATGGCATAAAACCCCAGATAATTCTATCCTTGTTTAGAATGTTCACTATTGAGCCAGGCTGGAACCAGTTTTAGTTCCTACTCACCATGATGCCAATAAAATCTAGTATCTAGCTAGTCAGATAAATCCTCGTCTTTTTTTGCATTAATTTAGAACTCTAAAAGGATCACACTATAGACAAGAAACATACAGGTAATATAGGATTGCTTAATTAGAATATAATTAACGAATCTTCTATTACTGGGCTTTGTTAGACTTCTTCACAATCTTTTGACTTACATCTGAGACGTGAGTGACTGTGTCTTTCTGTTTGGCCAATTTCCCACAAAGAAGAGGAAGCAAAGTGCTATTTTGGCTTGCTTTTGTTTGTTGGCTTTTATTTGCAAAATTTTGTTGTTTGCTTTATAAAAGTCAGTGTGTGTGCAAGCCCAAATAGAGTAAAACCAGGCTGTCCGGAGGAACGGAAGCTGAGTGGCAGACTAGCCTCCTTCACCAACTGAATCACTTACTCCAAGCACAAGCAATTCAATTTTGTGCCTCAGCAAAACTGCAGATTACTACATGCTGTAGACCAGTGGGTTTCAACCCTGGCTGCAAATTAGAATTCCATAGGGAGGCATTTTCAAATACCAATGTTTAGCCCCCACCTGTGAAACGAAACCAGATTTTTTTCAAGTTGTGTCCCTGGGGTGTGTGTGTGTGTGTGTGTGTGTGTGTGTGTGTGTTCAGGCATCTGTGAACATATGTGTATAGGTGTGTTTACACGTATATGTAGCAGATATATGTCTGTACAGGGCACGGATGCTTGGATCCCAGATGATTCTAACATGCATGAGGGAATCAGTGCTGAGAATCAGAGGTGCAAACATCTTCATAGGTAGTCACCAAACATAAAATCTGAAACTACCAAATTTATGAATAAGGGTGTACTGTAACTTAATAAATGAGGAATGCAGAGTTAATAGTCTCTGAGAAAATAAAGTTAGATAATAAATATTTGTAATGACTAAATGACATTTTTATTTCTGTACAGAGATAGACCAACTGGGGACTTGAAGCAAGGCCAAAGTTTTTCTGAAAATGTTCAACTGTGCCCATGCTAATACATGAACACATGAGTAATCAGCACCCCCATGTTCTGCACAAATACCATGCCACAAATAATTTTATCCTGAAAATTTTTCAAAATTGGAATTATAAGTCGTCATCACCTTAGCCTGAGAAATATTTTAATAATATATCCCAAATCACATACATTTAAAGCACAGTTTTTCACAGAACACTTACTTTTGCTACATATTTGTCTTATATTTATACTTACACATACAACATATGTGCAAAGCCTCTGATATAATGTTGTTTTTCTTACTAAAGAGCTAAGAGAGAATCTTTACCCGCATGGTAACAGGGAATGAGCCCTGGCTAAATTTGGATACCTTGCCTTCTAGGATCTTCTAATTCTTCCTATATCCTATGCAGCTTCTGTTCCATTCAGCTAGCACCTTGCTTCAAGGTCACCATTACCTCTCACTAGTTACCAGACTAAATTACGCAACTCACAATGACTCCTTAATTTATTTATCTACGTACAGCATTTCTCCTTATACCTGGGAGTCCTTGTGTGGCTTTTTTTTTTTTTTTATCACATCTGATACTCTCTGCTGTACCATAGCCTCAAGGAGAATTATATTTGTCAGAGAGAATCATCCCTCAGTTCCATCTCAGCTGAACATTGGTTCCTCCCATGGAACACACCTCATCACCTACTTTGCAAATTTTACATCCTTCTGGGAGTAGTGGTAGTCCACTTGCCCACAGTGGACACTGCAAAGGTTCCAGTTTCACCTGGAAGTCTATTTTAAGATCATCAAGCAATTGACCAACCACTTTAATATTTAGAAACATTATTTCCACATCACTAGGTAAGTGAAGGAGTAACAGGTCACTAAATAGTAAATACTTTGCAAATTACCCTTGTGGTTCCTTTGCTTTAAATACAAATGATCTTGTACATGCAGACTCCATTCTGTGGAAAAGTCACCTCTCCCTGTATCACCATCCCTCCAAAAAAAAAGCAAATTTGAGACAGAGTGCAGGCTGCCAGACGGCCACTTCTATTACTGTCTCCTCAGGCCACCGGCGCAATATATCTATATAACCAGTTCACGTGTTTATATAAACACTTCAAAACACCCAATCAATCACTTCTTTCTAGCCAGCACTTTTCTTAGGGAAGTATATGCCCCTGACCTAGTACAGACTAGATGTAACTCCTTTCTTTCATGAGCTCAGGGTTTAATGGGCCAAACACAACAATGGCACAGATGAGCAATTTCAAGGAGTTCTCATTATAACCAGGATCTGTGTTACAGAGATTCAGAGGACACGTGTCAGAACATACCTCCTGCCTTCAAAGGTATTTTTTTTATACAAAGTATTACAAACAATGAAGCACACAAGGCTGACAGCTTTCTAAAGGTCAAAAAAGGTTATGATTCTCCTTCTAACTGGAAAACTCTGTATAAGTAGAAATTTACAAGTTTCTATCTTCCAGAAAGTTAACTTCAGTAACAGTATGTTCTATTAAAATCTATGCAATAAGCCAGATCATAATCTATGGTCTGGGAGAAAAAAGATCAGAGACTTTCAGGAGATATATATCTCCTTTTAACTAAATTGATACATACATATATTTTATACTATGTAGTGCTTTTAAATGCTTCCATTTCTCAGTTGCTGTCTGCACATATACCCCCTCTATCCCCCTCCCTCATTTCTCCTGATTCTTTTCTAATCAGTTTCCTTGTTTTATACTGAAAATCACAAAGGAGAGCTGGGATTAGTGAAGTGTGCTTTAAAACCAGGAAGCTCTATCAGGAAATACAATCTGTCCTCCACAGACACAATATCTGTGGAAACAAAACAAAAATTTCTTTACTGAATCAACACTAACCACAGCATAGCCTGCATGGGGGAAGCAGACACACATTATCACAAAGGCTAAGGAGCATAAAACCACTGAGCCTGCAGTTGCAGGGTCATAAAATCCTGTTTTCTATTTGAAAAGCATTTAATGCTGGACATTTTGAATGCCTCATCTCAGAGAAAGCCTGGGTACAAGGGACTGAATAATTATGACTTGCAAAAGATGGGGAGTCATCATGTCAGAGAAAGCAGATGGTCTCCCCACCACTCCAATACCCCAAATCCAAACAAACTCAGTGCATTTTGACAATTGACAGTCGGTAGAGAAAAAATCATTCCACTCTTAATTCTAAACAGAAGCAAGGACCTTAAGATGAACACAGGGCTCTTGCATGAACCAAAGTGTAAATTCCCATCCCCACTGGGTTGAGGGGATGGGACCAGACTGGCCACCCAGAGTGTGCCGTATCTATTGGTACTAAATAGAGCTTAACGAAATATTCTAAATGATCGCAGAGTTCAGGCTCATTAGAGGCAGTATATCACTTTCCTGAGGAGAGTAGTTGGAGGATGATATTTAGAATGCCTGTGAATTCTTCGGTGCATGGGAAAGGTGTCCTAAAATATTATTAAAATTACCACCTGGAATATGTGTCAAATCAACAAGATGATTCCATGTTTAAGTTGGTTAAATACATGAGGACAGCATATGTGAGAGCATCAATTATACACAAGTTGGTAGATTTTTAAAATTTCTCCTTTTGACAGTTAGTCAACTTCTTAGAGATATTTCTCAACATTCAAATAGAGATTTAGGGCTATTATCCAGAGAATTTGGGTTCAAATTCTTGTTCCACATGGGGAAAAATTATGAATTAATTGAGCTGTACTGGAAAAGAATGAGGATGAGAAAACATGGTGCTCAATTTGTCCTTCTGGAACTGTCACTTCAGATTTAAAGATGTGCGCTTCCATTTTCTAACATGGAAAGGAAATAATAATATTTATTTCACCTACAGTTATTAAAATAATGCATATAAAACAAGGAATTAAAACTTTTGGTAAAAGAACAAAATTGCTATACATTGTCAAATGTACTCAGACCTACTATTAGGCTCCTTTTTCTTATCTCTCACCTGCTTCCTAGGCAAAGTCACCCATGTCTGCAGCTTCAGCTGCCATGAAGGTGCTGAGAAATTCTGAGGCCTTTTCTAAGAAAGACCTCTTTTTAAATACAAATATTCTCCAGAGCCTCCCCTCAATTTTAGCATCCTCACCCCTACACGTGCACAGGTCTCTCAACTTGCCAGGCCACTGCCACTCTTACCCATGATAAGAGGGAGAGAGGGAAGGGAAAAAGTCATCACTGTAAACACTAAATACAGTTTCATTTTATTTTACCTTTGTTCACTTTTTTATTTTATTTTACTATTTTGTTTTATTTTATTTTATTATTCTCTAGAGGCAAAGATTTTACATCACCTTTCAAGATGAAGATAAAACAAACATCATATTCTCAAATGAAGAATGAAGCAGAATTTGCTCTGCATTTATTGTAAAATAGTGCCTTCATTCTGGGCCGAGTTGTATCACTGAACATTTGTTTTTTACCTTGAGAAGGGTGTTCATTCTCTGGGCCCAGATGCTATTCAGGAAAGACCTCAAAAAATCTATCTCTCTTGAAAGTAAGTTGACATGAGACTGTGGCAAGGTCGTGGGAGTGGAGCGTCTGGCCTGGGGATCAGGGCAGCAGCCACACTGAACTCTATCCAACCTGTTTACCAAGGCATCTCTTTCCACTTGAGTCTAAGATGGAATGTTTTCATTTCTTCCAAGCATTGCCTCAAAGTGTGCTAAGTTGAATCCCCTCCTCCTCTTTTCTACCTTTTAACAACATCCTGGGAAGATTCTAACACTTCACAGTGATTTCAAATATTAAAATTGGTCAGTCCATATGAAAAGCTCCATCTCTTATCTGATTCTAAATGTTTTCGTCTGCTACTACTGACTCGAGGACTGGCTGGCACTTTTCACTCCTTTGCCATTGTCCTTCTTTTAATGACTACCTCCTCAAGAATTAGGGACAAGGACAAAGCAATGGAGGGTAAGGGCAAATGTTCCTTATCATCCTGGGCCTAATTTTAATCCTTTTCTGCTGATGTCCTTTGCTTTTCTGCCTAACTTTGACCCCTCATTGATGATGGCCTCTGTGTAGCTGGTGTCCATGCTGTTCAGACTCCTGGGACCCATCTGTTCAAAGCAAGTGCCCACAGATCAATCAGGACACTAGCCAAGCTGAATGCTGTACCTGCCCCAGGTTCCCACTTGCTTCTGGAAACTTAGGAGTGTCCGTTCAGAGGACAGCTCCGCTGAATGGGCTTCAAGCCAGACACCTCAACTCTTGCTTCCACAGTGTTCTACACTGTCCACTTGACCAGAGCTAACTCACCTTTGCCAAGCCAACTGGTGTGAGTCAAGGTTGCTAAATTCACCCTCTGCCTGCCTGCCTCCCCTCTCCAGTTTACTTTTCTTTTACTGAGGTGGATAGATTAGCAATTTGACTACCTATAAAGACATCCAACACAGAAGTGGGATCCAGTCCCCCTTTTTCACCAGTATCTCTCATGTCTTCATTAGAAATTTTCTTGGGCCTCCATGCACACACTCCTCATAAAAACAGTGACTCTCTCCTCATCACAGAGCTCCCTTCCACAGTCTGGGCTTCATCCTCAGTTGTTAGTGGCTTTTTTTAGTCTGTGGTTTTCTTAGTACATTTTTGTTTTCATGTGTATAAAGTACTTACATCTCACATCAATTCTTTGGAGACTACACTCTGATACCCCTTACTTCCTCTATAATCCAATATCCACAAAGCAGTCAGAGAAGGCCCCTTAAATTACACCATAACATCCAGCAAAATCGGGGGGTTCCACCACTACTCAGAGGAATGCCACTTTAATTCTTCAGTTTTTATATTCTAATTATGTCTATATCTACATCTCTCTGTCTAGTCTTTATCTATATTATTTTTCAATTCGTTTATTCTGCGCAGTTTGCTTTCTCACCTCAAGCTCTCCCTCCTGGACTGTACTCTTCCCAGAACATCTGCCCACCATTATCACGATTATTACCATTTCCCCTTAGCCATGCCATCTAGCTCCAGCCAGGGGAAAGTGCTCATTGGCAGCTAGGGATTAATGGCCAATGCCTGCCTTCGTCCCATTCATTGGGAAGTTTTCAGGTGAAACGACATTCTTTAAGGTGCTTCTCTGTCTCTGTGATTAAGTTAGTTTGCCCCCTTTGCCCTTTTATAACTCTCATCATACTTGAAATTACTTGCTCACTGACTATGTTCTCTGTTAAATCATATGGTTCTTGAGGACAGGGGTCAATCTCATGTATCTATCTTGTTCACTGATATATTCTTAGTACCTAACGCATTTCCCTAACAGCTACTTATTTATTAAGTAAATTGATAAATGTATGGAGAATGGAAACACTGTCATTAATTTTTATTAGATTTAGCAAATGATTGTTCAACCCTTCATTTGAATCTGCCCTTGGAGCTGTGAGGAACCTTATCGACTCTATCCTTCTCCACCTCTATTGATTCGTCTGCATTTTCTTGGTTTGTATCTAGTCAGAGTTTGTTTGAGATTGCCACTGTATCCTCATTTCTATCTGTACTAAAGAGGTCTGTGAAAACACATATTTTTTAAATCAACAAAAAGTTGCATATGTTTTTAAACTAGGTAACTTTGAAATCAACATTTTTAAAATGAAACAGTGCTTCAAGCTCCAAATGTCTTGTACATCTTAATTTCAACACTGCCTACATTGCATTCTTTTGTTTTAATGTTTATTTACTTATTTTGAGAGAGTTGCAGGAGGAGCAGAGAGAAAGGGAGAGAGAGAATCCTGAGAAGTCTCCACACTCAGTGCGGAGCCCAACCAGGGCTCAATCTAACAAACTGGAGATCATGATCTGAGCTGAAATCAAGAGTCAGATGCTCAAATGACTGAGCCAACAGACACCTCTATGGGGCATTCTTAAGTGCTGTTTCCAGGAGCATTAAGTGGCCAAATCTAAAATCAATCATTGCCTCTAAGAAAAATCTTAGGTGTTAAGATTTCTTCATATGTGTGCCTGTTCAGTTTTTAATGTTTACTTATAATGAAACAGCATTTTTCTAATTGCTTCTCACTTAAAACAATGAGAGGTTAGAGAATGCTGACCCTCAGCATACTTATGCAGAAGAAACGTTGGCAATGCTCAACCACCTTCCATCTGATTCCCCATCACAGTAGGCTTACATCTAGACCCCACCACTGACAAAACCTCTGGCATAGTTAGTGCATCCTTCCACATCCTGTCATATTTCTTTGCTTTCTATTTTCCTTTGGCATTCTTACTTAGCTAACCTGTCTGTTAATGGTACAACGCCAAATCCTACTACTGAGGAGACTCTCAGAGGCCAGATACATCATTCTCCTTATTTTATAGATCAGAGACCCAAGATCTGAGGACAATGTGATTCTCCTGTAGATCACAACTAGTCAAGGTAAGAGTCCAGGCTAGAATTATGAGGACTCTTTCTACTATAAAATATGTGCATATTAAGCAAAGTATTCTGGAAGTAATCTACCATATTTGTTATCTAACTAAAGTGCAGATTAAAATGGAAGGATTTAGAGGTGCCTGGGTGACTCAGCCAGTTAAGCATCAGACTCTTAATTCTGGCTCAGGTGATGATCTCACAGTGGTGAGATCAAGTCCTGTGTCCGGCTCTGTGCTGAGAGCTCAGAGTCTGTTTCAGATTCTGTCTGTCTCTCTTTCTCTCTCTCAAAATAAATAAACAAACATTTAAAATGGAAGGATTTGAACCATTTTAGCTTGGATACTCAAATCTTTAAACGCAGTAAATCAAGTGTGTGTGTGTGTGTGTGTGTGTGTGTGTGTGTGTGTATGCAAACTGAGGACCAGAAATGGGGAAAACACCCAATTATAAAAATATTTGTAGGGGCACCTGGCTGGCTCAGTCAGTGGAGCATGGAACTGTTGATCTCACCCTCCTGAGTTCAAGCCCCATGTTGGGTGTAGAGCTTACTTTAAGAAAAAAAAATTCTTAGACAGTACAACAATTTCAGGTAAACCAGACAGATTTTCAAAAAAATAAAATAAATCTTTCACCCCACTCAATTTGGTTTCTGTCTGTTGTGTTTTCGGTTTAACTTCAAAGTGTTCAATCCCCCTGCCCTCACGTGGTCTTCAGAGAAGCCACGAGAAGGCAGCAGCAGCTTCTCCCCGCCTCGTCTCGTGTGCAGCTGCAGTCCTACAATAGTAATCATCCCCTAACTGTCAGACAAATCCCTCCTCCCAGAAATGGTAGCTGGGAGTATTTCTCTGAAGTTTTCTGGTAGTGGTCAGCTGCTGTCACTAAGGATTAACTGGTCTCCGAATAACCAGAAGCATAAATCAAAGTAGGAGCAGAGAAGACAGATCCTCCTCACCAAGTCTAGGAAGGAAAGGAAAGGCATCCTGGCGCCCCTTTCATCTTCTCAGCCACACCCACACGTGGAGAGTCGGCTGCATTAGCACAGTCATCTTCAAAGGCAAAGGACAGCAAAGCAAGAGGGGAGAAAAAAAAAAAGAAAAAAAATCTTAATGACTAATTGGCAAACCATCTGTCTGTATGTGTTATCTCCCTATGTTACCTTCACAATTTTCCTTTTTAAGTTCTCATTGATCTAAGCCTGAAGACATTAATGTGTGTAATATATTCTGGTCTGCTCATCAGCAAAGTCATCCTAGTGTGTCAGGGTGGGGCAAGCCCGTAGTCCCAAACCCTAGCTTATCAATAAAGAAGACTAAGGCCCAAAAGTGTAGGTGACTTGGCCAGAATCCTGTACCTCTTTGGAGAGAGAGAGCCAGGGCTAGAAATTCCATATTCTGTTTCCTTCTTCCTACAGACTTCTTGCCAGGATAATGTCTTCTTAAAGAATTATCTTCCCTTTGCTATATGCTATTTTGTATGCCTTTCCCACCTTCTTCAGAGCGGGAGCCTTTGTTTCTATCTTCTTCCAACAAAACTTGCAATTAGAAATTGTTTTACATCTGTCTTTAACCACTTAAGATGAATGAGATTCCCCACACCACCCTCCCTGAGGGCGTGTTCATGTTCAGCCACATATTCCGAGTTCTTGAAATGGAAAAATTTTGTTCTTGTTAAAGGATTTGACATCAGGGCAGATTGTGGCAAGGGGCGGGCTGTTTTTTGCCACTCTCATCTCTGAGCTACTAACATCTACTATTAGTAATAACAAAGTGCACACATCACTTCCCCTTTCAGGAAACCATGTGAGGAATTGATTAATAATTGTAAGATGGGGAAATTCCATTCCAAAAGGTGATAACATGGAAAAACCCCTCTAGTTTAGAGGAGCGTTCACCAATGTCACGTAGAGTATTCCTACTTTTCCAGAGGAGACAATGAAAGGTTTCTCTATTTCTCTGTCTCTTTTTTAAAATCTGAATAAATGCATCTTCAGTGTCATTGCTGTTGTCTGCATTTCAGGGTCTCTCTACTCTGCCTCAGACCTCCTGGGGACTCAGAAGAGGGAACATCTGTTTGTCTGTTTTACTCCCTTTTGCAGAACCTGCTAAATAGGGAAGAAGCTAAATTTTTAATGTTCCCGAAGCTCTGTGTGTGAAACGATGATATTGGGTTGCAATTGAAGAAGAGTTTTAAGACAGGCAATTTTATACCAACTTACATAATGCATGCCAAAGTGTGAGGCTGTTATGGAATCGCATCTGCAATTGTGAGCTGCATAATACAGCAATAGTATTTGAATATTATCAGATTGTAAATGGCGGAAATGCGGTATTAAGTGTTTGTGAGGAGTGAATTATGCCCTATTATATCACAGAGACCCTGGGAGCAGTGGAAGCAGCCGGTGAATGGCGGGTTTCTCTGATTTATTAACAGGGTTAGTTGACTGGGATTATGCTTATTTTTATGTGAGGCACCATTATCAGTTCTGAGGCTCTCCTCTAAAGAGGACACACACAGCGAGGAGGGATAATAGTCGCATGCCTCCCCTCCTGCATGCCACAGCACCTGGAACATCAGCAATATTTGACTTTCTTTGGAAGGAAGTAAGAAACCTAGAGAAATACATAAAGGATGAAAACAAATCTCCACAAACTAGCAAGAGAGTTTGGGGAAAGCTGGAGATGTGGAGAAGGAAGGCTCAGGAGGGACATGATCATAGACTGCAAATACCTTCGAGGTAGCATTATAAATGAAGGGTTGAAATTATTCACAGTCTCAGATGATGGCAGTAGTAGGTGCAATGGCCTGAAGCTAAGGAAGAAGCAGCTTGGACCAGATAATAAGAAAAGTTTATAGCAGTTAGAATGACAGAGCAGAGAAATAGGTTCCCAAGAGTCACGGCAGATATTCAAGGAATGAGTTAGGTAAGACATAGCAGGACTGATGGGGTAAAGAGAGTCGAATGGATGCAACAAGTGGGGTTGGGTGCTCCTATTTCTGGAGATATTGGTGAAATAGAAAATGCAAAAAATTTCCCCACTGAATGCTGTTTTATCAATATTCTTAACAAAATCTTTATTCTTATGTGCCAATGTCACGTTGAAGAGGCAAAACCTACAACCCAAGTATTGCCAGCTGGAAAGTCTCGATTAACAAACATGATGACCTTTCATTCCCCTACAAGCATTGCTATCCTTGACTTTGAAACCCTTCCAGGAAGCTGGAGGAGTTAAAGTAGTCTGACGGGTTAGAGAAAGCTTATTGAAAGAGATGAGCTCTAAAGGACAGGGGATTTAAGGTACATTTTTTATTATTTATTCATTATTTGTAACATGATCACTCAAAACAGGATTTATGTTTGTAGTTGAGGATTTAAATAAGGAGAAGGAAGGAAGATTATTGTTCTAGCTGGGCATGCCTCCTGATTTTCCAATGGTCTCCCAGTGAATTCAGCAATAAATAGCAATAATTGTATCCAAGAAGCCACTATTAGGTTGATCAGGTTGTAGGGTTGAAACATCAATCCTTAAGGGTTGGTGGTTGTTTTCAATTGAAAATTAGAAGGAATCATTATACCAACAAGTGATATGAACAAGAAAGTTTTAGAAATGTCTCCTTATCACTATGTACAGTGTTACATCTAATCACTACTCTGCAAATCCAAGAGGGCAGATGGTGCCAATAGCACAGCCTCCTTTTCTGTCACCAATTCATAGCATCATTAGAAAATGAATCCACAGCTATACTGGCGGGGTATCTTCATTGGATGAGGAACCACGAATGATACATAAAATATGGAAAGCAACCTGAGCCAGACTATAGACTGCTACAAAAAAATTGAAGTAGCTTTAAAAATGTGGTGTCAGGATCAGATCGGGACCAAAACAATTGCAGAGGAATTCATTTGGGTGGCACCGTTCAGAACTTCTGCATCTCTCTGTACCCTCAAACTTTTAGCCAGGCAGTCAACACCAGTGGTGCCTGGGCCCAGGCAACCACAATAAATGTGAGCTCACAGGGCAGAAAGCAAGACAATAGCTGAGTGGCTGCTAAAGCTCTGGGTGAATAGGGTAATCCCACACCTAGACCACCCTTCTTCACTGTAACTCTATTCAGACATCAGGATAAACCACAGGGCTGTGACCTGGCCCATAGCCCACACAGTCCATGCAAACAGACACAGCATTAGTGGAAAAATAACAGCGGATCCTAAGACAAAGATAAACATACAGCCAAGCATAACCTGGGGAGAGCCACATCAAGAAAGAAAGGCAGAAAACACAGCAAATGGAAGAATATATGCTAACAGAAATAGTGCATAAAACAAACAAGATAGTAAAGGAGATACTATATATATCTCTGAGAAACACAAGAGGATATTATGACTACTTTTTAAAGAAAAAGATTTAATTTGAAAACTTGGAAACTTAAAATGTAATTCTTGAAGAAAAAATGTGAAAAGTTGAAAAGTGGACTATTCATATGCTAAAAAGGAAAATATTTTGCAGCAAGGTGGAATTGAGTTTTCCCCACTCCAATGGAGTATAAAAGGACCAACACATAAAAGCACATAGGAAGAAGTTTGGACATGTGTTCAATACTGTTCCAGGAAAAGATCAAAGGAAAATGAAGGGGAAATAGGCAAAGACAAAAATTTTTTAATTTCACAGGACTGAAGAAAAGATGTGTTTCCAGATTGAAAGAGCCCACCACATACTGTGTGACCAAAACAAAAACAAAGAAAAGACTGCACATAGAAATATTGTGAAATTCTAAACATCCAAAGATAAACAGAATGCCCCTGAGGTGTCTTAAGAAAAAGAAAAAATATAAATGGGATTTCAAACAAAGCAACATAGCTTGACCTCAGAATCTCATCAGTAACACTGGATGCATGAAGTCCATTTTCCACAAGATTCTTAGAGAAAATTATGTTGAACACTATTATTAATTTTTTAGCACAGAATAAAGACATTTTCAGATTTTTTTAGGACATGGATATTCCAGTGTCCATAATTCAAGTCTGAATTACCAGAGCATACATTCCAACAAGTAAAATAGATGAATCCTAGAGAAAAAAATGGAGCTTAAGCAACAGCAGTGAGCAAAGAAATCAATAAAATGTATTGCTAACTGTAAATGAGCACTAATTATAAAATATTAACCTAAAAATGGCATATGATATTGATGTTAGATAACATACATCACTATATATGTAGCAGAAAGTGCAGCAGAAAGTGACACACTAAGGAACAGTATTTCAGGGTTTTTTTTTTTTCTTTTTTCTTTTTTAAGGGCTTAAATATGGTCTCATTTCTCCTGTTCTGAGCATGAGCTAATAGGGAGACCCTTACTTCTCTGACACCTGTTGCAGGTATCATTCCATTTCACTTTTTTTAGGTATTTCATTTGCTCCTCTTTATATGCACTGTAGCACAAGATTGATTGATTATAAGCTCCTTCAGGAAGATAATAAATCAATTTATTAATTTAATGGGCAACAGCCAGCATTACTATATATACAGATAATAAGTATAATAGTAATAATTATTATTATTATTATATAATAGGTAATAACTAGCTTTTTGGAGGTGCTAGTTATATAAAGGATATAGTACAATTTTCTGTGTTGGCTGGTGCTGGAGAATCAGAAAGCACAGATGATTTTACCAAACCAAGAACCATATGAACAAGTTGGGGTTTTATAAAATAATTTGGTGCAGAGGAAAAGAGATTACTTAACGGTACAACCCCCCCCCACCCCCCCGCAAAAAAACACGCACACACAAAACAAACAAACAAAAAAACAGCTGCCTGTCCCCGTTAGCTGGGAGAATTGTCTGTCACAGAGACTCGCACACAAAAACCTAGGCCTTATGAAAAATCCCAACTCTACCAGAAAACGCTCTCAACTTTGAACTGCCACAAGAGCCCCTTGAAAATATCTGATGCAGAATAAATTCACTTCCTTCAGTAAAGGTAATAAAGAGAAACAAACATAAGACTGACAGAAAGACATGACAAGGAAAATAGGAAAAGGTAACTGGCAAAAAAAAAAAAAAACAGTTGCCAAGTGTAGTTAAAAATGAAAACCAAACATTTCACCGTCAATGAAGAAAGACACTATGTCCAACTTTGCTTTGAAACAAATAATTAAAATAATAACACATTAAGGAATGGATGGGGAAAGAGTACGGGATGGATATTATGAGCTAAAATAGTTCAGGAAGTAAGTAGAATTCAAAAAAATCACAGAAATGTAGGGCACCTGGGTGGCTCAGTCAGTTGAGCATTCGACTTCAGCTCCAGTTATGATCTTGTGTTTTGTGAGTTTGAGCCCTTCATTGGGCTCTGTGCTGACAGCTTGGAGCCTGGAGCCTACTTTGGATTCTGTGTTTCCCTCTCTCTCTGCCCCTCCCCAACTCGCACTCTCTCTCACTCTCTCCCTCTCTCTCCCTCTCTCCCTCTCTCTCTCAAAAATAAACATTAAAAAATGAAAAAAAAATGAAAAATTACATAATGTAGGCAAAATAGAAAGGAACACAAATGTAGTAATATCCACAGGATATAGAGATGGAAAATACAAGCAAAATAAAATAGAAATTAAAAAAAAAGAATTTATAAGGAAAAAAGACATTAAATGGAGATTCAACCTACATATATTTGGAGTCCTTAGAAGAAAAATAAAAAACAAAAAAATTCATAAAAATAAAATATTGAAATATGTAACCCAAGAAAATTATCATTTAGTTGAAAAATAATAAATTCTTAAGCCATACAGAGAAAGACAGATACCATATGTTTTCACTCTTATGTGGATCCTGAGAAACTTAGCAGAAACCCATGGGGGAGGGGAAGGAAAAAGAAAAGGTTAGAGTAGGAGAGAGCCAAAGCATAAGAGACTCTTAAAAACTGAGAACAGGGGCGCCTGGGTGGCGCAGTCGGTTAAGCGTCCGACTTCAGCCAGGTCACGATCTCGCGGTCCGTGAGTTCGAGCCCCGCGTCGGGCTCCGGGCTGATGGCTCGGAGCCTGGAGCCTGTTTCCGATTCTGTGTCTCCCTCTCTCTCTGCCCCTCCCCCGTTCATGCTCTGTCTCTCTCTGTCCCAAAAATAAATAAACGTTGAAAAAAAATTAAAAAAAAAAAAACAAAAAAAAAAAACCTGAGAACAAACTGAGGGTTGGGTTGGGGGGGGTGGGGAGGGGGGAGGGGGGAGGGGGGGAGGGGGGAGGGGGGAGGGGGGGAGGGGGGAGGGGGGGAGGGGGGAGGGGGGAGGGGGGGAGGGGGGAGGGGGGGAGGGGGGGAGGGGGGAGGGGGGAGAGGGGGGGAGGGGGGAGGGGGGGGAGGGGGGGAGGGGGGAGGGGGGAGGGGGGAGGGGGGGAGGGGGGGAGGGGGGAGGGGGGGAGGGGGGGAGGGGGGAGGGGGGGTGATGGGTATTGAGGAGGGCACCTTTTGGGATGAGCTCTGGGTGTTGTATGGAAACCAATTTGACAATACATTTCATATATTGAAAAAAATAATAATAATTATTTCTACTTCTTAAAAGATATAGCCTGCATCAGTGAGTAATCAGAATGACCAAGTTTGAAACACATCATAGTAAAGGCACACAAAGAAGCAAGAAAGGCGGGCCATAAGTTTTCCACAGCTACTGTCGATACAAGAAGACAGTAGGACCAAACATACCAATTCTTTGAAGCTAGAAAGTAACCTAAGGATTTCATACCTAGATCAAAGGTCAATCAATTATAACATCAAGAAACAAATGGTTTGTAACATGCAAGAATTAAGGAAAGATCATCTAATGTGAACTTCAGGATTCTACTTCAATAACAGAGTCAATTAAGATATCACTAGGAAGCCTGTAGCAAAAGTATTGGCCATGTAGGAAGCCTATGGTTAACTGGGGACCTACAACTGAAACAAATCTGAAAATGGGGTGATGGAACAAAAAACAAAGCTTTATGTGTGAGAATACCACAACTACACAAATAACACAAATTAAAAAAAAAAAAGCTAGTAGTTGGGAGACAGAATCATATCAATTGAAGTAAAAAGCTTATCTAAAATACAAAAATAGATGCTAATCAAGAAAATAGAATTAGAGAGATTTGCAGATGAGGAGAGATGCCCATAGTGAATATTTAATAGACTGGTACTTTGAAGTTAATATAAAGATAACAAGAAAAAAATACAATTTTTCTTAAATTCTATAATTCCTTAAATATCTGAATCATGCACACATTTTTTAAAATAGCATGGGAGGGGTTCCTGGGTTGCTTTCAGTTAAGTGACCCACTCTTGGTTTCAGCTCTCACAATTTGTGGAGTTCAAGCCCTGCATTGGGCTCTGTGCTGATAGTGTGGAGACTGCTTGGGATCCTCTCTCTCCCTCTCTCTCTGCCCCGACCCTGCTCACACTTCCTCACACTCTCTCTTTCTCTCTTAAAATACATAAACTTTAAAAAATAAAATAGCATAAGAAACTACACAAAAGGGTTATATAAAGATAAATATTAAGGCCATAAATGTATATCTTATCAATAAATTCAAATTAGTTAAACTTGCCTTTCATTTTTTTTGAGTTTATTTATTTTTGAGAGAGAGAGGGAGAGAGGGAGAGAATGAGCAGATCAGGGGAGTGGCAGAGAGAGAGGGAGAGAGAGGATCCCAAGAAGGCTCCACACTGTCTGCATGGAGCCCAACACTGGGCTCAAAATCACAAACTGTGAGATCACGACATGAGCTGAGATCAAGAGTCAGACGATTAACCAATTGAGCCACCCAGGCACCCCTAAATTCACCTTTAAAAAGAAAATGACTTTTATCTGTGATCATTTGATTACAAAGCAAAATCCCAGCACCATTAAATCCATAATATAGATGCAGACACAGAGAGACACAGAACATGAATGGGGGAGGAGCAGAGAGGGAGACACAGAATCCAAAGCAGGCTCCAGTCTCTGAGCTGTCAGCACAGAGGCTGATTTGGGGCTCAAACCCACAAACTGTGAGATCATGACTTGAGCCGAAGTAGGATGCTTAACCAACTGAGCCACCCAGACGCCCTGAAAATTTTTAAATTGACAAAAACCTTCTAGAAAAACTAAGAAAGCAAAAGGTCATGATCTTAATATCAGACAAGTTTAAACTGTGACCAAAGAACCCTCAAAAGATAAAAAAAATCACTTTTAACTGCTAAAGAGTAAAATTCACAATAAAAAATGCAAGCAATATAAGTATCTATACTCCAAATAATATAATATGGACACTCTCAAACATTACACCAGAACTTGCTAGGAAAAATGAGTAAAACCCCATTAATAGTAGACTTTGCCACTACTATTTTTTCAACATATTCAAAGAGGTAATTTGGGGAAAGTTTACTAAAGGACATGTTTACAAGGTCAAGGTATAGTAAAACCGCTAGAATCCCAGGACTTGTCAGATCTCAGGGCTGATAACAAACTTTGACCAACACAAGGCCTAAAGTAGCAAGCGGTGTAAGACATTTTCAATATATGAATGCAAGGACTTCTGGGTAACTAACCCAAAGTCAGTAGTCCACTACCTTCCTCCTAATATTTTCTCCCCAAACAATACAAAACATGATGTTGTTGGCAACTAATGTACAAATGCTGTGTACTGTGGAAAATGTTATATATTATTGTAAAAGTCCTAAATGTTGTGACAAAGTAGGAATAAAGCACTTAATAATGGGAAAAGATGGGAAGGAAAAACAAAACAAAAAATAGAATAAGTTCATTGTCGAATAGGCTAGGCTATAGATAGGTATTAAAGAATGCTGAAAAAAACTGAGAAATCAGATAGGAAAATATTAAATAAGAAAATATGAGAACATATATATAAGATATATATATATATAAGATATATATATATATATATATATACACACACATATATATAAGAACATTTAAGAAAAGTAGAAATACAAAAGTTATCATTGGAACAAACATACAAACCTTCCTAAATACAACATAATATTTTAGAAGTGATGGGAAAATATAGACACCAACCAAAGACGGAAAACCCAGTAAGTATAAAAAATGTAATAACAAAATATTATGGTAGGGTTGAAATCAAACCCAAAAAGTCATTTTGGTGAATTTAAATGGACTCAAATGATCTAATAAAAGGTAAAAATTTCCTATTTGGCTCACAAAACAAGACCCTACTATAGGCACGATAGAAGAAAGACACCTAAACTAAAGAAAGTCAGAAATACAGAAAATAAAGGAGTAGACAGAGGTGTACCAGGGAAGCAGAAACAGAGCAGTAGTAGCAATCCTGATATCAAAAAAAGTAGAATTCAAACCCCAAGCCATAAAATGTGAAAAAGAACACTTTTAAGTGTTAAAAGTCACAATTAACAGTGAAGATATAACATATATGGATATATATGCACCAAGAACACAATGACCACCTTTATGAAATAAAAAGTATGGAGATCCAAGGAGACAAGTAGAACACTAATAATAAGATGCATTTGTATATCACTCTAGAATAAGAGAGATGAAGTAGACAGTCAGGGTACAGAGGTTTTTAAAAATGTAATCAATAAGATAGATCTTATAAATAAATATTAAACTTTATACCCCAATAAAGGAATATAGTTTCTGCTTATGCACCCATGGCACATTCACAAAAACCGGTCATAAACTGAGTTAAGGAGGAAATGTTTGTCATTTCCATAAAGTGGAAATATAAACAACATTCTGATAGTAATGAAATAAAATTAGAAATTATCAACAATGAAACCAAAAACAAAAGACCCTTCACACAGAAAAATTTTAAAGCTTTCTGTGAATCAACTCTTTGGTAAAACAGGTAATACAAACCAAAATTACAAATTTTTATGAAAAAGAATGGCAATGAAAATACTACACACCAGAACATATGGGGTGCATTTAGAGCAGAGATCAGAGGAAAATTCATAGCATTAAACCCTACTATCAGTAAAAATGAAAGAAAGATCATAAATGACATAAATTCCCAGTTCAAACAACTAGAAAAAGAACAACAAAGCAAACACAAAGAAAGGACAAGGAAGGAAAGAATAAAAATGAAAGAAGAAATTAAGGAAGAGAATAGAGAAATAGATCTAACAAATAAAAATCTTGGGGTGTTTTTTTTGAAAAATTTAACAAAATAGACGAACCACTAGCTCATTTATGAAATGAAGGAAGAAAACAAAAACATACAAGACAGGAGAAAGGGTACACAACCATTGAAACAAATAGGTTTTTAAAAATCACAAGAGACTGTATTACAGACTTTTATGCAAATAAATTTGAAAGCCTAGATGAAATAGTGATCAAGGAAAAATATACATGATGCATGAAGGATATGGGAGCATTATGATCAAGAAAGATGCTGTTAAATACAACAAATATGCATGAGGAAATAAACTTAAGGCAGATTACTGTCCTCTAGAATTGTTTTTCTGAAATATGAATATATAAATGTATGTTAATCAGAGAAATTGTCACACACTCATACCTATCACGCTTCCTCCTACCTCCCACCCCAATCAAACACTATAATCAACATGTAGCCCATAATCCAATCTGAGTTCTGAATATCTATCTATTTGACCCTCTGCGTGCTGCACAGTACCCCTACATTCCCCCTTCACCTTTTGTACTGTGGGATGGATCAGTGAACACAGGGTCTGTTGTGGTAAAGTCCTATTGAAGAATGGGATGGATTCACCTTGCAAATATGCAAAACATTAATGACCACTTATGTGAAATTCCCCAAAGGCTGTTCATTAAGCCCAAATCAGGCTTCCTGTGGTGGCTCCTCTGAAAGAGATGACAGGCCACTGTGTCCTCCAAATGGTACTCCCACTGGGAGGGAAGGACATTCAAACTGACTCTGTGCCCTCAGGGTAGATGTCCCATGAAAGGCCCCATGAGGGGGCTTGACTTTCACATCTGAGTGGTATGAATATATTTGCCTGTCATTTCCATGTTAGCGTACAGCAGCCTAATTACCACTTTCTAAAGCCACTGTATAATAGTGAAGGTCATTAATAATTGATGAAAAGCTATTGACCAAAATGAAGTGAGTCCTTGAATATAACTAATAATTATCAAACCATTACTAATATTTACTGAGCACTTACTGTGTGCCAGACATTCTAAATGTTTTATTTCTATTGTCTCATTCAATCTTCACAATTTTACGAGGAAACTGAAACACAATTTGTGTTTGTCCATTTTGTGTCTTTACGTAGATGACAGATTTTTATCTTGTAGGATAAGCAGAGCCATTCTATGTTTAATTTGTGATTCAATTTACCATCCTGATGATGATTTTTTTTTCTAACATTTTATGTCATCATTATTTAAAGGCATTCCATGGAACGTGGAAACAGGTTGTAGAGACCTGTGGTTATACTGGCATACATTGTAGGACATGGCACGGCTGATACATTTTCTAAAGGGGTAGATATTTGGCAATGCAATCCACATTGAACAGAATAATGATGACTTTGTTTTCTTATTCTCATATTTATAATACCATGCTTTAGGAAAGACAAATGCTTACTGCATAAGAAGCAAGAAAAGATACAAGGGTCTTCCTAGCTCTAATTCTTAGGATAACATGAGAATGGAGGTTCCTTAACCACAAAATTTGTTAATTTTCATGATTCACAGGGTAAGAGTGAAAGAGTGAGGGAGTCATTCATTTCTGATCTTTATAAGAATCACATAGAGAAGATAGGTTGAAACTTTTAGCCCAATCTAGTATTGAAAAAAAACTTTTTAAAAATAAAGTTTATTTATTTATTTATTTATTTATTTATTTATTTGAGAGAGAGAGAGAGAGAGAGAGAGAGGGAGAGAGAGAGAGTATGAGCAGGGGAGGGGCAGAGAGAGGAGAGGCACCTGGGTGGCTCAGTCGGTTAAGCATCCGCCTCTTGATTTCGGCTCAGATCATGATCTGATGGGGCTCGAATTCATGAGCCATGAGATCATGATCTGAACCAAAATCAAGAGGCGGATGCTTAACTGACTGAGCCACCCAGGTGCCCCCCAAAATCCATTTTATTACTGCCCATGCAACGTTTTTATTTCCCACAGTGTTTATCGTCATGCATCTTATGTTAGTCAAAACTGCAACAGAGTAAGCCTTATATGTAATTGATTGTTTTTGTGTGTGTTTTCACCCAATATTCAGTAAGTCTTTGTTTTGACCTTATACACACCTAAACATTTTGTAAGTGAAGGTCTATTACTTATAGTCTAGAAGAAGGAGGTAAATGATGCATGTCAACCTTAGGTGTACATAAGCAAGGCAGACAAGAACTTCCCACTGTTAATTTGGTGTTAAGATTCTGTTTTAGTTAGCTCCAAAATGATCATGGTGCTTGGAGAGGTCCCAAAATTGAAGAAGGTTTTGTACAAGTTGACTAGAAACAATGGGGAGACCAGAGGTGAAGCATCTCTTGATATTTCAGTGACATCTCTGTTTGGAGACCCACCAGTTTTGCTGTATAATGAGACAGAAAGAGTGTGGTGTTACAGCCTGGCTCTTTTCCTAATACCCATGTGACTTGAGCAAATTATTGAATCTTTCTGAGCTCAGTCACTTCCTCTCTATAATAGAGCAATGATGCCTACCTTACCTGGCATTATGTTATAGGAATTAAATTAGTTAAGGTCTATAATGTATTCAGCACAGCGCCCAATGTAAATATGGGTTTAAGTAGGTCTGTACTTAAAAATCAATAGCAAGATGATACTAGTTTCTTTCTAAAGGACTAGTGAAACTGGGGGAAAACTCAGAAATCCTAACCATCAGGAACATTTGTCATTACAGTGAACATTTACCACAGAGTTAATGTGTGCGATTTTTTGTCTCTGTTAAATCAAGCAGTTCCATATATCCTGCTGCATGGATTTGTTCACCCATAGCAGCAAACACAAGACATATGCAGTAGTGTATGATGTACACTTAGAGTCCAAATTCCAGTGTACAAATTTCTTTCCTTGCTTTTGATGGATCTCAGTCTATATACGTAACACCTGTCTTCTTTGGTTGGCTCTCTCCTAAAATCTCATCTCATTTTTGTTATCCTTTTTATGATTACAGCTAATAAAAATGATTTCTTACCATTTTTCTTTCCACACAAAATGTAAGTCAGAAGGAATTATAGTGAGTGTTCAAATTAACCAAGGCTCTGTGTGTGTGTGTGTGTGTGTGTGTGTGTGCGCGCGCACGCGCGCGCGCGCGCGCGCGTGCGTGCATGCATGCGCACATACATGTCTGTGAATGTGTTTGTTGGGATTGAAGAGAACACTAACATGAAAAAGAAACAAGGGATACCTGAGTGGCTCAGTCAGTTATGTGTCCGACTTTGGCTCAGGTCATGATCTCTCAGGTTTGAGCCCTGCGTCTGGCTCTGTGCTCACAGCTCAAAGGCTGGAGCCTGCTTCAGATTCTGTGTCTCCTTCTCTTTCTGTCCCTCCACCCCTCTCTCTCTCTCAAAAATAAGCATAAAAATTTTTTTTAAAAAAGAAGGAAGAAAGAAATTTGGTGCTCTCTTGAGCACAGAACTCAAGAGTCTATGTAATACTGAATCTGTATAATAGATCCTATATAATACTTAACTCTCCTTGGTCGATGTCTGACTAGTAAGAGTTCAAACACTCTTCATCAGAGCTGTATTCTAGCATAAACAGCTTCATTGGAGCTATAATTCCAGGATACTCTGGGATCCAGAGTGGTCTCACAGCATCCTATTCCAGTGAAGGAGTGTCTTGGGAGAACAAAATCCTGTTTTAGAAGAATCATTTCTGTCTTGATATCTGCTGTTCATGTTATATGCTCTTGGTTTAATCAAAACACTTTTCTCTGGGCAAAAAAGTGACTCTGGAGTTTATTTTCATTTTCAGCAACCATGGGGAGTATTAGCTTGTGTAGTCCTGGTCTAAGATTCACTTCTCCTCCATTATTCTCTAGCCAATTGGAGCTTCAAGGAGCACATACCTCTTCAAGGTCTTTGTGACCTGGGCTGGTGATTCCAAAATTTATTGTGCATAGGAATCAATAATGAAACTTGTCAAGATTCCAGATATGGTTTAGGATAGGTGGGATCATGCCTGAGATTCTACATTTCCAATAATATCCCAGATGGTACTGATGCTGTTGGTCCTAGGACTACACATTAAGTTAAAACACTCTAATACAAAAATTGACAAACAGGTATTTTAGGCTATAGCTATTCAACCCTGCCTGTTGTAGCACAAAGGAAACCAAAGATAACACAGAACCAAATGGGTGTGGCTTTATTCCAATAAAACATTGACTCTGAAATTTGAATTTCATGTAACTTTCACATGTGAAGAAATAATATTTTTCTTTGGAATTTTTTTCAACTGTTTAAAAATGTAAAAACCACTCTTAGCTTGGGGGCCATATAAAAATGGTCAGTGGGTCAGATATGACCTGTGGGACCAAGTTTGCCAATATCTGATCTAGACAGAATTATTGTCCTGTAACTAGGACTTGACACCTTATCTATTAAAAGAAATAGACATTCTCTTTACCTCCTGGTTTAGAAAATAACAAAATCTTAGGTAAGTCTGTACTCTTCCTGAAAGAGAATCCTTTAAATCACAGCCCTTGACCTGAGTCTGCTGCCTCAAAGCTGGAATGGCCTAAGCCTATTTCACAGGCAGAGTGGACAGGTATACCTCTTTCCTCAGGTACTTTAGGTTTATTAGTGGTTTAGTGGCACACCAAGATTGGGGTTTATTTTGCCATCAATTTGGGGAGAAGATAGAAATGTCAAATCTTATGCTAAGTCTCCAGGAACATTATTAGACATTATTAGAAATCTCACTAATAAGATAATCCAACCCAATGGTAGAATTTAATTTTCCCCTTCCAAATGCCAATGGGCTCAGAAAGAATCCATAAAACAAACCTATTTTGCAGAACAGATTCTCCAACTTTTTCAATGGTGCATCCCTATCAGCACAAAGAAAGTGATATGTGTGCCCAGGGCTCTGGAATCTAAACTTAAGTGGCCCATAGCAAGTGTGAAATTTCTTTGAAGTCTCCGTTTTATCTTATAAATTCATGCATATCTTGCATTTTATTCCATAAAATATATTGGTGTCTGTCGTAATATAAAAATGTTTAAAATTACTTCTCAGTTCACTTAAATTTTTATGCTAAAAATTGAGAGCCCCAGGAAGCTGGCCAATGTTTATTCTATTGATTCACATAGTCTCTCTGACATATATCCTGGTTTGAGAGATCTAAAGTTAGCAGGGGTCCCTGCTTCTCCCTGGAAGGGTATTAGACCCCATGTGCCTAACCCTTCCAGCCTCTATCTACCTTATCCCCCACCTTACCCCAAACCAAGCCTCCTGCCATGTGATATGAGGGCACTTGCATCACAAAGTTTATCTAAGGATTTGCTAGTTAATTAGTTGACACTGAATAAGGTTGATTTAGAATGAGTGCCATTTGATCTTCATTCTTTTCTGTTCATATTCTGTTCACAGGCTTATTTTTGGTTTTCAAATCAAATTAGCAATACAGTATCTTCAATATGTTTAATAAGCTTGCATGAATAATTCAAGGCATCAGAATGACATGCTTGTGTCAACAACCCTAACCCCAGTCCATTCTTTGTCTCTACATGTCTTTAACTTCTCTTGTACTGTATCTCATAGTAACTATATGCTAATGTCTATGTTTAACTGATGCATCCTATCAAGTAGATAAAGTTGAAAATCAGTGATATGATGATATTTTCATGTTTCTCATCATCTTCTTCATGGAAATCCCTCAATCAAAGCACTGAAGTCCTAAAAACGTGAAAATTAAGAACAAATCTACCACTACAAATGTTGGCTTATTTTTCAAGTTTCAAATTTTTTCACAGAATGAGATATTGGAGAATGCATAGAAGGAGGTTGCTTTCTATCAGGTATTATTTAACACAATTTCTAGAAACGTTTTTAGTATTCTTAATTGGCATGAAGATACCTATCATTACTATGCTGGCCCTAGTAGAGCTCAAAGGATGTTCTTTTGCATGACTATTGGAAACAGCAATAAGGGAACAAGAAGAGGAAAAGAAGATGACATCCCATTACTAATGGTGACAATATCCCTAGATTATGTGATCTAGGAAATATTTATTTTATTTTTTTATAATTTTTAAAAATCTTTATTTTTGAGAGACAGTGAGAGAAAGAGAGACAGAACATGAGCAGGGGAGGGGCAGAGAAAGAGAGGGAGACACAGAATCCGAAGCAGGCTCCAGGCTCTGAGCTGTCAGCACAGAGCCCAACGTGGGGCTCGAACTCACGAAATGTGAGATCATGACCTGAGCCAAAGTCGGTTCAGTATATATATATATATATATATATATATATATATATATATATACTCAATCGACTGAGCCACCTGGGCGCCCCTGTGATCTAGGAAATATTAACTGAGTGATTTAGATAGAAAAAGTAATAATCCCCTTTCCACCTTCTGTAGGAAGCATGATCGTTCCAACTAATGGATTGCTAGACCCAAAGGAATTTGAAGGAAAGGCAAGGCAACATTTGATAAAAAGCCTGGTGATCTCAGTGGTGTCGATAGAGTGAGTCACATTTATAAATTTATGCACCAGACTGTTGAGTTTGAGAGTGAGTGCCTCCTTAAATTTTGCACTTTAGGTGGCTCATTTACCTCACCCTTGTTCTAGTCCTGATCTCAAGATACCTGCCAACTAGGTTATAAACCTCTGTATGAGAGAAGAGACACGCTGTATGCTTTAAACTGTTTAGTCTGGCCTCTGTGTATGGACATATGAAGAGTCTCAATTTTCACAACTGCAATTGCATTGTCTTATCATGGTTCTACCCCATGAATGGGCCACTTGCCAGTCCTCTTATATGATTTCTTGTCTCTTGACTTTTGTTCTTGAGCTCTCTTCTTCCTGATATTTGAAACCCTATCTGTTTACATGACAAAGATCTTCATTACTACTTCTTCCAGAATTACTCACCTGTACTGGACAGTGTGTTGTACCACCAGGCTTTCATCCCCTACCCCAAATTTCAGGACTTATTGCCCCAGCTGCTGAGACAGTTGATGATTTACAGAGTCTGTCTGAGACCTCCCAGAAATTACTCTAGGCCAAAGAGAACCATTTCAACCAAAGTCTCATCCTCTTCCCAGGAACATCTTACATCCAATCACTGGTCAGTGGAGGAGTTTAAGTCTGGCATCTTGCTCCATGTCAAGGCAATTCTGAAGGGCCATCCCAGCCTTAGACTCCTCTATAGCCTGAGACCTATGATATGAATTAACTATGGCCCTCATTATCCTTCTGCTTAATCCCACTTTCTATAATGCCTTTACTGTATGGATCTGAGAGTGCTTATAATAAGCACTAAATTTTCCATCACAGAGTCTTTCTCCTAAGGAATCTTCACCTGTAATGGTTGGTGTAAGAGTAGTCCAAAAAAGTAGATTTAAAATGGAATTTTAGTGTAGAATCGCACACTAGCTGTTTAGCAATGAGAATCCAGTTTCTGATTAGAGACAGAGCATCGATAGTCTCTGTATGCAGTAGCATTGAAATTTACAATAATTTCATTGGTGCTGGGGCACCTGGGTGGCTCAGCTGGTTAAGCATCCCACTTCAAAACTTTGGCTCAAGTCATTTACCTCATGGATCATGAGTTAGAGCCCTGCATTGAGTTCTTTGCTGTCAGCGCAGAGATTGCTTCAGATTCTCTGTCTTCTACTCTCTCTGCCCTCCACTCTCTCCCTCTAAAAATAAATAAACATTTAAAAAATTATTTCATTGGTGCTAAGATTGGATAGCATAGTGATAGAAAAAAATGCATAGGCTATATATAGTAATGCATCATCCTGTTAATAATTTGGGGGAGATAATAATTCTAAGCAAAATAGAATTTGAAGGCTGCTGTTGGGGGGAACATATGATTTGATGAAAATCAGTGAAAAGTGGAAGGTAATTAATTATCTATTAAAGGCTAAGGATAAAAGTCAGAGGACCTCTGTGGTAGTCAATAAAAGGGCTCATTTCCTGCAGAAAGAGGGTCAAGAAAGCTGAGAATAAGGCCCAGGTCTTAAGCAGAATTGTGAAAGAACTCCAGAGGAAGATAATTTTGCAAACCTTGAAAATCAGATATGCCAGGTCAGGGTCCTATTTGGGAAAGAGAGATGAGAAGAGGACATCTGTTCATTTGCATTAACATACTCTTAAGTTGTAAATATCCAGATTCCCCTGAATTCTCTGGGTCTAAAAAAGTGGCTTAGACCCCCTCATTAATAGTTTGTGTCCTCTTCCCTGCCCTCAAACCTCTAGTTGAAGAAAAATAAAAGACTCTTCATTGAAAAACCAACACATGGAGCATACAAACCCTCGGGATTTACCTCCCATTCCTCATGGTCAGTAGACCAAGAATTGGAAAACTATAACTGATGGGCAATATCAGCCTGACACCTGTTTTTGTATATAGAATTTTATTAAAATTTTATTTTATTTAATTTTATAAAATTTATTTTATAAATTTATTTATACTTATACGTTTTATAAAACTTTATTTTTTAAGTTTATTTATTTATTTATTTATTTATTTATTTATTTATAGAGAGTGCAAGCAGGGTAGGGGCAGAGAGAGAGAGAGAGAGGGAGAGAGAGAGAGAATCCCAAGCAGGCCCAAGCAGAGCATGATGTGGAGCTTGAACTCATGAACTGTGAGATCAATGACCTGAGCTGAGACCAAGAGTCTGTTGTTTAATCAGCTGAACCACCCAGGAGCCCATATAAAACTTAATTTTACTAAAATGTAAACTATCTCTGTCCCATAGGAATGCCAAATGTTTCTGATCCATCTTTCTAGTAGGAATAGAAAATAATGCATGCACCAGTTAAATGACAAAATACCACCTACAGTAAAACCTTGGACTGCAAATAACTTATTCTGTGAGTGTTCAGCAAGACAAGCAAACATTTCTAATAAATTTTAACTTGATAAATGAGCAATGTCTTGTAATACGAGTAGTACGGGAGGCCAAATGTTGCATGATCACAACTGAGCCAATGGTTCTTGAAATTTGTTTTAATATACAAGTGCCTTGGATTACAATCATGTTTCCAGAATGAATTATGCTTGCAAACCAAGGATTTACTATACCTGATCAAAGATAAGTGCAGCAGCTGCATTGGGGAATACTACATGATTGAGTTTGACTTTGAGTTTAGTATCCTCCTCTACGATCTTTCTGGCCTCTGTAAGGTCCAGACTGTGCAATAAAGAGAGATATAAGAGGACCACTACTTGGCATATTTTAGATCATTAAGGGTGGCAATTATCTCCCACAATGATGTAATCTATCCTTGATTTACTGTCTTGCTTTAGGGAAGGGCAGTATAAAAGGTTGTCACATGACCTCCACTACCTTGATAGTCTTTATCCTGCAAACCAAGTATGTAATACGCGTGTTCTCCCAACAACCAAGTTGGAATATACATTTCAAGTATACATTTGAGAACCAGAGAAATGACCACTGGTGGGTCCATGTACACAATGGAGCCCCTATGAGCCAAATCTAGTCCAGTATTCTATTTATTACCAGGCCTTCATTCAATTCAACTATAACAGTGCAGTGGGGGCATGATGAAGTGTCTGGGTATTTATGACAAATAATATCTTTTGATCAACAATCTCAAAAATGTTTGTGTTTGTGCTTTCCATCAGTGTCCCTTCTAACATTTACTTGAGTAAATGACCATAGATCCTTTTTGGTAAGAACTCCAGAATCATTACCACATACATTTGCTGTGGTATTACAATGTCCTTTCTAGGAATCCTGTCTCCCTTTCAATCAAGGTACTAGGTCTAAAAACTGAGTTAAAATTAGAAATTAGCAAAATTATGATTTTTTAGTTGGGTAATTGCTGTTAGCTTCCTGATTATACATTCTTGATTTCTTGAGAAATACCCTTGTTAATCGCTTGTTTATCTTGCTGCTGGGTATGTTCTATTAACCAACTGTAGCTTTTTGCAGATAGATCAGCAATACCTTCCACAGTTGCCACACCTACTTTGCCTACATCGCATTTTTGCCTACATCAACCTGTCTCTTTTTCCTGTGGAAACACCACAACCACTAAAGTGTGCTTCAGTTTGATTTCAGAGGCAACTTTGAGAAATATATCAATTTTATCACACCAACTATGGACCATTTCCATGTTTTTTCAAAATCAACTTTTAAGGTAATATTGGTATTATTCCTTTTATTTCCATCAACATTGCTCTCTTTACCTACTGCTGATATGCAAATTATATGTTAATTTTATTCTTGCCTTTAGATCTGACACAGAGTTTAAATGTTTTATGGCCTGTTTTGTTCTTCAAAATGCCCATCTGTACCTATACAGATTTTTCATAACAGGTGAGGTGATACCCTCAGAATTAGGCACCAATAGCAAATAATTTATCACACAGAGCCTGATCATCTTGGCCACTGTCCTAATTACAATCACTTTCCTGACAGCTTATAGGAGCTTTAAAGATACAACTCCTTTCAACTGTTTCTGGTTACTTTTAGAAATGCACAACAATATTTCCATTCATTGATAGAAACTATAACTTTTTGTTATAATTCTTTGCTTTTTAGCTTCCTAAGAGATTAAAATTTATGGACAATAGGGCAATTTTAAAATTTCATAAAAACATCTACTGAAGAATAATATATATATACAAATGTAGACACATACACTTACAAAAAACTATATATTAAAATACTGAGCAATGATATCTAGTATAAACATCATTGCAAATAGTTGACACAAAATTATGTAATTTACCAATTTTCTTTTTCCTTCCCTGGAATTAGAGGCATAACCTTCAGAAGCTCAGCTAACCCTTCCAAGTCCCAGTAACTAAAAGGTATAACATTTTACATCTTCCAATAACAGGGTTTCTTTTGAATTCAATTTCAGAACTAAGTGCCACTTCTGGAGTCAGTTCATATCAGCTCAAAAGAACCAATTGTTACATTTTCAGGAATTTCACAAGCTAATTTAAATACTGCCATTATTAGAAATTAAATTATATTAACTTACAATGAAATAAATGACACTAAAAACAAGGGTAATAAATACTTAAAATGTATACTTTCTAATTATTTTGTTACATTTTATGTTACCCATGTTCTATGTCTATTGTATCTGTACCTGGAAATACTATATGGTGGTGTGTTAATGGCCAATTATCTCTTCAGTCTCTAGTTTCACAAATGTCACATTGATAGATTGCAATAAACCATGGTGGGAGTATTTCCACCACAGAAATACGCAAATGCTACAAATCAAGGTTCTCTCTCCTCTCTCTCAATCTTTTTTTTTTTTTTTTTTTTTTTGGTGGAAACCTAATTGTTAAACATTTACCAGCACATTACTAACTAAGCCCCTCCTTGATAAAGCTGCAAAGTAGGAGCTGATAAGAAATTTCATAATATTGCTAAGGGAATGAATAAATAGAGATTGCGTAAGTATATATAGATGAACAAAACTGGTTAAATTTGTCAACAACAAGGAAAGAATTGAGAAGGAGCCCACAGTGAAAAAGGAAAGGTCACATATCATTAAATTATAGTATAATAAAACTACAAAGAACCTAAGGGAACTTCTTGTTCAACATTTCATTTTAACAGATGATGAAACAGAAGTTTTGTTAGTTGCTCAATGGTTGAGCCAAACAAGATTCTAGCTTTAAATATTGCCAATACTGCCTGTTCTTTACCATATGGTTCATTGAGAAGGTCAAGTGTTCATTTTTTTTTTCCTTCACCCATGCTGGTTTACCCAAATTATCTTTGGAAAACATAAGCTGATGCTAGAAGAAATGTATGCTGAAATGATACTTATATTTTGCCAATTAATCATGACTATTTCAAAAATTTTTATTATTTATATAGCTCATACAGTCTGATTTTCTCAACTGTTTCTCACAATCTCTGACCCCAGAATAACAATTTATCCAATTTATCTTTAAAAGAAAATATCTGCTTTCTACTTAAAAACTAAAATTTAAATTTAGTCAACACCTGCTATGTGCTAGGTTGAACCACTTGGTAAGTATACATCATTAAACCTATTTTATAGAGTAAACTAAAGTCCATAGACTTTATGTAGTTTTTTCAAGGTGATGCAGTTAGGTAGCAGCAGTGCTGGGTTTCAAAACCAGTCCTGCTTCACTCTAAAGCCTGTTTTTGTTGTTGTTGTTGTTGTTGTTTCTTTTTTTCTGTCTCCTCTACTATGCTACTTTATCTCTTAGACATCTGTCTATAGAAAAAAAAAAAACAATAAAAAATTTTCCATGGTTGTGTGAAATTTCCAGATCATATTTGTGCCTTTTGGCATTTCAGATCATATCCAGGCAAAATTAAAATGTCAGTCATTTTCAAGGTCACCCATCATTGTACATATTTGTCACTGTCATGAACTATTTAACCTGAAGTAGGTCCACAACTGAAACTTAAAGTGATCTTCCAAAAGATAGATATCCTGTACTAAAACAAGGAAATGGGGGACAGGGTGTAAGAACACTTAAGGTCATGAAATATGGAGTCATTAGCACTATAGCAAAGTAACATAAGCAAACTGACAGCCCAGGAGGAAGGAAAATTCTATTGTACTTTGGTACAGCAGGAAAATAAGGTACTAGGGGCAATGCAGAAGGGCTGGCAAATTTGAAACAAATTAAAGGCAATAACCTTAAATATAGTGATAATAGGTCTGTGGGATTCACAACTGTAGGACATCTTTAAATCAAATAACAGTGTTGGACTACAGGGTGGGTAATTTAATGACCAATAACCTTGCTGGTGTTTTGGCTGAAAAAGATACACAACATCTCATGGGCCTGATCTGATCAGCCCAAGGGCAAGGAGAATTTAATTTTCCCATGAACCAGATAAAGTATTCATCAGTAACTAGAGCTGGCTTTCTCATATTACTAGGATCTACTTGTGAACTGGATTCCCGGCTCAGGTATTAAATACTACTTTGCAATGGGCCTCATAAGAAAGTGATAGAACAGTGTCAGTGTAAATGACAAATTTAATTTCCTTCTTCAGTAGTGGGGGCAAATTGCATTGTACCGTTCTAATACCCTCTTCTGGTTGAAAAATTTTACTAAATAACTGGCCCAAAGCAAGATTTCAGTCTGTGACCTTAGGAAAATAAAGAATGCTAACCAATATGATTGTTTCATGCATTAAAAGCATACAAGGGTACAGGTGTAGTACACAAATGTTGCTCACTGTTTTTCTTAATGTATCTTGTGGATCCTTCTATCTTAGCACATGAACTTCCACTTTTATAGTCTTCTTAGTATTTTATTATATAAAGAAGATGTTCATATTATGAAAAACAACTAGCTCTAGGAAGCTCCTTGGTGAAAATATAGGGTATTTCATGTTTGCTAAAAAATGTTTACCATTGATGACAAACATTATTACATACGCATCCCTGTGCATCTGTGCAAATATATTTGTATAATAAAGTCCTTTGCATGGAATTTGCAGGACATTGGGTATTGGTAGAAGCTGCAAAACTGCCCAGCAAATTGGTGACACCAAATTGTACTCCTACCAACAGGAGATAATGTTTCCCCACTTCCAGACCAACTTTTTGTTATTTGTTATTCTGAATATTGAAAGTTGAAGGGGATTATTTTTCTTTTCTGCTGATGTCTAATAGTTTGTGAGGTTGAATGCCATTCCATATTATTAAATCCATTTCTTTTTCTGTGAGATCACTATTTAAGTCCTTTCATTTCCTATTTGGTAAAGGCCTTTCCTGTCATAAATTTGTAAGTTTTTATTTGTTTGTTTGTTTGTTTTTTACATATTAGACCTTGCCTAGCTTTTCTAGGCATTAATTTTTATCTATGTATCTCTAAGATCTCTTAATATGGTGATTATATCCAATAAATTAAACTTTCCAATCTACCAAGATATTAAAGACTTAAAAATAAATAATATTTCACTGATGTGAGCCTTTCTCTTTCTTTGCTATTCGATAGAGAGATGAGATGCAAAGGTGTCAATGCCGAACATCAGAGATTAGACGGATGAAATTAATCACACTGGGACTGAGTAAATAACAAATTTATTAATTTATTGACCTATCCACAGATATATTCATCAAATATTTCCTAAATACTTACTGAGTTTCAGTTGTTTGCCTGATCTAAAAACAAGATCATTTTTACTTTAGTATATTTAATCTATTTCTAAGCAGTGTTTTAAAATTCCAATATAAATAATATGCAGTGTTATATTAGTTTCAGGTGTCAAATACAGTGATTCAACACTTGTATTTATTAGTGCTCACTGTGACAAGTATACTCTTAATCCCCTTCACCTATTTCACCCACCCCCCTTCAGCTCCTCTTTGGTAACCATCTGTTTGTTCTCCATAGTTAAGAGTGTTTTTTGGTTTCTCTCTTTGTGTGTTTTGTTTCTCAAATTCACATATGAGTGAAACAATATGGTATTTGTTTTTCTCTGACTGACTTATTTCACTTAGCATTATACCCTTAGGTCCATCCATGTTGTTGCAAATGGCAAGATTTCTTTCTTTTTTATAGCTGAGTAATATCGCTGTGTGTGTGTGTGTGTGTGTTTGTACACCACATCTTCTTTATCCATTCATTTATGGATGAATATTTGGACTTCTTCCATAATTTGGCTATTGTAAATAATGCTGCTATAAACATACAGGTGCATATCTCTTTTCAAATTAGTGTTTTCATATTTATAGTGGAATTACTGGTAGTAATTAGTGCTAATTCTATATTTATTGAAGAACCTCCATACTGTTTTCCACAGTGCCTATACCAATTTGCATTCCCACCAAGGGTACACAAGGGCTCCTTTTTCATGCATCCACACTAACACTTACTGTTTCTTGTGGTTTTGATTTTAGCCATTCTGAGGTGATATCTCATTGTGGTTTTGGTTTGCATTTCCCTGATGATGAGTGGTATTGAATATCTTTTCATGTGTCTGTGGCCATCTATATGTCTTCTTTAGAGAAATGTCTGTTGATGTCTTTTGCCCATTTTTGAATTGGATTATTTGTTTTTGTGTGTGTGTGTTCAGTTGTGTAAGTTCTTCATACATTTTGGATACTAACCCTTTATCCATTATGTCACTTGCAAATATTTTCTCCCGTTCAGTAAGTTGCCTTTTAGTTTTGTTGATTGTTTGCTGTGCAGAAGCTTTCTATTTTGATGTAGTCCCAATAGTGTATTTTCACTTTTGTTTCCCTTGCTTCAGGAGACGTTTCTAGAAAAATGTTGTTACAGCTAATGTCGCAAACATTGCTGCCAGTCCTCTCTTTTAGGATTTTTATGGTTCCAGGTCTCACGTTTAGCTCCTTAATCCATTTTGAGTTTATTTTTGTGTATGGTGTAAGAAAGTGGTCCAGTTTCTTTCTTTTCCAGGTTTCAGTTCAGTTTTCCCAACACCATTTGTTGAATAGACTGCCCTTTTCCAATTGCATATTCTTGCCTCTTTTGTCAAAGATTAAGTGACAATATAAACATGGGTTTATTTCTGGTCTCTCAATTCTATTCCACTGATCTATGTATCTACCGTATTTTTCTTCTTTTTTCTTTCTTCCTTCTTTCCTTCCTTTTTTTAAAATACCATACCTTTTTGATTACTAATATTTGTAGTATATCTTGAAATCTGGGATTATGATACCTCTAGTTTTATTCTTCTTTTTGAAGATTTCCTTGGCTATTTGGGTTCATTGGTGGTTCCATACAAATTTTAAGATCGTTTGTTCTTGTTCTGTGAAAAATGCTATCGGTATTTTGATAGGAATTGTGTTAAATCTGTAGATTGCTTTGGGTAGTATATACATGTTAACAATATTTATTCTTCCAGTCCATGAGCATGGAATGTCTTTCCATTGGTTTGTGTCACCTCCAATTTTTTAATTTTAATTCCTCTTTCTGCTACATCATTATTAGTGTACATAAATGCAATGGATTTCTGTACATTGATTTTTTTTATCCTATGAACTTACTGAATTCATTTATCAATTCTAGTAGTTTTTTGGTGGAGTCTTAAGGGTTTTCTACAAAGAGTATCATGCCATCTGAAAATAGTGTAAGTTTTTATTCTTCCTTACCAGTTTCGATGTCTTTTATTTCTTTTTCTTGTCTGACTGATATGGCTAGGACTTCCAGTACTATTCTGAATAAAGGTGTAAGAGTGGACATCCTTGTCTTGTTCCTAACCTTAAGGAAAAAGCTCTCCATTCCTCAGAATTGACTATGATGTTGGCTGTGGGATTTTCCACATGTGGCCTTTAATAATTTGAGATATGTTGCCTCTACACTACTTTCTTGAAAGTTTTTTGTAAAGAATGGATGTTGTACTTTGTCAATGGCTTTTTTTTGCATCTGTTAAAATGATCATATGGTTTTTATCCTTTCTATTGTTGATGTGATGTATCATGTTGATTGATTTGCAGATATTGAACCATCCCAGTAATAAAATCCACTTGATTGTGGTGAATGATTTTTTAAATGTATTGTTGAATTCAGTTTGCTAATATTTTAAGGAATTTTGCATCTATGCTCACCACAAATATTGGCCTATAGTTGTCTCTCTCTCTCTCTCTCTTTTTTTGGTAGTGTCTTTATTTGGTTTTTGTTTCAACATAATGCTGGCTTCATAGAATAAATTTGCAAGGTTTCTTTCCTCTTCTATTTTTTGAAATAGTTTGAGACGAATAGGTATTAACTGTTCTTCAAATGTTTGTTATAATTCAGTTGTAAAGCCATCTGGTCTTGGACTTCTGTTTGTTGGGAGTTTTGTTTTGTTTTGTTTTGTTTGTTTGTTTACTGATTCAATTTCATTGCTGGTAATAAATCTGTTAAATTTTCTATTTCTTCCTGATTCAGTTTTGGGCGGGTGTATGTTTGTAGGAATTTATTTATTTTTTGTATGTTGTCTAATTTTTTGGCATATAATTTTCACAATATTCTCTTATAATCCTTTGTCTTTCTGTGGTATTGGTTGTTATTTCTCTTCTTTTATTTCTAATTTTGTTTATTTGAGTTCTCTCTCCCTCTCTCTTATTGATGAGTCTGGCTAAATGTTTATCAATTTTGTTGATCTTTGATGATCTTTCATTGATCTGCTCTATTGTTTTTTAGTTTCTATTTCATTTATTTCTACTCTAATATTTAAAGTTTACTTCCTTCTAATGGCTTTAGGTTTTGTTTGTTCTTCTTTTCCTAGCTCCATTAGATGTAAGGTTAGCTTGTTTATTTGACATTTTTCTTCCTTCTTGACGTAGACCCATATTCTATAAACTTTCGTCTTAAAATAGCTTTTGCTGCATTCTAAAGATTTTGGAACATTGTGTATTAATTTTCATTTGTCTCCATGTATCTTTTTGTTTCCTCTTTGATTTCTTGGCTGACCCATTCATTGTTTAGTAGCATGTTATTTAACCTTAATGTATTTGTGTTCTTTCTATATTTTCTTGTGGTTTATTTCTAGCTTCACAGTGTTGTAATCAGGCAAGATGGATGGTATGATTTCAATCTTGAGTTTGTTGAGCTTGTTTTGTGACCTAATATGTGATCTATTCTTAGAGAATGTTTCATTGCACTTGAGAAGAATGTGTATTCTGCATTTTCAGGATGAAAAGTTCTAAATATATCTGTTAGATCCATCTGCTCCAATGTGTCATTCAAAGCAACTATTTTCTTATGGAAATTCTATTTGGATGATCTATCCATTGATGTAAGTGGTGTATTAAAGTCCCTTACTAATATGGTACTACTATTGATTAGTTCCTTTATGTTTGTTATTAACTGTTCTATACATTTGGGTTCTTTCAAGTTGGGTGCATAAATATTTACAATTGTTACATCTTCTTGTTGGATTGTTCCCTTTATTATTATACAATGTCTTACTTTGTCTCTTGTTACCGTCTATTTTGTACAATGTAAGTATTGGTACCCTGGCTTTCTTTTCACTACCATTTGCATGATAAGTGCTTTCTGTCCCTTTCATTTTTGTTAAACTGCATGTGTCTTTAGGTTTGTAATGAGTCTCTTCTAGGCAGCATATAGATGGATCTTGCTTTTTTATCTATATTGTCACCTTATGTCTTTTGATTGGAGTGTGCAGTCTATTTACTTTCAAAGTAATTATGGATAGGTATGTACTTACTGCCATCCTGTTACTTGTTTCATGATAGTTTTGTAGTTCTTTCCTGTTACCTTCTTCTCTTGCTCTCTTCACTCATAGTTTTCTGCCTTTCTTTAGTGATATGCTTAGATTCCTTTATCTTTGATTTGTGGTTACCATTAGTTTTATATATAAATCTTGTGCAATTAGAAGTCTACATTAAGTTGATGGTCACTTAAGTTTGAACCCATTTTTTACTCTTCTCCCCTCTCCTTTTCATACTTTACATCCTTTTATTTTTTTAAACCCTAGACTGATTTTTATAGATATATTTAATTTTACTGCTTTTGTGTTTCCTATTTTTCTTACTCCCATTTATGGTCTTTTCATTCCCCTCAGAGTCCCCTTTAACATTTCTCATAGGGCTGATTTAGTGGTCATAAATTCTTTAACTTATTTTTGTCTAGGAAACTATCTTTCCTTCTAGTCTGGCTGGATAGAGTATTTTTAGTTGCATATGTGGTTTTTGTTGTGTGTGGTTTTTTTTTTTTTTCCTTTTTTTTTTTTCCTTATAGCACTTTGATTATATCATGCCACTCCCTTCTGGCCTGCAAAGTTTCTGCTGAAAATTCAGCTAATAGCCTTAATGGGTTTCCCTTGTATGTAACTGTTTCCATCCTGCTGCCTTTAAATTTCTCTTTTTTACTACATTTTTTACCATTTCAATTATTGTGTATATTAGAGTGGATCTCCTTAGGTTTATTTTGTTGTGGGCTCTCTGTGCCTTCTGGATCTGGATTTCTGTCTCCTTCCCTAGATTCAGTTAGTTTTCAGCTATTATTTCTTCAAAATATATTTTATGCCCCCCCTTTTTTCTCTGTTCTTCCTTTGGGATCCCTATAATGCAAACATTATTACACTTGATGGTGTCACTGAGTTCCCTAAGTCTATTTTCACTTTATATGGTTTTTGTTCTTTCATGTTCAATTCGATTACTTTCCATTACTCTGTCCTCTAGGTCACTAGTTTAATCTTCTGCTTCTTCTAGTCTACTACTTATTCCATCTTGTGTATTGTAAGTTTCATTTATTGAGTTCTCCATCTCTGTTGTTTTTTTAAGTCTACTATCTCTTTGTGAAGTGTCTCACTGAGGTAGGTCCTCCATTCTTTTCTCAAGTCCAGTGAGTATCTTTATGACCATTACTTTAAATTCTCTATAAAACATATTATTTATCTCCATTTTGTTTAGCTCTCTTACTTTGATTTTGTTCTGTTCTTTCATTTGTGACATATTCCTCTGCCTCTTCATTTTGGCCAACTGTCTGTGTCTCTTTCTATGTGTTAGGAAAGTCAGTTATGTTTCCTACTCTTGAAAATAGTGGCCTTATGAAGAAGAGGTCCTATAATGCCCTACAGTGCAATGTGCCCTGTTCACCAGAACCTGGTGTTGCATGTTCTCTGCTCTTATGGCTGAGCAGGTTTTGCTTTTATCCAGTTATCTTCAGTGGCTCTCTTTGCCTATTGTGGGCAGGATTTGGTCCCTGTGCTATTAGTGGGTCAGTCTGGGGTCACTTTGGGCTTGAGTTGAGACAAGCTTCTTTGCTGTATCTCCTCAGGGCTGTCTCTTTCAGGTCAGGGACTCAATTTCTTCTCCCCATCCCAGCTTTCCCAGGATACTGCTGATTTTTAAAGTCCCAGATGGTAAGCCCTGCTGATTGAAAGAACTCACAAAATTCAGCTCCTCTGGTTTTCAAAGCCAAATATTATGGGGATTCATCTCTGCCACGTGGACTCCCTGGTATGAAAGCCTGTTTCCCTTCCTTCTCAATACCTATGGCATCCTTCCTTCCCTTGGACCCTGTTTAGCTCAGGAACAGTTCTCTGCCCTTCCTACCCTCGGCAGTATGACCTCTTCTCTACATTTAGCTGTGGAGAGTTTGTTCTGCCAGTCTTCAGGGTCAGTTTCTGGGTTATTCACACTGATGTGTAAATATCTGGGGGACAAGGTGAGTTTAGGCTTCTCTTACTCCTCCTCAACAGTTCTTAATCATAGCACATGTAATCAAGAAAGTTATACATCTTCAAGATTTCTATTCTTTTTACCAAAAAAAATTAATGTTTGTTTATTTTTGAGAGACAGAGCATGAGTGGGGGAGAGGCAGAGAGAGAGGGAGACACAGAATCTGAAGCAGGCTCCAGTCTCTGAGCTGTCAGCACAGAGCCCGAGGTGGGGCTTGAACTCAGGAACTGTGAACCATGAGATCATGACCCGAACTGAAGTCAGATGTTTTGCCGAATGAACCACCCAGGTGCCCCTCAAGATTTCTATCTAGTCTTAATGAATGTTTGCCCATTAGGAATGTATGAGATGCTGGTAATAACTCAAATATGACAGGAGGGATTTCTTTTCCTTGAAGGAGATTATCACACAAAACCCAGAGTTAGGCAACACAGTACTGGTATAGTGGGTTTTGAGTTATAGAGACTCCTCTATATTTCTGCTTTGTCGTCCTTATGCATGGCTTCCGCTTCCAATCCTCTTTAATGACATAACATTGCTTCTGGATCTCCAACGTGTTAATGAACTTGATAGCGGTTCATTTCAGCAATGTGTTCATATATCAAACTACCACACCTTAAATATATACAATTGTACTTGTCAATTACACCTCAAATAGGCTGGGGAAAAATCATCTCACTGGCCTCATTATTAGCAAAGGAATTTAAGAAAATAAGTTGTTAATGTTGATACTGTTGTTTTTACTGTTTGTTCTTAACCTGGGCACATTCATAGTAAAGAAAAAGAGAATGGAAATTAAGTACCAAATTCAACTGCACCATAAATTGCTTAATTATTTAGGAGGCAGTCTTCCAGGATCCGTATGCTTGAAAACACAGCAAGAATGAGGACATATACTCTGCCCCTAACATATATTACTATGCTGAAGTTTCTGTGCCTGAAGAGACCTCCCACCTGAGGTTCCAGAGAGAAGCCTAGCTTAAAGCCATTGCCTTTAGGGCACTATGCTCCTTGGCATTTTTTATATTTTGCCTCTTATTCCTTTATATTCTTCCTCCCATTCCTCACACAAAACAAGACACTGAGTTCAAGTTAGTTTTTTCTTCTTTTCTGATAACCACAAAAGTTTAGATCCTCATTAACTGATGTACTTTTCTGCCTCCCTTTCTCCAGGCTTAAACTCCATTCTTCCTAGTTACTAAAACCATCTGGATCTTCTAAATCATTCTAAGTATCCCTTCATTCAAAAAACCTTCATTTATTTTGTAAGCCTTATTAAAAATAAACAAACAGGGGTGCCTGGGTGGCTCAGTCAGTTAAGTGTCCAACTCTATATTTTGGCTCAGATCATGGTCCCAGGGTTGTGGGATTCAAACTCACATTGAGCTCCAACTCCACACTGAGCATAGAGCCTGCCTAAGATTCTCTCCCCCTCTCTGCTCTTCCCCCGCTCACAAGCAAGCATACAGGCTCTTGCGCACTCTCTCTCTCTGTCTCTCTCTCTCTCTCTCTCTCTCAAATAAACAAACAAGCAAACAAACAAACAATAAGCTTTATTCTTGCATATAAGACTCTCTGCAATCTAGCCCTTATGGTCTTGCCAATATGATCCTCTAAAAGTGCCTGGTTCATTCTCACTCTGTATCTCTCCTCATGCAGTTCACCTTTCTCTCTTTGCCAAATCCTCCAGAGGCTAGTTCAAGTTCCCCTTGCTGCACAAAGACAGAAAGATGTCAGGGAGTCTCCTCACCCCATGGCATCTTTTCCACAGTAAAAGTGAGTCCTTCTGTCCCTGGATAATTGTCTGCAGCACTCCCTGACATGTTCTGGTTTCTAGCCATCTTTTTCGTGTTTGCATTCATTATTTGTATTGTTTGCATCTAACACAATATGGATGCCCACTCTCTGAAGAAGCCTCTTGTCAGTTTTTGAACACACAGTAGGCTGTCAACATGTCTATTGGTTGAAAGTAATTTTTTTCCTCCTATATATTTCTTTTGTGATCAAAATTCCTCTTTCTCATTATGCCTGCCTCTCAATTTCTAACCAAAATTGTATCTGGGCCCAAACTCCCAATCTGATGTTCCACAGAGTCAGAATGCATCATCCTCAGAGGTCAAGACATTCTACAATTGGCTGAATATTAGCATAAGGCCTGGGATGGAACTGAATTATAGGCTCCTTTTTAACCGCATGATTTCCACTGGGTTTTATTTTCTGTTTGCTTGTTAATAGAAATGCCCATAGGCAGTGGCCCCAGATCAAAAGTATGGACCTAATAGAATCTAAAAGTTCATGTTTAATTTTAAAATCAGACTCCCTTCAGATTCCCAGCATTGCCAAAATTCATCTGAAAAGCAGAAAATGTCATTTTCCTTCCACCTTCAAAAGCAGCTGAACAAAATTTAAATACATCTGGTTATAACAAACAAGCTAGAAAGTGCACCACAATTGGGACAAGTTTGAACCCAGATCCAATTTTTATGACTGAGTTAGAAAGCCCTTGAAAAATGGGGCTCGTGGTGCAATCCCTGCTGGGGCATTAGCTGAAGCCTCTTTGGCAAGAAAGACTGAAGTAATAAGTATGAGTGGCATTTTCCCAAAGCAGGTTAAATACCCCAATAGAAACCTAGAAGAAATTATACATAAAGGTTCTCCCAGGCAGCTTGAGTCAATTTGACACCTCTTCTTTGCATGCAAATTCCCTTCATGACAAATCACATTCTACAATTTGTGGGATAAATTAGATGCTTTTATGAGTGTTAATGCCACAGCGTTTGGAGCTAAATAAATGTGACAAAAATAATAGAATTTTGTTTGTTTCTTTGCTGGTTTAAAATTTTCCCTTGAAAATGTAAGCTGAGATTATTTGAAGGAAAGACCCTCATTGGCCATTCTCTTCCTTATGACTCCAATTTGGTAATAGCTAATGAAACAAAGATGATGTACCCATTTTTAAGGAGGGTGATTGAATGAGGCTCAGGTCCTCTTTTGAGATGGATTGCTGTTCCTGAGGTAATGGGATGAGTTAATTTTACCTTTCTGATCTTTCAGAGGATCCACTCTTGCTTGATCCCTACCAGAGTGCACTAGCCAGGCAGGCAAGGGTATGCAAGGCTTTTCACTGAAGAAATATTTACTCACTGGGTCATGAATAACTTCTACCATATTCCTATTGATCTGGAAAACTTGTTAAAGTTAGACTGTAGATTTGAAACTCTACCTAATGAATATGAAGATTGGGTATAACACAGTGGTTAAGAGATGAATTTTGGGGGCACCTAGGTGGCTCAGTCAGTTAAGCATCCGACTTAGCTCAGGTCATGATCTCGCGGTTCGCAGTTCCTGAGTTCAAGCCCCATCTCGGGCTCTGTGCTGCCAGCTCAGAGCCTGGAGCCTGCTTCAGATTCTGTGTCTCCCTCTCTCTCTGGCCCTCGCCTACTCACGCTCTGTCTCTCTCTGCCTTTCAAAAATAAATAAACATGATAAAAAATTTTTTTAAAAAGAGATAAATTTCGGAACCAGTTTGTGGTAAACTCTGAATTCCACTACTTATTAGCTACATGACCTTGGGAAAATTATTTAAAGTCTTTGTGTTTTATATAAAAGGGGCTTAGAATAATGCCTGGATCATGTTATTTTTTGTCCCTATTTTCCAGTAAAAACCTTCTACTGCAGATCTGTGAGGTCTCCTGTCAGACCTCCCAAGAGTTCACATTTGGAATATATTGCTTCTGGAGTGTAAGCCTCTGTTTATGCTATTTCTCTTGTCAGAAATGCCTTTCTCCTGCCCTTCCCTGCCCTTTTTTGAAAATTCTTGGATTTGGGGATTAAGCCTGTTTATTGACTTTTTCCCTGGCACTTTCCCTTACATCTGGCAGGTTGTTTTCTGTTTTCTGGTTTTTTTGTTTTGTTTTGTTTTGTTTTTTTTTAAGATCTCTTTACTACCTGTGATCTCTTTACCTTTCACCCACATATCATGTATTATATTCATGTACTGTGGTGAATATTTATCTAATAATGCCCTTAGAGTAAGGTATCTGATTTTTTTTTTTTTACTTAATTCTATACCTTCTTTAGTATCTAGCAATATTAGCCTATGATTTAATCATACCTCATGAAGAAGTTTTCCATGGCCATTCAAATGTATTCAGGATATAGAGTTACTTCTGCAACCATGAAGATACTGTTTGGCAAAAACATCTGAAGTCCTATCTTTCTATGATGATACATATTAGAAATGGTCTCAAGGCATGTATATTAGGGATTACTTATCCAAATTTTTTTCTATCCCTATCTAGAGAAAGCTAGGGCATCTACTGTGTGCTATTCTTTGTGGTCTCTTCAGCACTTGGGCTTTTCTACCCTTTTCCAACAATTTGACATTCATAATTGGCAGAATAGTTTCCTTATCTTCATTTCAATAACTAGCTGGAGGCTATTGCCCAGAATTAGTCTTTTCAGTCCCTTTGTGAGATCAATCCATGATTTAGTTCTTCACCTTGTATTGGATGCAATTCCCTTGGATGAACTTCCACTAATCCATTGCCTCCATGACAATCCCATACTTGGAAGCTTTGCTGTACCACGTTTCCTTTGACAAGACACTTTGTAGTTCTGTGCTTATTCATTGCACTTGATCAACCTTCATTGAATTCTTACCGAAGAGGATTCTTCTGCCCCTGATAATTGCTGTTTTCCTGAAATTCTTTTATCCCTTTGACTCAGACCCTTTGTTGTGTGGCTATCTCCACATGGCTTAGAGTTCTGCCCCTATAGCTAACATTATTTAGGACAGTTCCATGGATATCTTAAACACTCATTACATCCTTGGTAAGAAAATAAATGCAGCAAGTTCTCAGTTGCTGGACATTCTATTAACAGAAACTGTTGATTAAATGGCACTTTGCACTCCTCCAGGAACTTATATTTAAAGTTATTGGTGATATTTTCTTATATAAATAGCAATATATACATTTGGGATCTGTAAAGAGAAACTATTATTTTCATAATAATTTTAATTATAGTTGCAGTATACTAACCCTCAGTGAATTACTATTCCATGTTTGTACTGTATAATAAACATCTTAATCTGGATATAATAAAAACTAAAACCCTATATAAGCAAGCTCTGTTCAGAACCCTGTGGAATATATGTGTAGCTTGCCTTGGATTTTTTAAGTCTCAAAAGTCTTTATCTTACATTAAAACACGTGTTTATAAAATACAGTAGGTATAGATCATGATGTGTAAAAATTAAGTCATGGAGTTCATCGGAATTCTAAAAGATGCCACTCTCAAATTTTATACCATATTTTCATTATTATAAGCCTGTATTAATATGTCCTTAACATTGCCACATAGCATTCAATTCAGGGGGAAAAACTCTTAAAGGGAAACAGCAGGCATGGGTAAGTTAAGGAATACCATTATGCACATAGCTCACAGAGGGCTCTATGTGTCTGTTTTAGAAACCTTGGTTAAGTCGCATTTCCTCTTTACCTTTCAAAGTCTTATCTTCATTCCTTACCTACCCTCTTCATTTGCTTCCTCCTCTTGTCTCCTTTCATTTAATTTTTTGCCCTTAAATAGGGACTTAAAATTTTAAAGAGAATGGAAACTAAATGACAGGACGGTGTATCTGTAGCACTCATGTAAAGATAAGAGATTTGGAGTTCAACACAACAGTTGTTTCATATGAACAAAAATGTGAACAAATGTAAGGACACTTGAGTAACAAATAGAGTGACAAGTAATCATAAATGAAATTTGGGTAAATAGTATTATTTTTAGAATGATAACCAGGAGAACATTTCATCCTGACTATAGAAAGAATTCATTCTTTTTTTTTCTTTTTTTGAGAATTTTAAATAGGACAAGGAAGGAGAGAATGTCTGCATGTATTCAGATCAAGAAACAAAGGAAGGTAAGATTTGGAAGTAAAGTTCCCTATTTAAAAGTTCGCTTGGCAATGAGTCATCCTACACAGTCACAATGAGCCTTTGTACTTACTCAGTGGCTTTTGTACAAAGATCTCACCAGGCAAAAAGCTGCAAAGAGCACCCATTCTCATTTCAGATGGACGACAACTAAATCAGAAACAAGAGGGCAGAATAAAGATAGGTTCTGAATACTTCATTATTGCCTCTCAGTAACTGCACATTTTTCATTAAAAAACGAAGTGTATTTTACATATCATTAAATGCACAGGTTTTAAGTGCACAATTCAATGAGTTTTGAAAAATGATCACATATCATCCTGACCCCTGTCAAGATATAGAACATTTTTTTTACCCCAGAAAGTTCCCTTGACTGGAAAGTTAATCTATACCCCTCCTGCCACAAGGCAATCAGTACTCTGATTCCTTCTTTCATCATAGATTAGTGTTGTCAGTTCTACAATGTAATATAAATTAAATCATACAGCATGTGCATTCATGTTTCTGGCTTTTTCATTTATCACAATATTTTTAGTGACTTTTTTAAAAAAAGCAGTATTATAATTAAAGAAAAACTATTAGGATAATACAGAAAATTCTCATATATCCCATACCCAGTTTCCTCTCCGATTAACATCTAACATTAATAGGGTAAATTTGTTACAATTAAACAACCAATACTGATACCCTTTTTAAACATTTTTTAATGTTTTATTCATTTTTTTTGAGAGGGAAAGAGTCAGAGTGCGAGTGGGGAAGGGGCAGAGATAGAAGGAGACACAAAATCTGAAGCAGGCTCTAGGCTTTGAGATGTCAGCACCGAGCCCAACGCAGGGCTCCAACCCCTCAACCACGAGATCATGACCTGAGCCAATGTCAGACGCTTAACCAGCTGAGCCACCAGGTGCCCCCTGATACATTATTATTAAGGGAAATCCATTCTTTACTCAGATTTCCTTAGTTTTTATCTAATGTCCCACCCAGGATGCCACATTAACTTAGTCATCATGTCTTCTTAGGCTTCTGGTTATGATGGTTACTCACTTTCCTTGTTTTTGATGACCTTGGCATTTTTTAAGGTTAGTGGTAAGATAGTCTGTACACTGTTCTGCAATTGAAATTTGTCTGATGTTTTTCTCATGCATAGACTAGAATTATAAGTTTTCGGGAGGAAGACCACAGAGGTAAAGTGACATTTTTGGTATATCATATCAAGGGTGCAAACTATCAAATGGTTAATCATGATGTCAAATTGATCAGCTGTCTCAGGTGGTGGTTGTTTGCTTTCTCCACTGTAAACATACCCTTTTCCCTGTCTGCATAATAACTTGAAGTTCATCCGTTTTGTTTTATGGACCAGCAGTTTGTTTCTTTGTACTGCCGAGTAGTGTTCCATTCTATGGTTATACTGTACTTTATTCAGCAATCCTATGGTCAAAAAATATTTGTGCTTTTTCCATTTGGAGCTATTTCTGAACAAGGCTGCTATGTACATTCTTGTATACATTGTGTGTGTGTGTGTGTGTGTGTGTGTGTGTGTGTGTACATATGGTTTTATCTCTCTTGAGTAAATGACTATAAATAAAATGGTTGGATTATAAGTTTAATGTACATCTAACTTTGTAAGAAAATACTTGACCAATTCACAAAATAATTATACCATTTTACACTCCTATCAGTCAGATCTGAAAGTTCTAATTGTTTCACATCTTCCCTAACTCTTGGTATTGTGACCGCTTTAATTTTAGCCCTTCTAGTGGGTATATAGAGATATTTAATTGTGTTAAATTTTTATTTCCTTTGTGACTAATGTCATTGAGAATATTTTCATGTACTTATGGCCATTTATATTCCTTCTCTTTTAACTACTCAGTTACCACAGAAGTGCTTTTTCTACTCTCCATAGGATTTCAGTGATATCCTTGTCGAGAATCATGTATGGATCAATTTCTGTGTTCTTTATTTTATTCTATTGATTTATTTTATTATCTAGCAAATATCACACTCTCCTGATTACTATTATCTTCTAATAATTCCTTACATCAGGTAGTGTAAATCCATCATATTTGTTTTTTTTATTTTAATTTTTTAACTTTTAAAAATATTTACTTTGAGAGAGAGAGAGAGAGCACTTGTGGGAGAGGGGCAGCCAGAGAGAGAGAGAGAGAGAGACAGAGAGAGAGAGACAGAGAGGGAATCCCAAGTAGGCTCTGTGATGTCAATGCACAGACTGATGAGGAGCTCAATCTTACAAACCATGAGATCATGACTTGAGCCAAAAACTGAGTCAGAAGTTTAACCAACTGAGCCATCCAGGTGCCCCAAGATACTCTTCTTAAAATATAAGAAACAGTACATGACAATAATATGATATGGGTGACAAATTTGTATGACTTGCAATAGCAATCAGATTTCATAAAAGTTTAATTTATTGACTGGATTGTTCTGAGGCACAAGGTTAGTGTGAGATTTGGTAAATACTTGTGGGATTCTATTCATGGAATTATTTTAGGTAGTTGATAAACTTTTAGTTAGAATAAAGCTAAGAGACAGTTAAAATAACTATGAGACATTATTACTAAGTTATTAAACTGATTCTCACAATGTATTTATCTGTGAAAGGAAAGGTATTTATTGGAAGAGAATTTTGATTCAGTAAAACAACCAAGATTCATTATAGGTTTCTTATTTTTGGAATTTGAAATTTTCATAATGCAGAAAATTAACTAAAAAGTACAGCTACAGAAGAACTAATAGAAATCCAACAGCAAGATGACAAAGCCATATTGATGATTACATTAAAAACAATTAGACTAAATATAAAAATAAAAGGAAGAAATTCTCAGACTGCATAAAAAGGTAATGCTAAAATGTGTGTTATTTTCAAGATATATATTTTAAATTTGAAAACACAGTTAGCTTGAAAGTAATAGTATGGAGTACATATCATGAAAATCATAATCATAAGAAAGTGAGAAAGCTCAAATAATGAATTATAAAGTCATCTTTGAAACAAGGAAAATAACCAATAAAAAAGATGTATAGCCAAGGGTGCATGGGTGGCTTAGTTGGTTAAGTGTCTGACTGCTGTCCAAGTCATGATCTCATTGTTTGGTTCTTGAGTTTGAGCCTGGCATCAGGCTTTCTGCTGTCAGGGCAGAGCCTGCTTCAAAGATCCTGTCCTTTTTTCTCTCCGCCCCTCCCCCATTCTCATTCTCATTCTCTCTCTTTCTCTCTCTAAAATATAAATAAACATTTAAAAAACATTTAATAAAAAATGTATAATGATAAGTGCATCAATTAATCAAGGTAACATAATAATCCTAAATGTCTATGCATTTAATAACAGAATTTCAAATTAAATGAATCTGAAATAATTTAAAGGAGAAATACAAAATACATAATTATACTTGAAGATTTTAACATGTGTCTCTTGTCTCTTGATAATTGATAGAAAAAGAGGCAAAATGAGTAAGAATATAGAAGACTTGAACAACACTAATAAACAATTTGACCTAAGTGGACATTTATAGTGGACCAAAAAAAAAAAAAAAAGCCAAAGTCAGACTTTTCAAATATACATGGAGTATCCTATAAGATAAACTATATTCTTAGTCAAAAGAACAGATAGCAAAAAACAAGGAAATACAAATTGTGTTCTGACCAAAACATAATGATGTTACAAACATTTTTTTAATGCTTAGAGAATCCCTAGTGTGTGAAAATTATAAAAAGTCTAAGTCAAAGAAGAAGTGCAAAATAAATTAGAAAATGTTCTGAAATAATTATAACAAAATGAATGAAAACAAAATACCAGTTTGTGTGATTCAGTTAAAATAATGTTTAGATTAACATTTTTATATGCAAATATTTATATTAGAAAAGAATAAAGCACTGAAATCAGTGATGTAAACTTCTATATTAAGAGGCTAGAAAAAGAAGGGCAAATTAAATCCAGAGTAAGTAGAAGATAAAAACTAATTAGAAGAAAGCAGAAATCAATGATGTAGAAAGCAAAGCACAGCAGAGAAATGAATAAAATTATACTGCCTATTGAGATTGGTTAGAAAACAAAGAGAGAAAACATAAATGAACAATGGTAGGAATGAAAGAGCAGACACGTATCATTAAAGGTTCTGTAGGTATTAAAATTATAATAAAGAAATTTATGGTTAATTTTATGCCAATAAATTCCACCACTTGGAAGAAATGGATTAAAAAGAAACAAAGTACCAAAGAGAGTCAAGGAGAAATAGAAAATCTAAACAGCTCTGTGTATTAAAGAAAATGAATTCATAATAAAAAAGAGTTTCCATAAAGAAAAACTAGGTTTCTGATGGCTTGTCTGTTGAAATTTAACATGTATCTAAGGACAAAATAATATTATTTTATAGGAAGTCTTTCAGCAAACATAAAGGAAGAGGAAATTCTTACTCATTTTTTGAGGTCAGCACAATCTGGAAGCCACAACCAGACAAAAACATTACAATAAAAATACAGACCAAAAATAATATAAGCATGTTTTTTAAATATTAGAAAATGGAATGAAATATAAAGAGATAGCTCATGATTAGGTGAAATTTCTCAGAGGAATGCAAGGTTGGTTTGTTTAATACTTGAAAATCATTCAGTGTAATTCAAAACATTAACAGAATAAATGATTAAATTTATATGATCTTCTCAATATATGCAGAAAAAGTATCTGGCAAGATTTCCCACATTTATAATGAAAATTCTCAGCAAGCTAGGCATAAAAGGAAATTCAACAATCTAATCAAGAACATTTACAAATAACTTATGCTTTGCATCATACTTAATGATAAAAATTTGTATACATTGTCCCTAGTATTTGGAAAAACACAAAGATGTACCCTTCATACCTCTATTTAATATTACAGTGGAGGGTCTACTTTGAAAAATAAGTGGGTAAGGAAAAAATTATAAGTAAAACTATCTTTAAACAGTGATGTTTATTATTTTGGTTAAAAATATTAAGGATTCTATCAGTCTAGCAAAATATTTACAAAGATGAATATAAAAAATCAATTGTATTTCTATATTTTAGCAGCAAAAACAGGGAAATAATTTTTTAAATCTACAAACATTCGAAATACCTAAAAATTAAAAAATATATATGTGCATAACTTACCTAATAAAAGGTACAAATCATTGCTAAATGAGAGTAAATAATAACTTAACAAATAGAGAATTAAATCCTATCCTTGTTTTGAAACTCAATACGTCTATAATATTGATTCTTACCAAATTTATCAATAGATTCAATGAAATTCTAAACAGAGGCCCAACATACTCTGTAGAAATTAACAAGTAAATCCTAAAACATGCATGGAAATATGGACTGATTTTAACTCACAGTTCCTGAGATGGAGCCCTAAGTCACTTGGGCTCAAGCTGACAGTGAGGAGCCTACTTTGGATTCTCTCTTTCTCTCTCTCTATCTCACTTTGAGTAAAGGACTTTTGTGCAAGTAGTTTATTTAGAAGATGATCAAGGGAATAGGAGTGAGGGATCAAGGACTGTCAATTAGGAAAAGCGGAAAAGCCAATCTAAGCGTAAGCCTCTGAAGTGACCACTGTGGACCACAAGGGTTGGGAATACCTATGAAACATATAAAATGTCACACAAACTTTGGCTCTCTAAAGGATGCGAAATGAGAGCTTTTATATACTCACTGCTTGAAGGTTACCCTAGAAGAAATATCCTTGCACTTCCAGGCTACACTAGTGAGAGACGAGTGGGCTCCCACATCATGGGACAAACCTCAAGGCAGGAACACCTCAGGTATGAACGTTTATAGCACAATGTGAATTCAAACTGGCATAATTACAACTTAGAGCAGAGAGGCAATAGCATACCTAATTGTAGGTCAACATAAAATTCTGATTCAAAAGCTTGGAAAAAGAAGTTAACTTAAAAAAAATAGAAAGACAAGTGGTTACAAAAACCAATATTAGATTATCCTAAACTAATAAATTTAGAAAGTTTATACAAGCACCTGAGATTAGAATGAGAAAGAATATCTTCCTTGGGGAGTCCTTGCTCCTAAGCAGGAGAGATTACAGTGAGGAAGTTCACCCTTTGCCAGAACTAGCTGAATTTAGTAAATTCAAATTTCGGAAAAACAACAGGAGGCTAAGGAAGCGAGAGTCTAGAATGGAATCATTGTAAACCGTTTAAACAACAACAACAACAAAAACATACACATGGTAAGGAAACTGGAGAATTCAGGTGCAAACGGTCAAAACCTTGATCATAGGGTTTGACATCTCAAAGAGAAAAGAAAATAATTTGGAAAGTAATGAAAAGTCACTGGGAGTGGGAAAGGAGAATACAAACAGGAAAAAACTAAGGTAGTCCTTTCCAGAGTAAAGCTAACTAGGATTGTGTTGTCACTTACACTATTATTAAACTTAGGGGTTATTTCCAAATACATACCAGAGTGTGGTATATAGATTTCAATCCATCACTAGTGACATTGATTTCATCATACAGATTTGAAACTTGGGAAAGCATTTAGATAGATCATAGCTTTTTTCATTAGGTATTGATTACAAAAGTATTTTGGGGCACCTGGCTGGCTCAGTCAGTGGAGTGTGTGACTCTTGATCGTGGGGTTGTAAGTTTGAGCCCCATGTTGTTTGTAGAGATTACTTAAAATAAAATATTTTCAAAAAAAGTATTTTGTAAGTCTATCACATAATTAATAAGATCTTTATGAATGTTAAGATATTTAGAACATACCATATATTGACTATATGTCATAATTAGTAAACACAGTATATATATATATATTCATACATACATACATAACATACACAGCCATGTGGGGCACCTGGCTGGCTCAGTCCGTAAAGTATATGACTCTTGATCTTGGGGTTGTGAGTTTGAGTCCCACATTGGGTATAGAGAACCCTTATAATAAAGTGTTTAATATATATATACATATATATATATACACACACACACAGATCCATGTACTTTGTGTTATTCTAAATTCAAATTTTGTTTAGTTTAAAGATAAACAGACTAAAGTACCCTAAATTCTCTTTGGAACTAGACATTTCCTAATTTATGCACAAATAATTTATTCAATTTTAAAAGACATTGTTCACGATTACCTTAAGCTACTTAGTAATGTTTGACATTGATGATAAAACACGCAAATTATAATAATGAGATGTGATTTTAGTTTTTTGGGTGTGTGACTGGAATTTGTAAATTAAAACTTCCATACTAAAAATAGTCCTAATTTCGTATTAGATCACCATCAAGCATTGACTATTTGAATCAGTCCTTTGACTAGAGTTGATATTAACAAAATACTGAGTATGAATCCTAACAAGGACACCATGAACACACACACTTTGTTTCCATATGGCTTGAGTTATAGCCACTTGTCTATGCACATTGCACCTTTATGCATTCAGAATACATTGTTAGTAAATATTTTAACCAGAAAACATTCATATGATGAAGTATACCTCTCTGACTCTAAACATAAGTACAATTTTAATAGGAGAAAAATGGTATCCTTGGGTAATTTGGCTGTTTTTTTTTTTTTTTTTTTTTTTTGTCCTGGTTTCCAGTGAGTGCCAAAACTCAGAAAAATGAGCAGTTCTGAATTTAACCCTTATGAAGGGTAAAACCATTGTAACATTTCACTGCCCTCTACAGGATGCAAATATAAGTTGTTTGGGTGGAACTTTCTTTTCTGCGCATAATTTCAAAATGAAACTCTCAAGCAAGGATCCAGAATTTAAAACAGCAGTGGCAAAGCAAAGGAGGGTGCAAGAGATGCAAACTGAGGTTTCTGTAAAATTAATGAATTTGTGAAGACATAGAGTACCCAGCAAGATTTCCCCAAAACGAAAATATGCAACAACAAAAATTCCACAGTATGATAAGGTGGCAATAACACATAAGAGGTTTTATGAATTGTTAGAATGAGAAAGGAAAGGGGGGAGGGGGGGAGAGAGAGAAGGGCAGGAGAAAGGAAGGAAAGTGTTATTGAAAATAAGTGGGTGTTATTCTTTGATCTCGTTTTTTCTCTTTTTGTTTGTTTAATTTCACTTGATTGCTAAAATGAAAAGTGTCTGCAAAATGATGGATTAATTAGAAGAACATGGAACCATTATTTTTCTTACAAAGAAAAAAAAAAGTTTTATCCTTATAAGATCCCATCCAAAGCCTTCACTCTGCGCCATAGTGGGTTTTGAAAGTCATTTACATAATAGCTAACAAAAATGTACTCAGCAAAACACTGGGCTTTCTAAACACAGGAGATAATTATGTTGGAAGAATGATATTCCATTGCCATCTCCATTTTCAAGATACATTTATTCTCCCTGTACACAGCATAGAACAACCAAACACATATTAACATATATTGCGTAGGTGTGCGCCATTAGAGTGACAAGGTACAGGCAGTTGGGGCTGATGGGGGCTAAGGCAGAGCAAAAGCCAGGAAGGAAAGAAATACTGCATTCTATTCCTGGCATATATGTACCACCTGAATGGTATTTTTCATTATCTCCTGCACTGGGAACATTCTATTATTCCACTGGGAAGTCATAGCAGAAGAGATATAATTATCAGCAGAGTAATGGGGATGCTCTAGCTAATGGCCAGCTATTCAAATATCTCAATATAATCGTCTTGCCCAATCTCTCCCCATTGCATACTCTTCTGGAGAAACTCATCATTTTTTCCACTTACTCCAGCATAATGAATTCATTTTGCATTTTCTTTGTGAGAAATTAAGAGGAATCGCAATATAATGTGTTGACATTTGAAATTCTGCACAGAAAAGTTTAGGCTGGCAATTTAGTTTAATCGCAAGCTACCAGGGGGAGACTGCTTATTAAATTAGTTCCCTGTGTACAGAATGTGTATTTTCTTTATAAACCGTTGCCTTTGTACCTGAGTTTAGATTTTCTGCCCCTTCTTTGTAAGTTCAGTTTTCTCAAAAGAAAAAATAATGTCCCAAACTAAAGGAGTGTATTCTTTGAGCCTTTTTCTCCCCCCATGGTCAAAATTGTTGACATCAGAGATGAGCATTGAGTAAGAGGCCCTTGGGAAAAGTGAAAAATAAATAAGAAGTTGCCTTTAAGCAAAGCCTTCAAAGTGTATTTTCTTTTTCTGCAATATTAAACCACTCATTTTGGTCACTCTTGGGAAAGATTCTTTCTCCCTATTAGATTGAAGTTCTTCTGTTTGTTCAGAAGCTTGAGTAACCATTTCCATATTTTTTCCTCTTTTTTTTTAGAGTTTCAACTCATTTTCTCTAATAAGACTTGTAAACTGCTAATTAAAGAGCCTCTCCACTTTCTCTAGGGAATGCCAGATATCCGAGCAGGTGGTAACATGAACAAGTGATAAAAAACTGCTATTGAAATCATTGCATTGGAAGAGAATTTGGCTTTCCTTTCATCCCAACCTTGAAGCTTTGCTAAGATCCAGCATTTCAGGGGTGAGAGGAAAGGTTAGGTGTGAAACGTGTGTCATCGGTTGACGGGGAGCAAGATTTTTTTATTTTTTTAAGAAGATTTTTAAAAAAAAGCGTGTCTCATTTTGATTACCTTCTTATCATGTCTCACAGTCTTTCCATTTGCTTCTTATAAAGTATTTTTTATATCCAAACAGATATTGTGTTCACATAGCACCTTAAAATTTTGTAAAGAAGACACACATTTGGGAAAATATAGTCAGAGGGAGTATCCATTCCTGTAATTGCCTCTAGTCCTTTTTGAACAGCACAAACATTAGAACTCCCTGAGCTCATCAGAGGCTGCTGGGAAGTGGTATGAGGGAAAGACAACATGGCCTTCACCTCAGCACGGGGAATAAAAGGCCACCCTAGAAACTAACATGCAGCCTGCAGAATTACTCTGGAGTCTGTGAGTTAGTCTCACTACACTCTCTGGATCTGTCACCATCCCGTCTATACTTACTCTTCATCTTGCAAAAGGTATCTGGTTTCCCTCTACTTCATGAACCATACTTGGCAGCTAAGACTATGCCTAGCCACTGCAAGTCCTTCAATATTAGTCTAAAATTTTACATTCTTACTTCAATTACAAGTCTCTTGCAATCTTTTTACATTAATGTTCTGTTGAATGTCATTCTTCTTTTTTTCCTTTACTCTGTATATTATCATCATCAATAAAATTCACTGCTATTTCTTTAACTGTCAAATAGTTCTATGCCCTAACTGTTATAATATGGGATTTGTCACTTTGTTTGGAAGATGGTCTCTTGGTATAAAATGTGGTATTTTCCTTAAGAAAGATGGTTAGATCTTTCATAATAAAGACATTACATAAAAGGACACTGTCTCAATTTATGTTTGGAGGTCTTCCATAAGCTAAAGGAAATTGAAAAGGAAGTAAAGGGAAGGAAGCTCACTACAACTCTTAAGGTATGACAGTGAACTTGCTCCATATGTGTGTTACTTAAAACTGCTTATGATGCCATGAGGTTTTCAAATCCACAATTTGTTTTTCATTACTAACAGAGAAGCCAAAATTAGCCAGGGGTATATGAGTGACTGCAAAGGTATATATATATGTACAAGAACACAGTCATGAAAAAAAGCAGCTCTGGTTTATAATATAAAAGACAATAAGTTATTACAGCAAGAACACTTGATCTCGAGTCAGCAGCCTGAGTTCTAGTCTTAAATCTAGTCCTTGCTAACCAGCTATGTGACCTTGGGGCTATGAATCATAAAGCCTCCAATTCATCCAGAAAATGAGGAAGTTAGATTTGATTTTGTGCAATACTACTTCCAATTTGAAGCATCTCTAATTACATTATTTGGATTTAAAGTATCTTTCTGAAAACCCGGCTATTAACGGACAGCAGACATAAATTATAATCCATAGTAGTTTAATTTTAAATGATTCATTTTAAGAAGTTTCTGATAGGTAAAGAGGAAGTGATGTAATTAACTACAGGGAGGTTCAGTGAAGGAATATGGTAAATTGGATCAAGCAATGCATCATTAGGGATTTATTGAATGTCTCCTGCCTTAAATATTATGAAAGATAAGAAATATTTTAAAATATTTGAAATGACCTCTTTCTTTAATTTCCCCCTCTTTAGGGGGAGGGTGAAGTACAACCCTTTATAAAATTATGAAGCAAAGAAGTGACAAACAGTATAGTTCTATGAAGAGATACAGAATTTTAGATAATGATGTAAATGAAGCAGCCTTATGGGAACAATTAGGGTCTGATAAAGTTTTAGAATTATTGGTGGTACTAAAATGAATGAAGAACAGTGTCTGCTCGGTTCAGTCAGGGAAAAGAGACTCTGTTAAACTTCACCTAGAGGTTATAGGGGTGTTCTCTAATATAGTGTTCAGTAACAATGGGTAGGGAGGAAAAAGCCCTAGACATAACTAGGAACCTTAAATGGTTCGAACATATTTTGGAAGAATTGATGACAATGAATATTAAAATTCCATAAATGTATAGTTCACCAAAACAGAGGACCTATCAAGACACCAAATTAGTAGATTTTCTTTTCCTACAGACTTTACTCTGGAGCTGCTCTTTGGCATGACCTAGAATATATTTCCTTGTATTAACAGACATGAGGGGGTGCCTGGGTGGCTTAGTCAGCTAAGTGTCTGACTTCGGCTCATGAGTTCAAGCCCCACATCAGGCACTGTGCTAACAGCTCAGAGCCTGGAACCTGCTTCAGATTCTATGTCTCTCTCTCTCTCTCTGCTCCTCTCACACTCACGTTCTGTCTCTCAAAAATAAATAAACATTAAAATTTTTTTTTAAAAAAAACAGAAATGGGTACCTGACCAAGGAAATTACAGAGAAATATAGAGATTGCTCTTATGCTGTTCCTTATAACTTCTCAGGTTACAGTGGCACTATGATAATTTCATCATGTACTCAATTTTACCAACATTTTTTTCCTATTATGAAAAGATGTGTTGATGTTATTTTAAATAGCTGCAGCTAGAAAAAAAATACAAACTTTTCTAAATAAGTCTAAAGAAAAAATTTAAATGAAAAAAGAAATAGATGTATAAGCCATGTTTGATTCTATTGAAGCAAGCAGGAGGGAGAGTGCAAAGAATTTGCTGTGGCCCTATAGGATTCTTAGTAAATAATTTACAGCAGTTGTCTTCAAACATTTTTGCTCATGTACCACTAAGACTTTTGAAAAACTAATTTACTCTGTCACGTACTTTTAAGTTGACATTAAAATTTTCATCATAAGCTCATACTTATGATACAGATTACAAAATAAATACATTATAAATGTTGACATTTAAATATAAAATTGTTAAATCATTCTATTAAATATATCTAATGGAATCTGAATACTGGATAGGATTTGAAAGCTGCCATCATTATGAAAACAGTAGATGATATGAATTTCCTTTGCAATATTAAATTTTCAGTTTCTTTTTTCCTCCATGAATTTGTTTCTGTTCTATATCCCCCAAAGAATTTTAGCCTTTAATACATTTTTATGTTTAAAAGTTTTTTATTGATCATCTTCGTCTGAAACACAATTATGCATGTAAAATGTGTTTAATATTTTACTCCTCTGACTATAAAGCTCTAAGAATCAAAAATTTCTTCTCAATCAAGTTACAATAATTATCATTAATACACAATTGATAAAAATAATATAAATAAATCACAAACTTTAATAATATTTAACATAAAATACAAAATTCCATTAGAATAGCATCTCTTAATGAGATAGATGGATCTAGGTATTTTTTTCCCTGATATTTCATGGATGAATTCTACTCATTGCTATCATGAGATAGTGCTTATCATCAATTTCCCTGATTACTATCCTTTAAAAAAGATGTGAGTACTATTTAACCTAATGGGCAATGCAGGACTTAATATATAAAAAGGTCAATGTCAAAACAATTAGCCCATTAGAACCATCCTTTTGTTAGAAAAAGTTTAACTTTATTTTTAAATTTAAAACAAAGTGTTCATACATACCTCAACCTCACAACATCACATTCTGGATTTTCACTGATATAGATAAATTAATGGGTGACAGATATATAAAAGATAAAGTCATAAAGTTTTGACTTGAGTTTTTGGTCTGAATGAAATAAGGCCCACTGCATTCAGTTCTTCACTTAAATTTTCTTTGCTTGATTCTCAGGACCTGCCTTTTAGCAGCCAGGTGCTCTTTTAGATAGACTGGGGACGGAAGAGTGAAGGTCACAGTATGAAAATTACGTCACACCCCCCATCCTATAACATATCAAAATTTAGAACATTTCAACTCAAGTCAAAATACCCTTTCCAATGCCATACTCTGTCCTTTTCATGTTTATTTTTGGGGGAGAGAGACAGAGACAGAGACAGAGACAGAGCATGAGTGGGCAAGGGGGAGAAAGAGAGGTAGACACAGAATCTGAAGCAGGCTCTAGGCTCTGGGCTGTCAGCACAGAATCTGATGCAGGGCTCGAATTCATGGAAGGATGAGATCATGACCTGAGCAGAAGTCGGACACTTAACTGTATGAGCCACCCAGGAGCCCTGCTATATTCTAACAGAATATATATAAGACAGAAATATATATAAGACAGTGATAACGAGAAAAGTCTATTTTTGTACTTTAGGGATGACAATATTTTGAATATGTCTAGAAGTTTTTATGTTCTGTGTGATGATCCATTGAGATGTATAGTTTTCCAGCAGGAGAAGAACAGCGAGCAAATAGGTGAATTGCCCTCAGATACTTTCTTGGGAAGATCAATTTTAGAATAAAGAAGGCATACATAAAGTTGAGGATATGGAAATGTGTTCCTTAAAATTATTGGTGCCCAATTATCCCAAGAAAGACTGTACTCCCACAAAGGTATTCACCAGTATGAAACCTACTCCAGAAGAGAGGACTCCACTTCTACCCCTAAGAATAGTTTACTTCCATGATGACAGTCTTTATTTCCTCATCTCAGCATAAACCCATCTCTGATTACCAACCTTAACAATGTGTCATGTGCTCTAAATCTATTGTATAATTTAACCCTTCCATTTCTCCTAGATCTTTAAATTGGGATTATTATTCACGATGTATAGCTCTATAAAACTGAGGCTCGGGGCACCTGGGTGCTTGGTCTGTTAAGCGACCAACTCTCGGTTTCTACTCAGGTCATGATATGGTTTGTGACTTTGAGCCTTGCATCAGGCTCTGCAATGACAGTGCAGAACCAGCTTGGGAGCCTTTCTCTCCTCTGTCTCTCTGTTCCTCCCCTGCTTTTTCTCTCTCTCCAAATAAACATGTAAAAAAAAAATGAGGCTCAAGGAGATCAAGTAAGTTGTTCATGATTTCATTAAAAAGAAAAGGAGACCAAATCTTCCTAACCCCAACAATACGCACCCCAAATCCTCTGTCACTTCAAACAATGAAAAAGTTGTGCTTTGTAAGTTTTGAAGAATCTACAGCTGTAATATCCTGGACCCTAGGACGGCAGCTGGGATAGAGCTTTTAATGACAGTGGCATTTTAGCCTGAAAATAAAGCCAACACTTGACTTTATTTGAAAAGGTTATCTCATCTTTCTGAAACTTCTTCCTCAAAGTGGCCATCAAATTTTGAGTAACATTAACATTTTTTTTACTTTAAGGAGTTAAAAAAATAGTAACATAGTCCCCAGATTTTTCCCACCTGGGCCTCTCCAGTTATGCTAGTCAACATAACATTTTGTCAAGTGGAATTTTATGATTTCTCATTGTGTAATTCCTATAGCTATTGATTTCTTTGAACAGTGAAGAATGTGCTGCTGGGAAATCCTCCCTGTGTGTGTGTGTGTGTGTGTGTGTGTGTGTGTGTGTGTGCGCATGTGTGTAAGTATGTTGATGGAATTTGGGTAGTAAGGTGGGGAAGAAAACATTTGTTTAATTTTTGTCCTCTCACCTAAAACATATATTTTGCCTTGAGAGATTCTCATAACAGAGCAGTCAGTTCTGTGCTCTGCTTTTTTCATAAAGATGACACACTAATTTTCACTTCAAAGCCTGGCAGTTTGTAAGCTTGTCTTACAACATTAATTTTGGGAGCCATCTTCCAATGTCTTTCAGGGAGACATTAACAGTCGACTGTGTTTGGCTTGTGAAAATAGAGAAAATGCTTCTAAAACACAGAAAATAGAGAGAAAGAGAAATGACGCTTTAAGCAGTTAAAAATCAAATGCTTAATTCTGGTGCATTACATATCAATAAAAAGTAAAAGGAGAACTTGGTGGAAAACAGAAACAATGCCATGCAGTTAAAAACTTTTTGTTTTGTTTTTAACAAATACTATTAGTGTGGAGTTGGCACATAGAAAGTGGGATTGTTACACACACACACACACACACACACACACACACACACACATACACACACACACACACACGGGATGTCTACTGTTTCTTTGCAGAATTGAAAGCAACCTAAACTTTTATAGGCTATTTTTAACACATTCTATTTAAAGTTTTGGCAGAATTACAAACTTCATTACTGTATGTCATTTTCTAAATAGAAATGTAAACTCATTTTAAAAAAGAGTAAGGAACACAATCTTATCATATAAAAGTTCCTTTGCTCCTGTTCTCTGGGATCCTTTTCTTCTTCATGATGTATCTTAAGCATGTTTCTCCCCAGCTGAAACTGGTACTGGGCTTCTGCATGGGCCAAGAAGAAAATCACTAGGTTTCCAAATTGCACCCACCTCTAACTTATGTTCTTTTTCTCTCACACCTTTTCATAATCTTTGGGTCCAAAGAGTCCTCTCCTTCCTTTTCAGTAATTTTGGCCCCTTGTATGTGTCATGACTTGACCCCTGGTTTTTATGGACTGTGCCATGTAAAACCCAAACAAGCCTATGAAGTAGGTAAGGGTAAGAAATAGGCTAAAAATGTGAAGTATGCAGCCCCACATTTATATGTGTTGGAAGCAGGATTTAACTTTACAAGTTGTGGACTACAAGGGTTGTACTCTATCTATTGTGGGTTACTACCTCTCAAACTGATAATCCAGGAACATGGAATTAGGGGTCCAAGTATGTTAATTCTAGTTTCAGCTCCATTGCTACCTTTGGTCATGGTAAAATTAACATTGTGAGCCTCGGGATACTTAGTTAAAAAACATACCCAATGATGTTTAAGTTCTCCTCCATTTCTTGCTATTGTCATCATTACTACAATTTATGGAGTAGTATTTACTTATATTAGCTAAAATTGAGGCTATATGCACACTGATTTGCAAACATGTTATTTACTCCTTGTAGCATTACTTTGAGAAATTATTAATTTTAGAAATGATGAATCTGGCAGTATGTTACTTATCAAAGTGGTATAACTTTGAGAATTAGAACCAGAATTCAAACTGAGGCCTGACTGCTTGAGTATCCAGACTCTTATTCATAGTTTCCCCCCTGTCCTGTTCTCAGATTCCTTCAGACACAAGGGTTCAGAAAACAAAAAAGGGTTGGATATCCTGGAAGGCCCATAGTGGAATAGAAATTGAATAGTACCTCAATGACAAGTTGTCTCATCAGCAAGGGGGAAAAGCAAGGGGAAACCAATTTGAAAAATGCCTTATTCTCAGAAACAAACCTAACACGTGTAAGTACAAATATAAAGCGCATGCAGAATGGAGAAGAAAAGAATAAACAAACTTCTTTTAAAAAGACTTAATATAAAATCCCAATCTTACTTTTTTTTGGTCTTCCCCTTTTCAGCACACTTGTAACAAAAATGTCTCTGTATCCTTCCCCACACCTAAGATTGTATGTACATCAGAAATTATAGCAGAAGTCTGTGCAATATTTACAGAACCAAGAGGTAACACTGAAATATACAGAGGAAAAAAAATATACAACTAAAAAGAATGCTGAACAAGAAGCAATCTTGAGATTCCCATAGTCCAATCTTGCTCAGAGAATGTTATCTTCATGATCTGCAAGGTTTCATCAGAAAGAGAAAACTAAAAATAGAAAGTGTGGGTTAAGTGAGTGGGATATATAGCTTAAAAAAAAGGAAGAAAACTACTCACAGCTTAAAGGTTTAGAAAACTCTCTGCCACAAGATCTGAAAGAATAAATTACATCAAGAGCTGTTTTAGTGTTTTCCTTATTTTGGGGGAGTGCAGGGTGGATTGATTTGGAGTGACCTATGTTTAAAAGCCTTGGTATTCTTGAAAACAGAGCAGTTCTATTGCACAACCCTTCCCCTCCTTCCTCTCCCCCTCCCCCTCCTGCTCCCCACAGCACAAAGCAGCAACTTTTATACGATCTGACTTCTCAACTCCTGTCTTATTTTCTCAACACAACAGGACAGCCATCTATCGTGTTCTTGCTCCATATGACCTTCCTGCCGTTCCCATATTTCCTGTTTTTCTGACTTCTTTCTTCTCTACTCACAGAGGTTTAAGTACATGGAGGTAGGGCTGGGGAAATGGACGTTAAGGTTGAGAGAGAAGCTGTGAAATCATGCAGCCATTCACTATGAATTTTGAGTTCATGCCTATAACATGATCTGCTAATAACAGGCTACCGTGTCTCCATAGCACACATTGCATTGTTTGTTTAAACAACCTCCCTACACCCCTCCCTGCCAAAAAAAAAAAAAACCCAAAAAACAAAAAAACAAAAAAAACTACCAATGACAAAATAAGATATTTTGCCCAATTCAAATTGAAGCAATGCCCCAGTGCATTGTGAAAAGCCAGCTGTTGAATTCGAAGAATACTGACTAGCAGATAAAAAGAAAAGGAGTGAAGAGGAGATTACAGGCAGGCTTCAATGTCCTCTCAACATCTCAGGTGAAGGACTATACAGAGGAATTCTGACAGGGTCAACTTGTACCATTAATCTGGCCCCTTGTATTAAGTACTGATTCCATTCATGAAGTTGCAGTAGGCAATATTCTAGAAAGTTCTCTGAACAGGTTACCTTATCATCATCTCACTTGGTTAATGACTTTGCAACATATTTCAAGAAGGCAATAGAATATTTTGTGAAATTGAACTCTAGTATTTTCATGAAAAAATCAATTCTATCAGCGTCTGCATCCTTTTTTAAAAATGTTTCTGTTACATTTAAGGGAGTGCCAATCCTTCAAAGATTAACCCCCTTTTATGCCCTATATCTAAGTATCATAGGTATCCTTGCTCCTTGAGAGATACAATTGTTTTAGAGGAGATATTTCCTTTATCCCATGTTTCTCTGTACCATTCTTAGAAAGCATTCAAGCCCCTGATATCTAGTCTTGTATCCAGGAACCATATGTGATTATAGAGCACTTGAAATGTAGCTACTATATATTGAAATGTATGGAAGTATAAAATACACAGCAGATTTCAAAGACTTTTTACCAAATACAAAAAAGTAAAGTGTTAATAATTGTTTTATATCTTTTACATTTTAAAATGATAATTTTACTATGGTGAATTAGTAAAATATAGTATTAAGTTAATTTCACCAGTTTCTTTTACTTCTTAATATGCCTACTACAGTGTTTAAAATTGTGCATGTGCCTTTTGCTCTTCTTTTTTACTTTTTGGTCATGTTCTTGTTTTGGTTTTTTTGCTTTTGGTGCAGCATATCCTCCAATAGTTTCCTACAAGAATTCTCATTAGAAATTTCCTGAGTCCTTTCATGTCCAGCCACATGTGTACATGACAGGTTTTGTCTTAGTTTCTATTTCCCTCACTATTTAAAGAAAAGTTCTCCAAAAGATAGCTTCAGCATCCTTGCCTTCAAAAGTAGTCTATGTGCTAAGGACTTCCAAAGTTAAATCTTTAGGACATAACGTATCAAAAATTTGAGACTACTGTATCATGCTTCTTATTGGACATATTTACTTGAAAGATATTTCATGGACATCTTAAATATAACTATAATCCTTGATATACACACATAAGCCCACTTACATAAACACAGACTTGTTTGCCATGCAAACTTACAGCAAACCATACCATGCAATACCTTGTTTCTCAAGTCAGAAACCTAAGAGACTTCCTTGATGCCTTTCTTCAGGACAATCTGTATGCAAGTCCTATTTTTCTGCTTCAAAATGTTTTCCTAACCTGACCATTCATTTCCATTTCTAGTGGAATCACTTTTGTCCAAGCCTCCACAATTGCATTCCAGGACGATTTCTTAGACTTCAGGGTTTTACTCTTGTTCTCTACCAACCCATTCCCTACAACCAGAAGAGAAAGGAGGTCATTTCAAACATAAAATGTTGAAAATCTTTAACCTCACTCAAAATTAAGTACAGACTCACGAACATGACTTATATGATTTCTCCTGTTACGGTATCATCCAGCCTCTCCAATCTTTTCTCATACCACTTTCCACCTTGCACACTCTGCTTTAGCTCCTCCTAGAAATCAGTCATTCCTTGGTCTCCTCTCAAAATTACCAAATTCTTTCCTGCCTCTGGGTTTTTACCATGCCATTTTCTAGAATCTTCCCTATCTTTTGCATGACTCCTTTCCAACACTGAGGCTTCGCTTGGATACCTCTTTGTTGACCACCCAGTCTAAAAATAGCCCCTGTTACTGCAACATTATTTCTTTATTTTCTACCACAGAGCTCTGTTTTTCCTTTATAGCAGTTTTCCAAAATTATTTCATAGAAGTTACTTGTCTATTATATGACTCCTTATGTGCATAATATTAACTCTAAAATGGCAAAGACCATGACTGTCTTATAGACTGCTATCTCCACGTGCAATGTCTGACATATGAAAGATACTCAATAAATATAGACTGAATAAATAAATGAATGGCTGTTTGCTCCTAGGAGATTATTTCATCACATAAATTCAAGTTTTATAATTATTGGCTCAATATGTCAGATGTCAACATATTTTAAAGCTTCTCTTGAATAGTAGGAAAGATGGAGGAGGATATAAGTTTGCATTTATCATTAGTATATTCAAAGAAGTAGAGAAAATTGGGGCAGAGGCATGAGTATATAAGTCTAGAACTTCAAGAGTCATGGGTTGTTTTTTTTAATTATGGAAACAGTTTTTTTTCAATAATGGAACCACAAATTCACCATCAATGGCAATTATCATTTAATCCTCAGGCCATGATATGACAGATATGGAGGAGAATAATGGTATCCCACTGTAACCTGTCCCTGTATCACTATGGACACCACTCATACTATGATTATCAGTCCTTTATTTCTGCATTCCTTCTTGTTCAACCATTAAAAGAATGCAAAGAAACAATGGAAGTTGAATGAAAGAGGACTTTTAATTAGAGAATTGAATGCTTGTTATTCCAGTAGTCTTTAGAGATTCAAATTTGAGAAATGAATAATCCAACTTGAAGAATTTGGCTAGATAAGAGAAAAGGAGAAGAAAAATGAGTCTTTGGTGGCATATGAAAGCTGTATGTCATAGCTTCAACTTATATCAAAGACAAGAAAGTGATTAATCAAGAGTAAGTTATAGAAATAAAATGGATGTGTGCTCAACTTATATAAATGTCAGTTTTGCTTGATGGCACTGTCCATTAAGAAGCAGAAATTTGGAATTTGAAATACTATATTATAAATTCTGTATAATAGCTCCATTTTTATATAAAAATTTCAACCAGTCAGTTTTATTCAGAAGTTGAACTTTTCTGTAGCTAATTTAAAGGAATCGCTGATCTCAATGAATTGCTAAAGCATTAGTACAGCTATTGTTAAAATGGGCAAAATGTCTTCAAACTACAGAACTTGCTGTTTGAGCCTAATTCTAAGCTCTTTTAAAAATGTTCTTTCTTCCTTGTAAGTTGAAACTTGAATGGAGGTGGGAGGAGAAAGACATGCCAGGAATTCAGATTCTGATTTTGCAAATTCCTTTAAGAATTGTGATTTGGTTCTTCAGAAAATCAGCACAAACGAGGTAATTTCTTTAAAATAAAAGTTATATGGTTGCAATTTGCATTCCATTAATCTGGTCTTTGAAAGTTTCCTTTCTCCCCTCTTTCCAAACTGTCATATCACACTATCATGTTAGAAAAATGTTATTTCTTGCTAAGTATTGCAGAACTTTAGAAATAAAAGGGAAATTAGAGCTACTCTAGTCAAACACCCTCATTTTCCAAATGTGAATCTAGAGGCCAGAGAGTTTACGTGGGCAGCAAGGATCTCACTCACACAATGGCAGAGCCAGTTCTAATCAGGGATTATACCTGGAAGTGACCTCTTGGGTCATAAAGGCAACAGTAATGAGTTCAGTGGGAAGGATGTGAGACAATTAGGTAGTGATGGAGCTGACACAAGGTACATGCCCATATCTGAGTTGACCAGTGACTACATATATTTCATGCATTAGAAGTTGAGTTCTCAACTTTAAGACCTGTGGTGGTGATATACTCAATTCACCGTCCATTTTAGTTCCTTTGGTATTTATGCTGAAAAACAATTAGAAGAGGTTCTTCATAAAACCATTGTCAAATTGTTTATTTCTATTTCTTTTTATGCCAACTCACTTTGGCTCGGTGAAAATATAGACCTTTATCCTAGACTAAAATAAGCAGCTTAATGACATTAGTGAAAAGACATTTTAATCTGGTCTGGGAACTTATTTTTTTAGCAAGTTTTTTTTTCCTTCTTATTATATATGTCATTATTATATAAAGGCAAATGTAATTGAACTTGAGTTAGTTCTGTATGTTACTCAACAGAATATTTCTGTCATAATGTTTTTCAAAATATTCCCAAATCCAAAGTGTTTCCCCTTGCTCCTCCAAGTCTTCCCTGCTTATCATTTCAGACTATCCACAATTTGGTGCCTGCTAAGAAAACTATTTAGAGTATACCCCATTAACTGGTCTCTCCTTCAGTCTGATCAATCTCTTTATTGCACCACCTCTCCCCATAGGTTTATTATCAATCCTGAGCCATACTTCACACCATTCCACCAACTTAGAAAGCTATGTTGGCTATCACCTCAAAGCCTGCTCTTCAGAAGGCTCATCTCATCACCTTCTTTGTTAAATTTGCACTGCTCAGTGGGTGACCACATCCCCATACTGAAGGTCTTCACATCCCTAGAAGGTCTTCACATCCATCTGTAGCACTCCTATGATTTTTTTGTGTGAAGACAGGAAACATGCCTTCTACTCTGGGTGTATTTCTGTATTGCCTAGTCTATTTTTAGGCACTTGGTCAAAATTTAATACAGAAAACTGATCAATTTTTAAAATAAAAAAAAAAAAAAACCTTAGGACTCAAAAAGATTCTGAATAGACACACGGAAATCTCATTCTGTGTATAGCCTGGAAGGCAGTGAAGACTTGGGGGGCAGGGTGAACGGCTCAAGCTGATGCTATTGACTGCACACTTGGGATTAGGCTCGTCTTCTGTGTACCAGGCCAACACTTATTTCACTATTTACCATCACTCACAATACCCAGAGATCATTAAGAACAGAAAAAAGAGTAACGTGCCTTGAAAAGTTGACACACATTCTTGTCTGGATGCAAGACACCCAGGCTAGGCATCCAGAATGTCAGCTCTTAGCTCGTTCAAAACAATACCACCTGAAATAAAGCAACAGGCGGCGAGAAAAGCTGTCAAGTCCCAATTTGCAGTTTCTAGTAAAGATCACAGCAAAAAATAGACTCCAGATTCAACTTGTCTTTATTTCAACTTCTCAAGGGCTCGGCACTAGCTAACTGCTGGAATTCTACACAAGCACGTTGACCAGCTTTATGCTTCCTTCTCCTCCTTCCTGGTTACCCAATTAGTTCCTTGTTAACCACACACCTGCAGTGTCTTTCCCCTCAGGCTCTGCTCCTCTCTGTGTAGCTTGTAACCCCTTCTGTACACATTGTTTAAAACACCATTAAGGTGCCCCCATGGATGCCTGACAGAATCATTGGTGCCCCCTTGGTTGCCAAAGTAATTAGCTTACAGGGACATCTCATCTAATATAACCGCAAAATCAGGAATAGATCAAACTCCCCTGCCTGTGAAAGCTGCTGGGGCACTGGGAATGCAAACGCTATTCGTCCAGGTAATCAGGTAGCACAGCAACACAGACGATGTCAGAAGCAAGATAGCCAGAGATTTCAGTCAAAGGAGACTTAGGAAAACCATTGTCTTATCAAACCTTTCTGAGCTCCAGAAAGAAAATCACCTGGGAAGGCAAAAGGAGAATGATGAGTCAAGGGAAAATATCTTGGTGTTGTGCCGAAGACTTTTGCACGGCTGTTCATACCTCAGTGAACTCCCACGCTTGGAAAGGACGTATGCTTTTAAATGAGAAAGGTGCAAGACTGTGCTCCGAGGAAGTGAAGGGAGCTAGTTGTAGGGACGAAAGCCACTTGTAGGAATGCCAGTAGGTCATCAAACCGTTTGTCTGCTCACAGGCAGATCCTGACTTACAAATCAGAATTAATTAGGATTAGCCCTATTTTTTCAGATCTTCCAAAAAATCGAATGACATTAGGTAACTGTTAAAATGCAAACCACAAGCCCAAAATGGTGTCACTGAGGCCAAGTCCCCAAACCAGGGGTTAATACCTAATCTAATCGTGGGTTCCAACTCCCCCCAAAATGCAGTCTTAACCAGTCAGTCAGGAATTTTCCTGTTCAGTGCCAAAGGATCTGCCACAGGGGCCCTTTCCATCCCCCTAATGGAAGATGAGGAAATCTGTGGACTCCCTGCTCTTTCACCTAAGATCAAGCACCCTTGCCTGGAATAATCTTTTTCTTTTGCTGATAAGTTTCTTGTCCCACCTCTCTTCCTATAAAAACTTACTGTTTTGTATAACTCAGGACTCTGCCCTCATGTAGGACTCTGCCCTCATGAATTCTTTTGTGAAGGCAATTAGATCTTCAAATTCACATGGTTGAATTTTGTTTCTTAGCAAAACCTTTCTTAGTGATACATTCTATGTTCTGAAAATCTTTACTTCCAAGAAGAATGTCTCTTTCCATCTTCATTATTAAAGAAGAAAAACAGATTCAAACTCTAAAGGACAAAATAATCAGACTTAAAAAAATTGCAACCTACTGAAGACCAAAAAATTATAACAATAAACCTGGTTATTTTAAATAAGAAAAGCGTGCAAATATAATTTCAGAGCCCTGCAGCAATTATAATCAGGGGGAATGGAAAAGAGAAGTGCTAGAAAGCAAGCGCAGAAATCTCACCAGCTCTCAAAAAGGAGAAAAAGGTGGATTGTGAAAATTACAGCTCAAGGGCTTGGCATCGATAACTAATAAAACTGTCGAATTAATTATTAAATCACTGATTTGCTCATATTCAAAAAACGAAAAGTGGTAAGTGCAATGTATTTTCACCAAAAAAAATAACTCATGCTAAAGTAATCTTATTTCTTTTTTTTTTCTTTTTTTGATCCTGTTGTCAGACTGGAAAATCAGAAGTTTCAATAACAGTATTGCTACATCTCAACGAAATTTTTCTCTTTTTAAGAAGATGGTTGGGAGGGAGGGAATGATATGATTTCACTCATATGTGGAATTTAAGAAACAAAACAAATGGGCAAAGGGGAAAAAAGAAAGAGGCAAACCAAAAAAAAAAAAAAAGACTCTTAACTATAGAGAACACACTGATGGTTATCAGAGGGGAGGTGGACAGGATGGGTGAAACAGGTGATGGGGATTAAGGAATGCACTTGTTGTGATAAGCATCGGAGAGGAATGGAAGTGTTGAATCACTATGCCTTACACCAGAAACTAGTATTACACAGTATGTTAACTAACTGAAATTTAAATAAAGACATTAAAAATAAAAGAAGATGGGGGAAATGAACATGTATTGAACATTTAAATGAAGTCAATGTTGGTTGAACCCGGCTTCTTAAAGGATGAATGCCAATCCAGAGAGAAGTCTTAGAGCTGTGTTGTTTTTTTCTTCACATACATGTCAAGTGCCTGATGTGTCCTAAAATTTGAAGAAACAGCAGTGAGCAAGGTTGAGATTGGCAAAGACAAACTCTCCGTTGCCTTCAAGGAGATTATGTAAGTTTGACTTAATTCAGTAAAAAGTGGGTGGAAAAATAGAAGGTTATTATTTAATCCGTAGACTTTACAAAGTCAGACGTATAACTGAATCATCATATCAGAGACTTCAAATTTAAAAGGTAGGCTAGAATGAGGCGTCACACCTGAGAGCAAAATAGTTAATAGGGATAAATGTAAATTTGAAATCTATTTAAAACTGAATACAGCAGATTTCTCTTGAGGTCTTGAAGTTTTGGGTGACTCCAAGATTAGAGGAGGTTAGAATGTGATTTTTTTTAACTTTCAAATTAGCCAATCAAATCCTAAACTGTATAAATAACGGTAAAGTTCAGTGTCCAAAACAAGGGAAAATGAACTACATTGTTTAGATCAATTTGGAAGTTTTCATTTTGTTTGGAGCACCACAGTTTAAAAAAAAAACAATAACAAGTTAGAAAAATTTAGGGGAGGTAAAGTATGGTAGTAAAGTGTTTGAAAATCCTGTTGTATGAGACCGTAGAAATTTCGAACATTTAAGTAAGAAAATGAAAAAGAGTAGAACATGTGCACTAAGAGAGTAATGTATTTTTTTTTAATACATCCTTAGGACAAAACTAGAATTTGGTGATAGAAATTACAAAGACACAAATGGTACTAGTAAGAAGTATATAGTATTTACCAACCACATAAGAGAAGGCTGATGTATAATATGGTGGATACCCATGAGGGACCATAAGGCAAGCTGAGGGCAAAGCACAAGCTAGCATATCCTTCCCCCCCCCCCCCCCAGGTGGGATATGTGTGACATTCCTCAGGCACTCCTGGCTGCCCAAGAACAAAGGAAAGGGAAAAACAAATGATTAACTGATAGAGATCACAGTCATGCAACATAGGAGTCTCCATCAGTTTACAAATATCTTAGTAAATTATAAGAAAAAGGCAATTTTATCAAAAGCCTAATCTCCAGAAACCTATAGACCCAGTTTCCTGGAGCCCCTAATATCACTCTCCCCTCCATAGTGATGTGGGGAACAAAGGCAAGAAGGAAATAGCAGGTAAAATTAAATTTTTCTATAACCTGAAGCCCATTGACATTTCTCCGGGAACTCCCTACTGTCCTAATGTTAATGTCTTACTAGAGGGAAAACAACCTTACCTTGACAATAGCAAGGCCTCAGTTATTTTAGGAGTTCTCTTTAGCATATCAAAGTCCCTCTGGAGGCCTTTTGTCTTTATCTCCCCCAATTCCATAGTTATAACCAGTCACTCTTCACAACCACAGCTGAGATCTTTCTGCCCAGAGGTCCAGTCTCTGTGCTTTAATAAAATCACCTGTTTGTACCAAAAACATTTTCAAGAATTCTTTCTGGGCTGTCAGCTCCAAACTCCATGAACCAGCACCAACACCCGAAACCTCGTCAGACTAAAAATGACCAAATACACTCTGAATGGCAAGCTGTAAGGAATATTTTAGAAAGGACTTCTCAATTAGAAAGGATTTTGGTGTAAATTATATCTAAGATCCTTTCTCATTTTCTAAATCTAAATCTATGAGACTATGTAATAGAAGTATTTTGTTCTGTATATTTCACTTCAGATGAATGTTTCCTCCTGAATTACTATTCTATAACCACAAGAGATGAGCAGTTATTAAGTAGGAATGGTTTCTCCAATTTCTCTTGCCTTGATCTATGGATGTTATCATCTTAGAGTTTAAATCCAATAACAAGCGAGCCTAGCATCTCAATCAAGCTATATTTTACCTCATTTATTGTACTTTGCTCAAACAAAATATTAACTTATTTCTCCTATTATGAATCTTGAACCTGCTTTTGTCTCTATTTTTTTTCTAAAAACAAAATCATCTCATTCCAGCTACATTTTAGGTTTTTAGTCAAATAACCTTGTAGTCTCTTTTAATCTTTAATTTACATTATTCTCAGAATCATTCCAAAGATGCCATGGTTTACCATAGAGTACTGTAGTTCCAGGGATGTCATGACACTAATTCTCAGCTTTCCTAGTGTCTAAATCCCAGAGATTCGGTGGGATTTCTCCAGACCTTGGCTTCCATTCTCTTGCTGCAGAATAGCAGAGGCTGTATCCTAACTGTGTTGGGTAGAGGGATCCTTCTAGCCTTTCTCTACCCTCGCCTTTAAAAGTACTTGGTATCTTCAAACCCTGAGTTTCTCCAGTCTCTTGGAGTCCAAATATGCTTGATTTTTCCTAAATTAATCCCTCAGTAGTACTGCAGGTTTGTTCCTCCCCCACCATCCCGTTCTACTTAGTCAATCACCACTTGTCCATCTGTTTCTCATTTTCCAACATTTTGTTGACATCATTTGTCTGGAGTCATTTCTTATCTTGTTCTGGTTGTCCTCATGGATTTACCTTTATTTTACTGTGATGTGATTTAGAAAGAGGCAGATATAAACATTTGATCTAACAGCTTAAATTAGAAGTCTCATCTTTGTTTTTGCATTTTGAATACTTTTAAATTATTGCTGCTGTTGTTAGTTCAACCACATATTGCCTCTTATTATTTAAAAAATATTAATGTTAAAACCAAGGATATGATGGACAAACAAATTCAATTTCTAATAGCATATGTGTCCGTTCACAGGAAATTATAATAGTTTGGGTTTTTTTTTTCTATTTTTAAATATCTTCTAGATATTACAGCTGTACTATTTTCATAATAACAAAATTTAATTAAAGTAACCAAAATAATTATTATTTCATATTTTTCTTTATTGTGCATTTTATAATGTGAAGAAAGTACTTAGCCCAACAAAATTGCCTTAGAGTTCATATTAAAAAAATTTACAGTACACATTTAAATTCAAAGTATTAAGAAGAATGGGTTATAAAATAAAACAACATGAGTATTATGAAATGAAAATTTGTCAGGAATAAGGTGCTTAAACAATATATGTTAGAGTGATTTGAATTTAGGACTTGGGTGTTGTGAAGGTCATAGAGATGTGACATTAAAGCTGGGCAATCTGCACTCAAATGATTTGGATTTTGAAAAATTAATATTCACATTTTAACTTCCAGATTTTGGTGGAAGGGTCTCCCTTGAGGAGTTATGGGCACTGAGCTCCACAAGTGTGTTCTCCATAGTAATCCCTGGATTTGTTGTAGGTGGGGGCTGAAGGCAGTTGGGCCCCAGGGGAGGATTATTGTTAGCATTGTTATTTAAAAACAGAGTAAACAAATAACAAGGAATTCACTATAGAGAATGTACTGCCTTGAGCTTTGAGATAGGAGGATTCAAATAGATTTTCAAAATTATACTGCTGGTTTTGCTAACAGAAAGAATGTGGATTAAAAAGAAAATGATATGAACCTCTGAATGGTGTTCTCTAAAGCAGCTTTCCCCACCCACCACAACCACCGAAAGTGAGTAGCTCAATTCATAGGATAAATTATTGTGACATTTTTACCACTTTTTGCCAGTGCAAGTGCATTTCACCTTATCTGATTCCATATATTTTATTCCATTTTATCTCAGGACAGGTAGCTCAGATTTTCCTTAGTCTAGGTCATTAACCCACTAGGTATACATTTTTAGTATGTACTAGCAATAATTAATATATTTAAAATTGGAGATTGAATTTTTGCAACAAAATTTATCTTCTGCTATGTAGGTACAGTTATGTCTCAAACAGTCTTAAGCTTTCCTTTCTAACTTTCTCAGAGATGGCCTATGTTTCATTAAGCAGTTTTTAAAAGGATATTTGTTGATATTTTGCTGTCGTTGCCTATATATATACATATATATATATATTTTTTTTTTTTTTTAAGAGAGAGAGAGAGAGAAAAAACAAGCACAAGCAAAGGAGGGGCAGAGAGAGGGGGAGAGAGAGGTTTGACCCAACGTAGGGCTCAACCCTATGACCCTGGGATCATGATCTGAGCCAAAATCAATAGTTGGACACTTTCCCAACTGAGCCACTGAGGCGCCCCTTGCTGTTATAATACAAATTTATAATACAAATTTATAGTTATGTTACATTTGAGTCTATGAAAATAAACATTACCTATAATATTACTACTTTCAAAAATCTAGTGTTACTATATTGCTATAATCTTATTGGCTTTTATTTTCACAAGCAAACAACTTATTGCTGTTGCTTTATAAATTTGGGCTCATAATCTATGCACTTTTGTATCTTGCTTTTTAAAAATATATACTGCTTTATTTGTTTATTTTTAGAAAACTCCTTTCCATTATATCGGGAAAGAACATCTTCATTATCTTATGCTTGGACAGCACAATTTTTAATGGAAGCACCTAATTATTTATTGTACAGATGGCTCATATTTCATTTTTAAACTATCTTCCCATTTCCGAGCATTTGAATTGTTTCTGGTTATGCAATATATGTGTGGGTTTGTGTGTGTATGACTATATATATTGTAGGGGTGGAAAAAGAGTTTCCCCTCTACTCTTCTAGATTCTTGGTAGAGAACCCCCTGCACTATCATAAAAAAAATTAACAAGAGAAAACAAAACAGAAGTTTTAATAACACGTTTACTTCCTGTATACATGGATACCCAGAAAAAACTGAGTAACTCCCTGAACTGGCCCAAGACATTACCTTAAATATCATCTTCAGCTGAAGACAAAAGAAGATACTGGGGGGTGGGGTAAGCCAGTCTGGGAGGTTATTAGACTAAACAGTAAACAAGGGTATGGTTGTTCTGCAGATTTAAGTCCCTGTCATCTCCATTGATAAATCTCTAGAAATTTAGTCATCCTCCTTTTCCTGGTACAAAGATGAAGACAGCCTTATAAATGGAGATTTCCTTTATAAATTAAGTGTCTCTTACAAAAGGTTAACTTCTACTTAGTTTCCAGAGCTTTTCCTATTTCTGCTGCTTCTATATTATATATATATATTTTTTTTCTTTTTTTTATATATGTATATACATAGGGAGAGAGAGACAGAGACACAGGGACAGAACCAGAGAAAGGCACAGAGAGATAAAGACCTCAGATAAGATATTGTGAACTAAACAAAGACTAACCAAATAAGTAAAGCAAAAGTTACTCATTCAGAGCCTGTGATAGCAAAGGAATCAGCCACCATCACTTGTGTTTTGGCAGAGACTCAAAGGCAAGCAGAGAAGTGGAAAACCATTAGTGTGGGGGAAAAAAAGACAGATGTTAAGACCTGACTGGAAGTAGTTGACATGAGGAAGCCATAGGTGAACTAACTAGAAGAGGGGCATCTTATGTGATTAGTTAGGAGCACATGTATTGGTTTTCTCTGGTTGGTCCTAAGTTGGAAGTAGAGAAGAAAATTAGAAAAGCTATCAATTATTAATCAAGTCTTGACTGACATTTTGGGCCAAGTACTTTAGAAATTATTGTTTGGATTTTTCCTAGAGATAGCAGTCTGACTTCCTGCAATTCTGACTAATGGCTGGCTTCCTGGTGGGTTACTGTAGATAAGGAGTTGGTTTCCTGGATAGGTTGCTGCAGATTGTGGATCAGAATTTTATTTTTATATCTGATCTGGCCATTGTTTGTTTGTATGTTCAGTCTCTCAGTATACACACTCCTTTAAAATACTTCAAATACACATGGAGCATTTGCATAAGTTGATTACATCCTAGGTGACCATAAAAGTCTCAATAATTTCTAATTGATATTCTATAGACCTCATCAAGTGATCAATCTGCAGTAAATTAGAAATCAACATTAAAACAGTAAAGAAAAAAAAAGGAGAGAAAAAATGAGGAGAAAAGGAGAAGCAGAAGGAGGCTGTTAGGAAAAGGAAAGAAAACTAGCATCCACACTAACAACCACAAAAACTTCACACCTGTGGAAAGTAATTAACACTCCTCAATAGGACAAAATCAAAATGGAAATTTCAATTATTTAGACAGAATAGAAGTGCCACTTATCAACATCCATGGAATCCAGATAAAGTAGTACTTGGGGGGATCTTTATGCCTTTTCATGTACATATTAAACAAGGCTTCAATGAAAATCTGCATGTGACTTTTTTTTCAAACTTACTTAGATATTTTCAAATGCACAGGTATATTTCAAGAACAGCTTCCAGAAGAGTACAAAAAAAGTATTGAAGAGTGTTCATCTGGATTCACCATTTTTTAAAAATTTGCCACATTTACTTTATCACTCTCTTTATGTACATATATTTATTTCTTCTATACATTGCAAAGAAAGTTGCAAAAAGTATGCTATTGAATCCTAAATTCTTTAGAGTATGTTTTCTGCAAACAAGGAAGTAACTGTAGTACAGGCAATAGATTCAGGAATTTTAATATTGATAAAAGAATATCATCTAATTTATAGTCCATTTTCAAATTTCACAAATGGTCCCAATAATACACTAACTTTATTTTTTGGATCCAATTCAAATTAGGCATTGAATTTAGTAACCATGGAATGATTCACAGTTTTTTTGTTTTGTTTTTTTTTTTTTAATTTTTTTTCAATGTTTATTTATTTTTGGGACAGAGAGAGACAGAGCATGAACGGGGGAGGGACAGAGAGAGAGGGAGACACAGAATCGGAAACAGGTTCCAGGCTCTGAGCTATCAGCCCAGAGCCTGACGCGGGGCTCGAACTCACGGACCTCGAGATCGTGACCTGGCTGAAGTCGGACGCTTAATCGACTGCGCCACCCAGGCGCCCGGATTCACAGTTTTTAACCTGAAAGTTTTGCAAATCTTTTATGTCTTTTATGAAATAGTCTGAAAAATACAGACTGGTTTGTAGACTGTCTCTTACTTGCATTTCCTTACCATTAGACTCAGGTTATTCATTCTAGGCAAGAATACAGTCCATCACTCAGAATGTTGGTTTATTCCATCATTAGTGGTATTAACTTGGATCATTTGCTAAGGTGTGTCTACCATGTTTACTGCACTTTAAAGTTACTGTTTTTCTTTCTGAATAAATGCTTTTCTAAGGAGATACTTTGAATCTATCTAAATATCCTGTTTTTCATGAAATGTTTGCATTTGTTGATAATTCTCATCTGAATCTAGGATAATTACAAAATGGTGATTTTTCTACCTCCACTGTCCCTTCTACATTGATTAGTAGGCATTTCCCCGTAAGGAAGTTTCCCTTTCACTGTATTTACTTATTTATGCATCGGTTTATGTGTTCCTTATTAGTAAGGAATCACGGACTTTTACTTCATAGATACATGTTTTTGACAATGCGCTTTGTGCGTTCTTAGGGTAACCTTGCAAGCAGAGATTCTTGAAGTTAAGTGCGTGAAATTCAGCCAAGTTGTTTTCCAGAAAAGCAAGGTTTGGAACTCCTTTTTCTAGTATATTAAAATGCTTACCTCACCACTAGCTATATTTTCAAGTATTTAAGATTGATTATTGCGATGGGTAAAACATGGAAACTGATGTTTTATTTCACCATGTGTGTTCACTGATGATCTTGCAAGTTTATTTCATATTTATATTGGTATGCTCACTTATATCTTTTGTTTTTCTTTTGGACTATTGGTATTTTTCTTACTGATTTTTTTAAAGGATACATATTTGACATACATTTGTCCTTAAAATACCTTTTCTGCCAATCATATATGTGCTGCCAATATTTACAAGAGTTCCTGCAGCTCTGCCTTACCAGCTCAGGAAATTCCTCTAACGCTCTTTTCCAAAATTATCAGGAGGATGGCCAGTCTCCAACTCACCTGTCTGATACCCAGGTCCCTGGCATCCTATTCATTGTTTGCCACCTGATGTCTCAAGCAGACTGATGCATCTGTAGGACCGTCACCTGGCTGCTGATTTCTGTTTTACCCCTGGACCCTGTAACTCAAATTAGTTTCAACTGTATGTTTCATAGCCTGAGGATAAGTCTTGTTTTAAGCCCCATATTCCCTCCTGGTGCAATAGCCTTGGGTTCAAACTGCTTGTGTTGGAGGGAAGTTTTGACAAGTAGAAGATACCTTTGGAAGAATACAGATCATGGAGCCCTTTGCATTCAGCTAAATCTGTGAGTGATTCATTGAGATTAATGGTTGCATTGTGTGGCCCTGGGAGCCCCAAAGACCCTTTCAGGTGATCATCAAGAACAAAACCATTTTCACATTAAAACTATCTTTCTTTTTCTTTTTTCACTCTCATTGTCTTATAAATGTACAGTGGAATTTTCCAGAGGCTACATGATTTCTGATATTGTGACAGACTGAAGGTAGAAACATATGAGAATCCAGCCATCTTCTATTCAATCAGCCACTAAATATTTTTGCAAAAATGTAAGACAATAATACACTTCTCAGTAGATTCGTTTTTTAATGTAGTAACTTTTCACTAAAATATGCTATTCACATTAGGACATACTTGATATTTTACTTTTTATGTAAATAAATTAATTTTTGAGTATAATTTAAGTATATTTTTTTAAATATAAAAGCCACATAAACAAAATCAGCACTGTCATGTTTTAAAATAATAAAAAAAGAACCAATTATGTGAAAAAGCCATCACTGACTACATTGCACACATAAACTACTAATGATGGTTAGAACTCAATGTTGCATGGACTGACTCAAGCTTGCATGACTAGCCTCTACACAGTCCACTTTCTTTTACTCTGGAGGTGTTATTTACACTGGTTTTCTTTCAGATCCTCCAAGGAGTCAATTTCCTTCCAACCAGATGGATTTCACAGATGTTCCTTTGCCAGGAACACTGCCCCTCCTGTCTGACATGGCTGCCTCATCTCGTCTCTCAGGTCTCCTTTCCAGTAACTTCCTTAGAGATACCTTCCCAGATGACTGCTCATCCAAAATTTAATCACTCTCTCATTGTCCTTTTGAGCAGTTTGTCCTTTGCTATATCGGCCTTGTTAATTTAATAAACACACCAAAGAGCAAAAGGACTTGAACCAAGTAAGTTCTTGGGCATGGCTAACGCTCACCAAGAGACAATCTGCTACCTTGCTCACTTTTCTCTCTCATTTCCCATTGTCTTCCCAAACACTGAGGAACACTCATTTTCTTGTCAGTTCCAGGATAGGTTCAACATTTCACATTTTAAATAAATTTTTCTATAATATTAGTTATCTTTAATGGAAGAGTTTTAAGATTCTGCCCGAGTTGAATTGAACCCTCTGTACAAGCTTCCCAAGTATATTTAAATATTTCTATACTAGGTTGTAAGCATCTAAAGACAGGTAGAAAAAAATAAAATTATACATCATATACTCTCTCTCTCTCTCTCTCTCACACACACACACACACACACACACACACACACACACATATTACACCTAGCCCACAAATATACTGAAATACACCAAGTTATCTGACCAAATATATTAAATGATGATTTGTAAGTATTTATGTATAAATATCTGAATATTGTTATTGCCTGAACTGTTTTTAGCCCTCTCACCGTCATCATTGAGCATTTGCCGATTGATAACTGAACCTAATGAAAATTTGGTAGAGAATGAACCTGGGATGTTATGGTAAGGAAGGAACTACCAGATGTGATACCATTCTTGCTGAATCTTGTAGATTTCTGGGATGGTGGAAGGTTTAAATGGAAAAAGAGTTGGCTTAAAAAATTGAAGAGATAGAGGAAATCCACTCAAGGAAAATTGTTTAAGGGCATGATTAAAGATGGAGAAATGTCCCTGACTTGTTTGTAGTTTGCTGAATTACTCAGGGTGGTCAAAATTGATTAGATTTTTTTATATTTCAAAGCAACATTGGGCAATCAGAAAAAGTAGATCACCATCACCAGGATAGGTCACACACAGACCCACTCTGAAGAAGAGAAGGTATATACATCTAGGAATGTCAATGCTTCATGCTACTTGAAGTCATGCTGGTCATGGAGAAAAAGGCCTTGACAAACACATTCCTATTAAGGTGTATTTACTTTTGGTGTTGGCTTTTCCTAGAGAAAAATTTATTTTAAGATATGGATTTGATAACGGAAATTACTGTTAGCCTGCAGTCATAGAGAAAGAAAGATACCTAAAGGCAAGTGGCCTGCCCTGTTCCCTTAAGACACAATGCTGGTACTTAGTTATTTTTCACCTTTTCCTTTCTATGATGTAAAACTCCAGCCAATTCTCATGCAAGCACACTACTTGTGAACAGAATATGATTCATGCATCTCTCTCAATGTTTTTTCTCAAAACTGCTTTCTCTATTTGACAGGCCTATCTGGGTAACACAGTGGTAGGAGAAAGTCAAAGTTTTTGAGCCCAGCAGAAGAAAGAATCCTGCCACACTCCCTTTCTACCTGGAGGTTTCTGAGCAGTCACGCTGATACTGTTTCCTCATCTGGGAATGAGAATTATAAGCACTGTTCTGAAAATCAAAGATAACATAAGTATGCATAATGGGCACACAATAAATGAGCTAGTTTGGTGCATATTATAGTTGTATAATAGATAAGTACAGTTATATGAATATGACTGATAGATATAGATCTTTATACATAGTATCTGATTCTTCCTCTGCATACAACATATTAGATATACATAGTACACATGCTGTTCCTGCTTTCTTTTCTATGTGTGCAAATCTAAGCTGTCTACCCAGTTACAACACTATCCAATCAGAAGGAAAGTGGCCATAAACAACTGGGGAGGACATATTTGTGCCTCCCAGCTGTTATCAGCCCAGTATTTATTTAAATTCAATGTCTATATTAAAAAACACTTCCTCTTTGATGTCTTTATTGATACCATCCACTGTTCATAATGTCTCCCACCCTGGATTCTCATAGTACCTTTTTATATGTCTATTTTATTTTGATAATGGAACATTTTTTAATTAATCTATTTCCCATAGTACAATTCCCATACACCATCCTCCAAGTAGATTGTAATCATTTTGAGAACAGGGACTATGTCACATTTCTTTCATAACTGGTAATCTCATGGGCAATACCTATATATTAAAGATGCTTGAATATACTAGTTGAATTTTATTACAATGAATCTGTTAGGAATGGGGAAAGACACATACATTGCTCTCGAACCATTGTTGAGCCCTCTTTTCATTCCCAGCTATGCTATATCTACACCCCACCAGTGACCCATCACTGCAAATACATTTGCCATTGGTCTGGTGATTGTGCCACTGTGCCAGAATAGAAAGAACTTTTTTTATTCACATGTTCAGTACAATAGGCTCTCCTATTCTGAAGTGGAATAAGTTTCCGAGTATGATTGCTTTTGAAGAGCAAAGTTTCTGTAAGAAGAAGCTGGAAAGAATTTGCTCTTGCTCTGACTGCATTTTTTAATCATCGCTGTTTGCCCCTCCAGTGCGTCCGCCCATTTCCGAAGCCAGGATCATGATTTTGATGCACCATCATGGCTAAATACAGTATATCATTTCAGCAGGCTCTTCACATTGTGTTATTGTTAATGATGCTTTTTATTTACCAGAACCATAGGCAATATGATATTACTCTCATTCAGTGAGCCCGGCAGGAGACTTTTTAAAAGTGTAATGCATTTGCTCTAATGTCTCTGATCAGGTGGATCCGGCCTGGAAAAACTCCAAGTTGGATAATTACATTTTCGCTACCTATAATTTCCACCACCCCTTCGAGAGCTTGTAGCATTCTTCTCCTTTCATACTCCACACATGTGTGGTGTTTACTGAACTCTATTTTAAAACGCAAAGAAAATCAGCCTCCAGTCTTAATCTCTGAGAGGTGAGGGAAGAACAACCAAAATTGGAGAGTTCAGAATGAACACTTCTAAATTTGTGATGTCAATGAAGTTTGTTTTTAGAATTCCTCATCCCTTCAAAATCCATGTCCTGTCTTACACCTCTCCCATGACCCATCTTCTCTCACTTTGGATAAGCAGTATTCTGTCAGTATCATGATTTTTTCAATAATGAGAGGAAGGGATCTAGTAAAATCATTCTTACAAAAGTATACATACTATGTTTGAGAACATGTCTGAAGACATTTGAACCTTTAAAAAGATAGCATAACATCTATATTAAAAACATAACATAGAGGGACAGATTTCCAAGGGCAGAATTTTAGAGCCCATATCCTATGAGAAAAAAGATATTCTCAAGTTGTGAGTACAGCACATGTACCTTAATTCCTTCCTGTGCCTACACACAAGAACTGCACCATTTACCTCTTTTTAAGATAAAAAGAAATACTAGAATCTACATTTTATTTTCTCTAATAGGTTACATTAGCATACAATGCTCTTTGCACATAAGGTATGACAGGGTCAAGAGGAATGTTTTAATTTTTTTAATATAAGAGGTCCCAGGATTAATCTTTTTTTTAAAAGTAAAATCACCTGAAGTTAAGTGAGGAAGGTGAATGACTAAGCTGCGTAATAATATCTGAGTATAAAAAAAGGTTATGACTTTCAGATCCGTGAAATAACAAGACAAAATTTCAATCCTGACTGGTAGAAGAAGAAGGGTTGCCATGGCAGGGTATCAATCCATGTATCATAATTACATGAAGAGGTACGTTTTAAAGGGAAATGTTTCCTCAAGTCAGTAATGCCCACTTCAGTGGTGTTTCCCATTGGTTCTTTAATGAACATGCATGATATGCTCATTTCTTTCATATGTCTCCCTCCTGTCTGGGGACCTGGATGCTCAGTGTCCCTATGGTCCATGTCAGCCCATCCAAACACCTCTTTAAAAGCTCTACCTCAGAGTCACATGCAGTTTACTACCTAGGCAATTGCTCAACTGGGAATGAGAGCTGACATCACTGTAATGGAGAAGCCTGGCATGTATTTATGGAACATTAATTCAGTCTGTAGTATTATAGTTGTCAAAGTCAACTAATGCAGATTTTAATTTATATATTTTCCCTTTTTTCTTTCTGATATGCCTTGATTTTGTTGATTCTGTGCGGGTTTATGGGGGCGGGGGGATTTGCTGTGTATCACACTAGGTCACCTTTCTTTGCTTTCCTAATGTTGCAGACAGGAAGGTGCCATTTTTACTTAGAATGATTTGAGGCAGGGCTGAGCAGAATGGCGGCTGTTCGGTTGTGCTGGACTCAGGGCAGGGTCAAGGTGACTCTGCAGGGAGTCGGCCACATACCAATTTACATCTGGAAGTGGTGGTGGTAGTGGACAGAAGGAATTTTGTCTCTGAAGGTCTAGAAGAAGGTAATAATTTAAATTTTGAAGTGTTGCATTTTAGATGTTGGCAGGACATAAATGGAAACATTCCAAATGAGCATAGTCAATGGGGAGTGATGCTATTTAAGGTAAGAAAAAGGGATGGAATTAGGAGTCTCGGCCTTTTCTTTTGAGTTCCTTTTAAATGCAATCAGTGGGCCCATGTTTAACTTTGGGACTTATATTCAAAGTCACCAATTCTCTTGGTCTCCTTATTTGACAGCCCTGACTCATGGGTTTCCCTGGTCTTTGGCCCGTTTTGGCAGTGAATTTGGCTCAGATTCTCAGTCCAGCATCCTGTGCTTAGAGTAGAGGTTTGGGTTAGTGTGTCCTTTGAACACTATCATCTCACAACTTCTGGTATTTTCCCATTGGTTTTAGGACCACAAACACAGGTCATTAATGATACAACTGAAATCATTGTTTTGTAGTGTCTTCCTGTTCCAAGACTCTCTGAGTACCAGAGTCCTCCTGTATTCATTTCTGCTTTCTTTTCTAAAGCAATGGGTGACAAACTTCTAAAAGAGGCCAGATAAGAAATACTTTGTGCTTTGTGGGTTCATGGGCTACACTTTTTTCTTTAATTTTGTCAGTCCTTTGCCTAGTATCTTTGGGGTTTTTCTTTTGGTTTGTTTGATTTACAACACTCAGAAAATGTAAAAGGAAAATAAAAAAAAGAAAAGAAAGTCTTAGCTGGAGTCATTCAGAAAACTTTCTGATCTCTGTACTAGAGACCAAAGAGAGGAACAAGAATGTATTCTCATTCTGCAAAAAAGTCAAGAAGACTCAGGAGAGATGATGAATCATCACTCCTAAAAATTAAGGAGGTAAAGGGGCGCCTGGGTGGCGCAGTCGGTTAAGCGTCCGACTTCAGCCAGGTCACGATCTCGCGGTCCGTGAGTTCGAGCCCCGCGTCGGGCTCTGGGCTGATGGCTCAGAGCCTGGAGCCTGTTTCTGATTCTGTGTCTCCCTCTCTCTCTGCCCCTCCCCCGTTCATGCTCTGTCTCTCTCTGTCCCAAAAAAATAAATAAACGTTAAAAAAAAAAAAAAATTTAAAAAAAAAAAAAAAATTAAGGAGGTAAAATTGGTGATCTTGGAATAATTTTACCAGAACATTGCTTTTTGGAGGCAATCACTTTCTAACTGTTCTGTTTTGTAAGTGTGACTTTTATCTTCTACTTCAAATAGGGTCAGTATATCCCTGGCCTTTTACAAAGACTTAACTCATCCCAAGTGTCTGTTATTTTCTTTCAAATCAAGTAGAGTGTGTTTATAGTTCCCCTTTAGAGAATAAATCCATCTTGAGTTGACTTGGAATTGGACTGGACTTCATGAGTGAGTAACGTATGAGTAAGGCTGTGTACTTAAAAAGTTGTGTCATGAGATGACCTTTCAAAGTGCTTTTCCACCTCTTGCACTCCATTCTTCTCAAGTGACTATTTTGGATCCTGAAAGATTTTGTTTTGTCTTCGCAAATTCATATCAGTGGAAGGTATTAACACCATAACCCACGTATCTGTGGCTTGGCTTAGTCATATTAGTTGGCAAATATTTTAAACAAGATGTGCAGAAGATACAATGTAACAAAGTAAAAGAGAAGAGAGGGGGACAGGAATGCCAGAAAAAAGAGTGGGAAAAACTAACAAAAAATCTCTTACTAAAAGTTTGCTTGATTGGGCTTCCTTCAAGAATCTTCATTTCTTAGTACAGGATTATTGACTACTAAGTACCATAAATCTATACTGATACCCAGGAAGGTCAAGCCCAGGAGGGGCCATTATGTTTAAGGGATACTTTTTTCTTTTTTTGCCTATACAGCTATTGAAATAGCTGGGTCAAAGATAATATGCAATCATTCTACTACCTGGGAAAATGTGCTGTTTTCTGTGAAATTCAGAAAAAAAAAGAATGATCTGGTAAGAACAATTTTCCTTCCTAATTTATTGAATAAACAAACCTGCCACATAGATCCAACCAGCGGGGACAATTTTCTTGGCTTGATGAAACATATCCACACAGAAAAAAACTATAAATTCATATTACTGAATCTCAAAGGGCATGATGAAATAATGGTGGTCATGTGTGACTCGAGGGATTCTTATTCTTGCAATATGGGATAGGTAATTTGACAAAAGTTCATTTGAGACTTGTGATACTGTATATTCAGGGTCTCTTTCAGGACTTTGAGTTGTAATCATTTAAAAAAATTCAACCCATGCTTCATGCAGTCCCTTAGCCCTCTGGTATTCCTTTGGTGCCTAGCACAGGGATTGTCTGTGCTAGGGGATCCAAAGGAGATATGTTGACCAAGTGATTAAATTTTATCCCCAAAGTACCCTTGAGCCTCATAAATCTTTTCCATCTCAAATTTGTCACTCTGAATACATGAGAAAGGGAAAGGACCATGCACCCCTCTGTGCCTTGCCTTAGTCACTCACTGTCCTTGCATCAAGTTACCAAGATTTATTTCTTTTAATCAGCCTTGATCTAACACTCCCTCTAACCAGTTAACCTTTTGGGTTGTTTTCCCCTTATTTCTGAAAATTCGTCTTCAGCTGTCTTCTTGTAAGGTGTTCAGGAAGAGCCAAGGCAATACGATAGTCCAGTAAATAGACCAAAAAAAGTGGTAACTTCATTAGTATAAATATGAGGAATACTATCTATCCTTCCCCTCCCACACTCTGACCACACACACACACACACACACACACACACACACACACACACAGTCTTCTTCATGGTCATCCATTATGAAATTCTGACCAATAGATAGATATTCATGCATTTGGAATGCTCACCTCCTGGCTCTGATCAAGTGATTAGTACCTTAAGAATGCCTTGCCAAAACAGGTGGATGTTGAGGGCAGAGTTGCTGGAGGAATTTCCCAGGGTATAGGAAAGAGGACAGGAAGTAGGGGTATGGAATATAGGAGAACATTCCTTTTGTTGGTGATCCCTAGTGTCTTATGACAATACATTTTATTTTATTTTATTTTATTTATTTATTTTTTTAAAGTTTATTTATTTTTGAGACAGAGAGAGACAGAGCATGAACGGGGGAGGAGCAGAGAGAGAGGGAGACACAGAATCAGAAGCAGGCTCCAGGCTCTGGGCCATCAGCCCAGAGCCCGACGCGGGGCTCGAACTCACAGACCGCGAGATCGTGACCTGAGCTGAAGTCGGACGCTTAACCGACTGAGCCACCCAGGCACCCCATAATACATTTTAAAATTTTAATCATTTAAAGTGTGTTCTCGTATTTATTTATCACAAATGACATTAAATTTTACATGCTAATATGTTTAAATTTTTTTAATTAATAAAAAAAGCAGTGTGAAGGCCCTAGAAGCAAACTTTCTGATTCCACAACTGTTTTTTGTGGGTGTTTTAAATTTACTTCTGAGAGAGAGAGAGAGAGAGAGAGAGAGAATGTAAATGCGTAAGGGACAGAGATGGAGGGGGACAGAGAGCCAAAACAGGCTCCATGCCGACAGCAGAGAGCTTGTTGTGGGGCCTGAACTCACAAACCATGAGATCATGACCTCAGCCAAAGTCAGATGCTGAACTGACGGAGCCACCCAGGACCCCCTACGCAACTGTTTCAAGGAAACAGTACAATATGTATTTTTTAGAGATCTAATAAAATGGCATTTCTCTGAGTTTGCTCATTTTGGTCATTTTGCTTCATCATTTAAAGCTAACCATTTTAGGTGTCTTTGCTGTGGGTCTAAATTTACCTAATTTTCCAGACATTCAAATTCTTGTCTATGTTGACAACCTCTTCACTCCAAGACATTCCAGGCTAGTTTTCCCATGTTTTAAGGGCATGTGTCTTCTTGGGAATCCTGAGCCCTTAGGGAATAGAAGAATGACAGGCAAACCAGGGAGATTTTCTTTCTTAACAACAGCTGAACTTCAAGAAGATGCTCATCAAATAATTGTGAGGTTTCAAAACATTCAAAAGTCATCGTCTTCTGTGATGTGTAGAATAATTAAATGCAACACCAGCATGACACCAGTGGTAGATCATTTCCAGCCGTAAAATGCCACTGTCTCGCATTAACTTGAGGGTTGGTGGGGGTTTTGTCTCCATTTCACCAGACAGAGTACAAAACATTGTGACATGCTTAATATTTCTTCCGCCAAGATGTCCACTCCGATTCCTCACCCTTTACAGAGTTGTTGATTTCATTCTGCATTTAGCTGCCAAAAAAGCGATTGCGTGTGCAGCACCAGTAACAAAGTGAAAATGAATTATGCATCAGAAGAAACTGCATTTGAGTCAAAAAACTTAGACTTCAGCATCTTCAAATTACAATATGATTTAAGAAGGAATACATTTAAGGAGATAGCAATGGACTGAGGTGAAGGGGTCAGCGTTGGCCCGGTTTAATATAATTTAGCTTTCAATTATTTATTTTTTAAAGAGCTACTAAGCACACTGAATCTCTTTAATGGCAATGTCAAAAGTATGGAGACTGGAGAAAAGCCATGAATAATAGTGACAGATTGTTATGCATGGTAATGTTATAGGGCCTGCTGCAAACCGAAGCATTCACCAGAGCAGGGAGAGCAAACAAGGAGCTGCCGGCGATGAAACGGAGGGACATGGCTCCCTTCCCTGAGCAGTGAAGGCGGCTGACCTCCATTTCCTCTGAGATCGAACTGGCTTTGTCAAAAAGGTCCTTAAGCCAACTGTCCCTGAGAATTCTGCACTCCTCTCTTCACAACTGAAACATAATTGTTTGTTTAAATTGTCCACCCTTAATTTCATTGACGGTAAAATCTGGAAAATATCTTCACGCATTCTCTGAGCACCCGTATAGTGACAAGAACTGTGAGAAGTGCCCCAGAAGACAGGAGGTGACAATTTGCCCTTCCTTCAGGACATGGGTCATCAAGTGACTAAATTTGAATAGGGAAATGTAGGAGCCAAAATATACTATATATACATGTGTTAAAGAATCTGACATAAATGGAAAGTGTTTATTAATACAGAGAAGAAGGGAAAGATCATGGTGAGGGAGAATCTGGATGAAGATTAGGAATCCCCATGTTTATCCATCAGCTTGCCACGGGTCCCACTCCCTTCTGCTCGCCATTCACATTTGCTCTCTTGCAACAACACTGACTGAGAAGAAACCCTCCCTGTGTGCTCTGTTTCTCACCTATGGGACAGTAATTCATTCCTTCTGTGGCCACTGCTCACCTGGGTGAGGCAAATGTCTCTCCGTCAGATGGTCGTTCTGCCACACTTAACAGTGTTCTGGATGCTGTAAGTATTAGGATCCTCACTCCCTGCCATTATCATTCCATTTTACCCCTCCTCCTTGTCTTAGAACGGCTTGCCCCACCAGCCCACTCTTTCCTGGCTTAGTGCCAAGTGACAAAGGCAGTGTCATATGGGAAAACAAACAAAAATTAGGAATCAGGAGGGCAGATTTCTAGTCTTGGCTTTTACATGCTTATTTAGACCTTATTGGGGCGTTGTTTCTTCAACTTTTAAGTGAACAGATTGGTTAAAATATACATATATATATTATATATATAATATATTACATATATATTATATATATTATATATTTACGCACACACACATATATGTATACACACACACATACACACATATATATGTTTATAGCTTATACCTTTAGTGGTAGAATATTTTTCTTTTCAAAGTAATTATCTCTCACACATCCCCAGGTGTTGAACAGACAGAAGCAGAGGTGTGTAGGTTGGGGCAAGATGAGGAGCCCACATTACTCAGCATCCTGCCCTCTCCTAGCTGAGCTCCTGAGCCCTGCAGAAACCCATCCTAAAATTGACGTGATAGTACAATTTCTGAAGTTCCTTTAAGTTCTAAATTTCGTGGATTTCCCGTCATTCTACAAAACATTTTGCTCTAAAGTGTTACTATCTTAAAATGCATTCTACTACCATCTGTGCCTTAAAAAAACAAAAAACAAAAAACAAAAAAAAAAAAAACACAAAACACCAAAACAAAACATGGGGAGAAAAAAGCTAAAACTAAAGGAATATTTAAGGACACAATTTCTGCGAAAGAGAAGTTAATTGTTCCCAATTGCCCATCAAAGTGGTCTCAGTCATTCACTAGGCTTGTACCAGTTAGCAGCTCTATAGAAACTTCAAGCACAAGAGGAAGATGTGGGTAATGAATGTGCCCATTTACTATTTTACTGACAGATCAAGGGGGAAGGATCTGTCCTATTTCGAGACAAGTACCAGGTCACTGTTAGTTTTTACTCAGTTTCATTTTGCACACTTGTGTCCAAGGAAGGCGGTGCTTTCATGACTATACAGTCTGTGCACTTCTGTCCTGTGGTAAAGACTGCAGGGCACATCATTCTGAGAAAACATTGCTGCTTAAATATGAAAACACGGAACAGCAAGCTGCCAGTGGAAGGAACAGTGTGTCAAGTGAGTGAGCCAGAGTTTCCTAGAGCCTAAACTAGTTGTAATTTTGAAAATATATTATGAAAACAAAGTAAGTAAAAATAAATAACAGAAACCTTGGATAGAGATCATTCTTGTTTGATACCTACATGAAAACGAAGTATTTTACTGATTAAATTTCCAGGGTGGTTACCTGCTCTACAATAGCGGGCCCCACCCTTTGATTAGCCACATTCAAGGGAGGTCTTTAATATTTTTCAAGTGGGAAAGTAGAATTTTTAAAGCAAAATTACATTTAATCTATTCAATGAAAACAAACACTAAAATATGTGAGATTTAGAGAGAATAAGAAGAATGTTTTATTTTAGAGAAAGTGTTAGAAAAAAATGGGGTTGAAAGCAAAACTAAGTATTTTATCTTCAAGAAAGATGGGGATCTGCTGATTTCAAGGTTTGCAATTTAGCTTTCTCCAGTATGTTGTATAGGGGTTGAATTTTAATATTTTATTAAAAATTTTTTTTTAATGTTTTTATTTATTTTTGAGACAGAGAGACAGAGCATGAGCAGGGGAGGGGCAGAGAGAGGGGGAGACACAGAATCCGCAGCAGGCTCCAGGCTCCAAGCTGTCAGCACAGAGCCTGATGCGGGGCTCAAACTCACGGACTGTGAGATCATGACCTGAGCTGAAGTCGGATGCTCAACCGACTGAGCCACCCAGGCACCCCAATATTTTATTTTTTATCATCATGTAGCCCCAGCTCTCCACCCAATAGTGCAACCCTGTCCTTTCCTGGGGTAAAAGGAAAGAGAATATGAGCAGAACTAGTCTGTCACAAGCCAAGCCAGCACTCTGATGCCCTGGGATCCACCTTTCTATAGATCTGAGGACTTGGAAAAAACTAGAAGCTTTATTTTTACTTGTTTTGTTTGTTCATTTATTTATTTATCTATTTATTTTAAGACTAGAGGCATTATTTTCCACTAACAATCAAACAGTCAGCTAACTGCTAAACTATTTAAAGTCTCCCTCTTTAAAGAGCAAGTGAAAAAGAAAAGTTAATAGTGACTGAAGAAAAGAAAAACAATCAATGGGAGTAAGTAAAAAGAGAGGCAGTAGTCCTGCCCTATCTGTATTTTACCCAAGGTCAACCGTGTTACAGACACAGATGATCCTCCTGACACAACAGGAGAAAGTCAATATTAGACTCGTAGCACTATGTCACAATGCCTACATGATTCACTTATCCCACCACATAGTCATTTTGTCATCTCACATCATCACAAGGAAAAGAAGGGTCAGTACAGGACAATAAGATATTTTGAGGGAGAAAAAGCAGGGAACAGAGAGAGATCATACTCACTTAACTTTTATTAAAGTGTATTTTATAATTGGTCTAATTTATTATTGTACTGTTGGTCTCTTTCAGTGCCTAATTTCTAAATTAAATTTTATTATAGGTAATTATGTATAGGATAAAAAAAAAACACCAGTATATCTAGGGCCTAGTACTATCTGTGGTTTCAGGAATTCACTGGGGATCTTAGAAAGTAACTCCAAAAGGTAAGGGGGGACAATTGTATGTATGTTTGGGGGGATGTGTATGAGGCAGTAGAGAGAGAACGCTTTCATCTTTTTTATTTTTAAAAAAATTTTTTTTTCAACGTTTATTTATTTTTGGGACAGAGAGAGACAGAGCATGAACGGGGGAGGGGCAGAGAGAGAGGGAGACACAGAATCGGAAACAGGCTCCAGGCTCTGAGCCATCAGCCCAGAGCCTGACGCGGGGCTCGAACTCGCGAGATCGTGACCTGGCTGAAGTCGGACGCTTAACCGACTGCGCCACCCAGGTGCCCCAAGAACGCTTTCATCTTAATCAACTAATTAATTCTTAGAATTCAATGCTACCTGTTAGCTTCAATCACAGTTAGGGGTAATTTGAGCTCTTCACTGGGTTTGTGGGGTCTAGATAATATTATCCATGATTCTCCTGAATGCCACACTGCTTTTTCTATTAAACAGAGCAACCAACTCTACATAATCATGACAGTCAGCTGATTGATCTTGACATGTGGGAGAGATGCCACTATTCACACTGAGTGATTATCATGTAATACAAAAGTCAGAAGAAGAATATATGGCAGGATATCAAATGACCAATCTGGTTTCTCTGGTCTCTTTTAGTAACACATTTCCCACTCCCTGGACTAGGACCAAGGAAACAGTTATGAAGGAGGAAGAAGTTATGAGAGAAAAGAAATCCATCTTGTTTTGCTTTCTTCATTTGTTTTTATTTTTGAGAGAGAGAGAGTGAGTGCGTGCCTACAGGTACACACAGTGAGCCAGAGGAGGGGCAGAGGGAGAGAGAGAATCTCAAGCAGATTCCATGCTCAGCGTGGAGCTGGATACGGAGCTCCATCCCATGACTCTGGGATCGTGATGTGAGCTGAAATCAAGAGTTATTTGCTCAACTGACTGGGCCACCCAGGTGCACCGGCTTTCTTTCATTTTTATATAAGCCTTGTTCAGAAAGTATTGTTGTGTTTTGTAGCATGGGTGGCGATGCCTCTTCCTAAGTCATGTTGACATTCAGTCTGACATGTAGAGAGCACTTAATCATTCCCGAGAATCTATTTGTTAGTTGGGGCTCCTGGGTGCCTCAGTCAGTTAAGCTCCAACCCTTTGTTTCGGCTCAGGTCATGATCTCACAGTTCTTGAGTTCAAGCCCTGCATCCGGCTCTGTGCTGATAACACAAAGCCTGCCCGGGATTCTCTGTCTGCCTCTCTCTGTGGCTCCCTCCCACTTGTGCGCGCTGTCTCTCTCTCTCTCTCTCTTTCTCAAAGTAAATAAATAAATAAACTTAAAAAAAAGAAAAGGAAAATAAGAGAATCTACTTCTTAGGGAAACTTTGTTGTGTCAGGGAATCACAACAGGAAGACAGTTTCTTGGTATTATAAAATTCCTAAACATCACCACATAATTTAGGAAGACATTGTGTCATCATATTCAAAATAGAAAGCTTATCCTGAAGCATAAATCTGCCCTCTAAGTGTGGCAGACCCCTACAAAAGCAACCAAAACATTTGTTTGATTTGGGGATATTGGTTGTCTTTTTATTGTGATTGTATGAATGTAAGGTGTTTGATCACTTAAGGACATAATGTAGAATTCTTTCACATACAGATATAAAAAAATGAGTCCTAAAAAAACTATAGAATTTTCTTTTTTAAATATTTTTTAAAAGTTTATTTATTTATTTTGAGAGACAGAGACTGAGACAGCCAGCTGGGGAGGAGCAGAGAGAAAAGAAGAGAGAGAATCCCAAACAGGCTCCTCCCTGTCAGCATGGAGCCTGATGCAGGGCTGGACCCCAGGAACCATGAGATCATGACCTGAGCCAAAATCAAGAGTCAGATGCTTAACTGACTGAGCCACCCTGGTGCCCCTATAGGATTTTCTAAAACAAAATCAGATGTCATTTCTTTTAAGAAAATAAGAAGAGAGACAATAATACAAGCGAAGGAGCTCTTCCTAAGGTCACATGAGCTTTTGGGTAAACATGCAGCCCTGACCTTATTGAGGGTTTTTTTGTTGTTTTCCTCCTCTCTTACAGAAATTCTCCATGAAGTAATTTATTCACACGGTCACAGACTGCCAGATTTGTATCTCCACTCCATATTCAAAATCTCACCTCTTCAGATTAGAGACTTTTTATTCTCCAATAGCTAATTTTCCGTAAACACAAGGAGAGACTTCACCTATTTGTATGGCGCATTTCATATGCAAATCTACCCAGTCAACAGCAGAGTGGACACTGATTACACACAGGAGATGCTAATCATGAGGACTTTTAAAGTCACTGAGGCAGGCAATATCCTTGCCAATGTCCTAAGGGTGTCAGAGGTAGAGTCTGTCACTGTGATACCACGGATCTAAGTGGGATGGACCACAGGTGCTGAAGCCCTGGAAACCAAACTCTGGAAATGGATTACCATGAGATAGCAACATTGAACATTAAAAAGTTTGTTCTTTTTGGTCCTTGGGAAATTGATGGGGGTCGGCAGGGGGTGTGTGACAATTGTACCTTTTCTCTTTTGCTCTAACTTTCTAGGGCTTTTGTTTCATTAGCATATTTTTTTAAAGTGCCTTGAATGTAGATGGCTCCTTCCTGCTGAGCTAGTCAAAGTGCTTTACATACATTATCTCTCATTTGTCCTCCTCTAATCCTCCGTGTTTGATAGGTGTCAAAGGAATCAAAGGAAGGTCTTTTTTTTTTTTTTTTTAATTTGAGGAGGAAACCAGGGTTACAAGATTGAAAGTATAGAAGAGCAATTTTCCAAGATGGCATCCAGCTTTGGAATTCCTGTATAACCCAGGGGGGGTGGGGAGAAAAATATTTTCTTTGATTACTACCGTTCACCAGAAGCCTACCATTCTTTCTTTCCTAAAGCAAAAGGCTATACTTCTCATTTTCCTTGCTGTGACCTAAGCCTTGTGGATTGTCCTGGGTTATGAAAAGTGAGCAAAAGTGGGTACTATGGAATAGAGCCATCCTTGCCCTGAGAGAAAAACACACACATACACATGCACACTCACATGTGCACACACACACCAGATATGTGCAAAAGAAAAATATGGAGTCCTGAAGATTTGGGGTTATTTATTGCATCAGTTTAAATTTAGCCTATTCTCACTAATACATCTTATTTGGGTAATACTTAAAAACAATGAAATGATAACAATCTGCCACTTAAAATTTCATTGGAATCACAGTGTATGCAAATGGACAAAAATGCACATTACCATCAGGCAAATAATTTAATTCCTATAATGTAGATTTCAACAAATCAGTGAAGTAAGTATATGTTGCTACAGGGTATTCCTAGTACTTTTCTGTATTAAATTAATAAATTGTACTGATTTTTCTTAACGTGAAAATAATGCACGTAAATAAAAAATAATTATGGAATACAAGAAAGCACAAAGAGGAAAATAAAAATAATAATCTATCGTCCTGCATCCAGACATAACCACTGTTATTATTCGGAGACATTTATAGTCATTTTTAACAAAATGAACATTGGTGGCTGTCGTTGTTACACCTCTTTCTGGCTCCTGTAACAAGGACTACAGAGGCGAAAAGACAGACGAAGAGAAAGCTGTCTGCCTGAATTCTAGCTCTGGCTTGAACACTAACTAGCTGGGAGACCTTGGAAACCTTTTAATAGGCGCTAACTCCTTTTCCTTTTTAGCATTTCTGTCTCACAACTTCCTTTCCATGAGATTCCAATTTCATTACCTTTGTTTAAGCTTTTATTATTTGACTCAGAGTCAATTCACTAAAAAAAAATTAGCTGAAAGTTGATTCGTCAAAAATGATTAAATTCCCAAATTTAATCCATTCGCCAAATTTTTAACGGATTAAATATGAATCTGTAAAAATTTTACTAGTTATATTCAATAATAGACACAGTCAAAAAAGTATATTTTGTCATCAGTAATAAAAATGTTGTCAGTTTCGTTGTGTTTTTCTTCCTTTCAATTTTTTTAGCTTACGATAGTATCTAGTAATCTTTTAATTCATTTTTTTTTTTGCCAATCTATCCCATTTAGCATGGCAATTACCTTTTTTAAAGAGCCCAATACTTTAAAAAATTGAATTTATATTTAAAATATTTCAAATTTGTGGTTGTAATCATGTAGGGGGATATAGTAATTATTTCTGAATATATTTACTTCCTATTTTGAATGATTGAAATGTCTTATGTTGGAGCTTAATGTGAACTAATACCAAATGAAATTAGTCCAACTGTCGTTGCTGGCATCCAAAACTTAGTACCTTCTAACTTGTGAGAGTTTTCCTGGTTATTTCTTTCAAATACTTTTGAAACTAAAAGTAATTTAATTTAACATTGAATATAAAGCAAAATGAATTTTAAATTTAATATAATTAAATTCAGGTAAAATTTTAAGTTTGAATTTATTTTCACATAATTTAAAATTCAGTTGTTCAAATTTTTTTTATATTTAAGGAAAATCTTAATTTAGCTGTGCATCAACATTAATTTTACTTTATTTTAATCCAATACTTAAATTTAAATACTAAATTACATTTAGTATTATTCTGATCATTAGAAATATAACAGCTAGGCTAATAGGCTATTTTAAGAATAAGAGAATAAAATCTAAAAGTGTTTAACCTTTAAAAATTTCAAAAAATATTCAAAACTTCTCAAAACAAAAAGAAATAGCTAAGACAATCCAAGTAAAATGTGAAAATCTTTTTTTTTTTTTTTTTAATTTTTTTTTTCAACATTTATTTATTTTTGGGACAGAGAGAGACAGAGCATGAACGGGGGAGGGGCAGAGAGAGAGGGAGACACAGAATCGGAAACAGGCTCCAGGGTCCAGGCTCTGAGCTGTCAGCCCAGAGCCCGACGCGGGGCTCGAACTCACGGACCGGGAGATCGTGACCTGGCTGAAGTCAGACGCTTAACGACTGCGCCACCCAGGCGCCCCATAAAATGTGAAAATCTTAATTGAGAAGATATTTTATGGATTTTTCAATGTGAACTGCTAACAGATGAGTTGAGACATATTACAAATTTTAAGAGTTTATTTGAACAAAAATCAACCAGGCAGCACCAAACTGGGACAGGTTAGGTGCCCTCCACTGACAGGAGCTCAGGGAAAGACATTTGGATACTTTTAGAGAGAAAAGGTGGAAGGCAAGTAAGGAAATTCTTGATTGGCTATATCTGAAAGCCTAGTTATTTGTGATTGGTTGTCTTCAGCGTTTTGATTTTGTAAACTTCAGGCATGTACAGGCTTAGATTTTGTTTTGCCTATGTAGGCCCCAAGGACATTAGAGTCACCTCAGTCTAATGCCCTCCATATTTAATTAATTTAACATGCCGATCTGTTTTATATTCTTTATTGTGTATAAGTTTATTTCACTACTTTTTTGTTAACATTTCAACTTTAGTTAGTATTTAGAAAAAGTGGATTTAATTATTATTAATCTGAATTGAAATTCCTATTAAAACTTGGGGAAACAGCAATTAAAATCATTAGCACATTATACATTGGGTTAACAGATTCTTTGCTGAATTTTCTTTGTCCCTTCCATAGTTACCAACACCCTTAAAGCCAAAATATACCACCAGTGACCAACCATCAAACAAAATAAAAAAAGAATAGCAGCAACAGTGCAACTAGATTGGATTGTTTTCAGTTCCTATGTCATAAAACACAATATGGAACGAAACGTTTTGGACTATTTTGATAATCTATCACTTAATTGTACAGAACTGCTCCTTACCTCAAGTGACTTGCCCCATGTATATATTGTTCTTACCTGGTTCGGAAATTTTACCCATCACATTGACTCAACAGATTTTTGAGTAAGACTCTATATCGGGTATATTTCCTGGTGGTTGGAGACATAGGCTCTGTTTACCAGGGGCTAGTGGTCAAGTGTGGAGATGAAAAACTAAACAAATCACAAAATTGCTATATAATGGATTTTCTGCTTTAACTGAAGTTGGTTATAAAGCACTGCAGCTAAACGGTGAAGAAGAAGCAAATATTATTGCCCAGCAAACCCTTCCACCTCCCATGTTCCTCAAATCCTTTCAGGACACCTTCCTTATCACATCCACGCATTTTGGACATCTTGCTCCTCTAGTTTGCTCCTTCCTTGATCTCTTTGTATTTCCCTTTGCCTCTCTCTTGTGTGGGGATGTTCTCCCTGCTATCCTTCCAATTTGGACTTTAACATCACTACTGTACAGAGGACTTCCCTGAAGACCCCCTCTAAATCAGCGAACATCCTACTCTAGTTAATCTCTATTAGATCACTGTGCTTCTTCCCTTTATAATATAGATAATGCTTACCACTACCTATATTACTTGTTTTATTCACTTGTGTACTTATTTATTACCTGTCTTCCCCAGCTAGAATTTAAGCTCCAATAGGAGAGTGATATTTCCTTGCTTTTATCTATTATTTCCAGAGATATTGGCCCATAATTGGCATTTTATACTTGTTGAATAGTTAATTTTTTATGCATCTATTCATTCATCTATATATTCACTCATTCATTAATAAACATTTAATGAGCACTTATTATATGTCAGGCTTTTTTTTTTTAAGGCACGGGGAACAGGAGTAAACACAAAGGCAAAAATCTCTGCTCTTATTAACGCTGCAGTCCAGAGATGGAGACAAACATAAAACTAAGAGACACGATAACATTTAAGATAGTGATAAGTGCTGTGGAGAAAATATAGGTCACAGATGAATGGGTTTCATTTGGAAAGGGATTGCCATGCTATTTATACTAATATAGGAAGACCTTAAGTAGAACATCACACTTGAGCAAAACCCTGAGGAAATGAAGTTTTTATGGTGATTAAAATGTGAAGTACATTGGAAGTTTTAAACAGGAGTGGGGTGATCTGACTCATATTGTACAAAAATCATTCAGGTTATCATATTGAATGTACTCTGTAGGGAGACAGGATCAGACAGAAGTAAGGAGATCAAGGTAGGAAGTATGTAATACAAGTAAAACTTTGAATTGTGAGTAACTTGTTCTGGGAGTGTTCCACAAGACAAGCAAACATTTCTAATACATTTTAAATTGATAAACGAGCGATGTCTTGCAATACAAGTAGGATGTGACACCAAATGTCACATGATCACAACAAAGACAATGGTTCTTGAAATTTGCTTTGATATAAAAGTGCTTTCCATTACAAGCACGTTTCTGGAATGAATTAGGATCACAAACCAAGTTTTTACTGCTTCCTAGGTGTCATTGATTTGGATCAGGATATTAGCAGTATAGGTTAGGAGAAGCAGTCAGATTCTAGATATATTTTGAAGTTGCAGCAAATGGACTTTGTTGATGGCATAAATGTACAATGTGAAAAAAGGGCTTAGGATAACTTTTAGATTTCTGACATGATCCCTTAGGAGGATGGAATTGCCAGTTATAGAGACTGACTAAAGTCTATGGGAAAAAGAGGTTTGGGGTAAAGGAGGATAATTGGAAATAAGTTTGGGGCATGTTAAGCTTAAAATGCTTGTAAGACATCCAGGTAGAAAAACAAATAGGCATTTGGATATAGAAATTTGGAATTCAGGGAATTCATCTATCCATCCAAATAAATATTTTCTGAATACCTATGCTATGTCAGAAACAGTGATACACGCGGTAGTTACCTATTTGAAAAAGACACACCTCTGGGGCACCTAGGTGGCTCATTCGTTAAGTGTCCAACTTCGGCTCAGGTCATGATCTCATGGTCTGTGGGTTCGAGCCACGCATTGGGCTCTGTGCTGACAGCTCAGAGCCTGGAGCCTGCTTTGGATTCTGTGTATCCCTCTCTCTCTGCCTCTTCTCCACTCACATTCTTGTCTGTCTCTCTCTCTCAAAAATAAACAAACATTAAAAAAAATTTTAAAAAGAAAAAGAAAAAGACACACTCCCTTATCTTTTAGGAATTTTCAGTTAAAGGGGAAAAGAGAAACATAAACAGGTATTTCCAAAAATGTGGGATAATGGTTTTCCTGATGCTGCAAGAATATGCAGAGGTGATATGCGATGTCTCATATTTGGTGTTGGATTAAGAAATAATTCCTGGAAATATTGAATTGCAGAGCCCTAAAGATATGTAAGAGTTAGTTAGCTTAAAGATGTGTGAGAGATCTAGAATGTTCCTTGCTGTTTTTCATAATCTCATATCATTTTATTTCTGAGATTCAGGTACTTAATTATTATTTTCAAATGGGCAACACATTTTCAAATCCATTAAAGTAAGATTTTAAGTTTGTCACATCAAGTAAGTATATCTTTTTTCTTGAGACCAGTATCATTCCTTTTCACACTGTCTCTCCCATCCCCATGATACATTCACATAAATTCATTCCAGAATAATGTGTTTGAAACAAAGCAAAACAAAGAGAAACGAGATTTGACTTTGAGAGTTGTGTTTACAAAGGAAATTCTTTAAGACAGGATGTTTTATACATATCATGGAATAACTTGCATACATTTACAGAAAGTTATCTTTACACTGCTTTTGACTTCATAATTTTCTAAAAATGTTTATTTTTTGTCTATTTTTATTTTATATGTATTGTTATATGTAAAAAAAAAATTATAGCAAATGAGTGCAGTGGTGTGCCAGACCCACGTCTCATTTTCCTGGCTCCCAGAAGCATTTTCTTCTCTGAAGTTTCCCTGCAATGAAGGGAATCTAACACTCAAAGTTAGCACCGCTCCTGGGGTCAGCACACATCCAATGACTATTCAATGTCAGAGGACAGAGGCCTGTCTGTGCACCTTGAGTCAAGACACCTCTGAAGACTCATCTCAGCTCCAGAACTCTCCATGAGGTTGGCTGAAGGCTCTGTTAAAACCACATCAGAGTTTAACTTCTCCTTGAACTCAATTCTTCTTCCCTCACTCCCTTAAAATTGTTGTTCCTAAAGATGCTATGTAATAAACTTTCTGTAAACAAATTTCTGGTTCAGAGTCTAGCTCCCGGTAACTATCTGTGATAAGACAGTATGAATGAGTAGATGAATGTATAATGACTGATGGGAGAGAACGACCTATATCATCCAGATCAAAGGCCATGCTGAATACTGCCATTGGTTTTTGAGCTGCTCAGCTGTCTTCTGAAATTTTGGACCTAGATTTGAGCATCTTCTTTAAGAAGGACAGCTAGAGAGATTCCAAAATAGGAGAAAGATGATTTAGATTATGGAGGACCAAGCAGCCAATCTCATATACATAAAATATTTAAAGAAGAAGTAGATTTAGCACTAAGAAAATGAAGTCACATTGGACATATACAGATACAAGGAATGGATATTATCAAGCTGCATTTTCCTGCTCATTAGCAACAGAGCTGTCTCACAATTAGAAAAATATATCCTGTGAGGTTGTGAATGCACAGGGCAAACTGGAATGAAGGTGACCAGAAGAAGTCAGGGATATTGTGGAAGAGATACTTGCATTGTGCTGAGGTTCAGAGAGCTGACAGCCAAGGACTTGTCCTGCTCTGATTTTGCAACATTATAGTGGTAGACAAGGGAGAGTCTCAATTTGAAGTTCATAGCTAAACAGCATGGTTACCTACACAGAAAGAGAAACATGTGCACTAAAATATATTCATGTGAAATAAATGGATAGATAAATTTGTATGCTAGTTTGGTAGTTGTTAATACAGATACAGATGTTCTATCTATGATAAAACAGCACCATACCTTTAATTCTTTTTTTTTCACTGTTTTGGAGAACTACATTGTATTCATGTAGGACAATGTACTTATCATTTTCTTTGAGGAAAGGCCAAACATTTTTTGTGGTTAGTACACACATTGCTGCTATGTATATTTTTGTGGATGTCCCTAAGTGCACATGCGTAAGAATTTCTCTAGGATACATAACTAAGAATGGCATGGCTAGGTCTCAAAGTGTGAGGATCATCTTATAATAGAAAATACCAAATATTTGCCAAATTTATTGTATCAATATTCACTCCCACCAGCAATATGTAAAAGTCAGTTGCCTGAGTTCTGATTTTTTTTCCAGGTTCCATTCATCCAGCAAAAGTTTATTTTATTTTATTTTATTTTATTTTTTCAATATATGAAGTTTATTGTCAAATTGGTTTCCATACAACACCCAGGGCTCATCCCCAAAGGTGCCCTCCTCAATACCCATCACCCACCCTCCCCTCCCTCCCACCCCCATCAGCCCTCAGTTTGTTCTCAGTTTTTAAGAGTCTCTTATGCTTTGGCTCTCTTCCACTCTAACCTCTTTTTTTTTTTTTTCCTTCCCCTCTCCCATGGGTTTCTGTTAAGTTTCTCAGGACCCACATAGGAGTGAAACCATATGGTATCTGTCTTTCTCCGTTTGCTTATTTCACTTAGCATCACACTCTCCAGTTCCATCCATGTTGCTACAAAGGGCTATATTTCATTCTTTCTCATTGCCACGTAGTACTCCATTGTGTATATAAACCACAATTCTTTATCCATTCATCAGTTGATGGACATTTAGGCTATTTCCATAATTTGGCTATTGTTGAGAGTGCTGCTATAAACATTGGGGTACAAGTGCCCCTATGCATCAGTACTCCTGTATCCCTTGGGTAAATTCCTAGCAGTGCTATTGCTGGGTCATAGGGTAGGTCTATTTTTAATTTTTTGAGGAACCTCCACACTGTTTTCCAGGGTGGCTGCACCAATTTGCATTCCCACCAACAGTGCAAGAGTTTCCCATTTCTCCACATCCTCTCCAGCATCCATAGTCTCCTGATTTGTTCATTTTGGCCACTCTGACTGGCGTGAGGTGATATCTGAGTATGGTTTTGATTTGTATTTCCCTGATAAGGAGCGACGTTGAGCATCTTTTCATGTGCCTGTTGGCCATCCAGATGTCTTCTGTAGAGAAGTGTCTATTCATGTTTTCTGCCCATTTCTTCACTGGCTTATTTGTTTTTCGGGTGTGGAGTTTGGTGAGCTCTTTATAGATTTTGGATACTAGCCCTTTGTCCGATATGTCATTTGCAAATATCTTTTCCCATTCCGTTGGTTGCCTTTTAGTTTTGTTGGTTGTTTCCTTTGCTGTGCAGAAGCTTTCGATCTTCATAAGGTCCCAGGAATTCACTTTTGCTTTTAATTTTTTTTTTTCAACGTTTATTTATTTTTGGGACAGAGAGAGACAGAGCATGAACGGGGGAGGGGCAGAGAGAGAGGGAGACACAGAATCGGAAACAGGCTCCAGGCTCTGAGCCATCAGCCCAGAGCCCGACGCGGGGCTCGAACTCACGGACCGCGAGATCGTGACCTGGCTGAAGTCGGACGCTTAACCGACTGCGCCACCCAGGCGCCCCCACTTTTGCTTTTAATTCCCTTGCCTTTGGGGATGTGTCGAGTAAGAGATTGCTACGGCTGAGGTCAGAGAGGTCTTTTCCTGCTTTCTCCTCTAAGGTTTTGATGGTTTCCTGTCTCACATTCAGGTCCTTTATCCATTTTGAGTTTATTTTTGTGCATGGTGTGAGAAAGTGGTCTAGTTTCAACCTTCTGCATGTTGCTGTCCAGTTCTCCCAGCACCATTTGTTAAAGAGACTGTCTTTTTTCCATTGGATGTTCTTTCCTGCTTTGTCAAAGATGAGTTGGCCATACGTTTGTGGGTCTAGTTCTGGGGTTTCTATTCTATTCCATTGGTCTATGTGTCTGTTTTTGTGCCAATACCATGCTGTCTTGATGATGACGGCTTTGTAGTAGAGGCTAAAGTCTGGGATTGTGATGCCTCCTGCTTTGGTCTTCTTCTTCAAAATTACTTTGGCTATCTGGGGTCTTTTGCGGTTCCATATGAATTTTAGGATTGCTTGTTCTAGTTTTGAGAAGAATGCTGGTGCAATTTTGATTGGGATTGCATTGAATGTGTAGATAGCTTTGGGTAGTATTGACATTTTAACAATATTTATTCTTCCAATCCATGAGCATGGATTGTTTTTCCATTTCTTTATATCTTCTTCAATTTCCTTCATAAACTTTCTATAGTTTTCAGCATACAGATCTTTTACATCTTTGGTTAGATTTATTCCTAGGTATTTTATGCTTCTTGGTGCAATTGTGAATGGGATCAGTTTCTTTACTTGTCTTTCTGTTGCTTCGTTATTAGTGTATAAGAATGCAACTGATTTCTGTACATTGATTTTGTATCCTGCAACTTTGCTAAATCCATATATCAGTTCTAGCAGACTTTTGGTGGAGTCTATCGGGTTTTCCATGTATAATATCATGTCATCTGCAAAAAGTAAAAGTCTGACTTCATCTTTGCCAATTTTGATGCCTTTGATTTCCTTTTGTTGTCTGATTGCTGATGCTAGCACTTCCAACACTATGTTCAACAACAGTGGTGAGAGTGGACATCCCTGTCGTGTTCCTGATCTCAGGGAAAAAGCTCTCAGTTTTTCCCCATTGAGGATGATGTTAGCTGTGGGCTTTTCATAGATGGCTTTTATGATCTTTAAGTATGTTCCTTCTATCCCGACTTTCTCGAGGGTTTTTATCTTAATAAAAGGTTGCTGAATTTTGTCAAAGCCCTTTTCTGCATCGATTGACAGGATCATATGGTTCTTATCTTTTCTTTTATTAATGTGATGTATCACGTTGATTGATTTGTGAATGTTGAACCAGCCCTGCATCCCAGGAATGAATCCCACTTCATCATGGTGAATAATTCTTTGTATATGCTGTTGAATTCGATTTGCTAGTATCTTATTGAGAATTTTTGCATCCATATTTATCAGGGATATTGGCCTGTAGTTCTCTTTTTTTTACTGGGTCTCTGTCTGGTTTAGGAATCAAAGTAATACTGGCTTCATAGAATGAGTCTGGAAGTTTTCCTTCCCTTTCTATTTTTTGGAATAGCTTGAGAAGGATAGGTATTATCTCTGCTTTAAACGTCTGGTAGAACTCCCCTGGGAAGCCATCTGGTCCTGGACTCTTATTTGTTGGGAGATTTTTGATGACTGATTCAATTTCTTCGCTGGTTATGTGTCTGTTCAAGCTTTCTATTTCCTCCTGATTGAGTTTTGGAAGCGTGTGGGTGTTTAGAAATTTGTCCATTTCTTCCAGGTTGCCCAGTTTGTTGGCATATAATTTTTCATAGTATTCCCTGATAATTGCTTATATCTCTGAGGGATTGGTTGTAATAGTTCCATTTTCATTCATGATTTTATCCATTTGGGTCATCTCCCTTTTCTTTTTGAGAAGCCTGGCTAGAGGTTTATCCATTTTGTTTATTTTTTCAAAAAACCAACTCTTGGTTTCGTTGATCTGCTCTACAGTTTTTTTAGATTCTATATTGTTTATTTCTGCTCTGATCTTTGTTATTTCTCTTCTTTTGCTGGGTTTAGGCTGTCTTTGCTGTTCTGCTTCTATTTCCTTTAGGTGTGCTGTTAGATTTTGTATTTGGAATTTTTCTTGTTTCTTGAGATAGGCCTGGATTGCAATGTATTTTCCTCTCGGGACTGCCTTTGCTGCATCCCAAAGCGTTTGGATTGTTGTATTTTCATTTTCGTTTGTTTCCCTATATTTTTTAATTTCTTCTCTAATTGCCTGGTTGACCCATTCATTCTTTAGTAGGGTGTTCTTTAACCTCCATGTTTCTGGAGGTTTTCCAGACTTTTTCCTGTGGTTGATTTCAAGCTTCATAGCATTGTGGTCTGAAAGTATGCATGGTATGATTTCAATTCTTTATACTTATGAAGGGCTGTTTTGTGACCCAGTATGTGATCTATCTTGGAGAATGTTCCATGTGCACTCGAGAAGAAAGTATATTCTGTTGTTTTGGGATGCAGAGTTCTAAATATATCTGTCAAGTCCATCTGATCCAATGTCTCATTCAGGGCCCTTGTTTCTTTATTGACCGTGTGTCTAGATGATCTATCCATTTCTGTAAGTGGAGTGTTAAAGTCCCCTGCAATTACCACATTCTTATCCATAAGGTTGCTTATGTTTGTGAGTAATTGTTTTATATATTTGGGGGCTCCTGTATTCGGCGCATAGACATTTATAATTGTTAGCTCTTCCTGATGGATAGACCCTGTGATTACTGAATTCTGATTTTCTACCAGTGTGTTGGGCATATAATACACCTCAACAGAGATTTTACATTTCAGTGTGTTGATTATTGACAAATTGAGGGTCTCTTCATATGATTATGCAATATCTCTCCTTCCTCTTCTGAGAAATGCCAATTAGTTGGCCATAGTGTGTGTGTGTGTGTGTGTGTGTGTGTGTGTGTGTGTGTGTGTTGCAAAAATCTTCTTCTCTAAACAAACAAGCAAACAAAGAAAAACTCCTAAAATCATCTTCTTATTAAAAGGAGTTCTTTACATATTATATATCTAATCTTCACTAGTTACATGTGTATACAATATCTTCCTCTAGTTTGTAGTATGTCTTTATTTGCTTAATAACCTTTTGGAGGATTGAAATGTTAATTTTCAGATATTTATATTTATTTATCTTTCATAGGTTGCATTTGTTAAGTCTTGTTTCAGAAATTATTTTTTATGTCAAGGTCTTTACAGTATCTTTTTATATTATTTTTAATTTTGTCTTTATAACTTAGACATTTACATTTACATTTTTAACCTAGCTCAATGATTCCTATGAATAGTGTGAGGTAGAGATTCAAATACATTTTTTTTTTATGAACAAGTGATTGTTGTGGAAAACATTATTGAAGATGTGTTTTCCCCTACTACTCAACAGTGTACCTGGTCATTACCAACTTCCCCCTAGACCTGTGTCTGTTTCTAACTTTACAGTGTTTTTTCTCTCTTCAGTATCTCATTTCCATTGACCCTCTAGACTAATTACTATAACTTTACAATAATTCTTGATATTTGGTAATGTCTTGACCATTCTTGATGTCTGAAATGTACTGTATGTTGTTTATTCTTACACTTTGCTCTTGCATATCTATTTTAGAATCAACTTGTCACTAAAGAAAAAAAAAGCCTAGTGAGAATTTTTATCATAATTGTGTTTAAACTATAATATATTTGGGTGAAATTACATTTTTTTCAACAATTGCATCCTCTTATCTATAAGCATTGTATATGACTCCATTTATTTAAATATTTTCTAATATCTTCAAATAAGATCACTCTCTATATTTTCATAAGGGAAGGGTCTTACAAATTCTATATTTTTTAAAAGAATCATACTTAATGATTTCAGTTTTGGTCATATAGGTTTTTTTTCTATTTTATATTTTTAATATACCTATTCTACAGAAATGCAATTTATTGCATATATTTATTTTATATCCAGCAATTTCCTAAATTATCTTATTGGTATTTTCACATCTAAATGTTCTTAGAAATGGTAATCTGGCCATTTTAAAGGAAAGTTTAAAAGCCTATGAAAAATGGAGGCAAAAAGAAAAAAGCCTGAAGATATATAAGCTCTCCAGCCAACATCATTCCAGTGATGGGAAAAATTTACAATAAAATCCTTGTGAATGGATTTTTACAAATCCAGCTTTTGTATTTTTCACTGGGATGTGTCTACTGCTAAGAAATTGTGTTCTGCCTTGTTCAGATACCAGGTTCTTTTCTTGCTGGAATGATGCTTTGGGGTTTATGATAGATAGAAAAGTAAAATCTAACACCTTTCCCCCCACATCCATCCCTACTTCAAAAGAAACTGCTCTGTTTGATCCTCTTCCTGAAGTTCCTATTGACAGGACATCAATCATTTTATTTGTATACCACTTTTCACAGCACTAAAAGTGCTTCACAGAACTAGTAACATCCCAGTTCCCAACACAGACTGACAAATTATTTGTTCAAAAGGCAAGCTTATCAAGCCTGCACTGCTTACCTTTCTGTGTGCAGAGCTGTACCGCTGAATGTGAAATAAGTGTGGAATCTGGTGCCCATGTCATTAGACAAACAGAGGTGCTGTGGAAGTCTCTGCAGTGGCCTATTGGAAATGCAGGCTGCAGGCTCCTGGGGTCTGGGAGGCCATATGTACCTGCAGGTAAAGAAGGGGACATGCCAGTTTCTCCAACAGCCTTTCATAGATAACACACTGCCAGGAAACCCAAATCGGGGGGATGAAAATTGACATGTAGTATTAACCATTCCAGGGGCAGCATTTGGTAACCAAGTTTCAGTGGTTAAGGTAATTTTAAACAAAATTGATACAAATGTCATGTATTAGAAAAATGTATAATCATGCTTTTTTAAACCATTCTTCAACATGGCTCCTCTGCTTGGGTAAGGTTTATCTTCTCGCGCTTTCTCTACGAATTTCATCTTCTTTTCTCTTCTATCCTCTTCTTTCCATGGGACCATTCTTCCCAATTGTTATTAGCATACTTTACTTGAGTTTCTGGTAATCAGATTACATGGCATGATTCCTTTCTCTAATCCAAATAATCCAAACTAAATTTATGTTTCCCTTATACTTTTTCTTTAGTAGTACTTATAGAGATAAATTAATATTCACACATGTGTACCTATGCTGTAACAGACGTGTATGAGTTTCGATATTAGGCTAGAATAACTTGATCATGTGAATTTCTATTTGAGTTCTACAGGCCGGCCATGTAATCACAGTGTAATAAAAGTAGCATCTCTCTCTCACACACACACATACAAACACACACACACTTAATAAGGTACATATGAAATTATTATATTATTGATAATATGTTGCTTTGGAAAATTTCCTTGCTTCATTTGCTTATGTTCTTCTGATTAAACACATGAAAGGAGAGGATGTATATCTTTGTTCTGTAATTTTTTCTGGGTACATAATAAAGATATAAATACAGATGGATATATACAACCATTTTTGAGTGACAGAAATTACTAAAAGGTGTGATAATTTTAGTTTGTAATTTCCAAATGGTAAAGGAATGTGACAACTTTAAGTTTGTATATGCTTGTGTATAATATATGTGATGTGTATACATTTATAGTTATTTGGCAAACGATTATGAACACCTAATGCACACACAAATTGATAACATACAATCTGTACAATTATTTTACAATAATCAAGAAATTAGGCACTTATACTATAAAAACATAATTTCTAAAAGTTACACATGGATTTTGTCTTATAATAATATAAAGCTAATTACAAGATTAAGAATTTATCTCAGTAGCTATTAAGAAAAAAGTGTATAATTTATATTTGATTTCGGTGGGATTACTCTTTAGGAAAACAAAATCCAATGGTTTTCACTAAAGAAACATGTTATAGCCTGGAAAAAATATATTTATGGTATCTAACTTGTGCAAATATTTTCTTTTCAACAAATTCTTCTATTAGCACGTACATTTATAGTCATAAAACAACCTTTAAGCCACACTTTACTAAGCCCTAAAGCAGACAAAAATCAAATGCAGATGTGGAATGGGAGCCAAACAGATGCTGAAAAACCCTGTCAATATCCTAAAGGAATCCATTCTCTATCCGAAAGAAACTTAATTTCTACTATAAAGAATTTGATTATGTATTGTTATACAAAATGTGATTAATGTTTTGTGGTGATTAATCAACTGCAAAATATATAATTATGCCATCTGTATTTTTTCAGCTTCTTGTCACTTAAAAATTCTGCAGGGGAGTTGGGAGGTGGGGGTATTGAGAACTTGTGGCATTTGGAGGGCTTTAAAGCCACAGGAGACTAGTCTGGGGAACAGAATAACTTACAGGCCTGATGCTTATTGTAATGGAAAAGGACTAAGATAGTAAACAAAGAGACTCCCAAGGCCCACTAGCTCCCCTCAGAACAGAAGATCCTGATAAGAGAGGCCACATTCTCCCGGACACCACAAGAATTACCTCCCCTAGATAAATTGCCATTTGCTCCTCACTCCAAGAACAGGTTACAAACTTCATCTTGACTAGTAGAAGTAATGGCCTCAGTGCCAGGTAAGGGATTTATCATTTATTCCAGTACATCAGTAAAGTAAATATTTTTTGTATTTCTACTCCACCACAACCCAAGATCTAAGACTGTGATTAAGGTTTATGACACGACCCATATTCATGTCTTCTTAAAAAATGAAAACTGTTAAGAGTTGTATTTACACATATGTCCCAGTTGGAAAAAGTTTCAATATAGTTGAGAGTTGCTTATTAAGTTGAATTCTGCAGAATACCTAGGGTTTTAATATATTATTTTGACCTAGATAATGCTAGATAATATGTTTCATTGATTTTTTTTTCATTTTACTATTGCTTTCGGGGGAGCATTATGTAGAAACAACTTAAAATAAGTTCTGCTTCAAATTCCCAGTGGTTTTTAGGATGGATAGCATTCTACTTGTGTGTTAAAGGGGAGCACAGGGAGATGGAATGATTTTCTTAAAGCATGCTTCCTTAACCTTGGATATACATCAGAATTACATGGAATGAACTTTTTAAATGCAAAGTCTGGGCACACATGCAGAGATTCTGCTTTAATTGTTCTGGGGTAGAGTCCAAACACTGGTGGTTTTAGATGCTTGCAGATAATTTTTTTTAATTTTTTAAATGTTTTTATTTATTTTTGAGACAGAGAGAGACAGAGCATGAGTGGGGGAGGGGCAGAGAGAGAGGGAGACACAGAATCCGAAGCAGGCTCCAGGCTCCAAGCTCTCAGCACAGAGCCCGACGCGGGGCTCAAACTCACAGACTGCAAGATCATGACCTGAGCCAAAGTCGGATGCTCAACCGACTGAGCCACCCAGGCGCCCCAGATAATTTTCATGTAATGTTCATCCAGGATGCATATCCAATAAGCTAGTTGTTCTTCAAGTGTGGTCCTCATACCACCAGCTCAGCATCACCAAGAAACTTGTTAAAAATGTAAATTATCAAACTCCACTGTAGTCCTACTGAATCTGAACCTCTGGGTGTGAGGTTCAATGGTCTGTAACACGGTAAATCTGCAGGTGACTTTGATATACACTAATTGTTCCTCTAACTTTAGCCTGCATTGGAATCCAAATTTCTGATAGAGTAGGTTTGGGGTGAGGCTCAAGAATCTATTTCTAACTGGTTTCCATGTGCTGTTGATGCTGCTGGTTTGGGTCCCACATGTTGGGTCTACAGGGTTAATGTGTTGCAGCCAAAGTAAGCTGAGACTAACAAGACAATATATTTATAGATGCTTTAAATAAGTTCTGTATTACCCTTCTTAAACTAAGAATTACTCAATTTTTAAAAGTCAGCCATTGTACAACCTTTAGTTTAAAACTCTAACAGGTGATATTCCACATTATCTCTTCAGCTTCTAGAACAAAAGCTATGTGTGTGCAGAAGCTCATCTGTCGTGTTCATTACTGAGTGTGAATTTAGCAGGTTAGCTCTCAATAAACATTTATGGGATGAAAGAGAAAATGAAAGGATATTTTTATTGAGCTCAAGTAAATTCAGTCTAACAAAAGATTTGATGTAGTCTTTTCAGTATTGTTTTATTTAATTGACAGGCTGGGGGCGCCTGGGTGGCGCAGTCGGTTAAGCGTCCGACTTCAGCCAGGTCACGATCTCACGGTCCGTGAGTTCGAGCCCCGCGTCGGGCTCTGTGCTGATGGCTCAGAGCCTGGAGCCTGCTTCCCATTCTGTGTCTTCCTCTCTCTCTGCCCCTTCCCCGTTCATGCTCTCTCTCTCTCTGTCCCCCCCCCCAAAAAAAAAAACAAAAAAAAAAAACGTTGAAAAAAAAGAAAAAAAAATTGACAGGCTGTTTTGAAATAATATTGACTAGATGCATTTTGGTCAAAAGATGGAATCTGTCCACTTTGGCAACTGGCAACAAGCAGATGTCTATTGACTAGATTTTTCTGTTCTGAACCAGTTATCATGAAGTTTAGCAGACATCAGTTTATTTCATCATTGCAGTTACTTTCTGTTCATATGGCCACTAACCTTTAATCCTCTCAGTCACATAATTATGAATCTGCCATCAGCAACTAACAGAGAGCATTTCACTAACAAAGGAGAAACCACCTCTCCCCTCAATCTTTCATACCCATATTCTGATCATTATAACAATGTGAATGGAAATACAGAAGACTACCTGTGACAGTTTAATTAGTCTGGGGAAGAGATTTTTCCCCTAATCTTTAAGACTGTGGATATAAGACACCTAAACATCAGCAGAAAATGAGAAGTAATAATTAATTTTGGCACATGGTTTGTGGAAGAATACTTTCCTTCTTTTTCTCCTTTACCGAGAGAAAAGGAAGAAAATAACTTGAAGGAATAAAGATGTAGATGAAAAGGAGCTCCTTTGTGGGAAAGGTGTACATGGATTCAATCTCAAAAACACTCTTCTTGCTACAGTGCAACTCCTTGTATTGTATGTTGCTTTCAGTGGGATTTACACGATAGCTTCAACTAAACTATTTCATGGAGTTGAGAGCAAGGAGCTGATTGTTTAAGATGTCATCTCCACCTGTGTATAAAAACAGAACATATTTAGCATATGTTACCATGTTCTCAAAAGATGTCAGATTCTGTCAAATTTAGCATATTTCATCAAGATCTCAAAAAAAAGACTTTAGATTTCATCAAATTAGTGAGGGACCATGTGTTCCAGTCACCAGTTGGCTATCAAAAACAAACAAACAAAAAAAGTCAACAAAAAGCAATATTGCTAAATGTTGATAAACAGCTTAATCACCCATCAAGATGACTCAAAAAGAAAACATATTCCTTATTTGGTATTTGGAGATGACTCCTAAAAGCAGACAGAAAGATGTGGTTAGGAGAAAAAGAACTAGAATTCATTGATCTAGGAAAAAACACTTAATGATGACAAAAATAGTTAAATAGAACTACCACCACACAATCCAAATGCATGCTCAGTTATCTCAATGATTATGAAATCTAAGATGACACTTGATACAAAACAAAGGCAGACATGTTTAGAAATTTAAAAAGAAAAGAAAAAGATACAAAAACAGGCTTTATCAATCATAAATTGGGATGGACTTGACTTTGTGCACAAATTTAGTCACTGACCTTTAGAAGCACAACTGTGCAAAGGGCTATAAAGGATATGAAAGTCAAGAGTTATCACACACTGTTGGCATAGTGCTTCCAGTTTCCACGACACGAGAAAAGTAAATGTCTTTGCAATACCAAAAGCTTGAAAATGTCATTGAGAGAAGAATTTAAAATTTTCACATATTAAGTGGCACCTGGCTGGCTCAGTCAGAAGAACATCTGACTCCTGATCTTCGGTTTGAGTTTGAGCCCCACATTGGGTGTAGAGATTACTAAAAAAATAAATAAAAATATTTTTTCATGTGTTGATAAATGAATGAACATGTATTGTCTTGTTCTCAGATTTACTTTGAAAATTTTAATGTTGGGTGGGTGAAAAAAGAAAGTTGCAGAATAGTAAGAACAGAATGAGAATATTTATATAAAGCTTAAAGCAAACAATTTATGGCTTATGAATACGTTAGCATAGGAAGTTCTCTAGGCAATGGTGGAGAATGTATTGAGAAGGGAGTACAAAGGTGATTTCTATAAAAATTGACTGAAATCACATGTGATTTAAATATTCAAATTATTATTTTTTAATGCTTAATTTCTAGAGGTCCATCAGATCATTTTATTTTTGGAATATTATAATGTTTAAGAAGTTGAAGGAACAGGGGCACCTGAGTGGCTCAGTTGGTTGAGCTTCTAACTCTTGGTTTTGGCTCAGATCTCCATCTCATGGCTCCTGGGTTCAAGGCCTGCATGTTGCTCTGGGCTGACAGAGTAGAACCTACTTGGGATTCTCTATTTTCCCTCTCTCTCTGCCCCTCCGCTGCTTTTCTCTCTCTCACAAAATTAATAAATAAACTTTAAAAAATGTTGAAGAAACAAAGAAAGTGATGCCATATAGGTCTGTCTCTGAGCCAAGCAGAAGAGAATACTGTGCTAATTTTGTCATTTATTTGGGCAAGCGTTTCCTGACCCCTGTGAGTTGAGCACTAGGTTGAATGTGCATTATAGATAACTGATACATTCTGTCTTCAAAGAGTTTGCAGTTTTTTCTTTAAAAAGATATGCATTTATTTATTTTGAGAGAGAAAGCACAAATTGGAGAGGGGCAGAGAGAGAAGGAGAGAGAGATTCCCAAACAGGTTGACAGCGCAGAGCCTGATGTGGGCCTCAAACTCACAAACCGCGAGATCATGACCTGGGCCAAGATTCAGACTCTCAACCAGCTCAGTCACCCAGGTGCCCCAAAGAGTTTGCAGTTCTAAAGCCCCACCTGATCAAAGAAAATTGAAAGAGGGTAAAATTCTAGGCAAAGTCTTCTGTTTTTTATGGCATTTTTAAATAGCTTCAGTCTGCTTCAGCCATGTTCTTTTTGCTATAAATTTTAATATCATTGTAAAAACAAATTCAACCTGAGGAAAATCAAAGTATATTCATTTTCACTTAATGGTTAGATATTGAAGAAATGGCACCAAAATAATAAGATACTTATGAGTAAACCTAACCAAGGTGGTAAAGACCTCTACAAACTATAAAACACAGATGAAAGAAATTGGAGATGACACAAAGAATTGGGAAGGCATTCCATGCTCATGGACTGGAAGAACAAATATTGTTAAATGTCTAAATGTTGAAGAAATGTTATTTTGATGTGCTCCGATCATTATAAGCTTCTCCGTGAGAACTAACCACTAATGCTTTGTTACAGAACTTCAGCTTTCCAAAGATACCATAGCAGGGTAACCAATTAAAGGAGACCATTAAGGAAATATATTGCAATTAAGTTTACATTCAGCAGATAGGGCTTGTTGGTAGATAAGAGGAATCTCTTAAATGTGGGCTATTTATTTATTTTTACATTTTATCATGTTGATTATCACAGCATGAGGCATTCTTTTAGATTAAAAACATTGTGAAACGTTAAATTTAAAAAATGAAAAAGCCAATATGCACAATTAAACAATTATCACTCTCAACCTAGACTCACAAATGAAAATAAATAGGTAAGACAAGAGCACATAAACACTTAGGGGGTCTCAGTTATACTCACTGCCTCTGTGGCAGCTCCATTAACTTGAAACCTTGGGTTGTTATTAAGAAATTACAGTCTTGCCTCAGGAAGGGATGGAGTTATGCTTGTTCATAAGCCTGGGATCTCGCTTCCCCATCACAGGTATAGTACACATACATATTAATGTGTGGCATTTACCAAATGCTCAATCCACTTCCTATTTCTCAAAATGTGTATGCAAATTCTACTAGAGGGTGTAAGTTTGCAACTTGAGGTGAAGCTCATGGTTCAAATACATAGCATGATAATGTAAAAGAGTAAACAGCAATGGCAACAACAGAAGCACTTTAAGCAGGCTCAAAAACCAGATGATATACTTTCACGGACCAGAAATGGAACAGATGCAGAGAACAGTGAGCACAGCTATGGTGTCAGGCCTGCTGGTTCCAAGACTGTGAACAGATAATGGCAATGATATTCAGTAATGGATCATCTGCTTAAAGCCACCTGCAGCTCAGTGGTCTAGTTTGAGTCTACTCTGAGATGGCTTGAAAAAGCAGAAACTTAAGAATCTAGGGAAGAATGAAGAAAAGGTCAAAGCTATATGATCAGAAACGGCAACAGACTAGAGCTGGCTGGATGACGGGAAGTGCAAAATCCTGGGTAGTTCAGCAGGAAAGACACCTGACCCACAACTGTAAGGACTGAGGTTCAGTGAGCAGGGGTCAAAGCCAAAATCATGAGACAAAAACAGGTAAGAAAAGGGAGAATGGGGAAAAGGAGAAACAACACAAAACTTCCCACACAAAATTAGCATTTCCTCCAAAAGAGCAAAAACAAATGAAAAACCAAAGATATACAGATATATTATAAATTCCTGGGGGGGGGGGGAAAGATTTATCCCAGATAGCATTAATTTTGTGTAACAGTCTCAGAATAGTGTAAACATGCTAAGTTATAATACAGTAAAATTTAAACTTCTCTATAGAAAAGGCATAATAAGCAAAGTTAAAGGACAACACATGGCAAGAAAATATTTATAACGCATCCAAGCGACAAATGCTTATTGTATAGTATATATTAAGGATCAGCAGGGCACCTGGCTGGCTCAGTCAGTAGAGCATGTGACTCTTGATCGTGAGGTCTCAAGTTCGAGCCCCACCTTAGGTGTAGTGATTACTTAAAAATAAAATATTTTAGGGCTCCCTGGGGGTTGAGGATCCGACTTCAGCTCAGGTCATGATCTCCTGCTTAAAGTGCTTCTGTTGTTCTGTCATTCTGACAGCACAGAGCCTGCTTCGGATTCTCTGTCTCCCTCTCTCTCTCTACCTACCCCTCACCCACCCTCTCTCTTCAAAAATAAATAAACATCGAAAAAAATTTTTTAAATAAATAAAATAAAATCGTTAAAAAATCTAGCAAATCAGTATGGAAAATACAAAAAATTCAAAGGTTATGAATAGGATACGTAAAAGACAAAAAGTAGCTCCTTAAGGATATGAAAAGGTGTTCAACCTAAATATTATAAGGAAAATGAAAAATAAAATATTTTACCTGCATCTGACTGACAAAACCTAAAATATCTGCCAATACCATATGTTGGGCATAATGTCTCATTTACTAGCCTACTATAAAACTCATAGGTAATATTACCTACCTATACATATACTTTGAAAAACCCAATAATATATCATAGTATCATAATATACAATATTATAAAATATGAAAGAAGGACTAAAAGGAAGTAGTGTACAATATAATTATATAGTTTAATACATAAATACTTGGGCATGACAGCATAATGTTAGGCATTTGCACCAATATCATGGTGAAAAGGACAGCGAAGAGTATAGAACAAAACCTGGCTTTTTTCGTAGAGAATTTCCTGATAATGGGAATTGTTGTCATTAGTAATGTGCCTTGTAAAGCTTTTTAAGTACCAATTTTTATGCATATCAGGATCTCCCAGGAAAACAAAACCAAACAAAACAAAACAAAAGAAACAACAACCCAGTATACCTTTGTACAGTTTATACAGTGATTCTGGTCAGTGAAAATTCAACATAAGTTAAAACTAAGCAAAAAATTCTTTGGACTTATATGAAGCTAATTTATAGCTCTGATAGTTACACACAAGTTTGGATTTTTGTTTTGTTTTGTTCTGTTTTGCTGATCTTCATAAATGTCCAGTTACATTTTCAAAAGGTCTTTGAGGAGCAGGACAATTCTTGTCATGAGTCTGTCACCTGCATTGTTAGTCATCACACATTCCTGACCCCTTCCCCCCACCCCACTCTTGCCCAGTTAATGCCAGTAGCACTTTCAAATCATTATGACTCCCAAAACTTCCCCAGAAATTCCAATGAATCTCAGAATGTACCACCCCACCTAGGAGAAGCTCTGACTATGGCAAGGACTCTTTCAGTGCATTGATTGTGATATAAATCGGTACAACTTACAAGGGCAGTTTGTTAATTTATAATAAATTTAAAGGCTTCATCCTCTAAGACCAAGTAATTCCACTCACAAGCATATACTCTAGAGAAACCGTAACTCATGACTTGGTGAAGAATGTACGTGAGTGATTATTGCAGCCCAGAGAAAAAATTGAAACTACCTAAATGTCTATAAACAGGAGAAGGGATAAATAAATTGTGATATATTCTTGCAATGGAATTCTTGATAGATATACATATAAAATGATGGAGGTACATATATGAAATGATAAAAATGGAATTCTTGATAGATATACATATAAAATGATGGAGGTACATATATGAAATGATAAATTTCAAAAACATAAAATTGAAAAAAAGTTGTAGAAGGAGCTGTATGATGTCAATTACATAATTTTAAATATATGAGACCAATACTTTACATTGTTCCATATACATACATATGTAGTAAAAAACAATAACTCACATCAGTGTTGAGACAGGCTTTTCCTCTTTTCTAGAGGAATCTAGTATGTTACTTCCCTAAGCAAAAGTTTCTTTTTTTTTTTCAACGTTTATTTATTTTTGGGGGACAGAGAGAAACAGAGCATGAACAGAAGAGGGGCAGAGAGAGAGGGAGACACAGAATCGGAAACAGGCTCCAGGCTCTGAGCCATCAGCCCAGAGCCCAACGCGGGGCTCGAACTCACGGAGCGCGAGATCATGACCTGGCTGAAGTCGGACGCTTAACCGACTGCGCCACCCAGGCGCCCCTCTAAGCAAAAGTTTCAAAGTGGATATGTCAAAATGTTTATGTCATTAACCTGGTATCTACCAAAGTGTTTCTTAATATCATCCTCTATATCAAGTATAGTTATTTGTTCAACTATAGTGTTTTAGCTAACCAGAGCCAGGATCTCTTTCAAGGCATGAGCATTTGTTGGTTCCAGAAAGGGTTATTTTCTTTTTCTTTCTCTCTCTCTTTCTTTCTTTTTTCTCTTTCTTTCTTTCTTTCTTTCTTTCTTTCTTTCTTTCTTTCTTTCTTCATCAAATCTTATATTTGAAATATGTCCTTACAAATAACTTTTTTCAGTTTATTTATTTTGAGAGAGAGAGAGAGAGAGAGAGAATGAGAATGAACAGGGGAGGGACAGAGAGAGAATCCCCAGCCAACGCTGCACTGTCAGTGAGGAGCCTGATGCAGGGCCCCGAACTCACAAACAATGAGATCATGGCCTGAGCCAAAACCAAGAGTCAGCAGCTTAACCAGCTGAGCCACCCAGGAGCCCTCACAAATAACTTTTGCCACAGGTGTCTTGACAGCCTAGATTCTCCCAAGTTATAAGAAACCCACACTCTTTGCATGAAACAATGTATCACTCATCTTTTCCTTAGCCTCAGCAGCCTATCTACCTTGCATATCATGTACTAGAAACAAATAGCTGGAATGTGGAGGTAGATGTTCTATAAAAATAAACACATGAAATGTGTGTTACTGGTGAAATGATTTTGCCCTGTGCCAGGAACTTTAGTTCGTAGTGTCCTCGAAAAAATTAGTTGTATACTAAAATAGATGTGTTTCCTATAATCTCTCAAACTTTAAAAAAGGAAAACTGTTTCCTAGATTATTTCTAAGTATTGCAGACATTCTGTAACATACATTAAAGGACAGAGTACCTACTCATATTTCTTTTCTCTTTTTTCTTTCTTTTTTAATAGTAAAGATTTATCCAGCAAGAAATACAAATAGGATATTAGTTAAATTTATGCCACGACTGTTGACAAAGTTTATTTTATTTTTCAACTTTGGACACTTAAAGATCAGCAGAGACTTCATAGCAAGCAGCTATGCCATAAGGCAAAAGCCATAAGGCAGTAACCTTTCAAACTCAAACTTCTGTGTAATGTCGATCTAGTGGAATAAAAGACAGTATCTGAGAATGACGTAGCATCAACGTGATAAAAACAGATGCGGGTCCATTCATGTTATCTTCCTTGTGACTGTGGACTCCAGTTTAAGTTATGATTTGTATTATATTTATTTTGTTTTCACAAACCCTTAAGATCTCAAGAGGCTAAATGTTTACTCCAAGGAGGACCTGCTGAGAACTAAAGTCAAATTCTGGAACTCAGAATATGCAGGTCACTTCAGAAGCACCTCTTGATACAGTAACTCCTACTGTTGCCTAGGAATGCTATTTATTAAAAGTAGTCAATCAATGTTGTTGAATAAATAGATTAAGTGGATTTGTCACAGTGGGGCATCATGCTTCATTTAGCCCAAGAATTGGCTTCCATCAGTAGTATCAGACGTTGTTTTAGAGTTACAGGAATATCTATCATGGTGACAATTCAGAGATTAGCTTTATGAAAAATACTCATTTCTGGCCCATTATGCATTGTCCTCATTGATTTATCTAAAATTTTATTAAGGTACTTTCACATAGACCTTGTTCTAGTGTATAATAAAAACTCTTTACTAACCCCATATATACTACTTTAAAAATGTTAGAGAAGGGTTCTCTGGGTAGGGTAATCCATGACACTGGCACATATATTTTCTTCCCACCCCATATAGCAGTTGCAGACTTCAAGCCCTGTTCCTAATTTCCAGTCTTCAGTCAATCACTAATTAATTCATTTGGTTAGTCAGTCAATCAATCAATGTTTATTAAGTAGCATTATATGCCATGCATCATTTTAGATGCTGGGATTGAGCAGTGACAAAACATGCAAGTCTCTGCCCTCAAAAGCTATTCTGAAGGGGAGACAGACAATAAGCTGAAATATAAATTTATCTATCTACCTACCCACCTACCTACCTATATACTGATCTCTCTATCTGTCTACCATCTATTCATCTAATTATGCCAGAGCACATAAAAATGTTAAGGGGAAACTAAGGCAGGGACAGAAAATAGCAAGTATGTATGGGCTCCGGAGGAAGAGGGAGCATGCTGGTGTGCGGATTGCAGTTTTAGGTAGGGTGACCAGGCTTTTTGGACTAGGTGGATAATTGGTTGAAGATGGGAAGGAAGTGAGAATGTAAATCCATGAGAAGAGTTTTCCAGGTAGCAGGAGCAGCCAATGCAAAGATCCCAAGGCTGGGGTGTGCCTGATATGTTCAAAAATCAGAGACAAGGCCAGGATGCAAACCTCAGATGTTTACCTGAAACTCTGAAGTCAATTTCTCTTTCTTTCTTTGTCTGTCACCTTGACCATCCTGTCAGCTTTCTTCACCATGATTCTTTCTTGAGTTACAAAAACCAGGACCATGAGAATGCATTCAGGTTTCCAAAGAGGAATAATAACACTGGGAATTTAGTTCCTTTCCCCTTGAAGCCCAGTACTCTTTTAGTCATCTGCCTTCTCAATCCCCTCCCAGCAAGTTTATAAGACAAGTCTTCCTTAAAGTTTGCATGGTTCAAAATGTTTTGACCTCTTTCACATTGTGTATACTACTGCCAATATTAAAGGGAGCTCTATATCTAAATTTAAAAAGGTAAGTGAGCTTTCCTAAAGGAAAACTGGAATATATGAATTTCACTTGTTATAGAAATATGTTTTGATACACCATAGTATCAGAGTAAGAAAACTTTAAATAGAGGTAAAACTAAGAATTGCATCAATTTAATATTGGCACATTATACAGCGAGAATTTTTTTTAATGCTGTTTGACTATCATGTGCAACTAATTCCTGATTTTTATGGATTTGTTCTTCAGCAAGCACAAATGCACCCTGGGTATATCCCCTAGTTTTTTAAAACTTTTTGAGGTACCTGTAACATTGTCAAATTTGCTTTACCCTGAACAATGCAAGAAAACTCAAAACCTAATTCTGAAGTCAAGTGCATACAGTATTATTTGTAAGATTTACACACTCATTCAATTAATTATAATGACAGGAGTGAAAGGCCTCTCCATTCTGATCCATTCATACATACTTTCAACCTGTTGTAATCACTATCACTGTGTATCCCGTACTATTAGTTACCTCTCATCTCTTCATTTTTTGCATTTTCAACTGCTTTGCTAACTACAAACCATCCGCTTCTGGCCCCAGGCAACTGCTGCTCTGCCTTCTATCACTTCAGAATAAATTTGCCTTTGCTAGAGTTTCACATAAATAGAATGATACAGCATGACCTCATTTGTGTCTGGATTCTTTGGCATGATTATAGATTGATCACATGATCGTCTACCAATAGTTTGTTTCCTTTTATTTCTGAGTTCTATTTCATTGCATGATATATCACAATTTGTTTATTCACTCATATATTGGTGGGCAATATTAGGGTTTCCAATTTGGGGCCATTAGGAATAAAGCTTCTCTAAGTAAACATATATGTCTTTATAAGGACACATTGTTATTTCTTTTCTACTTAGTTGTATAATTGCTCTATTCATAAAATTATTTTCAAAATTGGTTAAACCATTTTACATTTTCACCAGCATTATATGAGGTGTAGTTACTATACATCCCCACCAACACAGAAGTGTGTGTGTGTGTGTGTGTGTGTGTGTGTGTGTGTGTGTGTGTATGTGTGTGTGTGTGTCTTAATTTTACTCATTCTAACAAGGGTGTAGGTCTATATTAATTTTATTTGCATTTCCCTTAAGGTTAATGTTGTTGAGTGTCATTTCATTTGCTTATGGCCATTTGAATATCTATTTCTGAAGTGTCTGTTTAACTCTTCCTCATTTAAAAAATTGGGTTTGTGTCATTAGTATGGGGTTATAGAAGATTTTAAAAATATTTTTTCTGGGAACTAGTTCTTTGTCATGTATATGAGTTGCACACATTTCCCCCTGTCTGTGATTTAACTTTTCATTTTCTTAATAATGTCTTTGAAAGAGCAGAATTTTCAATTTGAATAAAGGTCAATTTATCATGTTTTTATTTTATGATTAGTTATTTCTGAGTTCTATGTAAGAAATTCTTTCTTTCTACAAGGACACAGCAGTTTATTGTTTTCTTCTAAAAGTTTTATAATAGTAGTTTTTACATTTAAGAACTAAGATTTATTTTGACTTAACTTTCTTTCATTTATGTGAGGAGGTAAAGCTTGAGATTCCTTATTTTTCATACGTATATCCAGAAATCCTAGCACTCTTTGTTGTAAAGATGCTCTTCCTTATTTAAATTACTTTGGCACTTTTATTGAAAATTAATTGATCATGTATTGAGTGTGGACTCATACATACATGGTAGGTGGATTTCTGGAGTCTCTATTCTGTTACCTTGATAAATGTATGTGTTCTTACTTCAATAATACATTGTCTTATTTACTCTTGACTTATTTAAGTCTTCAGAGAAGGCAAAATTACCAACTTTGTTCCTTTCCAATATTGTTTTTGCTATTTTGGACCATTATCATTTCCATATGATTCTAAAGCAGCTTGTCAATTTCTAATAAAGAAATACTGTTGAGTTTTATTTGGGATTACTTCGAATGTATGAATAACTTTGGGAAAAAATTTTAAAGATGGCTAATAATCCATGAAAATACTATATCTGTCATTTTATGTATGTAAATCTTTGCTTTGTCAGGGTTTTGTACTCATCAGTACATATCTTGCAAATATTTTGTTAAATTTATTCTTAGGTGTTTTTTTTTTTTTTGTAATTTAAGTTTCAATAACTTATTCTGATTGAAATGCAATTGATTTCAGTATATTGGTCTTGACTGTGCAAAACTCCCTCTGATAATATAGAAATTATCTCTTAGGAAACTGAGCCAATTCTGGGCATACTTGATTGGTTATTCTTTTTTCATAGATCACAATTTTGCTTTCCCATTGTCCAAGACATGAAACAATGCTTTTTACATATTTCATCCAGTTTCCTGGTTGTTTACGGTGGAAATGTAATTCCAGACTCTGTTGTTACTTCATGGCCATAAGTAAGCCCACAGTGATCTTTGTTTTTTTCTTTTAATTGTTAATATTAAAAGTTTATAATGTAATTCAAGGAGCTTATACCCCTTAAAATACTAAGCTTCTAATCCAGGCACATGAAATAATTTTTCTTTTCATTTTTTCAAGTGTTTCTATGTTTCTCAGCAGAATTTTAAAATGTGCTTAATATTTGCTTGATATTCATCAATTACATTGCTATGCAATTTTTTGGGTAGCATATGTTAAACCTTTTTTTACCAAAGCATTCTTTTTCTCTTTTAAAGTTTAAACTTTTTTTTTTTTTTCTTCAACGTTTATTTATTTTTGGGACAGAGAGAGACAGAGCATGAACGGGGGAGGGGCAGAGAGAGAGGGAGACACAGAATCGGAAACAGGCTCCAGGCTCCGAGCCATCAGCCCAGAGCCCGACGCGGGGCTCGAACTCCCGGACCGCGAGATCGTGACCTGGCTGAAGCCGGACGCCCAACCGACTGCGCCACCCAGGCGCCCCTAAAGTTTAAACTTTTTGACAATTCTGTTAGTAATCAGAAGTGAATGTTTTATAAGGATCTTTTTTTTTAAATTTTTTTATGTTCATTTATTTTTGAGAGAGGGAGAAAGAGAGAGACAGAGCATGAGTGGGGATGGGGCAGAGAGCAAGAGAGACACAGAACCCGAAACAGGCTCCAGGCTCTGAGCTGTCAGCAGAGAGCCGGACACGGGGCTTGAACTCACAAACTAGGTGCCAGATAATGACTTGAGCCGAAGTCAGACGCTTAACCGACTGAGCCATCCAGGAGCCCCATCAGGATCTATTTGTTTGTTTTGTCTGGAAGGAGTAGTAGCTCCTTATGTCTTCCCTCCCTGTTTCCCTTCCTTCTTTCTTTAAACAATTTTTAAATTTTAAATGGCAATAGTTAGTTGATATTCTGTGTTTTCTTTGATTAATTTTGGTCAGTTATATTTCATTGCAAAATGATTCATTTTCATTATAGATTTTAAAGTTTTGCATATTATTGATTAAAATATTCTCCATATTGAATAATGTATGTCTGAGTTTATTCCCCTATCAGCATAGCGGGTAGTGTGTGTTTACTTTCCCCCCTTTTTTTTCATTAAATTAACCATTGTTTTATACTTTATGATTTAATTTTAAAACGTTTTAAAATACAATACTATTAATAAATGTTTATTCTCTATTTCATTAATTTTGACTTTTTGTTTATTCCCCTTTTCTCCTTTCTTTACTTCAAAAAAATTCTTTTCTATCTTTCCAAGTTCACAGCCTAATCAATTTATATTCATTAATATTTTAGTGATGAAGTAGTTTAAAGTCACTCATTCTCTGAGAAGATTTGTCTGACTGTATCCAGTCTTCAGTACCAACCCTTTGTGGCAACAATCAATTTATTTTTCTTCTTCTCCACCCCACCAGTATCAGGAACCCCTCTCTGAAGAAAAATCAGAATCACTCTATTAAAACAGGTTACACTGAACATGCTATGAACTGGATTTGAATTTAATTAACCATATGAGTCATTCCTCAAATTGGATAAGGCGATGGAGACAGTGGGGGGAGTATATAGAACTCACTATGTCCAGTGCTTTTATAAGTCGAAAATTAAATGATTGAAAATAATTTTCCCTCCTCATATTTGATAAATTCAAAATGAGCAAGCTGAGAGGAATTATGTATGTTTTGATGGGCACTAACCTTTAGAGCTCAGCATCAGGCTTACCAATCATATTTTCTCCAATTGATTTCTTATTGCCTGTCGTGACGACTTAGAGCCCAGTATAACTCCTAATATTCTTACGCAGAGGGATGCTCCAGGTATGACCCATCTATTCTCCTGAACCATGGCTAGTTAACATATTTCAACTTGAACAATGACACAATAAAATTGTAACACACTGAAAAGTAGTATAAAAATAATGAAAGGGTATGGGACGCCAGGGTGGCTCAGTCACTTAAGCAACTGACTCTTGGTTTTGGCTCAGGTCTTGGTCTCACAGTTCATAGGTTTGAGGCCTGAGTCAGGCTCTGTGCTGATTGCACAGAGCCTGCTTGGGATCCCCTGTCTTCCGCTCTCTGCTCCTCTCCTGCTTGTGTGCGCTCTCTCTCTCTCAAAATAAATAAACTTAAAAATAAATAATGACAGGATAATTGTATCTATTTCAGAAAGAAAAAGAATGGCTTGGGGTAAGGAAAATAATGTCTAAAGGCCTAAAAGAGAGTTGTTTTTGTAAGCAGTAAAAAAAAAAAAAAAATCATAATGCGTACACACACACACACACACACACACACACACACACACACGGAGAAAATGTCATTGTTCATGGTAAGCAACAGTCAAAACATGAATTCTTGTCTACTTGATTTTTAAACTCTCCTGGAGATAATTAACAAATATAAGTCTCTCTCCAAAGCAACATTCTGTTTGGCCTCTGACCAATAGGTAACTCCATTCCCAAAGATACTGGTCTAATTCCTTCTCCCTGGTGAAAGAACTCAGGGGGAAAAGTATAGCTCAGTCTCTCTTTTTCAATTACATCTACCTACTCCCAACAGGCTTCACCCAAACAAGTCCAAGGATTCTAAACAAGATGTTTTTCTTTTGAACATGTCCAACCTGGCGCAGCCTCCCTAAAGTGCAGTTCCAATATGATTCAATATGATTCTGGAATAAAATCAAATGATGTTAGTTTCCTTTTTTCCTCTACTGTAAAGAAATTTCTAATCTCACAAGGCAAATTTCTGATTTCTCTGGGATTCACATTAAAAAATCATGTCTACACTTAAAAGTATAATAGATGAGAGAGTTTTGCACACATTAAATTCACCCACTAAGTTGAAAATGGAGATAGTGTCTAATGAGATCATCTCTGATTTGTGTATATTAATGAAATAATATTGTACTCAGTTACTCCATGCTAAGTAGGCTAAATATTTATATTGACAATCTGTATATGCAACACAATTACTGAAGAATGATATATTTTTTTAATTTTTTAATGTTTATTTATTCTTGAGAGAGAGAGAAAGACACAGAGTATGAGAAGGGGAGGGGCAGAGAGAGGGAGACACAACATCCAAAGCAGGCTCCAGGCTCTGAGCTGTCAGCACAGAGCCCAGCGCAGGGTTCGAGCCCACGAACGGTGCAATCATAACCTGAGCCTAAGTCAGATGCTTAACTGACTGAGCCACTCAGGCACCCCTGAAGGATGATATTAAAACAATTGCCCACTAATAATTACATTTTAAACAATTCATAACATTCCATTAAAATTCTCAGTCTCTTCATGTCTTTAGTAACTCAGATGATTACTAAAAGACCAGAGCAGAAAGGTTTAATTTAGGTCACACCATCTCACAATGTGAGACTCTAACCAACAAGTCAATAGATTTATCAAGTTGCTGGATTACCAGTAAAGTCAAATCAGTTGAGGCCAAGCAAAAGAAGAATAACTTCAGAATTCAGCAGAACATAGTGTTTTCCACTTTCTTCTTGACTAGGATATTATAAAAATATGTACACCAAAACGTGACACAAATAGAATTTTTATTTTATTGAATTGTTAGCAAGATATCAAAGATGCATCCTTCTTTTGCAATGCCTATGTTACTACTGTAATTAATAGACAATAATATATTGTCGTGTGCACAAATGTCTTTCCTTCTCTTGTGTGCTCATTATCACTATAATAGGCAAGATATTAAAATAAAATTGCTATGGATTGAGAAGTATGTCATATAGTGTGCAATATATAGAAACAATTTAACTCACAATGGGTAAGCTTGCTACCATTTCTAAGTCACCCTAATAGCATCCCCAAGAGATAGTAAATAAGTTTGCTATATTAAAACCTTGACTTTTAAAGTAAAGAATGTTCTATACAGATGGCTAAGCTCCCACACAATGCTTCTATTTCCCCCAGCTTTATTGAGAGATAACTGACATATAACATTGCAGAATTTTTAAGGTGTCAAATGTGATGATTAGATACAAGTATATCTTGTAAAATAATTACCACAACAAACTTAATTAATACCTCCATCATCACACATAATTACGTGTGTGTGTGTGTGTGTGTGTGTGTGTGTGTGAGTGTGTGTGTATGCATGTGATGAGAACATTTAAGATCTACTGTCTTTGTAACTTTCAAGTATATGATTCAGTATAGTTAATTATAGTCACCCCTGCTACATACTATATAACCAGAACTTATTCATCTTATAACTAGAAGTTTGTATCCTTTGATCAGCATTTCTTCATTTTCCCCACTTCCTAGCTCCTGGTAACCACTATTCCACGCTGTCTCTGTGAGTTCAGGTTTTTTAGATTCCCTATATAAGTGAAATCAAACAGTACGTGTCTTTCTCTGTTTGATTTATTTTACTTATCATATGCCCTCAAGGTCCATCCATAGTGTCATGAATGGCAGTATTTCTTTCATTTTTATGGCTGAGTAATATTCCACTGTGTGTGTGTGTGTGTGTGTGTGTGTGTGTGTGTGTGTGTCTGTATACACAACCCACACATTTTCTTCATCCATTAATCTTTCTTCTTTTTAATATTTTTAATGTTTGTTTACTTTTGAGAGAGAGAGAGAGAGAGAGTAGTGGAGGGGCAGAGAGAGAGGGAGACACATAATCCAAAGCAGATTCCAGGCTCTGAGCTCTCAGCACAGAGTCCAGCATGGGGCTCAAACTCATGAACCGTGAGATCATGACCTGAACCAAAGTTGGACGCTTAACTGACTGAGCCACCCAAGTGCCCCATATCCATTCATCTTTCAATGAAAATACTTATGTTGTTTCCATGTTTTGACTGTTGTGAATAATGTTGCAATAAGCATGAGGTACAGATATTTCAAATTAGTGATTTTATTTCCATTGAATATATACCCAGAAGTAGGACTGCTGATTGATATAATAGTTGTATTTTTAATTTTTTGAGGAATCTTCATAGCGTCCATACATGGCTACATCAATTTACACTCCCATTAATAGTGTAGAAGAATTTGCTTTTCTCTGCATCTTCATGAGCATGTGTTACCTTTTGTCTTTTTGATACTAACAGGTGTAAGGTGTTATCTCCTGGTTTTGATGTACACTTCCTTGATGATTAGTGATGTTGAGCGTCTTCATGTACCTGTTGGCCATGTGTGTTGAATTTGGTTTTTCTAGTATTTTGTTTAGAATTTTTGCACCTATATTTATCAGGAATATTGGCCTGTAGTTTTCTTTTCTTGTAGTGTCTTATTCTGGCACAATAATGCTTTCCTTGTAGAATGAGTTTGGGAATGTTCCCTCCTCTTCAAATTTCTGGAAGAGTTTGAAAATGATTGGAGTTAGTTCTTTAAATATTTGTGTGAATTCACCAGTGAAACCACCTGGTAATGAGCTTTTCCTTGTTGGATGGTTTTTGATTACTGAATCAATCTCCTTACTCAATATTGGTGTGTTCAGATTTTCTATTTCTTCATGAGTCAGCCTTGGAAAGTTCTATGCTTCTAGGAATTTGTCTATTTTTTCTAGGTTATACTTTTTGGGAGGCCACACCGTTGCCCATAGTAGTCTGTTAGGATGCTTTCTGTTTCTGTGGTATCGGTTGTAATGTCTTCTCTTTCATTGCTGATTTTATTTATTTGAGTCATCTCTATTTTTTCAGGTCTCTTTCCCTATCCCCCACACCCACAGCTGAGGGAGCTCACTCAAATACTCTTACTTTTCCCTGTATGAGAAATTGCAGGCCAAGAAAGTTCCTCTTGGCACTGAACTGTGCCACCCTAAGTAGTGATGCTGTGGGTAAAATAAAACTATTCTTCTTACTGAAATCAATGCATCCAATTCGATTTTTTTTCTCCAACTCTGTGCTGTATCTTCTCTGCTAGAATCCTGGAATTCCACAGGACACTCTTGTCTGTGGGTCATTGTCAAGATCAGTATTCTTGGGAGAAAGATGGTAGAAAGCCCTTCCCCTGCCATGATGAGGATGTAATTCTCTCCCATACAATGCTTTTTTGTGGAAAGGGTGGATCCAGGGGCAAGAGAATATATGACTTATCACTGTGGTAGCAACGCTAGTAGGCAACAAGTAGAACTTTGCCTGTGGTCCTCTTTCTCCCCTTCTCTTTCTCACATAATCTCTAACAATAAGATGACTTTATCCTGTAACTTCTTGTGCAGGTACTTGGGATGAGCTTTTTATCAAAGCAAGAAACACACGCGATCTTCTTTAACTCTACCTACACTAAAATGTTCATAGCTGATAAAATATGGATTATATTCTTCTAGAAATGTGGAATCTAATTAGGATTTATTACCATAAATCAATAACTCAAAAGGATTATTCTTGAAAGGCTGACTTTCAGTCACTGTGATGAGAAGACTGTGGGCAATGCCTTTCCAACCTTCTCAGTATTTCTATGATTACACATTATTGGAGGTTTGTATATTTGTAGATAATGTTGGATCTAACTTCAGTACGTAAATGATGCGGCTGAGAAAAAAAAATCTTTTTTTTTTAATTTGAAAGCTGAAAAGTATCTTAGAAGTTCATTTTACTCCTTTAGTTTCTTCCTCTCTGTCTTGATGAAAAGGTTGTTAGATAATCCTAGAGATACGAATACCCCCTGATTGCTTTAGAAACAATGTACAAATGATTTTACTTCATGTATTAACAAAAAGACACTACTACCAGGCCATCTGTTGTCTTTTTTTTTTTTTTTTTTTTTGCTTGTATCAGATTATATCATTTTTCAGTTGGTCCACATCACTCTCTTAATCAGTTAAAACACTGTTGAGAAGTTCTTGAGTGTTCTTGTCAATCCACTAAAACTCTTCAGAATGGTCCACTGAATGAAACATTGGTTACTTTTAAGTTAGTCAACAGATTTCCTTCACTGGTCTCTGTATTGAACATAATGATTCTAAGCCATGAAGTATAATACTGTAGGAACAAGGAAATTCAACAACATGCATGTTCTTATTGCCATTCATCATCCAACTGTGGGACTGTATTTTAAAGAAGTTAAGTCAACTTCACATACTTGGACCAGGTATGTGAAGTCATATTAAATAGTCATTTTTTACTAACTGGTGTGATTTTATATAGCCTGTTCTTTAGAGTCAGAAACTAAGTTATGCCATTATATAGTTAGAGTTCTGAAATACATGCACAAGTAGCCTAGCATTAATTTGGACACAAATGTTTATACATCCAAGCTATTCTATCAATAATTTTAATTATGAAGAGTGAAAAATAAAATATTATTGTTTCAAAAAGATCTTATTAGATTATTTTGTATTAATATCCCAGATCCTTTCATCTTATTTTTAATAACAGAGAAAATTGAAATAAAGTGATGCGTCAAAGACAGTAAAAGAAAGTAGCTCATCTGCAACCAGAATTCATGTTTAGTTTGTTCAATCCCTGTACCTTTTCCTGTCAATCGGATTCAATTTAACATGACATAATATATTTTCTTTCATTGCTTTCTACTTCCCATGATTGAGTCATAAATAATACATCTAGATTTATATTTCCAACTCTAAACTGTGTTTGCATACCTCACGGAGCCTAGCATATAGTGCAAAAAACTGTATGCTATTACATAATTGTTTCTGGAATTTTCCATGAAAATCTACCACTGATTAGTGATTGGCAACCTAAGTGGAATCACATAAGAATTTATGCCTCATGGTCTTTCTACTTGCTTTCAAGACACCATGATTGAGATTTGACCCACTGCTCACCTCTAAGGAGCCAGCCACTGTACCCTGACCATTTTTCTTCACCCTATCCATCTAATGATAATTTATGGTTTTATGAATTCTATGCAATTGGCAGCCTACATGAATATCTGAGAAACTATAACACAGCAGTATTGTAATGTCCCACCAACTCTATCTTGACATTTGGATTTTTTTTTCCTAGAACACCAGGGTTACTTTCATTACAAATCTTATGAGTTTTATAGGTTTCATTATAATGTGAATCCACAGAAATTTGAGGATTAGGAAGTAAAATCATTAGTTATATCTTCAGGGGATGACTATGGTCACCTAGGAAAACCTTGTAAAGTTGCCATAAAATGATACCTAAGACATTTTAAATGACTTATAAAAAGAAATGCTGCCAGGCAGCAACCCCTTTGGTAGTTATGGGTATAAAGCATGCTGTGTTTAGCAAAGAAGAACTTAAATGACCACACAAACACAGTGTAGTGTTCCCTACTAAACTGGAGAGTCACCATTAAAAGCTGCAATAAAAAGGGCAGGTCACCAGCAGACCAAGGATGATGGCAGAAGGGATTTAATCAGCCTTTAGCAATGGGTTCATTTTTCTTCCTGTGCTTTTTATAAATAGTGTGATCTTGGAACAAAAAACATCCATTCTTTCTTTTCAGTCTCTACAACAAAACCTATAATTCAGGTCCTGTTAATTCTTCTATGACATTAATTTAATTATTTTCATCCCAAGTCCTAGTGGTCCCCTGGTCAAAATTTCCCTTCTTCCAAACACCTGCAAATACAAAGCCATCTCATAATCAGGTGGACACAGTAGACCCCTTGTTGTTTTCAGAGCTACGCTGCTGTCCACCAGGAGAATATCCATCTTCAGCCACGGCCCCTCCCTTAGAGGCAGCCTTAGCTTCCAGAGATTTCATTCTGTAGCTCACCGAGACTGAACAATTCAGCCCTCACCTCTATTACCTTATCTACCTCTCTTTCCCTCTTACTCTGAAGACCTTCTTTTTTCTTTTCTATTCTGTGCCTGACATACATATCTTCTTATTCCCAGGTTTATCTGATCACCTTTTTCCTGCTTAGAAAACTACTGGAAATGGTGGGTAGTATTGATTTGATCACCAAAATCCGTATTCAGTGTAGTAAACATTTGGGTGTTTCAGTACAATGCTAAATAGTGGACAAGATACAGGCTTTGGAAAATTAATAGCTTCATTGAAACTTAATTTTCTGTGCTTCAAAGAAAGAAAATTCCAGGGGCGCCTGGGTGGCTCAGTGGGTTAGGAGTCTGACTCTTGATTTTTGGCTCAGGTCATGATCTCAGGGTTCATGTAAGTGAGCCCTGCATTGGGTTCTGTGCTGACAGCACACACACAGAGCCTGTTTGAAATTCTCTCTCCCTCTCTCTCACTCTGCCCTTCCCCCCTTGCATGCACACTCCCTCCCTCTCTCTCAGAATAAACAAATATCAAAAAAACCCATAAAATTCCGGAGAGCTAGTATTAACATCAATAAAAGACAATTAAGGGGTACAGATGGCCTATGTGTTTGGAAGTATGGACTATCCCATGTCACAACAAGCAGAGGGAGTATTGAGAGGAATATAAATAATGTATGCTATAATTTAAAGACTTTTGTATTAGATGAGGGTATCTTTTTCAAACTGTACATTACTGTCTGCTTCCAAACAGTAAGGGATTTTTACCATCTGTTCTAAAATTAACTGATGTTCCATAGAGCAAAGGTGGGGAAAAGTGGGAAGAGAAAGATAAGTGAAAACACAGAGAAGCAGGAAAAATTAACTATCTATCTATCTATCTATCTATCTATCTATCTATCTATCTATCAGCTTGTGAGAGAGAAGTCCAGCATCCCAGAAAGGGAGAACAGAGCAAGTTCCAGAATCACAGAGAAAGTTCCATAAATGCTTCTCAAAAATAAAACAAGCATTTGTCTTTTTTGCAATTAAAATATTAATGAACGGCCAATTCTAAACTCTGGCATTTCATACATGAGTGTGGTTGGTAAAGCTAGAGAAACAGAAGTTAGCAATGCACTAAGTAAAGAATAAGCACAGAGAACTGCAAACAGAATTAACTGACAGTTCTCTATAATTGCTACACTAAGTGCTCTTTCCAGCCCAGATCAACATAGATATCTTAAAGAGCATCAGCTATTGGTACCCAAACAGAATAATAAAAGGACAAAATCTTTTGGATTAAGTCTACTTGGCTAAATATTTTCCCAATTTTTGGATGAAGAATGGTACATATTTATAATTGAAATTCATTGTATCTGATACGGCTCATTATATTTTTACTTAAGCTAACTGTATAGAAATTTGCATAGACATTTCACTCTGTAGTTAAAAGAATGCCAGTGTTGTTATGGTAAAATTCTGAAAGAAAGAATGCTCACAGATTTAGTTTCATAAAAATGTATGAACTTAGTGTTTTTATTTGGCAGTAGTAACGCAAACCTACTAAGGGCTGTCCACATGAGGTTTTCTAAGATGATGACTTAATGTGGTCCATAACTACCTTAGTATGCTGCACATTATCCAAATGTAATTTTGATACCTGGCACATTTATATTAAGCATTTTGGTTATATCTATAATTTTAAAGTGTTTATATAACACCTAATTTATCTGTTGCCTTTATAAACACCAAGGGAGATTAGTGATAAGTAGAAATTTGATTATATGTCTCCTAGTACCATAGACCAAGAAGCTGATTAGAATTAGTTTGAGGTTTGTACAAGATCTAGGGCACCAAGATATAAATTGGGAAGACCGGCTGCCTCATATGACAAAGCTAAGGTAGTATTGGGGTCACTACTGATTAAAACCACTAACCCAGGGGCGCCTGGGTGGCGCAGTCGGTTAGGCGTCCGACTTCAGCCAGGTCACGATCTCGCGGTCCGGGAGTTCGGGCCCCGCGTCGGGCTCTGGGCTGATGGCTCGGAGCCTGGAGCCTGTTTCCGATTCTGTGTCTCCCTCTCTCTCTGCCCCTCCCCCGTTCATGCTCTGTCTCTCTCTGTCCCAAAGATAAATAGACGTTGAAAAAAAAAATTTAAAAAAAAAAATAAAACCACTAACCCAGAATGACCTCTAGAACTTGTCTAAGTCTACATTTCCCTCCTCTACCATATATTTTTTTAGTTTTTTACAGTCACTAAACATCATTGACACCAAGAAGTTAGGAAGAAGATCCTAGAATTTAGAGTTGGATGAGTTATTAAAGATCTATTCTAATGGTTTGCAACTTGTATCTCCCAGAGAGTGCCTTTCACCCCAACCTGTTTCTTGGGAAATATCTTCCTCCACATCCACCGAGGAACAGTTTTCTAAAAAAGGTAAAGCAGCTAGGCTTCTCCTTTATTTTCAAAATTAAGTATGAATAATTTTGCTTTTACATATTTTATATGATAAATTACTGAGTAAGATATTGTGAAGAAAATCTTTCTGAAATTTCTTCAGAAAACCACTGATCTAGTGCAATATTTCAACTCATGTAGGAATGCCCTTTCAAGTAACTTTGGCTATTAGTTAGTGAGACAGCAGATTAAAGTTTTAACTAGCATTGCAAAGAGGACTGATTATTTTAACTGGACATTATATTGACACTAGCTGACACAAACACAGGGAACACCTGAGGAGGAAACATTATCCTACCATATTCTATGACCTTTCTTTTTTCCATGAAATGAGAATAATGGCTAAGCAAACTTATGAATAAGAAATAAGCATGTGTAAAAATGTGTGTATAGTTTCAATGTATATTGTTTTAATTTTTGTTTTCCTTTTATATATTCCATATATTTGAGACTTTTACTGTGTAATCTCACAGCAAGGTGGACTTAAGTGATCTATCAAAGTTTTCCACATAAATGAAGATATTTATTCAAAAGGCCAAGGATAAATAAGACAAGGCACTTTTTTTAAATGTTTATTTATTTTGAGAGAGAGAGAGAGAGAGAGAGAGAGAGAGAGAGAACACATGTGAAAGCAGGGGAGGGGCAGAGAGAGAGAGAGAGAGAGAGAGAGAGAATCCAAAGCAGGTTCCAAGCTGTCAGCACAGAGCCCAGTGTGGGGCTCAGTCTCACAAACCATAAGATCATGACGTGAGCCAAAATTAAGAGTCAGATGCTTAACTGACTGAGCTACCCAGGAGCCCCATGGACACTGGGTTTTGATATGAGAAGTTTACAGCACAGTGGAGGTTGGAAATGGAAATATTAAGCATGACTTATATTTTCCATACTCTGATACTTTGATGTCTAGATTCTTACTGACTCTGAAGGGACTATCCTTCCCAGGGTCTTAGATATTCCTTGAAATTATAAACAACTCTCTTAGGAGAATGAATTTCAAGTGAAAACCAGCCAATTTAGAGCCCATATGCCACCACTTTCTTTACCAGACTGTCACATCTCAGGCCACTATCCACCTGCCTCAATTATCCAGAGGCCTGACACCAGACATATGGAAAACCCCTGTGTGTAGGGAGTGATGAAATAATTCAAACTAGACAATCTTAAACTGGCTTGCCCTGCTTCATCTATTCCTTCCCAAAGAAACTACAATATAGGCTGTTGCCCACATTTTCCCTTGCTTTTCCTGCCCCCTGACTAACTCTGGTGCTTCTGGGCCATGTGGTCCCCTTTCATGGAGTTCCATGTCTCTTGTTTCCAGGGCACTGTAGGGAAACTTCTTCATTCATGGCAGTCACTTCTATACTTGTGTGTCTTACCATACTTCATTAAAACAAATCCTGGATATCCTTAAAACAGGAAAAGAATTAAATTGTTTCAAAATTTACCTTCTTAAATTCCAAAATGTGTGAGATTGAACAAATTACTAAATCTAGGATCCTATGTTTCCTCAACTATATATAGTGAAAATAATAGTATTTACCCTAAAGTATTGGGAATTAAATTTAAATACCTGTCATAAAATTAAATTTTCAGTCCATATGAGCTGTTATTATGAAATATAAGAAGCCTGGTGCATTAACTATGATGTGTAGGTCTCCCAATTTCTAAAATCATTTAACATATCATAATTTGTACTCATGAACTATAACTTTAAATTGTCACTCAATATGTCTGTCTTCTATATAACTACTTAATTATTATTTCTCAGCTAGTAAATATTCTCATTCATTTAAAGAAGATAACATATTACCCCATTATCAGTGATCAAAGCATCACTGCCTTCTGATTTGTTGGTGAATAACTAGAGAAGTAAAGAGATTAACTAATTTGGCCAAATCACTGCACAGTTCTTTCCTCCCTCATTTCTTAGAGATTGACATTCAGGGATAAAAGCCTCCATTCTCTGAACACAGTCCGAGAATTCTTTATACAAATCCAACCCAGTATTCACCCAAGAGCTTACCAGACTTGTGTCCTCTTAGCTAATTTACTGAAAATGAAGGTCTGAGCTAGTCTAAGCTCCCTCTCATAAGTATTCATTACTGTTTCCATAGGTTGAAAGAAGCAAAAAAATTGTGGAAACATGAGAAGCAAAGAAGATCAAAGAAGAGAGCAGAAAGAGGCAGAGAAAAAAAGGTTTTTTTTAAAGTACACTGTAGATTTTCTTCCATAAAAGGATTCTTGTCAAAGTCCTCAAATAAAGTAGCTGCAGGGTAATATGTGTGGCTTGTAGATGAATTTTCTCTGAACCCTCTTTGATGGATCATTTGCCAAAAGGTGCCAAGCTCAACGAATCCAGTGGCAACTTTAGACTAAAAGGGCACGGCCCTTGCTAAGGTGGATCAGAGAATAATCTGGTAATTATGACTCAAAAGTTTTTGGAAGTCACCAAAATCAACATCAGGAGTCAGCCTTCATCAAATTTGTTTTGTGGAAATTCTTTCTGGGTAGTTCACTCTCCATAATAATAACAATTATTATTTTGGCAAAAGTAAGAATGATAGAACTGACAATAAATATTGGGAAAATGGTTCAAAATAACATATACCAAAATTTTTGTATGATATCATGTATTGAACACTAGAATGGGAAGGCACCACCTATAAAAGTGGGAATTTAGATAAGAAGACAAAATGCTAACGGCAAAGAAAGGTAACAGAAAATAAAACCAAACAAAGAAGAACTTTTCTCTTTTTACAAATTGCCCAAGACTAGTTTTCTCATTAATAAAATCTAAAGGACAGTCACAACGATGAGATTTAAACAAATGAGGAAAATCTCATTCTTGTGACATCTCTTTAAGTCAGTGTGTAATTATTAATCAGCTGCTATGTCTTCCAGTCCACATTATAGTCAGCAGAAGATGCAAGTATAACCAAAAGATTAAAACTAAATGGAAAATTAAACAAAGGCATTTCACTCTGAATATAATCTAAAGCAATGGGAATTAATAGGTATATCACTCAGTAATGAAAGCCTTTTATCATTTTTAATGGACCTAAAGATACATACCTCAAGAGAAGTGAAATAAAGTATTTGAACTAAATATATGTTTGCACAACTATAGGGCTCTGTGGAGAGGATAGCCAGATGATAACTATGTTGGAAAAATACCTTCTGAGGTTTTGATTTTGATGTTTCTGATGATTCATATTTGTTTTTTGGACTAAATATCCAAAACTCAGACACAAAATATCTGAAAAAATAAGCAAACCATCCTGACCATTTTAGCCAACAGGGATCAGACTCAGAGAGACCATAACTATCCTTAGTCATCTTGTAAGATTAAACAATAAACCTAGACAAACTCAAAATATTATGAAGAATATAGCTTGTCAAAATCTAGTTGCATTTTTTCTTTTGAGAGCTCCTTGCCAAATCCTTAGATGATTCAGAACTCAGGGAGTTTACTGTTGTATAGAGGGCAAGAATCATGGGGTGACAATGTCACTGTGTATATATGATAGTATTTTCTGAATAGTCTATAGAGATTCACATAAGATGGTTAAAAATAGGGGGATTTTTGGAAGAGGTGAAAAGTTTGGGCAAGTAAAGCAAGCTGGAGACTAGGATCAGGCAAACAAAGGGGTCCCTTTGTGAAGTTTTAACTTAATCAAGACTTTTCTATATGGCAATACATATTATAATTATATGTTTTTAAATATAAATATATGTACATGTATAAAATCAATGAAATCTGAATCAATGAAAATATTTGGAAATACTGATAAGAGATTTATATACAGGATATATAGAGGACTTACATTTCAATATTAAAAAGACAGACAATCTAGTTAAAACTCAGAAAACTGGCAAAAGACTTTAATATATAGTTCTCTAAAGAAAATATATAAATGTCCGATAAATACATGAAAATAGACTCAATATTATTAATCATTATTGAAATGCAAATTGAAGCCAAAATGAGATACCACTTCACATCACTAGGATGTCTACCATGTAAAAAAATGGACAAGTTTTGGTGAAGATATGAAGTTGGAATTCTTTTAAAAATTTTTTTTTAACGTTTATTTATTTTTGAGACGGAGAGAGACAGAGCATGAACAGGGGAGGGGCAGAGAGAGAGGGAGACACAGAATCTGAAACGGGCTCCAGGCTCTGAGCTGTCAGCACAGAGCCCGACGTGGGGCTCGAACTCACGGGCTGTGAGATCATGACCTGAGCCGAAGCCGGACGCTTAACCGACCGAGCCACCCAGGCGCCCCGTGAAGTTAGAATTCTTAAACATCATTGGTATCAATGCAAAATAGTACAGCAATTAAAAAAAAAAGTTTGGCAACTGCTCAAAATGTTAAATGAAGACCTACCCTATAATCAGAAATTATATTTCTAGTTATATATCCAAAGGAAAGGAAAATGTATGTCTACACAAGAGATTATACACAAATGTTCGTGTAGCATTATTCATAATAGCCAAAAAGTAAAGACAACACCAATGTACATCAACTCATGAAGGGGTGAACAAATGTGGTATATCGTACAATGGAATGTTATTTGACCATTTAAGGAATGAAATACTAACCCATGCTACATCATGGATGAACCCTAAAAAATATTATATTAAGTAAAAGAAGCTGGACGTGAAAGGCCACATATTGCATGACCCCAGTTATAAGAAAAGTCCAGAATAAGCAAATCCATAAAGACACAGAGTAAATAATTAGTTTTCAGGAGCTGAGCAAAGAGGGATGAAATGTACCTGGTAAAGTATACAGGATTTATTTTAGGGATGTTGAAATTGTGCTAAAATTAGAAAACTCGATAGTGATGGTCATTATAGAACTCTGTGAATACACTAAAAACCACTGCAGTGTATACTTTAAGAGAGTGGATGTATGATATATCAAGTATATCTTAATAAAACTGTTACAAATAAGCACACTTGCTACCTAAAAAGAGGGTAGTGTATCACTGGATACACACAAATAAGATTTTAGTTCAACTTGAATTTGATAAACACTTTTTCATTTTTTTAATGTTTATTTTTGAAAGAGAAACAGAGCATGAGTGGGGGAGGGGCTGAGAGAGAGGGAGACAGAATCTGAAGTAAGTTCCAGGCTCTTAGTTGTCAGCACAAAGCCCAATGCGGGGCTCAAACTCAGGAACCCAGAGATCGTGACCTGAGCCAAAGTCCAATGCTCAACTGCCTGAGCCACTCAGGCACTCCTTAATTTGATAAACACTTTTAAATTGCTGTCCATACGCCAGGCAATTACTGGCAACCAATGGGTGCAAGGATGAATTTGAAATTTTTGCCTTTCATGAGCCCACAATCATGTAGAAGATAGCAACAAATACACCTGTTATTATTTATTAATTTTCATTATAGAATATATACTATGTTGAAATGTACTGATAAGTAATTGGAATGAGGGACAAATCAGAATCAAGCACAGGGATTTGACCTTTCAACTTGACACTTGAGTTAGTTGGAGTTTTTCAGGATAACAGACCTGAGAATGACATGGGGGTAACATGTCCAGTGAATGATACATGTAATATGTAACAATACAGAATAGGCTATGATTAAAATCTACATGCTAAGATACTATTGACTCAAGGTGTGATCAGAAAGGCTGGACTAGTCCCTTAGAAAAAGCAACATTTATAGAAATTTAAAAATTGTATCATCTCATGTGTGCTTTCTGTTTGCTCAAAATGAGAAAGCTTTTCTATTTTACCATGGAGTTCAGGGAATTATCTGACTCTAAAGATGCATAAAAGTCATTCATACAAACATGAAAAGATTTTTTTTCCAAATTGTTCTTAAAACATTAGGTTGTATATTATTTGGACATTGATGTGGAGTAAGTGCTATTTGCCTTAGGAATCAGCCCTCAATCCAGGGTGTTAACCCTGTCCAAGTATACTTCGTGTCCTTCAGTGACTGCTGCTTCCCCTGTAAATGGCTTGTTCCTGAGCCACGCCTTTAAAAAATACAGATATTATTAAATGTCCAAGCCAAACTTCTATTGACTATAAATTTTATCCCTGATATAGTCAGAAGAATTAGAAAACCTTAAGAAAGGCAGTCTACTGAGACAGATAAATTTATAGAAGAGAAACCTGATCTAGCTTTAGAGAATTAGGGAAAGATCTCTAGTAAAAGTGATACTAGAGTTAGGAAAGAAAGGTTGGCCGGGGAGGGGAGGGGTAAGAGGAGGTAAAGATCAGCTTGTGAAAAACCACAGCATAAAGGGAACAGGGTGGAACATATTATGTGGGGTTGATAGGAGTGTTAGGTAAGTCTTATAGCATCAATTATTAAGTTTAACTTTGTACTTTAAGTATATGGGGGTAGTTATTGGGGAAATTGCCTTTGAGAAATGTCACCTTGGTTATAGGGTAGAAAATGGATCAGAGAGGTGCCAAACTCTAAGCAGGGAGAACGGATTTGAGGTTTTGAAGGAATCCACTTGAGCTGGTAGTTACAATAGGTATTAAGGAAAATGTAGAAGACATGGTGATTGGTTGCATTGTGGTTATAACAGCGTGGGAGTTCCAAGGTGGATGAGGTTTCAGGCTTAGGCAACTGACAGAGTAGCACCATATCCTAAAATAGGGAAGGCAGGAGGACATACAGCCTATGAGACAAAATAAAAGACAAATGGCCTGGGGTGCCTGGGTGGCTCCGTCAGTTTGAGGAACTGACTCTTGATTTCAGCTCAGGTCATGATCTTGTGGTTTTGTGAGTTTGCTCTGCACTAGGCTGCGTGGGATTCATTCTCTCTCTCTCTCTCTCTCTCTCTCTCCCTCCCTCCCTCCCTCTCTCCCTCTCTCCCTCTCTCCCTCTCTCCCTCTCTCCCTCTCTCTCCCTTTCCCTGCTCATGCTCTCTCTCTCAAAATAAATTAATAAACTTAAAAAAAGAGACAGAGAGAAATGGCCTTCAAACCTCCATTAGACGTCCAGGAGAAATTGCCCAGTAGAAAGTTAGACATGTGGGTCTGAATCTGTGAGCTAGTGAATCAAATGTGGAAATCAAAGTCATGATGATGGATGATAAAAACATTGGCTAGGAGGAGCTAGTCTTAGAAGAGTATGTTAGGAGAAAGTAATAAGGGCAACAGAAAGAGACATTTAAACTACTCTATAAGAGAATTTGAAGAGGGGGAAAAAGAAAAAGGTGCTATTAATGGCATTATGTACATGATGTTTCCTCACAATTAGACTTATATTATGATTTTGGCATCAGTATTACAGAAGTGATGTACTTCATCAGATTTTCATATCTCTGATTACTTATGAAATAAATGTTTGAGATTGAGGTATATTTGGTATATATTAGTTTTAGATGTACACCATAATAATTTGCTATTTGTATATATTGCAAAATGATCACCACAATAAGTCTAGTTAACATCTGTCAAGAATTTCTTTCCTTCTGATGACAATTTTTAAGATCTATTCTCTCAGCAACCTCCAAATATACAATACAGTAATATAGTTGCCATGCTGTGCATTACATACTGATGCCTTATTTATTATATAATGAACATTTGATCCTCTTGACTTCTTTCATCTATTTTGCTCATGCCCTACTCCCCAACTCTAGCAACCACCAATCCGTTTTCTATATCTATGAGCTTGGTTTTTGTTGTTCTTACTAGATTCCACATATAAGTAAGATCATATGGTATTTGTCTTCCTCTGGCTTATTTCACTCAGCAATAGTATCCCCAAGTTTCATCTATGTTGTAGCAAATGGCAAGATTTCATTCTTTTTTATGGATGAATAATATTCCACTGCATATGTATGCCACATTTTTTTTATCCATTCATGTGTTGGTAGACACTTAGGTTGTTTCCACATCTGACTATCATAAATAATGCTACAGTGAACATGGGAATGCATGTGTACTTTTGCATTAATGTTTTCATTTTCTTTGGATAAATACCCAGAAATGGAATTACTGGATCATATGGTAGCTCTGTTTTTAATTAAAATTTCTTAAATGTTTATTCATTTTTGAGAGAAAGAGAGAGACAAAGCACGAGTGGTGAAGGGGCAGAGAGAGAGGGAGACACAGGATCTGAAGCAGGCTCCAGGCTCTGAGCCATCAGCACAGAACCTGACATGCGGTTCAAACCGATGAACTGTGAGATCGTGGCCTGAACCTGAGCCACCCAGGTACCCCACTATTTTTAATTTTTAAAAGAACCTCCATACTGTTTTCCACAGTAGCTGCAACAATTTACATTGCCACCAATAGTACACAAAGTTTCCTTTTCTCCACATCTTCACCAAAGTTTGTTATTTCTTGTCTTTCTCATAATAGCCGTTCTGACAGGTTTTAAGGTGATATCTCGCTGTGGTTTTGATTTGCATTTCCCTGATGATTAGTGATGTTGAGCATCTCTTCATGTAACTGTTATCTATCTGTATATCTTCTTTATAAAAATGGCCACTCAGATCCTCTGCCCATTTTTTAATAAAATTGTTCATTTTGATATTCATTTGTATGAGTTCATTGCATATTTTGGATATTAACCCCCATCAAATATATGATTTAAAAATATTTTCTCCCATTCAGTGGGTTGCCTTTAATTTTGTTGATGGCTTCCTTTGCTACACAGAAACTTTTTAGTTTGATGTTGTCCCACTTGTTTATTTTTGCTTTTGTGGCCTTTACCATTGGTGTCAAATTCAAAAAATTACTGCCAAGACCAATGCCAAGAAGCTTACTGCCTATGACTTCTTCTGAGTTTTATGCTTTCAGGTCTGACACTCATCTTCAATCCATTTTTAATTACTTTTTGTATATGTTGCAAAATAGTGGTCCAGTTTTATTCCTACATATGTGGTTGTTCAGTTTTTACAACACCATTTATTGAGAAGACTGTCACTTCCCCATTGTACATTCTTGGCTCCACTGTCATAAACTAATTGACCATATATGTGCGGGTTTATTTCTGGGTTCTTATTCTGTTCTATTGATCTATGTGTCTGTTTTTCTGTCAATACCATACTATTTTCATTACTATAGATTTGTAATATATTTTGACGTCAAGGAGCATCATAAGTCCTGCTTTGTTCTTCATTCTCAAGATTTGATTTAGTTGTTTGTGGGTTTATACAAATTTTAGGATTCTTTGTTCTCTCTGTGTAAAAATGCCTTTGGAATTTTGATAGATATTGCAATGAATCTATAGAGCACTTTGGGTGCTGTGACATTTTAACAATATTAACTCTTCCAATCCATGAGCACAAAATATCTTTCCATTTATTGGTGTCTTCTTCAACTTCTTTTTATCAGTGTAGAGGTAAACTTTTTGCAGTTTTCAGTGTAGAGGTCTTTCAGCTCCTTAGTTTAATTTATTCCTAGTCGTTCCTTCTTTTTGATGCAATTGGGATTGTTCTTTTCTTTCTTTGATCACTTTTTATTAGTGTACAGAAACAAAACAAATATCTGCATATTGATTTTGTATCCTGCAACTTTACTGAATTTATTTATTAACTCTAACATTTTTTGGTGAAGTGTTAACAATTTTCTATATATAATATCATGTCATCTGTAAATACTGACAGTTTTACTTCTTTTCCAACTTGGGCATCTTTTACTCGCCAGTTTGCTGTGGCTAGGACTTTCAATGCTATGTTGAATAAAATATTCAAGAAAAAAAATAGGTATCTTTGTCTTTTTCCTTGAGTATGATGTTATCTGTTGGCTTGTCATGAAAGGCCTTGACTATGTTGAGTTACATTCTCACTAATACTCACTTTGTTGAGAGTTTTGATAATGAATTGATGTTGGATTTGATTAAATGCTCTTGCGCTACATCTATTGAGATGATCGTATGATTTTTGTTTTTCATTTTGTTAATGCAGAAATTGATTTGCAGGTGTTGAACCATCCTTGCATCCCTGGAATATGTCCCACTTGGTCATAGTGTATGAGTCTTTAAAGTATTGTTGAATTTGTTTCATTGAGAATTTTTGCATCTATGTTCATCAGGGATATTGGTCTGTGATTTTTTTTCTCGTGGCACCCCTGTCTGATTTTGTCATCAGGGTAATGCTGGCCTTGTAAGATGAGTTTGGCAGCATTCCCCTCTTTATATTTTTTGAAAGAGTTTGAAAAGGATTGGTATTAATTCTTTTCTGAATATTTGGTAGAATTCACCAGTGAAGCCACCTGGTCCTTGACTTTTGTTTGTTAGAAGTTTTTTGCTTACTGATTCAATATTCTTACCAGTAATTGGTCTGTTTAGATTTCCTATATTTTCATGCTTCAGTCTTAGAAGGTTGTATGTTTCTAGGAATTTGTGCATTTCCTCTAGGTTGTAAAATTTTTAGTGTATAATTTTTCATAGTAGTCTGTTATGATCCTTTGTGTTTCTGTGGTTTTAGTTGTAAAGTCTCCTCTTTCATTTCTGGTTAATTTAATTGAGTCCTCTCTCTCTTTTGGTGTGTCTAGTTAAATGTTTGTCAACTTTGTTCTTCTTTTTGAAGAACAAGCTCTTGGTTTTATTCATCTTTTCTACGTCTTTTTACTATTTCATTTATTTCCACTCTGATATTTTTATTTCCTTACTTCTACTAATCTTTAGCTTTTTTACTCCTACTTTTCTAGTTCCTTCAGGTGTAAATTTAGACTGTTTATTTGAGGTTTTTTCTTATGTCTTGAGGTAGGCAATAATTCCTATGAACTTCCCTCTTAGAACTGCTTTTGGTGCATCCCATAAGTTTTGGTATACTTTGTTTCTATTTTCATTTGTCAAGGTGCTTTTTGATTTCCCTTTTGATTCATTCACTGGCTCATTATTTATTCCATAGCATGTTGTTTAACTTCAAACATTTGTGATTTTTTTCAGTTTTCTTCTTATAATTGTTTTCTAGTTTCATAGCTTTGTGTTTGGAAAAAATGCTTAATGTCATTTCAGTATTACTAAATTTGTTAAGACTTGTTTTGTAGTCTAACATGCAACTTTTCCTGGAGAATGTTCCATGTTCACTTGAAAAGAATGTGTATTCTGTTGCTTTTAGATGGAAGATTCTGTATATATCTTAAGTCCATCTGGTCTAATGTATAGTTTAAGGCCAAAATTTCCTCAATGATTTTCTGTCTGGATGATCTATCCACTGATGTAAGTGGGACATTAAAGTCCCCTACTATTAGTGTATTGCTGTTTCTCCCTTTAGGTATGTTAATATTTGTTTTTATATTTAGAGGTTTCTATGTTGGGTGCATAAATATTTACAAATGTTATATCCTCTGGTTCGATTGTCACTTTTATCATTATATAATACCCTTCTTTGTCTCAAATTACAGTCTTTGATTTAAAGTCTATTTTGTCTCATGTAAACTGTACAAATCTTATAGATGGGTCTTGATTATTTTCCATTTAGCCACTCTATGTACTTTGATTGGAGAACTTATTCTATTTACACCTAAATCATTTTTTTACCTAATGTCATTATTGATAAGTATGTACTTATTACCATTTTGCTGTTTCCTTGCTGTTTTGTAGTTCTTCTGTTCCTTTCTTCTTCCATTGCTCTATTCCCTTATGGTTGATGACTTTCTTTTGTAGCATGTTTAAATCTCTTTCTCATTATCTTTTGAGTAACTCCTATAGATTTTGCTTGGTGGTTGCCATGAGGCTTACATAGAACAACATATATTTATAACAGTCTATTTTAAATGATAGCAACTTGAATTTATTCAAAATTTCCACATTTGTATTCTCTTCCCATGTTTGACCTTTTTGATATCACATTTTACATCTTTTTTTTTTTTCTTTAATTTTTTTTTTTTTTCAACGTTTATTTATTTTTGGGACAGAGAGAGACAGAGCATGAACGGGGGAGGGGCAGAGAGAGAGGGAGACACAGAATGTGAAACAGGCTCCAGGCTCTGAGCCATCAGCCCAGAGCCTGACGTGGGGCTCGAACTCACGGACCGCAAGATCGTGACCTGGCTGAAGTCGGACGCTTAACCGACTGCGCCACCCAGGCGCCCCTACATCTTTTTATCCTGTGTATTTCTTAACTAATTAGTATAATTACAGTTATTTTTTACTACTTTCATCTTTTAACCTTCATAATAATTTATGTGATTAATTCATTACCTTTATTATATATTTACCTTTACTAGTGACTTTAATACTTTCATATGTTTTCTTGTTATAACTGCCAAGTTTTATATACATTTTTAATGTTATTTATTTTTGAGAGACAGACAGACAGACAGAGTGCAAGCAGAGGAGGGGCAGAGAGAGAGGGAGACAAAGAATCCAAAGCTGGCTCCAGGCTTTGAGCTATCAGCACAGAACCCGACATGGGGCTCAAACTCACAAACTGCAAGATCATGACCTGAGCCAAAGTCAGACACTTAACTGACTGAGCCACCCAGGTACCCCACCTTTTATCTTTTTCTTAAAGAAGACTCTTTAATGTTTCATGTAAGGCTGGCTTAATGGTAATGAATTATTTCATCTTTTGCTTGTCTGTAAAACTCCTTATCTTTCCTTCAGTTCTAAATGGTAATTTTACCAGTTAAGGTACACTTGGTTGGAAGTTTTGTCTTTTTTTCACCCCCTTATTTCAGCACTTTGAATATATCATGTTGTTCCCTTCTGGCCTGCAAAGTTTCCACTGAAAAATCTACTGATAGTCTTATGGGAGTTCCCTTAAATGTAACAAGTTGCTTTTCTCCTATCTCTTTGTCTTTAACTTTTGACATTTTATTTATAATGTATTTTGGCATTGGCCTGTTTACATTCATGTTATTTGGAACTCTCTGGGCTTCCTAGATCTGGATGTCTGTTTTTTTCCCCAGGTTAGAAACATTTTCAGCCATTATTTTTTCAAATAAGTTTTCTACTCATTTCTCTCTCTCTCTCTCTCTCTCTCTCTCTCTCTCTCTCTCTCTCTCCTCCTTCTGGGACTCCTGTAGTGCAAATCTTAATCTGTTTCATGTTGTCTCATAAGTCAGCTATCTTCATTTTTTTTCATTATTTTTTTTCTCTATGATGCTCTGTTTGGCTGAGTTCCTCTGCTCTTTCTTCAAGTTCAATTATCATTTATTCTGCTTTGCCTCATTTGTTGTTGAACCCCTCTACAGTATTTCTCAATCCACTTATTCCTTTTCATCCTATTATTTAAAATAAAAATTAAGAAGATTCTAAAATTGCTTTAATTGGTAATACACTCTTCAGGATAACTTCTTCTTCCTTTTAACTTACCTCTTTTATTTTTTGAGCATGTTTTTTCTGACTGAGCAAAATTTTCCAGGCTTATTTTGTAGTTTCCCTCTCCTCCCCTTGGTTTCTTTCACTGGGAATGGTATATGGAAACCAAGATCTGAACATTCATTGTTCTCATTGCTACTGAAATGTAATTATTTCCAGTGATTTCAGTGAAGAGAGCTAGGAAATAAGTATACACAAACACACACACACACACACACACACACACACACACACACACACACACAAACCTATGCTTATTTGTAAACCCATCCTCATATCCATATTTAAACAGAAGAATATGGATATATTTTTTAAAGCATGACATTACACCATTATCTTTAATTCTAATCCAATATCCTGGGTTCATTCTAATTGTCCCCCTTTCCATTTTTGTAACTCCCAAATTCAACAATGAGGTACTTGATTCCCATTAACCACAATCTACCAACCAGTTTAGAAATGGGGTTAATTGCATCAGGGTCTTATCTTCCTGTGGGCCCCACTGATGCCAATTTGACAGGAAAGAAGAAAGAAAGGAAAGGAAGGAAGAAAGAAAGGAGTTCTGTATTTTTTATGGTATTTTTCTATGTATGCCCTTTTTGTTTCTGGGGAGAGATTTTTATTACAAAAATTAAGTATTAAAAAAATTTTTTTTAATCTTTGAGAGAGAGACAGAGTGTGAGCAGGGATGGAGCAGAGAGAGATGGAGACGCAGAATCTGAAGCAGGCTCCAGGCCCTGAGCTATCAGTGCAGAGCTCAATGCAGGGCTCAAACTCACAAACCATAAGATCATGACCTGAGCTGGAGTCGGACACCCAACCAACTGAGCCACCCAGGTGCCCCCCAAATTAAATCTTATACTTCATTGTGTCTCTCCAAAATATCTACCACAGTGCCTTACCCAAAATTTGAAAGTGGAAAACTATGGGCTAATTCTACCAATACACCTGGTTTATTTAACTGATGCATATTTAAGGGCGCCTGGGTGGCTCAATCGGTTAAGCATCCAACTTTGGCTCAGGTCACGATCTCGCAGTTCATGAATTTGAGCCCCACATTGGCTCTGCACTGACAGTGTGAAACCTGCCTGAGATTCTCTCACGCTCCTCTCTCTCTGCCCCTCCCCAACTCACTCACATGCTAGAAATAAATAAATAAATAAACTTTAAAAAATAAATTTATTTCCAAAGTTTATTTTAATGGATATTTGACACATGTTTTTTCAATTTCTTACTTCTTTTAAAACTCAGACATTATGACATCAGTGGACCTATATCTACTCCTACATGAGGGGGGAGAAAAACCAGTTGATTGACTGCTGCTATCTGTCTATGGAACACTTACTAAGACTTCAGTAGAAATACCTGCCATACTTCATCTTATTGACTACTTAGCACCCAAAGGAGTATGAGTTTATATCCTCACACATAAGAGGCCCTGGCTGAAAATTTGAATATTTGCTAGTTGATTGATTACCCAAGGTCAAGTTTAGAGCCCCAAATCAACTGAATCAACCTTTTCTAATAAAGCTCTCACCGTTTATCTTTGCTATTTACTTCTCTACATCTCCCAGCTTAGCCTAAATTCAGAAACCTGGTCACCGCCATCTATGAATTATAGTAATTTGACCAGAGAATATTACTTGCAATCCCTGAGAAGAGGAGGAGAGAGTGCCAGAACCATTAGTTTCAGGGGAATAAAAATTGCTCATTCATAATTTTGTGTGTGTGGTCTATGAGCTGTAAAGACCACTTAAGGTCACTGCTTCATACAGTATTAGGTAAACATTTAAGAGGTAAATACTTTTATCCATCTTTGCTTCCAGCAAAGAAATAGACCATGAAAACTCCAGAGGGCTGACTTGATATATGTTTTCACTCTATTATTTTTCCTGAGCTAAGTTCTCAGTAATGTTCTCTGTAGATGCAGGTAACTGGACCATGCTCAGTGTGAGGAAAGAAAGGCAGATGTATCTGTGAAGCTATTTTATATATAATTTTTATTTATATGTTTTATACATATAAATGATTATATATATATAATGAAATCTATAATTACATATATATATAGAGAGAGAGAGAGACAGAAAAAGAGACAGAGAAAGACAAATCTCTGTCCATGAGAAGAATTTAATCCCTTGGAAAATAAATATGTGTGATAAATTTGTGAATTTATAGGCCAGTTGGAAATAAGTGAGAAAACAGTTATGAAAATAGTTATTAAAGGGCACCTGGGTGGCTCAGTCAGTTGAGCGTCCCACTTCGGCTCAGGTCATGATCTTGTGGTTCATGGGTTCAGGCCCTGCATCGGGCTCTGTGCTGACAGCTCAGAGCCTGGAGCCTGCTTCAGATTGTATCTCCCTCTCTCTCTGCCCCTCCCCCTGCTCACGCTCTGTCTCTCTCTCTGTCTCAAAAATAAACATTAAATTTTTTTTAAATATTATAATCTCTTATATTAATATATGATAATTGACATTGTTTAGTGGCTATACACCATATCTAATACCTATAGTTATTTCTTTACAAATTGTAGATAATTGTCACAGTTTTTACTTATATTTGCCCATATGTTAGTGGGATGTCAGTTGATGGTATGTTAACTTGATATATCTCAATTGATGGTAACTCTACCTTGAAAAATGAAAATGACACTCTATTGATAGTGAGGCTGAGGATTTTTTATGTTTATTTTTATCTCCCCTGTGATTATTCATTCATATCACTGAGATGTTAATGAGTTTTGTGGATCCATTATATATTAAGATGATAAAACATTTGTCTTATTGTTGTAATTATTGCTCCTAGGTTATTCTTTATTGTCTTTCTTTATCTTTTTTAATGTTTATTATTTTTTTTGAGAGACAGACAAAGCACGAGAAGGGAAGGGGCAGAGACAGAGGGAGACACAGAATCCAAAGCAGGCTTCAGGCTCTGAGCTGTCAGCACAGAGCCTGATGCAGGGCCTGAACCCATGAACTGCAAGATCCTGACCTGAGCCTAAGTCAGATGCTCAACCGACTGAGCCACCCAGGGGCCCCATTATTCTTTATTTTATTTACAGTTTTCATGTACAAAATTTTGAGTCAAATTGTTAACTTTTCTCCTTTTGATTTACTCCTTCACTTCCATAGTTTGAACACTTTTTCTTCTTCCTGAATTGGGAGTAGTAAAACATGTTTCTGTCAAGTATCTACTAGACAGTGGGAATTATGATAGCTTTTGGTTATTCATGGGCAACCAAGGCAAGAACCTTCTATCAAGAGGCTCCCATCAATATAACATTGATAGACATGTCAACAATTAACTTTATTTTCCTTTTTCCTCTGTCCTCTGCCATGTAGGCCACAGAGGACTTATATATAAGCAGGGTTTGAGAGGTTAGTTATGGATGACAATGAAAAAAACCAAAATACTGTTTTCCCCATCACTCACTCAAAGACTGATTCCAAATTGAAATTAATGAAGAATGTTTTCTTACAAATTTAATAAAGAGTCTTAGTATAGATCTCAGAAGAGCAAACTCTTCAACGTGCTTCTTACACAGATGGACACACAGACACAAAAACACACATCCTCACATTGTGTCTTACAACTGTCAGGAAAGTGTTGAAGGTGAAAAAGAGGAAACCAGGGACATGTCTCTGCCCATTAATGAAATTAGAGGCTTTACTTTTCCTGAGAGAGTGTGATTTAAGGGCTAATCAGCACCATGGTCCTTGCACATTATCTAAGAAAGTAGAAATTACTGGCTACTGAATCTGTGCTTGGAAGCTCCAGGGGGAATCTCTGCAGGCCCTCTGATAACTTTTTATGCCGTGCTCGAATATTCCTCCCCATGTAATTGGGTTTGTTTGCTATATATAAAAAGCAGCCGCTGGCTAATCGTCTGATTCTTTCTGTACGTGTTTGAGTAGGACAGTTTACTTGTGCAGATTAAGCATCGTGTGTTCAGTTTTTCTCCACTCCACTGGCAAGGACTCTAACTGCTCTATTTGCTTTGCACATTCGCATTAAATTATTCAATGGCACTCACATTCATATGTCTTTAGAACATTGGCTCCAAATGAGTCATATTCACAAGAAAGGTTTTATTTTTAGGCTATTGAAATCAGAAACAGTATCATGGAGAAAATGATTCTAAAACTAGATTTTAGTTCATTCATGTAGGGCACAACAAACTCTTCTCTAAGTTCTGTAAGTTGATTTCTCTTCAATATCAAGGCAACCTTTTCTGAGGAATAAAAAAGCCATTTTTCACTTTCATTGAGGCCAAAGATGAGGGCAGAAAAAAGAACACGAGGGGCAAGGATATCTGAATGCCCTCAATGTTTCTTTCCTTTGGGAATATCTACATGAAATTGCCAGTGTAACCTCTGTCCCTCTTGAGGCAGGCACAGAGAACTCTGAATGAGAATCTTATAAATATCCCATTTGTTCGTACATATTATACTGGGGAATATCCATCACATTAATCCATGTGGGAAGGAGAGTATTACATAAGTCTTATGGACACTACGGATAAAGAATTAAATTAGAAAATGTAATCAAATGTGTGTGTATGTGCATGCACACATGTAACTGACATGAATACAATGGCTGTTACGGGAATCTGGCAAATATTTTTTGTTGCTTGTTGTTGTGCCATGGGACATGTCCCTGATTTTACATGTGTTGCCCACTGGTGTGCAAGGAATGAGCATGAAAGAAGTTCCTCCATTTAAGGTCTCCCAATAGGTAGTTGCCTTTTTGAGCCAAAAGTAATTAGGTTACTTTGTCCACCTGTGGAAATCTTTGGTCCACATGGCCAAATGAGTTTTCTCATTCACATACATTCTTCATTCTCAAAACAAAACAAAAGAAAAAAAGAAAAAAAATGCATTGGTGAAAACATGTAGAGCCTCTCCAAATTTCAGAAAGATAAGAGAGGGAAATTTTACAATTTTTTTTCATCATCACTTCCACGTCTTTCCAAGTATTTCTTTTTTCCCAAACCAGTCATTGTCTTCTTTTCTAGTCAGTTTTCTGATCTGTATTTCTTTTTTTTTTAATGAGATGTTTATTTTTTTTAATGTTTGTTTTTTTGAGAGACAGAATGCGAGTGGGGGAGGAACAGAGAGAGAGGGAGACACAGAATCTGAAGCAGGTTCCAGGCTCTGAGCTGTCAGCACAGAGACTGACGTGGGGCTCAAACTCACAAACCATGAGGTCATTATCTGAGCAGGAGCCGGATGCTTAACCAACTGAGCCACCCAGGTGCCCCTGATTTGCATTTCTATTTTGTAATCAAATTACCCAGTATTGAATAATAGAGTGTAAGGATAGCTCTGCTATCCTAGACTCAGTGATAGGAAATCAGTTCTTTTTCCTCCTTTCATGTCCTGAAATCATCTTCACCCACCAGCCATAAGTATATTAGCAGTATACACAGTGATGATCTGGTTGTAAGAAAACTATAATATAATAAAAAATAAACAAGGGTTTGGATTGAGAAATACTAAATTCTTAGTCCCAGACCCAGTCCTATATTTAGAAGTTCTATTATTGTGGTTAGTCATTTGACCTACCTAGTTAATCATTTGATCTTCCTGAATCTTAATTTTCATTTTCATAAACTATTCTAGCCATTTGACAATGAATGAAATGGTATAAATAAAACCACCTTTTAAGTTGCAGTTTTGTTTCAAATCTGGAATCTGAATTCTTATGTGTACATGGCTATTGCTACCTGTTAAGAGGTGAAGAATTAGAAGGCAGCCCAAAGTAATGAACCTTAAAGTGACTGAAATGGGAAGAATTTAAGTCTAGGAGAGCATTGAACAAACAGCATGAGGAAAGTTGAATAAAAACTCAGACCAAAAAGGACTTAGGAGCTAATCTGGACTAAGCCAAAAACTAGAAACATTATGGAAAATAGAGGTAGAATGAGTAGAAATAATTTTAGTATTATTATCTTAAGAAAGAGTCATGTCTTACTGGATTTAACTTAGCCCCTCCCCCCTTTTTTTGCAAGCATATTTCCATATAGTGCGGGAGGTGAAATATAAATGTTTGTAATGCTCAATTTATCATTTTAATTTAGAGGTGCCTGGGGGGGGGGCACAGTTGGTTGTAACTCTTGATTTTAGGTCAGGTCATGATCTCACAGATGTGAGATTGAGCCCCTCACTGGGCTCTGCACTGAGCGTGGAGCCTGCTGGGGTATCTTCTTTGTCTCCTCTCTCTTGCTCATGTGTGCTTTCTCTCTCTCAAAATAAATTTTAAAAAATTAAATTAAATTAAAATATGACTTTAATTTAAAGCACTTCCAAGACTCAAAATCTCAAACTAAAAGAAAAAATACCAAGACAATAGAAACCCAATTACAAATGAAAAATAACATAATAAAGTTCTTTCAGCTCAACTCAAAGCCATAAGACTTATGCCTACATTATCTAAATAAGTGTCTTGATTCTAAGTTTGAGAGCAAAGAGCAGACATAAGGAAAAACTCATCTTTCCTCTACAGGTGAATTTTATTTCAAATGTACCATTTCACAATCATCAACGTTTATTTAAATCAACTAGTTTTCACACAGGTAAAAGAGCAACTAATGAGTTAATGTCGAGGAAGGTGGTTACAATTTAAAAGGCATTAAGGAAACTGAATGAATATTTCCAATTTTCAGGAAAAATAAAGTGATTGAATATCCATGTGTTTGTTACAGTTATTTTGAACAATGACCTAATCTCTCTTTGTTCAAAAGTATGGAACATTAAACAGTGGTTGGATTTATTAAATAGAAAGAGTAGATACTATATAGCTGAAGCAATTCATTGTATATCCACAGGGCAGTTTTTCTTTGAGAATGTGAGAGAGAAAGAGAAGGGGGGAGGGGCGAGAAGGGAGAGAGAATGCACTGTGCAATACTCTTTCATTCTAATGCCAAAGCCATTAAAGTAGGGAAACAATGTGTTAACTCACTGACATTCTTAGTTTATTTGCAAATTAGGTTTCCCAGGAGACTTTATTGAGAAGGATATATTTATTATATTGTTGGGGTAAAAATCATTCTGCAGAAAATATGGGTAGTATGGTTGATGAAGAAACTACAGAGTACATTCTTTTTACCCTTTATTTTTCTTTTCTGTGGTTTTCGTTTTTCTCTCTTATTGTCATCATTGATATCAAAGTATATGGAAGAGTATTAAAACTCTGCTAACATTTGAAGCTGTGATGCTTTTGGAAATGGTGTTAAAGCTGGTGAGTGATGAGGATTGTAATTTCTAATATCAATTGACACTTTCTCCTCCACCTTTCATGCATTCAAAGAGCTCTGGGCTCTAATCTGCTCTTAGCTATTGTTGAAGGCTGTCATTAAAAATAGCAGCTGATACTCATATAGCCCTCAGCAGGGTTTGGCCTTCATTGGGTAACAAGTGGAAATAGACCAATAGGCCCTAAGCAAGAAGAAGCACAGTTTAGGTTTTAGAAAACCATTTGAAAGTGACTCAGGTTAGTTAAAGAGGATTCATCCTCTAAAAAAAGAACTGTTCACTGAACACATGATAATTCAAAGTATGGTATAGTTAGGACACTGTTCTGAGTCCTGTGAAATTGTGTTTACAAAAGGGACATGGATCATTCATTCATAGGGAGAATAAAAGTGATCAAATATATTAAGAAATTAATCCCAATGATTTCTTTCCCACTGTGGTGGTATTTTCTATGGAGAAGCACAGAACATTAGGCTTTGACCTAATTGAGAATGATGGCAGTTATCAGAGTGGTCTTCCCTTGGGAAGTAAAGTAGACATCACATGAAAGAAAACGAACAGTGATAGTTCAGAAACACACCTGTTAGGGGTAAATTGTATCTCCAAAAGGGTATGCTGAAATTCCATGTTTTAGTACCTCAGAATATGACTTTTATTTGGAAATAGAGTTGTTGATGTAATTAGTTAATAGGAAGTGATATGGGAGGTTTGACCCCTAATCCAATATGACTGGTGTCTGTATGAGAAGAAGGAAATATGGACACAGATATGCACAAAAGCAAAACAATGTGGAGACACACAGGGAGAATATGACCATGAGAAGATGAAGGCAAAGATTACAATTATGCTGCCATATACTATGGAATCCCTAGTGTTAATAGAAGCTGGAAGAGGCAAGGACAGATCCTCCCTTGGAGGCTTCAAAAGGAACATGACTCTACCAACACCTTGATTTCAGACTTGTAGGCTCCAAAACTATAAAAGAATAAATTTATCATGTTTTAAGCCACACAGTTTGTGGTACTCTATTATGGCAGTCTCAGGAAACTAAGGACACTTTATAGTACGACATTAGCTTTCTGATATCAAATTCCTGTACTGGATCCTGAGAATATATAAATGATAAAAAATAAACAAACAAAACAAAACAAAACTCCTGAGTTCATATCAGAGAAAATAAACATGCTATTGCAGGAAACAGATATTTTACATAAAAATTTTCACAAAGTATTCATTTGTGGCAAGTGCTAATATAGATGATTATTGAGCCCCTCAAAACATATACTTGGAGGTATAACCTCGTTCATGAAAAAATGGATGATTTTACCTGAAGAAGTGACTTTTAGGGGTGCCTGGGTGGCTCATTTGGTTGAGTGTCCAACTTGTGATTTCAACTCAGGTCAGGATCCCAGGGTGGTGGTAGGAGCCCTGCATCAGGCTCTATGCTGAGTGTGGAACCTGCTTGAGATTCTCCCTATCTCTTTCTCTGACCCTCTCCCCTGCTAAGGTGCTCTTTCTTTCTTAAAAAAAAATTGGAAAAGTGACTTTTTTTTTTTTTTTTACATATTTATTTATTTATTTTTGAGAGAGAGAATGTGAGTGGAAGAAAGGCAAAGAGAGAGGGAGACAGAGAATCCCAGCAGGCTCCATGCTACCAGCACAGAGCCCAACGCAAAGCTCAAACTCACAAACTGTGGGATCATGACTTGAGCCAAAATCAAGAGTCAGACATTTAAAGACACTTAACCAACTGAGCCACCCAGGCACCCCAGAAAATGTGTCTTTTAAATTGACACCTTAAAAGCCCCACTAGAGGCTTTATTCTTTGCATTATTGAGCCTTGTCTGAGTAGAATTACAAGAATAGAAATGAGATCCTGATATCTATGTTTTCTCAATAAGTATTCATGGAGAAAATTAGGAAGGAAAGAAGCAAAGAAGAAGAGAAAGACAAACTGCTAAGGTAATAAATGTGTGTGCCAAACTAAAACAAAAGAAAGATACTTTCTCATTGGCATAGGAAAAATACTGAATTTTATTTTACATATGTATTTATATCACATATATTTACATATCAGAGATAGAAAGGTTAAACACTTTCATTCCAATAAATGTTGAAGATATAGTAATTTCCATTAGGACTTTCTTGAATTCTCACTGTAGCTTTCCAGGCACATATATATTGTACTGACTTTGTGGGATGAATTACTCATTAGTCAAAAGAAATTTTCTTTTTCATGTAAATGGTGTCAGAAATTTTCTCTTTATCAATGACCAAATTGTGTTTTGATACATCTTTCAAATTAGGTTGTTAATCTTAATAGTCTAATAGTCCAGGGTTAGCTCCCAGGAGCAAACTAATAAAATTGAATTTTTGAAACTTACACAATAAAAAGAATTAGAGCCTGTTGAATAGTTATTCCATTTGTATCTGTTCAGTAATTCAGCAAAAATTATGAAGTGTCTTCTCTGTATCACTTTATTTTATTAGGCATATTTGAAGGTATTAAAGATATAAAAATGATAGAGGAGATTAAAAAACAGACTCACAACACAACGTGCACATTACATGGCTAATAATATATAGATGAAGAAAGTACTTGGGAATCACAGTGGAAACATGCCAACTACCTGGGAAATGCAGGAAAAGCATCATCTCAGGATGACATTTAAACTGGTCTGAAGAGTGAAGAAGGTGCTGAACAAAAAAATAAATAAATGGGTAAACTTACTATAGCAAAAGGAAAAACTATTCTAGGCTTAGGCATATTTTCAGATCACTAGTGTGGTAGATTTTAATTCATCAATAGAGATAATAATTCCACTCTAATGAATTTTACAATGCATGAAAATTTTTCTATTCTGATACAATGGTTCTTAAACTGAATATGTATGGAGCAGTTATCTTCTACTCCAGGAAAGGAAGGTTTTATGTCCATTCTGTCCATACCCCTTCAAAAGTAGATATTGAGTACTGACCATGTTTTTAGTTCTGGGCTTGAAAATGTGAATGATTTCAGAGTATGACTGACAGTCTTTCAGGGACCTTTCTTTTTTCAAATATAATACTCTGAATGAAGCCATATATATAATAGCAGATAGAGACAGTATTATTTTATACATTCAGCCATTTAACAGTATGCATATGGTGACATTTTCTGTATCTCAGAGTAAAATACTGACTATTTAGCGGAAGATGGCTAAGTAGAAAAGGTCAGATTATTAAGTAAAAATTAGGGAGTCAAGAAGGCTGAAGATCACAAGAGGACAACTTTAGGAAATCATGTCAAGCTATAATGAACTAATATAGGAAAATCATGTAATGCCAAGAATCCATGAGACTGATACCTTCTATGCATCATAAATGAGTTTCTGGAGAACAATAATATGATTATAAAATATCCAACTTTAAGACAGCATATTTTTAATCTATATTCTTATTTCCTATATTTTTTATTATTACTGTTTCATGATTAACAGAATTTATATATGGTCTTACATTGTCTTGGCATTTCTTACATATATACGAGGTGTGGCAAGTAGTACCAGGGTATTTATATATTGGTATAGTATACATTATACAAAATGTAGTAATATCAGTAATTCTTAATTTAATTGATTTAGTTGTTGATTTAATTTCTGTTCCTGAATAGCCCTAGTAGAATAAACACTTAAAATACAAAATAAAGAAAACTTTAGTACTTATTATTTTAATAGTACTCTTATATATCCCTGGATAAACATATAATATTAAATATATATCTCTGGATAAACATAAATTAGACTTCAGTTTTCCTGTTTTAACATATAGAATTGGATTTGAAAGTGTAAAATTTTTATTTTGCTACTGTTATTAATCTGCCAATTTACAATACAACTGAAAGGTAACAGCGGCAACATCTACCTTTTGAATATATGTTGCAACCTTTAGTAGATAGAAGCATTCAATAATTGAAGATTACCTGGCTTTCAAAACATAAAGCTTCCAGGACCATGAGAGTTCTGCTGTACCAGACTTCAGAAGTATTTATCTATTCCGTAATTATCTACTATATTCAGAACACAATAATGATGTTGCAAGAGTATGGAGGGAACACTGTATGTGTTCTATTAAAAATATCCTTGGGGCGCCTGGGTGGCGCAGTCGGTTAAAGCGTCCGACTTCAGCCAGGTCACGATCTCGCGGTCCGTGAGTTCGAGCCCCGCGTCGGGCTCTGGGCTGATGGCTCAGAGCCTGGAGCCTGTTTCCGATTCTGTGTCTCCCTCTCTCTCTGCCCCTCCCCCGTTCATGCTCTGTCTCTCTCTGTCCCAAAAATAAATAAATGTTGAAAAAAAAAATTAAAAAAAAAATATCCTACTTTAGGGGTGCCTGGGTGGCCCAGTGGGTTAGGGGCTCCACTCTTGATTTTGACTCAAGTCATGATCTCCTGGTGTGTGAATTTGAGCCCCACGTTAGGCTCCATGCTAATGGCACAGAGCCTGTTTGAGATTCTCTCTCTCCCTCTCTCTGCCCCTCCCCTGCTCATGCTTTCTCTCTCTCAAAATAAGTAAATCAATTTAAAATTTTTTAAGTATTCTACTTTAAAATCACTTTGAACTTGTTCAGTAAAAATGACATGCACATATAAAATGATAGGTTTTTTTAAGTTTATTTATTTATTTTGAGAGAGCAAGAGCATGCACAGTGGAGGGGCAGAAGGACAGGGAAAGAGAGAATCCCAAGCAGGCTCCATGCTGTCAGTGCAGAGCCTGACCTGGGGCTCAATCTCATGCATAGTGAGATCATGACTTGAGCTGAAATCAAGAGTCAGATGCTTAACCAACTATGCCACCTAGGCATCCCCCAAAATGAGAGTTTTTATGGTATGTGTTTATGAACTATAATATAAGTATTTACCTAAATATTTTTTCTACAAGTATGTGACTACAGATTTCCTAGGTTTAGATATTGCATATTATGTATCAATGTACCAAAAGTATTTAACATGAACTTGACATGGAAGAAGCACTTAATAAACTTGAATGATTAAGTAAATACATGTATTTATTTATTGGCAGGCAAAGATTACATTAAGGAACTAGTTATGGAATTAGAGGGAAGAGAGAATATTCTGATAAATGCTTATAAAGATGATTGCAAATGACTTAAATGTAGGAAAGTTGAAGGAGTTGTACACAATATTCAGGTAAACTTTCAGGTATTTAGAATCAGTACAAGATAGTAACAATCCTTGAGGAGTGGGGGATGGTGATAAGAGAGAACCACCTCTGTCACCAGGCGCTAAATAGCAGGTACTCCAGGGTACTAAACAGAGCCTGGGAGAAGAGCATGAGGACAGAGAAAATCACTCCAGGCACTCTCTAACTTACACTAAGACCTAGCCCATGGTAGCCCAGGGCTGAGAAGAGTTGGCAGAGTTTAGAGAACAGCCTGAGGTACAGGGTACACAGGATCAACTGAATGCCAAAGGTAGAGAACATGAAAGGAGACAAAACCTCTAAGCACTCAGATGCCAACCCCTGCTAAACGGAAGGTTGAGATTCTACCCTCAAATCATTTGAATTATTTGGTGAATTGAACCTAATTAATGAGAGAACAGAGACTAGATCAAGCCAACCATACAGTAACTCAAAGACCAGACCAAGCTCAACAATAGACTAGATCGACTCAGTAGCCTCTTCTCAGGGTGAGTAGCCTCTATAACAGGGTGAACAAAAGAGCTCTGAACTTGTATAGACACAATATTATTTACTTAGTTCTTTCCAATTCTTTTCCACGTAATGCCTCTCTCTATGCAATCAAATTATGAGATAATTAAAAAAAAAAAGATGTGAACCATCATCAAAGTAGAAGCAGCCCAAATGTTGAAATTATCCAAGAGGAACATTAAAATGATAATAATATAATAAAAGATCTAACAAAAATATGTACAACCTGAATGATAAAATGAGTAATTTCAGCTAAAAATGTAAAACTAAAAAATGGCAAAAGAGATGAAGAATAATTTTAATGGGCTTGAATGTATATAGCACTTGAAAGAATCAGTAAATGCAAAGATAAAACAGTGAAAAGTATCCAAAAAAAAAAAAAAGGAAAAAAGGAAAAAGGAAAACAGATATAATATTTTTGATAAACAAATAAATTGGCCCAAAATTTTCATAACTAAAGACCCAGAATGAGAAGGAGAGGCAATGGGATGAAAAAAATACCACAGGAAATATTGGTTGAAAAGCAAACAACACACACCCACACCCACATACACTGAAGAGAAAATCTTGGAGGTGTTCAGAGAAAAAGACATATATACAAGAAACAAAATAAATGTCTGAGTTGTCACAAGAGGTAAAAAAAACATAAGGACAGAAGACAAATGAAAAGCATCTTGAAGTGGTGCAAAAAATTAAGGAGAGAAGAAGGAGGATAGAGGAGGAGGAAGAAGAAGAAGAGGTGGAGAATTTACATATCTGGTTTCCAAACTTACAATTGTTAAAATAAAATAAAATGGAGGCCAGGCTTGAAAATCCCCAAGCAGACAAAATTAAGTAAGCCCTACAAGCAAACTAAGCCTATCATATTTCATGAACATAACTGAGACTTAGGTTAGTTTATTTTTGGAAATAGCTCTGATAATTACAAAACAAGTCCTCTTCCTAAAATGGTGCAAGATAATCACTTTAACCAATCTGTTGCCATCTGGAAAACCCTACTGTAATAACCAATCATTGTAAAGGTTAAACAACTTTCTCATTTTCATTTTATAAGCCATCCTGTAACATCAGGCTCTGATCTTCATACCAGTTTTGGATTTGAAGACTCAGTTTGCACAGTGTTTTTTGCATACAACAAACTCTTACTAAATACTATTTTACTGATCTGGTTTTAATTTTTACTATTCTTGTATTTTTTACCCTATAAAGACAATGTGATATTGGCATAAAGGTAGATACATAAATCAATGAAACAGAATTGGGAGACCAGAATAAAGTATTTGTATTTAGGGTCAATTGATTTTTGACAAAGATCTTAAGACAATTTAATGGAAGACAAGTCTTTTCAACAAAAAATACTTACCCAAATGTATATCTATATGCAAAAAGATGAAATTAAACCCTTACCTTACATTACACATAAATATTAATTCAAAGTGGACCACTGATTAAATGAAGAGTTAATAAGATAAAATGTCTAAAAGAATACAAAAGAGAAAATCTTTAGGAGCTTGGATTTGATGGAGTTTTTAAGTACAATTCCAAAAGAAAATCCATAAGAGAATAAATCCATAAAAGATTTTATCAGAAGGTACCATTAGGAAAAGAAAGGCAAGCCACAAATTGGGAGAGATTATTTGCAAATCATATATCTGATAAAGGACTTGCATTGAGAATACATAAATATTTTTTAAAGTCTAATAATATGACAAAAATTCAAATTCAAAATAGGCAAAGATTTGTCTAATTTCAACAATGAAATTATAGGAATATATATTAAGCACATTAACAGGTATGCAATATTTTTAGTAACATGGAAATGGAAGTTAAAGCAACAATGAGATGCCACCTCACACCCAACTAGAATAGATATACTCAAAAATATAGACAAGAAGAATTGGGGAGAATGTAGAAAAACTACAACCCTCACAGATTGATGGTTAAATGTTTAAATGGGAATGCTAAATGTGGAACCTGGCATCCTTAAAAAAATTAAACACAAACATATGACCCAGTAATTCCACACCTGGGAATCTACTCAAGATAAATTAAATATATACCCACACAAAGATATTTATAGGAGTGTTATTCATAATAGCCCCAAATTAGAACGAATCCAAATGTCAATCAAATGATGAATGCATAAACAAAATGTTTTATATTAGTATAATTGAATACAATATACCGAAAAGAGGACCAAGCTACTGACATGTACAACAGGGATGTACTGCAAAGTCATTATGCCAAGTGAAAAAAGCCAGGGGTAGAAGACCACAGATTACATCATCTCATTTTTATGGAATGAACAGAAAAAGCAAATTTGTATGTAGAGAGTAAGCAGATAGGTGGTTTTCTACAGCTAGAGATGGAGACAAGGATTAACTGCAAATGAGCACTAAACATTTTTTTGATGTTGTATCTGCCATGTTTATTGGAGTGGGAGTGGCAGAATATGTGTTGGCTTTTGTGATTTTTTTTTTCCTATATGCAATATGAAGCATTTGAAGTAAATGGCTTTTACTTCTAGAAATGGCACTCTATTTCTGAAGCATGATTCCCACATTTCTCAGGCTAAGGATTATTAGAATTGCATTTGTGTGATTCCTTGGCTTTCTACTACCTTCCAGATCTCTCTTTCCATGCTGAAATTCTTTTAAAAAGCATCCAATAGTATACTCACTGCAACATATATCAGTATGAGGTCATTTGCATTTTTTTCAAAAACATCTCATCTTATTTGTGAAGCAGATTTCTTTCAACATATCAAAGCATATACTCTCTCTGAATCCATCTGAGCCCTTTTTAAATCATCCTTCTAAGCAAAATACTTTCATTTAAAAAAAATGAACATTTCCTGTACCCAAGTTAACTTCTTGTGTTGAGCCGAAGCAATATAAAATATCAGCTCAAGTGGGAAATGCGGGGAGGAATTATAAGGAAAAGCTAGGAAGATTGAATGGGAAATGACTCTAAAGTCTGATGTGTGGCATTAATGATGTAGCTCACTGAAGTTGAGAGGAGAAGCTAGTTCTTTGCCTCTTGCATCAGGGAAACTAGTGATGCCTTCTATGTTTAAGCTGTGAAAAATTTAAACACAGCCTCTAAATTTTGCTATGAAAATTACCTTTTAATTACTTAAATGAAACATATATAATTTTATTGCCGACATGAAAATTGCAATTCATCCTCATGATATCCATTACCGCCACCATCACCACCAACTACTATGCTCATGCTTTCACCATGTTTATTGGAAAGGTTAAACTCTTTGTTATTACTTTATGTAGATGACAGATAGTGACAACAGTTTTTTTTTTAATCTTGCTTGTCCAATGAACAAACAAAATCAATCTGATCTCAAAGTCTGATTAGTCTGCAATGTATAGACAGCATTTTTATACACGATTGGCAATAATCAATCTTAATTGATTGGCAATTAATTGGCAATAATGAAGATCTTAGACATGGTATGAGGTTTTGAAGAAGCAGAACTTCCTCTGGGTTGAAATAGTAAAAAACAAAACAACAAAACAACAACAACAACAACAACAAAAACCCACAACAACAAAAACCCATGTGGTAGAATACCTAGGCAAGCAAAGAAATATGAAATGGAGAGAGACCTAGGTAGGGATGTGTAAGGAATATTACAATATCCATGCAGTGATTAAACAGCACACTAATGATAGTGTTCTACACTGTCACCCATAACCTACCAGACTCTGAAAGTAGTGAGGAGAGAGAAGTGTTGGAGAGATAATTAGAATCACAAAGATGTGGAATGTGTGGGAAAGGAGACATGTTGGTCAAAGGGCACAAACCTTCAGTTATAACAAATTCTGGGAACCAAACATACAGCATGGTTGATGAAGTTTTGGGTGGTGGTGGGGTTCAGTGCTTATGGGCAAGAAAGAATTCTTGAAGATGTCTTTGGTGCAAAAAGATGATTTTATTAAAGCACAGGACAGGACCCGTGGACAGAAAGAACTGCACTGGGGTTGTGAAGTGTGTCTAGTTATATACCATGGGACTGGGGGAGGTAAAGTCAAGAGGAAGTTTCTTAAAGGGATTTTCCATATGCTAACTACTCACAGATTACTGGAGGCCTAGCTATTGTCAAGCTAAGGTTGTTTTTTCCCTCTAGCAAAGCATTAACATTAAGACAGTAGGGAGTTCCTGGAGAAATGTTTTACTCTGCCAGCCTCAAGTATTTGTCAATGGGCTGCAGGTTATCAGGAAATTCAATTTTATCTGTCATTTCTTTCTTGCCTTTGTTCCCACATCACTATGGAGGGGAGGGTGATGTTGGGGCTCTAGGAAACCAAGTCTATAGGTTTCTGGAGATTAGGCTATTAATAAGATTGCCTTTTTCTTATAATTTACTAAGATATTTGTAAGCTGATGGAGACTCTAATCAGTTTAACCATTAGTTTTCTGTCCTGTCCTTTATCCTTGGGCAGCCTGGAGTTCCTGAGGACTATCACACATATCCCACCTGGAAGCAGGGAGAGGGAGGTTGCTAGACTGTACTTTGCTGTCAGCCTGCCTTATGCTCCCTCATCATGGTAACTATAGGTAATAGCAATGTACTGTGTACTTAAAATTTGCTGAGAGTAGATCTCAAGTATTCTCACCACACATACAAGAAAAGGCAATTATGGGAAGTGACAGGTATATTAATTAGCCTGATTTCATAATAAATACAGCAAAATATCACATTGCACACCTTAAATATGTATAATTTTTGTCAATTATACCCCAAAAAGTCTAGGGAAAAAAAGAATCACAAGTAAATGTATTCAAAAATAATTACTTTGGGAATGTCTTCACACAGTTAATTTTGTCGGGAAAATAAGTAAAGTTCTGCACCATAAGATGGCCCATGGGACTAAAACAAGCTCTAGTTTCTAGCTTAGAGACCCCTCTTTCAGGTTCTTCTTCCTGCCCTGCTTGCCAGTGTGCCAAATTACTACTAATGAGGAATGCGGAAGTAACAGACTATAAATTGTCTCCCTTGCTTGTGCTCTTGGCTCAGATCTTTGGAGAAATGGTCTCCTCTGAGCCTGTGGGTGTTAAATAAATCTCCGATCCACCAAGACCTCCGAGTGCTGCTTGGTTTTTCAGTCATCGCTCCAGCCTGGTTCCATAACAATTTAACTAAAATTCATAGTTGGTCATAATGATTTACTGGCAGTTTATTACAAATTCCAAAATAAGCTACTTTTATTTTTAAAATATTTTACAAACAAGAAGCAACCTGAATCTTTGACGACATCCCCATTATGTAAATTCTAGTAATATCAGCAGTAGTTATCACTGAAAATATATCACATGAAAATCTTATGTTAACAAGTTCTATTACTTATATTCCAGGAATTTCATCTGTCAGTTTCCTCATCTTTCAAATGAGAATCATGATCTAAATTATATTGTGAATGTTGTATGTTGTAGGGGGGAAAACATAAACCTTTCTCTTCTACCCATTTTGGGTTCTTTCCTTGAGGTCCTATAAATTAAAGTGCAAAAGGCAGATTAACAAGGGAAAAAAGTTAACATGCTCATCATGCATATATATATACACACACACACACACACACACACACACACACACACACCCCACATACACACACACGCACACAGACATATGAGAGCACTCAGTGATGAGTAGCCCAAAAATTTCTTAGAGTAGGGCTTGTCTACCACTTTACAGTAAACAAAAGAAAAGAGGTTTGGGCCTCTGGACTGGGGATGAAACCTAAGGAAAGAAGACAAGAATAGTATGGTAATCTATGGTTGTTTAGTAAGGTTTGTTATGCAAATTTACATCCTTGCCTTTTCCATTGATGATTGTTATTAAGAGTCCTCCTCTTCTAGGTAAGGGTGAAAGAGATGCTTTTACAAATGGAAATTTCTTTTATGAATGGAAATTTCCTTTACAAAAGGAAAACTTGCGGTTTTTTAGTTTTTCCTGCCTCTGCTGATTCTCAATGGCCATTAGCTCAAAATAATCCCTATGCCAAAGAGGCATATTTTGAGGTGGCATATTCTGGATTCATTATACTAGAACTCTACATAAAGGGCCAGTGAGTATTTGGAAATTTTAATACATTTTGCATTATCTCATCCTCTTTGGGGAACAGAGATTTCAAACCACAGTTTGAAAGCATATCTTTGGTCTGTATACTTTTGAATTTTGAATAAAAAAGAGAATAAGAAAGCAGCTAATATGTATGTGCATATAACATGGATAGTCATCCTCAAAAAACTACATCTACTTCCTTCATAACCGCTTCCTTTCCTTTTTTCTCCACCCCCTTTTGTTCTTACTCCTTTTTTCCTCTCTTCCTTCCTTTCCTTTTTCTTATTTTTCTTCCTGTCCTCCTTATCAGAAAATTTTAAAAATCAGAAAAGTTCAGACTTTGCTTAGACTGTGTGTTAATTTAGGAATGGGGTGAACTGGATTTATCTTAAATATAGGAATTTTTTAAAAATGTTTGTAAAGTGGAATATTTATCTACTTAAAAGAACAAACACTTTTGGAAAACTCTAGAAATAGCTATTTCCATATGAAAAATACACAGTGGAAATAGTAAAAATGGTACATTCTTGTGCTTATTAACAGTCATTTTTTATTCTTCTTTAATGTGAAAGCTAGGCTAACATTATCTAGCATTAACCAAGTTATGAAACCGAGACCAGAGAACTTGCTCCATAATTTACTGATTGCATGATCTAAGGGAAGTCACAACTGGCAATTTTCATCTCCCCAATAAGCCAGATAGACTTGACTATATTTTAGCTTTCCTTTATGTCTTATAATACAGAAATACCCATAACATAGATGAGGTTTAGCCACCCTTCGTGATTGTATCAAACTCAAAAATTCTATGATTAGGATTTGCTTTTGTTTTTTTTTTTTTTCAACAAATAGCAGATGATTAGTTTTCTGTATTTTTATTTGCCTACTTTCTTGCCTCAATTGCTCTATCTTCTTTAAAAGTATTTTTCTTATGCTAATACATTTGTATGAAATTTCTAAGAATGTATCTGCTCATTTGATTTTGTATTGCTTAATAAGAGTTTGTCCTTTCCATGACTTCCTTAGACAGAGGGCCCCTGCATTCCAAAAAGGATTTGCTTTTCAGAGACTAAGTCAAATACAGATCCCTTTGCTTTTTCAGCCCTGCCAAGCTGAGAGCCTCCCTGAATTCAGGGCAAGTGGCATAGGGCTCCTTACTTAAAGGAGAATATGAGAGAGCACAACTATCTGGGTCTGAAGGAAGAAATCTGCCTGTCCTATTTGGATTCTTTTTTAGGTCAAATTACTCTTAACCTCCTAAAATTCTTTATCACTCACTCTCATTTGGTGCTATTTTGACCAATCAGAAAATAGCCATGCTTTTCTCTATTCTTTTGCTAGTTTTTAAATCTTGTCCTTTTCTGATACTGGTCAAGATGTTAGCCTATCTGTGAAGCTGCAAATATCCCATCCAAAATCGAGTCAACAATATATTTTGGGACTTTCAGATACCCCATATAGCATCTGCTCCTTCTGCAGATGTGGAGCCAGAAGTAATGGACTTAATTTTGGTTGCTTTCAGTTGAGACATTAGTAAGAGCACTGGGTTTTCGGCTCATTCAGAATGTGTGACATGAGATAAAAGATGATGTTTGGGGGTTTTTTACTTTCCATTTTTAAAATTTTAGACTCACACAAGAGTTGCAACAATAGTATAGAGCTTCACCATATATCTTTCACCTAGCCTCTTGGGATGTTACCAAAAGCATGGTACAATGGTAAAACCTAAAAAATAATAATATTGGTACAATACTATTAATTTACAATAGACTTTATTTTCATTTTACTTTTTTTTTTCCTACTAATGTCTTTTTTCTGTTTCAGGATCAAATCAAAGCCAGGAACTCAAATTACATTCAGTTGCTAGTGATGTGAAAATGTTGGGGTTCAGTGCAACTGATCAAGAAAGAATTCTTGAGGTGTCTTCAATGCAAATAGGTGGTTTTATTAAAGCATGGGACAGGACCTGTAGGCGGAAAGGTGCATGGGGGTTGTGAGGGGTAGTGATTATGTATTTTCAAGTTGGGAGGGGGTTATAGATAATATAAGTCTCTAAGGAATTTTGGAAGCATAGTTTCCAGGACCTTGAGGGGGCTAGTTAGCTATTGTTAGGAAAAGGTCATTTATTATTGTTTAATAAAACCTTAGTCATGAGACCCTTCAGATGTAATAGGTGGGCCATATGCTTGGAGGATGATTGCTAATATATATCTTCGGGGTGTGGAGATAAAGGAAGTTTCCAAGGGAATTTTTTTTATGTTAAAGAAGACTTACAGGATCCCGGAGGTTGGGTTAATATTAAGATAAGGTTTCCTTTTGCCCTTAGCAAAGTACTAACATTGAGACAGTTGGAGTTCCTGGAGGAAGGTCACTCTGCTTGTCTCAAGGACTTGTCAGTGGGCTGTTTTTGCAAGGAAATTTAATATTTTTTCTTTTGCCTTTGTTCCCCATGTCAGCTAGGACTTCATAGTTTCCTCCTGTGACAGTATCTCCATTTTTTTTCTTTTTTGTGACCTTGACACTTTTAAAGATTACTGGCTAAGTATCTTGTATAATGTTTCTTAATTTTGGTTTGTCTGTTGCTTTATCATGATTGGACTGGGGTTATGGATTTTAGGGGAAGAATACCACAGAGTTAAAGCGCCCTTCTCATTATATCGTTTGAATGAATAAATGTCAAACATGACTTATAACTGGTGACACTAACTTTGTAACTTGGTTGAAATGATGTCCACAAGATTTCTCCACTGTAGAGTTATTGTTTTTCTCTTTCTGTACTACATTTTTTGTAAATGAGACAACATTTACAAAAGAAGGGGAATTAAGTTGAATTTAAGCTCCACTTTCTGGAAGAAAGTATATAAAAAAATTGGACATATATGTTAAAAACACTATAGTATTTATTAAATACTTAGGGAGATAATTTGAGGCTATGGATAATCGCATGCAACTGCTTGAAGTTTTTTACTTACACCAAAGCGAAGCTGGGGGGATAGACATCATCCTCAAATAAGAAAGAAATGACCTGTAGAGCTTTTCCCTTCCATTTTCATTTTTTTTTTTTTGAGTCAACTCTCCTCTTGTTTTACTCTGCTTTGAAATGTTTTTCAGAGCCTTAGTTTTATAAAATATTGTATCCAAAATTTTATGTTATCTGTGGGAGTATCCATGTATCCACTTTGCTTTGCTACCGTTACTGGAAGTTTCAAGGCTCAATTAATTTGATTGGTTTGCTTGATCAAGTTCATAATGTTCACATTCAATCCTAAAAATATGAGTTTAAATATATTGAATATAATATGTTAAGTAAGGTATGAACAACCTTAATCATGTAATGACCTTAAGTTATTAAAAAATATTTCAGTGATGACAAATTCAGAAATTCCATTCAGTCATTTCAATGACAATTCAGTGATAACTAATCAGAGCTAATTATACACAGCATACTGGTTTTCTTAGCTTTTATTTTGAATTTTCTCAGGCTCTTTCAGAATCAAATGCCTTTGGTCTCACTGACATGAGCGTTTACTGCTCTTTCATTTTTCAGTATGCTGTGATTATGGCTATTCTCAGCCTTTCTGTTGGTATGGATTTCAAAATTGACCATTGTAGGCAGATAACCTAGGAATGGTTTTCCAGAGGTTGATATGATCTGTGGTTGACACAAGTGAAAGTACCAGATTGCAAAGCAATGTACATAAGTACTTCTGGTTTCCTTTACGAACAACTAATTCTCATCATAGACACAGTGACCCAGCTGATTGCTTGCTGTGCACTTGGATGTGTGTGAGTCTGTGTGTGTTAGCACGGGTGCATGTGGATGTTTGGTGGGACTTCAGGAAGACAGTTCAGAGATAGAAGAGGAGAAAAGTTGGAGCAGAAAAAAAAGGTGGTGGAGAAAGAATTAAATCAAGCTATTCAAAAAACCATTGAGTGGTCACTCTGTGTATTAAAATAAACCAGTAAGTGTAGTGAATATAAAAGCCCAGGACAGAAGTCCTCTTGTTTCAATAGGTAATTTTCAGGTAACTAATTTGAGCAGTCCTTTCAAGACACAGAGCAGCAATTTTTAAATTGTGGTAATATTACATTCACAGGTCTTAGAGGAGGCTGGGGAACCAAATAGGGCTCTTGGGCCCAACTCCTTCTTCAAGCAAAAGAGTTTTATTTTCAACTGTTTCATACAGTTGACATCTGAGTAAAATTCTTTGAATAGAGTTCCTTTAAGAAAAAATTGAAAACGATTCTATAATGTTGAGCTCCTAGAAGACCAGGATAGGAGGTAACAACGCCTTAAAAAGGACACTACAAAAATAACTTAATTATACCAATAATTTTAAGGGAAATATTATATGTTAAAACTTAATATAAGAAATAACTGTGATAATAATAAAACATTCTATCTTCAAATGCAGATTTTATAATTCACAGATTTGTCAATATAATATTGTAGCAAAACATATTTATCAATATGATATTATAGCATTTCATAAAAACTTAATCAGGTGGTTGCTGGTTTTGTGAATATAAATGACTGTAGTTTTTTCAATTTGCAGCTGAAAAAAAGTATTTTGAAAGTGTGTATTCATATTGAGTGCCCTGTGGAGTATACAAGGGGAATTCTTATAATGGCCACTGGCTTCAGCAAGCTTAGAGAGCAAGTGAGGAAATAAAACTTAAGTTATACACACACATACACAAATTAGAACAAGATGGTATCAAAGTTCCTTTTTAAGAATGTCAGGTAGCAAATTCAAAGATTCCAGTGGTTTTGAAAGATTATAAAGCCTTATAAAGAAGACATTTGGATTATTCCTGGATCACAGGTTGGAAAAGTAATGGGAGGATAAATGTATATATCAGTCACACATTAATTTACATTGCTTTATAAACTTCTTGCATACAAATATAGAGAGTGAGGTTTCCTAAATGAAGGCTATACTTTGACAATGATTTTTTGTTAGCATGCCTATATTAGATTCCCTTTGATTTTTAAAAAAAGTGTCCCAAATAATGACAACCATATTTGTCCCTAAAATTATATATGACACTCTATGTTCCTGGAGAACAAGACAGAATTGTGTGAACATCATAAGAAAAACTTTAAGACACTAACTTCAGGAAAGGAATCCTGAGAAATCAAGTAGTCCAATTGTATGAGTTTATATGTCAAGGCTTCATTTATTCCTAATGGGGCCATCAACGCATTTTGCGATCTCAGTAATTAAGAAGCCAGTTTGATTCCTCTGATTATGGACTTCCTAAAAGCTGGCTGCTAAGTCATAAAGGAAATAGAAAGATGCTTTGGAGAACTAATGGCTGCCCATGTGTGCTGAGTCAGTCTTGAATTTTATGGGAAGCTATGCTGACTTATGCAGGACCACTGTGTCTCTGAGATGATCTATTTTAACATACTGATTGCTTCTTCTTGGGAATCATTTTCCCTATGGAGACATGGGCCATGTGTATAGTTTTACAAAATTAATTCAGTATAGGAGATGAGAGAAAACTTGGAGCAGCAACAGAAATTCTAAAGTAAAACGTGTGTGAAAACCTATATGAAACACAACAAAATATGCAGAAGTAGGAGGGTTTCTGTGGTATTTCAGTTAAAGGACAGAGACTGGTGACTCCACTATGGATGTCATCAGCATAGTCATGTTCACTGGAAGAAAGAAGAATGGTTTAAGGACTCTCCATGGAAATATTATTTTATCTCCTCACCATCTCCAATTTTGTTTATGTCTTCTTTAATGAATGCCATAGAGCAGTAAAAACAAGAAAAGAGGATAAGATGTCCCAAAAGAATAAAGCAACATGAATCACCATGATGGATTTTATCAATTAGAAGTTGAAATTAAAGATACTAACCTGTGGAAAAAATCGTACCTCTGGAGTTTGTTCCAGGACAGTGTGTGTTCTAATTTCAGAAGGGAAGGTGACAGAAATGTTTAAAGTGTGGTGTGTAGGAAAAGTATGATGACCCAGAATAAAAATCACAGTGGGAGAAAAAGCAGCTTTATATCATTTTCCTTTCCTGAGCATGCTTTGATTAGATAAGCACCAGAAAGCCATATTGGTGACTAAAAAGGTTTTCTGTTCATTGTTCTACCTAGGAAGCACATGTGGATATTCAACCAATTTTTTTAATTGTGAGATTTTCCTACTGACTAAGTTTTTCTGAATCACAAGATCCTCTAATGAGCAAATAATAAGAGGAGAGAAAAGGGACAGAGGAATGAGGAACAGAGAGGAGAATGATCTTGATTGTTCCCTAAATGCATAGTATTAAACACTATGTGTTCAAACAAATGCAATCTCAATTAACCACAGTTCAGTCATCTAGAAATATTATTCAGATAAATTGCAATGACTTTTTTATTCACTCCAGTCCCTGGATAAAGTGAGGACAAGTGGAAATAATAATAATGACAATAACATTAAAGCCATGGCAGCAGCAACATGCTGGTTATCCTTTACTGCCATCTCCCTTCCCAACATCATTTTCTGCCCTGCTTTTTGCTCTGGGACGCTGACTCAGTTGACTCTGCCTCCTGGACTCCCTTATTTTCTTGACATGGGTGGGGTTCAACCAATGGAAGTCGAGAGCAGGAGATTAGATGGCAGGAGGAGACTGAAGTGACAATATTTTTTCCCTAGTTTCTTCCCTACATCAGGGTCTTTCCATTTGTTACCTCTTTTATGGCACAGCTCCTGTGCTATTAGTTTTATCTCTTTGTTCTGAACTATTTTAACACTCTTGTCAGAAATACAAGTACGATTTTCTTCAGGTTAGTGGTAAAGAAGATATATTTTTCACGTCTTTTAAATATCTATAAAAAAATCAGGTTAGGAGGAAAATATTTTAATTCTATGTTCTGTACTTCTAATTCTATTATAGTCAAATGTTCTTAGTCTTCCTGCTACAAATGGAGAATCAGGGAATGTTAGCCTCTGTACTGAGACAGAGAATCTTGAAAGATGGCCAAACTCCCCGCCATAGTCTGTAGGTACATGTAGCTCCACTCATCGTGGAATCTAGACTATGTCTAAGGCTTCTTTGACCAATGGAATGTGAAGAAAGTGAACTTCGGGGGCTTCTGAGCAAGATATTAAGAAACAAGATCTTCTACTCACTAGGGATAAGGTGCAGACTACACTGCTAGACAGAGAGATCAAGTAGAGAAGCCCTAGAAAGTCCAACACTCTGAAAAAGGAAGCCAACCAAAGGAGCCCTGAGGCCCCAGATGTCCAACCATCTGGTGGCATGTGCAATTTTGCTGCAACTGCGTGAGAGCTTAAAGAAGGCTAGCAGAGGAACCTCTCAGCTGGGCCCAGCTAACACACAGATTTGTGAGAAATAATAAAACGTCAGTGGTTTAAGCTACTAAATTTTGAGGTAATTTATGATGCAGCATTAGATAACTATAGCAATAGATAATCCACTTACTAGCAGTGTGACTGTGAAAGGTACTTAAGCTGCCTGAGGCTCAATTTTCTCATTTTCAAAATGTTCATGATAATAGTTAACTATACTACAGGTTACTTTGAGGTCTAAGCTATAAATGAGATAAAATGTTTAAAGTAATCATTCAGCATAGAGCCTGGGACACAGGAAGCATTCAATAAATTTTGTTCTTATTGGTAACATTATTATTACATATTTTTCATCTTTACTTCCCTGGATAAGTTCATACACACACACACACACACATGCACACACACACACAAAGGTACATTTCTTTAGCACCTACGATATTTTACATACTAGATTACATATTTGAGGGTTCAGGGTTAGTAATAAAGTACAAGAAAAATTAAGATAATCCCTAGCAAGAGGCTGTGGGGATAGCGAAAGGGTATGACTAACTCTAAAGCAGAAAGACGAGAAGAAAAAAAAAAACCTCCTGTAACATGATGCTATTTAAACTGAGACTTGAATGATGAGAGTTTTCTTGGGAAGGGTGAGTCTGGAAATGTGTATTTCCAACCAATGTGGATACCAATGCATAAGGAAAGGTTTCAGATGTTAAAGGGAATGGCCTACACAGAGAACCAGGAGTTTAGAAAAGGCATGAAGGAAATGCGTGTTGGTGTGAGACCAGGCCACAAAGAAGGCTGGGAATCTTTGGGAGTGACTTGTACATTTTGCCCTGGATTTGCAACAAATCCTGAAAAGAGTGAAGGCTTTTCTGTTTAGGTCATAACTCTTGTGTGTGTGAACAATGCATCGTAGGCAGAGTCTTTGAACTTTCTATGAAAACTCTAGGTTGTGTGAACAATGGGTTGAAGAAAAAGAGACTGGAGATTTGGAGGTAAAGGGGACAAGTAGAGAAAGGCTGTCATTAAAGCAGTAGGAAAGCAAATGGACAGTGGTTCTTGAATTCCAGATATATATTTCTGAGTCAACATCAGTAAAATTCAGCAGTAGCTGCTGAATGAGGGAGATAAGCAAAAAGGCAAAGGCGGCTCTCAGGTTTCTATCTCGAGACTTTTGGTAAACGATAGTGACCTTCACTAAGACAGAAAATATAGAAGGAGCAAAAAGAATGTTTCCCCATTATAGAAGGGTGTGGGTAGGAAGGGTAAGAAAGTCATCATTCTTTATAAGACCCTTAGTATCTACTAGATACTTTTACAAAGAACTCCAAATCTATGTTTTCTAATTACTTAGAATATTAGTGTAACTATATTGATTGTATATATAATTATATTGAGGTTCAATTAGATTAAGTTACTTGAACAAGAACTACAGAGTGAATGGCAAGGCTTAATGACTTCAAAGCCCATGCATACTTCTTATTTAGAAAGTTGGCGATGATGCTCAGAATAAGGATAGAGATATGTAGTTATAGATATAGTTGTTGATGTTGTCTTTGGAATGGATGGTTGTGGATAGAGTGAGAAATGACGAGCTCAAAGGCAGTATCTTCTAAAACACCAACAGTTAAAATTCAGAAAAAAGAATAATTCTGCAAATGGAGGTGGTCCTGATACCAAGAAAGAGGTCAGCAGAGAAGAAAGCCTAGAGTAGGGGGAGGGGAATGGAAGAGGGCAAACCAGACGAAAAGAGTTGACACACAAATAATATGCTGCAGAGTGCTAAAGAGGGTTGAGGGATGAAAAGTGACCATTAGGTTGACAGCTAGGAGATATAAATAGTTGGAACAGTCTGGAAAATCTTAGTGTCCCAACTAGGATTGTGGCCACTCCCCTTCATTAGCTAGCCTTTACAAAGCAGGGAGGAAGGAAGAGGGTAATCCAGTCTTAGGGTACTGCAATAATAAAGAGACAATGATGGGAAAGCAGGAAACGTATAAGGATCTGTGCAAATATAAAATGACCTTCCAGGAAAACTAATCTTCACAATTCCGACTTTTGTTTTTCTCTAGGTGTTTTTCTTCTTAGCCAGGTTTTTACATGAAATCAGGTGTCTTTGTCTTTCATTAGGAGAGGCCATATGTGTCCATAGCTGCTATTTGAATGTGGTTATCTAGGGTTAAGCCATGTCAAGAACTATAAAGGGTCTAAGACTTCACCCTACTTGTAAAATGAACAATTTAGCCTCCCACTATCACATGGATGTTGGCAGGAGACATGAGACTCCTGGGTCAAAGACAAAGGACTTTCTTACTTGTGGCAACAGTAGTAGTCAGAAGATCAGCATTTCTCACGCTAGTTCCTCAAGCCCTTGTTCCCACAGGACATTGCAAAGAGGGCCAGGTGACACATGTGCATGCAGTGGGTTGCACTGCACTAGAGAAACTCTGAGTTTAGGGAATCTAAAACTTTTAGAACAGGCAGGAATATGCCTATATATTGTACTAGAGGGAGGCATGATATTTGTTGTACTGGAAGTTTGGCTCTGGAAGGAGACACTGCATCTTCCAAGGCAGGAAGCAAAACTGTCCTTTTCTGGACAAACTCTATCTTCTAAGGCTGTTTCTGTGCAAATACCTTCGAATAGATAATCTGGAAAAAACGCAGTAATTTCCTCTGCTCATAAAATGTGTACAAGCATAAGAGAATCATGAAGAACCGTTTCCCAGCAAGCCAATGCAAAACTCTAATCATGCAGTCTTGGTTGTCTCAAGAGAAAAAAATGACAATCCCACCATTTTATGTATAAAATTGATGTGGTCTCACAGACTCAATACTATTCATATACCAATATGTATACCTTTAACATACAAGTTAACAATTTGTGTAATTTGTTAAAAAAAAAAAACACAAACTTCTGTGTTTGAAATCCTTTTGCATATACATTCACCATTTCAGTTGATGATCCAAATAATCTTCGAGGTACATATTAAGGAGGTACCATTATGATCATTCCAAAGAGAAAGAAATATTGATGGTAAATGAGATCACATTTCTTTTCCAAGTCACAGAAATAAAAAGCAACTGAGCTTTAAACTCCAGTGAATTTCTTTCCATTTTGGTGTATTCTGTACCCCTACATTTTCACAGGTATACCCGGCTACAGCTAAGTTGAATGGAGGGCCTCTCTCTCCCCTACTCATCAGACCCATCTAATGTGCTATGGGAGCTCGGGCCTAGCACTTTCCTCTTCTCTGCCTTGTTTTATTTAAGCTAGAAAATGGTGGCAATCACATAGTTTTTTTTTTCTTCATAACCTCGTGGTGAGTATTCGAAGGTAATAGACATGAGACTATTCAACACCGTTTCAATCACTCTGTCAGTCTCCTGGCACCGTCTTTCTTCCATATCATTCCACTGTCTCCAGGGTACAGCCCCAATTCTCACCTGGCCTTGCAGACATTCCTTGATGTGGCTTTTCTCTCCCTGTTGAGCCTTATTCCTTTTGTAGTATGCACTCCAGCAAATCTGCAAATCTACTTTCTTTTATTCCAAATTTCTCTCCTTTGAACTTTCCTGTATTTGAGTAAGAACTCCATTGGCACTTTCTCTATTGAGCATCCCTCTCTTCCTCAGTTAGGAAGTATTTCCAGCCACCTGTGGGCCTCTGTCAACATCTTCTTTATCTTATAATACATATTGCAGTGTGTTATCATTACATATTATTACATCGTGTCTTTGAATAGATACTGCAAATTTCCTGAGGGAAAACAAGTGCCTTCTCACTTAGGACTGCATCTCTATCCCATAGCCCATGTCACATTTTGCCCAAGTCTGAAGCATTTTTTAATAGTGGTTAAGGGCACAGGTTTTGGAGGTAGGTGCTCCTGAAATTCAATTCCACTTGTGCCGTTTATTACTTGTGAAATCTCAGGCACCTTCTTTAAATGTTCTAGGCCTCAGCTTCCTCATGGAAAATCAGGTGCTGATTATATCTTTATCATAGGTTTTGGGAAGGAGTATTTATAGTATTGTTTAGCAAAACATAACTGCTCAATAAAAGATTATCTTATGAATTTACATTTTATTCTTATTTTAAATTATCACTTTTGCCTTTTGGTTCATTACGGGAAAATGACCAATTCCAGAAAATTCTGTTTGTTTTTACTACTCTCCAACTTCCAAGCCACCCTCTTCATGTTCCTATTTATTAAGTAGTGGCTTGTTGAAATATTTGTCAAGTCTTTGACTTTAAAGTGTTTTCATTTTTAATATTTCATGTAAAACCAATTCGGGCTTTACTTCGCAAAAATTAAGGAGCTTTTTGAGGTCTCTTCATAATTCAACTAGTTAAAAGCCTAACTGAAATGCCTTTGTTCTTTTAGTTATGCCATCTACAAATGGAGCAGTGGTAGCTGTCCTCCATATCATTATGTTCAGCTATAATCCAAGCCCAGAGACAAGGATATATGCAGCTACCGATCTAGTTCCTGTATTTGAAAACCAGTGGGTGATGAAACGGATGTTTCTTTGTCTCGATATTCCTAAAGGGGTTCTACAGAGACAGCTCTCTCACTGCAAGCCTCCTTCCTGCTTCATTTCCTATGACATACAGTTTCCTGTATAATTAGTTCTAAAATGCCAATTGCCTCACATCCCTGTCCTCCCCTCAACTTGTCAGGAGCTCACCATCACTTACATAATAAAGCTCAAATTCCTTAGCTTCAACGTCATTTGCATCACAATCAGGATGCAATTGTCTTATCCTATTGGACTTCCTAACACTATACCCTCCTCTCCACGATGTGGCTCCATTTAGAACACATAAGCCTGCCTTTATGCAATGTTTAGTCAAACATTCACACCTTTCTTTCTATGAATAGAAATGCAGTCTCCCCTCTTCACCTATAAGTAATTCCACACCGATAAATTCTTTTTTCCTCTAGAGGGTCCTCCCCAAGATACATTGTATCTTTCCTCCATGAATTTACTAGCTGTCCACAATACTCCTAAAAATAATAGTTTTATTGGTTCATGCCTTTTTTTCAATTTTAAAATTATTTCATGTGTAACTAATTTTCTCAGCTGAATTCATTATCACTCATTAAACACTAAGTTCAAAATAGCTTGCTACTTTAATTAGCCCAACACCTAGCACAGTCTTCAGAGAACATTTTATTTTTGTTTCTCAATGTTTATTAAGTTAAACATACATAAAAGTACACATATCACAAACGTGCATCTCAAAGTTAGCTGTCACAAAAGAACACCCAGATAACCAACTCTTAAGATATAGGACGTTATTAAGATTACATAAGCCCTTTTTATGTTTTCTTCCAGTATACTTTATTGCCAACATTTCAAATACCTGTATAAAAAACGTACAAGGGGGCGATTTAAAAAATGAAGCATTATGTTGCTTTATGAGGGAAAGCCACAAGCATCTGCCCCACCTCTGCTGAACAATTAAGTTGTTCCCCAAAGGAGGCATCTTTAAAATGTTTAATGGTTTCTTCCGAAAACTACTTCTGTTTCTTAAGGTGTATGTTCTAACCACTATTTCTTGATTTATGAAGTTTAGACATTACCTATTAACTCAGATGTCAATGAGGAGGATTAATTTATATCCCCCACCTCCCTCTTTTATCCTCCAATTTTTTGTCCTTATTTGTTAATCACTGTAAGGGTGTGGGATGTTATTATTATTTTTTTTTAATGTAATAGCAAAGGCTAATATCTCTTAACCCTCCACTTTTTAAGTTGAGGACATTATCATCTCAAGCTTCCCTTCAATCACTCTCTCCACCTTTCTAGGCCCATCATTATACCTTCTGCAACCATAATTAAGTATTTTATGTTTGGTTTATAGCTTCACTTCGCAAATTCAACTGCGTATAAGAATCACTTGGGAATGTTGAAAAATGCTGATGCCTTATCCCCAGATTTTTGATTTAATAGATCTTATTCTCAGAGTTCTGATTTAGGTATTGTCACTCTTCAGAGTTCCACAGAGATGCTAATATGAAGCCAGGACTAAGAAACAGTGTCAACAGGGTGATTCTGTAAGTTAAAAATCAATACACTGATTTTACATAATTGTGGCTACATAGATATTGTTCATGTCAGCAGCAACTATTGTAACATGATTGCATATTCTCTTTTGGAACACATTTTTTCTTGAAAATTTTAATTACTTTTTTTTTTTTTCCCAAGCGCTTCATCATTTATTTCATTGGGTTTACTTTTATTCCCAGAGATTTTCATCCTAGAGCCCTCTATCCTCTTGTATAAGTCTGGTTGAATATGAAGACTGCAATGGAGATGTCCTCCTGAGATTTTCTTTCACTTCTTTCCATAATTAAATCCTTTGTTTCTGGTATCTCATGTCAGCCTCTGTAGGTTGACTCTCTAGTTTTGGTTATAGCTCATGCACTAGCAACTTTTTAAGAAATGGCACAAAGAAAGTAAACTTTATGAGTTCTAGCCTGTTTGATGATATCTTCATTTTGCTCATGAAATTGGTGAAAAGTTTGGCCAGATATAGAAAATAGAGTTTGAAAATAATTTTTCTTGGTACTTCAAATTATTACTCCATTTTCTGGAAATCATCTTGCTGATAAAAATTTATTCATAAAATTATTTTAATCCTTTAAGTGTTACCTGATTTTACTCAATGAAAGCAACTTGGATCCTCCTTTTAGTTCTGGTTTTATTCAGTGAAAGGACTTGGATCTTCCTTTTGCAGTTATGATTTTTATGAAGACATATTTAGCTAATGATCATTTTTCCATTCATTATATTGAGCCATCATGATCCTTTTCAAATTGAATATTGATAGCCAGCTATGGGAAATCTTCTATTTGTTCCTTCATAATTTTCTTTAGTCTTCTATATACTTTCATTTGGCAATCCATATGGAACTATATTAAATATCCCTTATTTTAACCTTCCTATCATATTTTGTAACTCCGTGTCTCTTTTTACTTTTACTTATTTTTTATAAGCTTAAATCAATTTAAAAAAAATTTAATGTTTATTTTTGAGAGAGAGAGAGAGAAAGACAGAGTGTGAGTGAGGGAGGGGCAGAGAGAGAAGGAGACACAGAATCAGAAGCAGGCGTCAAGCTCTGAGCAAACAGCACAGAGTCCAATGTGGGGCTTGAACTCACTAACCGCGAGATCATAACCCGAGCCAAAGTCGGATGCTTAACTAACTGAGCCACCCTGGTGCCCCTATGTCTCTTTTTAAACATTTGAGGATTTGCTGCATTACCTCTTACATTTCATTACACTTTCTTTAAAATTAGAAATCATATTTTTACTTCAAGGATCTTTTTATTGTTCTGTCATTGTTCTTTTTGCATAACATCTTGTCTTTTTTTTTTTTTTTTTATCCAATGTCATATATTCTGAAGTCTAAGGATACTTAAACGATATAACTTTTTCATTATTTTAAGTTCTCTTTTTGTCTCTCACAGGTTTTTTTTTTTCTTTCAGGGCCATTTTTCTACCGTTTTACTCATTCCATCTCCCACAAACATCTAAGATTTGCTTATTCGTGTCTAAGAGGAAAAAAAAATAGAAAAGCTATCTGTGATTTAGACAAGGTTTGTTGACTTATTGGTTTTCCTTTAGGCTACATTGTCCCGGAACTAGTTTATCATTTGGGATTCCAAAGATATTTGCAAATGTCTTTTCAATAGAAATGCCAATCATCAGAGGAACTTTTATGGTTTGATGTAGAAAATTCACTCAAGTAATTAGTAAGATGAGTAAGTTCTGTCATTGTAGTGGTGGTGAGTTATTTGATTGTTTATTTGTTTTATTTTTTTCGGAGCAGGAATCTCTGTCTGTAAGTTCTAATTCTCTCAACTCATGAAATTGCACTAATGTGATTCTAGGATGCTGGTGCTACCAGGTACCTGGCAGAAGCAGATAAAATTATCTCTAGAAGCAAATAACATAATCCTAGGCCTAAAATTATTTTTCTATATAATTTTGTAAATAAAATGTCTAATATACAATCAAGAATAATCAGACATCAAGAAAAGAAGATGAGTAACTGCAAATCTATATGTTACAAATAATAGTCTCAAATAATAAGCAAATATTATATAATTAAAATTAGAAATAACTTCATGAAATGACTCATAGAATAACTAAACAAAAAATTATTAAAGAATAGAGATTTTAAAGAATGCAATTATTATACCTAACCTTTATAATATTGCACTGGACACTACAGAATAAACACTCTTTTCAAGGACATGAAGCAGGCCTCAACATTTTGAAAGAATTGAAATCTCAATCAAAATTCCAGCAGGTTTTTTTTTTTTTTTGTGACTGTATATGTGAAATTTGTTATATATGGTTCTAAAGCTGATATGGAAACACAAAGGCTCAACATTTAAGCACTCACACTTGAAGAACAGTAACATAACAAAGTAATGAAACTTAACTCTCCCAAATATCAAGGATTATTATAAGGCTACAGTAATTAACACTCTATGGGGCTGGCATAACAATTGATGAACAGAGAAATGGAATAAAATAGAGAGCTCACAGATAGACATAATTATTTAACATTGATTTAGGAAAATAGCAGCCCTTTAGAACAATGGGGAAATACGACAGTTCCATTAAATGACACTAGAATAATTAGATAACCACATGAAAAAATTGTCATGGCATTTACTTTCCCCATGTACAAAAATAAATTCCAGATTGTTTTTTAGATTTATTTTTAAAATAATTTTTATGTTTATTTATTTATTTTGAGAGACAGAGGCAGCATGAGCAGTGGAGGGGCAGAGAGTGGGAGAGAGAGAATCCCAAGTAGGTTCCGTATTGTCTGCACAGAGCCCAGTGAGGGGCTCCAACTCAAGAAACCATGAGATCATTACTCAGTCAAAACTGAGAGTCAGACAGGCACCCTTGTCTTTTAGATTTAAATGAGAAACACAAAACAATAAATCTCTCAGAAGATAATATAGGAAAAAAATCTCCAAATATCCAAAACTTTGATACAGAGAAATACTTTTTCAACAGGAGACAAGAAATACTAGCCCCACCTCTCACTCCCAGGTAAGATTAATATATGGAACTAAATCAAAAGAGAATTTGTTCATTAAAAGAGACCATAAGTTAAGGGAACTAAAAGTTAAACTACAAAGTGGAAAAAGATTGTTTGGGACACACTAACCACAAAAAGTTCATATCTGAGTATATAATATATGCTCTATGCATTGATAAGAGACATCCACCAAAAGAAGAAGAAAGTCAATAAAATATACATTTCACAAAATACATCACTGAATGGCCACAATTGCTCAATTATATTATTAATCAGACTTATTCAAAGTACAATCAAAATGAGGAAATTCACAGATGAATATGTCATCTAGTGTACTTTTCTGTAAATGTTCTATTACTGAATATGAAAACTCTTCATTAAGAAAAAAAAGGAAAATATAGAACTATATATAATTGCCCAGAGGTAAGCCTCTTTCAACATGAGGGTGGACTGATACAGAAAGTCAACATGAAATATGAAGATAGTAATGGATAGTTCAAAAATAACTGAAATTATAAGTCCTGGGCTCTACTAAGGCTACTAAATCTGCTTATGCTATTCACAAGCTCTATAACAATGGGCATATCATGTACCCATTGTAAATCTCTATTTCTTTATTTTACACTAGAGTTCAACATAGATACTTTTATGTTTGCTGTGAAGATTGAACAAGATTGTGATAAATGTTGGATATATGTATGGGTAGAAATTTGGGAAAATAGAACAATACTTCAAACATCTCTTTTCCAATTTTATTTTGTGTTAACTTTGGAATTTTATGCTGCTTGAGAAAGAGAGGAAAGGAAGAGATAAGGTATAAGGGGAAAAAAAAGATGCAATTCTTCCATGGTTCAAAAATACAGTTAATACAGGTTATTTTCTTAATAGAAATCATCTAAATGATGGTTTACTCATCTAAAGGGGTGGTTGATTGATATTATTGAAAGGGTCCCTGTAAGTTCATGAACACTTGAGGTTAAAATAGAGTATATTAATTAGGAAATCACCAATTATTTAGCTGATGTCTGTCCACTTTTTAAAATTATTGACATAAATAGAAGTCAAACTATTACAAAATGAAAAAAGTTCTTTTGTTTATAAGAACTAGACCCAAGTTCATTCAATAAATTAGCAAATACAATATTGGCAACATCTTTGCACTCCCTCTTAATATCCTCTTCCACATCTTTATTCTCTCATTACATTTTTGTCTTCATAAAAATACTGAAAATGATTTCTTTAACTGTGTTTATCTTAATCATAATATATTTCTCTCCTTTAGGATTTATTGTATTGAGATTCTTAGAAACAAATGGTGATGATGATGATGGCAGTGATGATAATAATAATGGCACATTATTGTTAATGATATAATCAAGAGTACCAATACCAATAACACATGTATAAAAGAATTTCAGATGATGATGGCTGGCTGATCATTCTGGAATGCCCAGAAGAGAATTATTTATAACCTTGTTAAATACAACTGAGATGGAACAAAGCTTCTGAGAAGGAGAGTTAAAGGGTCTTTATTTGGGTTCCTGAGTGTGGCCTTCCTGCAGCTTTATTCTCTGAGCCAGTGCACTTCCACACCCTTGGTGCACACTCTTTATGAGCACCTGATCCCCAATTAAGACCTATACCTGCAGCGACCAAACTTCCAACCCATCAATTGCCTTCTTTCACACTCTCCACAACCCAGAGGAACTTCAGTGACCACAGAATCAATGCAACAGGACAGCTGGCCCCAGGAGTCTGAAGTGCTAAGATAACAGTAGCATTTTGCAGAAATGCATTCATCTTCCTCTTCTTGGGGTTATGAAGGCATCCATTATGGTCTTAGATAAATACATTCACCAATGTGGCACTGGGTAGAAATTCTTTTGCCCCTCATTCAGTGATTGAAAAAGGGATAGAATAAGACATGCAGGTTGTCATTTTTTTGGGAAATAGGGCTTGAGTAAAGGAGGGCAGAGGTGAGGGTGGGAGACAGATTCTTTTCTATACTTTCAGGACCAGGACTGTGTAAGAGAACTCCTGCTGGAGAAATGCTTTCAATACAGATCATGCCTTTTTTTAAAAGTCTAGAATTGATGGTCGTTAGAGCCAGATCATCTCAACCATTTCAGACCACAGCCCATACAGGTCCCTCTTCATTATCATAAACGCTCAAATGTTCCTATGGTCAAGATACCAGACCTCCCAGTGAAATCAACATAATCATGTCTAAGCTCACATGAAAAATGGGACTATTGCATTTAATCTTTTAAAAGTGAATTCATAATTGTGGTTAGTTATGGTTCATAGACTGTTGAGATCTGTGTACGTTATCACCTTTAATCAAGGATTACAGTCTGAGAAATTATTTTTAAATAGCCAAAATTTCCAAAATTTAATCTGCCACCCAAATCTGCACTGATGTGAACTAAGTTCATTACTTTATCATGATAATTCCAGCCCCTCCTTTTTCATTCCTTTTTCCTAGTAGGTTTTTCTATTTCAGTGGATCAACATAATAATCAGAAATGCCTGAATTATGTTATAATAAACAACATTTGTTTCTGGAAGGAAGTATCTATACATAGCCAGACTCCCAGGGTTCTCTTAAAGACTATCTGTGACTCTGGGCAAATTTCCTTAATCCCTCTGCTTCAGTTTTTTCAATTATAATATGGGTTTGGGAAAGTGTCTAACAAGGAGAATTTTTGTGAGGATCAATTTAGATCACTCAGAGGAGGGCCTAACAATAGACATTAGCTGTTATTGGCATTATACAATTCTTAGTTCTGTTCTGGATGCTTTATTAACTCAGATGTCCATTCTTCATGTCCTGCCTTTCCCAATCCACTCTCCTCCCCTGATGTTCTCATAGTGGAACCACATAACCAGATCATTGAGTGTAACTGTGTTGAGCCTGATCAGTAGGTCCAAACAGAGGAATAATTTTAAATCACTAATGTTAACTTAAGATGGTTAAGTAATAGATTAAGTAATGAAATGTAGCAAAATGTTGACTGCTATTATATTGTTTAGTCTAATCTATATAATTAGAACATTATAATTTTTTCAGTAATTATATTTCATTTTTTTAGGAAAATAGAAAAAGCATTATTTTATAAAAGAAAATACATACAATAAATGGCATGTAATTTATAACAAAACTCAACTGATCTTTTGGAAAGAGTAATAAATTCCCAATAAGGCATATTCCAGGAAGAAGTTCAGAGATGTTCTTAATTAGAGTAAGATAGTCAAAACACATAGACTTCTAGGCAGAGCTAACATCCATTTATAAAAGGTCAACTAAAACGTCTCTTTTTATTTAAAGGGTAAATATTTATTAAGCCAAAGTATGAGAGATACTAAAAAAAGAGTTTCGATCCTCAACATTTTCAATTTGTCATAGAATGGAAAATCATCATGTCCATGACTCCTCTCTAAACATTATATATAAAAAATTATCTGTACTCATTTGATAGCTGATTTTGTGATGACTAGAGGTCAGACATTTTTATTTTTATAAATAATGCTTTTGTAGGATCAGTCTCTATCAATTTCCCATTCCCACACCCTCTTTCTTTCCCATTTGATTTTATTTAGTTGGTGCCTGCTTCCAAAAGAATTTGAAGATGAAACATTGACTTATTGATCCAATTTTGTATTGATTACCAAATTATGTATTAAATACTTCTCATAATCCAGCTACCATATACTCAGATGTTGAAGAAAACAATGATGCACAAAATTCATTCCCTTCACTCAAAGATTTAATATCAAATTAGTGATAACGACCAATATTTGGGTCTCTGTAATGCACCATAATATGGTGCTACTATGGGGTAAAATCACAACGATCTTCAGAATGTCATTTGCAAGATTTACCACGACATTTAGAAGCAAGTGTAAGCCTTTGAGATTTAAACAAAATCTTTTGATTTGGATTCATTTAAGTTCACTTTGCATTTTAGACAATTTGCCCAAGGGGCTTACAAACATAATTTATGAATCACTCAATAATTTCCCAAATAATTTGTTTTGTATAAAATATTTATATGAAGTGATTTTTTCCCTGTAAGGGAATAGAATTGAAAACATATTTCCACTAGAGTGAAGTCGGATGATGCACAAGTATTTCTTGGTTTCCACAAGAGAACTCAATTTGTCTTAATTCAAATATTTCAATGTATTCCTCACCACTCATGTGCCCAACCCTCTGCTCAGTGCTGTGAGGAAAAAAATAGTAGAAAAAACATTAAAAATTTAAATGAGGTCAAAACATTATATAGTAGCAGTTTTGAAAACAATTGAAGACATTATACAATGTTGTTTACTAGGCTACCTCAATGTCACATTATTAGAGAAATTAGTTACTGGAGTTAAGCACAGTTACTGGGGAAATTTGAGATAAGTTTTGGTAAATGAATAGTATTCCTGTATGTAGAAAAAGTAAATGTGTCCCTATGTCCATGTGCCTCTTTTTACCAAAATGTTATTTTGCTTTCTTACACAGTCTTGATTTCTGAGACACTTTGCAGGTTCCCTGGAAAGGTTGGACATCTGCCCTATAATTATACACCATTATCGTTCTTTCAAAGTATTTCACAGAACTGTCTATATCACTGGTCTGAATTAGGAGGTAGGCCAGACTCATAGGAGAGTCTGAATTTCCATTATCACATTTCTCTTAATAATGTGAACTCACAGACAAGCCCTCATTACCAAGAAGGAAAGATGCTTACTGTCATAGCATGACGCTGTCTTAATAAAATTTTGTAACCTGCAGTCTTCACATTTTGCTTCTCCCCATCCTCTCCTTTTACTTATTTGGGAGTATTTCATCTAAATCATTGCTTGTTGGACAGTCCTTTGTGAATCATAATCTGCTCTGATACCACTATCAGTGAAAATGGTGCTGTCAACATTTATGTCAACGCTGAGGTTGTAATTTTTGACAGTAATGTTCCTGGGCTTGATCTAAAACTCTCTGTTCACATTGACAGAGCTGCCTGTCAGAGTCCCTTTTGCCTGACACTTCTAAGTGACTAAGGACTCGGTGAGACTCACTCTAGGAAAAAAATCTCATTCCAAGTTCTCCCATTAGGTCCATGGCTCATCTGAAAGTACTGTCCATGTTACCAAGAGATAAATGAATGTATAAGAACAGGGACTTGGGTCAGCAATAGGTTGCTGTATAATGTTCATAAATATCTGTGGAAATAAAATACACCCGTGGTGAATTTTTCCTGAAGGCTGGATCTTGTCAAGATCCCATGCATAAATCTTAAACCCCATTAAAGAACGTTGGTCTTACTTCTTGTTTCAAATACTATATTTCAACATAGCTTACTTCTTGTTTAAAATTACAAAATTATGCTCTCAAATTTTATGATTTGTATGATTAAACTGCTTCATTTTGAATGTTTCTGCTATATCATACTCATCACTATGCCCCAAATGTGTTGTGTTCCTTCCCTCATCCATTTTTTTACTCAAATATTTCATCTTCCCAGAAATTACTTCCACTTTTTTGTAACTATTAGATTAGCACAATTTAAAGAAGTATAAGATTACACAAAGCTATGGAGTATTGGCAAAACCAGTAAACTCATATATCGCTCATGACACTGTAAATTGGTCTAAGCCTTTTCAAAAGCAATTTGGGATTATATAACAAAAGCCAGGGGTGAGGCTAACGTGTGTATGTATGAGTGTTTGTGCATATATATACCTTTCTCAGTAATTCCACACTTGGGAACACATTCTGAGAGAATAATTCAAAATAAGATAAAAGATTATAATAAGTACAAAAGCATTCATTGCAACATTATTTATAACAGTTAAAATTGGTTATGAGTAAATGTCCAATATAAAAGGGCTAAGCATATTGTGCTATTTCAAATTTATTAAATTTTATGAAACATTAAAAGCTATAAAATTCACTCTATTATTTTCTACCTCTGTGGCCACACCTTTTCAATCTCCCTTTTGAACTGCTTCTTTTTTGTGCACCCAATATAAACATCCTCTAACTGTATTTGTGCACTATTCTGGGGTATGCAGCACCACTGAGAATCCTTCTATCATCGTACATTTCCTACTATATTATGAGTATGACTTCACTGTTTTTCCTACCAGACCGAAACCCCTTTGTGGATAAGAACTGTGCCTTTTATCACCATATCCTTGAGGCCTAGTATATTGTAGACTATCAGTAAGTATGAACTGAATTGCTCAACACTGAAAACAAATGGCAATAATTTCTTGGTAAGTAACAAAAGCAAAATACAGAAGAATATTTACAATATTGTAAAAGATTTAAAGGTATTGATTATGAGAACAAGGAGTCAAGATGTACAAAGAAAAATGAAAATGATACCAGAATTAGATTTCTGTGATTATGAGTAATTTAATCATTTCCTTCATTGTTGTTATAAATAAAAAATTTTTAAATGATATTGTGTTCGATACTTAATTATATGTAACAGTTCTATGAACCAGATTCTTTAAAATGAGGACGTTATTCCTTTACTTTTTTTTTAACTCCCATTTTCTGTAAGTCTATGACATCTAAATGTTGGACCCCCTGTGATAAGTCAATAAATTGATCTGAGATCCAGCTTTTTCATCTACAAAATGGAGATAATAATACCAGGCTAACAATATTATTACAGGAGCAAAACAATCTAGTAAATACATATACAAATAGGATGAAGGAGCTTTTCCGTATCCAGGGAAGAGGTGACACTATAGAAAAAATACATTCAAAATACATACACTAAAGGATACTCAAAGTGACAAATACTGCATATTCCATCCATGGCACAAGAAGAATATAAGATCTGGTTTCTTACATTTTTTTTGAGAGAGTGAGGAGAGCATTAACAGGGAAGAGGGGTAGAGGAAGAGAGAGAGAATCCCAACCAGGTTCCACACTCAGAGCAGAGCCACACGCGGGGCTTGATCCTATGACCCTGGGATCATGACCTTAGCTGAAATCAAGTGTCGGATGCTCAACCGACTGAGCCATCTAGGTGCCCCAAGATATGATTTGCTTCTAATCCCCAAGTAGTAATCTGTCTTGACACACAAATCAGAGAGACTTCAACTGTATATCAACTCTTCTTCCTTAAAGGTTGATATAACAACCTTTTTATATTAAATTAAATCTAGATTAAAACTAGATTTCAGAGGCTGTACTTGAGCTAGGGCTTTCTTCTCTCTAGTTCCAAAGACCACATCAAGTCAATTAGGTTCCCTGATGCATTCCAACTATATTAGTTAATAAAGCTCAAAGTTGTCACTTCATATTAAAAAAAATACACTTAGTAAAACCCAACCTTTTTGGTATATGCTTCATATTTATAAATACATGCAGCCGTGAAACTACTATCACAACTAGGATGGTGGATAGATCCTTCAAACAGAAAGATTTCTTGATGTTGTCCCTTTTTGTCAATTCTTCTCTAATTGGCTCACTGGTAAACACTAGATTGTTTTACGTTTCTATAATTTTGACTTTTCAGAATGTCATATACATGGTGTCATGCAATATTTAGCCTTTGAAGTTTGGCGCTTTAACTTAGCATAGTGCCTTCGCGATTCGTCCATGATACTGGACATAAAGAAGCTTGCTCCTTTTTGTTGATGACTAATATTCCATTTTATGATTGTAGTACAGTTCGGTTCATTTATTTATCAGTTTAAGGACAGTTGTGTTGTTTCTAGTCTTTTGTTATGAATAAAGCTGCTTATATAAACATTCATGTACTAGTTGCTGTGTGTGAACATATGTTGTCATTTCTCTTGAGTAAATACTTAAGGGTTGAACTGTCTCATCATATGTAAATGTATACTTAATTTTGTAAGAAATTATCTTCCCAATTGACTGTAACATTTTGAATTCTCACTAGCAGTATTCCACTATTCCTAGTTTGGAACTAGGAAGTTCCAAACCCTTCCTAGTATTTGGTGTCATCAAGTCCGCTTTCCTTTTTCCAATCTACTATTTGTGTAGTGGCATCTTCTGGTGGGTTTTTTAATTTGCCTAATGGCTACTGATGTTGAATATCTTTTCATGTATTTATTTGCTTTTAGTATATCTTCTTTAAGTGCTGCTGTTTAGTCCTTACATCTTTCTTTTTAATGGGCATGTTCTGCCTGGTAAAATAACCACTACATCCTCCCTACCCATTCCATCATGGGGCTACACAGAATGCTTCTGAATTTGAATCCATTCAGCTTCTTCTTGAGGATCCACTCAAGAAATGTCCCATCAATGGGCAGAGAGGGATAAAAAATACTGGGTGAGCCTCACAAAAGTTCATTCCATACTCCTTAACTTTCTGTAATGATCTTAAGTTCAATGAAGTGCCAACCCTGGCAATGGAATGTTGTATCAGCTTTTCAAGTCAGGCCCAGCATTATTTTAATGCAATTCACTCTAAAAGCAAAATGTTCAGAACTGTGATTAACAAACCAGAAATTGCTTAAGAAGTTATTTATTCACTCCTCTTCTGCTAAGGCTCCTTTTGCTACGCAGATAAGTCACTAATGTTAGGGACATTATTCTACCTAAATATTTATTGAAGGTTTACTATGCATAAGACACTGTCTTAGCCGATCAATAAATATTTGTTGAACTGAATGGAAGATGAATATATACAGCAATATATTTCCTAAATAAAATCTATAACTTATATGAAATCATTCAAATATTTCATATCTAAGGGTCATCACACAGGGACATTTTACTAAGCACTAATGGCATTCTAGATATAACATACTAGATGATCAAAAAGGTGAAAAACATAACCCTAGCCCTCAAGAATTTGTGATTCTGATTGAATACATACATACATGACCAGGAGGATAAAACACACACTAAAAAAATACTAAGTTATATATTAGTGCTTGCATAAATGCCATGATTGAGATGAACTAACCATAGGGAATTGTTTTCCAGCAGGGATGGAACATAATAGTGGCATAAAGGGTAGAGATGATAATAATTATAATTTCTTTCTTAGGCCCAAAGCACAATGGGACACAAGAGTCAACATGGAAAAGACAGTGAAGAAAAGGAGTAGGTCCTGGAATGAAACCTATCACCCAGGAGAAGAAAAGAATGGAGGATGAATTTGGCAGCTATGCTGTGCTTTAGGTGATACAGATGTAAGTGGCAGAGAAGATTTCCCAGGTGCACAGAATACATGGGCAAGGGACTAGTGCCAGCAATATTTAGAACAGCAAGCTGAAGACAATTAATGCTGAGAAGGTCTTTCCAAGGTCAAAAGACTTGGCAATAACACCAATAGCTAGACATCAGCTCTGGTAAAAGAAGAAAAGAAAGGTTCAGTTTCATAGTAATAAGGACCAATACAAAAGCTTCATCTTCAGTTTGGGTCAAGATGAAGACATCATCATCTAAGGAATGAATGTAGGAAGAAAGTCCTGTGGTAACCACTGGACTACAAGACCACAGCTTTGGGCATTAATTTAGTTTCACCTGGTCATGGAACAAGGATGAGACCTTGAATGGAGCTAACAGTGAGCTTAGCTGAGAGAAGCTAGAAAATACTGAATCAAGAGAATCTAATCAAAATTGACATTGATGAGCGTGGCTGAAGGACAAAAAAAAAAGTTAGATAGTTTTTATAACTGATATTCAGGATATTAACGAAAGGAAGTTGATGGTATTGCCCTTTAATATTATATTTTGCCTCCACTTGGAATCCAAGATCATATTTTGCTTCACTGGTACAGATCTAGTCATTTTCAACTAGTAATTACATAACTCCCTCCTTCTCCCCAAGGAGAGAGTCATTTTACAAATGCAATATACAAATAAATAAAGGCACCAGTGGAGCTAGACCTGCAAGCTTTTAGAGAGCCGATAAAATTTGATTAAATTCTTCTTTTGTTGTTATTATGTTTTCATCACCTTTGTCATTGTGTCTACACTTCTGAACTCCACCTGGGAGCGGCAGTAACAAGGTATCACAAAACTGGCGTTTCTCACTCTAATTCCAACCTGCCAGAAGCAGCAAACACAGGAAATCTCAGGAGAAAACTCCTTGTCATACAATTTACTGCCCAATTTTGCAAACCCGAGAGGTTTAGCTACTAGTGGTTTCCAGAGTTTCAAATAAGCTTACCAGTTTGGGGCTATTTATCCATAATACAATTCTAAATATTCAATATCAAAACCATGGGTTTTCAGCTTAGAGTAGACTGATGAATGTTCTTTGAGGATTTCGGGGAAAGAGAGGAGTTCAATATATAAGGGATGTCATATGATTCTACTTCTCTGTTACTACCTAATATTTACAGTGAAAACTGTACCACTGCAGAACTAAAAGAGGCCTTGGGGATAATCTGATTTAATGCATTCATTTTGTAGAAAGGCCTGAAAATGAGTTACCCAAGATCACACAGCTATTTAGTAGAAGAATAGAAATACGAATCTGGGTTTATAACTCTGCACAAGCGTATACTCTATTCAGAAATTGAATTGAATTCACTTCAACAGAAGCCCAGAGATGTTCTACAAAAGAAGTAAAAGGCATAATATTTTTCCTCAATAGCCTTATGCTGTCTACAAAACACATGGATAAAGTACATGATTCTTTTTGGCTATATATGATTCTAACCTAAACTGAATCTGTTGAAATAGCAAACGGGTGATGTTCTGGTCCAGAAAACTTATTGAAGGTGCTCATTAAGTTAATCTTTGAAGGATGGCAAGGAGATATATGGATAGAGAAATGAGTACTTTCTATACTATAATACATAAACAAAAAGGTGTAGAGCCATGAAATTAAAAAAAAAGGGGGGGGGGAAGAGAATGAAAACCAGATAGGAATGTAGTGAAGATAGAGAAAATACATATAGTCACATTTTTAAAATTAAGACTCAATGATATTACTTATGAGAGAAGTATTTCATTTACTTTCAGAATCTCTTCTAGGCTGATCAAACTATCCTGCAGGAAAGATAAATTGTATCTATAAGTATCAAGTAGTAACAACAGATTTACTTGTTACTTTGCCTTTCAATATGTGAATTTTAACGTAAACATGTGTGAAAAGAATATATATTTTTATTCTTTTTAAAAGGGTTATATTAATAGTTTTTATTTTGAAGTATTAATATTTCAAAAATAGTATAGAGTTCCTATGTAACTTCTCTCCACTTACCCCAAAAGTAACATCTTATGTAAGTTTAGCATTAAAACCATGTTTTTACATTCGTACAACGCTATTATGTATTTTTAAAAATCCCATCATTTTGGGGCACCTGGATGGCTCAGTCGATTAAGCATCTGACTTTGGCTTAGGTCATGATCTCACAGCTTATGAGTTCAAGTCCTGCATCAGGCTCTGTGCTGACACTTTAGAGCCTGGGACCTGCTTAGGATTCTGTCTTCATCTTTCTGCCCCTCCCCTGCTCATACTCTCTCTCTCTCTCAAAAGTAAATAAGTATTAAAAATTCTTTTTTTAATTTAAAAACCCATCTTTTTACTTATCCACTTTGAAATACAGTTTACTGATTGTCCCCAGACCTGACAAACAGAGAGGTCAAAACAAGAAAATTATTTAATACCTGTTTTAGTTAAGGTCCCTTCAAGAAAACAAATGGCATGCACAGAAGAGTAACTGAAGAGATTTTAAAGATAATTTTTAAAGTTTGGGCAGGATTAGGAGAGAATGACAAGAGAGAAGCTTCCTATAGTTATCAACAGTAGCCAGTAAGTGGCCCAAGCTTAAAGCACAAGCCAGGACAACAATGAGAAAGGAAGAGAGCGACACTGTTCTTTGAGTGCAATGGTACATCAGACAAGAGCTGTGTAGCTTTTGGAAGAGGAGCAGAGCTACTATGTACCAGTGGCATTGCAAAAAGCAAACCAGGGGATAAATACCCCAATTCATCTCTCTCCTGGTCTTCTGCTGTTTCTTCCCATTGCCCCAACCACCCAGAAACAAGAGGATAAGAGGGCAATTGATCCATTCAATAGAGGTTAACTTCCCTGAACACTGAGTTGAGTGAGAAAAGCAGGTTCTAAGTCCAGAGGGGAAAATAGAAAATATCCATCGAAGTACCTTAAAAATATAATAAACAATTCTAAGTAGTTTATACAGTATTTATTTATTACCAATCCTGCCATTCATTTGTTGGTAGATTTGGTAAAGCAGGTATGTTATTGATTTACCTACTTAACATCAGAACTTTATCATCTCGAATCCTCTCATCTTATGAATGCAAACAGTTCATAAACAACCTAGCCTGGTTCTTCCCTGTGAAGTTTCAATCCCCCCACCCCTTAATCCAAACACTTTTCCGGATTACTTCAATATCAGTGCTAATAGTTTTAGACTTCTGCTTCTGTCCAAGAAGGAGTAACAGAACCATATTTGACTGCCTTCCAGAAGCAATGAATGAAAAAGTGACACGTGTATTAAAAAACAATTTTCAGGACACAAAACATCAAGAAGCAAAGGAGTTATATCTGAGAGATAGGACACAAAGTGAGGCATAAGATTTCCCCAGCCTACTGCCATGAGCATTTCCAATCTCTGGACATCGAGGTAGAGTCTAGTGAACTTACTCATTGGAGAAGTTGGAGCTAAACATTCCAGAGACACAGGGCAGCTAGAACTAATAGGACAGAGTGCCAGAGAGAAAAGATTATGCAGAGGGAGAATGCTGGAGATTTGTGGAAGGCTCCTTTCAAGAAATTAGTAGAGTAATAAAAAGTATAACCTCATGAGGAAAATGTCTGATCCTAGGGAAAATTCAACTGAAAGAATTAGAGGAAATAGTGCCAATATTTAGCCATGTCTGGGAAGAGTGCTATTCCCATTAGACAGACTGGGAAAAACAAAACAGAACAAAACAAAACAGAAAACAAAAACACCTTGCAATTATGGCCATTTGGTAGTACATTTAAGTTCTTGCCACAGAATTGGGAAATAGTTAGGTTTAGACTGAACACTGCTCTAGACCTGCCTTAACAAATGATAGAAGCATCAAACTCTTTCTACGTAACTTAAGTGGATCCCAGAACAAAGCTCAAAAATATTTATAAGAATACAAAAATTTCTAGCACCCAACCAGTTAAAATTTACAATGTCTAACATCCAATTAAAGAACAGGAGGTATGAATAGAGGCAGGAAAATATTTCCCATAATGAGGAGAACGATCAATCCATTAAAACGGTCTACAAATTAACACAGATATTGGGATTATCAGACAAAGATATTAAAATAGTTCTTTTAACTGTATTCCACATCTTTAAAAGCTAAGCAGAGGCATGAACAGTATTAAAAGTGAGGAAACAAAACTCTAACCAAAGATAACTACAATATCTAAAACAGAAATATATATATACATATATATATATGTATAGGTTTTCATATGTAACAAATATACATATATGTATACATATATATGTACACATATATATATAGGTTTTCACAAATGTAACAAGAGCTATTATCATTCAGATACAAGCATTTGATTTGGGACTGTTCAATTGTGCCATGAGGTAAGGTATAATAATGTTTCAGGTACAGTGTATGAAAAAAGTCCATCATGTGTACTTCTAGAAAGCTCCAATCCTATAGTGGAAACACTTTAATTAGCTAATAGGAATTTAAAAATAATACAGAACTTGCACAGAGGCTTTTATGTACCTTATGTTTTTAAAATGGGGTCTATTGTATTTGTTTGAATATGCAACATAACCAATAAAGCAAACGCTCCCCCTGTCAGAAAGTGTATATATTTAGAGAGAGAGAGCATGTATACTGTGGGACATCAAGTGGCTTTATAAATATATCATTAGAGTTCTCCCTGCCAAAAGATTGGAGAAGGAGGAAGAAGGAGAGTGAGTGAGTGAGAAAGAAAGAAAGGTAGAAAAAAATAATCAAGGGACAATGGCCAAAATCTTTCCAAATTTGGAAAACTATAAACCTACCAATCCAATAATCTCAATTAGCTGCAAGAAAAGGATACCTGAAGTAAACTGCACGAAGGCACATCATAATCAAATTGTGCAAAACCAGTGATAAAATTTTTTTGAGGAGTCAGAGAGAAAAAGAATATATTTATATTCATATTCATATTCATATTTATATTTATTTCAAGAGATGCCTGGATGGCTCAGTCAGTTGAGCATCAGACTCTTGTTTTTGGCTCAGTTCATGATCCCAGGGTCATGGGATGGAGCCCTGCTTTAGGCTCTGCACTGAGCAGTGGAGCCTGCCTAAGATTCTCTCCCTCTGCCTCTCTCCCCCTACTCATGTGCTTTCTCTCTCCCTCTCTCTCTCAAGAAAAAAAAAGGGAAGAATATATACTTCAAAAATGAGGATCATATAAAAGTTCAAAGAATTTATCAGCAGCCAACAAGCATTACAAGAATGTTAAAGGAAGCCTTTCACAGAGCAGGTAAATACTAATTGAAGGAGATGTGAATCTATACAAGTAATAAAAGCACTGAAATGTTACCTAAATGAATAAATGGAGGTATAGATAGATCTAAAGATAAAAATGTCATGCATATTTACAAATATATAATGTATATTTTTAAATATATATATGAAGCCCCAGGAGGGAAGAAGGAGCAAGGCATAGTTGAGGTGGATGGAAATCATTTGACTATTTTCACCACATAGCCATAGATCTCCTGCCCTTTCTACTCGACTGACACTCCTCCCTCTTTTAGCCTGTCAATGGAATGTTTTTATTCTTTGGTTAAAGGGTTTCCTGTTGCTCCTTTGTGTTCTGTCTGGCTTCTGTGATCTCTATTTCTCCTTCACATGGCTACCTCAGAAATGTGGCTTTCATGCCTAAACGGTGGGGTAAACACCAGAGTGAGAGACCACCGATTCCCATTCAGAAGAGTGCTATTGAAATTCATGCTGGTTTCCTGAAGATCTCACTGAAGTGTAGCTCCTTCTTCATTCTTTTTGCTATAGAGTTTCTTTTTTTTTTCTTCTTCCTTTTTTGAAAGATGCTAGCTGGTCTGTTAAAACCATTTTCTCTTAAGCTGTACCACTGCATGGCTTCCATTATGAGCATGGTTAAATAATTCTTAATGAATCCTCCTTTATCAGTAAGACTCAGCTCTTGTGAGGAGGATTTGCTACTTTTAATTCTATATGGAACATAAATGGGTCACCAAATTGTTCCATACTCTGACAAGATATGTTGCCATCATTTAATTACATTAAATTTTCAATTTTTGAGAGTTGTCTTTAATATATGTGACTACACATATTGCATACAAGGGATATGACAAAAAATCGTGTCCAGGGTCCTGAATTGGGCGTGGCAAGGCAATTTAAAGAAGGGCTAAATTCTGGGATAGTGTATGAAATATAACACATGACTTCAGAGTGAGAGCATTTATAGAAACCAAGTGCTTCTCAGAATTAGTGGACATAAACATGCATTAAAATGGTCAAAATATCATAATTACCGAGACATTTGGAGATGTTGCTATTTGAAGACAGACCATTTAGAATTCTCGTTGGGGAAAGGCCCAGAAGAGATCCAATGTGCTTCAGTGATCTTCTGAAAGTTACTCCAATTGCTGCCTGTATAAATCATTTGCTAATTAATCACACCATGTGTTCTATAGCAGTCTTGAATTGTAACTCAAGTAATTCTTGTTGTATGCTTATCCTGTATCTCCCCAAACAAACTGTAAGATTCTTAGGGGGAAGCCCACGTGTGCTTGACTTACAAGGGGAGGTTGTTTATAGTGTGTGCCCAATAAATATGTTAATTTTTGATAGGTTACTAGAACAGAATGAATAGTGTGACAAATAAATATAACAGAATTAAAGGGGATATTGTAAAGTCTTGAAAACTTTAAGGCACATAAAAAGAAGTCCCATTTAAGGGTCCAGTGTGGGAGAGGCATGAAACCTGCTACTTTGAATGTACTGAATGGATCAGGAAATTGAAAGGTAGGGAAAATTATATATTAATGGTTGTAAAGGAAAAACATACGTATTTAGGAGGCTTTTCTAAATTTTGAAGTTAGTACAACAACAAAAATCCATGAAAGTAACAAAGTACAACAACAAAAATCCATGAATTCTACTAACCTTCCTAGATTTCCTGAGAAGTTGCATCTTGAGTTTAGAACTCATGTATTCTTATGATCTCGTTAGACTGACACAAAGCAGGCACATGACATAAGAGAGATGTATTTGTTTCCTGTGGTTGCTATAACAAATCACCAAAAAGTTGGTGGTTTAAAACAACAAATTTTTTTTTCTCCCACTGTACTTGAGCCCAAAAGCCAGAACTCAGTATCAGTGGTACAAAATCAGGGTGTCAGCAGAGCCACTCACCCTCTGGAACATTTAGAGAATCCTTTCCTCGCCTTTTGGTGGCAATCTGTGGTTTGTGTCTGCATCAACTCCAAATTCTGCCTCTGCAGTCATATTGTCTCCTCCTCTTCTGTGTGTCAAATCTCTCTGTGCCTTTCTCTTATAGGCACACTTGTGACTGCATTTAGGACACACCCAGATAATCCAGGATGAAGTCTTGATTATTTAATCACTCATGCAGAGAAACGTTTTTCCAAATAAGGTAGCATAGACAGAGATTAGGTCCTGACATCTTTGGAAGCAATTATCAGTCTACCATAATAGCTATCTTTGCTGTTGCTGTCATTCAATGTAGCAACATATTCATAGCTTTGTGATTAGACAGAGCTACCTAAGTCATATTGAAGAAATTATGTATCTTTGCATTTCAACTTCCCCATCTATTAAATGGGATATGCAGGAGTAGAATCTCACAATGTTGTCATAATTATTAAATAGGATAGTATATATTAAATTTTAGCAGTTTGGACTTAGTATGTTCTCAATAAACTATAATTATTTTTATACAATCAATAAACCTCATTTACTCAAAAAAAAATGCTAGTTAATATAGCAGTTCAAAAATATCATAAGGCCAGGGGCTCCTGGGTGGCTCAGCTAGTTAAGTGTCCAACTCTTGTTTTCTGCTCAGGTCATGATCTCAGAGTTCACAGGTCTGAGCCTCAAGACAGCCTCTAGGCTGGTGGCGTGGAGTCTGCTTGGGATTCTTTCTCTCTCCTTCTCTCTCTGACCTCCCCTGCTTGTGTGCACTCTCTCTCAAAATAAATAAATAAAGTTAAATCATAGGGCCTGGCCACCATTTTCAGAAGCTTACAATCTAAATGGTGAGATAAAATATACATGCATATAAGAATACCAGAGAAGAAATGCATACTGCAAAACATAATGCTACAGCAGTTCAAAATAAGTATTAATCAAGGGCATGGCAGGTGTTTCCACAAAAGGTTTGGACTGGTGGGGCTGACAGATAAGAGATGCAAAGTCACATGGGAATAGGACATGTGTGGTAAGTAGTAAGGAAGGATAAGAAAGGATAGTAGACAACTGATAGACTAGAACACAGAGGGGGTGTGAAGGACTGGAGTAAACTAGTAGAATGGAAGGCTAAAGACATATTGTGGTCAGTACACTAGCCTAGAAGCTTGATAAAGGCAATGGCCATGTACCTACTGCAATCTTCCCTATCCACCACCCCCCCAAATTCTCAGTTCCTAGTTTGATGCTTGGCCTCGAAGAATTATTTAAACAGCATTTGTTTCATGATTGCATGAGAAGATGAAAGAAGAGAACAATGAGAATAAGAAAGAAAGGTCTTCCTGAAGCTGGAATTAACTAGATAAATAGATTAAACTAGGATTTCTAAATCATTGGTCTATTGACATTTAGGGCTGGGTAAGTCTTCATACAGTATGCCATCCTGTATAATGTGCAGTGTGGGATTTTAACCATCTTTCTACTCACTAGAGGCCAGTTTTACCATTCCCCATGTTGTGACAACCCAAACTGTCTCCAGACATTGACAAATGTCCTTAAGACAATGGGGACAGAATCATCCTGGGTTAAGAACTATTGGCTTAAATCAAATGAAGCATTTTGGGACTTAATTTAAGTTGAACAGTTTCAAAAGAAGAGAAGCCAGAGTAAAATCAACCAAATATACTAATGGATTTTCAGAAGACATGCACTCTACTGACTTTACCTAGTGAAATCTAGAACTTGATTCCCTTGGTAATATAATACTGTAATAATTTATAAAATTCTAAACAATTTTTAACACCCAAAGACCACAGACTGAAATGTTTCATATGTTGTCATAGCTCATACATTTGGAAGGGAGGGTCTCCATGAAACATGAGGCACCAGCCTGCCAGGGGTGCCTAGAGGGCTGTGCCCTTGAGTTCTATACCTCATGTTTGCTCCACAGAGGACACCAACATACGAAGGTGTGCCAGTGCATATCCTCTTATCAGAACTAGACTTGTTTTAAATGGAACAAAGTAAACACACATATTGATTTCTACTGCATTAAATACATTTACACATCAAAGGAAAAAGAAGCCAGAAATGTTTCAATCTGAGTTACATACTTAAAATTCCATTATTTAAAAAAAAAAAACACATACACACAAAAAACATTCCATGTTCTCTAGCAAATTTGGTTATATTATTTTTGTGCACTTTCATAGCCAAATGATTTCCTTTTTACGGGCTATATTTTTTGGAATACAATGAAACTGGCCATGGTCATAGGAAAACAAAGCATGCAATTGCCTATTTAGTATAACAATATAAACCTAACAATACAAAGAAATTTGGAAATACTCCATACTATAAAATTTGATATTAGGAACTCCAGATAGAGTTACTTTCCATTAACTCATGGTAATAGAGTAAAATTTGAAACTGGACAAATTAAGTTAACAGAGAATACAAAAATCCCTGTGTTTTAAGCAATATTTGAAGTAAGTCCTTGCTCCAGGTAAAATAATAAAGTTGCAAAAATTTTGGGAGTTCACCCTCCGTTCCTTCTTCAATAGCTTTTTTTTCCTTGTTGAATGTGCCAGTGTCTGGACACCTAGTACTTTGATGCTTCTATATGGGTGATGTATACATTTAGGTATCAACAAACATTAATTTGCTACTTACTATGTACCAGACACTGTATTCAATGATGTTACTATTAAGATGGATAACCTACAGATTCCCTCTTCTCCCTGACCTTGTTTTTATCTTTAATTAAGGTTTTCTTGCCCAATTTGATTTCTTTCCAAACCTAGTTTTCCTTTTACCCATGGGAGTTTTATTCTATTTTATAGATGATATGATGAATGAATTATTGCTAGTGTATTTCTTAATGATATATGACCCCTTTCTGATAGTAAAAATAATAGTAATAGGATATTTTAAAAGTAAAAATAATAGCAGATTTTTTTTTAGTATCATAAGTGGGGCCAGCATTTTTTGAAGGTGAGGCTTGTTATAACATCCGTCTAATCACATCACCTAGGAAGCCTAGACTTATGATTACTTGGAATTTATGTTTCCCCATTTCACCTTGTTTTAGAGCCCATAAATTACTACTGTTGTCTACTGAGGGGAAAAATATTGGAGAATTTGGTTGCTTGGGCAAAAGAAATTAACAAGTGTTGGGAAGCAAAATAAAACAGATAAATGGACTGGTTAATTAGCTTTGTCTCAAATGTACACTTTCCTTTTTTTTTCTTTAGGTAAAAATTCCAACTTCCCAGTGGCCAAATCACAATGAATTCTTGACAACCCCAAGAAAGAACTATTTGTAAATGAAAGTCGTCAGGGACTGAAATATAAGTGAAGAAATGACTGAATACTGACTCTATTTCTAGGCCCTGTTCTAGGCCCTGTGGAAATGCAGAAACTATGCCATAACTCATTTCTCCCTGGGACAGCTAAATAATGCAAGCATGAAATACTCCAGAGTGTCAAAGTGGATAGAGATCAACATGAGTTGCCATGCTCAGGGATGACTCCATGGTGAGTTTTGATATATCCTTTATGTGTCTTTATGTCACAAAGAAAGAAATATGTGAAAATAAGCTTTAAGATGATTAAATTACCCCAATTTGCTTTTATTTACAGTTGTATAGTTCCTGAGGATAGTGTTTGAACTGAATTCATTTTGACAGCACAACAATACAATTCCCATGTTCAGTATGAGATTACACATTGCTGTACAGATCCATTACCTGCTTTTTTGCCTTTTCTTATATCTGGTTATCTACCATTCACCATGTAGTAGATAATTACCATCTTATTATATTTCCATCTTAAGACGGAGCAGGCTAAATAAAACCAGAGGAACATGAAGAAAATCAGAGAATTTCATTGAACCAATGAAATGTAATTTGTATTTTTTAAGACTGTGAACCATCGTGTGTATTTAAGAACATTTGGATCTCAGTGCTAGAAGAAGGCAAGGAAAAGGATAAGCAAAGTATTCTTTTACTGTACTCAAAAAAATTGGTTCATATTTTCCAAAAACGTATTTTCCTCCAACTACTCTTAAAATCCTTGGGAATTTTCATAACAAAAGATGCTCTAAGCCCTCAGTGCATCCACAACAGAGATGCAATTATATGAATCACAAATAGGTAGTTTTTTCACACTTGATTTCCAAAAATCTGAATTTTTAAAGTTTGAGATGGTGGGAGGACCACACTCTTTTATAATGAGTAGTAACAAACAACAGTAGCTGGTATCTCTACCTGTTGTATACATGGCCAGAAAGGGTAAAATACAAATCTCTCTCTTATTAAGCATGTATTGCACAGAGCAAAAGGTCTCTAAGAGATCCTGACTTGATTTTTTTTTTTCCTTATGGCTCTATGTAACACATGCTTAATCAAGTAGGGTCATAATTTGAGAGCAGTCAGATGGTTCTCTGTTCAAACATATCTCTTCTACCAGTATGCCAAAATTATAAAATGTCCATCATTAGAATCCTTTTTAGTTAAGACATTAATGTTTCTTATTAAAATGCAAATATATTATTAGACATTAGTATCTTATTACTAATTAGTTAATCAATTTTATCCTGACAAAGAGAGGGACTATGAGACAGTGGGAGATTGGGCTCAGGCAAGAATATTTATGAGGTGAAAGATCAGCAAAGGCCTGAACCATAGGGCATTTCTGGGAGAGAGTTCAGATGAAGCAGCACCAAGGAAGGATTGTAGGAAGGCAGATAATATTCTGGGAGCATTCAGACTTTCAGATCTCTCTCAAATCTCGATACCAGAATAATCATATATGCTAACTGAGCCAGTGACCTGACCTGAAATGTGTGTGTGTACTGGGAAGAAGGGAAGAGTCATATGTACATGGCTTTTATGGATTTGCATTCTGATAATTTAGATTTACTTTGGAGGAAAGATGTAAGACAGAATTCATGATTTTTCTTGGACATATAAAATGCCTAAATTTGAGCACATAACATGACCACAATTTGGGGAAATTATTGTGGTTTTGAGAGATACTGAGAACACACAGCAAGACAAAATAAAATAATAATGATTAATAATTAATAATAATAATAATAATAATAATAGTTTAGGCAGCAGCCAGTGCACAGAGAGACTATGCAAAGGTGAAGAAATGATAGGGAAATGTGAAAGAGCGTAAAGGAAGGGCAGCTGGGTTGGCATGAAAGTTGTCTCTGGATGTTTCACTCTTGTCCTTCCCATGTAACATCCTCAGAGAACAGTCCTCTCTAGTCAGTAAATCCTAGTTCCTGTGGTTCCTTCTACAAGGAGAACATTAGTTGGCATAAGTCGTGGTCGATATTAATAATAGCTAAATACTTTGAACCCTTGCAATATATCAGGCACTCTGCTAAGCATTTTATATGTAAAGGTTATGGTTATGGTTATATGGTTAAAAAGGCCACGACAGACAATAAATTACAAAGTCATCTAGAGAAACCATCTCCAACATAGAAATGTATTTAAATGTAGTGCTTTAGCCCGTCTTTCCAGACATTAGGATAGAAAGGCTTTCTTTCTGTCTCACCTTCTAAATAATAACAAATACTTTAATGTCATAACACATTACCACTTCACTCACTATCAACACTTTGATGCCTAGAACATTTACATGCTTATAATTTTTAATTTCTTATTCAGGTCTCAAAACAACCTTGGAAATAATGATAAGAAAACTGTGACATAAATTAGGAAAGAAATTTGCCCAAGTCACACAAGAATAATTATTGGAGTCAGGTTTTAAACCCAGGCAGAGTTTTGAGGCAGAGCTCTCAATCACAAGACAGAGTGTGTGGCTTATGGGCCTTGAGTTGGTGTGACCTCAGTAAGTCTCTGAACTCTCATTGGTCAAATCTGTAAAATATAAGGGGTGGCATTGGAATTCTGAAGTCTTTTCTAGCTTTTAAATTCTATGACTCAATCCTAGTGAGGCTATGGGGAAACAATCATAATCATATTCCACTAAAGGGTCTAAATAGATTGCTTTATAGCAGAAACTTGTCAATGTATTATTTCATTTGTAACAATCCAACCCAGGATTCAGAAGATATAAAGGCAAAACATGGTAAATGAGAATGCTTATCTGAGGTGTATGGATACTAGCAGACAATTTGGGAAAGGGGTTGATTATTTACATTTTGATACATGATCATACTCTTATTAATATCATGTTTTAAAAAATAATGATATTGAAAAAGTTCACAATAGTAGGAAAAAAATAAAACAACTTATAAATTATAAATATGAGACTATCCAGTCTTGATTTATATTTATGCATACATGTGAACAGTATATGTGTTTATATCTTTTTTTTTTTTTTAATTTTTTTCCAACGTTTTTTATTTTATTTTTGGGACAGAGAGAGACAGAGCATGAACGGGGGAGGGGCAGAGAGAGAGGGAGACACAGAATCGGAAACAGGCTCCAGGCTCCGAGCCATCAGCCCAGAGCCCGACGCGGGGCTCGAACTCACGGACTGCGAGATTGTGACCTGGCTGAAGTCGGACGTTTAACCGACTGCGCCACCCAGGCGCCCCTGTGTTTATATCTTTTAAATGTAAATGCTTGCAAGTATTACTTTTTTTGGTAACATCATTATTCATAATTTCTATTTCCAAAATTTCCCCCAAACCATTACTTTTATAATCAGAAAAATAAAACAATTTGAAACAAAATATATTCAACAATATATATCAAATTCCATGAACAATTTCTCTCTTTTACTTTTTCCATTCCCCATATCTTACTTAGCAAATCAATGAGAATCTAGTCTAAGGCTGACCAGAAAGTCAGGATCCCTCAGGAACTCGTCATGTTCTTGTTGCAACCACTTGGAAAAATCTGTGGAATGGCCATATACTTTTGGAATGATTGCAAGAATTCCTGCATGGAGAGCATGCTGATGGCAGCAAGTTATCCATGGTCTGAGACCCTATTTCTGAAGGCTTGTGTAGTGCTGTTAAACCCATGGTCATCTGATGCTGCCTCTAATAGTATGTAACATATTGTTTACACTCAATAAATTTTAAGCCATAGTAATCAATAATAATAATAATGAGGCAATAAAAAATAACTGAACTCAGTAGCACTGATGCAGTAGCTCTTTATGAGTTCCCGATAGGGAAAGCAAGATATAAGCAAAACTAGGAAGGCCATAGTGTTCAGCATGAGAGACCTTCCAGAACAACCTGCGAAGCAGAACCAATCTTAAGTGTGCACACATGTGGGCATGTAGTAATGCCAGTTTGCAATTCTAGGAATCAGGGCTGATTAAATACTGTAAGAAGGACTGGAAAAATTTTTCCTGACTCCGATTATCTCTCAATTGTATCTATGCTGTTATAACAAGGTTTGACAAATCTGAGAATGTCATGAACTTGATTGGGTATACAGGCAAACCCAGTGTGAACTTGTTCCATTGTAATTCTTATCTTCCCCAAGGAATCTGTTTAAGTCATCCCAATCTTGGTGTTCTTTTCCCTTCCATACTGGAGTTAGCACTTGTCACCTTATTGGTGCCTTCAGATATTTGAATATTTTACTTTGTATCTTGGATGTATTTATGCACTTTTCCCTCTGTATCTTCTTTGTGAATTTTCCAAATTATAGGATTACTTGCTTGGTTTTTGTTGTTGTTGTTTTTGTTTGTTTGTTTTTTGTTTTTTGTTTTTTATCCTACCAACTAGTGATGTTAGAAAGTTAAGGTTCCTGTGAGCAAGACATTGGTCTACTTCTAGGAAACAACAATGGAGTAGAAAGAGGGGCCTGAGCATTTGATATGTACATATTTATTTCTTCTATTATTTTCTTTCCTTCTTTGTTAGAATGTAAGTTGCAGGAAGGTATAGCTTTGCTTTATTCATAATGTAACTCCAGTCATTGGAAAAGTATTTGGAACATAGGGAGCACTCGATAAATATTTCTGGTGAACAATATATATATATATATATATATATATATATATATATATATATATATAGGAAAAGTTGCCCTCCCAGAAAACATATATCACTATGAAAAGTCATCTCATCAATTCTCAAAAAAAGGCCTTTTAAATCCATGGGGCTTGGCCAGGTGAAGGGGTGGAGCAGCTGATTTGAGAACATTCAGCCTAAAGGTGACACAATTCCCTTGTATCTATTAGAGCACTGTGCAAATTCATCTATTTTCCCAGCCCCTGACAGTGACCTGATTACTTTCTGACACTTAATTGTGACAGATCAAGTATTTCTCCTTGTCCATCTTTCATCATGCTTTGTGATCCAAGACACTGACTTTAAGCTTGTTTAATCCAAAACAATCACAATTGACCAGGCCAAACAAAACAAAACAAAACAAAAACAAAAATCATAGGTTTGGCCACAAAGGGGATATTCACTAAATACTTATTGTGTCAAATGACACTCAACTTGCACAGCAGCCATCACAGGAAAGAAATTCCTATGTGTATAAGACACAAAGTAAAAGACTTATAATGATAATTGTTATTATTCAATAATCTCTCTTTGTTTTCAGTTAATACACAGAGGAAGTGGATTATGCATTTTCACTGAGCTTTCAATTATATAGCTGTAGATAGTAAATATGAGATATGCATATGTTGAAGAATTAAGACTATTCTGACTTCCCCTGACACCTATTTTTAGGTTTTGCTGAAAGTCTCTGTGTGACCAGGGAATTGACTAATAAAATACATGATCAAACAAAATTTAAGGAGGTTGTTGTCTACTGTTGAGTCATACTCCACAAATAGCATGTTCAGACACTCTCAGATAAAGATTTGTTCCTGTATTTAATGCTGTGTGCCTGTGTGTGTGTGTGTGTGTGTGTGTGTGTGTGTGTGTGTGTGTGTGTGTTTTCACTAAGGATGTCACGTCTTTTTCAGAATGTAGGTTGTTTGGGTTGAAAGGTTTCCTAGTGCTACCCAGACATAGCAAAGGAGCAGGCCTAAGAAGCATTTCTGGATTGTTAGTCTATTGTTTGAAGACCTTTGTTTAGGATCCCTTTTTTGCTTTGAGCAGGGAGATTTATTGTTCATCTACTCCAAAAGATTTACCTTTGTCTTCCTCAAAATTAATCACAGACTTTCTCATCTGAAAATGTCCTTAGGGATCATTTTGCCAATCCCTGATCTTAAAACATGAAATTCATTCATCCCATGCTGAATGGGTGGTCATCTAACAAATTCTGGGCTGAGAAAATTTAAAAAGTAGAAATTCAAGGCCTGCATGTTAAATGTGAGATAGCAGCAAAACCAAAGAGACAGGATCCCGGGAAGAATAAAGGACAATTGACTTTCAGAAAATTTGAAAAAGAGATATAATATCAAGTCTGATACCAAGTTGATCAGTGTCAGGAAACATCACCTTTTACATGAAAGTAAATCAACGAGACCCCCTCCTCTTCACCCATGCCTCTTTCACAGTCCAATTAAAATCATGTTTTCTTTGAACACACAGAAAAAGAAGAAAGTGTCTGGGCACGTAAGGGACATCAGTCGTCTGGTTCTGCAGACAGGTGCATTTGTCATGCCCTGGGGAGCAATGACGGTAGTTTCATTTTATTAATTGAGAAGATTATACATCCATGATAGCTACGTTTCCTCATTCTCCTTCTTGGAGAGAGGATGGAGGAGCGAAGTGAACATTCCATAGTTAAGCAGGAAAAGCCCCCCCCTTTTTGTTTTATTGCATTCTAATTAAGCATGATGGGAGTGAGAGATCCTACAGCAATGCAGCAGGCTTGAAACACTGACAAGGTCAATTATCTCCTGATAAGCCTTGCACCAGCAAGGATTAATAATATGACTAATATTAATTGAATGTGAGTTCATTGAGTTTTATTTCTTATTTTAAAGTTCTCTTGGCGGGTGTGCATGCCATGGTGCACAGAGAATGATGGATAGAAGTGGCAGAATCACTAATAAGCCCTTAGACCCCCATGGCCCACTGGGCACAGAGAGGATGCAGGTTTGAATTTCTTTCTGGGTTTCCAAAGAAACCCTGGCAGAAACCTAAAAGGGGCAAGCTTTATAATGTAATTTGTTCCATGAATAAAGAAAGTGTGAGAGATTTTAGACCTGTGGATTCAGAAGTTCTCAAAAGTGCAACTAACTGATAATGTCACTTATGGTGAATTCGGTCTAGTTGCTTTCTATAGAAAAAAAAAAACAGAGAGGAAAGAGGGAGGACAGGTCCTACTTTCTTTAATGGGATCCAAACTCACAGATAAATTGGTTATTATATTATTATATGATTCCATAAATTCACATCTCTCCTTTTCAGAGTTGGGAAGAAATGTAAGGGTGGCATAATCTAAAACACAGAGAATACAGTGATTTCTTATTTTTGAAACATTGATTCTATAAAACAATATCACACCATATACATATACATACACACACACACACACACACACACACACATACATACATATATATAGTAAATCCTGTATAATGTTCACTTTAATTTTATGCATGAAAGTAATTAGGAAATTTGGAAAGTATGTCCATGGATAAGACTTGCTTCAAATGAATTGAAAGATGAACGCCAAAGCATATACAGTGTGTTGTGATCCTGAAAGTGATTTCATTGACTTGGGAATTGAGATATGCTATTTTGGTCCAATTTCTTCCCCACACATTGGCATGCTTTCATATCCAGAGGTATGACTTCCACTCACTGATTCCATAAATTCACATCTCTCCTTTTCAGAGGTTGGAGGGGATGTAAGGGGTTGCATATTTGAAAGCACAGAGTATAGTAATTCCTTGTTTTTGAAACCCTGATTCTATAAAACAACATCACACTTTATTTTACTAATCCTTTGTGTTTGCTTTTAAATAAGTGTTCAGTTAAAATGATTGTTACTTGTGGAAATGAACATGAGAGAACCAAGGAAAGAACCAAGTACAACAAATAACATAAAGGACCTAAAAGCAATTTGAGCACAGCTTTGTCGACGCTTTGGAGTTATTAATTACATGTGAGATTCTAAACACAATGTCGACTTCCAATTTAACCCATCTTTAAATTTTTCCTACCCACCTCAGTGAAATATGAAAGGAACCTCTCTCCCCTGAACTTATAATGCAAAATTGGGTAACTCTAACTTGGCAACTAGAAATTACCTTTACTATTTGTATCTCTACCATTTTTCAATTCAACTTATATATAAATCTGCATTCTTTCATGTGGTCTGGTCTAATCTCTTCCATAGAGAAATTACTTGAATATGGAGTCCATTTCTTTAACAATTTCATATCCTGTACAGTAGCATGTGAGGCAAAGGATGCAGTCAGTGCTATGTATTACATTGAGTAACTAATGCTCCAACTTGTTCAATATTCAAAAAATGACAGGAAATCAGTGACAGGCATAATCAAGGCACATGTGGAGGCGTTTTGCCCCAGGTGATCCTGATAACTTCTAGACAATCATCTGGATTTAGCAAATGATAATCATGCTGGGGAGAGGAGCAGAGATCATAGGACACAGTACCTACTATTCAGAATGAACATACCATAATGGGAAGGGGGAGAGAGGGGGTGAAAGAAGAAACAACTTTTACTGCAAAGCAGAGAGGAGAGGAGATTCATTTGTGGCAAAACAAAGCCATAAGCCAGACTCCTCCAGAGGCACCAGAAGTTCAGAGCAATGAAAAAGGCGCTGGAGAGGTTAGGACCATCTGTAAGTTTATATGTTGATAGCTTAGGGGGGAAACAATTACAATTATTCAGAAATACTGATGAGAAAGTTCATAATTAAGGAAACCGAGATTTAAATAGAATATAAATAGTTGGAGGTATTGTTCTCTGTTTTGCTGATTTCCTTATTTTTCCTGTGATCTACCATTTTACATCATCCAGGACGAGTGAAAGATCCAGGGCCTGATGATACAGTTTCTGATACACAACGTGCCCCGTGATTTTGTCCACTTATTTGTCCTCCTCTGTGAGTGGCATTGGCAACAACACCCACCACAAAGTGACAGCAGTCAACGGCTAGAATATTACAGTCTGATGCATGTGACTGGGGTTCAATGAAAATACATCAGGAAGGATGAAACCCTTCCAATCCAGTCATACACTTTGCTCTGCAATTTTCAAAACCAAAGTACCTGGAGTCTCTATTGAAACACAGTGCAATGTCCCTTCACCCGTGTCTTTCAGAATGCGATCTGACATTTCCTTCTCCATTTTCCATTTTCTCAGTTAAATGCAATGCATATTTATAGATGGTATTTATTTTACTTCTGCCTTCTCTTAATGAATTCCTATGAAGTAAATAGAGGTGGGGGCCCAGAATCTAGACAGACATCTTCCCAGTTACCATGATGGAGAGAGTGACAAGTTGGGTTTGGAGTCACACTCTGTGCTTATATTTGGAATTATACATTACTGAAATGATGCTTAACAGTTTTTACATAATAATGTCTATTCGCCCTTACAGAATTACCTGTACCCCTACTCTTTCTAATTCTGTTAGATGGTAAAGATCCACTTGGGGGTATGAGATGGCACTCTTGATGAGGAGGCAGGCAGTTCTACCTTTATACTTGATAGTGGGAGAAATAAGACAGGTTACGCCTGCCAGTGGCTAAATATTGGAGTCTAAATTTTCTTCTGGTGCCTAAAAACCATTTTGAAGCCCCTTTCTCAGAAAGGGGAAGACATAGAATTTCCCTCTCTCTTATCCATAATCCTAGTACACACTCTTTACATTTCTCCCTCTAGAATCCTGAAGCTTCAGATCATCGTGCAGCATGATACGGAAGACTGTATGGGGTAGTAGGTGGAGACTCATCAACGCTGAATGGCACATAAAGCATTGACTTTGAATTCTAAACCTGCAGTGTAAGATCTGTGTGTTTTTGGATAAGTTACATACATTCTCTGAGCCTCACTTACCATTCTTAAAATGACAATATTAGCTTATATTCTAGAATGTGAGAATTAAAGGAAATAATCTATGCAAATCATCCATTTCTGAGAAAAGTAAGAAAAAGATGGGGCTGACTTAACTCATCTGGAATTCAAATTCCTTTGTCATAAAATGAAAGTGTCCTAATAATTAATACTCTACACTTTAATGGGCCTGTCACTATCCTTGTGATTCAACAGTAGTGCAAACGCATGGAGCATTCATTTCAGGTTGGTGAGGCTGTATTGCAATCATCCTTCTGTGAGAGATAAGGAAACTGAGGCTTAAAGAAATAAATTATGCGCCCTAAGTCATACAGGTGACTGGTGGAGTCTAAACTATTTGACTTCAGAGGGCCAGTTTCATTTACTGCAACACATTTTATAGGTATTACTATCCCATTCAATGGATAAATAAGACAGGTCCTTTGTTAAAACACTGGTAAAGAGGAGGAAGATAAACCTATGCCATGTTAACTCTGAAATACTTTAAAAAATATCATTGGGAAATGTTACCTCAAAGACAACCCTTAGATGTAGGGAATTATCTTATGCAAAAGTGAAAGTTTACTTTCCATGAAAATATGAATAGGAGACCTCAATGTATGCCATTATGAACTGGGAGTTGTTTTTTAGAATGTGGTGGGTTTGTGGTTTTGTTTGGTTGGTTTTTTTGTTTTTGTTTTGTTTTTTTGCATCTGGGTTGTTTCAGATATGACATGATAACATATACAAAAGTTCTTTGAAAAGTAGGCAGGCTTATGCTTGTGTCAGATAAATCAATGGCTTACTTGCCAGTAGGTAATTTTGAACAATCTCAGCTCTTCTGTATTGCCATTCCTGAAGAAAAAGCTGTAGGAGGAGATATTTTTTAAGCAAAGGTTCTTAGCAGCAAGGGAAATAATCTCCATGCTCTTAATATTGCTGAAGGGAAATGACATATAGCCTCCTCAGCCCCCTATTTGGACAACTGTGTATAAAAGAAGGTAGCAAAGTAGAAGCAGAAAATATAAACTGATAAAGGTGAGAAGGGACTGGTAATAGCAGCCAGCAAAGGAAGGTGGTAGAACTCCTAACATGCCCTGGAATTCAGAATACATTGCCATTACCAGAAGGACAGGTGTACAAACTTGGACATCCTACAACCATGATTTTTATTCATGAAGATGACTCTAAGACAGTAAGAAAGTGTAAAACTATTCTCATAGTTACCCATTTAAGAAGGTAGAGATTTTTATAAAAAATTCTTTCTAAAATTTTAACATAAATATTAAATATTTTTACTGCTTTATATTATGACTTTGAGTGAGTGCAGCAGATGATTGACTTACTGCCTGAGACAAAATGTTGCAGCATAACGGCTCCCTTCAATAAAGTGACTGAATATGTCTACACATATAGCAATCCATGTTGAGTGCCTATAAGAAAAGTGGTTTACTAGAAAATGTTCTCTCAAATAGGGAAGTGGTGACCAAAAATTGTCACCACACCCTATGGGTCCATATCTTCAGTGCTGATACCGATTGATTCCACTAGAGGAGACATCTATCTAGCATCACTTAAACCAAGGAACTGGTCTATCAGATGGTTCTGTGCACTTCAAATGTGGTGACTAGTCTGAAAAGATTGAGAAGCACCCCTAGTGTAAATAAGAAATGGAGGAACCACAGATGTGCTAGTGTCTGAGGAAGAACTTATTTCAGTCTGGTGATCTTATCCAGTCTCATTATTTCAAATATCACTCATATGCCCATACTTTTCTCTCAAATTCTAGATTTAGTCTTCCTACCACCTGATTAACATTTTTTCTTTGGGTATATACTAGACACATGTTTAAAACTGGCATGATCCCTGGTGGTCTAGTGATGCCCATATAAGATGGCAAACTCACTCAATAAATGTTGTGTGTCTGCTCTAAAAAAAAAAAAAAAAAAAAAAAAAAAAACAAAAAAACTGGCATGGATGGGGCATGAGCTACTCATTAAGGATGACTAGAATTTGGCAAAGAAGAGAGGAGGAAGAGAAACACACACACACACACACACACACACACACACACACACACACACGAGCATGGGCATGTGCTCACCACCTCCCCCCCACACACATGCACCAGAACAGAGTTGTACAAAAGCATGGCATAGATCGACCGGGAGAAAAAAGGAAAGTCACAGTACAATTATGATAAATGGGAATCTTATTTTGCAGAAAGGAAAAATACCACATTTTATCTCCAAATATGATAGAAGGAAAAGAATGAGAAATTTTTCACTGCCTGTATGAAGGGTTCAGATAAGACACAAAAACAGAAGAGTTAAACATTGCATTTTTAATTTTAAGATTGCAAGTGTCCCCAAAATTCTTATTGATAAATCACTTTCTGGAACCACTTCAGATTTCCAACTAATCCCCAGTCTTCAATAGAAAGAGAAGAGAAATCAAAATGTGCTATCAGAATTTGGGGGGATTTTGTTCACGTTCTATGCCAAGTCTAGGCCCGGTCCAGAATCAATCAGGTTCTATTGCCACCACCTACCCTCCACCTTGGCATATTCCTCATCATATTCAGGTGGCTATAGTTTTTATTATTGCAGCCCAGATTGCCTTCATCTAACTCTTTCCCAGCAGCAGTGAACTTAGAGGCAATAGGATAGCAGGAATCTTCCTTTACACCTCCTCTTTACCCCTAGTCTTTATTGCCTGTGCATTGCAAAAACAAGCATGAAAAAATAAGACAATTTCCAAAGACAGTGTAAAATCCCAAAAGGTAACATATAACCATCTGGAGTACAACAAGCACATCATATTTTCTTTCTTTAGCAAGACAGTTCCGAGTTTTATGGAAGGCATCCCAGTAGGCAAAGACCTACTAGCTGTTTGTAACTCTTTAAAAAATTTTTAAAAAAATAATAAAACTGCAATGTTTCTTTAATGTCACAATCTGAATTATAAGCAGAGAGTTGGCACATCTCTCATTTTATTCATTCTAATTACAATTGCCTTGTCACTGAGATGCCAACCTGACGAAGAGCAAATCAGGTAGCAAATCCCCAGGGGCCGCTTAGTAACAGGAAGGCTGTCTCCAGTGGAATCAACGTGACAATTTCTTCTTTCCCTCTTCAAAGTCGAGAGTCCCCCTGGACAAATTCACATTTGATTATTTTCGCTAGGCTCTCTGTCTTCAACTGCTTGATTAGCATCTCAGTCACCTAAGAAATTAGACTAAAGTTTGTGACCATTAAAAGGAAACCAAAGCATGTGCAAGGGTGTCTGCTCGAGCATGCAGCACACCTATGAAAATCCATACTCTTAACTTGGCACTAAGTACTGACACCAATTCTACTGTGTAAGGGCCACTCCGTGTGTGTGTGTGTGTGTGTGTTGCTGTTTATGTTCTTAAGAGGTGATCTTTTCACACAGCTCAATCTAGAAATGTGAAGTCAAGTTCGAAAACTATAGGCAAAGGTGTGGGAGTTGCTTCCATAGGTACCTGCTTTTCCTTTCTCTAACTTTCCAGCAGCTGTGCTTAGAGATAAGACCACTGTGCCTATTGCTACTGAAATGTTTAGTATAAAACCTCATTCTCTCTGGTAAAACACATTTGTATACAATGGTGCAATTAACATTAGAAGATAATTAATATATCAAATAAAAAAACATTCCAAGAAAATTATTGGGATAGTCTCCTCTCAGTCCATTGCCAACCATTGCTTGTGATTGATCAATGGCCCAGGAAACAGGATAGAAAAGAGACCAATGGAGCCAGAATTCTGCCTTCAGAATCTTTCTTGTACCTCTTCCCTGATGTCCTCAACTATCCTGGTTGATGGGACAATAATTCTTAAATCTTGGTGTATATAAAGAGCAGGTAACTGGGCACCTAGTACAGACATTTCATTTCACTATAGGTGAGCTGTAGCTCAAAACCTGCATTTTAACAGTAATCAGGGTGAATATACTAGGAACACTACCACAGTTACTCTCTCAATTCCAAAAACCTATAATGATAATGTCTATATCATAAAACTGTCCCATAGCTCAACTAGGGCGAACTTTTAATTATGATGTATGTCAGCTCCTCCCAAGCAGTTTTCAAGAAAGGCCTGGGTATTAACATTTTCTTTTTGCTACATAACACACTATACATAATAAGTGCTCAATAAATGCTTGCTGCTAGGAGTTGATTTAATGCAGAAACCAAAACTATTTTGTTTAAATGTCTTCTTTCTAGAAGGTAAAGTTTCCTTTGCCAACATATAGACCATATACCTTTAGAATTCTGAATTATTTCAGAAAAACTTTAGTCTGTTCAAAGATATTGGCTATGGGTGACTAACTCTTCCAGGAGATAGCAGATCTCCAAGCTACATCTCTGGCTCAGATGAGGTGAAATGATTCAGTGTTGTTTCTGTCCAGTATACGGTTGATGGTTTGGCTCCTCCACTCATGGTCACTTGAGCTGTCCAAGCTGAAAAAATACACCTTTTCATAGGACTACAAGGTCAGCCAACAAGAACAGAGTTATATTAGCTTGGATATAGAGTAAACACTGTAGCTTTGGACCTTCATGTCAGAGAATAGGTTCATATTCTCCTTCATGTTCAGAGATCAGCAAATTGAACTATCAGCCTTCAACATGACAGTTCTGTGCCCAGGGCTTTGGTGCTTCAGGGAATGTAGAAGACTGAGATGTTGTCTTTGCCCTCAAGTATCTTGCAATTTAGTTTGGCAGACAGATGATACAATGAGTTAAATAAAATAAGAATAAAAACTTACATAACACTTAATGATAGAAGGGCACTAAGTATGTCATTGTGTGCCAAAGAGTAAGAGTCCTAGAGGTGTTGAGGCAAGAGAGAAACGATCTGGGGTGGTCTGAAAAACCCTCAAGATGGAGGTGGATCTGGCTGAAGAGAACAAATGAGTAGATTTGAATATATAGGTTTGTCAGCCTGAGTGGAAATGGATGCAGCCAGAAGTATGAGACAGGCAAAACTGGCCTTGTCCCTTTCTTTGTTCCTCCTATAAACTGGCACTTATTTAAAGGTCTGTCATCCAACCCATCACATTAGACCTTCCTTCTCTGATCATTCTTCCCATCCACTAAAAACTTGCCAACTCATACATTCACATATTTTCTTGCTTTTACAGAATATATTATTTAGACAACCCATTTCGTACTCAGGTGTTACATTGCATAATACACATTTTTCTATGTTCACGCAGCTCCCCTCTACTCATTGAAACTTCTGTTTACTATATTCCATCTTCATGCTGCCAACTTGCAAATCAATGAATTAATCCCTACAAAAATAATAAATGAGAAACTCAAGGGAAGCCCTGACATTAGGTAAATAAGGATACACTTTGCTGAGAGACTGGGGAAAAGTCTCAAGCCACATCAGGAGGGCTATGACTCACATAGAGTAAGTCCTTAGCAGCAGGAGATGTTCTCTCAAGTAGAAGAGTTTTATCTTTCATTTAACCAAATTTCTATATTTGTCCATATCCTACTAACACCTGTTCACAAAAACAACATATCTTAATCTGACTCTACCCAAAAGGACTATGGCTTCCAATTACTTAGGAGGAAATGACCCTTTTGAGCCTGTATAGTAGATTCCTCCCTATCTCTTCAAATACCATTGCCATTGCCCAGTTGCTCACACAGTTATTTCATTTCATTATTCTCTTTACTCTGTATTTTCTTGCCGTAGCATTTTGCTCAAGTGCTCCATCCTGCATGAGAGTCTTTGTTCTCTCTTTTTATCTACTCAAAAGCATCCCTCCAGACCTAGACAAAGCCTAGAAATTTTCCAGATGTTATTATTTTTTCTTCTACACCCTTGGATGTAGAGGCATAGGCATTTAACACATGGGATGGGATTTGACTGCATGTGTACACATGTATGTGTATGACTCCAGAGCATTGGAAGAGCCATTATTCATCTAAGTGTGTACTGTTTGAAAAAGGGTAGAGTTTGGTCACAGGAACTGGAAACAGTTTGTACTGGAACTCTTTGCCTCAGTTGCTGGAGGGAACAGACTTCACTGCTATATCCAATGTATTTTTATAGGTCCACACAGGACTTCGTTGATGATTCCACAAAGATGCTTTGCTACAAAGATGATTCCACATCAAGCTTGCCTAGTCTACTTGACTGTCTCCAAATAGAGACTTTTCCACAGTAGGAGTAAAACACATCTCAGATGCTTTTCTCCTCTACAAGAGTAAAGTGAGTTGCATATACCTGGGTAGTAGGAGGTATGTAAATTGCAAAGCAGATAAGCATTCACAAAATCATTGTCCTTTGTGGGGATAGGATGGTCCCTGTACATTCCCGTGAGGAGGGCGTGATTGTATATCTGCCTCAAATTTTTAAAAAAACATTTGACAAAGCAAGTTCTCTATTTTTCAAATCACTGCTTCCAGCTTCAGTTTAATAGCAGATTAAGCAGTTCAGTCTGTCTGGGCCTGAGCCAATAAAACTCATTTGTAGTATTTAGTGGATGGCTCTGGTGATCAAAGATGGTTGCAAAGCCACCTTTTCCCTCAGGTAACCATTCAACTACCAGAAATGTGTTCCAACTATGAGCAGCAAGTTTAAAAAACAAACTCAAGTGTGACTCAAAGCTAATATAAATCAATCACCATTAAAACCTTTTGGAATATGCTCTCTTTTCCACAGTGCTTCATGTCAAATACCAATGAGCATGTCATATATTATTATTCCCCAGGATCTTAAGAGAATGAAGATATCAACAGCCATTTAGATAGGCACCAGGAACTTAAATGAGACTAAAGTGAATGAAAACAAGACCTAAACAAATGACAGTTTTCTCTTTTACAGTATCCTTAAATATGTCCCAGAGTTACATCATATAATCATTCAATTAAATAATAAATCCACTTGTAGCTAAGGAAGGAGGAGAGAAGATTCAAAGATGAGGGAGGTTTGGAGGGATGGAATGTTTTCCATGCTGGGAATGGCAGCCTTGAGAATCAGTAAGATTAGAAAAAAACAAGCAGGCAATTCTCTATACAGGCACCTGCGGGACAGCTGACTTAATCCCAACCTGGAGACTCCATAGAAAGAGTGAAAATTTTCTAATATAGAGGGAATTCATGTAAAAAAAGTTTAATTTAGGCCTAGAAAATGGACCTAGTTTGGGAATGATTCCCGGAAAATGCTGGAAATGGCAGAAAATGTGTTAAAATAATTTATAGGGTCCAGTTGCACTTCATCAAATGATTAACGGTATTCCATCTGCTTTCTAAATATTCCCACCTTCTACTAATTCCTCTGAAATTTTGCCATTTCAGTCAAGCTAAAATTTATTAGCACCCACTTACTGTGATTTACATGCAGGATGATTTGCACGCCTCTTTCCTGGGCTATTTGCATGTCTTTATCCGGGATGCAGCTTATTTGGGGGCACATTTGATTTATAAGCATTTGGCAAGTCTGCCCTTCTATTCTTTTTTCTTTTTGATTCATGCAAGGGCAGAGTTATATTCCCGGGGCTCATTCATTCCCTAAGAAATTAATTTTTTAATGAAATCTTCCCATTTGGTTAAAAATTTGTGAAAAATTAGATTCAATCTCCTTTGCTTGGGTACAACAAAAGTAGTAGTTAGAATTAGGACTTCCCTTTGGTAAAATTTTGAACTAGATAAAGTTTGTATACAGTGGCTGTGGGCTCACCATTCTATGACTCTATTCTGTTCCTGCTACCTAACCCTCTCTTTATGCTTTACCTCAAAATACATAGATATCACTTTTTAAAAAAAAATTCCCATATGCAAATCTTCCCTCTCCCTACCATTCTGTCTCTTTACTCGCTTTTCTACCTTTTGAGGACCACTGCTCACTGGCCTGCCCTTAACTGTCAAGAGAAAAATGATCGAATAAATTATACCGCCAGCATGAGAACAATGCCTGCTTCCATGAGGCAGCTGGGATTTGAAATGGAACACTTAGAGAAACAACTCCTTAATTATAATTTCATAATTTATAATGATCCATTCACATACAGTATGCACTTAAATCCTTAAAACATTCTTCAGTATCATAATTATACATATTTCAGTTTTATATTAGGGGACACTATGGCTCAGGAATGAGGGGGACACTATGACTCAGGAAAAAGATTTAGGGGAAGATTGTGGATAATGGGGCATTCAGAACCTGACCAATTATCACTGAATTCTGTAAGTTCCCACTCCTAAACTGGCTCCTTAGTGCTACGGGACAATGCACTAGTGTTGGAGATTTATTTCTGGAGCAAACTATGAGATGCATTTTCTTCTGGGCTAGACAGCTTTCTTTTATCTTTCAAATCAAATTACCCAGGTGGCTTCCTATTCTGCCTAAAACTGAGGAAGAGGAGGATAAAATGCATGAGGAAATGGTTGAGTACAACTACAGGGGAATTTAATTTAGGAGGTGATCTCATGAGGCCTCATGCCCACACAAAACAGTCCACAGCAGGTCGGTCATTCTTGTCAGATTCTCCAATCAGCCTATTTCCATTTTGAGTCTAATGTTGTTCCGTGACCTTGTCCTGTGGCACAGCCAGACAATATTGTGGGAGAAACAGGAGCAGCAATAGCCTAATTATACAATTACATATTCATTTACCCCCTAGAGAGCCTAAGACTTCTGAGAGCCAAACAAGAAGTGGTTGGCTGGAGACTCATTTTGAAAGATTGCTTCACCCCAAGATATAGAACCTTATCCACATATGGAACATAAAATTATCAGCTGAGTTGCATTGGTAGATGTCAGGAGAAAAATTAAATTACTGAAGACATTTAAAATTCATAGAAATGTAACCAGATTTAGAAATGTATAATAAAGTCTGCATTATTTGGCACGGTAAATTTTATCAGTGTAAGATAATTCACACTCAGATTGTGTCCAAACATTTTATTATTTGAGCAAGTCATCATCAGGACTGTCTTCTATTCTCTACCTGTGCTATTTTTACTCCTTTTTGATATAAGGGATGAGATGCTAGGTAAGAGTAGGGACTTTAATAAAAAAGAGATTTAAAATAAAAGGAAGAGCAATCATACCCTACCAAGTCCCCTTCTACTTTTATCTATCTTAAAATTGATTAATTCATGATTAGTTGACTAATTGTCTTTCTTGATAGTAGTGGTATGTCCTAACATCTACATCAGATAGTAAGTATTTTAGGCTTTGCAGGTCACATGTCCTGTCTCAATTCTTGACTCAATTCTGCTTTATAGCACAAAACTAGCCTTGGAAAATATGTAAATCAATAGATATGACTGTGTTTCAGTAAAACTTTATTTACAAAAAAATGCAGCAGGCTGCATGTGGCCCATGGGCATGTAGTTTGCTAACTCTTGTTCTATAGAGTCCACAAGATATTTCAATATGGTAGTAATATATGTTAGGGGAAGGTAGGTCATTGTTCCTTTTCCACTGTCTCCATTTTCAAAATTGTTGTAATAACTAAAGAAGATTAATGAGTTCATTATTTTTCATAGTACCTCTTCAATTTATTATCAAAATACCTCATCAGAATAATATAAAAGCAAAGGTATAATTTTACTGAGCAAATCTCAAACATCTCTAACAACTTCTAGAAAAAAGTCCAAATTTTTGCATTCAGGGTCATTTCAGTGGATAAAATTTGGGCCCCATAATGCATTTGTGAGATTACTCTGCTATAATCAAACATAAATATCTACATCTACAAATTTGCTTTCTTGTTGTACCTTGTATTCCTATGGCTTTGGTTCATGTCATTCTTCTGTCCTTTGGTCATTCTCCTCACATAGACTACACCTTTCTTTCTGCTAGATTCACTTCAGTCTTTCAGGGCTAATCTATGTCTCATATTTTCCTATAATGCCGATTTGGTTACCTGAATTGGCCACTCCTTTTTATATCCCTTAGTCTGTTTTCAAGTCTTCATATCTAGCTCCACTGTCATTTTTCCATGGTTTCAAGGAAGATGCCAGTGTCTTGACATTTTCCCATAAGCAGCTTTTTGTACAGAGAGGAGCACTTGCATTTTAACTCATTTCCCCCTGGCAGGATGGTGATTCTGCAGAGTAGTCATACTACCAATTATATTGCAGGTAACAATGAACATGTATGAGATGCCTGAACAGAATATAAGACTAAATTTGGAGATTTGTCTTATTTATGAATGTCTTGATCTGAAGACATTCATTGCCAGTTGCTACAGTGCTGTTTGCAACTTTTTATATCAGTTGACCCACATGGAGATCCAAACTATAATTTCCATCTCATTATACAAAGCTCTAATTATCTCAGTTAATCTTCCCTGTTGTTGGGAGTGAGCTTGGATATACAACGAGCTTTGATATTGTCTCTACCTTACAATTAGAGAAATAAAAGCTAAGAAATTACAGATAACCTGCCTCAAATGGCATAGTTGTCATTCTTATTGTAGACTACCTAAAATTGTATACACTCAGTCAAGTGTTACTTCTGCTTTGAGGATAAATATGACCTCTATTACCAGAATTAAGTGATTAAAGATAAAATTTTCTCCTATAAATAATTTGAAACAAACAAAAACAAACATATAGAAACACCAAAACATCCTTGCCATAAAGAGTGTAACCGAAACAGGTGCTTTCTCATGGGCACTTTGCACCCAAACAGTTGCTATCTCATGGACACTTTGGAAAGGCACAGACTATTTGAAAAGGCTCATTATATTCCCTTAATTTCCTTACCCTCATTCCTTAATAATTAATGAATCAAATGTATGGTGATGATAACAGGACCCCATCCTTTAAGTGACCATCCCCAACTGCTCTTATTCCCCACCTGAAACTATGGCCTTCCTTTTAGGCCATCACCTGGGACAGCTGGGAAGTTGAACACAAGGTCATAAATATGAGGTTTTGAAATGCAGCCAGACAGTTGCAAAAACTGTAACAGACTGGAGGTTTCTAACTCTTAGAGTATTGGCTTCCTTTCCTTCTGTGAAAATGTGTTTTTATGTTTGGTGCTCCTACCACATCTTCAAAAGTCTGCAGTCTGGTTTCTCCACTGATGATAAAGAGATGTCAGATTTCCTCCTGTTTACAATATCGCCTCTCAGCCTGAGTAAAAAGAAAGACTTGAGTCTCTTGTCCATTTTATCTTGTTGGTAGAAAATGAATATATAATACATGTGCACATTCCTAAATGAAATGTAGGATTATCTTTTTATATGGCTAATGACTGAGATCAAGTTGATAAATTCAAAATCCCACAATATTTTTTACTAAAGGAGAAGGAGAAAGGGAATTTATGGTATATTTTTGAGACTGGTAGCAAGGAGGTACGCAGGGCTGGGGTGGGGGTGGTTGGAGCACGTGCAGAGGAGATGTCCTGATATAAAATATGAAAGGAACAGAGAAAGGACATATAAAAAATAAAAGATGATAGAAGGGGAAAAGAAAGCCAGTGGAAGTCATCTGTGTGTAACTGTAGCAAAAAGGCACCCTTAACAGTGCCTCTAATTATAAATCTCCAACCAAAAAGCTAGGCAGACTTGAGAAAGTATTTTAAACATTTCTATAGTTTGCTGTGTGCATCTATCACCTAAGAGTAGCAATAATAAGGCATATGTGAGCATCAGAGAAAAAGATTCTGTGCCAGGCACTGTGGTTACCTCCCAAGAGCCATTCTACCCTTCTTTCCTTGGTAAAGATCTTGAACCTTGTTTCATATTGAATCACCATGTACTGCCTGGCACTTTCTCCCGTCCTGGGATGAAAGCTAATTAGTCTAAGCAATCATGTCCATTTATTCTGCCTATCTGCTTTGAGTTCACTCAAGGGCATATGACACAGCCAAACCTGCCCAATGATACTAGAGGAGAGTTTCACTGGAAAATTTCTGGGAAAGCAACTTGCCCAAGGAAATACAGTTGGCTGAGTTAAGAATCAAATCCAGAAAGTCTGACTCAGTCTTCTTTTGAAAAGTGAGTAAGAGAGACCAAGAGGTTATTTCTCTCAGACTCTATGGCAGAATTCTCAAATTATAATGTAAGAAAGATTACCTTGGAGAGCTTATTAAATGCAGATTCTCTGGTCAGATTATTGTGATGCAGGTGAACTTGGGATCATACCATGAGACACACTACCTGACAGAATATACTGAGTCTTGCTCTGTGAATGGAGCTGAGGAATAGGCAGCCCTTATCCCTGTTGTATGCAGTGGTTTATTTAGTCTGGGGAATTGTATTAATTATTTATTCTCTAGTGCTATATAGGCAAATGCATGTTTTTTAAGTGATCTATGTTTGGTGAATAATCCTAGATCTCTTTCCCTTGTTTAGACAGAACATGTGCCAACTGCTTTTTTTACATTGGTATGTGCTTGAAGTAATTACTAGGGCAATCATTAAGAATGCTAAATTCATTTGTTTATTCTTCTAGAAAATGCTGTCTAGGACAATTTGGTAGAACAATGGAACTGTTCTACAACTGTGGTGTCCAACACTAGTAAGAAATTAGTTACACATGGTTATTAATGTAGACATGAAATGTGCCTGGTTCAACTGAGGAACTAACTTTATAATTTTATTTAATTTTTATTCTATTTATATTTAAATAGCCACCGTGGCTAGTGTCTATACTACGCAGCTTTAGAGTAGTGTGCATATACACACAGGTAGGTATTTTAAGAACTTGAAAAAATTATTTTATCTTACTGACATGTCTAATTTGTAGAATGGTCTATGCCATGCCGTTTCACTCCTCTTGAGAATTTAACACGTGATTCTAAGCCATTATATTCATTGAGGAGAAGTGCGTGTCTTCACAGCCTTGCCATTCCCAGGATGCCCCATCTCTGTGAGGCAATGTAATCTCAATGTCAGACACATTCATGGAAGCCAGCCTCATAGAATCCTGACAAACAATAGCCTGGCATCCTGACGAGCCACCACAGTGCTCCCAGGACAGGAACCACCTTTACAGAGAGATGAACTCATTCATTGTTCTGAAAGATTAAGTACCAAATACCTCATTAGAGAAACTGCAAGCTGAAAATCAGGTAACAGCTGGAGAAAAGGAAAAAAGCCATTTGCAGAAGAGAAAGTGGTCAGTGTAGAGACAAACAGGTTCTGCACCAGACGGGTCTGACCTTCTTTCCCAGTCTCCCAGGGCCACACATTGCCCAGAACTGGTGCCTATGAGCTTCTGGGTTCTTACTATAGTATCCAGGTAGTACTCACCATTAGAGTCCTGGTGGAATTAGTAGAAATGACAGAGTGCTCAATAAATCACATGCTGGTTTCTTCCATTTGAATGAGAATTGACTGGCACAAATGATTGATTAACATTGACAAAGCCATATGGGTTCAAACCATATTCCTTTTGGTCACACTTTCAAACAATTCATATTGCATCCTTCTCTAAGTTCTAGCACTGAGGTTTTGGTCCGTTTTATTTTTTCTCCATAGGAACATGGGGTGACTAGGTTGGGCATAGACTTACAGTAAATGCAAAACTTCATGATTCTCAAGTCACATTGGCTGTGTGATCTTGAGAAAACAAGGAACTGTGTTTCTTCATCTATAAAACATCCTTATTGGTGTAACATTTAACAGTCTGGCTTTCAAGAATGGAGTCATCACCACTAAGACAGTTTCTACCAACCCTTCATGTATTTCCTGTTTCACACACTTACAGTATGATTTGGACTCTGACAAGTTAAGGTGTTCTATCATTTGAGATTTAACTCTTCCTCTCAATTAGACTATATGCTCTCCAAAGACAGAAACAAATTGTTAACTGTGTGAGACCCTCTCAACAGTATGTTCAATAGAACACAACTTACTATTTGTCTCAGTCACCAGAGCTCCTTTCTTTCTTTCTTTCTTTCTTTCCTCTTTCTTTCTTTCTTTCTTTCTTTCTTTCTTTCTTTCTTTCTTTCTTTCTTTCTTTCTTTCTCTTCCTTCCTTCCTTCCTTCCTTCCTTCCTTCCTTCCTTCCTTCCTTCCTTCCTTCCTTCCTTTCTCTTTTCCTTCCTTTCTTTCTTTCTTTCTTTCTTTCTTTCTTTCTTTCTTTCTTTCTCTTCCTTCCTTCCTTCCTTCCTTCCTTCCTTCCTTCCTTCCTTCCTTCCTTCCTTCCTTTCTCTTTTCCTTCCTTCCTTCCTTCCTTCCTTCCTTCCTTCCTTCCTTCCTTCCTCTTTTCCTTCCTTCCTTCCTCTTTTCCTTCCTTCCTTCCTTCCTTCTCCTTCTCCTTCTCCTTCTCCTCCTTCCCCTTCTCCTTCTCCTCCTCCTCTCCTTCTCCTTCTCCTTCTTCTTGTTTTAACCTCAGTCACAGTCATTGGAGGAAAGTATAAGCATTACTGGAGCTATTGCAAGAACTGACTCTTGCAAGAGCTTATCAAGAATCAATAAGCATCAGAGTCAGGGTTGGGGCTCAAATAAGGTAGATGATATTCAGTACTGTGAGTCAGGGAGAAGAGCAGTAATCATTAGGACCTCCCTCCTTGGGCGGTAGATCCTATCCTGAAACTGGTGGACAGAACCTATTCTTCATTCACAGGAGGAAAGAGGCCCAAGAAGAGTTAAGTTGGACACCTAACTCAAAATTTTATTTCATAAAACAATTCTTATAATAACATAGTGCTAGGAAACCTGACAAAATAACTGGAATTCCAAGGTAACAAACGTTCAATTTTAGGCAAATGAGCCAAGAGGAAAGGTATATGTTGAGGACAGGGAAGGACAGATAGAGTCAAGGCCATTGTTAGTGTTAAAAACTTGGAAAGGGAAAAAGAAGAGGGGGATCCACATTTCCCTGGAGTCTCTGTCCTAGATCTAAATGGATAACTTTTGTCTAATTTACAGTAGGGCTAGGGGGTAGGGGAAGTAAAGCACAGATCTGACACTGGGTTAATATCCTGCCTCATTAGGACTGACTCAAGGTATGAGGCAGATAAAGCCTAGAAGTGGATTCCTTGAGGATCTCAGCTGAGTTGCTGGGCAAAGCAGATGCAGAAGAATTCTGTTTGTGTAAAGTGCATGTAATCTTCAAGAAACGAATATTGGTCTCCTGGGTACCAATAGTCCCAAGTATGTATTGTCTGTCCTTATGCTGACCTTTCACTATTATAAAGATTAACCCAAGTCCAGTTGGCTGTTGACCACTAGAACACTGAACAATGACCAACAGGTGGGGTCATATAACACAGCTATTCAAGTTGTAACCATGGGAATAAATAGGACCAGTAGACCAGTCAGTCTCAGAATGTTGTCACTGCAGGCTTTGTGTCAGAAGTCCTGGTGTTAAGAGAACCATGGGGGCCTCTGAGCTCACAGCATTTCAAGCTGACCTCTCTCCTATCTCCCTATAACCTGGACTATGGATTTGAGTTTATGTATTGTCTAAACCTTCACTCTGTGGTATGCTTGGATTCTGTCTGGTTTCCCTTTCTGCCCTTACATTTCCCTCTAGGACTAGAGGAGTTTTGAAAAAAAGAATGACTTTTCTTATCAACTCTCAGTCCCAAGCACTGAAATCTGTTGTATCCTCTAATTATCCTATCTGTATGGCTGTGTCAAGAGTATGCAGAAGTAACTTGCTCCTCCATTCATCACACATGTGTGTGCATGCATGTGTGTGTGTACATGCGCACAAACACACACACACACACACACAGACACACACACACACACACACACACACACACAGAAAGGTCAATTCTCCTGAGATGTGAATCAGACCACATCTGTGCAATCCCTTTCTAACAGTGCATTTTGGGCAGAGCTTTGTACCTTTTCAAGTGATTAAGAATGCAGATTCTGGAGTCAGAAAACCTTAGGGCAAAAACCTGGTTCTACCAGTTGGGGCTAAAATTGAGCAAACTACTAGACCTATTTAAACATTTGATTCTTCCAATCTATCATGAAGAAAATAAGAGTAATCTATGTCAATGTGAAATTTAACATTCCCTAATACTTAGTAATCACTCATTTAATGTTGCCTGTATTATTACATAGTATTATTAACATTGTTATAACATTTCTCCCATTATCTTCACTTTCAGACACCAGATAAGACCACTGGTTTAAACTTTTACTCATTACTAATTAACTTCCACCTTTAACAAATTACTTCACCTCTACAAAACCAAGCTCCTTCATCTGACAATGCTCTCTTATTATCTTAGAGCAGTGTTGCCAACACTTAAAGTAATTCATAGATGAGCACATTTAAAAATTTTAAACTATTACAGATGCCTTTCCCTAGGACCAAACCACCACCACCAAATCCTGTATTGAACACTTGTACTTTGCAAGTTTGACACCCTGTTCTTTGATCTAAGGTAAAACAAAACAAAACCAAAACCAAACAAGAAACAAGCTAAATTTCATTTTCCCCAGTAATTTTCTAGGTAATTATTACTACCTACCTACACCATGTTTATCATTTAAGGTGAGCAGTGTATTAGCCACACATTTTATAAACAATTATCCCTTACATTGCTCACCTAATCCACTCATGTGGGTCAGACTTTATAATTTATTTACATATCAGGAAATGGAAATACACTAATATATGATTTGCCTATGACAGAAAAAAAATAAAAATGAGGGCATGATGGAAATATTGGGTCTTAAACTAGATTTGTTACCCACTGGTCACCAGATTCATAAGAGCTCATGTTGTATTGTTACAATCCATAATATGTACTCTATTATTTTGAATAGGAGAGTAGAAAAAAGATTTTCTCAATAGTAAATGAGAAGTCAGAGAAGCTTAGATAATAATACCACAAGTTTCAGTAAAAATGATGCTGTCTCAGTGAAACAATGGTTTGCTACTTCCTCTTCATTTCACACACCAAACTTGAGCCAGATTGCCACATGTTCTCCTAGATGAATTTCTTCCATCTAGTCTTTGCCCTGTCTAATAAAGTCAGCCAGACTAATTTCCTCAAGATTCTTCTCCAGAGCCTGAGGAGTCCTATTTTTTTAAGCCCACTAGTGTTTGGCTGGGAATTTCTGGGCAACATTTCTTCCCACTTATATTTCTGGGTAGGCTAGGTGGCCTCCATATAGGCCATTTCCATTCCTCTTCTGACGTTTTCCATTTTCTTTCCTGACTTGCATGTGCCTATCCACACAGTCTCATTCCTTCTTTCCTGAGCTAGCCCTTCCTTTCCACTCTTGTTGAAGTCTTCCCTCCTTACTCTGTCTCTGAGCTCCTAGGACTTTTGTCATTTGACCTCCTAGAGCTCTTGTTCTTAAAAGACTTGGGATATTTTGCTATCTCTTGTATTTATTTTTGTTGTTGTTGTTTTAATCAACTGCATCTGAGAACTTTCTTACAGCAGAGATCATGTTGCACAAATCCTCTGTTCTTAGAATCCAATAAAGCCTTCTTGGAGGAACTTTAAAGATCATTTGAGTGGTTTCTCAGTATTTTAAAACTGCAGCTCTTTGGTCTGAACAGAGAAGCCTACAATTAGAACAGATTAGAGCTAGATAGACTGTCCATACTAACCTATTCTGTTTATCTTGTTCACCCATTTCTCTAGAGAATCCCCAGAACTCCAAGGAGCAGAGTTTGAAAGTCACTGAAGGGAAAATTTTATTTTATAAATGAGGACCTGGGGACTCTGAGAGGAATGTAGGATACTTGCCCAAAGATACAGAGTTGACACCTTGCACAGTGCTGGCAAATCAGTCAACCCAGGATAGGTGGTAGTTGAAATGAATGTTTTGGCCGATTGCCAGTTTTCAAGTAGCAATTACCTAAGCTTCACTTCAAGAACCAAAAAATAAGAGGGGATATCAATTTATATCAGGAGAAAATGTGTACTACAATACTTAAGAGACCTTTAGCGATACATATTTGTGTCTGGTAAGATTTTAAGATTTGAAAATATAAGACATTTCATGCTTAGTTATTTTGCACAAGCGCCTGCAGAAGTTAGCAAGGTCTGTGAGCTGGACCATCTTAGAATCTTCCCTGCTTGCTATGCTTGCTGAAAGCTCTCTATTTAATATCACTCTTCCAAAGAGGTAGTTAACCAAATAAGATGAACAATGGTCTTACAAATGTAAATCACATTCCTCAGGGGTGAACAGCCTTTTTAAAGGGGTCCTCTGCTCTCAACCAAACAGAACGGTAGCGTAAATATTTTTCTGCCTCTTTGAAGTGACTCTGATGGAATGGGAGACGTATAGCCCCACTGTGTTCATTATTATTAGCTCAATCCTTAGATAAACTGAGTAATTTGCAGCAGGATTCTTAATATGACATAGAATAAAACTGTAGTTTTTTCCTTCGCTCATTTATTCATTTAACAAAGTGCCACATTCATTTAGAAGGTAGTTTACTCTGTTCAGATAGCTGTTTGTAACCTGTAAGCCTGGTGGGTTGAAGAGGCTTGCAGTATCAATCCCAGGTAGCTATTGCTTTTCTCTCTCTGTGAAGTATAATTGATCTATGAAATTTAGGAATCTCTTAATTAATACTATGAAGCCATTTCTTAGGTGGATGTAGAATTCAGGATATTCTATTTGAAGGTGACTCAGGACTTTACACTGCAAGCCATAATCTGGATTTTATGACCTATTTTACAGCATCACCTCCCCTTTTCTGACTTGCAGAGGAAAAAAAGTCAATATAATATGTGTGAGGCAATATACCTGGAGGACAAATGTGTATCTTTTGAAAGGTGATGCACATCCATGGAGTACAATCGTATAATATGTAATTTACAATATTGACTAATAGGGAATGAAATTTTGCTTTCAAATATAATATATGTCTTTTTAACATTTTTTTCCTCTCAAATTTCTTTGTTATTTTCTCTAATGTTGATCTAGGTCTTCTGGCACCATTTGTTCTTCCTCACTCTAAACATATCCCTCGGTAACCTCTATTAATTGACTCAACTTCATTGAAAAACTATACAAATACGCACAGCTTGCACCTTTGAGTATGTGCACCCAACCACCTTTGGTCTTTAAATTGACAAATAAATGAAACTTTGGGTTTACTTAAAAGGCAAACTTGCTCTAATAATTACATCTCATGGTTAATATGAGATAACAGCATTGGGCTAATCCAACTTTTAGAGCAGTGAGGTGAATCTGAGACCCTGTTAGGACTATGTACTCTTTTACTGAAAACAAAGAGTAAGGGAGGAATGAGCACCATCCAACAAACCATCCATCCCTGCTAGTGTGTGAGTCCTGACCAACCAAGTATTTATCCTAGGAGGCAGGATTCCACAGATGTGCACCCTCAGCCAGTTGGAGTTCAACACAAACTTAGATCTCAAAGGGCACTGATCCAGGGCTTGATACTTCATGCCCATTCATTCCTCCTTTCTTCTCCCAGGTTCCTTGTTCTCCAGTTTTCTGCAGAGTGCTCTGACCCTTGTCTTCCATCTCACTTTGTCACATGTGGATTCTAGATCCCCTGATCCTGCAGAATTATTCAGTTGTCCCTTGGTATTGACAGCCTCTTGTCCTAAGAGGACTGGAGTTTGTCTTACATGTGTGGATGCCATTTGGAGACTTGGGATATCTATTCTCTTTGTACCCAACAAGGCTCCGCTGTCCCTGAGGACTCCAGAGAAATTCATGATACCTAACTAAACATTGAGAATTAGCTTTAAATATTTGGAGATCAAAAATAATCAAAAAAATCAACTGCTTAGTCAGAAACCAAGCTAGGATCCCAACATTAGTTTTCTTATTTTTTTGCTGGCTTAGGTGGTTGTTTTTTTAAACATTGAAAGCACACTGCATCAATGCAATGCATTTCGAAGTTTTTCAATGTTAAATCTTTCTATGAATTACTTATAATTCCATCTAAGGCTGAAGTTAAGGAAAAGAAACATGAAGTACACTTCAAAAAAATCTGGTAAAAATTATAACAGCAGAATAGCAATAGCCCGACCACCCATATAATGAGACTTCAGCTCCCCGAAAATGTAGTTTAACACATGTGTCAGTGTCAACCCAGGGCTGAGATCTAATTAGGGCGCATTCAGCCAGTCTGATTATGTGTTTCTTGTTTGGTGACAAATTCGTTCATTTTGCAACATTTCTGTGAACGTCCAACAATTTGTTTCTGAGCCTGAAGCGGATTTAAAGAAATATATAATTCTATGGGGTGGTGAATAAAAGTGTTCTTCAGTAAATAACCATTAACACATACTCTCCTCATCTGACCCTTTAGATGAAACTGCCAAGCCTGTTCAGTGAATCCACGGATTCAATCAATTAATATGTTTGGATGCTGATTTGGCTTGTTTACTTTACTGGAGACAATTGATTAGTAGAACTTCTAGCTGATTTGATTTAAATGAGTAGATCAGTTGTGTGTGTGTAGGCTGCATCTGATTTTCAAGGACCAAAAGTGTCAGGGAAATAGGTTTGAATAAAAGAAATACACTGCATGCTCGATCTGGGTTTGTCACAACCTTGTGTGACCCTGGGAAAGTTGCTGGACTTTTTCAGCTTCTATTTTCTTATTGATATCATATCCTTCACACTTTCATCACTTGGAAAACAAAGTGAAATAATGGTCCTGTCTTTGCCTGGAAGAGTGTATAATCACACTTATGGAACATAAAGGAAAATATTTTAGTTTACTGGATATCACAAGGATATTTTTATGAAACAAACTGTTTTTTGAAAGAAAACATTTTGATGAGACCTTAGGTCTAGAGAAAGACAGAAGGACATGTATGTCTCTATAACCCTAAGCAATGAGGGGCACTTGGGTGGCTCAGTCAGTTAAGCATCCAATTTTAGCTCAGGTCATGATCTCATGGCTCATGAGTTTGAGCCCCGTGTCAGGCTCTGTGCTGACAGCTCAGAGCCTGGACCCTGCTTTGGATTCTATGTCTCCCTCTCTCTCCTTCCCTCCCCCACTCGTGCCCTCTCTCTCTCTCTCTCTCTCTCTCTCTCTCTCTCTGTCTCTCAAAAGTAAATAAACATTGAAACAACTTAAAATACTAAACAATGAAAACTTTTCTGGAAAATAAAGAAAAAGAGAGGGAGGGAGGGAGGGAGGGAGGGAGGGAGGAAGAAAGCTACAATTTTGCTTCTTAGATATTACAGTAGAAGTGTAAATGGGAGGCTGTGAAGGAGAATATAGAGGAGTAAGTTCCTGGTGATGGGGTAGGCAAATAACATTTTACAAATAAATATATACACGATTTAATTTGAAGTTGTTTGTATTGCTTTAATATAAATTCCTCCTCTCTCCCTCTCTTACACTTTCCCAAAACCATATTCCAGGAAAGACTACAGTATTGTCAAATCCCAATTTAGTGATGAGATTAATATTTTGTAGGATGAAAACAGCTAATATAGAAACAGTTTCCTAAAGTAATGGTGATTTTGAAAAACATAAACTCTAGAAAATGCACTACAACCTTAGGTCAGGTCTTTATTGTTCACAAGCTGTGTGGAGATGTGCACTCTATAAAGCCATATAGAAGTCCCAATGACTCTAAGAATGGACAACTTACAGTCACCATCTTTCAGATAAGGACACTGAGGCACACAGTTTAAGTAACTGGCCTGAGATCCTGGCAGAGCCAGGATCTAAACCCAGACATCTGGGCATTACGTTTATGGCTTGTATAATGGGGCCTTGTTTTCATATGACCCCTGAAGTGATTCCTTTGTATACATACACCACATACACAATACATATATAAAAGAAAAAATGTGTTTTATTTGCAATGTGGACTCATATGAACAAATTTTTTTCAGTTTGCACATATGCATTTTTATCTTGGAGTTTTCTGAAGCTGTCTGTGTATTGTGTAATTCTTACACTCTCTTTCTTTTTATGTACATATTGATGTCCAGGAATGAGTGTTTGTTTTTCTCTATAATATTTATACAGCCTTGTCATTCAGACTTAACCATCAGGATAAGATTTGTCACTGAAGATTTTATAAAGGCTCCAAATAAATCACCAGTTACAAGAAGTGGAGTTGTAGTCTCTTGGGTTATAACATTAAGATGCCCAAAAAGAAACAGAACAGTCAGTAAAACTAGGTGTTTGATGCTACTTATGAAATTCAACATGGGGAATACCTGAATTTGGGTATGTTTTTAACAGCTTTTTTCTTTAGCAAAGATAGGAGTCGGATGTTATTTTTCCCTGATGAATATGTTTATACAGTATCAAACTGAATTTAAGTTGGTTATATTTTTGCTTACATTTCTAACCTCTCTAATTGGACTTGTATTATTTTTCTGTCTTCACCAGCACTTGCAACAACTTCCAATTTAGTTGCTTCATCGCTTCTTGGCCTTTTGGCTAAGATCGAGTGCAATTTACTTGCTTCATGGTTTCATTAGTGTGTGGCTCCCTCCATCTTCCAGATCATTAGTGAAAATATTAAATAAAGCCAGCTCTCCTAACTGCTGGTGCTATCCACCCAATGCCTCCTTTGAGTTGGACACATTTCCATTCATCATTGTTCTCAGTTTACCGTAATCCAAACAAGGAATGGAAGTACATCTTTTTCAAGTCTATTTTCATTGTATTCTTAAATTGCATTTCATTATCTGTTGGACCTGATGTTTTCCTCCAGCCTACATGGATCATTACTAAAATCAAACCTAGTGGAAACAGGAGAATGTTAGGGAAAGAAAGCCACCAGCTTAAAAGGTGTTGGTATAATGGGTCCTTTTTGTAATGGTAGGGGAAGTTTGAAACTAACAAGATTGATGAAGTTTGCATCTCAGAAACAAGAGATAATCTTTGGGGCTGGGACAATCACTTTTGATTCCTATAGGCTGGAAAAATGCATCAATGGATAGACAGACATGTTTATTATTCCCAATAAATGCTCTGGGTCTGACAATTTTTCTTAGTTTAATGTATGCATTTCATTTCATAACAGCAATAAGACACTCCAGGCTGTGCATTTGTTAGGGATTATTGCACTTCTTGGGTGGTTTAAGTCATTCTGCCTTTAGTCTTATGCCATATAACATGACCCAAGGCACCTTATAAATAGCAGAGCAATGCACTGCCTGTCATGTGTTATAGCTTGAATAGCCTTGTAAAGGGACATGGATTATAGAGGTATGATAATAACTATAAAACAGGAGTGGTAATTTAAGTTCCTGTGTTGGATAATCTGTATGATTAGGTTTTTTTTTTTTTTTTTTTTTTTTTTGGTCTTTTGTGTTTCATTCTACCTAGAATTCTCATTTACTGAAATCACTGCTCAACAATACAATGTGCTAATGGGTTGAAAGTAATTCAAGATTTAATTTAATATTTTAAATCTTCTCATTGTTTTGTTTACCAATTAGCTGTCAGAGGTTAGGCTGGAATTAGCTGACTTACACAGCAGCCTCATTGGCTCAGAGATCAGGAGTTACCATCATGAGTTATAGCAAATACTCCAAGGGTTGAATTCTTAAACTTTGTGAAAAAGTGATATCACAAAAAGAACACCTTAAGGTTTCAATATCACAACCAAAAGAGCAAATGAGGAGTACTTGTGTTTTAAAGCTAAAGTTGTAAATTTATGGCATATAACATTAGGCCTATGGAGATTTGACATTTTGTAAGCCAGAATCTTATTATGTCAGATGCACTTAGTTTGTTGTTGTTGTTGTTGTTGCTGCTGCTGCTGCTGCTGCTGCTGCTGCAGCCAGATGTTTGACATAATCATCAAAATGTATCCATTTTGTTTCTTTTAAGTCATTTATTATGAGGGAAATAATAAAGACAGTTTGAACTGAGGCTGAGTGTTAATGAAGGAAAAAGAGAGTAATAAATATGCAGGATCAGTTCCCAGACCTTCTAGTCCCTCCTTATTAGCTGACTTAGACAACATACTACCTGCAGCTTGGCATTCAACATTTTCCTTATCACTTCCAGTGGGAAAAATATTAAGTTAGTATATATTTAGAAGAAGGGAAATATACATATATTTATGATGTGTGTTATTTGCATCTATCTATAAATCTACTATCCATCCATCCATCATCCACCTGTCTAAGCATGATACATGAAGGGTTATGGAAGATAACCCACCACCACACAGCCCACATAGCCACTGGCCTCCATGACACTCAACTGTCACTGCATGTTAGGACATTCATTTTTATATCTCATCTTGCATAAAATGATATGGCTGTATCATAGAATTTCTGAATTACTGGAAGCACTGTAAGCATTGAAGAAGACCGAAAACTTGTTTTAGAAACAAGATTTCACCCATGTCAGAATTCTTACTAAAATATGCTGGATGGATGGTCATTCTCTCCTGTAATGCATTTCTACTGTTGGAGAGCTATAGTTAGAATTTTCTCAAGTTATATCAAAATATGTCTGTCTGTAATCTCTCCACATTGGTCAAGGTCTGGACTTGAACAACATGAAAAAAAAATTGCTGTTCAGCTTCTCATTCTAAATTCCTGTGAAGACTAAACAATATTTCACTTTTCTTTAGTTACTTTTAATCCCAGACAAGAAGTCCTATAAGGCACGTTGCTAATTGTAACATGTATGCTTAATGATGAAATTCTGTAGTAACTGTAGAGTGTTCTGCAAAGCAGTTTATAGATTAAATTTGTCCATGTTTAATTCAGTGAAAGGAGAAGAAAGACAGATAACATTGACAATAGCCTCCATTTAAATTCATGTAATAGATCTAATATGGCACTTTGTAGCATTTTGCAGAGCTGTTCTTATTTTATCAGGATAGGAGTAGTTACTTTTTCACAAAAGAATAGGATTGAAAGAGTGTATTAAAAAAAGAATAAGTACCTTGGTATTAATTTTTATAGTCGTTCATTCTAGGAATATATAGACTATCACGCATATTATTATTTCAAAATTCTTATTTTTCTTTTTCCTTTATTGCTCTTAGAAATCACAAGCCTGCTGAGGGCTAAAACCAGGCCAACTCACTTATCTTAGCAATTGCAATATGCCTGCCAACAAAAAAAGATATATTCTATCCATGCTAGATAACTTTAGTTATCCAGCTTATATATAATTCCCACTCTACCTTCTGGCCACACCTCCTTCCCACCAAAGCCTTCTCAGCTTACGATAGCCTAGAGTCACTTTTCCTTCCTCTGTTGTTGTGTAATAATCAATGGTCATGTCATTGTTACCAATCATTCATATGTTGCATTGTGCAATCAACTGTATTGCCATACTGAACTATTTTTTTAATGTTATTATATGATTATTTAATGTTTTACTTGTTATCTTCATTGACCAGGGGAACTTCATGCTGCTTAATAGCAGCACTGCTCTTGCAGTCCCCTTACATTTCTTCAGTACCTTGCCTTGTCTAGGCACATGGCAAAAACACAAACAAGATTTGCACATCTTTCCTAAATACCTAAGTGACTTTTTAAATTATTTCCAGCATCCAGGCCATCTGATCCTAATGGGGGTGGTAGTAAATGGTAGAGAAATATGACTCACATACAGCATCTTGTGTGGTTAGAACTGAGTATCAATGAGGGGAGGTGGAATGTGCTTCATCATTAAAGTCTCATTTCAGAAACTGCACAATGACAGCCAAAAGCTCCCCCCACCCCCCCACACACATATATTTGAATGCTCAGATAAGATAAGAAAGCCTGAAGAAGAACAGATGTGTTAGAAGTGTGAAATGGATTAACATCAAAGCCCCCTGGGAAAAATCTGAAACATGAAATGCAGGCTCCTGACTGACAAGAGCTATTCAGAGAGCATTCAAAGCCCGGCAGTGCATTTCAGGCTGTGTCTCTCTGTGAGCTGTGAGAGGGCTGTGTGGCAGGTAGAGATACAGGGCGGGAGAAAACCCTCTCTGAACTTTGGGGCAATGTAGCCTACCATGTGTGCTGATGTGCAGGAGATGGGAAAGGCAAGGCATTTTTTTTTAATCCATGTCAGGACAGGGTCTATTTCATGTATAGGCAAAGAAAGAAGCCACTGATGTATTTGATATGAAGGCTGGTGGAAACACCCCTGTATAAAAGCCTACTTACCCATCGCAATGACTCAAGTGTTCACTATTTATGCCTAATTTCACTGGTCTGTATAGGTGAGTTCCATGTGTCTATCCAGGTGTCACAGATTTTAAAGAATCATTCAAAATTGACCTATCGTCTTCATGATTTAATAGTACAAGCCAGGGACTAGAAACTACACTATCTTTCTCAATAGTTTCAAACAAGTTATTTTTGAATAACAATATTTTTAGAAATAGCCTATTTTGTTTTCAAAACACAAACCTAGTCATTTTACAAAATTGACAGGTAAATTCAATGGAAGTTTAGATGTGGAAATCTTGCACATAGTTGGAGTCTTAAAAATGAGACAGAAAGTGGGAGAGATGAGTTTGGAATGAGAGAGGCTTCTAATTAAAGGGTATGTTCTGCCCATTACTGTATATCTTAAAATTGAGCTATCACCTCACTTTATGACCATGCTGTAAATAGCTCCCCAAACCTTTAGAATGTGTCTGTAAAGTAATTAGACCTTTGATTCTTCTTTTCAAAACTGCAGTGAAACACATATAAACAATATAGTCACCTGGTACTTAACCCTGCTGCCTATATAAAGGTATATTCAAAGCTATGACATGCCTTCCGTTATAAAAGTGAGTTTGATCTTTGAGAAGAGTCAAAGGTTAGAATCATACCTGTCAAATAAGATGATTCTGTTGTTCATAAACTCTAGAAGCCATTTGTTGTCTGTCAGGAATGTTGGAAGATGGTAGAAAGAAAGTATCTATTTCTACTAAGAATCAGGACTATCTCAACCCACTTCCTATCAGACATCACATCCACTAAAGAAAAAATTCAGCTCTGCTCCAATATTTTGCTTAAAATTTACAATACTAAATAATTAACTGAGCTAACAATATTTACCAGTTCATGCTATTTTAGGGAATGTTGTAGGAATACAAGAGAAAAGAAACAACAAAATTAAGCATGATTGATAAAACTCATACCACATAATTGTCTATCCAAATCAATCATGACACATTTATCATAATTGGCTTTTTTATTACTGGCTACCATTTTTCTTGGTACATGACCTGTCGCCCCACTGAGTTTTAATTGTACTGAGGTAAACAAAGTTAATAGTCAGTGTGCAGAGTCAGGTACATATGGATTCAAATACTAGGTTTTCCATTTAATAGCTTTGGCAATCTTTAGCAAGTGCATCCATCATTGTTGCAAATGCTTCCAATGTTCAGTTTTCTTAGTTGTAAAATGTGAGGATAAAAAGAACATATTCAGTGATGTTATAAAACAAATAAAATAGTGGACATTAAGAACTTAGCACAGTACGTGGCACAAAGTTGCTCATCATCTTTCTTCACTCAGTCCACTGGGAGTCCTTGTGCCATACCTATAATGACGTTAATACCTAATGCAGTGCATTGATCAATTTTGATATACCTGTAACTAAAAGTTTTGAATGTATTGTGAAAGAAAACACTACCTAACCACTTACAAAACATATAAAGCTGGCTCTGCAATTGGTTGTCAACATGATGCTATCTGAAATGCGTAAAATACAGGCCCTACATTGTACAGCACTTGTTTCCTGGAAATGTGATAATTTCATAGTCTTTCAAGATAAGCATTTTTTTTCATTGCAGTCTACATTTTAAATGTAGATATCAGTAAGATGAGAAGCTTATTAATTATGAACTTTTTCTAAAACTTAGTTTATCAAAGTAATTATCTTAATTTAAAAAGTCACTCATAGAATTCATCAGGTACAGAAACTGTCTTATACGTCTTTGTATTTACTGTGCATAGAAGAGTATACAGTAGGTACCTAACATTTATTAAATGAATCAATGTATATAAGTCCATGCATGATAAGAAAGACCAATCTTTTATAAGCATGCTAATGTGTGTTAAATTTCCAGTAGGTGTTGGTGGTGAGTGATTGCTGGTTGTTAATGAGTTGAATTCAAGTGAATGAAGCAGAGAACATTTAAGATTTTCCCTCCATCACTTTTCCTAGAATCTTTCCCTAGTGTTATGACATCAAAAGGCCATTTGGCCAGACTGTAAGGTCTATCAGCCCCTGTAGAGGAAAATCTTGGCCTTATTTATGTTGGAGAGAGAGGGGAAGTCTTCTCCTGGGCCAGAGTAGATCTCTCTCAGTAGAGCCATTATTTAGCCCCAGAGAAACCACCCAGGGGGATTCATGTGCCCATTTCCTCTATGGGACAAAAGGGAGATGGGGAGAAAAAAGAAGCTGCCAACAGGGGTGACTTATGAGCTAAGTATACTTATTATCTAAAGGTAAAACTTAGAGCTGTAGAGGATATTTGACCTTAAAATTTTATCTCAAAAGTTTTGAAGGGAAAAAAAAAGGAAATCTGAACCACACTGGTACTTATTTCTCAGTGAAAAAAAATGTTGTTGTTTTTGTGTGTGAAAAGATTACAATTAAGACATTTCCCCCTTTTACTGGACTTGGATGTCCGCTTGAGGCCATTGTGTGGTATTTACCTACTTTCTTCTCGATTGTTCATGAAGTTTCCACCAACTTGTTCTTTATATGGGAAGTAATCTTTTGCAGCAACAAAAGCTTGGATTACAAACGTATGCTTTATTGTACATGTCGGGGGTAGGCTGGGTCGTGAGGTGAAGTATCTGTCTCTAATTATGGAGATAGGAATGCTGAGACATGGAAAGAGAGCACAGTAAGAGCTCTAAGTATTTAAACTACCATGTTACAGGCTTCATGCAGCAGGGTTTTGCCAATGACATTTGAATATGTCAAATCAGAAAAAGATTGTTGATCTATTAATATTCTACCTATTAAAATATATTATTGAATTGATGGAAGTAGTACTAGAAGAAGGAAGGAAGAAAGGAGCGGTGCTAGAGAATGCTTTTAGTAATAAGTTGGTGACAACTTAGGCTGGAAAATGACTAGAAACACCTGCCAGGATAGAAACCCAGGAAATGGGGCGCCTGGGTGGCGCAGTCGGTTAAGCGTCCGACTTCAGCCAGGTCACGATCTCGCACTCCGTGAGTTCGAGCCCCGCGTCGGGCTCTGGGCTGATGGCTCAGAGCCTGGAGCCTGTTTCTGATTCTGTGTCTCCCTCTCTCTCTGCCCCTCCCCCGTTCATGCTCTGTCTCTCTCTGTCGCAAAAATAATAAACGTTAAAAAAAAAAAAAATTAAAAAAAAAAAAAAAAAAAAAAAAAAGAAACCCAGGAAATAAGAAAGCTATCAGCGAGAGCTAATAAAAGGAAACTCAAATAATTAGGCATGAACATTAGAGAGACATAATGCAACCAATGGGCAAGTATCTCAGCGCCACGGTGGAGAAAATAATTTGGAAAGTTTAGTGAGCGTTAGTAAGTAGATATTTACATAGGTGCATCATTGGGGCCAAAGAGGTCCAATAGTGGAAAAGAGAGTCTAGAACCCAGCCATGCACCCAGTCTTCAGGAAAATATTGATGGCACCTAGGGGTTCAAAGTTATGGCTTAACCCCAAAGTGAGTACCAAACAAGGAAGTTAGTGAGTTACTAAAATTGGACACATGATGGAAGTTGTTATGATGTATAAAGACATGAAATCAATTGCTGAAATTTGTGAAGGACTAACAACACACTGATTTAATGATGTATCTCCAGGTTGTGGATCTACCATATTTTATGTCATCTTCCTGTGGACCAATAAGTCCCACTGTCTGCAGTGCATTTATCCTGTAGGTACAGATTTGAGGTTTTCCAGTAGAGACCCACATGAAGCATAAAAACACTTATGCCAAAGTGAGAAGTCACACAACTACAACCTTCTAGAGAACAGCTCTTAAGGTGAGGCTCGAAGTTCACAAAATAATTGTCAAGAAGTTCATGCATGAAATCCATGACTTTCATTAAAGAAAAAATATATAATCAATTTTTCTATTCAACTAAAGAACCCACGAAGCAAATAGAGTGTGTGTCTGTTAGAAATGTGGGTGGACAGAAGTGAAGGGGATGGTATTAAAGAATGTGACTTCAAATGTGGCAACTGACAGCTATCAAGAGCACTGGACAGGAAACTGTACTATTGCACAGAACAGTAATGAATTATGTTGATTTTCTCTTCCATTTTCTTTGCTTATAAGTCAGGCAAGCTTAAGAAACTGCTTAGAAGTTCCCAGCCAACATGGCTGGGCAATGGGGTAAAGGAGGTCATCTACAGGCTTCAATTATCTTACAAAACTACCTGGGTGCAGCACTTGGTTTCTGGGGCATTCTGGATACATATGAGGTAAGATAGAGCTCTAGGAATAAATGGCAAGCACAGTAAACAAACAAACAAGCAAGAATCAAGTCTTAGCATTATTGAGAAAATGCCAAGGTGACTTCTCGTAGTGGTAATCCTCAATACTTTCCTGAACTTAGAAATGAATGACAATTCCTGATCCTGAAGTCTTCCTTCAGTTTCCAGCTGAGCAGCTGAAAAGCTTCAACTCTCCTCCTTTATAGACACTGTTGCTCAACAGAGATTTACTAAAGTCTTGGATCTTGTAGGTTTTACCTGTTTATTTGATGATTATAATTTTCTGCTCATTATTGATTTCTGCCACTCTTAGAAGCAACATAAGTGTCTGACACAAGTGAGTTTATAAAGTAGACCATATTTTTGTCCATTAGCTGGCACTTCATATATTGTCCCACAGATGTCGTGAGCTTTGCAGCATTTCCACAGAAGTGGCACCTGCCAGGGAGGAGCCATATATCAAGATGCACCCAATACATCTGCCATAAAAGAAATTGACTGTTGATGATATTCTCCCTATCCCCTGTCCTTCCCCTCTACTTTAAAAATTTTTTTTGACGTTTATTATTTTTGAGAGACAGAGAGAGACAAAGCATGAACGGGGGACGGTCAGAGAGAGGGAGACACAGAATCTGAAACAGGCTCCAGGCTCTGAGCTGTCAGCACAGAGCCTGACGCGGGGCTTGAACTCACGGACCGCAAGATCATGACCTGAGCCGACTTCAGACTTAACCGCCTGAGCCACCCAGGCGCCCCGCTTCCCCTCTACTTTTAGAAAAATGGGACATCTTTCCAGGATAATTTTAATAGTTCTGTATCTAACAACTAAGTGTGTTTTATGATTTTTGGTATCTGTTATGTTATACATATTTACATGCTTGAGAAACATACTAAAAATTATAAAACTTCAAAGAGAAACGTCAATAACGCTACCCTAAAACCTTCAAGGCATTCAAAATCAACCCCTATAACTAAAGTATGGGAAGGAAAGAATCCAATTTTTGGATGTCAATGAATTACCAGATATTTCCCTACATGCTTATATACATCATCTTATTTAACACTCACAGAGACCTTGTGAGGTGCATGTCATTTTTTTATAGTTGAGGAAGCTGAATTGCACTGGTGTTATATGAAATAATTTGCCAAAATAAGACCAGGATAAGAAGCCAATTCATGGGTCTCTAAAGCCCAATATTTTTCCATTACATTAATATTATCTCTATAATAATGGCATATATTTGCTTAGAAATGCATAATAATGACAATAACAATAGCACAATAGCCAAATAACTAACATTTATCAATATTTAACATGTCATAGGCCATTTTCAAGTATGATCCTATTTAATCATCAAAACAACTCTGGATGAAAGATTCTTCTTATTTCAAAGGAAAAAAAACTGAGACAGAGAAGATGAGTAATTTGCTCAACTTTGCACAAATGGTAGTGATGGGCAGGTATTTAACCCCATGTCTGACTCCAAAGTTCATGGTCATAATAACTGTGATAAGTGCTTAACTATGGTAAGTGCTTCCACATTCATTATTTTATTTGAGTCTATAAAACTTTATGAGAGGGGTAGAACAAGCATCTGCTCACTTCACAGGCAGTGAAATGGACGGTCAGACTTGCATAGAGCTGGAAAGTGGCAGGGCAATGTCTTAGGCTTGGATCTTCTAACTCCAGTGCACACACTTGCTATATTCTATAGGAAGTCACATGATACCTGTGGGATGGAGAGAGCATGGCATGTGACCTTTTGTGAAAGAAAAGATAAAGTTCCATTCTCTGCTCCACACCTTGCATATGAAGCACACTGGGCATCGTGAAAAGAGTACAGGAATATTGAAGTGAATCTTCTCATCTCCTTGAACCTGATTTCTCAGTCATCCTAATTAGCCTAATAGCCACCTCACAAACCTAATGGTTAAAGCCAAAGAGTGAATGTGTGTGAATACTCACCTATAGCCCTGGTTTAGCTAATTATGAGGGCTTGACAGTAGTTTAGAATAAACAAAATACATTCTTGCCCTCAAGTGACTTACAATCTGGTTGTGGGGGTAAGAGTGTCACTCATGTGGTACTAGCAAAAAATGAAAAACGTGTGATGTGTGCTATAGATGTTTAACAAAAAATGAATATGAATAAGAGATAGTATTATCAGGCCAACTTTAGGAAGAGATGCTGAACTGATTCTTCAGGGATCAGCTCTGCAATCAAGGAATGGAATTCCAGGTGAAGAGAATGACTTGATTCTCTGTGGTGTCTGTGGTTTTCTTAATTGGCTACCTTGAAAAAAGGTTTCCAGACTATATTATTCAATGGCTCCTCAACAGAGTTTTAGGCATAGAGTAGCTGATTCTCTACATAGTGCCTGAAGGTCACCATTTAGCATTAATGTTTTTGAGCACATTTTTTTCAGAGCTCTAGGAATCGGCTGTAAAAATACACGAACTTCTGGCAAGAAAAATACTATAAATTCTAACCTAGCATTCACATCTTTGGATGTATAAATTTCTCATATTGTTATTTTGTCTAAGAGCCAAATGAAAGCCAAAGGTTAAGAAATGGAAAGGTGTAAAAGAAATAATTAGGGGCACAACAGAAGAATACTAACCCAAGTTGGCAGTTCTGGTAAGGTATTTCTGACAGCTGGGGATATTAGGAGGGTATCCAGAGAAAAGGAAACTTGAAAGTTTGCTGGTGGCAATGCAATAATATCTCATTTTCCAGCTTATGTTTGAGCCCTATCAACCGACTTGTCTTTGGAGACACAGTATTTGTTCAGAAAACATAGATTATGAGGTACAGTAAACAACAGAGGCAGTCTCGGTGAGCCCAGGCTTCCCTGCCATCAACAAACATCTTTTGCACTATTCTCATGTCCCAAGTAATCCCCATTAATATAGTCCTTCTTTGATTTGACCTAAATAAGGACAATATATGTAAGCACAAGTTTTGCTGACTTCTTGAAAGCAGAGAGCTTGGTTTCTTCTAAGAGGTCACAAAAACAGAGGTTGCTCGTCCTGAAGGTTCATATTGCCTCAACAAGCTCACCAGATTTTCAAGCAAGCTCACCAGATTTGAACCATAAACACTGGCATCTACTTGCCTCAGGGTATTCTTTACCCATGAATACCCATTCAGTACTATGAGCAAGGTACAGGTGAGTTACTGCCTTGTGTGGGATACCCTTAAGCAAGGGCTGATGAGAATTGTGGATAAATACCCTAACTATCAGCTCGGGTATGGTACCTCTGACCCACACTCCTTAAGCTGACTTCCAGTGTTTCCAATGTTTCTGGGAAGGGGGGAGGGGGGAGGGGGAGTGGGAGTGGGCAGGGGAGGGTGGAGCCCCAGCTGCCCAAAGTATTAAGTGGCTTAATAATATACCAGTTATTGGATTCTTCACCTTTCCTGTCTTACCTCTCCATTCCCTTAATGGAGTTTCCTGGGATCACCCCCCAAATAAGCTATCTGCAATTGGATCATGTCAGAAAACCATCCTACCCATGATAGAATTTCACTAACAGAAGGGAAATGTGCCCCACTGACTCCTCTTCAAGTCCTGGTACTCTCATTGCAAGACATAATAACACAACTTCATAGCATTTCACAGTTAAAAACACCTTTAAAGCCACTTTAAATAACATTCCATTTCTACCCAAAGAAGCCAAGTAAGAAGCCCATTAATAGTAATGCTTTGCTCTTGTGCATAATTTTGCACTTTTTAAAGCACTTTCCCATATTTAATCATATTTGATCCTCATGACAACCCTGTAAAAAATGTAGGGCAAATGTTAGCTTGAGGGACAATGTGGAGTAGTGGAAAGAGCTCTCTGAACTGGGAGTCTAGAGACCTGATTCTGTCAGTAATTAGCAGTGCAACCACAGGCAACGCCTTAACCCTCTCCAGGCCTCAGTGTCCTCATCATGGCATGGGGCTCTGGTCAATGGAATTCCTAAGATTGCTGCAACTACTAACATTCTATGAAACACAACAGACAGAGATGGAGGGTGGAGTATGTGAATGGGAAATAGCTTCCTTGAGGTCAGACAGTGGTCAGTAGTGAGGAAAGACTAAAAAAAAAGATCTAGTAACTTTAGAAAAAGAATGTATTAAGTAGCAAGTTATATCTGCCATTGATGAAGACCCTCTTATGCCAGCCACTGTTATTAATCCTGAAAACAAAATCCTGCAAGTTATATTTTATTCCCAATTTATAGATCAGGAACCCTAGACTCCAAAGCTTTATGTACTTGGCCTAGGCCACAAACTATCAATAGAGCTTCTATTTGAACCCCATGTATGTGATTCCAAAAATATCCTCTTCTGTTAAACAAGTATTTGTGTTTGTTTGTTTGTTTGTTTGATTGACTGATTGTTTGTTTATCCCAGTACATCTCACAAGAACATCAAGAATATTATGACAAATTAGAAGTTTGATAGGTATGGGTTCAAATATTGATTACTTCTCCAATTATATTTCCTCATCTATAAAATGGACATAAATTATTCCCTTGGGAGTTTTGAGAGGATTAAAAATGGTAAGAATTCAAAGTCTTTGGGATAGGATTTCTACTGAGAGTACACATTACTCTTCTTCCCTACTTCCTGTCAAACACATAAACCCAGTTCCCTACAAAGGCCATACCAACAGCTTCACACAGCTGAAATCTGCCTCTCTCCTGCAAACACACATGAGTAAGTTGGGGCAGTTGGGTGGTACATAAGAAAAATGAATATCTTGCAAATTTATTTTTTTTAAACTGTGTCTTGATTCCAGCCTATTAGGTTTGTGAAAAAGTCTACCACCACCTATGGTTCTAGGATTCTTATTATATTTAACTATTCTACATAGCTCACTCTTCTCAACTTTTTACCCATGAACCTGAGTATGTCCACACACATGCATGCGTGTGTCAGAAGGGGGAATGAAGGAGAGTATTTCACTCATTTTAGATTCCACTAGTCAGTGATTCATAGCTAGTAGACTACGACTTTATCATAAGGCTAGTAGGGCATGTTGCATATACTAGGGAAATTGCATAATCATTATATTTTAGCTTAAATAACATCAGAAAAAAGTTTAATTAAGACTTTTAATTAATAGTTGAAAGATTAATCAATCAATAATTATAGCAATGATTATAGGGTATAATTGAACTTAATTGGAGGGGACTGATTAATGATCAGAATAAATCTTTCAGATTCCCTGTCTTGAAAATATTCAGAAATGATGGATTTTGGCTCATAGAACTAAAAAGAAATGCCGGGATTGTAGATTATGGGTCCTTGGCAACTAGGCCATGAAAGGGAAAACACATAATTGAAGTAAAAAAAAAAATTATTCTATTGTTAAGCTTGTACATCATCATACTGCTAATTTGTACAAGTTTAGATTAATAGAGGAAAATATGCATCTGAGGACATCTATAGAAAAAGGAAAAAAGAGAAATTGCTTGAGACAGTTTTCTTTGGAAGCTAATTTCTCAGGGGTGTTCTTTCCATCTCCAAGGGCAAAATGTTTGTGTGAATTCAAATGACATTCTTATCGGAGCATCATAGGAATAGATTCGGTAGAGGATCAGACATCTCAAGGAGACAGTCCCTGTTTATAGGATGACGACCCCTCTCATTTCTACCTGATCTGTTCTAATCAAATCCAAATGGCTACTGGGACCAATATCAATTCTACCTGAAGACAGTTCAATTCTCTTTGGAGAACAGGTAGGTGATCTCATTTCAGGGTCATTTAACCAATGAGGATGGATCCCACAATGTATGCCCCAAATGGAGATACATATGCTCAAAGGTAGGGGTGAATGCTTGTTTTTCAGGGCAAACAGCACCACATTATTGACCCTGCACACCATTCTCAGGAAACAGGCCAAATACAGTCTCAACATCCCTGAATACAAACAAGATTAGTTGTACAAAAAGACAACCTCACAAAGTATTTTAAAAAGTCTTTGAGCCCACCAGAAAATCTATTTTGGCTACAAATCAGGAATCGACTGCTCCCACATTTGCCAATTACTTATACCTATTTCCTCTCTCCTCACCCCCACCCCCCCGCCTCCACCGTGCCTCTTCCAACTTAAAATATTCCTTTCAACCTAAACATAAACCCAGTCATGGTAAGGATTAGCTATACAGAAATATTTAACTAAGAAGTTCATGAACTTAATCAATAAGAATATTTGTATTGATTATTATTGCATTTGTCCAAACATAGACTGGTCACTGTGTTAGATGCAAACAAAGGGACAGATTGTATAGCCTTAGCCTTAACTTCTGTAAAACTAGCATACATTATTGACAGAGAGCACAATGTAGATAAGAGTAATAAAAGCAATGCAATTAAGTGTAGCACTAATTCACTCCAACTTGCTGTTTGGTTTTGGGCACACTACCTAAACTCTTTTGTTTTCAGTTACTGCATCTGTAAAAGAAAGCTTATTTTGATTTTTTCCATAGTTCATCACCGCACTGTAATACTGCAATGCAATTCTGACACTATCTAGAGTTAGTGCAGACCTCACAAGTTAAGGACATAGATGCTGAAGTCTGTCTTCACTTCAGACAATGATCACAAGTTCTGGGGTTTCCAGGCCACCCAAACCCTGACCAACTAACTTGCTACAAACTTTGTGGCTTCCACTATCGCTTTAGGTTCAATAATTCACTAATATAACTCATAGAATTCAGCAAAACCCTCTTACTTAGGATAACAGTTTTATTATTAATGATAAAAATCAGGACCAACCAAAAGAAGAGACCCACAGGGTGAGATCTAGCACCATCCTGAATAGGGAGCTTCAATGTCCCCTTCCATGGAATCAGGGTATATCATCCTCACAATGCATCAATCAAAGTATTCACCAACCAGGAAGCTCACCCAAGCCTTAGCGTGAGTTTCAATGTCCAGAGTTTTTACTGGTGTTTCCTACAAAGATGTGACTGATTTAATTATAGGCCATGCACCTCTTTGGTGGTTGAGAGGTTGAGTTGATATCACATGGCTTAAAGCCCCAACACTCTAGTAACATGGTTGTTTTCTCCAGTGTGGCTGGCTTCCATCCAGAAACTATGTAGAGGCCCATCATATGTTACTTTATTAACATAAACTCAGATGTGGCCTCAGGGTCACAACATGAATAACAAAGAAACCTCTATCACTTACAAAATTCCAGGAAAGTTTCTTCTGGAGGACCTGGGTAAAGGGTCAGATAAATTCTTTATTATACAATACCCAGTGATTGCTGTATTAAGTAAACAATATAATTTATGTAATGGTGTTCTTACTTTAAGGTATTAAACAAAAGTAACATAACTTTATTATTAGAAAATAAGGGATCCATGCAAATTCTATTTTATTCACTGTGATACTATCAACTGTGATATATTACTTACAATTTCAGAAGAGAGAAATGCCAATGCTGGCCTCAGCAGTCAGAAGAATTTTCATAGCTGAGATAGAACTTAAGTTGGGTTTTGAAAGATAAGTATAATTTGTTAGAAAAAATCCCTTCTGTTCCATGTAAGCTGTCGATGCAGTCAAAATAATTTGGCAAATAATAAAGGTAGGCTTGCTGATTGATCTTTCACCTTTTGATATGCTGTTCTAATGCTTTGTGAACACACAGCTCAAAATAACCTAAGTGTTCTCCTTTAGATGCCCATAAAAAATCAACTTATAAAGAAAGGAGAGGAGGAATAGCCTTTATTCTGAGTCTCCATTTCCATCTTCTGTGTGTGTATTTGGGACCATGGGGCACCAACCAATCTATGTGGCACCTGAATTATGGGGCAATCTTGGTTCTGTCTAATCTCTATCAATTTCTAGCTTGGTCATTCTATATGTGATTCTTGACCTCTTAGAAATCTAGTTTCTTCACCTTGCCAAATGGGAATAGTATTGGCCATGTCTACCTCACAAGGTTATTTTAAGATCCAAAAGTGCTTTATACATGTAACAAACTATCTTATTTTAGAATTAAGTTCAAAGGTAGAAATTAGGAAAAAGTTGAAAACACACCACATGACTTCAGTGGTATCACTGCCCATTTCTGCCACCCTTTCTTACCTTATAGCAAATGTTCTTTCTCTTACCCTCTGAGAAACATTTCTATTATTTAAATTTATTGCTCCATAAGTTGTCAAAAATACACTGTGATACATTTTGCAATTAGTTGCATAGCAAATTAAGATGGAAACTAAAACATATACAATTCCATAAACAGGAAAATAATGTCCTCTGCTAAACATGGTGAGTGAGTGACCCCATTTGGGTAGGATGCCATTTCTAGCATTCTGATCTGGAAGTCACAATGGCAGGGGGTGGGGGCAGGGCAGAATTGTCAACAAATAACTACATTGCAATTCCTACTGTGGTTATGTGCTATAATAATGTAAGCTAAAAGTGCTGTGGAAGTTTACATGTGATAAAAATTAATTCTGACTGAGAGGAGGGTCAGGGCATGATTCAGGAAAGTTATGCTTCTGCTTGGTCTTGAAAGACAAGATAGGTTTTGAGAGGCAAATAAAGGGATCCTGTGAGCATTTCCAACATAAGCTCTAGCATGAACAAAGTGCAGAAGGGTGGAGGAACAAGGTATGTTCTGAGAATAGGGGGTGGAGTATCAAAACCAAGATGGATAAAACACTTTGGATAAAACACTGAGAATATCAACCACAGCTAAGAAATACACAGTAGGTATGTGGTTTGTGGGGAGGAGATTGATGAACACATCTTTGTTTTAGCAATACCATCCATACTCTGGTGAGAAGACCTGATTCGTTGCACAAGAGAAACTGACATTAAGCAGTCTAGGAAACATTTCAGAGAGTGACCACAACAGGTGATTTTTATTGAGTGCTTGCTATGTGCAACACTACATTCAAAGCCTGCTAAATGTGTGAACGCCTTAAATTCCTGAAGCAATGCTTGTAAGGTAGATATTCACTTTCTCTGTTTTATACACAAAGAAGCTGGGAGCCCAGGGACTTAAGTGAATTGACCAAAGGAGTATCAGGTCGTTGACTCCAGATTCATGTTTCTTCATCACCACAAGTTGACCAGAGTCCAAGCAAACAACAACAACAACAACAACAACAACAAAACAGGGAAAGGAGAGATCTGTGCTTGACAGAGCAATTTCAGAAATATGATCTTTTGATTTTTAATATCTGGTACATGATGAAGCTAAAGGGATAGGTATAGAAAGGGAAGATAGAGAGTATGGCTTTAGCTGGGTGAGTTTTGTGCCTCTGTAGAATATATAGAGACATTTAAGAGTCATTAACTTTCAATGAAAATTGAATCCATGGAAATTCATGAAACTGGCGAGAAAGAAAATGTATCACAAAAGTTGAAGAGAAGTAGGTTACATGAAGAATTTTAGGTCAGTGGGGAGTGTCCAGAGCCAAAGTTCAGACATCCCCTCTAATTGTGATCGCAATTCCCTTGTCTATGGGGTTGTGCTTGTTAAGGCAGTTGCCGTGTGCTCTCATCACAGTCCAGAATTTTTACAATTGCTTCTCACTGAGTTCACCACTACAGACAAGAGTAAGAGTCTATGGACAAAGGCCTAGGACTGTTGGGAGACATTTAATTACCTTAAAATCTCTACAACATAATGGTTAATGGGGTAATCAGATGGAAGGTGTGGAATTTTAAATAGTAGAGAGTGTGTCACTAGAGTAGATTGTTACTGCTTTGGAGATGATAAAACCCTAGTGCATAAATGCTGACTGGAACATACCTTCAGCATTCATAAATCAATAATTGATAAAATGTACTCATGTATAACTAAGTAGATTTTTGTATGGTAGGTTGAATAAACTGATTACAGTATACTGCAGGACTCAGTGGAATTACGGGCAGAGTTTTATTCATAAAGATGAACTGGAGGTGGACATTGCTTTATAAAAAGCTGAAGTGTGGATATCTCTACATTCTTAAAACCGTGGCGTACAAAGCTTAGGTATAAATTGGAAAGATGCTAAGGCTGTGTCACAGGTAAAAGAATTAATTAGGCTGAGGAATTTCCTTCAGCATTCCTGGAATCAAGCAGTTTTTCCAAGTTGAAGTGCTTCTGGTCTTTGGAGAACACTGCTATATCTTCTGGCAAGAAAAAAAGGAAAGAGAAGCACTTGAAAGGCTATCTTAAAGAAGCAGGTTGGCCAGGAGCAAGGGATTGGAAATTTTTTTGGAAACTCACAATAAAGGAGACTATGGGAATTGTGAGCCCAGTAAAGGACTTTCTGATCACATTTGTCGTACCTTATCTACCTTGCAGCTTTTGTGGTTCGCTGGACAAAATATTGGGTTATAATTGGCATGTTGGCAAATGTCATAATGGAGATGTAATAAGACAATCACTGGCAGGTTTTGAAAGTTCAAGGGGAAGACTAAAGTGTGGTGTCATTGCATTTTAATCTTCTGGAATATGTGAAGACCTTTCCTTGACCATCTTAAAATCATTTTTGAAAACTGAAGTAGTTATATGATGCATCTCCTAATTAACTCCTTCATTCTCTATATTTATCTCCTATATGAAGTCTTCTCCAACTATATCAATGGCTAAAAATGTCCTATGTGCTGCATCCTTATTAGTGCCAGTCTTCATCTCAGGGTCTTGGAATGTTTGTGTGTGAAGAACCATTAAAAAAACATATAATTAAACACCATTTTCCAGATTCAAAACCTGAAAACAAGACACTTAAAGATTTCTCCAACTCAAATAATCTGTTAGTCTGAAGATCTATCTCTGTAATTAACATGGACAAAAAGGAAAAAAATGCAATGATGTGACCCAGGTAGGGAATAACGAATGGTATGAGATGGCCAAGGAGAAGCACATGGGAAGAATGCTAGGAAGTAGCAAGCAAAGTGGAAGAATTGGCATGACATACTAAGAGGGGCCTGATAGGTGATGGAGAGCATGTACAACTACCAACTTAATAAAACTTTGTCACATACAAATTTTGGAATGATAATTCTGGAGACATTGGAAAGATAATTTTGGAGACAATGGAAAAGACTAGGTTTAATTGTGAGAATAATGAAATATTCTTGGTAAGTAAAAAGTTCTAAACTGAGAAAACATGTTTCTATCAAGTGCCTTATATTATCTATACTTTACGTTTGTTTTGTTCCTTGGGTTAGATTCCAAATTCATTAAGGACAAGAGCATGGTCTTCCTTTTAGCACAGAACTTAGCATAGGATGGGAATTAGTAGAAGGTCATCAAATGTGCTTTGAACCAAATGTGTGAGCACACACTAGCTTTGTGTAGGTATATGGTAAAAAGCATTCCAGTCTTAATCTAACAAACATCCATGCTTCAACACATACTAAATTCAAAATATTATGTAAGTCACCTAAATTTGAGGAGCTTCAATTTCTTCAATTATAAAATATGAGAATTGTATTTGATACACTCTAAATTCCTTTTCAACTTTAATGTTCTATCATTTTGGTTTTCAAAAAAAAAACTCAAGCACGTAGTAATTGTCACTGTCTCCAAACTACTGAACAAATACATCACATTGGTTGACTAATGTGATACCATCAATGTGGTTTCTGCACATTTGCCAATTTTACATTCCTGGTAAAGGAGATCCATGTTGTTCACAAACTTTAAGTTTCAAAGTGATTTGTATTTTCTAGATTGTTCACTCTACTATGGGGTCGAAAATGGTCTCATCATATTTTAAAATAAAGGACACACAGCCCTTCGATCACATTCATCTTAAGAAGAAAATAATTCAGTTATCATTTTTTTAGTCTTAAACTTCCATTCAATATATTTTGAGTGCTCCAGACTATCTGCAATGCAAGAAAAGTGAGTTAAAACAAAGTGTCTATTTTTATATGTGATTTGTAATTACTGTCATTTGTCAGAATCAATATACTTTTTCCTGAATACTAGAATCAAAACAGAGCAAACAAGAAAGAGCCTTCAAGAGGAAAGGAAGGAATATGTTCTTGTTATTATGAGTGGGCAAGATTAAAATGCTTTGGGAATCCTCTGCTCAAGTGGGAGACCAATAGGACTGGGATGTCCTTATTAGTAGACAGTTACCCATTTCTACGGAGAATTGATAAGCAGACAACCACATCTGACAGCCATGTATTTTAGGATCCTTATAAGATTCCTTGTAGGATACCTCAGAATTTGACTTACTTTGGACTTACTTTCTGGGGCTTTTCCCTCAGTATTTAAAAAATTATCAGTGGGAATATCAGGCATTAGACAATATGATGGTTATGTGTATGCAAATGATAGAAATTTTTAAAAACCATAGCTGCAGTTGATCATTGAATATAAAAGATGAGATTCTGCTGTTAAAGAGGCTGGAAAATGAGAGGGGACCTACCTGTTTAGTAGTTTCTGGGGATAATATTTAATGGGGTCATCTAGGAAGACAGGCTTGGGAAAGTGACTTCCTTTCTCTCATCTTTAGTTTCTGCATAAATAAAGGAATTTGGTCAAGGATATTTCTAGCTCTAAAATGTAAAGACATATCTTTATATATGTTTAATGTTTGTGATAGGCACAAAAATGGTCCCCAAAGATGTCAATGTCCTAATCTCCTGAACCTGAAATCAGGCTACCTGACAAAGGGGTGGGGGTGGGATCACAATTTCAGATGGAACTGAGGTTGCTAATAAGTTTACTTTGAGATAGAGAGATTATTCTGGATTATGAGAGTAGGTCCAGTGTAATCCAATGTGGAAGAGGAAGGCAGGAGAGAGAACTAGAGAGATGGCAGCTTGAAAAGGAAATCCTTTTCTTTTTTTATTTTTTTTTAATGTTTATTTATTTCTGAGACAGAGAGAGACAGAGCATGAGTAGGGGAGGGGCAGAAGCATGAGTAGGAGAGGGAGACACAGAATCAGAAGCAGGCTCCAGGCTCTGAGCTGTTAGCACAGAGCCCAACGCGGGGCTCGAACTCACAGACCACGAGATCATGACCCAGGATGAAGTCGGACACTTAACCGACTGAGCCACCCAGGTGCCTCAAGGAAATCCTTTTCAAGGAAGACTTGCTATTGCTGGATTTGTAGATAGAAAAACTGACCCTAAAATTCACATGGAATCTCAAGGGATTTCAATTAGTCAAAATAATCTTGAAAAGGAAGAATAAAATTGGAGAAATTACACCTTCTGAATTCAAAATTTACTACAAAACTATAGTAAACAAAAGAGTGTTGTAGTGACATAAAGACAGATATATAGATTAGTGGAATAGAAGACTCAGAAGTAAACTTGGATATATGCTCAATTGATTTTTGGCAAAGGTACCAAAACTATTCAATCAAAAAGGGACAGTCTTTTCACTGATGCTGGAGTAACTGGATATCCAAAGCAAAAGAATGATTGGACCCTTACCTAAAACCATATAGAAAAATAACTTATAATGTCTCAAGACCTAAATATAAGACCTAAAACTCTTAGAAGAAAACAGATGGGAAACATTTCATGGCATTAGGTTTGGCAATGATTTACTGGATAGGATACCAAAGGCACAGACAACAGAAAAAGAGATAATTGAACTTCAACAAAATTAATGTGTTTTTTTTGTGTGTGCATCAAAAAAGGATACTATCAAAAAAGTAAAAAGACAGCCCACTAAATGGGAGAAAATATTTGTAAATAATATACCTGATAGGACATTAATGTCAGAATATATAAAGAATATACAGCTCAACAACAACAAAAGAAACCAGTTTAAAAATGAGCAAAGAACTTGAATAGGCATGTATTCAAAGAAGATATGCAACTGTCCAGTAAGCACCTGAAATGGTGCTCAATATTTTTAGTCATCAGGGAAATGCAAATCAAAACTACAAAATACCATTTCTCACATATTAGAATGGTTATTATAAAGTGAAAAATAACAAGGGTAATCAAGGATATGGATAAATTAAAACCCTCATGCATTGCTGGTAGAAATGTAAATGGTATACTTGCTGGAGAAAATAGCTTCTTCCTCAAAAAGTTAAACAAAGAATTATAATATGATCCAGTAATTCCACTCCTAGGTACACATCCAAAACAACTGAAAAAAAGGGTGTCAAAACTGGTACTTGCACACTAATTTTTCACAAGATATTTTTCACAAAGGCCAAAAGGTAGAAAATCTAAGTGTCCATTAACAGATGAATAGGGAAACAAAATGTGGTATATACATATAATGAAATAGTATTCAGCTATATAAAGAAATGAAATTCTGATACATGCTACAACACGAGTGACTACTGAAACCACTATGCCACATAAAGCAAGCCAGACATAAAAGGACACATATATAACTGAAATTATATAAGTTAGCTAGAATAGGCAAATGCATAGACACAAATTGATATAGAGATTACCAACTGTTCAGTGAGGAAGGGAAATTGGGAGTTATTCTTTAATGGGTATAACATTTCTCTTCAGGATGTTGAAAAATTTCTAGAAAGGTATAATGTTGATGTTTACTCAACACTGTGAGGGTACTTAATGTCACTGAATTGCACACTTAAAAGTCATTAACACGGTGAGTTTTACATTATGTACATTTTGCCACAATAAAAAAATGTGAGAAAACCCAATTTGAAGCTTTTAAACAATAACAGAATTAGCAAAGATATACTATGCATTTAATTTATGTGATGTATATTCTGACTGCTTTACCTGTACTAATTCTTTTAACTTTCACAATATTAGTATGTAGAAGATTTCTTAATTATTATACCCATTTAAAAATATGAAAACACGGGTTTCATAACTTGCTCAAGGTCACATAGCAAGTGTGTGTCTATTTTGGAGGGGTGGTGGTTGAGAGGAGTCTCAGATTTGAATCTACAAAATCTAGCTCCAGATCCATGTTCTCATGTTGGCTTCCAAATCATCTTGATGCTTCTCAAATTATTGCTTAATTGTAAAGAAGTTCAAATGTAATAACAGTTTTATGAGTTATTCTAAACACAATACTCTATTTTCAGAACCAATGGAGTTTTAGCTATAGGTAGTAGACTCATTCTCCGGTTTGTGTCTCAGTTCAGTGATTTACTAGGAAAATAGACTATGGGTCTCCAGTATTAGCTTTCTGCCACCACAGCCCCCAGTCCCCACCATCAGGCAAGGTCTTTGTTGGGGTAGTAAGGTCATAGTACATATAGGACCAATGCACCTGAGGTGTATACAGAAATGGATGACTTTCCCTCCAACCTCTACTTTTCTCCTCACATTACTGGTACCCCTGTTTGTAGCCTTATGCCCTTCCAAACCTGTCTTGTACAAGGGACATCTGCATGGATTTTTCAGCTGAATTGGAGCCCAAATTTGTAAGTTTTTAAAACCATTCCAGTCAGAGCTTCTGGCAAAGTGGTTCCTGAAAGCAATTGCCTATATAACTTTGCATTCTCTAATATGATAAGCAAATCCTGGCAAAGTAACTTTCTTCCTGGGGGAGTCACTTCTTTATCTTGTGGTAAGAAATGTAACCTCTTTAGAAATCAAATTTGCCTAATCCTAGAACCCTTGATTCTGCGACCTGCATGTGACTTCAGAGAGTGGTGATCTTTCTTAAGAAGACATGTGCCATATCTGTCTTACAGATGGCTCCTACATCCTGTGTCATTTGCTATTTCTCTCTGTTCTGCAGTTAGGTGGCTCAGATTCTTAATTAAAAGATTCATTTCTATGGCAGCTTTTATAAAGCAAATATCTGCACATGAAGGAAGAGGAAAAGGGAACAGAAGGAGGAGGGAACACGGTCTGCTTTCCACCAGATACTGAAACGTTCCACTAATCTCTTTCGCACCTTGTGGAGTTTCAATTTTCCCTTTAAAATGTGGATTAAACAAAGTTGCCAAAAAACATATGCTTTCATGTCAAACATTTCATTTATTTGGGAGGCTGAAAGCAGCTTGAGAGCGCTCACTGCTTCTGCCTGAGGAAAAGGAGCAGAGTGGTTAAACCTTTTTATTGGAAGCTTCCCTTGAAGCTGAGGCATGGACCTGGGAAATATGGTATGGGCTGGGCCACTGGTGGGCTACAAGGATATCCTGGGTGGTTGCATCTAGTAGACAAAGGAATCAGGCCCAGTTGCCAACTTGGGTACTGACCATACCTCTTCGGGTTGTAATCTTATCAGATTTCACAACTAATCAGGGGTAGGATGAGTCAGTACCTGATGTAGGAGACCTCCAAGGCAAATCCATTTGCTGTACTTTGCCTTCTAAGTAAGAATAAATCATGCTATTTCATGGAGTAGACTTGTAAACATAACACATGGGAAGTAGGAGGACAAAGAGTTGTGGGTTCTGGCACAGATATCCCAGAAACTTGACTCTTGTGGTCTCTCCTCACTTGCCAGGAACCCTGAGGGTGACTGTCGAATGACTTAGGTTTAAGGGCAGTGTTGTGGTTTAGCATAAGGTAGGCGAAATAATTGTTTTGAATCATATTATAAAGACCTAGGTAGTAATACTTTGCAAATTCCTAGGCTTCGGACTTTGAGATGTTAATTTAATCTCTCTGAACCTCAAATGCCTCATTTGTCAAATAATATGCCTACTCTATGTTTTTCCCAGGGATGTTTTGATGATACAATAAAATATGCATGAATATGTGATTATAATCTGACAAATTATATTTGTCTCTCATTTTTTTGATTGAGTTAATATGGATAATAGTAATATCAGGTATTTATAGCAAATTTACTTTTTATAAGCTATGAGCCAGAGTTTTTAGACAAATCTCCACCTAACCACTCTGTGAATTAGGTGATACTCTTCCCATTTTACAGATGAAGAAATCAAGTCTGCAAGATCTAAGATAATTTACCGTAGGTTATCTCACTGATACTTGGGGAACAAAAGAAAGAAGAATAAGAAGGAAAAGAAACCAAAGCTCAGCTGGTCGAGCTCCAAGCTCAGGCTCTTTCTTCTATGTTGCCCTTTGGTATTAATTTTGGAGTGATGTTTTCCTCACTCCTTACTTTCTTACTTTAGTTAGCACCTTATATTCCCAAGTTAGTTTAATATAGTTATTTGAATAAAAACTCCTTCTCCGGGCCACCACTAATGCTAAAAATTTCTTTAATTCGTGAACCAGAAGTACAATAGTTACATGATTTGCAAGCCAAGAAATGTTGAGTTAGCCTCTCTATCTTGTCTTTGCTATATAACATTACTTTAATGCATGTTTATGTATTAATTCATTTTATAAACAATCAGAGCAAAGAATCTGGAGTTAGACTCTCTAGCATTGAGTTGTAGCTCCTACACCTGCAGACTTTCTCCAAGTCACTCCACTATTCTGTAAGTCAGTGTCCTCATCTGTAAGTTGGAAAATTACAGTAGCTAAAGTCTATTATGAGGATGAAATGACTATTTACAGTTCTTAGAAAAGTTTACAGTATATAGTAAATGCTGTAGAAACATCAGCTATTTCTCTTAGACATACTGCATTGAGATCTACGTTTGCTGTATGATTATGATGGGCATACCCCTGTCCAAATTTCATTCTAGGCTTCCTATAAATAGCAGCTATTATTGCCTACATTAACTGGCAAAGGAACTAATTTCATGAAATTATATCATTAGAGCTTTAGTCCTGTTTCTGGAAGACTTTTCAATCTTCTAGAGTCCTATGGGGGAGATGGATAGAGAGCTGAGTTATATATGAAGTTTCTAATAACCTTAGTTCAGAAAAAAGATATACAGGAAAAAGCAAGTGGGTGGGAGACAAGGAGCCTAAGTAAGAGGCTAGGGTCAAAAGGGAGGAAGCACATTATTATGTGATGGGACTACACTAAAACCTACTCTGCTTTCTCCAGGAATTTGTCTCTGCTAAGTCTTAGGGGCAGATCCAGTGCCATGGTGATTCAGCGCTTCATCATCTCCATATGGATGGCACAGATGTCTGTATTTCCAGCCTTACCCTTTCCCCTGAGTTCCAAGTTCTGGTGTCTAATCTCTTTTTGGAAGCCTCTCATGGGCACATCAAAACCCACAAGTCCAAAATGAACTAATGACATCCATCCTCAAGCTTACTTCTATTTCTGTGTTCCTCTCTCAGGAAATGTATCACCATTCACAGGGACACACCCCAGAAACCTGTGTGTCAACTTGACATTTTCTTTCGGCTCCTTCTTTTTGATAAAAATCTTACTTTGATTTTTATCCCCTTGCCTCCATTTCTATTGCTTCTACATTGATTCAGATTCATAATATCTCATTTGGTTTGCTGTAATAGGTGGCAAATTTTCCTTTTTGTCTGCTGAGCCCATACCTACTGTTAAAACTTAGCCAAAAAGGAGGCCATGGTTTGAATACACCCCTAAGCCAAACCATCATAGTCATGTAACAAGAATTTAAAACTGTCATGATTTTTCCAAATGCTGACCCTGACCCTAAACAAAACTTAAGCATTCTTCATGTCAGTGTGACTTTTAGCTTCCCAGCCAATCAGCTAGAAACAAGTAAGTTTATCCAGGGAAAAGGAATATGAGTAACCAATCAGCATAAACAATATACTCCCTCACCCACACCTCATAAAGGGAGCTGTAACTGCTGGGTAGAGCTTCCAACTACTTTTAGTTTGAAGTCTCCCCATTTGTGAATAGTTTGCCATTCAATAAAGTATTCATATCTGTTAAAGCTCTCTGAATTTTCCTTTAACCACTACTTTCTTCTGCATTGGCATCAAAAGTATTTCTTAGAATATAATTATGTCACTGCTCAATTTACATACGGAATAATTTTCAGGTTGAAATACCATGACATTGACCAAAAGCCTTCCCATGGTCTGTTTTCTGCCTGTTTACTCCACCTTTTCTCTCAGCTTAGTATATGAACTAAACCAAAATTCATTCCAAGTTTTCAAACTGTTCGTTTTAATCCCTGGCTCTTTGTACATGCTGAGTCTACTCTGAAGAATGTTTTACTTTCAGTCTCTATGTGCTCACTATCTTCCAGTATGTGGTACTTGGCCCAGAAGACATCTCTTTCCATGATCTTTTCAGAAGTCTAGGTCCTTCATTAACATTTCTCATTGGTCCTCTCCTCTACTGGACCACAAAGTTTCTCAAGGGCAGAGATGGAGAATAACTTCACTTAGTATCCCACAGACCTAATATAGTGTTTGTTTTGAGGCAAATTTTGACTAATCAATAAACACGTATCATATGAGAGTAAGTTGGCTTTGGCTATATTATCAGCTGGAGAGATGTGTCAGGTACAAGTGTCCTTCTGCTTCCTGACCAGGAAAGTTTAAAACAGATAAGGAAATATATCCTGGGGAATAAATACAGAGTGCTGTATATATATTGAATGTAATATCAAATCTCTATATAACAACCCATGAATAACAATACAACATGAATGCAAGCAGTAGGGCATTGGGGGAAAATCCACAAGGGAGACTCAAGGGACTCAACTTCTTTTCTTAACTCGTTAACTACATATATGACCTTAGGGCACTTTCCTGTGCATTATGATCTTTGCTTTAAAAGAGAAGTGGGTTTGGAGTAGTTGACTTCCTATGTCCCTTCTAGCTCTACAGTTCTATGAATTGTTGGCAAAAATTATATAATATTACTATGGTTTCAGTTTCACCTAGATTTACTGTATGTCTATAACTTGAGTCTCTGAGTTAACAACATGTCTTAAACTACAATTTCAAGACATACTGTGATACTAGAGAACATTGCCTTTGGGAATTAAAATACAAGTCAATTCATTGAGCATTTATTGGGCACTTAGTAGAAGCAGCAAAATGCTTCAGGTATAGTGAACGTTGCAAAAAATAGGATAAAATCCCAGTCCTAAATGACTCTAAAACTTAACTGAGGGAGTAAAATTAAAACCAAGAAAAAGAAGAAAGAAGATGTTTTAGGGCATTGACCTTGCTCAGTGGCTACAGTACTAGGCAGAAATATATGAGACATCATTGTTGTTGAAGAAGGGCTGATAGTTAAATCATGAATTTAGTTGGACCTATAAAGTCTTCCAAGAGTGGTAATAAGGGACAATAGTTTATAATCAAGTACAGAGCCAAAAGTGGACACTATCAAGTATGTACTAGGAATTGGAAGGCAAGGGGGAGATGAGATGTGGAACATGGCATGGAGACAGGCCTTACTGGAGGAAGAATGGTCTCCCAGGTGGAGATGAGATGGAAAAAGGGACCAGACTTCAGAAAGCAGAGAACTGAGCAGAGGCAGCAGACAGTACAACATAGGGATACTTCAGAGTATGAGCAGAGCAGCACAGGGAAAACAATTAGAGTTCTGCCTCAAGAGAAATGGATATGAGGAAGTGTCTCCCCAGGGTGGTGCCCACAACATTCTCCCGGTTAATTCACAATGGCAATCTGCCCTCCACCCTGAGTGACCTCCCTCCTTGGAAACCACAAATCTGGAAAAAACATGCATTTAAACCATATGAATCAAGCTTGCATTTCTGTATCATATTTGATGCTTCATCTCTCTCATTAACTCCCTCATTGTCTGTCTGCTTTGTCAGGAAACAAGAGTTCCATCTCTTTGTCCAGTTGTCGATTTACTCTAGAACAGATGCCCGTTTAAATAAGAAATCTTGCACCTTATCCTTATCTTCTTTAGTGGTGTCATATTCCCAAACTAAGGGCCCTCTTTTTCTTCTTTCTTTATTCTGGAAACTACATCATTGAGAAGATACTTTCCACCCAGTGAGCAGCACTTCCTTCCTGGCAGGGGACTATATGGGTGTGCATATTTTATTTCTTTGCAGCCCAAATATCTGGGTTCTGGCTGAAAAACCCAAAGCAAATAGAACACTCATCTGATCTATGTTTATAATGATTTACTCACTGAATAAAATTGAGATTTGTCTAAATTAGATTCATTTAAATTCTCTTGTCTGTCATCTCTGTTAGAAAACATGAAGGTTTTCTTTCTTGTTGATGAAGGAGCTGAGACTCAATTTGCAGCCTGTTTATTCTCTTTCTCTGTCTCTATGTCCCTGCCAGCTCCACACACACCCCTGCTCATTCTGACATACTCACGTATATTCTCACAGGGAGATGGCCCAGTCCCAGCTGATGGAGAGCTCCAAGGGAGGGATTCGTAGCCTCGGCTTCAGATTAATGAGCTATTTGACTGGGACATGATGTTGGTTTAACAGCAGTTTTCCTTAAACGTGGTGCGATCAGGAATTTGCAGAAGTTTATTCTTAGCTCTTTCTTTTGGCTTCTGCAACATGTTAACAGCTTGTGCATTTTGTAATGCCTTTTTTCATTGCTATGGTAACCATTAAAACTTAAGGTGTATGTGACTAGAGATCTGGCCAAGCTATTGGTTGCTAGCATGCTGGAAAACAGTGTAAATGAAACCACCTCTAGTCGGCTGCTTTTTACTGGTGTGCCTTGCCTAAATTAGCCTGGCATGTGAAATTCTAGAAGAAAATTAGGATAACAAAATATTAGGAGTTGATTATTCACTTCAGAGAGAACTGACGATAGAATCCCTTTATATTGTGAATTCCTCAGTTGGTTTTAAAATATGATTATGTTGACCACATGCTGATTTACAGGAAACTCGTAGGAGAAAATATGCGAACTCTGAGTTATTAAGTATTAGAAAAGAGTCAGGAGTTCGCTTTCAGAGCCAAGTTAAATTAGTAGGCATGTACCACCCTAGGTCCCTCCACATTTTTTGTTTGGTTTTGCTTTTAAATGTTGTGTGATGTGCTCTATCAAAAACGGTATGGTAATTAATGAAATGTTATAATATTTAGGTCAAGTTGCCGATGCTAAGCAAATCTAGGCATGTATGCTAAGCAAAGCAAGAAACAAACAAGCAAGCTAACAAGTCCAACAGAAACAACAATAACAACAACAACAAAAAAGAATGAAAATAATAATCACGATTCTAATTATGAAAAGGTCAATGGCCACTGAATATGATTTGTTTCTATTTTGATTTTGTTTTCCATTTCTACGAGTCTTCATTCTCTTTAATATTATTCTAGGCATTGTAGGAGGTACTAAAAACTTGTGAGGAAAAAGTTCCTATTTTCAATGAATTTTGCAACCTATTTGGAAATAGGACTTACATGAAAGAAAGAAAAATAAAACACAGTAACAGGTTAAAATAAATACCCCCAAAAATAGGCTCTGTGAGTTCAGAGAGTAGAAGAATCATTGTGAGCTTGATAGCCAGGAAAGATTTCATATAAAGGGCAAAATCTAGACTCTCTAGTGAGAGATCAGGTGAGATTTGGCTTAGCAGACAATAGGACTAGGAGATGTTATTTCGAAAGAAATATTTTTCATAATAGTGTAGTCAAGATGGTTGCTTAAAAGTGTAGGACAGTGTGAATACTGGATGAGAAAATGGTTCATCCTCAGGTTAAGATAATATTTTGTTGAAAATATTGACATTCCTTAGGAAATATGAGAATATTTCCTCATAGCTCAAATAAAGATGACAGCCTTTCCCTGTCTAATATGAAGATGATGAATTCATGCTGAACACATAACAAAGTTTGATGCACTCTTTTCTTAAGGCTATGATATATTTTAGGCAGAGCAAAATATGTATTTAAGAAACTAATTGGGGCACCCGTGTGGCTCAGTCAGTTAAGTGTCTGCCTCTTGATTTTAGCTCAGGTCATAATCTCATGGTTCCTGAGTTCAAGTCCTACACTGGGCTCTGCACTGACAGCAAGGAGCCCGCTTGGGATTTTCCCTCTCTCCCCTCTGTCTCTACCCCTCTACTGCTCACACGCACATGTTCCCCCACCCTCAAAATAAATAAATACACTTTAAAAAAAAAAAGACACTGGGGCGCCTGGGTGACTCAGTGGGTTAAGCAGCCGATTTCAGCTCAGGTCATGATCTCGCGGTCAGTGAGTTCGAGCCCCGCGTCGGGCTCTGTGCTGACAGCTCAGAGCCTGGAGCCTGTTTCAGATTCTGTGTCTCCTTCTCTCTAACCCTCCCCCGTTAATGCTCTGTCTCTCTCTGTCTCAAAAATAAATAAACATTAAAAAATTTTTTTTAAAAAAAGACACTAACTTGATGGAATTTTCAGGCCTCATAAGAGTACCACCTAAGCCAGGGAAGTACATTTCTTCTTTTTATTTTATTTTAGAGAGAGAGAGCATGTGAAAGTTGGGGCGAGGACACAGAGAGAGAGACAGACAGACAGACAGACAGAGAGAGACTCTTAAGCAGGCTCCATTCTCAGTGTGGAGTCCAATGTGGGGCATGATCCCACAATCCTGGGATCATGACTTGAGCTGAAATCAACAGTCAGACCCCCAGCCCACTTGAACCACCCCAGCCACTCCCAGAGAGGTGCATTTCTTAATAAAGATCTTTAGGTACCATGTTCTTCTCCTTCTCATTCATTTCAGATACAATGATGAAAATGTGAACTGTGGTCCACGTTGAAATAGACACAAACACCCACATCCACCTGTGTAATAAAAGTACATCTTGAGAAGTTCCATCTTCAGTGTTGGCTTTCACAAACACAACCTCTGACATTGCCTGCTTCTGTCATCAATCACTGGCAGATGCTTATATAATCACAAAATTTCACTCATTACAGGCATCCAAAGAGAGAGCATTGTGCAAAAGTCGGTCTCGATGTTGAAACTGGCAGGGCTGCCCTGGATTTTATTACTTCTCCTAAAAGGAGAATAGATTTCAGCATTTATCTCCAGCCTCCAAGATTCTCTGACCAGAGCATTTCCCGTCTTGAGGGTCTCTGCCTTGCCAGTTGTTCATAGCAATAGAGCTGTAATGAATCCCCTCTAAAGTGGTAGTTATCCATGAAATAATAAGTTAAGTTTACAGGAAAGCTGATTATATAAGATTTTGAGAAAATGGAAAAGTCCACTGTACAATTAAATGAGCAAGGAAAAGTTCTCTACTTTCCCATTTTCAGTTACACTCTTATTAGACAATTGACTCCAAATAGTCATCTTCTTTTTTTTAAGTTTATTTATTGATTTATTTATTTATTGAGAAAGAGAGCACAAGTGAGGGAGGGGGAAGAGAGAGAGAGAGAGAGAGAGAGAGAGAGAGAGAGAGAGAGAGAATATCTCAAGCAGCCTCTGCACTGTTAGTGAGGATCCTGATGTGGGGCTCGAATTCATGAACCGTGAGATCATGACCTGTGCTGAAGTTGAACGCTTAACCAACTGAGCCACCCAGGTGCCCCCAATCATCTTCTTTGCTGTTAAGAACAAGACAAATTACATGTATGCATGCACACGCACACACTCACACATGCACACAAGCACACACATACATAACACACACTCACATACTTCCACCTTTCTCCTTCAAATTCTAACATTAAATTCTACCTTGACAATATCATTTCTCTTTTTAGTTTAATGTATTTCTGTGAAAATGATACTATCATTGTAATTAGGAAAAATATAATCAGTCTGGTACCTCACTGTGAGTTTATTATCTTTCCAAAGAAGTAGTTTTGTTGGGTGGAAATGCACAAAGATCTGGGGGCACTGGGAATTTATAGGTGTTAGAATAAATGCTCCCAAGTGGGCAAAGACCCCAGTGGTAACTCATTAAATTGGAGTTAAATTTTGTGTAATTTATTTAGGAATCTAGAAAACTATACTGTCATCCCAGCTTTAAAATGAGAGAGCCAATTTAGTCACACTAGCTAATTTTGTTGAGTCCCAGTTTCTTTATCTGCCACATAAAATTATTGAACAAGATGACCTCTCATTTCCATTCTAAAATTTTACTCACATAGTTGTAATTGCAAATTTGCCAAGGATCTGTCCTTCCCTAGTGGACAATTGGTAATAGATACAACAGAACAGATTAATGACTAGTCCCATCTAATAGTAAAAAAAAGAAAAAATCCTTATAGAGTCAGCCAAATTAAGTAGCCCTACACTATTAACATTGATCTTTCCTATTTTCACTAGAGCCGTGTTTTAGGTAAAATTCTAAGATGGTCTCCATGGGGCGAGGAACCATGGGTGTCCTCTAGGAGCCAAGAATAGCCCCTAGTCAGCTGACAGCTAGCAAGAAAACAGAGACCTCAATCATACCACCGCAAAAAAGTGAATTTTTCCAACACTAGTGAGCTTAGAAGATGACCCCAGGCTTCAGGTAAGAGGCAGAGTCCCAGCTGACACCTTGATTTCTAACTGGTGAGACCCTGAACGGAGGATCCAGCTAGCCTATACCAAGATTTCTGACCCCTTGAAATGGTAAAATAATAAATTTGTTTTATTTAAAGCTGCCAAATTTGTAATTTGTTATACAGCTATAGAAATCGAATACCAGCCCCATTTGCTATCACTTATTTCTGAAGATTGAGTTCACATAAGCAAATGTGAACATCTCATGAGAGAAGACACGGGAAAAAATACCACCAACAGGTTCAGACAAAAGGCATCCATAAGCAAAGTGGACAATGTGAAGGTGGGTTTCCTTTGGCCCATTATGAGACTTGGGCATTTAGACCAGTATCCACTTCCCTCCCTTATCTAGTCCCTATGTGCACATGCTTATGTATCAGTATGCATACATGTTGTATGTTTGTATTTGTTTGGTAATGAATCACATCAGATGTTTTGGGGGTAGTTGTTAAATCTCTTATAATGGATATAACTGCGCAAGCTTACCATTGGGGAAATTTCCTCCTGACCTCAGCTGGTGATCAGCTTATGCCCTGAAGCATAAGAATTGATAGGCCCTATAATTTTATCCAAGCTAATGTAACAGCAGCTGCTGTCCTTGGTGCTTGCTATCTGATTAAATTCCCAAATTAGGGATTGCCTTTTGTAACCTGAATTCTGTTATGGCAGTAAAATCTGACAATAACGGCTCTCGTTTTTACCTCTCCCATCATGGAGTGTTTCTTCAATAACACATGGACCATCTTAGACTATCGAATATTCCTCTGGCACTTTATTAGATTTTGGGAATTTTGTAATCCTACTCAAAATGAGATTGCATGCTTTCTAATGTAAGAAAGGAGAAAGAGAGAGGCCAATTCAGCTCTAAAACTGCAATTGTTTGCCTACCTCCAGGGACACATCTCACAGATTGCCATGAAAATAAATTGGAAAGTTTACAATTCCAAATTATTGCCTACCACGTATTACTTCACAGACAAAAACAAACACTACCACCACCATCATCACCACCAAGAATATACGGAAACATATCCAAGAACTTTCATCCTTTCATGAGGGAAAATGCATTACAATTAGGTTCGACTATAACCATTCAGAAAGTGTGTTTGTTTTCTGCTGCTTTTAAAATGATTTATTATTTATTACGATTTTTTTTCAAGATTATCTTCTTTATTCCTTCAGGAAAGGAGCAGTTTGGCTCTCTGTGTCATTACCAAAGCAGAGCGAAAGCCTTCAACTGCGGACTGCTGCAATTTCCCCCCTTAACAGTCGACCCAGCAATTAGAACCGTTTGTTACAGTGACAGCAAAGAGAACCATTTTCAAGCAACAAGGCAGATGAGTAGGAGCTGGAGGAAGCAAGAGCGTGTTCATTTGAAGGGGACTAACGCCACACAGCAGCTAATCTTGGAATAGCAGGCAGTTTGGGAAAGCTAGGCTGCAAGGGCTGAGATATTCACATAAATTCTTAAACTTTGGCAAAAGGTCTGATTTTTCTTTCTTGGACTAAGAATAAAAATTGGTCATAAACGCTGGCATTGGGGAAGAGAGAAAAGATTTTTTTTTATTAGGTCCACTGTCTAAATTAACTCATTTTCATATCAAAACTGAAAATATAAAGGTAGACATTTCCATTGCTAATTCTGGATTTGAGATAGCATTTCAGGGCTCAGAAAACATCTCACATTATAAACTTTGCCAATGGAGCCATATTTAGTTTACGACAAAGGTATTTGAAATGCAACTTCACAATCTTAATTTGTTGCCCCAGAATCATTTCCCCTGATTTTTTCATATATTTTGAATTATGTTTAAAGTGTCATTGACATCCAGAGAGAAAATGCTATTTGAGGTCTCCTTTTTTCTCCCTTCTTTCTTCTTCTCCTTGTTCTTCTTCTTTTTAAAATATACTTTTCTTTTATTACCATTGGATTTGGTTCTCCATTCCAGCAATGACAAACTGGGTATCTCTAGGACCTGTCAGGTTCCCTTTGGATTTTTATTTCTCCCTGTCTCTAATGAAGTAAGAATACTACTTGCTTACCTCAGAGAAACCTTCTGAGAATTAATGAAAAAATGTAAAAAAAAAATCTTCTTAGAGCCAGATAATTTTTCTTCCTTTGTTCAATAGCTATTATCATAAAGGATTCAATAAATAACCAACTACATATAATTCCTAGACGTTAAATAGTCATCATACTAGATACTTCGGGGGCAAATATTTGAATACTTCAATTTCTATATTCTGCAATGAAAAGACCTGGGTTTTAACACAAACATATCTATGAATTTCCATGTTTTCTAAGAGGAAGAATACACTAGAACGGGTGGTTTACATAGAAGGCTGTCAGAATGTTTCAGTTACTGTTTTCCAGTCTGCCTTTCTAGAAGCAGGTATTGCTAATGCAGAAAAAAAATTGGTGGTAGTTTTTCTCTTCTGCTTTGTTTTAGGGAGGATGAGGCTTTGTGGGTTTTTTTTTTTTTCCCTTTTATTTGTTTCACAACTGTGTGACTACTGCTTTGGCACAGAGGCGGCTTCTGCCAGAGTCAGAGGTGAGGTCACGCTTGACTGAAGAAATCTAAGATCAATTTGTTGTCTCATACTTCAACATTAAATGCAGCTTGAAATATAATTGTTAGTCCGTGCACTCTCTGCTTTAAGGAAGTGTTCCTGCACCTCAGAACGGGGAATGTGGTTATCAGTGATCAACCACGACGTGTACCCTAAACCACGGCGAACCAGAATTTTCAGGCTGAGAGAGAGAGAGAGAGAGAGAGAGAGAGAGAACAAAGACACAAGGTGCAGGTGGGAGAATAGAGACGTGAGAAGGAAAAGACATAAGATTTCTTGTAGTCAAAACACCAAGTGACTTAGAAAGTACTTGGTCAAATTCGGAAATTTACAAATAAAATTGAAAGAAAAAGTATCATTTACAAATTGTTTTCCTTTATTATTTTCCCTACTTAAAAAGGTTTTTCCTGCACAGTTTCATAACCAGTGCTAGGGAGGAAAGATACCACCCAGGGCAAGTAGCTTATAGTTTCCCCTTTTGGGAGTATTTGCATGTTACAGGAAGCTATTGGGAGGACGCACTGTGTATGTGGTGGGGGGCAGAACGTGGAGTGGGTGGGAAGGTGGTTCTGAATTAGGTGGCCAAGGAGTTTTGAGATTCCCTTTGAATCAAGCCCTGTCAGCCTCCATGTTCTGTCCTTGTATTCAGTTGGATAAAAGGAAAAGAGAAAAAAGGAGTCATGACCAAATCCCAGTTTTGCACCTCCACAAATAGAGAGTTAAAGTTGAATCAGGAGCTTGTGGTACAGATTCCAGGTCAGACAAATCCTAGAGTATCTATTACATTGAGTAGAGTGACAAGAACAACATGTGTGTCCTGTCTGGCCATGAGAGTAACACAGTCTTTTGACTTATTTGCCAGTGTAAGCATTTCCCTAGCTGAGAGTCAGCATGGGGTCCTGTATAGGCAGGGTTCTATTATGAGACAGGTGAGGATATGAATTCCCACCCCATCATTTACTACTTGTGCAATTTTAGGCAAATTTCTCAGTCCCCAGGACCCTCAGTTTTCTCATTACTCTATGAAAGTGTTCGGGGAAAGCTCAAATAAGATGATCATAACAGCAACCCTTTCAACTGGTACCTATTTTTGTCAAAATAAGTAAAACCTAACATATATAATTGCATTTAATCTTTGTACTCACAAGTGATAAGCATCATTCTCATTTCGAGGATGAGGAACCTCAAAGAGGTACAGCAATGTTCTTAAGGCCACAGCTATTAAGTGAGAAAAATACACTCAAAATCGGATTTGAGTCTAAAGCCTTTTTCTCCCGTATGTTTAAGGAAGTCTCAGTCTCTCCATACCATCTACTTTTCTGACTCTGAATATCATTGGTGACACCTTCTCTGCATGGGTGCTGTGCCAATCCTTGGACCATAGCAAAAAATGGGGTCCAGAGTCTAGCAGGAGAGACTGTCCAAAAAATTACCTGTACCAGTTGTTTTCCAGATTCTGAGATAACACTGATGTTCTTCCTTCATTTTGAAGCCCATTAAAGAATTTGAAGATGATTGGCATGTCCCCCCATGATTTTTCTTTTCCCATCTGCAACCCCTCAAATGTTTCTCTAAGAGTTTGGCTCCTAAAATGCTCCTAAAATTTTCGTTGAACGATTTCCTTCCTCTATCCAAATCAAAGATATTAGTTATATTATTAATAAGAGAGAGGCAGAGTATGATCTGGTCTCTTGGAAGAAATTTTAATCAATTCTCTTTTCATAAAAGCTGTTTTGGGTTTATTTCATACTTTAATTTTTCTCTTTAAACTCCCCCAACAAATATTAGGAATTGTAGACCCTTTTCTAGTCAAACTTTCTTTGCCATCTCCACATGAGATGTAGCATGACAGCCAGAATTACAGAATGTGAGCCGTGCTTGGCCAAGTCTCTCATGCTAGCCCACATACTCCCACCAGCCAGGTCATGCCACTTTAGGTTTTCACAGATGTTGGTCTCTACTCTGACCGCAAAGGGAAACACTGCATTAGTCCTTGGCTTCAGCCATCAGTTTGCCATTGTCTAGCTGTACACCTTCATTGAACAGATTGGAATACAAAGGTTTCTGATGTCACTAATTTCATGTAAGAGAATTGAAATTAATGCCTGTGCTTCCTGATTTCCCGTTTAGCATCACCTCTTCTGTGGCCTTCCTTAGACCATTTCTAGAAGTGGGAATTAATGGTGAGAAATGAACTTACCAACCCCACAGTCTGCCCGGTCTCTAGTGCAATCCCCTGCCCATCACTGCAACCATCCCCTCCCATAATGACACACACAAACATATGTGCACACACGCTCTCATGTACACACACTCACACACACACACTCGTACACATGCATGGAAACATATGTCTCACACAGGTACCTGCCTAGTCAGGCACACTCACACATGCTCACATACAGACGTATATACACTCATACACAGGCACACATGTACTTCCTATTGGTCATCATAGAATAAATCTTTGTATTCTTGGACCTGAAAAATTTATACTCATCCTTAAAATCTGGTTCTAGGGGTCCTTCTCTGACCATTCACCCAGAGATGGACCATGCCTCTCTGTGTTACTGAAGATGGTTTAGAAGTCTCCCCAATGCATGGATTATACTACACTTGTTCTGTGTATATCCTTTTCTGTTGCACTGTGAAGATTATAACTGCCTTCTGGAAAGAACCATATTTTGCTTTCTTTTGTTTCCCCATAACCTACCAGAGAGCTTGTCATAATAAGTGTTTCCTGAACTGAAATAAACTGCTGATGCTGTAGTTACAAGTAGAAGAGAAGGAGGTATCCTCTGGGAGGAGGCAGTACATATTTCCCTGCTGCTCAAGCATTTTCTCCTCACCTTTCATTGATTCCTAACCTGGTTGTACTAGAATTACTGTTACTCATCCATTCATTTAAAGAATGTTTGAACCTACTGGGTGACAGACAATGTGTGAAATGCACTGAGGGTAACAAATCTGGGTGTCAAATCCCCTGTCTTTAAAGAGGGTGCCATCTGGGTTGGGTTGAGGGTGGGGTGGGTGGCAGAGGAGTACAGAAATCCATGAACACCTACATAGCAATAGGGTACTAAGAGAAGTTAAAAAAAAAAAAAAAAGGAGTGCCATGAAATTTAGAGAAAAGAAAAGAGTAATTTGGGAAAGCTCTATGGCAGCCTCTGGTCTCTGTCCCTGGTATCTAGTCTTTAATCAGGTTTGAGGACAGGACGCTCCCTGCATCCTAAAGCCTAGGGAGCGCTTCACCCACATGAGACTAAGGTTATATGTCCATTACCACTGGATCCTGCCATATGTAACTCCATTTCAATTTTTATATGGCAGATTACAAGTCAGGTTCAAATAACTTCACATGCTGGCTCTCTTATGAAATATTCCAAGAAAAAGCAATGCCAAAAACAAGACTAAAATGCCAGAGATACTGAAAAACCCAAGTAGTTTAACTTTTTTTTTTTAAGTCTTAAATGAATTTAAGATTGAAAGCCCTGGGACAAAGAGAAGAGAATGAAGTGAAGAAATGAAAATAATGTTTTTGACAGGAAGGAATGGAAAAGATGGATTGAGCCAACTCCTATAAAGGCATAGAGGAAGACAAGAATAAGTAATAAGTAAAGGCTTTACAGAATTCTCCCACCACGTTCCCCTTCGTCTTCAGGGCCTGCAGGGGCAGCAGGGGCTGATTCTTTTTTGTTTTTTGTTTTTTGGTCTTTTATGTCTACAGAATAATCCCTGTCTCTTTTCTCTTTAGGACTCTCTACCTGCTTGATGACATGCATGGTTTCAGTTTAAACAAAGAAAAGCAGATCTATATGTGTGTCAGACAAATGAGAAAGATATGCTCATTTACCCTCCAAGTTCAACCATCTTCTCCTATTCCTTCACAGCACATACCCAAGCTGACCTCTACTGCCATGGACTAAGATACTATGGACTAAGTCTTATTATTCAAGTTTAGGGAAGGATGCCCACACAAGAAACATGTAAGAAGGAGCAGAGCGTCCTAACAACATTCTGAAAAGCAAATGTCTTACAGAACACCTGCCAGGGGGAAAGTGGGAAGATATAAGACAAGGTTCAAGAAGGACAGGTCACCGTAAGAGTATTTCTTATGGGGATTTGGTGGGTGAGAAAGAACTTCCAGGATGGGATAGAACACATCCAGAGAGATCAATCTTACCTGTACCCACAAAGTCAACTCCCCTTTCCTCTATGAAACTGTCCTCCCCATAACATCTCCATGTCTGCTCACATTTTCCATTGACCAGAATTCTTTCTTCAGAGATACTCATGCTACTGAATCCAGAATGGTGACTCTTTACTTCTTTATATATGAGTATGACTGTTTATTTCCTCCTTGGTGTCTATGTTTTTACACACACACACACACACACACACACACACACACACACACACCCCTTGTGGATTGACAACACAGATTAAGGAAATACTTCTTGATTTTTTTTTTGGTCTTCCAAGCATTTTCATGAAAAACATGTTCACAAGAATCCAATGACCTGGGCATTATTATGGTCACCTTTTAACAGATAAGGAAACTGTGTTATCATAGAGAGCTAAATTAATCAATAATAGTACACCAGCTAGTAAGTTAAAGAGCTTGTATTCTAGTCTTTTAATAGCATATGCCATTTTTCCAACACATTAGTTTACCTTTGATATCGTTATTTTACTTTGTTTTCAAGTCTCTGTTCAGATAATATTTTCATATGATGTCTTTTTCTGAATATATCAATCTACACAACTCTCTTCCTTGATGTTTAAGATAATAATAGAAATAATATATTCACATAGTGTTTTTCTGCATGTAGCATGGTGATGTAGAATCACTTACAAAAGTCTAATTTAAAAAATACCTATTTAGTGTTTACCATGTACAAGTACCCTTCCAGGGAACTCCATTATTTACTAGTTAATCCAAATAAATATTTTATTTTACTAATTGTATCATAAGCTTTGGCGGGAAGAAAACATCCTTTATATTTTCTTTTTATTCCTGTAGTGTCTACCACATCCTTATCCCTGTAGAGCCTAGACACATAGTATGTGTGCAAATAAATCAAGCCATATGATTCATAACAAGTAATTAGTTTTATTAGTGTCTTCTGCTGTAATTTGTGTGTTTACTGAGTGCCAATTTCAGGATGCTTGTACTTCTGAAATGCTTAGAAAATACCCAACCTTTCCTACTCCCAGAATTCTGACAGATCTCCTTTGTGTCAGCCTTTAAGGGACTCGGAAGAAGCCTATTTTGACACCTAATTTTTATTTTTTTCAGCTACTAAAATTTCATGTTGAGGCAAAACATGAACAACATCCCACCAGTCATATTGTGTTACATTAAAAAATTGAGAATTGCATTAAGAAAATAATTTAACAGGTGTTTCTAAAATAGGAAAATTCACACCATCATTTTATAAAGAACAAGGAAGAAATGGCTTCTGATTGGACAGTAGTTGATACTAAGACAAGAATCCATCCTAGGTGTTTGGGCTTCTTTCTGTGACAGATGTCACCCTCCCAGCCAGCCCGCCAGTCCTCCAGGGGTATATACTATAATCTGGAAAACTTGGTCTCTAGTTACCACCCTGATACCTCTCTGCAGTATGAAAATGAAGTTGCCAATTGCAGGTAAGAATAAAATCTTCCTGGGAGGGTTTGCCTTTAATATAAGATGACAGCTTTACATTTTTATATGTAAGATGTACCAAATTTAAGAAAGTTTATCTTTTTTGGAGTGACTACTTATAGGTAGCAAGCTATCTCCAGCTTTGCGGGGGGAAATGGATTGTAATCCCTCAAGCAATCTACTTTACCATTTCTCAAGTCATAAAAATATCTGGATGTTCTGAAAAAATAGGATTACTAGCAAACCTCCAAACTCTTCCCCTAGAAACTTACCCAGATCACCAAAAAGGATAGAGTGGGGAAAGATATTACCAACGCTGCATCTGATTCCTGGCATGTGTCATGTGATGGAACCAAATAAAAGGAAAATGGTGGGGCAGGCACAAGAACCATTACTGTATAAGTGGACATTAGTACTGAAAGTTATGGGGCAAGCAAGAGCTAATGGTCTGTGTGGACCCTAGGGACATGGGTCCTGTTGGGAAACTCCTTCTCCCCATATACTCTTTCACCTTTTCCGTGTCCATGTTGATTAATAGCCTCTGAAGCCTGGTGAAGGGCAAGCTATGAGAAAGCCTGGAAGTACACTAGTAGGAAACATTTCACCCATGTAGTCCAACAGAAACAGAGGACTTCAAGAAAGATAAGCCTCCTCACACAGAAATTTAAAGGCAACAGAAGTATTTAAAAATTGGCCACTCACTGTAGCACATTCCAGAACCACACTAGAACTCTCTATTCCCCTTACACAGATTAGAAAAAAAAATCTTATATTAAAATAAGGAAATAAGAATATTGTAGAGCTGTTAAATGGCTAGGAATAACCATTATATTAGGAAATAAAAGAAATGTACAGATATCAACTGCTTTGTTCCTAAATAAATATAAGCTGAAAATGGGATGATAGAAGAATGGGCTCACAACAAAGGCAGTGGCTGACTTGAGAGAAGAATGAACATGAGTACATAATCATGGTACAGATGGTGAAAAAGTACACTGAGTGCTCACATTCAGAACTGAAATGGTGGAAAACCAAATAAATGATGTGGATCACAGGCTTATGGATACTCAAGTCACAGACTTAAAAATAGAAAGGTGAAAGAAAGAAAGAAAGAAAGAAAGAAAGAAAGAAAGAAAGAAAGGAAGGAAGGATAGAGATGAGGGATGCCAGTGGAAATCATCTCATCATCTTGTGAAAAATGGTATTCCTGAAGAGAAGAACAAAAACAAAAAAGAAAGAAAAAAGAAAAAAAAAAGAAAAGAAAAAATAGTTGCAAATGTTATGGAGAACAAATATGTTTAACTGACAGAAGACTTGCTCCTGTAGATGGAAATGATTCATGCTATGTAAAATTAAGTCATAATATCTAAACATCTGCCAATGAAATAACGGAATCTAAAAGATAATGACACAATTCTACACGTACCTTCAAAGAACAAAATACAATACATACCTAATTATAAGAAAATCGGCGATCACTCTGAATATAAACCAGTCCTACATTTTCTCAATAAAGAAATTTTTAAAATTAGGCCAACTTGAAAAAATAGTAACAATCTAATAATAAAAACTAATTTGTTCATTTACTTTCCCAGCTGTATTTAAATTCACATATTATAAAATATGTAGTTGAGAATTATACTTTTTCCTTCATCTTAAAACCTGAAACAATTTTGTCCAAACTCTTAACATGTGCCTTTGGTATCAATCTTTCATCATTACCAGAGCTAGTTTAGGATCATTTAACCTATTAGATTAAACCATAGGAAATTTTCAACTCTCCACTTATTTTCAACTTGCAAAAGAATAATTGCCTATAATTCAGTCTAAAAGTCTTACCAGGCCAGGACCTTTCATGTAAGTTTGATGAGATACAGCTCTTTTGAATATGTGTTGAGATACAATCAATAGAAATTTTATGCACAGCTACAAGTTTTAATTTTAATAATATTAAGGCAGTTAAAAAAAAATCCTAAAGATATATATTGTCAACAATGTAACGAAGTGGCCTACAGCTTTAAACAATCGTTTTCAAATGGTTTACCTACAATGACACCCAGCACTTGCCATCATGAAGTAGTACCCCAGGAATAATGAAGAAATCTTGGTTAAAACCCTTTGCATTCTGGTTCCATTGGGTAAACTTTGGGACTGACTTCAGCACTGACTGAGTTGGTCTTAAACTAGTGTGTCTCTATAATAGGATTCTGTGTTCCTTATAAGAGGGATAGTGTAAAGACTTGGTAAAATCACCTCTCTCTGTGCTGGGGCTTGATTCAGATTTCTCTTTTCTATCATGAGTAACCAGCTCCTAAAGGAAGGAAGAGTTAAGTTTCTCACATGTGACATCTAGCCAAGAGGTGACTCACATATGAAGGTCAAAAGACCTCCTCTGTCATCAAAGAGCTTGGCAAAAATAATATCCATGAACATTTTCTGAAACAAACTTATTGGAAGATATATATTTAGTCTGTTAAAACAGATTATGAATATTATATTTTGGGGGAAACTTATACTTAATATAAGAATAAAATAATTTACTTATGATAGATTTTAATTAAAAACATGAGTTTGGATTTGGGAGAAGAAACTGTGGATATTTAACTTTGCTAATTTATTGATAAAAACTAGTATGGTAAAGAGATTAAAAGCCTGGTTTAATACTCCCTAACTCTGTGAGACTAAGTTCAATACTAACGTTTCTGTAAGTGGGTCTCTTCATTTATACCATTGGGTAGTTACTGAATCTGCCCCATGTAATTGTCATGAAGATAAGACACATTCACACACATGCAGCTTTGAAAACACAGTCTGGGTATGGTAAGCCATCAATAAAAGGTCACTATGATTATCATTACCACTGAATGTACTAGAAAATCAACAGATGGTATTCCAGTCTCCAAGACTATAACTTAAGAAATAGAGGCTTGGCAGTAGGATTTTGTATGATTTTTATTTAAAATATTTATTTCTCATCTATATTTTGCTTTATTTCTTTCTGAAATTATTTTTCATTACTTGGATATTTTTAACTAGATAGCAGTAAAATACATGACAATAACTATGGAATTGCTTTTAAAATCAATTCAAATTTGTCATAAAAGCAGTTTGTGATAGAACATTTGTTACAAAATCAGTAATCTTCATACTAGGGACTGTGCATGGTAAATCACTTCAATGTTCTGGGTTCTGGATTATTGCATACAAATAAATAGAGAGAAAAACCTTTTCCACATCAAAAGACATATGACATAAAATAAAATTCAATTAATAAATTATATAAATGTCCACATATAAAATTTTAGAGCTTTTATACACTTTGTATTTGCCTGCTACTCTTTTATTTTAACTTAATGGTGGTGAAGCAGTTTTACTTGGGATATGGTGAGCCTATGGAAGTAGCCCATCTCATCAGAGTAGCAGTGTTAGTAACCATAAAAGACAGGATGGACTCTGTTGCCCTTTTAGTCAATTAGGTAGGCATTATCGTCACAGATGGAGCAGGGCACATACAAACTCTAAACAGAAAGCACATTTGGCACTTGAGAAAACGCATTAAATCAAAAATTAGACGAAATACTTTGGTGTTCGTATCAATAATAAACAATGTGATAAACAGGGGGAAGTAATCAAAGGCAGTCTTAAGAAAAAGATGTACAAGTTTAACAGTGGTGACAAAATTTGAAGGTCACATATTAACATTTCTCTAAGTGTATTGGTAGAATTCCAAGCCTCCCGTGAACCTTAGTGTTAAAGGTTAAACTTCCTAACTAGATGAAATGTCTCTTGCAGTATTTATTTCCCTGTTTTATACTGAAGTAGCATTTGGTAGGGGGTTGCTTTTATTGGTGAGGATGTCAATGACAGCAGTTAATGTCATTAGAGATGATGCAACTGTGCCTCAGTAGGACCATGGTCCTTGCTGGTCAGAGAGGGAGAACACGAAAAGAGAAGAGATGGGGAATGACCTTGGAGAAGACTTACAAGTAACCTTAAAAATGTGTAAAGCTGCATTTTGATAAATTCAGTGGGTAGAATAATAATGCTGTATTTCCAAACACACATAGGAGTCAAAATGAATAGATTGAAAGGCAGAGATTCTCCCCCCAGCTGTGCAGGGATCATCAGACCATTATTGAGATGCTTATCCTCTGCAAAATGGTTTGTGTTGAAATTATTTTTTTAAGGGCATCATTTCTCTTAGAAAAACTTCATTACTAATTTGCCAATTGAATATCCCATAAGATATTGAAAGGCATTAGTGAATATAGAGTGAGGATTTTGATTTAAAAAACATGTGCATCCCCTGTTGTTCAATAATAATAGGGATGAATAACATCTACTTTAGGTTTTCAAATGTAATTTATGGTGATAAGACTTTTAGACAGGGGATGGATGAGTTGATGGATGATATACATATAGTTGAAACTCAGGTAATGATTGTGACATGTTTTGCATTAGGTTATGATAATCTGAAAACAATCAAAGTAATATTTTTTTAAAACTGCCAAGAAGGAGAGTGAATTAATAAACTCTGTTATAACAAGTGCTCTGATTCTCATAGTGTACATCTTCAGTTGTGGCTCGGCAGGTTTCCTGTCAAACAAAACATGACCAGTCAAATCTTCAGTGGGGTGGGGGAGGGGATGTATTTGTAAAATTTTAGAATTTGACATTTAATAACCTGTATATCATCTCTACAAAGAGCAATGATGACAGAAGAACATGAAAAAAGGTAGAGAAGTTAACTCCTGGTTTATCCACTGACTCATTTCTATTATTCCTTCAACTCTAAAGATACCTCAGCTCAGTTTTTCAGTGATAGTCTCCTAACATCTTTAAATTTTCTTCATAGATTTTTCTTTACCACAACCATCATTAACCTTACATACTTATGTGCTTGATAAAGTGTACTTTTTTTTTCCTCTGTTCCCCCACGCTTCTGTGAGAAAAGCCTGTGGCTGCCCTTTGACCCTTCCCACCCTGGCCAGAAAACATACCCTAACCCTAAGAAAGATTTTTAAGTTCCTGCAGTCAGCAAATACCATAGACGTGCACAACACCTGATGAGCTCATGGCATAGTATGGTGAGTTTCAATCAGCATGGCTGTTAGGAAAGAGGATAAGGAGAGAATAAATTGGCCCAACAAGTAGATGTTGTTCTAGATAGCAATTAGGTAGCACAGAGCACAGTATTCAAAAGTTGTACCTAGCTAAGGTGTACCTCAGGCTCTGTTTGTTCCAGATGATTCAGTGTGGTAGAAAACACATAGGAGCTGAAATAGAGAATTCAATCACAGGAAGAAGGGCTGGATAGGCTTAACAAGTTCCCAGGGGCCCCATATTCTAAATAGAGTTCAGGGTCAGGCTCTAACTTTAGCAGCTTATACTACTTTTGGAGTAAACTTGGTTTGCTTGGTTATAAGCAAACTGGGAAGAGTGTAAAATGGAAGTCCTTGGTGGATATTGAATGCTACAGACTGGAAAAGCAGTGTACAGAGAGATATGACTTTACAAGAGCTAATATTTATTAAAAACTCCTTTCCATGCTCTCCATATGACAATGTAGGGGTTGGGTAGAGAAAGGCAGTATCTGTACTAAACTCTCTCCTGTCCCAGTGAAACCTTGAGTCTAGGTGGCAAGGTCATCTTTAGCATGGGAGGAATTGTTCCACACCCTGACCTTTTAAGGCCTAGACAATATTCCTTTCCAGCAATGACATCTCTACAGTCACATAAGAAAAAGCTCTATAGGGCTCTACCCTCCCTACCAACGCTGGAGTCACTGGCTCAGAACTAGACATAGTCATTGCCCTTCTCTCACAAAGAAGGTCTTTTGAGTGTAGACAGGAGAGTGCTCACTCCTGTTCTTTGGTCAGAGTCCCCTTGACCACGGACCTTTGGTAAAGATAATATTTTAGAAACGTTAGGTACTATAATGTTATTTTTTCATGAGATAAAAAAGGTGCATGCACTATATGTTTATTGCAGTATTATTTACAATAGCCAAATATGGAAGCAACTCGAATGTCCACTGATAAAAAAGAATGAGATTTTGCCATTTACAACAACATAGATGGACCTAGAGGGTATTATGCTAAGTGAAATAAGTCAGATGGAGAAAGACAAATGCTATATGATTGCACTTACATGTGGACTCTAAAAAACAAAAGAAACAGACAAACAAAAGCAGAAACAAATCCATAAATAAAGAGAACAAACTGATAGTTGCCAGAGAAGAGGGATTTCAGGGGATGGGCAAAATGGATGAAGGGGAGTGGGAAGTCCAGGCTTCCAGTCCTGGAATGTTAAAGTCATTGAGATGAATGGAATAGGGAGTATAGTCAATGGTATTGTAATAGCACTGTATGGTGGCAGATGGTATCTACACTTGTGGTGAGGGTAGTATAACGTATAGAGTTTGGGATCACTATGCCGTACGCCTGAAATTAACGTAACTTTGCGTGTCAACTGTACTTCAATTAAAAATAAAAACAATAACAAAAAATGTTTTCTATGAAACAACCACAGCTGCAATAATTTATAAATGTTAATCACATTAGTGATAGATACATAGTAGTTCGACCTCATCACTGGTATAGTAAGTTTATCAGATTGGACTAGGAATCTAACCTCCTTATAAAAATGGTTTCTTTCAAAGGAAACATGAGTTCTGAGTCTCAAACATATGACTTCAAAAGAGTCTTAGAATTATCTGTGTTTGTTACTTTTATTGATGTTAGTTTGTTTTGTTCCAAGGACCTCCATCAGACCTTTCAGTCCTCTGAATAAAAGTGCAAGTCCAAGGACATATGCTTGCAACCAGACTCACTCTGCACTCCCACATACAAGTACTTTAGAGACAGTGAAAACAGCCTTGCCTCTCTCAATTTTAAAGCCGTGAGACTAAAAGAAAAGAGAAAGGAAGGTATCAAGTCTGAGGCCTTTTATTCAACCCTATGACCTATGATAACGTAAAGAAATCCATTTTCTGTTTAGTGAGACCTCATTTCCTAAAAGATAAACCTCCCATATATTGAAATGTCCTCTATCCCCCCAGGGCATATGAACCCCAAACTCGAGGGTGTTATTGCTGTGTATCCTTAGTATATGCTCTTTGGAAAGTCTCTTAACATTTCCGTGCCTGCCTTTGCCCTTCTGCAAATTAATCTTGTAATACCCATTTCGAAAGAGTGATAGGGAGCTTTTGACATGTGTAACAAGGACTTTGAGATCCTCAGATGAAAGAAGCCTCAGATGTACAAAAGCATTATCCTTGTTGGATGTGCATTTTCTCCTATGGTCTAACTGAGGGGAGGGATTAGGAGAGATTAATTGTGCATATGATCTGTCTAATCGGTTAAGGAGAGCGCAGAATGCTCATGACCTTCAGGAACACCAAATAAAACAATACGTGCCAAGGCAGTTTCCTGAATTTAGTTTATTGTTTTAGCAGAGGTTAAGCTAGGGGAGAAATGGAAGTGCTTAAGTTTTGAGACAATACAATTGAGAAGGAGTGTGAAGGCAAAAGCTTTGCCAATGTGCACGCATATAATGTGAGTAAATACAGCAACCATGTTGGGCCTTAACAAAGATTTTTATATGCCGTTTTTCTCCTTATGTGAGTGTGCTTTGTGATGTAAAGAAATACAGTAGTTCAGATCTCACTGCCCCCAAAAAATGGGTTAAGGAGAGAAGCCACTTGCTTTAATCTCCCTAGCCTCCTACATTCCTCAGTTATACTAAGATTCAATAACAGGTACTCAGTTCCTCTAGTCTATTGAGAGGGAAGTATTTCACAAATAGAACTTCCCTTGGAGAGAAAGCATGATTATTGTTACAAAGGTCAATAAAGTTAAAAATTGTTAATCACAAAGACTTTAAATTGCATTGTGAGTCCTGCCCTTCAGCTTTACAAGCTCTTTGTAAGTCCATCAACCAATCCTAAGGAGGAAAGTAATGTGCTTTCCTTGGCTTGGTGAATATTGCAAATGTAATTGCTTTTCTCTCCCATCTAATAACCTCATTGTCCTTTAACTTTTAATCATGCTTTGCCTATTCGTTCACACATGTGATTTTAAATTAGGTTATATTATGTCAACACTAGGTCAGCAGGGCACTCAGTTGGGGGCAGTAGATAAAGCACTCTTTTTTTGCTTCCTTTTGCATGTCTCAACTCATATGCTGCACACTTTATCTGACTTCTTGTTTTCTTATTCATTAAATACCTTAGGCTTTTGAGTCCTAAATATTGTCAAACCTTGCACTTAATGCTCACAACTGTGTGTAAATCTTTTCTTTCATTTACTATAATTAGAATACCTTTGAATATAATATCATTAGAATACAAGGTACAATGGTGTTTTACCAGACAAGGCAGAATACCTTGATGGATCATGCTTTAAAATATCTTGGTAAAAAAGAAGTGGGAAAACAAGTAAATTATAAGCAAAAAGTTGTAGGTATAGCATCTGTTTACATATCATAGCGGGTGCTAGTATTGATAATTTAGAACACAGGACTGTTCTCGATTTACCTGGTGAAATATGGTGGACATTTATACTCATATTCTATATTATACATTTCACTTATATAATTCGTTTTCACAGAAAAATGAAGAAACACTGGGCTTTTATATATTAGTTACATGACTAATATGATACTCAGAGTATCAAGCAAAGAAGAGTTGGTTGTCTCCTGAGACATGCCTATATGGTATTCTTGTATGACAAGATAGTTACTGCTAAGCAGCTCTCATTTTAAGTATAGAATTTAGTGTCTATTTATATTTTGACAATATACAAATATCCATATCTTACAGGGTGCCTATTGCTAGATATACAGATATGCTCTTACCTTGCAACATATGTATATACCATATCCATGTCATATATTCTATACGGTATAAAATTGTGCAAAAGAAAGCTTTAGGGTTACTAAATGCTTTGAAATATTGTATATGATACTTCCAAGATGTAGAAAGTCAAGAAGCTTTAGTTTACAGACAAGTTCTGAGTTAATTCCTTCCTCATTAGACACAGAAGCTGACTTTATACCATGTGTTCAGATGCAAATACTCTTGCTACCATATCATGCTGTTTCCCAATTGTGGGGCTAACAATGCAATGGAATTTGATGGAGAAATGGAAATTAAATAGGGACAATTAACTAGGGTCTTTGGAGGCTCCAAAATGTTCTTGTGTAAAGGAGTTAGGGATTGTCACCGTTCTTGAAACTAAAGGGAGCCAAGAGCAAATCCCTCTCTTCCCCCTAAATTATCAATTTTATAGAGACATAGACATGTGGTGAAGATCTAAAGAGATAATGACAATGGAAGCATGTTCATAAGCATTCACCTATAAATAAAAATATGGGGGTCATTATCATAATTATGATATTAACTAGATTATAAAATGGATATAACCATACTATCGACTCTGTAGAGGTACTGTGAGGATTAACACAGATAATACACATCAAATTCTTATCACACTCCCTGACTCGTAAACTCTGAATACATATTATATTTCATCATCATTACTATCAGCAGCATCACCAGCATTATCATTGGTTTACTTGATGATTTCAAGATTTTAAAGTGTAAGGACTTAGACATCAGACATTATTTTTAAAGGCATATTCTGGATCAGAAGCACACATTTAGGAAGAAAAGATATTATGATGTCCTTTTATTGTAGTAAGCTCAGAAATGCAAAAATCAGGCCCTGAGAGAATAAAAACACAAGGAATAAAAGTGAGGAAATAAGGCCCGGCAGTCAGTCCACAGTATCTAACTTGATTTGATTTATGGATTAACTCCAGCTTGTCCAACTAGCAAAAACCCTTGTTGAGTGCTACTATATTTGTTAGCATAAAGGTGGGATGATGAGGAATTCCGTGCTTTCCCCAGACTGGGAATCTTAACTAGTTCTCATCTAACTTCAATCTCTATGTCACCTGGAAACAGAAGGACTTTCTCATACAGCTATTTGTTATGGTATTTCCCTCACACACATATAGTACATATAACGATAGATAGATAGATAGATAGATAGATAGATAGATAGATAGATAGTAGGAGAGCAGTGGAGAGGAGATTGCCTCTTCCTACAGGCAGGCCTCTACTTGGGCATTGCACTGTGTTTTACCTGGTATGAGCTTATTCTTATTAACACGGTGGCCTCCCAGCCTGCCTCTATTCTAGGCCTGGCAGTCCTGCTATTAATGTTTTATTTTTCTCTGTTAAGGGTTGCCCTCTCCCCCCTGTCTTCATTAGAATGCAAATCATACTGAAACAAATCTCATATTAAATAAGTGTGAACACATTTATCAGATCAATTTCCCTTTACAAGAGAAAACAGACAAAACAGAGTGGCTGGGACTTAGGATAGAAAGAAGTCACTGAATGGCGGTCCAGGGTTTAAAAAGAGGATTTACTTAACCTTGATGTCAGATCACAGGTAATGGGAAAAAAAAGCTGGCACCATCATCCTAAGCCACTGTGTCTGCTGTTCAGTTTTTGTTTTTTACACCTCTGGGCACCATGGCCAGCATTTCATTCCCTAATGCTACAGATCCATTTCAGAGCCCAATGAATAAATGTCACACTCTTTGCTTTCTGGTTATGGAACTGACTCCAGTGCCCTCCAATGATACAACAATCAGCTAGCTCCCAGCATTTACAGGAATGAAGTATGTATTAATGAATATTAAATAATAAGATAAATTGGCAAGTCCTGGGTTGTTTTGATTCATGCAAGCTATAATATTTTTATATATCCATGTATATGTTTATATTTTAAGGTACATGAATCAGAATGCATAAGAACGCTTATAATTTATCTTGATTCTTAATATTTATTAATGTATAATACTAATAAATTTTAGTGCATACACTTGTAAATTTTTAATATATATTTGCACTGAGGGTAAGTAAAGTGAGTAAATATTAGAAATAAAAAGAGCAAAATGATAAATGCAACTCCTGGTACACACTACTAAAGTTTGTTTTCTGAATTTAACAACCTTGCAGTGTCAAACTGGTTTTTACACTCTTTTGTCTTTTCATGCCTGTCCCGTCTTTCTGTTGAAGTCACTGCAGAAACAGTTATTTTTCCATCACAGGGCCAAAGACTACGGGTAAATTAATCCATTCCTTGAAACTGGTGGGGCAGCTCTCTGTGGTTTTACAGTTTGGCTCATGTAAAAAGGCAAATCACATGGATGATTGAAGGCTCAGTGTCCTACTTCTGTGGTTTTTTCCTCTTCCACTGATTTCTTCCTCTATTGGTACTCCCACTGAGGCCAAGTCTTACAAAGAGTTGAAGAAGTTTTTGTCATGGTGGGACAGGTGACAGAGAGTGGGATCAAGGAAATTTAAATTTTATTCAGGCACAAAGAGATGAGAGGACTTTGAATGGTTCTTTGACATCAGATTCTTTACTCTGTAAATTATGAATTATTTTATAAGAGTGATGGAAAATGAGACTTTTATGGATATCTAAGATATCCAAACCATGTATATACATTTGTAAACTTTAGTTCTGATCTCTTCAGATGGGAAGGCTGCATAGACTTTTAATCCAAATGGATCGTAGGTATGTGTTTGGAAGGGTACATCATTCTGAAGCAGGAGACTAAATGGTTTGAGATGCCGTATTGAGGCACCAGGATAACAAATAAACAGTCCTCTCCATCTCTACATTATAAACAAAACTTGCTAAGTCAAATCCTATAGCTAAACTTATTGCACATAAGAACAACTGAAGTGTTTTAAAATGCAGGTTTAGACCTCACTCTCAGAAGTTAGGTATGTGTAGCATGTTGGGTGAGGTCAAGTCCAGAATGCTGCATTCTGCTGTTATGTGACCCTCCACCAGAGGCTCTCAAGTGCACCTTCCTGGAAGCAGGGACTATGTCTTGTTCTCCTTTGTATTGCAAGTCAATGGAGAGACACCAACACATATTGGCACTGAATAAAGGATGTGCTTAATAATTACTAACAGAGAACTTCTTGTTGACCATTATGAGCTCAGTTCTTTGGAAAGTCCTTTTATACACACGATGTCTTTTCATTCTCCCAGCACTAATGTCACTACTGATTGCTACTGTTCTTGTTAGAGATATGAAAATAGACTTTTATAGGGGGTAAGTGATTGAATGAGGATGTGAACTCAGGTACATTAGTTCCCAGATCTGCTTTTTGGTTTGTGGGGTGAGTGCATAGATGGATGAATAGATGTCTGACATGATGTCAAGCTCTGGCCTGAACGAAAGATAATAATTATAAGATAAATTTTAAAAAGATGAAGCTAAATGTGTTCAAATTTGAAAATCACATATGTGTATGGAATATATATATTTAGTTTTTAAATGTTTATTTATTTTTGACAGAGAGAGAGAGAGCATGAGCAGGGAGGGGCAGAGAGAGAGGGAGAAACAGAATCTGAAGCAGGCTCCGGGCTCTGAGCTGTCATTACAGAGCCCAAAGCGGGGCTTGAAATCATGGGCCGCGAGATCATGACCTGAGTCAGGTCGGATGCTCAACCAACTAAGCCACCCAGGTACCCCTGGAATATATTTATTTACAGCTATATTAATTTATATATAAACATTATATTGGTAGTTTCATGCTACATAAAGAAACATATCATATATAACTATATCAATATACTCTAGTTCATTAAACAACTCAGTATTCATTACATCTACTATGTGCCAGCCATTTACTACACCTGGGACAGAGAACAGTAGACATTTAGGTACTAACATACCCTCATGTTAGCAATAATGACAACAAACACAACATCAACAACAATATGCACACTCTACTCTAGATTCCAAGACACTTTCACATGCGTTGTTTGTTACTTGCAAGTCTTTGTTAATGGCAACTAAATAGAAGGTCATTATCATCCCCATTTTACATACAAGGAAACTGAGATTCTTGACCAAAGCCACATGCTAGCCAGCCAAGAACTCATTAATACTCAAGATTTTTAAATGTTTATTTTGATTATTATTACCAGGTCACTCATCCTTTCCATATCAATAGCTATAGTATTCTATGTTGATCAAGAGGAAAGAAGCATTAAGTGTAAAAGTAATCCACATTTAGCAGATGCATTTATCTTTCTAAACTAATTCAGTCAGCTTCTTTTTATACTTTTATTTTGAATGATTAATTGACATCAGATTCTTTACCCTTTAAATGATGAATTATTCTCTAAGACCAATGGAAGGCAACACTTTGATAGATATCTAAGATGCGCAACACATGTGAACATTTGTAAATTTTAGTTCTGATCTCTATTTTATAGGAAGAAGTATAATTTGAGAAAGCACATAGTTTTTGTAAGAAAATGTATGATTTCCTTTGCTAATGTATTTTTAAAGACCAGAGATTATCTCTTGTGTTTATAGATATTGGCCAGAATACACACACACACACACACACACACACACGCACAAAGTATGTGACCACACATTTGTGTATACATATATACACACAATATTGAAATGCACAGTACAGTTCATAGTTCTTATCACTCTTATAGAACTACCTTCTCATTCATTTGCTGAATAGAATTCTCTAGAGGGTGACAAAAGAGTTGCTGTGTAGTTATCCTCAATTCGAACATATGGCTTGGCATTGCTTACAGTGACCTTGTGTTACCTCTTAACCAGCTTTGCCTGGCCAGCCAGCCAGCCATTCTTGCCTTCACTATGGTCATAAGGGTCTAATGCCTCCTTAATGATAACCTTCTCTCATTCCTGGCATGTTAATGGCCTCACCTCAGGAGACAGCTTCACATCTTGGCTGAGACACAAGCTCCCTTAGCTTAAAAGATTAATCAGAAGCCTGTGGCTAATAATAGACTGCCCTTCCCACTCCCATTTTGTGCTTGACAACTAGAACAGGTTGATAAGTGTGATTATTGAGTCATACACTTGGAATCATCCTCAAAAGGTCATTTCGTCAATCCCCCCTCCTCCTAGAATAACTGCATGTAAGCCGTCCCAATTACTGACCATACACTCACTGTTGATTTTTAAAAGCCTCTGTGTCCCAGCTAGTCACCCCTGGTTTCCTTTTGCCAGAAGTCAGAAGAGAAAGCAGAAACAAGGGTACAGATGTATAAATACTTGTGGTGCCCAGGTGTTTCTTCTTTTTAGGCCTTGTAATAGCAAAATGGGCACCTACTGCTCCTGACTGCAGAAGGCGTATGAGTAAATATCACTCCTCTGGGAACAGAATTATGAGTTTTGAGATCCTGCAAGGGGAACATTGCCAAATATCTTCCCCTCAATTTGCGTTTTTAAATGTTTATTTATTTTGACAGCGAGAGAGAGCAGGGGAGGGGCAGAGAGAAGGAGAGAGAGAATCCAAAGCAGGTTCCATGCTTTCAGCACAGAGCCCAAGCAGGGCTCGATCCCACAAACCTTGGGATTGTGACCTGAGCCGAAGCCAAGAGTCATACACTTAACTGACTGAGCCACCCAGGTGCTCCCACTTAATTTGTATTTGAATGAAGCAAGGTGGAAAGAGAGCCACGGTTTCACAGATAGGGAGTTTTAACCTTTAATTCTGAAGTTTCACAGGAAAAAAAAATCTACATATAAGAAAAAAATAGGCATTAAAAGTTAAAGCTTCTTAATTTTAAACAAAAACAAAAGTAAGCGATAAATATGTTGAGCCATAATTTTGTCGAAGGTAATAATCAGAGTGGGCATAGTTTGTGTCAATTTATGTAATATCATACACCTTCCCTAGAAACAATGATAGACAGCCAGTCTCATATATGTAGTAAAATGTTTGTCTTTCATCATCCACGGCTATTCATATAAACCTACATATCCTCATATGGAGTGTGAGAATGGTGTTAGTGGTGAGATAGGGTGAGAATCATTTCTATTAAGTATAAAAGTGGGAAGGAAACAAGGAAGCACTAGCTGGTCATGACTATAAACAAAGTTTCTAGTTAAAATATATCTATCCTCTTTCTCAAAGGTTTCAACTGAGGGCAGACTAAATTGTTTCAGGACAGAAATTCTTGGATTCATTAAAAATATACAACCTTTTGATTTTGAGAGGCAATGCGATTGCTGATCTTAGTCACTCGTCAAATGTCAGAGTTTGACACCTGCCCTAGCACTTGCTCTCTCTCATAAACAGGGTATACCACTGAATCTCCCTAAACTCAGCCTTATGCATGGAACTAAAAACAATAAAATGAAAAAACTCAGAGAATTGCATTAACTTTAAAATATTATAATATTTTTAGTTAGTAGTAATATTTGTTATAGGTTGAAATGTGTCCCTCCAAAAATTCAGATTTTGAAGTTCTAACTCTTAGTACCTCAGAATGTGATCTTATTTTGAATAGGGTCTTTGCAGAGGAAATCAAGTAAAAATGAGGTCATTAGGGTAGGCCCTAATATAATATGACTTGTGCCCTTATATAAAAGGGAAATGCAGACACAGAGACATTGTGAAGAGACATAAGGAGAAGATAGCCATCTACAAGCCAAGAAAAAAGGTCTACAAGGGATCTTTCCCTCACAGCCTTCAGAAGGATCCTGTCTGACATCTTATTTTGGATTTCCAGTGAGACAATAAATATCTGTTATTTAAGTCACTTAACCTGTGAGACTTTGTTATGGTAGCCCTAGCAAACTAATACAATAAGCTTGATTAAGCTTGTTGTATTTATAAAATATTCATCATGAGTAAACATCAGTGTCAATGTAAACCCAGGAGGATTTTCTTTTTTCCATTCTTACTAATTTTACTAGGTCCTATATCTCTCTAAGAAGGGGAATATTGATTCAGAAGATCTGAATGACTTTACTTTTTTAAGTTTATTTATTTTGAGGGGGGAGGGGCAAAGAGAGAGAGAATCCCAAGCAGGCTCTGCACTGTCAGCACAGGGCCCAATGTGGGGCTTGATCTCACAAACCATGAGATCATGACCTGAGCAATAATCAAGAGTCAGGTGCTTAACTACTGAGCTACCCAAGTGCCCCCTGACACAGGTCTTATCTCTTATCAGACTTGAAAGTGTTATTATGGAACTGTTATTTCACGTATTTCCATCTATAAGTATATTAAGTCCACATAAACCATCGTTCAGAGAATAGGAATAAAAATTGTCATTGTTCTAGATTTATCCCAGAAAGTAGTTCTTGTTAAGACCAAAGTCAACCATATATTAGACTACAACTCAAATAATGGTCTTTTAAGAAAACAGAAAATATAAATGAATTGTGGCATGTCAGCAACATCACATGAGTTGGAATTTGGATACACACTTTGAGAGGAAGGTTAGTGTACAAGGGCTCTCTGAGAGAGTGAGAGAATGAAAAGAAGCCCAGTAGTGGTAAAACTTCATCAAAGCTTCATCACAGGGGGCTCTCCAGAGTTTCAAATATGTTTCATAGCATACCCTGTGTGAAGGCAGGGGAACTGAGCTTCTAAAACCCAGCTCCAGTCAGTCATTAGCTAAGGCTTTGGAGATGGGGACACTTCCCACTTTCAGGTAAAGTGGCTCTCCCTTGGTGTGAGCATCAAACAGCTTGCAAATAGTATCACAGGTGTGAACCATTGGAAGCAAAATTAAAAAAAAAATTGTAAGGGGGGAGCAAAAGGCACATAGAAATGGGGAAAGTGATCCAAGTGGATATGAATGGCATGACAGTAGGTGAAATGGCTACAACGATAGGTTATATTTTTGAGGATCTCTCTATGTCTTGCTGAGAAAAACAGTGATTATTAAGGACTATTACATGGTAGTCTTTGAGACCTCTGTCCAGATATCCCATAGCTACTTCCTGTTTCACCTGATAATTCTACTCATTTTTGGTTTTGCTCTCATTAATTCTGCTTACAGAAGAGTAAATAAGACATATGTCTGCCATTTTAAAGATAAGAATCAAAGAAAATCCTTGTGCATTCATCACTCATTTAGAAATAGAATATTGTGAGTAGCTTAATTGCTCCTCTGTACACTTCTCCAATTATATCCTGTTCCTTCCCCACGAGAGAACATGCTGGGCTGAATTTTTGTTGATAAGTCTATCTTTTTGTTTAGTGTTTTCACCCTGTTTGTATCCCAAAATGAGGTACTGTTCCATTTGACCACTTTCTGAACTTGACATCACTTTAATTATACAATATACACTCTCCTAGACCATGCTTCGTTGTCCAATATTGTGTGTTTTTAGATTCAGTTATGCTGACAACTGTAAATATATTTTATCATACAGTTGATGTGCATATGGATTGTTTCCAGTGTTTGCCACTATTAAAAATATTCCTGTTTTGAATAACCCTGCACCTTTCTTTCTCTGGTCACACTCATGCAAGTCAATATCTAGGGAAACATCTAGATGTTGATGATGAGTCCATCAATTCACATCCTTGCAAATACTTGATATTGTAAGACTTCTTTTGGCCATTTTGGTGGGTTTACATCTGCATTTCCTTGATACTGATTGGGTGAAGCATATTTATATGTTTTTTGGTCTTTTCAGTTTCCTCTTCTACGAGTGTCTGTCCAAGACTCACTGACAATTTCTGTTGAGCTGTCTTCTAGGAGTTCTTAATATGTTTGAATAGTCACACGTGGTCAGTTTTGTGTGTTACAAAAGTCTCCCAGTTGGAAGCCTGTTTATTTACTCTCTTTACAGTTTTTTTTGTTGTTGTTGTTTTTGATTTTAGATGAAACTTCTCTATTGTAATGCAGCTAACTTTATCTTTTCTTGATGGTATCTTTTGGGGTAATTCTAGAAAAAAAAATTTTTTTTTGGTGAGCTTATAGAGATAGTGTCATCTTTTAAGAATGCTATGATTTTGTCTTTCACATTGAACTCTTCCATTGACCTGTAAATAATTTTTTATTTATTTTACTTTATTTTTATTTTTTATGTTAATGATTTTTACATCACTCTGTGTTTCCTTAGTTAAAGAAGACCTGATGGCTTTCAAACTTAATTTATATCATACACCAAGATCTCCATTACACGTAATCCCACAAAATGAAGCTATGTTTTAAAACACCTTATACTTCCACAATGATGAATTATACCTCTGTTATCTCTACTGCAATCCAGTTTCTCTGCTTTCCTTAAAAGAAGAACAGAACTGCCAGTGCCTGTCTGTACTTTCTGTACTTAATAAGTTAGGCAGTTGGTTAATTATTCTCTCCCTTATCCAGAGAGCATTTATGGAGGCTTTCTTCTAGTTGTGTTCTTGCTTAAAAAGCTAACTGAGGTTTCTATAAGGTGAAGGAGAATTAGAAGGGAAAAAAATTATTACGAGCAATGAATAATATATATTTTCATAGCAATGAATGACTTTCATATGGCATTTTGACTTCTCTTTTCTATATGTGCACACTAAAAGTGGAGAAGGATAATCCACTTTTATGTTGTATGTTTCCAGGAGTCCAAAGGATGTGAGCAAAGTAGTGGGAAAGTATCATTTTCCCTCCATTCTGAACTTGTATTTAGTAATTACTAACATTGTTGCTTACCTTTCTGGAATCTAGTAGAATGGCTATAATGAATGGTTCCCAGTTGATATTGCTCAATCCCAAGGCATCAATTAGTAAATGAGGAATAAAGTCATTCAATTTACTTTTAGACTTAAACAATGACAAATCCTTGTCCCTCAAAAAGCATGAAATGAAGGATAATATATAAGTTAATGAGTGAATGAAAAGATGAATAAATACTAAACATCTGTATACAAGTAGGTGAACAGTTTTATGAACTAAAATGGGTCTATGAATAAAGATGATTTACCTGCTACAAATGTTACTACTGCTATTAAATATTCACATGATAGAACTTTGTTTTTCAAAGCTCTTGTTATGGTATTTTTCACCAGTAGAGGCTTCATTTTTTGTAGGAAAAAAAAAGGTAATTTATGGAGACTTGGTACTTTAAAACAGATTTCATTTGATCCTGAGGAACAGAACTAAAAATATTTCACAGAACGATGGGAAAGAAAGTATCTTAACCCAATGCCTCTGTGTGTCCTTTTGTTTCTTTAGATTCCAGAGTACTGAAATGCTTACCATTATTACTATTACTCGTTTCATCTACTGTATGCTTATCAAAGTAAGTTTCTCTGTCACAGCTGGAACAATCAAGATTTCTTTTGTTGCTTATAATAAATAAATACTCAATTGTGAGAATGTCCTCAGGGAAAGTTCATTAAAAAAGAAATGAAAATGCTGAGAAATAAATGGTTATTGTGATTGCACTTGTTTTGAAATAATATGCAAAAATGTAATTTGGTTCCGTAATGTCTGGAATGCAAGGAAAAAATTTAAGATGGAGAAATGGAAAAGACGATGCATTTATTATGTTATTTCAATTATCATTTTGTTTCTGAGGGTGGGAGAGTTTAGATTGAAAACACTATTTTGGAATAAAACGTGAATGTAGCTAACAGGGAAAAAGGGCAAAGTACACAAATGGGAATATTAAGTGATAAATAGATAAAATTGGGCACATCTCTAGCATTGCTTGACAGATGCTTTTTTAGATTGAATGCCTAGCATTTGGATTTTTCCCTTTGTTTTGTTTAAAGTCTCTATTGGCAGCCTTACTCTGTAGTTTCCCAGGTTATTTTGCCTTCTCCTTGTTTTGGCTCAATGACAAGTAACAATTAACCAGTCAGGGAACATTGTAATAGAGATGTGAATGGCTTGAGGTAAGTGCCTGATATCAGAAAACAATTCTCTAGGTAAAACAATCCCTTTCAGGGATTCAGGATAGTGAAATGAAAATTAACTTTGCTTTTCTTCAGATTTAATTCTCCTTACTTGTCCTCATTCCTCAAGTTATTTTCTTTTTTATGTCTCCAATGTGGATTTGCATGGTAGTTTTGTTTTTCTCAAATTGTAAGGGAAGGTAGAATTAAACAAAGAAAACAATTAAGACAAATGGATGGTGTGAGCCAAAGTGCTGGTGAGTGGAAAACAGGAAAGAGATGGCAAAGAGAAGGCAAGGTGGATCACTGAATTCAGAAGGCCACAGAGCCCACTAAAAGACAACTAAGGAGTACAAGAGAAATTGAAATCAAAGTCATTGCTGTTGCTCCTGTCTGAAGCTCCTAAGATTCCTTCACTGTTTACCTTTAACCAAGACATTCAGCCACCTAACGTCATTGCTTAAATCTAACTCTTACTCATTGTCACCAAATATCCAGTCTAGTGTAATATGTACAAGCAGAAAGTAGTCATTGACAGAATGATAATACGTTTAAAAAGCTTACACACATACAAACCGCGCGCGGACACACACACAAAACTAAGAACACCTCAGGGAGAGGGAGTTAAGGAAATATGTGATTATCTAGTAATGGGGGAAAATTTTGACCAGTAGTTTGTAAACTTAAAAAAAAAAAATTCCTGGGCATATATAGTCTTTAAAATATATGAAGAACCACTAATGGTCAGGGGATAGAGGTGGCACACTTTGATGAAAATGATACAGACCAGAGAGATGGGAAAGAGAATAGAACGAATGGATGCATGAAGCACTTCTATATTTAATACTGAGTAAGGCACATGATATTTTTAAACTGCAGAAGGGAAAATGGCATGAAACATATATTCTCTGGTCCCCAAGAAATTATAATTTGTAATACAGTTTACCTTACTCATATTGAAAAGATACACAGCTTTATTTTTTTAATGTGAAATTTATTGTCAACTTGGTTTCCATACAACACCCAGTGCTCATCCCAACAGGTGCCCTCCTCAATACCCATCACCAACCCTCGCCTCCCTCCCACCCCCCTATCAACCCTCAGTTTGTTCTCAGTTTTTAAGAGTCTCTTTAGTTTTGGCTCCCTCCCTCTCTAACCTCTTTTTTTTTTCCCTTCCCCTCCCCCATGGTCTTCTGTTAAGTTTCTCAGGATCCACCTAAGAGTGAAACCATACGGTATCTGTCTTTCTCTGTATGACTTATTTCACTTAGCATAACACTCTCCAGTTCCATCCACATTGCTACAAGAGGCCATATTTCATTTTTTCTTATTGCCAAGTAGTATTCCACTGTGTATATAAACCACATCTTCTTTATCCATTCATCAGTTGGTGAACATTTAGGCTCTTTCCATCATTTGGCTATTGTTGAGAGTGCTGTTATAAACATTGGGGTACAAGTGCCCCTATGCATCAGTACTCCTGTATCACTTGGGTAAATTCCTAGCAGTGCTATTGCTGGGTCATAGGGTAGGTCTATTTTTAATTTTTTGAGGAACCTCCACACTGTTTTCCAGAGTGGCTGCACCAGTTTGCATTCCCACCAACAGTGCAAGAGGGTTCCCGTTTCTCCACATCCTCTCCAGCATCCATAGTCTCCCGATTTGTTCATTTTAGCCACTCTGACTGGCATAAGGTGGTATCTCAGTGTGGTTTTGATTTGTATTTCCTTGATGAGGAATGATGTTGAGCATAGTTTCATGGTCTGTTGGCCATCTGGATGTCTCCTTTAGAGAACTGTCTATTCATGTTTTCTTCCCATTTCTTCACTGGATTATTTGTTTTTTGGGTGTGGAGTTTGATGAGGTCTTTATAGATTTTGGATATTAGCCCTTTGTCTGATATGTCATTTGCAAATATATTTTCCCATTCTGTTGGTTTTCTTTTAGTTTTGCTGATTGTTTCCTTTGAAGTGCAGAAGCTTTTTATCTTCATGAGGTCCCAATAGTTCATTTTTGCTTTTAATTCCCTTGCCTTTGGAGATGTGTCAAGTAAGAAATTGCTGCAGCTGAGGTCAGAGAGGTTTTTTCTCCTGCTTTCTCCTCTAGAATTTTCATGGTTTCCTGTCTCACATTCAGGTTCTTCATCCATTTTGAGTTCATCTTTGTGAATGGTGTAAGAAAGTGGTCTAGTTTCATTTTTCTGCATGTTGCTGTCCAGTTCTCCCAGCACCATTTGTTAAAGAGACTGTCTTTTTTCCATTGGATATTCTTTCCTGCTTTGTCAAAGATTAGTTGGCCATACTTTTGTGGGTCAAATTCTGGAAATGCCCACAGCTAATATCATCCTCAATGGGGAAAAACTGAGAGCTTTCCCCCTGAGATAAGAAACACAACAGGAATGTCCAATCTCACCGCTGTTGTTTAACATAGTGTTGGAAGTTCTAGCATCAGCAATCAGACAACAAAAGGAAATCAAAGGCATCAAAATTGGCAAAGATGAAGTCAAGCTTTCACTTTTTGCAGATGACATGATATTATACATGGAAAACCCAATAGACTCCACCAAAAGTCTGCTAGAAGTGATACATGAATTCAGCAAAGTCTCAGGATACAAAATTAATGTACAGAAACCAGTTGCATTCTTATACACTAATAATGAAGCAACAGAAAGACAAATAAATAAACTGATCCCATTCACAATTGCACCAAGAATCATAAAATACCTAGGAGTAAAGCTAACCAAAGATGTAAAAGATCTGTATGCTGAAAACTATAGAAAGTTTATGAAGGAAATTGAAGAAGATACCAAGAAAGGGAAATACATTTCATGCTCATGGATTGGAAGAATAAATATTGTTCAAATGTCAATACTACCCAAAGCTATCTACACATTCAATGCAATCCCAATCAAAATTGCACCAGCATTCTTCTTGAAGCTAGAACAAGCAATCCTAAAATTTTTATGGAATCACAAAAGACCCCGAATAGCCAAAGTAATATTGAAGAAGAAGACCAAAGCGGGAGGCATCACAATCCCAGACTTTAGCCTCTACTACAAAGCTGTAATCATCAAGACAGGATGGTATTGGTACAAAAACAGACACATAGACAAATGGAATAGAATAGATACACAGCTATAAATGGCAAAAGTGGATGAGAGAAACTACAAGGAGATCTGAGAAAGATACTATAAATGATTCTTGAGTGGATAAATAAGGGAGAGAAGGTAAAACTTGTTCCAGGCATAATGAAAGACTAGGATAATGGGAAATTGAAAAAAATGTAATGCACATTGTTCTGGAAATAATACAAAATATTTGGATAGGAAAAGTTGCTCATTTAAACCATTCAAAGGAGGGACATTTTTAGAACACTCCTCTCCATGGAGGGGAGATGATGTGAGAAACTATCAGCAAAAAAAAAGTGAAAATTGCGGGTGAAGATCAAGTATAAAATTTTATTTTTATTTTTTAAATGTTTACCAATTTTGAGAGAGAGAGAGAGAGAGAGAGAGAGAGAGAGAGAGAACAAACAAGTGGGGAGGGACAGAGAGAGGGAGACAGAATCTGAACCAAGATCCAGGCTCCAAGCTGTCAGTTTTGAGCCCAACATGGGGCTTGAACCCATAAACCATGAGATCATGACCTGAGCCAAAGTTGAATGCTTAACTGACTGAGCCACCCAGGAGCCCCCAACTATAAAATTTTAAATAACCAGTAAATGACTTTAATTAGAAATGACCTCAATGAACTAGCTTGCATCATAAAATCAGGCACATAATTGATGCTCAACGAAGGAGAGAGGAAGTCAATGAACAAATAAATGAATAAAGAACACATAAATGAACATAGTACATTAAAGGGAAATTAGCCTGGTGACAATATGGAAGTAGAGAAGTGGCCTGGAGACAAGGAACCTTATAAGAGGCCATATCAGAAAACCAGATGAGATGGTAAGGGCAGTAACAAGGGAAGAAGGAAGAAGGAACTGAGAAGGAATTCAAGGGACAAAAGGTACTGCTCCCCAGGGAGTTCTGTAAAAGCCTGGCTATTTGGAGAAAGAGCTACTTTAAAAGGAATTGTAGTAAGTTGGATACCAGAGGCATTAATGTTTACTGACACTGAAAACATGTAGGCGCCAGTTTGAATTATAAGACAACACCTGAGTACAAACTCTAACCTGAGGATCTTATCATAACAGGCAAACATACAAGTTGACTGTGACCATGAGAATGGATGGTATCTTATTGAAAAGAGAGAAGAGAGAGAGAGAGAGAGAGAGAGAGAGAGAGAGAGAGAGAGAGAAACTGAGACATGGGAATATACTTATGACCCGTTAAATACACACTGAAATGTCTGATCTGAAAGATGGAAACCCTCTGTTGTCTGAGCAAAACAGGCTGCCATGGAATTATTGTTTCCCGTGTTTGAGTGGAGAGGTGTCTTAAGATTAAACAATTTCAAAATTGATATTGATTGTTTCAAGAATCAGTCCTACTGTTTGCATTTGACCAAATTCAGGGTAGTGAAGTCAGTTATTCATTTTCATTATAGACAGGATTCCTGATAGAACTATGAATATTCTTGGGGCACCTGGGTGACTCAATTGGTTAGGAGTCCCAACTCTTGACTTCAGCTCAGGTCATGACCTGGCAGTTTGAGATTGAGCCCCATATCAGGCTCTGTGCTAGTTGCACAGAGCCTGCTTGGGAATCTCTCTCTCCCTTTCCTTGCCCCTCTCCCCCCCCCACCTCTCAAAACAAATACATAAACATTTAATAAAGAAATAACTATTGGGGCGCCTGGGTGGCCCAGTCGGTTAAGCATCTGACTTCTGCTCTGGCCATGATCTCACAGTCTGTGAGTTCGAGCCTCGCATCAGCTTCTGTGCTGACAGCTCAGAGCCTGGACCCTGCTTCAGATTCTGTGTCTCCCTCTCTCTCTGCCCCTCCCCCACTCACACTCTGTCGCTGTCTCAAAAATAAACACTAAAAAAAAAAAAAGAGAAAGAAAGAACTTTGAACATTCTCTTTGGGATTCCTTGGTGAAGCCCTATTGTCTTCATTTAACTGGACTTATCCAGGTTATGTGTTCTTGGTTTGATCTCCCTTTCCTCACATTTCTAAAGCAAACAAGCCAACTCTCGTTTCAGAAGCACACATGCAGCTAGAAGGACATTATAGTTTTTGGGAGCAAGTTTTAAAAAGTTCAAGTGACTATAGGTTATTTTTTAAGGGTAGCATTTACTATATAAAATTCTTTACACTTAAATTTACAGTGCAAAACAGTATCGGTAGTCAAATGAAATATTTACAATTGTCAACAAAAAGAAGTCATGACAGTATTTTTATAATCCAAAGTTGTGTGCTGGTAGACATGGTGGTGATTGTGGGTGTGAGGTAAAATTCTTAGGAGCTTGATAATATTTCACATCAGGGAAATATAACAACAACAAGAAAGGAAGAAATAATATTTAATTTTTATTTTTTAATGTTTATTTTTGAGATAGAGACAGAGCATGAATGGGGGAGGGTCAGATAGAGAGGGAGACACAGAATCTGAAACAGGCTTCATGCTCTGAGCTGTCAGCACAGAACCTGACGTAGGGGCTCGAACCTACCAACTGCGAGATCATGACCTGAGCCAAAGTCGGACGCTTAACCGATTGAGCCACCCAGGCGCCCCAGGAAGAGATAATATTTAGATTGGGGGTGTGAGCACAAAGTTAAGAATTAGAAATAGTATTACCAAGTACTTTCGAAGCCTCACTTTTCCTTATTAATTCCCCTTCCAAAGTTTCTCTGCCTTGTGTGTTAATGTTTTAGGTGGCACTCCACTTTTGTCATTTAATCAAGTGTGCCAATTAAACAGAATCCTCTGTTAATTATTAGGAGAGCTACACAGGAAAAAAAAATGCCTGGAGGTTTTGAATTGTTTGTTTCCATTTTTTCCGTGTTATATTTAGCTGTCTGGACTAAGTATATTTAAGTTGGGGCTTATTATTATAAGTCAGAAAGTCACCATGAACTAATTATTTTCAGTTCATTTATGTGATTAATGTTGAAAACTTGGAAACTTGTACATACCTTGAGTTGGCTCCAATTAATCAATGTGGAGAAAAAAAATTCAAGGTGCCCCCAGTCCTACTTCCAAAGCAGTGAAGGGCTACTGGATTTCAAACATGTTATTAGTTATTCTGGCTGAAATGAGCATATCAACACTCCAGGCTCCCCTTATTCCTCTCCCCTGGCTTGTGTGGAATGCAGAGGTTCTTTGAATATAGAGAATAGATATTTTTAGTAGATTCTTCTCAGAATGTAAGGCTACAGCAGCAGTCCTTTGCCATGATGTCTCCATATCCAGGAGGACACGTTTCTTCAACCACAGGATCCAAAGGCATCGACTTCATTACTGCTACTAAAGTCTGGCTTGGGCCAAGACCTTCAAAATCCTTACCCTTCGACAGCTGTTTGGTGGTTTATTTAGGACTTCAATGGGCAATCTCAGCACAGCTCCTTCTGGACAAGTGTCAGCATCTCCTCCAAATCTCTGTCATCCTTTGCCTTAATTGGCTCCATTAACAGGTGTTCTCAGGCCAAAATATGAGGATTCAACTGATTCATCACTTCCTGAGGCCCAATGTCAAAGATAGCATTTGGAACACACTGGGGGTGAAGCAGAAGCTGGGAAATATGAAAAGATCTCACAGTCCACTTGGCTTTAGCTGGTAAAGGGCAGTGAGGGAATGGATTGATTTGAATTTGAACTCTGGCCTTGATCTTAATGACAACATAGGCATGTGATCTCAGTTCCTTGTAATTTCCTGTGTCCTCTTCAGAATGCCAATGAATATATTAATGTTACTACTAACTTCTTTTTTTTTTTTTTTCAACGTTTTTTATTTATCTTTGGGACAGAGAGAGACAGAGCATGAATGGGGGAGGGGCAGAGAGAGAGGGAGACACAGAATCGGAAACAGGCTCCAGGCTCCGAGCCATCAGCCCAGAGCCTGACGCGGGGCTCGAACTCACGGACGGCGAGATCGTGACCTGGCTGAAGTCGGACGCTTAACCGACTGCGCCACCCAGGCGCCCCTACTACTAACTTCTAAAATATTTTTGTGCTTTTATCATATCAAACATTATTTACTTTGCTATTCATAGTATCATATCACTAAACGTACTTCAGTGTTGAATAAACTGAAGGTCAAAGAAATTAAAAGTCTTGCCAAAAATTTTATAGACTGGAAAGTAGACTAGTGGTTGCTTGGGTCTGGAGGTGGGATAGTAATTACCTGTAAATTGACATGGGGAATCATACTGGGGTGAGGAAAATATTCTAAAGCTGATTTATAGTGATACTCCTCGCATACATGCCAATATTATTGAACTGTCCACTTGAATGCTGTGAATTTTATGTCTAAATATACCTCAATAAAGATGTTTAAGAAAAAGAAGGTTTGCCAAAAGTCACATCATTCTCCTCTAACTCCAATGCTTACATATGTATCCCAATGCAACAAGCTCTAGAAACACTGAAGACCTGGTTCCCCTCTAGTTTGCTGTAGAAGGTTGGGCAATTTATGGAAGTTTTCTAGGAAGAAGTTTCTTTGAGTATAAGTGAGATCACTGGAGCAGTTATATGTCTTGAAGATGTTAAATTACTTCCAGTAGTACCTAACTGAGCAAGCTCTCCATGAATTGACATACAATGAGTTTAAAAAATACAAAAGAGTTTAAAAAATTAATTCTGGAAGGACATTTGATGAAGACTATTTCACCCAGAATCTTAAAGGCATTGAAGGCAGAACAAATATTCTACTATCCTTCTTTCTTTGGGTCTGAAATAAAAAAGGTCCACGAATTTGTGCACCTCTTTAACTTTATGTAACACCACCACCAAGGTTCTTTGGTTATTTGGTTTTCTTAGTACATTCATTGGTGACTTAATGTTTATAAACATTCAGAGGGTAGTCCTGGGATGCAGTTAGATTTCTAGAATTTCTACAAAGCACACAAATCTACAGCTGCACAGGAGTATGAGTAAGCTATAACAGGGCAATTATAGGAATAGAAAGAAAGTGACAATGAGTTGTAAATCTACTCTATTATGTGTGTGTGTGTGTATATATATATATATATATATATATATATATATATATATTCTCTTTAACAGAACTCCATATCAAATTGAATAAAGATAGGAGAAATGTAAAAAGGATACTTTTTCCACAATCAAAATTATATTTAAATTAAGTCATTTTTTAAATATATACTTTCAGTATCATGTACTTTCTCCATCATTTTCAAATAAGATTTAATTGAGGTAAATTGTATCTCACACTTTCTTTTCAAAATATGCTCATTTCCACAATCAAAGCCATACTGACCTAACACCGGTCAGAGTGGCTAGAATGAACAAGTCAGAAAACTATAGATGTTGGCACGGATGTGGAGAAATGGGAACCCTCTTGCAATGTTGGTGGGAATGCAAACTGGTGCAGCTGCTCTAGAAAACAGTGTGGAGGTTCCTCAAAAAATTAAAAATAGAACTACCCTATGACCCAGCAATAGCACTACTAGGAATTTATCCAAAGGATATAGGAGTGCTATGCATAGGGGTACATGTACCCTAATGTTTATAGCAGCACTTTCAACAATAGCCAAATTATGGAAAGAGCCTAAATGTCCATCAACTGATGAATGGATAAAGAAGATGTGGTTTATAGATACAATGGAATACTACTTGGCAATGAGAAAGAATGAAATCCTGCCATTTGCAGCAACGTGGATGGAACTGGAAGGTATTATGCTAAGTGAAATAAGTCAGTCAGAGAAAAATATCATATATTTTCACTCATATGTGGATCTCGAGAAATTTAACAGAAGACTATGTGGGAAGGTAATGGGAAAAAATAATTAGAAACAGAGAGGCAAACCATAAGAGACTCTTAAATACAGAGAACAAAATGAGGGTTGATGGTAAGGGTGGGGGGAGAGGGGAAAGCAGATTATGGGCATTGAACAGGGCACTTGTTGGGATGAGCACTAGGTGTTGTAGGGAAGCCAATTTGACAATAAATTATATTAAAAATTATTCCCATTTCCTAAAGTGAGGCACATCCACATTCTGATTACATATGAAATATTGTGGTTTTCATAGGAGTAGGTATGCAGAAAATAGGACTTCTTGTATCAGAGAAGGAAGGAGAAAACACTCTGAACCTCAGTGAAAGCAGCAAGAAGATCATGAATAAATCTATGTGAGGCCTAACATTTGGGATGAAAATGAACATCTCAGTTACACACAGGGGTATTTGTACTGTATCTCTGGAATTTTAGCCACAGAAACATAAATAACAGGATAGTGAAAATTGTTCAAATTGTTCAGACTTACTTTGAGAACAGTTCTCAAATACATAATAATAGCCAGATTGTGAACTAATGTTTTAAATATTCCCCTATATGATATACATATAAGGTGCCCATTTTATAAGCACAATTACACATATCCCTAATTATTACTTCTGCTGTTTGGATTAGCCATATGAGTTCTTCATAGAATCATGAAGTCCAAAAATACTTTGTGATGATTTTGTCCAATCTCCCACCAAAATAAGACTCTCAATTCTAGAAATAGATACTTAGATGCTCTTGAAATACTTCCAGGGAGAATGAACTCACCAACTCTGAGGAGGTCAAGTGAATTTTTTACTTCTTTATTTTTCAGAAGATTGTACTTCCCATCAAAAATGATACTTATTTTGTTGGGGTGCCTGGATGGTCCAGTCGGTTAAGTGTCTAACTTCGGCTCAGGTCATGATCTCGCAGTTTGTGGGTTTGAGCCTCACATCAGGTTCTGTGCTGACAGCTCAGAGCCTAGAGCCTGCTTTGGATTCTGTGTCTCCCTCTCTCTCTGCCCCTCCCCTGCTCTCCCTCTGTCTCTTTCTCTCAAAAATAAATAAACATTAAAAAAATGATATCTATCTTGTTAAAAAGATATGGTTTATTAACTAATAGTTAAGGACAAAAGTAACAACTCTTCTTATTTTTCTCAAAGTGGCAGATTTCTGACTATTTGAAGATAATGACTATTTTCCAGGACATATATTTCTAGAATAATCTACCTTTTCCCACGTTGTCTCTTTTAATCATAGAATTGTTACAATAGCTATGTTTTATGAATGTGTGTGTATAAGAGGAATGGCAGTTGTATGATTGTTATGTGTTTATAGGCAAAGAAACAAACAAACAAACAAACAAACAAAACAACCTTACTTTGACATAGCGTCAATTACAGTGCTGGCCAAAAGTTGCCCACCGAACCACAGAAGGGTGGAGAGAGTAGAATGGTTATGAATATGTGAAAGAAAAGAATAAAGCAATTAAGAGATGAAAAGATTGAAGCAGGGGTACCATCCCTAAACCTCAAGAAGCAAGATTAGGAAACCATAACTACAATCAGAGTGTAGCTGTAGGAAAAATGCATCACAGCAAGAACTGCCTCTTTCAAAAGAGAGACACAGCAAAACTGAAACCATGCAGGAAAAGACATGGGATAAAAGTCCCAAATTTACTGTGTTCTTGTTCTCCAGTGATCTACCATTGGCTTCCCACTGGCCAGACTCAACCAGAGGTCTAAAGGCAAGAAAGCCCATTGAGGTAAACCTCCTGCAATTCAGAACAGGGAAGAGACAGAGGAGATCTCAAAAGAAAAATATCTAGCACAACTATTTAGATTTTTCTTACATTATTAATTCATTGATTTTGGTCTTATCCTACAATATTCTTCATGCATCTCTGTGCAAAAAAATGTCTTTTCATCCCAATACAAAATTTATTCTATTATTTTAAGATTAAAGTCCTCAATGGAACCCTTTCATATGATCACAGCCCACAAGAAACCCATATGATTTAAAATATGGATAGAAAATTTTCAAATACCTTTTATAACTTTATCTTAAGTAGATACAATAATTTGATGAATAGGGATGGAACGTATCATGATCCTCATTTAGAAATGGGAAGAATAAAATTAAGGTAGTTAACTGACTTGTCGGAGATGAAAGCAATGATAAGAATATAAAACTCTCCGTTTTCCTTTTTCCGCTTTCTTAAAGTCTCCTAACAAGAACCATAGCACAAGGCTGGAAAGGCCTTTATAAGCATACTCAGAGAAGCATTATTTGGATAATAGGAACTTAATCTACATTGAATTATTTCATATACTCAAGCGTTTGTTCATTTAACAAATGTGGGTTGCTTATAGGAACTATACATGCAAGGCCACAAGGGGGCTACTGTGATAGAAACAAGAGAAGGCAACAGAGACATGAATGCCTGAAACACACTAGGGTCTATGATAAGTAAACATTTTACCCATATCACCTCTATATATCATGTCACAAGACATGGCGTTTACTCTCAGAGGGTATGTGATATAATCGGAAGTGCAAAGTCACTTACCCGAAAGATGGGTGATGAAAAGATGGGGCCAAGGAACTTCTTGGCTACTTCACCAAAAGAGACAAGTGATACGGGCCTTTATTTTGTGGATATTTAAAGTCACTGAAGACTTTGGGCTGGAGACTTTAGACTTTGAGTCAAGCTCAAAGCTTTTTACACAGAAGTAGATGGAGATGGGTCACCTCTTTTGGGTACCTGTACTTGGAAATTCCCAGGGTTTACTACAAGGTCCTCCTCAGTCCTTCCTCTGTGTTTTTGTTTTGTTTTGTCTTGCTTTGTTTTGTTTTCTTTTATCATGTTGGGTTGTATGTGTACGTATGTTTTTATTGACAAGAATCTCACCCAGTTTTAGGTTTTGCTTACCAGATATGCGGTAGTGATGTTTCTCACAGATCCATGTCTGCTGTCTCCAGATCTGGTCAACTGCCAATATCCACTCTAGTTTTTCAAAATAATTTCAAATCAGTATGTGCAAATACATTCATACATGCATATATAAAATATGACTCCCTTCTAGATATGCTCCTTTTCTATCTATCATCTATTCATCATCTCTGTCAAGCGAAATTTATAATCCAGAAACCAAGAATCCTCCTAGATACCTCACCTGTATTGCCAGTTATATCCAACTCATCACCAAATTTGCTTCAAGTAGTGGTTGTCTTATTAGTCCCTACTCTTCACTATCTCTGTGACCTACCAAAGCTTCTTCTGCTAGTCTTAGGATGGTTTCTCATCACATGATTTCAAAATTTCGTTGCCCTTCATGTAGCCTTAAATCCTCAGTGCTACAAAAAATAAAGAAGGGGACAGCAACCAATGGAAGTCATTTTATATAAAAAAGCGATCTTTTTGTTTTCAAACAGTAATGGAATTTATTTGAAATTAAATATCTGTCTGAGTAATAAGAATATGTATGTCCTGATGATTTACCTACTGAGGCAGGAGCTGTGCTGTGTCCAAGAGTTCACAGAGGATTCTAACTCATCTTCTAAAGACAGAAAAATAATAGATCACAGAGACCTATTTTTTCTTCTTTCTTTTTTGTAGTGTCAAAAGCCACTAGTATATCATGGAAAAAGTTCTTAAAAATCTTACTATCAGTGACTAATATCTTTAAACCTGTTATTATCACAATACTTGTCTTCACATAGCATTGCAAAAGAACTGTGCTGGAAAATATTGTCTGTAATTCCCAAAAACACATTTACCAGAAGTGTATCTGGGGTTGATCAGCAGACCTCATTTTAGGTTCTGATAGGAAGTTCTATGATCAATCAGTGGGTGTTTGTCTGACCCTGTGGAAATGGCTTTTCTCTCTCTTAGACTAGAATGGTATAATTCTACCCACAGTTAATTGGTATTTCATAATACAATTAAAATTGAAAGAAATTGAAAACCTCTTACAGTGTTGATCTGAAGAGGAATGTTATTCAATGATATTTTGCTATGAATGGGGAATAAAATGAATTCATGGTGATCTGTTCAGAATGGGGAAATTAGTTAACATTAAAGGAAAGTTCTAAATCTTGCATGAAATAACCTGGTTTATTATAAACCTAAATGTCTGTCTTGTTGAATTGAGCTCTCTGAATAGGTATCTCAGGAGCCTTTTGAATTGCCAGAACTGAAACTCATAAACATTCATTAATAGAATACTTTGGGTAATATTTTTCCCTTTTCCAAAACATTGTAGTTTCTGTAAAAAAAACATTTTGCCATATCAGAAAGATAAATCCTAATAGTGGAAGCAATTAAGGAGAGTAGAGAAATACAGGTTTTTAAAAGTTATCTCTATTTACCAACTGATAAAGAAGTAATAGAAGAGCTTTGTGAGGGGTTTGTGGCATTTGTAGTCTTTCAGGATAAAGAAGAGCAGTCTGGCAATTGTTTTTTCTTTCCCTTTTTAATTCCACTTTTGTCTTTCTGATCGAAACTAAATCTAGAACTGTAAGTTCCAATACATTAGAAATGTTAACCTAAGACTTGAACACATTTGTTAAGAGAAACTGCTCATGCTTCATCACTGTTGAACACTTCCAAAAAAAAAAATTGTAGAATTTCAGAAAGAGATCCATTTGGCCATGGCAAATAGAGGCTTTGGTTATTAGTGGTTTAACATTAGCCTTTATAAGTCTCCCACAGATATAGGTAATTTGTAGACTAGCTAGACTGACTGTGGTTCTATAGCCTATTTCAGTGCTTCCCAGATTGGATCCACATAACGGGACATAGTCTGTAAAATAGAACTTTCATGAGATTAAGAGACTCACTAATGAGCAAATGATTTACATTTATGGTAGAGCTGGGGCTAGAACCTGCTTCTCTGAAACACAGTCCTCAAGTGTTCCTACTACCTACTATTCCTTGCTAATAGACACCATTCATTCTTTCATTCAGTGAGTAGTGACTAGTGTCAGTGTGTGGCCCTTTCTGAAAGGCAAAGGGTATGGCAATGACAAAGCTCATAACACCCCAGTGTTCCTAATGCTTGCACTCTCAACAGCGGAGGTAAGTAAAATAGGTAGTGTAAGTTCTGTAAATTTTGAGCATAAATTCTGGTAGATAGTATACGCTAAAGAGAAAAATGTGATTAATTGGGAAGGGGGATTGAGAGTTTGGGGCAATGAAATTTTAAACAGAGTATTCACAGAAGGCCTCAGAAAACGATGGCATTCAAATGAAGACTTGAAGTCGGTGATGTACAAACTTTGGGAATAACTGTGAAAGAGTCTAGGTTGAGGGAGAAAGTCTCTGAGACAAGATTGTGCCTGATTCATATCAAGAATAGCAAGATGCCCAGTGTAGCTGGGGGGTTTGGTCAGAAAGGGAAATGGAAGAGCGTTCTCATAGTCTTGTAAAAGGACATTTGTTGTACTCAGCGTAAAAGGAGATGCCACAGGAATATGTGCTTTGGACAGAGAATGACGTGATCAGACTATGTTTTAATGTGATCATTCTATACACAGTTTTGAGAATAGACTCAAGAGAAACAAGGGAAAAAAAAAAACAGGATGCTTAGGTTAGAAGTAATCACAAGAAACTGGTTTGATTGGTTTGATGAGATTTGGAAGAAGGAAGTGGCAAGGGGAAATTGAATACTGGATACATTTTTAAAGCACCAGAGTTTGCTGAATCATTGAATGTGGGATATGAAACAAGGAAAGGAGAAACAATTACTTCAAGATTTTTGACTGAGTACCTGGAAGGATGGAGTTGCTATGAACTGAGATGGAAAGACTGTAGAAAGAGTAACTTTAGGGTGGCAGAACGGCAGTCCAGATTTGTACATGTTAAATTTGAAATATCTCTTCAACTTGAAGAGGAACTGTGAAAGCGGATTTGGATACACATGTTTGGCATTCATAGGAGAGATTAGGCTAGAAATATAATTTGTAAGTTGTGCTAGGTAAATAGTGTTCCTCTGAAATTCATGTCCTTCCTGGAATCTCAGAATATGACTTTATTTGAAAATAGCGTCGTTGCAGATGTAGTTAATATGAGGTCATACTGGAGTAGAGTGGAATCTTCATCTAAACAACTTGTGTCCTCACAGGAAGAAAAGATACAGACATATAAGGAGAATGCCATGTTACACAGGGACAGAGACTGAGTGATGCATCTATAAGCCAAGGAACACCAAGGATTGCCAGCTACACTGAAGTGAAGGGAAAGGCATAGAACGGATTTTCCCCTAGAGTCTTCAGATAGAGCACGGCCCTGCCAACACTTTGATTTCAGGCTTCTAGCTCAAAGAGCTGTGAGAGAATAAATTTCTGTTGTTTAAACTACCTAATTTATGGTGCTTTATTACAGAAGCCCTGAAAACTAATACATAAGTCATCAGTGTACAACAGTTATTTAAAGTCAAGAGACTAGATGAGATTCCCCAAGGAAGTAAATATAGTTAGAGAAAAGGTAAAGTCCAGTGTTTGAACCTTGGGTAACACTAGCTTTTAGAGGTCAGGGAGATGAGGAAAAAACAGAAAAAAAAAAAAAAAAAAAAACAGACTAAGACATAGCCAGTGTATTAGGAGAAAACCAAGGAGAGGTGAGATCCTGGAACTCAAATGGAGAAAGTGTATCAGAAGAAAGAAATGTGTTGGGGTGCCTGGGTGGCACAACTGACTGGTTGAGCATCCATCTTCAGCTCAGGTCATGATTTCATAGTACAGTTTGTGAGTTTGAGCCCCATATCAGGCTGGCTGCTGTCAGTGTGGAGCCTGCTTTGGATCCTCTGTCCCCCTCTCTCTCTACCCCTTCCCCTGGCACTCTCTCTGAAAAATAAATACTTAAAACAAAAGGGAGAAATAAATGTGTTAAATGCTACAAATAGAGAAAGTAAAATGAAAATTGATCATTTAGTAACGTAGCAGTCACTGATAACCTTGACATTGAGTTAAATCATCATGTTAAAAATTACCATGACACAATTATTTTTTTTAATTTCCAAAGATAATGATTTATACAATCTGATATAATTTCCAAGTAGATAGCTAACTGACAGAGACGATAAGATGGGAAATGCAAGATGTAGTGATATTTTCATTAAAAAACAAACTTAATTCAAGTTAAGGTGAGGAATCCATAACTGACTATAGTACTCACAAAAAGAAGTAAGGTTGAGAAAATACCCTAAAAACCTTCCACCATTTCATAAGTTTGTATTTTTAGAGGGAGCTTATCTATATTTTTGGCTGCCCCACTTCTCCTTTTGCTATAAAATAGAGGAGAAAAAAAAAAACAAAAGGAGAAAAAAACAAAGAAAGCCACAAATACAAAAGAAGGCAAGAAAGTGAGACTCATATGGGACCGTTCTCTTTGTTGTCCCCATGTGAGAACTGTCGATGATAGAATGCAAAACACCAAGGAGACGTCTTTGTCAACAGCACTGATGTTCCTCACTGTAATTCTTTGCTTTGAAACCAATCTGCAATTCTCCTGACACCAGTTTTCAATTTATGACCCCAGGTGGGTTGTTCTCTGAGGAAGGCCAGTCTATATATGCAGCAGCTGAAATAACTAGTTGGGGCTAGTTAATGAAACTGAGAATGTCATGGGCTGGTTAATATTCATACATTTGAAAGTGAGCATCTCTGTTTAACCCGAGGGCTATATTTCATTAGATTTATGCACTGTAATGCAATACCTGAACGCTGAGTGAAACTGGTATTGTTTTGTTAAATACTTGCAGTTTTCATTTACGATTCAGATGAAAATCTGCCCATCTTTGGCATATGCAAACCTGTTCTCTTAGCTACTAAGATTTTTCTTATTGTGGTCACTGTGTCTTAATGCAGTAACGTAGATGATTCACTTGGATATTAGAAATAAGACTTTTTTTTTCCTCCTCCACAAGAGCTAATACGGCTCTTTGTCAAAAGTCTTAGGCATTTGTAACAATTAAAGTCATGATTGCAACAGGGTTCACAGACATATATTTCTGTCTGTGGCATCCAGGATGATGGGGGCAGCCCATGTGTCCAGGTAAGAAAAATTAGATTAGCGGAGGATGGAACACATATTGCAGGTTAAGGTAAGTGAGGAATGTAGTCCTTGTTATTTTGTTAGACACAATTACAAAGACATATTGAATGTCTTTGTAAGCAAGAAGAGTCCAGAAGGGTGGATCTCAGATTTGGACTGCAATGGAATCAAGTGTGGATCCTATTAAAAAACACTAATGTCTAAAGTCTTCCAAGCCCCTAGGCCTACTAAGTTAGAATACATGGCAGTACATCTCATGTATCTGTACCAGAATAAGATGGTGCAGACAATAAGACCCTTCAGGAAACATTAAGTAGTTCTGGGGGTGAACTGGCAATAGTTTTTGCCTGTGTCTACTATGTTTAGTAGCCACTATCAGGTTTATTATTTCACCTTTCTTGTTGAAGACTGGAAAGATTAAAGAGTCCTTCAAGTGAATCCTGTCACTTTTTGAGCTAAAGAAAGATGTGGGGGAGTTAAAGAATGGGTGACAAAACTGTCATTCCCAGAGATTCTGTGCACACACATATATTTACAAGGCTCTATTACAAAATACACTTTTCAAACACTGACTACGTACAATCCCACAAACATTTTGATAATCCAAATTACACATTAGTTTATTTCAGATTAGGCAGAGTACTACAATTTTAAAATCAGTTTATCAGTTCACAAGGCACTTGGGTGGCTCAGTCAGTTGACCGTAGGACCCTTGACTTCGTCTCAGGTCATGATCTCCCAGTTTGTGAGATTGAGCTCCACATCAAGGCACCACACTGACAACACGGAACCTGCTTGGGATTCTCTCTGTCTCTGCCACTCCCCTGCTCGTGCGGGGCACATACACTCTCTCTTGCTCTCTCATTCTCTCAAATAATACACGTTAAAAAAAAATAAAAATAATAAAAATCACTTTATCAGTTCACCTTTGTTTACCCTAAGGTTTCCAGTATTTATCTGTAACGATCTTTTTTCTACATATCTTCAGCACAGTTTGGAAAATGACATCTTTGGTGGAATTTCTGTTCTATGAACTTGTTTTAAACATTTGACTGTTGATTTATTAATCTACCTTATATTTGTTAGTTTTTGAGTAAAATTCTCCAGTTGAAAATACTAAGGCAGGTGCCTCCAAGTTAAATGCACACAGGGTTCAAGAAAGTAATGAAAGATGTAAACTGAGGTGTCTGAAAGTCAATTGGTGGTGTCTATGGGGAAACGAAGAATTTCTTGTCTACAGGTACATAGTCTTTTTCTAACAACACCAATGCTTGCTCCTTCTTTCCTTGCTTGCTTCCTTCCTTCCTCCCTTCTCTTTCTTATGTATATATCTGTTAGTCTATCTACTCATCTACCTGTCTTGAGAAAATTTACTAACACAATTCAGGCCATGGGCCTTCATTTTCAAACCCTATTTTAAATCAATCTTGTCATCAAGGCTAAGAATTCCAATATGTTTTTCTTGATGGCATTCAACTGCCTGTTTATTAACAATTTTCATGAAAGAAGATGAAAAATATTGTAAATAATGGATAAGCCATAAAGATCTATCCTAACTACATTACATGACAAAATGATTTTTATATTTTATGTTTACTTAATGTAGTAATACTGATATATGCTGATATATCCAAAATGTCTACTTCCCTATGGGAAAACAACAAGCAAGGTAAAGAAAACTTTCAAAACCTGAGGCTATGAGACTATGTACTCAAACCCCATAATTAAAATATGCTCATTGGATCCCCATAGACAGTAAGTGTAACAAACTCAAATAAGATGTCCCTAGAACTTATGCATATCTAAAGAAAGATCGGCTTCAATTTCTTCCATTGTTTAAATATTTAAATATCCGGTCTTACACAAATAGAAAGTAGAAGCTGACCCAAGAGTCAGAGGGAGCTGGTGGCTTCCGATACCTCGAGGTCATGGGGCAAGGAAACAGTAGGCACTTGATAGGAAGTGAGAAAAAAAATAAATAAATAGAAATAAATACATTTGTCAACTGTGTAATTGGGTGTGGGGGGAGGGAAGTTGGGGAGGAAATAAAAGCCGGCAGCTGTGGCAAGTCTTCCTACATGGGGAAAATAGGATCTGGGAGGTAAGGTGTCACAAAAATAATTAGAAGACAAAAGCCTTCTTCTGTGCAGTGGAGCATCTCCAGCCCTTTCTGGTCCAGTGGAAGCAAGAGAAGTCAATATACCCACACTCCATTTGTTTTCAGCTTTGTTTGGTGTTTTTATTTTGAAAATGTAATTCCATTAGCATGTGCCTTTGAAAAATCAGTAGGACAGTTGAGAAGAAACTTCACTTCCAAGAAATGTGCCCATTCCAGCATTTACATTCTTGGGTCTTTAAGTGTCACATCTCAGAGGACAAGGTTTAACCAGTTTAGCCTATACTGCATTGTTCAGTGGGGAACACAACATGCTGAAAGGAAGCTCTTAAAAAAATGGTAACAATTTGGTCAAAGCCCTTGTAAAATTTTTAAAGACTTTTTTTTAAAGAGTAATTTAGGTTCACAACAAAATTAAGAGGATGGTACAGAAATTACTCACATAATTCTGACCCCCATACAGGCAGTCTCCCCTATTAACATCCCCTACAATGGTACTTTTATTTCTTAACCAAGGATGACTTACATTGACACATCAAGATCACCCAAAGTCCATAGTTTACATTACCATTTACTCTTGGCTTTGTTTATTCTACGAGTTTAAACAAATGTATAATGGCATGTATCCATCACTATAACACCATGCAGAGTATTTTCACAGCCCTAAACATTTTCTGTGCCCCACCTAGTCATCTCTCCCCCAACTTCAACTCCTGGCAACCACTGATCTTTCTACAGTTTCTACTGTTTCCACAACTTTGCCTTTCCAAGAATATTAAGAGTTGGAATTACACAATATGTAGCCTTTCCAACTGGCTTCTTCCACCTAGTAATATGCATTTAAATTTCCTCCATGTCTTTTCACAGTTCTTTAGCTTTATAAGAAATTGCCAAACTCTCTTCAGAAACAGCCGGACCATTTTGCATTCCCACCAGCAAAGAATGAGAATTCCTGTTGCTCCACATCCTCATAAGCATTTGGTATTGTCAGTGTTCCAGATTTTGGCCATACTGATGGGCATGTAGTAATATCTTGTTGTTTTGACTTGCATTTCCCTGATAACATATGATGTGGAACACGTTGTCCTGTGCTTTTTGAGCATCTGTAATGTTGGTGAGGTGTCTGTTCAGGACTTTGGCCCATCTTGTAATCAAGTTGTTTTCTTATTGTTGAGGTTTAAAGTTTCTTATTATATTTTGGATAATAGTCTTTTATCAGATGTATCGTTCACTCAAAGGTGTTAATTAGCTTATCTATATTTCTTTCATGGATCATGACTTTGTTGTTGTATCTAAAACATCATTACCATATCCAAAGCCACCTCTGTTTTCTCCTATGTTATCTTCCAGTTTTATAGTTCTGCATTTCACAGTTAGACTTGTGATCCATTTTGAGTTAATTTTTGTGAAGGGTATAATGTCTGTATCTGAAATCAGTATTTTCATTGTGAATGTCCAGTTGTTCCATTACCATTTGTTGAAAAGATTATTTTTGCTCTTATTGTAGTGTGTTTCCTCCTTTGTCAAAGATTAGTTAACTATATTTATCTGGTTCTATTTCTAGGCACTCTATCCAGTTCCACTGATCTATTTGTCTAGTTTTCACTAATACAACACTGTCTTGATTCCTGTAGCTTTCTAGTAATAGTCTTGAAGTCAGGTACTATCAATCTTCTGAATCTGTTTTTCTCCTTCAATATTCTGTGGGCCAGTCTGGGTCTTTTCCTTCTTCATACAAACTTCAGAATCAGTTTGCCAATATCCACAAAATAGCTTTCTGGGATATTGATTGGGATTGCATTGATTAATTTGGGAAAAACTGACATCTTGACTATAGTGAGTCTTCTTATCCATGAACATGGAATATTTCTCCATTTTAGTTCTTTTATTTCATTCATCAGAGTTTTGTAATTTTCCTCATATAGATCAAGTTAGATTTATACCTAAATATTTCATTTTGGGGGTTGCTAATGTAATGGTATGACATTTTTAGTTTCAAATTCCACTTGTTAATTGTTGGTGTATAGAAATGATTGACTTTTGTACATTAATCTTGTATCCTGAAATCTTGCTATAATTGCTTATTACTTTCAGGAGGTATTTTGTTGTTGTTGATTCTTTAATATTTTCTACATAAATAATGATGTCATCTGTGAACAATGAGAATTTATTTTTTCTATCTCAATATACTTACCTTTTAGTTCCTTAACTTGTCTTATCACATTGGCTAGATCTTCCAGTATGATGTTGAAAAAAAGTGGTGAGAGGGAAGAATTCTATAGTCCTAAGATTAGGTCAAGTCTTTTAGCGAGTTTATGCTTCTGGTCTGTGCACATCACAAATGTTTCTCAGGTTTTTTTCTGACCCCCCCAACACCCCGACCCTAAGGTGGGACAGGACAGCTCGAGTTTGGTATGTCCTTTTTCCCATGTGGAAGACTAAACTGACTTGTTGGTTATCTTCTTCCCTCAGGTCAGTCTCATAAAAGAATCCAGCAGGTTAAGTTCTGATTAACTAGTTTCACCTGAAGGTAGATCTTGTTAAGAACAGAGTGCTCTGGTGTATTTCAAAATGGTTCTCTTTCCGAAAGAGAGGAGTAGGCTTTCTTTGATATTTACTGTGGAAATCTGATCAAGCTCCTGGGGATAAATCTCACACTATTGTGGCAGCATCCCTATGATTGGGTTCTTCTAGAATATTTTTAATGTTTCTTATTTATTTATTTTGAGAAAGAGAACGAGTGAGGGAGGGGCAGAGAGAGAAGAAAGAGAGAATCCCAAGCAGGCTCCAACCCATCACAGAGCCTGATGTGCGGCTTGATCTCACAACCATGAAATAATGACCTGAGCCAAAATTAAGAGTCGAATGCTCAACCAATTGAGCCCCCAGGCCCCACCCCAACCCTAGAATTTTTAACTCAGTTGTCCACAATGAGTCTGCAGCAATTTCTAAATTATAGTTCAGGTTTCCCTACCCAACGCTTATTTTTGTAGTGGTTCATATTTGCGACTCTCTATATGCACCTGCTTATCTCTCCAATTTGAAGGCAGAAGTCTGCCCTATGTTCTCCCCTCTTTGTGGATTGAAAAAGAGTTGATTTTTCAGTCTACTCAGCTTTTTACTTGTTGTTAGCATAACATGTCAACTTCCAAGCTCTTTATATATGGAACCAGAGTCTCAAGCCCATCTGATTTCTTTTTAAATCAAGCACATATTGATAATAGACTCTTTGCAACATGACAAATTATTCTGGATGGGGAGAAGCATCTTGAGTCCTGTAGAGGCATTCACACATAAAATAATTAGGGTTGTAAAAAGATATGCAAAATGTTATGTAGAATTGACACTGAGCTACAGTTACATATGTGACACCACTGGTGTTTGAATTAAAATGATGATATATAAATAAGAATGATCACAATGTTTTGGTTATACCTGATACAGTTTAAGGTAATAAAGTGGGTATAATTGTGTCCACGGTCCCATATTGCATGTATATCCAAAGTTCCCCTCCTTATTTTCTTTTTGTACTACTTCTCCTTGGAAATTTTGAAAGCCAAAATATCTGACATCTGGGTTATTTTAATGTCTGACAACTAAATCATGAGATACAACAGAATAAATCATCAAATGTTTTATAACATTAGATTAACTGATTATAAGGGAAGCTCTTCTGATCATTATATATTATTTAGTCTGTCCTCAATGCATCTCTTTAGCACACAAAGGGAGGCTATTTGTTTAAATTGGGTAAATTACATGGATAGAGTAGACAGGTAATATAAATTGCCAATTTGAGATATCTCTATAATGTCCAAGAAGTGAAATTACTCCAGTGCTGTCTGTGCACAAGAATAGGTCTCTAGATCCAAAGTCCCAGTGTCTTATTCCATTTGGGTTGCTGTGATAAGGTACCACAGACTGGGTAACTTAAACAACAAAAATTTATTTCTCACAGGTATGGAGGCTGGAAGTCCAAGATCAGGATGCCAGTATGGTTGGCTTCTGTTGAGAGCCCTCTTCTGGGCTGTAGACTTCTCCTTTTGTCCTGTCATGATAGAAGCAAGCAAGCTAGCTTTCTGGCATCTTCTTATAGGGGCACTAATCCTACTCATGACTGCTCCATCCTCATGACCTAATTAGTTGCCAAAGGCCCATCCTCTAAGTCTCATTACATTAAAGGTTAGGGATTTCAACATGAATTTTGGTGGGAAACAGATATACAGTCCATTAACACCCACATATCCTAGGAAAAGCTATGTGAATAGCATAGCCATGCTTATATTGAAAAGCTAATTGTATTTGTTTTGGGGTCTTCAGAGGTTCTTTTCAATAAATTTGTGCTTTTATCATAGGATTAAACATTTTTTCTTCCTTTTGTTTCTAGCACACTAGGCTCTGGAACACTCCCATGAACTTTGAAGCACAGGATACCACAGATAATAAAAGTAAGAAATCAGCTTTTAGGTCTTATATCACTTATTTCTACCACAGTGAGAATTAAAACTATTGATTTATTTTCTGAGTTAACGCAAATTGTGATTATTGAAAATATTTGATTGAAAAATGTCCCTGAAAATAGAGATTTCACACATCAAAGAACAAGTAGAAGTGATAATTTTAATAATGCAGAAATATAAAGAAATTGTTGTGCTTTGTGAATTAGAAACAAGTATATATTACAATTTCATGTTAGGTCTCTCTTGGGTATAATCTGTAAGGGAGATCTGTAAATCCTTTGTCCAATAGCAGCCTGATTTTCATTTTACTTTTCCCTTTCTCTTTTTCCTTTTGTTAATGAACTCTTTGAAAAGGAAACAATGGGAAAGGAAAAGATAAAAGAAACTGCAGCTCCATCAATTTTCTCATTGCGTCTCATTAGCTAAGAGACCAGTGTTAGTACCTTTGTGATTTTTGTAGTATTGACTTTAGGCTATTTTCAATTTGTGAAAATAAATTACTTCCTCCATTTCTCTTTGTTTCTTCTGAATAAAAGAATCCTATGGACCCAAGTATGGTAATGGGTTAACAATATTTAAGATACCTTTTACTGATACACATAATAATGTTAGAGATTGGAATAACAGGGTTAAATCACTTTGAAATCTGTCAGTTTTGCTATTTGTACTTTGTCTTATATTTTTAGTTACATACATGTGCAGAATTGCATTATCTTCATAGAGATTCACTTCCTTTGGTTTTTTTTTTTCATTCCCTTAAACTTTAGATAATAACCTTCATTATTTGTAATAGTTTTAACTTGAACTATATTTTAACTGATATTCATATAAATAACCAGCTTTTTTTTTTTTTGGCTAGGACTATATCTAGTATTACTTATCTTATACCTTCACTCTCTGTTCTTCTAGTATGTCAAGTTCTAAATGTGTATCTTTATTAACATCATATAGTCAGATTTTTTTGTTTCTAATCTGACAATTATTATATTTTAATGACCAGCTAAATATATTTATTGCACTTACTGATATGTAGGCATATCTTGGAGATATTGTGGGTTCCATTCTAGGCCACCACAATAAAGCAAATATCACAAATGAAGCAATTCAAGTGAACTTTTTGTTTTCCCAGTGCATATGAAATTTATGTTTACACCATACTGTAGTCTATTATGTGTGCAATAGCATTCTGTCTAAAAAAATAGTGTGTATATCTTAATTTAAAAATGTTTCATTGCTAAAAAATGCAAACCATCACCTGAGCTTTCAGCAAGTCATAACCTTCTTGCTGGGGGAGGATCTTGCCCTCATGATGTTGATGACTGCGGACTGATGAAGGTAGTGGCTGCTGAAGGTTGGGTGGCTGTGGCAATTTGTTAAAACAACACAACAGTAAATTTTGCTTCGTCAATTGACCCTTCCTTTCACAAATGATTTCTCTGTAGCATACAATGCTCCTTGATAGCATTTTACCCACAGAATTTCCTTCAAAACTGTAATCAATCCTCTCAAAACCTGAAGCTGCTTTACGAGCTAACTTTATGTAATGTTCTAAATCCTTTGTTGTCATTTCAACATTCTTCACAGCATATTCACCAGGAGTAGATTCCATCTTAAGAAACGACTTTCTTTACTCATCCAAAAGAAGCATCCCCTCATCCATTAAGTTTTATTGCAAGATTGCAGCAATTCAGTTGCATCTTCAGGCTCCACTTCTTATTCTAGTTTTCTTGCTATTTCTACCACATCTGCAGTTACTTCCTCCACTGAAGTCTTGAACTCAAAGTCAAGTGAAGTTGGTGAACCCTTCATGGTGAACCCTTCAAAGTCATCCATGAGGGCTGGAATCAGCTTCTTCCAGAGTCCTGTTAATGTTGATATTTTGATATTTTGACCTCTTCCTGTGAATCACTAATGCCCTTCATAACATCTAGAATGCTTTCCAGAAGGTATTCAATTGATTTTTCCCAGATCCATCAGAGGAATTATTATCTATAGCAGCTACAGCCTTACAAAATGTATTTCTTAAATAATAAAACTTAAAAGTAACAAAAAAAAATACTCCTTGGTCCATGAGCTGAAGAACGGATGTGTTAACAGACATGAAGACAACATTAATACCATTGTACATCTCCATCAGAGCTACTGGATGACTGGTTGCATAGTAAATAAGCAGTAATATTTTGAAAGATGTCTTTTTTTCTGAGTAGTAAGTCCCAACAGTGGGCTTAAAATATTCAGTAAACCATGTGTAACAGATGTGCTGTCATCTAGACTTTGTTGTTCCATTTATAGAGCACAGACAGAGTAAATTTAGCATAATTCTTAAAGGCCATAGGATTTTCAGAAGGGTGAATGATCTTCAACTTAAAGTCATCAGCTGCATTAACCCCTAAAAAGAAAGTCACCCTGCCTTTTGAAACTTTAAAACCAGGCACTGACTTATCCCTACCTATAAAAGTCCTAGATGGCATCTCCTTCCAACATAAGGCTGTTTTGTCTGCATGAAGACCTGCTGTCCACTGAAGTCATCTCCATTAAGGATCTTAGCTTGATCTGGAGTCGTCTCCATTAAGGGTCTTAGCTTGATCTCCTGGATGACCTGTTGCAGCTTCTACATCAGCACTTGCTGCCTCACCTTGCATTTGGATGTTATGGAGACGACTTCCTTCCTTAAACTTCATGAACCAACCCCTTCTAGTTTCATACGTTTCTTCTGCAACTTCATCACCTTTCACTGTCTTTATAAAATTGAAGAGAGTTAGGGCCTTGGCTTAAAGGAATGCTATGATCGATCTGATCTTCTCATTAGACCATCTCTGTATCAGCAATAAGTCTGTTCTGCTTTCTTATCATTTGTGTGTCCACTGGTATAGAATTTTTTTTTTTTTCAAAAACTTTTCCTCTGCATTCATAACTTGGCTCTCTGGTTCAGGAGGCCTAGTTTTTGGTCTATCTCAGCTTTTGACATGCCTTCCTCACTAAGCTTAATCATTGCTAGCTTTTATTTAAAGTAAGAGATATGTGGGTTTTCACTTCACTTGAAAACTCAGTGGCCACTGTAGGGTTATTAAGTGGCCTAATTTCAAGACGTTGTATCTCAGGGTACAGGGAGGCCGAAAAGAGGAAGAGAGATGGGTATACGGCTGGCTGGTGGAGCAGTCAGAACACACATAACATTTGTTTTAAGTTCACCATCTTCTATAAGCATGATTCATGGTGCCCCCAAATAATTACAATAGTAACATCAAACATCACTAATCATAGATCACCATAATATATATAATACTAATGAAAAAGTTTGAAATATTGCAATAATTATCAAAATGTGACAAAGAGACACAAAAATGAATAAATGCTATTGGAAAAATGGTGTTGATGAACTTGCTCAACACAGCATTAACACAAATCTTCAATTTATAAGAAAACTCAGTATGTAAAAAGTGTAATAAAGTGAAGCACAATAAATTGAGGTATGCCTGTATTTGGATTTGTTCAAACTAGCTTGTTTTGTATCCCCTTATTTCAATTATTTATTTGCTTCTTTATTCTCTTTTGTCTTTAATTTATCACATGTTTGCTATTTTATTTTTACTTTCCAGCAATATATAATTTTACATTCTCTTTCTTTTATTTTAATGGTTGTCCTTACGTTTTTAGAACATATACTTTCCTTAAGAATGTTGAAAGCTACGTGCACTTATTCCACTTTATTGAAATAAAGCTCTACATTTGCTGACCTGAAATACATTCCTGACAAACCTTCTTCATTGCTGTCTTTTACTATAAAAATGTTAAAGGTAAATTGTGCACTCATTAAGCAGTTCCTGGATTTAGCCACCATTAATCAGGTTTCCTGTTTTAGCAGAAATCATTTCTAAGTAGTTCATGACCTTTCTTCCATATCACATGATCCATATGTCAAGTATTAAAAATTCTATCTTGAGAGACTTCTAGAAGATGGTAGCATTGGAATATCCTGAACTCACCTCCTCCCATGAACATAACTACCATATCAACAGGAACATATGAAATATGGATCATTTCCCCCTGATAAAGGTCTGAAAATGAGATGAACTTATTTTCCACAACAAAGATAAAAAGACCACATCTAGATGGGTAGGAGGGACAGAGATACAGTCTCTTCCAAAACCCCACCTCTGGCATGGTGACACACACTAGGGAGGGATCTCACCCAACTGGCACTTCTTCCCAAAAAGAGGGGTTTATGCCCCATATCAGACACCCCAACCTCTGGGACCTGCACTGGAAGGACAAGCCCCCCAAATATCTGGCTTGTAAAACCAATGGGGCTGATGTCCAAGCAACTAAAAGTATAATAGGAAGCTGAGGTTTCCCTTTTAAAGGGCTCACTTATAGTCTCATTTGTCCCAAGACTCAATGAGAAAATAGCAGTTTGAAAACCACTTAGACTATATGTGAGAAGGGTTAATTTCCTAATCTAAAAGCATGTGCGAGAGGGGTGAGGTACAGTTGAAACTCTCCCCATCAATAGAGGCACTGGAAGATGTTAGTTTTAAACCCCCTACCTACTCTGCTAGCACGGGAAGGTGAGCTGAGACATGGGACCCTCATGCCACTTGTTAAGACAGGTAGGAACAGACCATCATGGCACTATCTCATTTTCTTGCTGAAGCCAAAGAATGATGGCAGTTGCAGTACTCCACCGCCCACCCCAGCCCTGCCGTCATGTCCAGGGCAATCTAGCACAATTGTGGCAATCTCCTGCTTCCAAGCTAAATTCAATGAGCAAGGGGGGCTGCAACACTCTTGCTCCTTGGCTGGGGCTGGTGAGTCGAGGCACTGTCGTGATCCCAGCCTAAAGCCAGTGTATGCACATAAACAAAGCACTTTCCTGTTGCTTTCCTGAAGCCCCTGGTAGGACACAGTCCAGACATGTTCCTGCTGCCTTTCTGAAGCCAGCAATGTTTCCTTGCACCCTACACTCTCCACCTGCCCAGCTAAAGTCAAAAGGCATATGCGAGCCACACAAAGGACACCCTGTGATCACATGGCCCTGGTGGCCAAGGGAGCTGATGCTCCTGAGCTCCACAGGAATGTAAGAGTTGGTAGGGCAGTTCATAGCAGGCGAGCACCCTTGGGGCAATCAACAGACTACAGACAAAGGCAACTCCAGTTTCCTGTGAGACAGGCCTAGCTTCTTAGCCTGGAGCTTCAGCCTGAGGGGCCTGCATCAGGTTTCCCACACATCTCGAGACTAAGGAGGTAGGCCCCGAGAATGGGGACACCATCTTTGTACCCTGCTGCAGTTTGACAAGACCTCCCAGACTTGTCTGGAACCCTGAGTTTGCAACTATTGCTCAGAAGATACCTCCAGATCTCCTGTTCTGGAGGCCAGCAGGTATGACAATTGTGGCCTCACCAGACTGTATATAGTTGCATACTCTGAAAGCTGCCACCTGAGAGTAAGGATTCCAATTAGCCTGAATCTAGGTACTAAATGAGATTCCTCCTCTTGTAACACTGACAGGACCTGGCATTGCCTCAATCAAGGTATCAAGAATAAATCAACTAATTCAGACAATCACAAATATTTGAGAAAAAACAAAAGTTAAGGTGAATGAGAAGTTTCATCATCTACGCAGGAACCACCGCTCCCCCCCCCCCCATACTTTAAGACTGAGGTAAGTAGCTGTTTGCCTCATGCATAGAAATAAACAGAGAGTCAAGGAAAATGAGGAAACAGGAAAATATGTGGCAAACAAACAACAAGATAAAACATCAGAAAAAGACCTTAATGATACAGAGATAAGTAATCTACCTGATAAGAATTAAAAATAATGGTCGTAAAGACACTCACCAAACTCAGAATGAACACAGTGAGAACTTTAACAAAGAAAACGTAAGAAAGTACCAAAGAGAAGTCACAGGGCTGATGAATATAGTAACTAAATGGGAAAATTCACTAGGGTGGTTCCATAGCAAACTGGATAAAGCAAATGGATCAGCAAGCTAGAAAACAAAACAATGGGACTCACTTAGAACAAAAAAAGAAAAAAAAACAATCTTAAAAAATGCAAATAACTAAAGCGGCCAATAGCATATTATAGGGTCCTCAGAAGGAGAAGAGAGAAAGGGATAGAAAACTTATCTGAAGAAATAATGGCTGAAAATATCCCTAACCCAGGGATAGAACAGACATCCAGGTCCAAGAAGCCCAGAGAGTGCCAAAGAAGATGAATTAAAGGAGATCCACAGCAAAACACAGTATGATTAAAGTGTCAAAATTTAAAGATGAAGAGAGAATCTTAACAGCAGAAAGAGAAAAAACAAATTGTTAAGTACAAAGGAAATCCCATAAGGCTATCAACAGACTTCTCAGCAGAAACGTTGCAGACTAGAATGGAGTGGCATGACATATTTAAAGCATAGAAAAGAAAAAGAACTTTCAAAAAAGAATATTCTACCCAGCAAGGTTATCATTCAGAATTAAAGGAGAGATAGAGTTTTCCAGACAACCAAATTAAACAAGTTCATTACTGCTAAACCAGTCTTACAAGAAATGTTAAAGGGACTTTTTAAGCTGAATAGAAATGGCATTAAGTAATACCAAGAAAACATATGAAAGTAAAAATATTACTGGAAAATGTAAATATATAGTAAATGTAGTAGATTAATCACTTATAAAGTTACCATGAAAGTTAAAAATAAAAGTAGTAAAATTAATGAAAACTATAGTAATTAAAGGATACATAAATAAAAAAATGTAAAAATTATATCAAACACATAAAACAGTGGGGGGGGGAGAAAGAGTAAAACTGTAGTTTTATAATGTGTTAAAATTTAAGTTGCTACCAAGTTAACATAGACTGTTATATACATAGAATAATATATGTGAACCTCCCCATAACCACAAAACAAAAACTCACTGCAAAACACAAAAAGACCATGAGAAAGAAATCTAAACATAACACTAAAGGAATTCATCGAATCACAAGACAAGAGAGAAAGAAGAAGAAAGGAATAGAGAAGGACTATAAAAACAGCCAGAAAACAATAAGCAAAATGACAACAAACACATATCTATCAATAATTATTTAAATGTAAATAGAGTACCTTCTTTAATCAAAAGACATAGAGTGACTGAAAGGATAAAAAAAAACACACACACATATGCATGGAAGACAGACAGACACACATACACAATATACATATACATATACACAAATACACACACTGCTACAAGAGATACACTTCAGAAGGAGGACACACACAGACTGAAAGTGAAAGAATGGAAACAGACACACCATGCAAATGAAAACAAAATGAAAGCTGCTGTTGCTATACTCATATGAGACAAAATAGACTTTATTTTTTTTTTAATTTTTTTTTTCAACGTTTATTTATTTTTGGGACAGAGAGAGACAGAGCATGAACGGGGGAGGGGCAGAGAGAGAGGGAGACACAGAATCGGAAACAGGCTCCAGGCTCTGAGCCATCAGCCCAGAGCCCGACGCGGGGCTCGAACTCACCGACCGCGAGATCGTGACCTGGCTGAAGTCGGACGCTTAACCGACTGCGCCACCCAGGCGCCCCCAAAATAGACTTTAAAACAAAGAATACAGTAAAAGACAAAGAGGAATAGTACATAATAATAAATGGGACAGTCCAGTAAGAATATATAACATTCATGATTATATATGCACCCAACAAAGGACACCAAAATATATAAGGAAAATATTAACAGACTTAAAAAATTGATAGCAATACAGCAATATTAGGGAAATTTAATATCCCACTTGCATCAGTGAATAAATCATTCAGACAGAAAATCAATAAGGAAACATTGGCCTTAAATGACATATTAGACCAGATGGAGATAATAGATATATAGAGAGCCTTCCATCCAAAGCAGCAGAATATACATTCTTTTCAAATGCATATGTAATATTATCCAGGATAGATCACATGTTAGGGTACAGAACAAGTCTCAATAAATTCAAAAACACTGAAATCATACCAAGTATCTTTTTTGTCCACTAAGGTATAAAATTAGAAATCGATTACAAAAAGACAGGAAAGACTATAAATACATGGAGATTAAACAACATGTTACTGAAGAACTATTGGGTCATAAAAGAAATCAAAGGAGAAATTAAAAAAATACCTGGAGACAAATAAAAACAGAAATACTACACATCCCAAATCTATGGGATGCTGCAAAATTATTCGAAGTGGGAAGTTCATAGCAATAAGGACTGCCTCAAGAAACAAGAAAAATCTCAAATAAACAATTTTACTTGTACATCTAAAAGAATTAGAAAAAGAACAAATGAAGCCCAAAGTTAAGAGGAAGGAAATAATAAAGACCAGAGATGAAATAAAGACTGAAAAGGCAATAGAAAAGTTCAATGAAATTAAGAGCTGATCTTAGGAAAAGATCAGCTCAAAACAGACAAACTTTTAGCTAGACTCACCAAATAAAAAAGAAGGCTCAAATAAATGCAACCAGAAATGAAAGAGGAGAGGTTACAACTGACACAACAAAAAGAGAAAAGATCATAAGAGACTTCTATGAACAATTATATGTCAACAAACTGGACAATCTGGAAGAAATGGTTAGCAGAATTTCAACATATGTGAAGCAAACATTGACAGAAAGTAGAAATTTACAATTCCAATGGTAGAAAATTTTTCAAAATAAGAAATTTTAACATTGCTGTCTCAGCAATTGTTAGAACAATTAGACCTTGATACGTGTCAATAAAGACACAAAATAGCTGAAAAACATTATCTGCTCTTTTAGGTAATTGTGTCTCAAAAAAAAACAAAACAAAACAAAACAAAAAAACTGATATCATACAGAGAATATCCTCTGAGCACAATAGAATTAATGAAGAAATCATGTATAATATGCTGTGTAAGAAACCAACTACAGTATTTAAAAAACTGATCAATGAAGTTTGAAAAAAAATGTGTCAGAAAAGAAATCACAAGGAAACTGGAACATATTTCAAATAAAATGAAATATGTGGAAATTTGTGAGATGCAGCCAAAGCAGTACTTGGAGAAAAATATATAGCCTTAAATATTTATGGAAAGGAAGACAGGTATAAAGCCAATGACTTAAGATTTCACTTCTAAATGCTAGAAAAAGGACAAAGTAAGCCTAAAATACAAAGGAAGAAATAAAAATAACGGCTTAAGTGAGTAACACTTAAAACAAATATACAACAAGAAGTTTAACAAAACAATGAGCTAGGAAATTGAAGTAATTCTGAATTAAAAATAAAAACCAGCACTGTCAGGAACAGTAGAGGATGTTTACTGTAGATGCTACATGTATTTAAAGGATATTATTTTATATTTAAAAAAAAATTCAGTACCCACTCAGGATGAAAGTATTCAACAACCTAGGTATAGGGGTATAGAAGAGAATTTTCTCAGTCTGAGCCATGGAATTTGGAAAAAACAAACAAACCTACAACTAACTACAACTGAATTCATACTTAATGGTGAAATATTGAACAATTTTTCCCCTAAAATAAAAAATAAAATAAAACAATTAGTAAGGCTTCTTACTAACACTTCTGTTCAGTATTGTGCCGGAGGGTCTTGATGTTGAAATAATGCAAAATAAAGAAACAAAGTTACAAGGAGTAGGCAATGTTACAGATAACATTATTATCTACTGCTGTGTGCAGACTCTTATTTATGATAGGTATGTTGCTGTCTGTCAAGAAATTTTTAAACTTAAGCTCATCTTCAATGAGGATTCAGGATTTCCTGGGTTTTGAATCTGTCTCTGCATGTGTTTTCATTTTCTTATGTCAGGGACGCTAGATTATCCCCCGCTAAGACTTGATTTATATTATTTCCTGTTTTAGGACAAAGGTTCAAAGTCTTGACATTTTAAGGGACAGATAAAACTAGGCAGCAACAAGCTTTCTTGTGGTCCTCTACAGAAATGAACACATTTTTCTTCCTCATGCATTCTTTAGAGGCCTCAGTTCTAAATGACTCTGCTGGATCTAAAGCTTTGACTTATGTCACTGTATCAAGTCTTTAAATGTCCCAACCGCATCTCAGGTCACTAAAACTATTTATCTCTAGCTCTTACTGGCTTTGATTTTGGCATCTGAACATTTCTTGTTGTTGAGGTATTTTTCCCTCCCATAGCATCCTAGCAATGCATGTTAATTTTTGGTTTTGTTACTGTAATTAATAAGCATTTTAGATGTTTATAGAGAGAATTTTCAAGTTATTTTTGCATGCCATCTTGCAAGAGCCAGAAATATTTTCGTTATAAGAAAACATACTTTTAATATTCTTATTTTTAATAACACATGGAAAATGGCCACAATATATTTAGTTGAAAATAAGAATAAAATTGTTTTATAGTATTCTATATATATATGTAGTATAGTCATATAGTATGGTAACAAAAGCAAAAGTGATCATTTTTATTGCTTTATTCAAGCATTATATAGTGAGTATATTCTACATTTACAATTGGATAAAGAAAAGTTATTGAAACTTAAGAAAAAAAAAACTAGGACAAATGCAATGAGTATGTTGGAAAAATACAAACAGCTCTCTTAATACCTTGCACACAGAGTTATTCTGTGAAACATCAAGTGAAGAAGGTTCTTTGTGAAATTCTAGGATACATTTGAAAATTATCTCAAAAAGTTCATGCCACTGAGATGTCCAATGCCAGAAATCGTGGGTTCACTTGCTTTCTACATATTAGTGAAACACTGAACCTGGCAATTCACACCTCGGTGAATATCGACACTTGCCAACTCTAGTGAAATGAACAAGTAAACTAAGAATTAAAAGCCTAAGTTATTATTCACTTTTGTCAAAACATTACAACCACATGCCCTACATAGGAGCGTCACTACTAGCAATAAGTGGCTTTTGCCTTTTTCATTATCTTTCACCTTCTCAAGTGCCAAACAATGACTAAGCCCCACAGACTTGGCTTGGATGCAGTGAAATTTGAGGTCACTCAGGAAAGGATTAACTTGACATTAAGTTACATCTAACTGATCACAAGATGGATTTAGTGAGTGATGAGGAGTTACGGAGAATACATGTACATTAAAGTAGGTGACAGGAAATTGAAAATATTACTGTAACTTATTAACTATTGATTTTCACAGATTTCTTGATATGGCCTGACACAAACAAATGGTAAAGGCAAAGAAACTTGATGAAGATAAGAATGGGGACATGGTGGCCACGGTAAAAAACTACAGCTTTGCACTCAGGTGTTATAATTACCTGTCTAGGGAAGAAAGCAAAAGCCACAAAATGACTAGAGACAGGAGGTATGGGCAAGATGGATGAGAACATAAAATTAATTTTCAGAGTGTGGTTCAATGTTATAGAGTTTTTAAAAATAAGTCACTGTATTTCTTTCTTTCATTTCTTTCTTCCATCTATAGTTGAAGTAGAATATCTCCAATATCTAATCTTTTACAAGGTCTTACCATGAAAAGAACATCATAATTAGCATAAACTGAACAAATTCTATCTTTATAAAGACTGTGACTATATATGACTATGATTATAAAGTCCTTTTGGCTTATATTCCATCAGTAACTAGAGATAGCTGATTATTCTATTACTTTTGAAATTCATTTCCTTTAATTCCCTTAAATTATACCATGCTTGCCTCTGTATTCTACTGTGGCAGTGTCTTTGTAACTAGTCTTTCATCTGTATCTCCCTATCAGGTTATCTTTGAGTACGGCAGTCATGCTGACATTCTCAGGACATCCGTGTACAACATAGCAGCTCCTAATTCACCTAAAATCCTGTGAATTGTCATTTCCATTCTTTGTTCTTGCTGTTCCCTCCACGAAGACATCTCTTTTCTCTATTTCCATCCATTAATTTATGTTCTTGTCCTTTAGGACCAAACACAAATGTCATGGACTTCATGGCAAACTAATTTCAGTCCACAATTAAGCTCCCACATTGTGCTTAAAAACATTTAAATCTAGGATCTGTTGAGATCAAGGTGAGTTAATAATCAGAAAGCAATTGCAACCAAAGAATCTGGGATTTTCACTTGAGGGGGAAGTCTACATTGAAGACAAGCATTTGGAAGCAATTAGCATATGCCTGCTGGTTAGAAGTTGTGTGAAGCATCAGGCAGACATTATTAGTAAACGTTAGAGCCTTCCCATTGTGAACAAGAGAAAGCCCAAACTCCTGAGCTGGCCACAAAAACAACCCTCTAATTTCTGGTCCCAATTTAACTTCTGAATTTCCTCATTATTATTATTTTTTTCATTAAATGTCTGCTTTGGTCAATAGGCTGTTTCTAGGCTGTATTTAAAAGACTGTCATTTTCTTATGACATTCTGTTTCTCAGGAATTTTCATCCAACTCCTCTCTGCTTACATTAATTTTACTTATTATTTAAGTAGCAGTTTATTTATTTAGTTTTTAAAGAAGCAGTTTAGATGTTGTTCTGGGAAGTCTTTTCTAACTTCACCACCATTTCTTCCAAAAGACAATAGCAATATCATTGTCATTGTCATATCATAGAATTGACCATTTAGAATCTCAGACTCACAGAATTAATGAGATGATAATAGGAAGAGGTGTATAGACGAACCCAAATTCACAGAGCTTAGGCAAGATGTTTGATACAAGTGTGTATCAAAATTTGTACCAGAGTTAAGATTTCTTCCACTTCCATTTCAAGTCTACTGAAATTTCCACTTTCCATTATTCATTAACTTTTTAAGTGCATAGGTTTTCCTTCTTTATCTCAGCTGTACTCATCTTAAATATCCAGTTCACATTTTACACACCTTTATATTTAGCCCAGTACTTGGCAGGGTTACTTCTGCGTAGTTTATGTTTAATTCCCTTTTATTAATTTTATTAAAGACCCAAGGATCAATAGTCAATTTTAGGCTATACTTTATTATTATAGTTCTCCAACAATAACCCTTGCACCATCGTCTCCTCATCTGCTGAACAGGAGAAAAATCTGGACCCCTTCTACTTGTTTTCCTTGTCACCTACTTATTTTTACTATAGTAATTACTGTTGGGAAACTTTTAAAGTCTTGGCCTAAACCATGTCTGGAAGGTAAAGCATTTTTAGCTAAAAGGTGGAAAATAGACTTCAAATCTCATCTCCGTGTCAGCACATAGTATTTTAAAATTAATCTATTCAGTTTCCTTTTTTCCCATTTTGTCACACATCAAGGGCACTCTCTGAAAGTTGTTTCTATCCAGATATATTAGACTTATAGTTTGCTGAATAGAGAAAAATACTTTTGAATGTAGATTTCAATTCCATGGCAAATTTGTAGACTTCTTGCTCATATCAATAGTAATAATTATATGACTTTATGAAACACTTCATTATAGATTACTTTAAATATATGAAATAGGGAAGGTATAATTAGTTCTATTGTACTGGTGAGGAAACTGAGGCTAAATGAGATTCAGTAACTTACTCAGAAATTCTAGTAAGCAGAGCTGGATTAGAACCCAGTTCACTTGTCTCCCTTCCCAGTTCTCTTCCCATTACTTCATGGCGTGTCCCCAATTGGCGAAGCAAAGCCCATTTTGGCTGTGAAATGCAGATAGCCTGTAATTGCTGCCAAGGAGGCATATTGAGTGGGATGTACTGAATCTTTCGGTCGCATCAGGTTCTGCTGTGTATGTATGAATTTTGCCAGAATCAGCTTCTTTCATCAAGATGTTCATTTTCCAGAGATGAAATTTAATGGGATGAAATTTCATATAGTCCATGGTTAGTGGGTAGAAAATAAAATAAAAATATTCTGTGTTGGATAACTTCCACAAAAGAGATTGAGAAAATTCTTATGGTCACTACAGGAAAACTTCAATTTGTCAGAACTCAATTCCTATGAACTAAATTGATTAATGGAAAAATTGGGGAGAATTGGAATATGACATGAAAATAAGTGAGCAGGGCTGTGTGTGTGTGTTTGTGTGTGTGTGTGTAACTTGAATTGTAATCTTTAATTATTTGCCTCTCTCATAAAAGTTTCCCACTGATCTTGGGGATCTCTTGTCTTGGTTGGCTTTATCAATTGGATGTTATGGAAGCATTTAGGGAAGAATAGGAAGTGCTTAATAATCATTCTCAAGTTTCCTGGCTTGGGACCCTGGGAGGATGGTGGAAGCATTCATTACCTTTTTTCCGCCCCTTTTTTAATTTAATTGGTACGACAGGTGTTCATAGCGCAATTTTACAGGAAATAGAGGAGGGAAGGCAGTTATAGGAACCATTATAAATGAGTGAATAGCTCAATTCACATGTAGGACTGGAAATGAGAAATTCTGGGATATCTTCCCCGATCTTTTCATTTTGCAAACTCAGACACCCTCTGTCACAGAGCAGGCAAAACCAAGTTGGCATTCTGTCATATTCCCTTTTCTAATTCTTCTGATAAAATCTCTTCTAGCTCCCTATTTGTCTTTCTTCACCTGTCCCAGCCTACTCCAGCATGCTTTATAACTTCCCCAGCCTCTGCATTTTAATTATGAGATGTTTGGTAGCTGCCATTCCTTCAAGGAACAAATGCCACAGGATATCCAACTGCTGAATTAGAGCTCACATCACAGGCTGCTGACAGCAGCAAAACTTAGCAATGAAAAGGTTCTTAGATCCTCTGGTTTCCAATCTTATCAAAAGTCATGTTTGTGTAGGCCTTGACTTTATTATTCAATGACGGAAGGGAAGCGCAGTCAGAGAGATGAAAATTTTCATTTCTTTTCTCCCTCCATGAAGTCTTCCCAGGTAGATCAAGGAACTACTGACAACTTGGTCTCTGGCTTTTCTCCTTCCTTTCCCCCATTTCCCTATTCTAAAAATGTGCTTTCTTCAAACATATTCTTGATATATAATCCTCACTGATTTGTGTAGTATTAACTCTCATTATGCATATGGGTTTTATCTGCAACAAAAACGCAATGCCAAGTTAGGGCTGCCTGGGTAGTCACTTGATATTTACTTGTCTGATGCAAACTAATTTCATTGTTTGCCCAAGAAAAACATCACTAAAAAGAAAAACTTGTAATTAAAACATTTTATGAGATATTAAAAAGCTGAATAAAAATTAAAAGCATTTAATATGTCATTTCAGAAGATCAGAACCACCCCATCTTTCTCCCAGGACAGCTATTAGGGCACTAAGGTATTCTCCCTTCTGATGTCTCAACTACCCCAAATACTGCCTAAACTCAAGAACTGACTGAACCTGGAATTTAGAAAGTGTTCCTCAGTTTCTGTTACAGGCTACTGTTGTCACTGGTACATGATATGTTAAAGTAGCATAGTACATTAAGTCATGCACATACAATACACATAATAAACAGAAAGTGAAAACTTGAACCCAAATTCTCAAGTGTTTAAGCCTCAAAACAACCAAAATCATGATTCCACTTTAAAAGAATCCTATTCTGTTCATTAATGTGGAGAACAGCACTAAGCAGTGGAGAAGGGGAAAAGAGAAAGTAAACAGAGGAAGGGTTGCTCAGACTGGCAGAGATAGCTGAAGCTCACAGTTTTATGAGACAGGCAGAACTATTTAGATTTCATTGTCACTTATTAACCCCTCAGACATCCAACGGGTTAGATGATAACCAAAACATCTTTAATCTATAGTATGATTAGTTAATAGCATACAAATGATCACTGTTGCTGCCCCTGTGTTGCAAGTAAATTAAAAGTAAGCTTAAGAACTAATAGGACCAGCTGACCTGTAAGTGATGAAGGGTGTTCCTTGGAGAAGTTTTAGGAGTACTAGCTCCCTTTGCTGGAGCTGTAGTTCACATGGGCTTTTTAGAAGTCAGAGGACCACATTCTTACATGGATATAATCTTAATCACCATGCTGTGTTGGGAACATTAATAACTTCTTTAGTACTTGCCAGAAAACAGATAACTAGCGTGCCTCAGAAGATCATTTCTCTTTTAAAAGTAATGATATAAAAAGATACTTTCTAAAATCATCAGTTAAAAGCAAAACAAAACATAGGGAGGTTACTTTATTTGCTTACAAGGCTCCTAGACTATCACTGCTGAACTCATTATATTTAAAGCTCTATGAGGAATTTTAAGCATAAAACATGCTTCATAAAACCAAAGTCTATTCCAGCTAGTTCAACCTCAAAGGTCGTGGCTGAGGCTTCCTTTCCCATAATCACTGCTATCCAGAGTGACTCATCTGCTCCATGGTACCACAAGGCACAGGCTGTGTTGAAAAAAAAAGGTAAAAAAAAAATAAAACAAAAACTGGATAACAATTCTGGGATTCATAAATGCATCCTCATGATGACACCCTGCCACCAGAGGCACAGACAGCAGAGACAACCCAGCTGGTATGACTTACTTTCCAAAGCCATAACCTTAATGCCTCCCAGAGGGGGAAATGAAAAGAGATTTACTATTAGTTTTGAGTTAATGCTGATCAATGAGCAAAATGCCACAAGGCCGTGGCCAAGACCATAGATGCTGTCCAAGAAAGAATAAAAGGGAAGAGTAAGGAAGAAAATGCCTGCGATGTGGAAGAGGAATACAGGGGAGAATAAAACCTCTTTTGTTAGGAAACTATCCCTCATGACCAAGAGCAGTGCTCCACCATCTGCTCTTCGTAAATGCGGTCTCACAGTGCAAATGCCTGTCGTGTACAACAAGCAAACAAAGCATTAGGAAAAGTGAACATTTCCAAGGTAATTTTCCCGATATCCAGTAAGTTGATCAACAATCTGCATGCCTCTATTTTACTGAATATCTGCATGGCTCATATGTAGGAGGGCAACTCCCAGCAGAGCAAACTCTTCTTGCACAGACAGGGAGGGACAGAGATGTTGGCCCTGAGGGAATGTGGCAAGATGACACAAATGACAGAGAGATAGAGAGAAAAATGGCCATGGCCACTGAAAGCCCAGTGGAAACATATTTAATATATAGCATTCCCATTCACCTTGCTGTGAGATTGGGTTTGCATCTTAATTACCAGCTGGCATTTCCCAAATATCCTTCCACCCAAGGGGGAACTGTTGTGGAAGATTTTTAGCAATGGAAATACTAATGATGGGAGTAAATGTCTTGGGGAGCAGGAAATGTGACTGTCATGTGCAAATGCATAAAGCAGCAGGTTGCATGGACAAAAGAAAAGCTAGAACAAGGGAAGAGATGACTTGTTCCCAAATGCAAAGGTCAGGTTTGCAGGAGTGCTGAGTCTGAGAAGACATGGAGAACCAGGAAGATGCTAGAGCCAGATTTAGGTAAATAAATGGTCAGATGCCAGTAGAAACCTAGAGCTGTGGGTCAAAGTCTCCCAGGTGGCAAGAACCAGGAAATATACCAGATCTGTGGAAACGGAGAGGGTATCATAAAGGCATGTGAGGACATGGTCACAAACAAAGACCTAGGTAGCTAGAGTGGGTCTGTCCAGTGTTATATTTCTTTTTTCCCTGCTGTCCTATTGAAAGGGGACCTGAGCAAGACAGACCAGAAGGCTGGTAGTTGACATCAACTCAAAACAGCTGTCCTGATAGTAAACATGGCTATGACGAACACATAGAGATAAATTGAGTGTCTACCAGCAAAGACAGTCATATAGTGCAGCATTTTAAAACATAAAGGCCACTTGCTAATGCCAAACTCTAAATACACAAATGACAAACTTGCTTAGTGGTTCAGCTTATGCACTAAGATGGACCAAAGTTTGAATCCCATTCTTGTCTCTTAGAAGGACTGTGACTTTGGGCAAGGCATGGAATCTAGACTATAACACCTCACAGAGGTATTTTAGGAATTAAATAAAATATTCTGCATAACATTCCCAGCACAGTACCAATGTTCATTTGCCTAAATATCTTATCGTGTCCACTGTGTGGCAAGTATTGCCCTAGGAAAAAGGATTTAGAACTGAATACACAAAACCCCTTGCCCTCACAGAGCTTATGTTCTGAATATGTGAACACGTAGTTAGCACTAAATAAACATTAGCTACTATTATTATTATCGGATGCATAATTTTATTATTATTAAATATATTATTGCTGTTATTATTGTTCAAATTATAATTTTTTTACAAATCCAATGAGAGTGGACATGCTGAGTTCTGTCCAAACAAAGAGGGGATACGAACAGTTTAAAAAGTTGTAGGTTAACTTCCTCCTTTCAAGGGAATAAAGGAAGGACGAAAGGGAGAGACGAAGGGAGGAAAGAAGGAGAAAGAAAAGGGGGAATAAGAAAAAAATATTAGAAAAGGCTGGGTGAAGGATGGGATTCTGGAGATCTGAGTTCTGAGAGATAGCCCATCTGAAAGCTGGGGAAATCAGACATGGAAAGCTCTTGGTAGGATGCTGGCACATAGAGATTAGCTAGCAGTAGTAGTGGATGAACCTACCCCACACTATTTCTTAGCTTTGGGAAGGCTAGTTAGCTTCTTGGTTCTCTAATCCATCAAAATGAATGTAAGATTAGCAATGAGTTCACTAGTTATGTTCAGATCAAATGAAATAATAGATGTAAAATGATCATCAACACGGAAGTACCAATAATATTATGAAAAACTTTTGGGTCATAGAACATTTTACATGGCACCAGATGACTTGAAAACCTCAGGAGAGACCACTCTATTCTGACCCTATTTCCAGGCCACGCTGCTTCATGGGACTGTTTCCTTCTTGGACTCAGTGTGGAATTTCAGATAGGCCTAAATCTCTAATGCTCCAATAATCACATATTATTGAATTTGTGAGAACATGAAAAACAACCAAACAGATACAGTAATTTCATAATCCCTTTTGATAGCCCTGAGTTTTACCTGGGTAATTGAAACATTTTGTTATTCATTTGGATTGGTCATTGACTTGCAAAATGGATAATCTTTAACATAATCTCTTGTCCATGTGTTTCTACTTTTGCATCTTTATTATGAATGAGGACACATTTGACCAACATATTTGTGATACTGGCCAGGAGGCAGTATGGCACATGCTTTGCAAGTACGGTTCTGGAGTAGGCCTGAAGTAGAGGCTGGAGTCATTTACACATTGAGTAAAGGAAGAGCTACATCCACTCTCGAAGCTTCTGTTTCTTTTTTTTTCTGTAAGATGGACATAATCACATTATTTACTTCATAGAATTGTTTTGAGAACTAATTGAATTTACTTAAGATGCTTAACACACTTTCATGACGTTCATTACAGTAAGTAATCAATGATCTGACCATGCTATTGGGACATTAATGTTATAATGCTTTATAGAAACAGAGTTCTTTTACTGGTTTCTCTACATAAGCACCATGTGGACCAGCAGGAGCATTATTTGTATATCATTCAATTGTACTTTCTATTAAGCATTTTTTGTTGTTTATGTTTGTATTTTGTTCTTACAAGTCTTCCAAAATGAGATTTGCTCATTGTAGGTGAAAACTTTAAGTTTTAGGGTCCACCTTGTTTGGTGATGAATAATCTATAGGATCTACCTTGTTTGGTGATAAATAGTCCATATACCACATGTACCACCTGCTAATTAGAGATTTAGCATAATTTGTCAGTAAAACCATTGGAACTTAGAGGTTCTGATTGGAATAGTGCCTTAAAATTTCATCTTTCTCAGTCATTTTCATTTAACAATAAGAAATACACACTAATTAGCATATCACACATAGTATTTACTTTTTCATGAAAAGTTTCTTTATCTGTTGTGCTCTTTCCTAGTTGCATAAAATACTTAAATTGATTAAATTATAGAAGGATAGTTGACTGTTTGAAAAACTAAAATTTAGAAAAATTTATTATTGTTCTGCACTCTAATTTTCTTTGTTTTTTCTTAAAGTATAATTTCAATCATCCTAACAATTATTTTTTGACTTACTAAAGGAAAAAAACCTGTAATTACTTAAAATATTTTATTCTTTTACTTTAATAATGCAAACGTTTAAGAGCATTTCCTTCTATATAGAGCTTTGGTTTTATCCCACAAATTCTGTTTTATAGATTTACTTACTTATTGATTGATTCATTTAGGTTTATTTCTTTATTTTCAGAGAGAGAAAGAGGGCATGAGCAGGGGAGGAGCAGAGAGAGAGGAGAGAGTGAGAATCCCAAGCAGGTTCCACACTGCCAGCACAGAGCCTGATGAGGGGCTTGAACCCACGAACTGTGAGATCATGACTTGAGCCAAAGTCAGACATTTGACTGAGCCACTCAGGCATGCCTAGACTTGTTTTTTAATGCTTTTCATAATAATATAGAATTTCTTCATAAATATTGTTTTGTGTTTATTCTCAAGTGCTGCTTATTTTGTATATTTAAATATTACTATCAGTTTTTAATTTTAAGCATCATCACCATCTTATTTCTGTTTTTAAACAAATGGGGACACAGCTCTTCAGGCAGGCTAGGGTTTGGGGACCTAACATTGGGTACAGAAAGTGAGCAGCATTTGCTCACAGGCTCAAGATACTGAGTCAACAATTTTAAACAAAGCATGGAAGGCTGTAGCTGGATTAAGACTCAAACTGAGATAAGCAAAGTATCAATTTGTGCTGGCTTTTAATTAAAAAAAAAAAATGTAGTAGCTGTTTTCCCAGCACCATTTGCTGAAGAGACTATCTTTTTTCCATTGGATACTTCCCGGTTTTGTTGAAGATTAGTTGGCCATGCATTTGTGGATGGAACTAGAGTGTATTATGCTGAGCAAAATAAGTCAGGCAGAGAAAGACAAATAGGATTTCACTCATATGTGGAATTTAAGAAACACAACAGATGAAGATAGGGGAAGGGAAGGAAAATTAAGATAAAACCAGAGGGAGGCAAACCATAAGAGACTCAAATACAGAGAACAAACTGAGGGTTGCTGGATGGGTGGTGGGTAGCGGAATGGGTTCAATGGTTGATGGACATTAAGGAGAGCACTTATTGGGATGAGCACTGGGTGTCATATGTAAGTGATGAATCACTGGGTTCTACTCCTGAAATCGATACTATACTGTATGTTAACTAACTTGAATTTAAATAAATGCATTTTTAAAAGGTAGTAGTTGTGGTAGTATTTTCTATTCTTATATTCAGGAAAATAATACAACTTAATAAAAAAGATATATAATATCAATGCCTAATTCTACCTCCCTAAATAACTAGTAATTACCTTTTTGGTGTTGTTGAGTATAGCTGAAGTAACAATGTATAGTTGTATAGTTGAAGTAACTATATATAGTAAAGTAACAATGTTACTTTAGTTTCAGGTGCACAGCTTAGTGATTTGACAAGTTTATACATTAAGCTCTGTCTACCCACAAGTACAGCTACCATCTGTCTTATTACTTTGCTATTACAGTATCATGGACTGTAATCCTTATGCTGTGCCTTTTATTCCCATGACTTATTCATTCCATAAATGGAAGCCTGTATCTCCCTTTCCCCTCATCCATACTGTACAACTCCCCACCCCTGCCCTTCTGGCAATCGTCAGTTTGTTCTCTGCATTTATAGATATGATTTTTGCTTTTTTGTTTATTCATTTTGTTGTTGTTGCTTGGATTCCACTTATGAGTGCAATTATGTAGTATTTGTCTTTCTCTGTCTGAATTTATTTCACCTAGAATCTACGTTGTCCATCTATGTCATCTGAAATGCCACAATATCATGCTTTTTATGGCTGTATAGTATTCCATTGTATATATGTGTATGTGTGTATATACATACACACAAATACACCACATTTTCCTTATCCTTTTACCTATCAATGGACATTTAGTTTGCTTCTATAGCTTGGCTACTGTAAATAATGCTATAATAAACATAGGGGTGCAGATATCTTTTCAAATTAAGGAATTGGTAATTACATAATTTAATTAGTATGACTACGGAAAGAGGACTTGTGCTTTTTTAGATCTTCCCAATGACATCTTAACATGGGTTTGTTCTGTCCAATTTGTATAGAAGAGAGTTCTGCACTGTTTCAAAGCTATTCTTCTGTGCCCTTATTTTTTTTTATTAAGGACGTGTTCAAAGACAATCCTTCCATTCATCTTCATTCTCACCTAACTTCACAAGTTCTAATGGCTTGTGCTACACCTGACATCTAGTTTTAATAAGATTTCTTTTCCAATTTGTTTTCCCGTTTCCTACTATTTATATGTGAGGGTCACCTGACTATCCTCAATGTCTCTGGCTTTTTATTTACAATTTTTATGATTTTCATGTTTCTCCCCCATTTATTTATTCTACTTGTTTTGCACATATCTAATTATATTTCAAAATTATCTTCCTTATGATTCAGCTACTAAATATTTTATTTGGAAAATAAGGTCTTATATTCTCTCACAGTAAATTTGGTCTTATAAATTTTAATTGTTCTCACTGTTTTGTTATTGTTCAAGTTATTGTCCGGCCTATTCTTTCAGTAATTCTGTTTCACTAGAAGTCATATCTTCTGGATATGCTTTACTGATTTTCTATTTGAACTTAGGAAACTTTTGTTTAGTTTTTTTAAAATTGGGTTTTAATGTTTTATTTATTTATTTATTTATTTATTTATTTATTTATTTACTTACTTATTTTGTTTACTTGTTCTCTGGGTCTTAGGTTTAGCTTCTGGGGGTTATAGCAAAAAAACTCATGAGTTATAGGAGATGTTTGTTGGTCTCCCAAAGGACATTACCTAGTACAACAGTGGAAGCTCATCATTATCCTCTTTATTCACTCAGTTCATGCCTCTCTTTTTCCTGGTCTGCTCACCTTAAAGGATGGCAGATGCTGGTATGTTTCCTGCTTAAAGGACATAGCAGACTATTCACAAATCTTTGGCTAACCTGCAGCTCCTTGAGGAATAGGGCACCAGCAAATTCAAAGGACATTTACTGGGCTAGGAGCAGTCTCTGTTCTCTCTTTGCTCCAATATCTTCACAGGCCATCTTTCTAAATTTCACATTTTCTTTCTGAGAACATATCAACACTGTTAAAATAAATCATTAAAACAACAAAGGAGAAAATCCAAATACATTCTAAAAGGGCACATGGCAAAACTCAACATCCTTCTAATAAAACCTCTATATAGTTGGAATAGAATAAAAATGTTTAAAAATAATATAACACATAGACAAAAATCCACAGAAAATATTATCCCAAAGAATGACACACTAAGTTAATTAATCAAGAATAAGACTAGTATTCCTAATACATATTGGTTCAGGGACTCTAATAAATACAATAAAACAAGAAAATAAAATAATTGATAAAATCACCAGAAAGGAATATGTAAATATTTCTTTATTCTGATAATATATTTGGGTTTTCTTAAATTTTTAACAGTATAATAGATAAATTTGGGAAGAATTTTGAAAATAAAAAAATTAAGCTTCTCACACATATCTATATTATTTCTATATCTGTATAAGCTTTGTATAGATATACAAATGGAAGAAATATTCCCGTTATAATTTGAAAAGCACCCATAAAAAAACTTAAGAACACAGAGGGATTAAACCAAAATTTTGTAATGGGTAAAAAATAAGGGCTAAATAAATGGAAATGTATGCCATGTTCTTTTATAAATTAAACTATTAAAAGTAAATTCACCCCAAATTAATAGTTTATTTGACAATGGAAGAATGTTATCAAAATTCCCCAATATAATGAAGAGAAGTAGGAAAGAAAGAATAGCTATGGAAAAAGAGCTTTATTTGATGTCAGAGCACTCTATAAAGCCACTGTGATCTAGTCAATATAATGTTGTCATAGGAATGGGAAATATATTAGTATCAGACAGAGGTTCCAAACTATGGCCATGAGTCAATTACTGTCTTTCACTTGTTTTCATACAGGTTTCAAATTTTTAAATGACTTTGGAAATACGAAAATAAGAATGATATGCCATGACACATTAAATTTAGGTGAAACTTAAATTCCGGCGTCCATAAGTACAGTTTTATTAGAAAACAGTATGCTCGTTTATTTGTATATTGTCTATGACTCCTTTCGTGATACAACAGCAGAGTTAAGTAGCTGTAAAAGAGGCCATCTGGCATGCCAAAAGTAAAGTATTTAGTATCTGGACCTTTATAGAAAAAAGTTTGATTGCCCTTGGTTTAGCATATTATAACATTATTATTATTATTATTATTATTATTATTATTATTATTATTATATGATAAAGGTAGTACAAATCATCCTGGCACAAATGGCTGATCCTATCTTTAGAAATAAAACAATCCATTTATCTGATATTATACAGAAAATAAAATTTAGTGTGAATTAAATGGTTAACTGTAAAATAAAAAACAATTGTTCCAAGAGAACTGACAAGCAAACTTAAAGAAACTTTCTCAGATAAAAAGTACAAAGAATAAACTACAAAAAAAAAAAACATGGATAATATTTAATCATAAAAAGTAGAATTTTTTTTTGTAAAAAAGTTTATGAAGTCTCAAAAGATTTACCACCAATTTAGGGAAGAAATTGCAATATAGGGGTCAGACAAAAGGTTAAGGTCTATAATATAGTTCTAATTTAGTTATTGTCAAGAATAATAATATGAAGATAAAAATCATAAAGGAGCAAATTCAAGTGGCAAAACAAGATAAAAACTCAAACTCAGCAGTAGTTAGGAAAATGAAAATAAAAATGTGTTATTACTCTCCAACCATCAGACTGGGAAAAATTTCAAAAGAGCATTAACACTTATTGCAGGTGGGGAAAATGGTTCATGGATATTTAAACTGAAATAGCCTTTTTGCAAAGCAATCTAGATGAGTATACTGAACACTTGAAAAAATCTACTCATCAATCCCATTGCTGAGAATCTCAGGAATAACTAAAATAGGGCATAGGGATATATGTCTTAAGTTCTTGTATTGCAAGATTGTACATATAGGAAAAAGATAAGTAAAAGAAACAGCCATCAGTAGGTGCATGGCTGAATAGTTTATGGAACATCTCTGCTATGGAATATCATGTAGTTATTACTTTATATGAATAGTTTGTTGTGAGCATAGAGCAAAAGATGAAGACATACAGTGTTAATATTATTTACCTTAAGAATGGGATGGAAAATGTTGGGGAAGAAAATGATAGGGGAAAGAAAATTTTTAAAAGGTAACAACAGAAGAAGACTGCTATTCTACATGTGTCGTGATTACCTTGATGCATTTGTGAGTATATATGTGCATGTGAATAAAGAAATTTCAGAAACATTTTTGATACAATTTTGTTTCTGGTTTGATTCTTTTAAATTAGCCTTCAATGGAATACTACTTGACAATGAGAAAGAATGAAATACGGCCTTTTGTAGCAACGTGGATGGAACTGGAGAGTGTTATGCTAAGTGAAATAAGTCATACAGAGAAAGACAGATACCATATGTTTTCACTCTTATGTGGATCCTGAGAAACTTAACAGAAGACCATGGGGGAGAGGAAGGGGAAAAAAAAGTTACAGAGAGGGAAGGAGGCAAACCATAAGAGACTTTTAAAAACTGAGAATAAACTGAGGGTTGTTGGGGGGTGGGAGGAAGAGAAGGGTGGGTGATGGGCATTGAGGAGGGCACCTGTTGGGATGAGCACTGGGTGTTGTATGGAAACCAACTTGACAATAAATTTCATATTTTAAAAAAAAGGAATAAAACAGAAAAAAAATTAGCCTTGACTCTCCGTATTTTATCAATGTTTTGATCCATATAGGTTAATTGAATTTGTATCCATGTCAAATGTTTCTTTTACACTGTAAATTGTCCCCTTTATGATATTTATATCTCCATTTTTGCTTTTCTATAATCACATTTTTTATTTATCTGTTTACCCTCACATGACTCCATTTTTTGTATTATTTAGTTTTTGTGGTGATCAAATATATAAATGATGCCTCTTCATTCATATAAATTAAATTTTCTTTACTTTTTACCATAGTGGTCACACTTGCCTTCATTTCTCTTGTAGGTTTCTCTTGTACACTAATTTTCTATTTTGTCTTTGTGTATAAACTATATATGAGAGACATATACTTCTTTTTATTTCTTTTTCCTTTTTTTTATTTTGGTAATGGCCACTGCTTCCTCTTTGTCTGCCTTTTTCATTTATTCTTCTAGAGACTGAAATCAACATGGGCTAAATCTCCATGATCTAGTGACCCATATCCAGTATACATTCTATCATTTACCTTTCTGTCTTACTGTTTATTTCTTCTCCTCCCTGTTTGTTTTTCTAAAGCTATCCTCAGTATCAGTTGACTTCATTTTATGTAACAGTAGGTCTTCCACTTTAATCGTACACTGGGAATTAAATTCAGATGCTATATTATTTCCTGACCTACATCACATCTCTTATTGACCTGTTTTCATTTGATTAAAGCAACATCTTTCAATATAGAGAGAACATATATATCTTTATCTTTTTCTCTGATTTATAAAAAGTATCTTTTTTAATGTTACAAATTCCCTCTTTTTAGAATTTTCTTATTTATTTTCATAATTAAATTTCTTGTAGGCTCTCTACTGATTTTTTCCCTTTTTGATAAATGAAGAGATCAGTAGTCAGGCCCATTTTGGAGAGTGGTCATTGGTAATGACTGCTGTCAGATCTGACAGCCTGAGTACCAGCAGAAGCAATAGGTAATCAGATCTCTGAACCTGGAAGCTAGAAAGGTACGCCAAGCACAGTTCCTGGCACACTGAAGATTTCTCCTTAAGGTACTAGTAATATTTTCTTTTAGGTACAAACTCCCATTTCACTTATTCTGGTTTGGCCTGGTATGAGCCAGGAGGAGAAAAATCCATTATGAGAGAAATCCTGGTTTCTGTTGACAGAGGAGAGTTAAGACCCCAATACAGCAAACCTTCCTAATGGAATAAAGTTTCTGGAATATGGCTTCCTAATGGAATGAAGTTTCTGGGGAGATATTTTCCCTTCCTTTTAACTGTTAAATGTAGATATGAGCAGAGGCAAATCATATTGATTGGGTAGTGGAAGGACCCGAGGAGTCACACTAATTTCTAGGGACCCTATCTTATGTTGTAATTACGAAATAAAAGTGAAGGAAAAAATTCCCTAAATAATCTAATTCATAATCCTATCCTACTGGTAAGAAATATTTTGAAAATCCTTAACAGAGTATGATTTTTTTTAACTTACTTTTCAGTGGCAAATGCAATTGTTGCATTTAGAGGAGAGTTGTCTTGTGGGCACAGAAAAGTCTAGGTGGTTTCTAGAGTCATATTAAATGCTATTATTTTACTGTTCACCTTTCTTTTCTCCTGTCTTCTGATATACCCTCCACTCTTTTCTCCCTTTCCTTCTCTCATCCACTTCTCTCTTTATCAGTTACAGTAAAACTTTCCTCAATAAACAGCCATCACATAGGATTAGAATAAATTAGTAAAGAAATCTGATTGTAACAGTATATTACATTTCTACAGCATGGAAGTGGAAAAATTCAGAGCCTCCTAAAACACCTAGATGAATGGAAATGTATGGTGACAGTAAAAAATGGAGTTCTGAGGGTGCATTTTTACATATTACTCTTTAAAAATTATCTTGCCTTTTTATTACAAAAATAATGCAAGTTATTTTACTTAGTTTAGAATATACAGGAAAGCCTACAGAAATGGAAAAAAATGCACTTGTAATCTCACCACCTTGAAATAATCATTGTGAAAATATATGCATATTTTTCAGAGTATTTTTTTTCACTTTGTGTGAGTTTAAAATGAAATTGGGGCCATTCTTGATATACGTATGAGTAACCTCCTTTTTTACACATAATATTGCAAACTTTTTCTATTTATTTTTACATTGTGCAAAAATATTTTAGTGCCCTCATATGAATGTTAATTTAAAACCAATCCTCTCTTATCAAGCTCCTAGGTTCTTTCAATTTCTTACTATTCTAAATAACTGTGATACAATTTTGTATATAAATATTTTTGCATAGCCCTGATTGTTCCTTAAGTTAAATAATGGAATGTAGTTATTTTTTTTAAACAGAAGCTGTCTTTCAAGAATTTTGCCTTCCCTTTAAAATAGAATATATGCTAATGTACTTCTAAATCTTAATGGACCTAAAAATAATAATTTCCCAAAGTTAAGTAAAATATATACTGTCCCTATTTTTTCTATTTTCTTTTGGTTTGCATTTAGAGATTCTAAAGAAGCACAAGCCAACCACCATGAAAGCCAAGCATTTTTTTTATGTCTAACTCCATGTTTTAGGTGAAAAGTAAATAAGCCTGTGTCCGGTGAAATCCTCTTGATAATTCATCCAGAACATTCTCTATATATGGCCTTTTCTCTGATCTGGTTTATAGTCCTTATAATGTTCTATATATAATTTGTCCATGTTTTCTATTTCAAATGTTAAAAAATCCTAAACTCATCTGCCATAGCCAACTTGCACTACAAAATACCTGTAGGACCAACACATTTAACCAAGTTTAAGGCAAGTGGAATATGGTATTCTCTCTATTTACAGCAGTGCTCATAAGTTAACAAGAAGGAACAATAACAAGTATTATATTGATCACCTTTATTGTAGAGAGAATGTACTTGTTTCTCAATATAAGGCCATGAGAATGCACTAAAAAAAAATCAACAAGTTACTTGATATCTAGAAGCAACTATTTTTATGAGAAGTTTAACAAAGTTTTCATATGAGGAAGGCATGCTTGTACATAACGTCTAACAGTCCTGCAAAGGTATTTAGAAAGAGAACTGTATAATTTCTAACCATGGTATTTATCCTGATAGAATATAAATCCATATGTAATTTAGAATTGACTCAGTGGAAGTCAGTGTCTTGGGGCAGTATGAAATTGGACACTCTGGTACAAGTGAAAGAACAACAAAATTAAAGCCAAAAGAACTGGGTTCTGCTTTGAATTCCTGGTACTATACTTGTAACACATGTTTAAAGAAGGAACGAGATATAGAAAGGGATGTGGAAAAGGAAAGAAGGATGGATGGCAGAAAGCAGGAACCAAGGATGGGAGATTTGGTTGAATTGCTTGTTGATATACGAAGCAATGCTGAGTAAATAGTTTCTCTTTTAATCTTATAGCTTATGCTTTCTACTTATTCACTTTTTAAAGTATTTTGTTTATTGGTTTTTCTTTTTGTTTTCTTCCCACATATCATGCGGGCTCTGGGATAAAGAATGGGAAGATGTTAGTGCCTCGACATAAGAGGACTATTAAGATGTTTCTATTATTTTTCAACTTTATTACTTAGTAATGACTTTTATCCCTCAACATGATTTATAAATGTCACAGCATAAATGAGTTGAGTACTCTCTGGTAGTAATAGTCCAAGTGTCTGGAGTCCATGAAACATAAGTCTACAAAGATAGAAAGATTTGGGAAAATTTCTCAAGGCCCTAAGATGACATCAATGGTCAACTACTGAACAGAATTCACGGAGATGCAGCACAAATACTCTTCCATCAGCTTTGAAACTCCCCATCAGTGTGTGTCTCTTTGGGCTACATCCTTTCCGACATACTTCTGTGCTTGAGAATAAATAGCTCCTTGTGTTTTTACTTAATGCAACAACTATATGAACTGATCCTTAAAAAAAAAAAAAAAGGAGAGGAGAAAATAAATGGCATTCTTTTTTGATTTTTTAAAAAAACGTTTTTACAAAATAAAATGGTCAAAACATGTCTCTGAATAATTATTATGTTTTATGCATGAGCTAAAAAGTAGAAATATTAATTAATCATCTTCCCAGTTGCTTGGGTAAAAGCTTTCTGCAAAAATTTTGTTTGATCAACAATTTCCCCAAATAATTTGGATTTTAAAAAGATGAATACAAACACACACAATTAAGGTATATACATGTGTGTATTTCTGCACACAGACTACCCATGTGTATAATATATCTTGATGGCTTGGCTCTATCTATTTCTACACTGTAATCATATATTTGAGATAACAGAAACTGGAGTTTCTACAAACTTTTACAGCTTGCTATGGGCTGTCAAATCAACTCAGTGAAACACTGCATTAAATTTACTGCCTGTCATCACAAACTTTAGTAAAGTCATATCGGAGGTCAGGTACATTTTCAGCCTTTGTCTTGACCTCACAGATCTCAAGGTCCTATCACTGTGATATGAACTTGACTGTTTTTTATAAGATGACAGACAGGGCCTATAATATTCAAGTCTCCACATCTACCTGACCAAGTACATGGCAACATTCTCAACTAAGGCTTAGTATATGAGCAAAAAATAACTAGAGTATCTGATCAATATAAATTATATTAGAAACTATGCAAAAATTGTAATTTCCTTCCCTGGGGAATATTGGACTAATAAGAACATGGGGAAAAACCAAATTTCATATTCAGAAAAGCATACTAACCAATATTCTTGTAAAATATGGGGCTGGGGATAGGTAAGAGATGACAAAAAAGCAGCAAAATAACATTTTCGTTGCATCTCCCCTTTACTGTAGTGATTAAGTATGTTAATATGTATATAGCAATAGGAAGAATTACTATGCTGCATTTATTCATTCCTCAATAAGCTCCAGACTGGTACAGAAATTTCATTAACCAAAATGTTGGGGTAGGGGTTGGCTGGTTAATCCAAAAGCTGGTTTTAGGGTACATGGGTGGCTCAGTCAGTTAAAGGTCCAAATCTTGATTTTAGCTCAGGTCATGGTCTCATGGTTTGTGAGATCAAGCCCCACATTGGGCTCTGTGCTTACAGCACAGAGCCTGCTTGGGATTCTCTCTCTCTGCTCCTCCCCTGCTTGTGCACTCTCTTTCTCTCAAATAAAAGTTGATTTTGATTAAATATAAAACAAAGATGTATTTATTTAAGAATAATTTGTCTTTCTTTAGGCTTATGGATTGGGATCCACTGAATTTCATTATTTCTTTCTTACATAAAGCGCATCCATGATGAAGTATCTGTATGCTTAAATTTTGGCTTTGGAAGACTAAATAGCTATATGCTTCTATCTCATTTCTGGCACATTTAATGAAATGTACAATGAATAATCAGGTGATTGTGTAAATTATCATTCATATAACAATAATATATATGTATTGATCTATCTCTGTTTGTTAGTAAATGTAAAAGGAATGTAATTTGAATTGTGGGGAGGAGGAGAAATACGGGCTTCTCTGGCTGCCTTTTTTTTTTTCATTCCAGGTGGACCATATAGTGATTCAATAGTTCTGTATATTACCCAGTGTTCATCAAGGTAAGTATACTTTAATCCCCTTCACCTATTTCACTCATCCCCCCCACCACCTCCCCTCTGCTAACCATCACTTATTTCTCTATAGATAAGACTCTGTTTTTTGGTTTGACCTTTCCTCTACCCTTTGCTTGTCGTTTTGTTCCTTTAATTCCACATAAGAGTAAAATAATTTCTGTTTCTCTGACTTATTTTGCTTAGCATTATGCTCTCTAGATTCATCCATATTGTTGCAGATGACAAAATTTCATTCTTTTCTATGGCTGAATAATGTTCCATTGTGTGGGTATGTGAGTGTGTATGTATATATGTAAATATATAAATATATATTAAATATATAAATATATATAAAACATACTTAAATGTATCTATTTAGATATATACATACACATACATACCATATTTTTTTATCCATTCATCTATCAATGGGCCCTTGGGCTGCTTCCATAGTTTGGCTATTATAAATGTTACAACATAGGGGTGCATATATCCCTTTGAATTAGTGTTTTCATAGTCTGCGGGTAAATACCCAGCAACACAATTACTGGATCATGGGGTCATTCTAGTTTTAATTTTTTGATGACTCTCCACATTGCCTTTCACAGTTGGCTGCACCAGTTTGGATTCCTGCCAAAAGTGCATGAGGGTTCTTTTTTCTCCACATCCTCACCAACACTTGTTGTTTCTTGAGTTTTTTTATTTTAGCTATTCTGACAAGTGTGAGGTAACATCTCATTGTGGTTTTGATTTGCATTTCCCTGATGATGAGTGATGTTGAGCACATTTTCGTATGTCTGTTGGCCATCTGTAGGCCTTCTTTGGAGAAATGTCTATTCATGCTTTCTGCCCATTTTTTATTGGATTTTTTGTTTTTGGTATTGACTTGTATAAGTTCTTTATATATTTTGGATACTAGCCCTTTTTCAGATATGTCATTTGCAAATATCTTCTCCCATTCATATGCTGTATTTTATTTTGTGGGTTGTCTCCTTTGCTGTGCAGAAGTTTTCTTATTTTGATATAGTCCTAACAGTTTATTTTTGCTCTTATTTCTCTTGCCTTAACAGACATATCTAGAAAGATGTTGCTACAGCCAACGTCAGAAAAATTACTGCCTATTCTCTATCCACAATTTCTGTGGTTTCAGGTCTAACATTTAGGTCCTTAATCCATTTTGAGCTTATTTTTTTGTGTATGGTGTAACAAAGTGGTCCAGTTTTATCCTCTTGCATGTAGCTGTCCAGTTTTCTCACACAATTTGTTGAAGATGTTGCCTTTTACCCAGTGTGTATTCTTGCTTCCTTTGCTGAAGATTAATTGACCGTATAATTGTGGGTTTACCTCTGAGCTTTCTATTTTGCTCCATTGTTTTTGTATCTATTTTTGTGCCAGCACCTACTGTTTTGATTAATACAGCTTTGTAATTTAACTTGAGTGTAATTTGAATTTATTGTCATTTCCTGAATATGTATTTAAAATATACTTAAATTTTCTGTGTAAATCTCTTATAATATTTAAAATATTAATTGAATTAAATATTTATATTTATTAGTACAACTATAAATCCTTCATAATAAATGTTAATTTGAAAATTCAATTTTATGTAAAATAATTAAGATAATTTGAAATAAATAGGTAGTCATTTAGTATGAATATTAAGAGAGTGATTTACATAAATAATCTTAGAAAGAGCATTACAACTTCTGAATCAAGAAATGACTATAAAAACTAAATAATGATATAGAGCAGAATAATAAAAATTATATTTCATCATAATCCTATTATTTATATAAACATTTAGCAGACTCACCATCACAACATTTAACAATATAACCGTTAAAATATATACAGAATTAAAGTTACTTTATTATACTTAGGCTGTGAGCAAAAAAAAAAAAAAAAACAGTCTGAGGAATATTTTACATCTTATGGAGGCTGAGTGAAAGGCACAATTTTGATCTCATTTTCTTAATATATCAACAAGGTGAAAAAGGTATAAAAATAAATTATTTCCAATTTAGCCATCATATAGAATATAAATAAAATAAGGGAAAAAATAAAAAAGTTAAAAATAGCATACACCAAAAAATCTTCCTCCTTCAGTGACATCAGTTGAAAGTGAGTAGGCATCTATCACTGCCATATAAAAGCTTGTTACTGCTGAAAAACTATCATGCCTTGTGACAAAAATTCAAACTTTCAAAATTTGGCAATTAAATTTTAAATTAGAGGTTCCTGGGTAGCTCAATCAGTTAAACATCTGACTCTTGATTTCAGCTCAGGTCATGATCTCACAATTTGTGGGATTGAGTCTCACATTTGGCTCTGTGCTGACAGCATGGAACCTGCTTGGATCCTTTGTCTCCCTCTCTTTGCTCCTCCCCCACTCAAGTTCTCTCTCTCTCAAAAAAAAAAAAAAAAAAACTTCAAAATTTATTTTAAAAATTGTAATAACAATGCATTTTTATTTAGATTTTTTATATCCTAGAATGATTTTGATATTTGGCTTTGGTCAAATTTAGGTTTTAATACTCGAAATTCTAACCAAAATGTGTATTTTTTTTTAAATTTTTTTTTTCAACGTTTATTTATTTTTGGGACAGAGAGAGACAGAGCATGAACAGGGGAGGGGCAGAGAGAGAGGGAGACACAGAATCGGAAACAGGCTCCAGGCTCTGAGCCATCAGCCCAGAGCCCGACGCGGGGCTCAAACTCACGGACCGCGAGATCGTGACCTGGCTGAAGTTGGACGCTTAACCGACTGCGCCACCCAGGCGCCCCCAAAATGTGTTTTGACTGCATTTTGTACAAAATAGAAATCTCAAATCTATCATTGTCAAAACAGAACTAATAATTTCCAAGGAAAACCCTCTTAGCTTTGAGTCACAAGTATATCCTGGAATCTGTATAAATTTTTATGTCTAGTACTATTACTCTGGCTAACATCATCTCTGCCTTTCTCCTGGACACTTAGAAGACACTCTATGTGGGCTCTGCATTTTTCTTCGTGCCTCCTTATAGTTTCTTCTCAAGAAATCTCTTCTTTTATAATCATATCTCATAGTTCCCCACAAATCCCTACAATGGTTTCTCAGCACATTTTTGTAATCTAAATTTTTTGGTATAAAAAGTTCCTTAAGCCATCTGTTAATCTCTTTCTTTGAATATTTGAATATTTCTCTCCAACTCATTCTTCTGGCTCTTCTAGTCTTTATTCACATGCACCTCACCAAGGTTGTTCCTGCCTCAGAAACTTACTCTCTATTCTGCTTGGTACTTGAATGCATAAATTCTCATAGCTTGGTTCTTCAGTCAGGTCTCGGACTTAATATCACCTCTTCAGAAAGACTTATCATGCTAACCTAAGTGTTCTGAGTCTTTTGCAGGTTACATATTCTTTTGAGACACTAATGGATGCTATAAACTCTTTCCCCCCAAATGTGTATAATAGCCACCTAATTTTTTATACAATTTCAAAGAGTTTATGGAACCTACTATATATAGAAGCCCTAGAAGTCCAAGTGTCCCAGGTTAAGAATACTAGATCTCTCCAATCCTTAGAATCAATAATTTGTCATCTTCTTAGGAGTTATCATTATCTAAAATTACATTTTTATCTATCTAAAATGTAATCTATTTGTTGACCTGTATAATATTTATTTCTTCTCTTAAGTGCAAGTTTTTTGAAAGGAGTCAAAAGCCTTTTATTGTCTTTGTGGTTAACTGAATCCCCAGACCCTGACTGAAATAGTGTAGGCGTTTGAGTAGGTGTTCAATAAATATCTTTTGTATGAAAAATTGAATGAATCCTCGTAGTTCATGCCAAGTGTGGGACAGAAGGTATGCATGGTAAAGAGGTTTGATCTATATACAGCAAGTGTGTTGATATTGGTGTGTCCCATCTTCAATAAAATGTCTGTGTCTCCTCCCGAAATCCCACTGGTATCTGCTTCCAGTACTTGAGAACTGAGTCACTACACATCAACTGCCCCATATATGGAGTGAAGAAGTTGAATACCCAAACACAACATAATAGATTAAAGAATACTCACAGCAGTATCGCTGAGACCTGACCATTTCCTAGGAACAGATTGGTTTCGAGAAAAAGATTTGGCAAGGGAAAAGAAATCAAAGCCTGTGAGTTAGAAAGATTGGAAGATGCCCCAAATGGGCTTTGAGGTGGTTTGGAAGTAGTTTATTGTAATGGGTTAAAAGTATAGTATTTTGTATCCTAGAGATATGTTTAATTTTCAGCCCTGTAATTTACTAGTTGATTGAATAAAATTACCCAAGATCTGACATCAAAATATACAGAGTTTTACTGACTTTTTGATAAAAATGGTTGACATTTTCCTCCCTGATTACATCTACTGCAATGTATCCCAGACACCAATGTTACATTTTTTCTTTACTACTTCATATGCTCCTTTACTCATCATGTTCTCGTGATTTTATACTCATCCTTCTTCCCAATTTACCCCCTTTTCCAATTCTTCTCTCCATTACTTTTGCTCTTGATTCCTGAAAACTTTGGCAGCAGCTTCCTAGTTATTATCATCATTATCCTCCCAGCTCTAGAAAAGTTGTTTTCTAGATAAAGTTCATATTAAAAATGTGGCTGATTTTTAAATTAATCATGGTCTACATCAATATCATCATTTTCTCTCTCTACTTATTTCTTTGTTGGGGAGGGAGAAAAGAAATATGTTATATAAACAGATAGCAGTACAGAATATTACATAAGGCAGGGATGGGCAAACTTTTTTATAAAGAGCCACATAGTAAATGTTTTTGGCTTTGTGGGCCATGCAGTCTCAGTCACATCTACTAACTTTGCTATTACAGCATTAAGAAGCCATAGACAATAGGAAAATAGTGCATCTGTGTTACTATAAACTATATTTTCAAAACTGACAATAGGAGATATTTGGCATGTGGTAAAGCAGCAAATGAAATTTCCCATCTCCATACCCATTAAAGTATGTTTTTAAATTGCATCTTATCATTTGAAGAGATATAATAGGTAGCTCTAATTATATAAGTGTATATATATATATGTAGCATAAGTAGTATATAGTATATATAGTGCATACTATATATAGTGTGTGTATATATATGTATATATGTGTATATATAGTATTTATGTGTGTGTGTATAGTATAATTTACATGCTTTAAGATCACTGATGGAAGTCTTCTCCTCATAGAAGTAACCCTGTTTAAAACGTCTTAAATAAAGTATTTCTGACATATATACTTAGCCTTATTTTTTGTTGTTTCAAATTTTTATTTAAATTCTAATTAGTTAACATACAGTGTGATATTCATTTCAGGAGTAGAATTTAGTGATTGATCAGTTACATATAACACCCAGTGCTCATCACAAGTGCCCTCCTTAATACCCATCACTCATTTAGCCCATCCCCCCACCCAACACCCCTCAAGCAACCCTCATTTTGTTCTCTATCGTTAAGAGTTTCTTATGGTTTACCTCCCTACTCTCTCTTCTTTCTTTTCCCATGTTCATCTGTTTTGTTTCTTTAATTCCATATGAATGAAATCATATGTATTTATCTTTCTCTGACTGATTTCACTTAGCATAACACATTCTAGCTCCATTCACATCATTGCAAGTGGCAAGATTTCAACCTTTTTGATGGATGAGTAAAAGTCCATTGTATGTATGTATCACATCTTTATCCATTCATCAGTTGATGGACGTTTGGGTTTTTTCCATAATTGGGCTATTGTTGATAATGCTGCGACAAACATCAGGGTGGATGGACATTTGGGGCTCTTTCCAAAGTTTGGCTATTGTTGATAATGCCTTTATAAATATCAGGGTGGATGTGCTGCTTTGAATCAGTATGTTTTTATCCTTTTACCTAGTAGTGCAGTTGCTGGATCATAGGGTAGTTCTATTTTTAAATTTTTGAGGAACTTCCATACTGTTTTTGAGAGTGGCTGCACTAGTCTGCATTCCCATCAACAGTGTAAGAGGATCCCCTTTCTCCACATTCTTGCTTCCTGTGTTAATTTTGCCCATTCTGACAGATAGGAGGTGGTATCTCATTGTGGTTATGATTTGTATTTCCCTGCTGATGACTGGTTTTCATGTGTCTGTCAGCCATCTGAATGCCTTCTTTGGAGAAAATGTTCATGTCTTCTGCCCATTTCTTCATTGGATTATTTGTTTTTTGGGGGGTGTTGAGTTTGATTAAATTCTTTATAGATTGTGGATACTAACTCTTTATCAGATTTGTCATTTGCACATATCTTCCCCTGTTCTATATGCTGCCTTTCGGTTTGTTGACTATTCCTTCACTGAGCAGAAGCTCTTTATCTTCATAAAGTCCCAATACTTCATTCTTGTTTTTGTTCCCCTTGCCTTCAGTGATGTGTTTAGTAAGCATTTGCTATGGTTAAGGTCAAAGAGGTTGCTGCATGTGTTCTTCTCTAGGATTTTGATGGTTTCCTGTCTCACATTTAAATCTTTCATCCATTTTTAATTTATTTTTGTGTATGGTGTAATAAAGTGGTCCAGTTTCATTCTTCTGCATGTTGCTGTCCAGTTTTCCCAACACCATTTGTCAAGGAGACTTTTTTCATTGGATACCTTTTTAATTTGTCAAAGATTAGATGGTCATACAGTTGTGGCTCTATTTCTGTGTTTTTCATTCTGTTCCATTGATCGATGTGTCTATTTTTGTGTCAGTACCATACTGTCTTGATGATGATAGCTTTTTAATATAGCTTGAGGTCAGGAATTGTGATACCTCCAGCTTTGCTTTTCTTTTTCAAGACTGTCTTGGCCATTCATGGTCTTTTGTGGTTCCATACAGATTTTACAATTATGTGTTCTAGCTCTGTGAAAAACGCTGGTGGTATTTTGATAAGGATTGCATTAAATGTGTAGATTGCTTTGGGTATTATTGACATTTTAACAATATTTGCTCTTCCAATTCATGAGCATGTATTTTTTTTCATCTCTTTGTGTCATTTTCAATTTCTTTATAAGTGTTCTATAGTTTTCAGGGTACAGATCTTTTACCTCTTTGGTTAGGTTTACTCCTAGGTATTGCATGGTATTTGGTGCAATTGTAAATGTGATCGATTCCTCAATTTCTCTTTCTCCTGCTTCATTATAGAAATGCAACAGATTTCTCTATGTTGATTTTATATACTGAGACTGCCAAATTCATGTATCAGTTCCAGCAACTTTTGTGGACTCTTTGGGTTTTCTAAATAGGATATTTTATCATATGTGAATAGTGAAAGTTTGACTTTGTCCTTGCTGATCTGGATGCCTTTTATTTCTTTTTTGTTATCTGATTGATGAGGTTAGAACTTCTAGTACTATGTTAAATAGCAATGTGAGAGTGGACATCCCTGTCTTATTCCTGACTGTAGAGAAAAAGCTCTCAGTTTTTCCCCATTGAGGATGGTATTAGCTGTGGGTCTTTCTTATATGGCCTTTATGATGTTGAGTTATGTTCTCTCAACCCCTAACTTGTTGAGGGTTTTTATCAAGAATGGATGCTGTACATTGTCAAATGCTTTTTCTGCATCTGTTGAAAGGATCATATATTTTTTATCCTTTCTTTATTAATGCGGTGTATCACATTGATTGATTTACAAATATTGAACCACCCTTGTCTCCCAGGAATAAATCCCACTTGATCACAGTGAATGATTCTTTTAATGTACTGTTGCTACAATGTTTGTAGCAATGTTTGATTTGCTAGTATCTTGTTGAGAATTTTTGCATGCATGTTCATCAGGGATATTGGTCTGTAATTTTCCTTTTTAGTGGGATCTTTGTCTGGTTTGGAATCAAGGTAATCCTGGCCTTATAGAATGAGTTTGGAGGTTTTCCTTCCATTTCTAATTTTTTGGAACAGTTTGAGAAGAATAGGTATTAACTCTAAATGTTTGGTAGAGTTCCCCTGGGAAGCCATCTGGCCCTGGACTTCAATTTGTTGGGAGATTTTTGGTTACTGATTCAATTTCTTTGCTGGTTATGGGTCTGTTTAGATTTTCTATTTCTTCCTGTTTCAGTTTTAGTAGTTTAAATGTTTCTAGGAATGTATCCATTTCTTCCAGATTGCCCAATTTGTTGGCATACAATTTTTCATAATATTCTATTATAATTGTTTGTATTTCTGTGGTACTGTTTGTGATCTCTCCTCTTTCATTTGCAATTTTATTTATTTGGGTCCTTTCTCTTTTCTTTTTGATAAGTCTGGCTAGAGGTTTATCAATTTCATATACCTAGTTTTAAAATCCAAGTGTACCTTAAGTTTTAGAATTGTTTACTTCCTAACACTGCTTTATTTTACCAAAAGAAGTGTAAATGCAATAGAATAAAATAACACTTTGTATAGGAATTAGAATTCAAGGTTATGTATCCCCACAATATAATATATAGATAAACCATGAAATATTCATTTGTTGATGCCTGGTTTATCTATGATATTCGGAAAGACACTATAGATTTATCACATTTAAAATTAGCTTCAGTCTTATACAAGTAGCCCTTTTTATCTTTTCTCTCTATCTCTAAATTGCTTTGTTCTTCTTATTGAATGGATCCTACACATTGTTGTAATAAACTAGTTTCCAAATCATGTTTTATTGTGCCATTCTCCACACTTCTCCAATGTAAAGAAAATGTCAATGACTTTCTCCTACCAATAAAATAAAGTACAAACTTGTTAGCAAATAAAATATAGTACTCTGTATTATCTATTTATTTCTCTAAGGTTGCTGTATCCCTTTGTATAATTAAGTGATATGATCAACTTGTCCTCTGAACACATCTTGGCATTCCTGATTTCATGCATTAGCTTATATGATAGTTCCAGTCTTCAATATCTTCCATTTCTCCTCTTACCTAAATCTAGAATTTATGATCTCTGTAGGAGTATATATGCATTTTTCCAGGGAGAAGGCAATATTGGTTACTGTGGGGAAAAAAAAAAAAGATGTGGTACATATACACAATGGAGTATTACACAGCCATGAGAAAGGAAGATATCCTCCCATTCATGACAACATGGTTAGACCTTGAGCACATTACAGTAAGAGAGATAATAAGTCAGACAGAGAAAGAGAAGTATTTCATGATATCACTTATATGTGAAATATAAAGAAAAATAAACGAGTACAAAACAGAGAGTTAAATGATGATTACCAGGGAGAATGGGGTGGTAGATAAGAGTAATGATGTTTAAAAGTATGCTGGCAACATGTAGTAAATAAGCCACAGGGATCCAATGTACAGTATAATGAGCATAGACAAAAAATTGTATTATAATTGCATAATGTGATAAATATCACTACATCAGCAATCATATCACAATATATAAATGTATTAAAGTAATATGTCATATACTTTAAACCTACACAATATTATATCAAATTTTTTTAGTAAAAAAAATCAGGTTGAAGGTATGATAACAGAACAGTTAGAAATCTTTCTTAGTTACTTTCAGCTTAATCTACTACATGTGGTAGCTATGCTTTTTAAGGTGATCCACTATCTGCTACGAACAGAGCTAGGTAATTAGCATCTTACCTATGGCACTAAGAATATGACTATATATGTCTGGATGTTCCCATTTTCTAGAGGAATACAGGCTATGAAGTAAAACAAAGGAATGAATAAATACATATTTAACAAGAAAAATAGTAAGATAATGAGCAATTAGGCTTAAATGAGCAGCTACCTTAAATTTTGGAATGACTCTGAGGTATGACTGATTTACACATAATCATTCTTCTTCTGGAAACCACCATCTGTCTAGTCCTCTTTGTTTAAACAACATCTTGCTTCTTTCTATTAGGAAAGACTGGTGTTGTGTCTAATTTACTTTGCATTCTTTCTAGGCTGATGTGCCCTGATGGGCGAATACAGTGAGTTCATCCATTAGTTTCTGTCTCTTCCACCTGCCCCCTAAACAGCTTACACATTAGAAAATCAGTCACCTGGTAGCTATATTTACTCGTCCTACACCTCTCTCTTTGTCTTTTTTCCTCCTGCTCTGCGCCCTGAGCCACACATGCACCATTCTTAGGAAAATGTCCAGAAGAGATATGTCAGAATGGTAAGTGACTGAGACACAGGATCACACAGACTGTGTGTCTAGGTGGAGAACTATATATTTGGAAAGGATACAATGCATTCAATAAATATGAGAGCTGATATGAGAAAAGGAAGTCTGGCCCATGTCATTCCAAAAAATAAAACTCAAACAAAGAATCAGAAGGTATATTTGGGCTTATATTATTTTTGGAAGAGCAAAAGTTATCCAACAATGAATCATGTTGCCTCATGAGGAAACGTAATGTGGTGTAATGTCACGTAATGTGGTGAAGTTGAGTATGGCTGTGATACAAGAGATATTAATAAACTGGGCATTAGTTCTTGTTGCTTTAGACTCTACCAAGTTATTCAATGCTACTCCCCTGACTTAAACAAACAAAGAAAGAAACAAACATACAAACCAAAGCTTCAGTGTAATAATTATCTTCAGGAGTTTCCTGACTGTAGTAGAAACTGATTCATTTTCTCTCTCACCCTATCTTCCATCTGGTTCTGATACCACACTGTTCCTAGTAATCACTGTGGGCACATGATGCAAATTGAACCAATACAGATAGCACAGGACTGTAGCAAAACTAATTGGTTTGGGTAGGACCAATCAGATTCCTTCACTGGACTACGTACAGGCAATGGGAAGAGAAACCATTTCTTTCTGCCATGGTTGGTAAGTTAAATTATATGGTTTGTGAATGCCCAGTAGTCATTTTCCCTGGTCAAATGTAGGAAAAGCATGTGGAGTGGGAAAATGTGTGATTACACATAAAGGCTAAGCTGAAAGATTAAAAATGTAAGACTCCCTAAAACATTGTTAGTTTCCTTTGGATTCTGTCAAGTCTTTGGTCAGTTTCATTCCTGTACTTCCTAATTATGCCATAAAATAAATGTTCTCCAAAGAAACTAGTCTAGTGTAAGGATCAAACCTAATTTTATCAAGCCATATATACTAGGTATACCAAGCTATCAATACTTGGCATTCATAGTATATTTTATGTACTTTTACTTCTAGGAGATAATTCGAGAGGATTTCAAAAAATAAAATCCTATCCATATCCATATCCATATCCACTATGTCTAGCACAATTTTAGGGCTCTGATAAAGGCACAAGAAATACTTCATTTGTGTGTATATCAATCATCTGGATCAGATTAGAACTCTAAAGCTGTTCATCTTAGATATTTTTACTGATACTCCTCTAATGGGAAATGGAAGTAAATTCACACCCTGGAAGTCAGGGACTTAGCCTGATGCTGCCAGTTTTAATGCAGTATTTCTTTAAATTCTTGTCTGTCAGCGAAATATAATGCACTAGGAAGAAATAACATTTATAATATAGAGTTGCATTGCCTTTAGACACACAATGTTATAGCCCTAAGAGTAGGTACAATTTTGTTTGAGGAAAGTTGGTGGTCAAAACCTGTGGGTACAACAAAAAGTATGCATTGCTCTCCAATGAGAGTTCTGGGAAGGAAATAAATATTAAGGTTTATCTCAGATTTCCAGTTGTCCTGCATGTTACCAAATCTAGCTTATTTTTGCTAGTCCTAAATCCAAAATGTGGTCCTACATTTTTAAGAAAGGATGATACAAATTGCCTTACATGAAAATACTCAGGCTTACTGATTGATTAAAGGAACTTGGTGAAGCATTTCTGTAAATTTGCTCATAATACTTAAAATGAATGTGGTGTTGGCTATCCAGAAAACTGTAATTGTCAGTCTTTATACTAAAGTTACTTAATCTACTCATTACAAATAACGAATTAGTTTCTAAAAACAACAACAACAACAACAACAACAACAACAACATCAACAACAGCAACTTAATTATCTCAAAACTACAGATTGTAACTTTGCAGGTTTATTTTGGAGTCTGCTTGACCTGCTTTGAGAAGCCAAATTGCCATGGGAACTGGAGAGAACAAGCATGAAAGTGGTTGCTTTTACCAAGTGGTACCATGGGAGGAATCAGATTGAAATTTAAAATGTGATATAAATTATTCACCATGATGTTAACATTTTAAACAGAGTCTTTTCACATCTTTTATCCCATTGGGATCCACAATGATCCTCTGAGGTAGATAAGACTAGTATCATTATCCCCACTCTACAGATGAGGATATTTATGCCCTTGAAAGTTGAATGAGTTGCCCAAGGTCAGGCACTATTTAATCTATAAATAGATCCCGGAACTCTCTCTCTCTTTCTGGGTTTCATCTATTCACTTTTTTTTTTTCTGCCTGTTATTTATAAAAGAAACATTATGCTTCCTAATACTCTGGAACTGAGAGGGAAGAGTACATTTTGATATCACAGAATAACCAAACTTGCATTACCATATATCTTGCACATATATTGATATTTTATATTAAACAGACACACACACATATACACCCCAAAACCCATAAAGCATGCATCATATTTTACAGTGGAGATATATATATATATATATATATATATATATATATATATATATATCCCAACACAGTTCTCAGATATAGTGGATGGCCCAATTCTTAGTATAACATCTTAGGAGTGATCTTTCATTACCATTTCCCCCCTTTTTTGCCATTCAAACCATTAGCAATACCTTCTAGCTTCACCTTTAGCAAATCCTACAACACCCTGACCCAAATTACCTTAATTTCTCCTGTGGGTTGCTGCAATCACCTCTTAAGTTGTCTCCTTTCCTCTATTTCCCTTGTATATTCTAGAAGTATATTCTATAAACAATCTTCTAAATGTGTGAATTAAATAGCCTCACTGTTCCATTCCATAATTTTCAGTGGCTTCCTAGCACAGTCAGAATAAAATCTACATTTCTTTCTATAGTCGTGACTAGTGATTGGCTTCCACTATCAACCACTTTCCTTCTTGCTTCTTTCTTTTGATAATAAGGTTTTAGAAAGTTATCTGGGCAATGGCTACCTTCCCTAGCTTCCTTTGTGGGCTAGTATGTTACCAATGTGTACAACTTGGGAGTCATACCCTTCAGCACTATATGTGTTTCTGTTTTCTTCTCATCTGCTAAAACCCAGATAGTGGATTAGGGTATCACCTAATGGCAGGGCAACAAGTTACAAAAAAACTGGATGACCTATGAGCAGGGCCATCCAAGAATCCCAGAAACTCTTCACCTCTAGAACACCTTATGCTACTATGTCAGAGATGCTGTATTTTGGGGTTTCCTCATTATTGCAGCTAAGCCTGTACTTGCTGATGCCCTTACCAAAGTCTATAGACAATGTAATGTCTTACCTCTGCCTACAGCTCTGGCTTTGGCTCCATATCCCCTTCACCCTTTAGTCTAGTGTAAGGATCAAACCTAATTTTATCAAGCCATATATACTAGGTATATCAAGCTATCAATACTTGGCATTCATAGTATATTTTATGTACTTTTACTTCTAGGAGATAATTTTATGTACTTTTACTTCTAGGAGATAAAGCCCATGTTGCTTTTCCTCTTGTTCTCCTTTCCCCTGGAATGTTATTCCATCATACACTCACTGGGCTTAATACTTAATTTATTGAAACCTTTCTTTGTTCAAATATCACTTCCATAAAGAGTCTTTCCCTGACTACTTGGTCCAAAATAGCCTCATCTTTCTACCATTGAGCACTCTCTCTCAATCTATTTTTCTTCCAAAAACTTGCCACTATTTCAAATCATATTACATATCTATATATTATTTCCTCCATTAAAAAAGCGGGGGGGGGGGCTTCTGGGTGGCTCAGTCAGTTAAGCATCTGACTTCAGCTCAGGTCATGATCTCACGGTTTGTGAATTAGAGCCCTGTGTCGGGCTCTGTGCTGACAGCTCAGTGCCTAGAGCCTGCTTCAGATTCTGTGTCTCCCCCTCTCTCTGCCCCTCCCCTGCTCATGCTCTGTCTCTCCTCATGTCTCAATGATAGATAAATGTTTAAAAATTTAAAAAAAAAGACCTTCAGGTAAGCAAGGACTTTGTCCCGTCCATGCTTGTATTGCCCAGGGCCTAGAACAGTATTTAGCTCACAGAAGTTCCTTTCATTTCACCTCTTTGACTCTAAGTTATCAAGTAGGGTCATGCTTAGCCTGCTATGGGGATAAAGATAAATGGAAAGATAAAGAACCATGTAGAGATGAAACCTAGATTGGGAGCTGAAGCAGTTATATATCTGCTTATATAAACAAATACTCTTCACTGAGTACTGAGATTGTGTTAGCTTTCATTAATTGTTTCCCACTGTATAAAGGAGATCCTACTCTTGGTCCCATATTACTCTGATGAATTAACTGAGATTTGGTGAGATTAATAACAACTGAAGTCACACAGGGAGTTGTACCTGGCACAGAAAAATAAGACTGCATGTCTCTCAGGCTTCAGACCATTTTCTTAATACTCTTTTTTGTTTGTTTTTTTGGTTGGTTGGTTGGTTTGGTTTTTGTTCCATGTGGCATATTCTTCAACAGAAAAAAAAAGTGATTATTCTATTGTTAACTCAACATCCACACTGAAATATCCAGGGTTTGTGGTCTGATGTAATGACCCTCACAATCCTCAGCCTCATTGTTGCTCTACTCCACAGAAAGGCAACTGAGTCACTGAAATTCTGCATCTTTGTGGGATAGAGCAGGGAATAGGAGTCTTAGAATCAACTTTGCATGTGGGCATACTGAAAACTGTTTGCATAAACTTTTTGAAAGATTCAAAATTGCAAGAACTATGTATGAAGTGGTGAGTTAACAATAGACATGGAATTCAGGGAGAGAAAATGAGGAAACTACACAACGGGAGATTGGCCTTTGGGTGTAGAGTCAGTTTTTTAACTGTTGGTTTCTGCCTATGCCATTAGAAGTGGGAGTCTGAAGGAGGTCTGAGGAGGCAGGTGAGTTTCCACAGCTTGTCACTGATACTAGGCAGTCAGGATGTCTTCCCCAATTTCTCTGAGAAATACCCAACTTCCCAAATATTTTAGACTAGATCAGCATCCGGCTGAGAGCTTTTGGAAGCAGTGGTGCAGTGTTTCATACACTTCCTAAGGAATTATGAGCACTAACCTTACATCCCATGTCCCTTGCTCCATCGTACCTTGAATGCTATCTTCTCTGGTGGAAATATAATTCATAGTTAATATATGTCTTAGTAATTGTAAAGCTATATTAAGGAGCTACTGGTCTTTCAGTTAGAAAATCCATTTTAATGACTTACTTGGGATCCTTTAAAGCACCTAAAATCTGAAGCATTAACCTTTCTCCCTATGTTTTTTTTTTTCTGAGTCCCTTACAGGTCCCACATAGCTTCCTCACATGTTCCCCCTCCACTCTGATTATTGGGTTAACAGGTATTAAACTAGGTCAGTATCAAGTAGGCATGAACAGAATCCCATATATGAGTAAAATAGTTAGGTTTCTCTATACAGTAATTAAGGCATGAGTTGCTAATCAAATCTGAGACCCACTGAGTCATAAACCATGTGTCAAGTATGACACAACATAAGAGGGCAAGATCAAACCAGTGCTGCAACACAGGGGGCATCCTGCACATCCAAGCAGATTTTATGGAAAGACCAGTGTTATGGATTGAGATATGTCCTCCCAAAAAGTACATGTTGAAGCCCTGACCCACAATGTGACTATGTTTGGAGATAGGGCCTTTAAGGAGGTGACTAAGATTAAGTGAAGTAATAAGGGTGGGTCCTCAATTCCATAGGCCTGGTATTCTTATAAGAAGAGGAAGACACCAAAGTTCCCTCTTTTGTATGCATTCATACGGAAAAGGCCATATGAGGACAAAGTCAGAAGGCACAGGAAGAGAGAAGTCTCACCAAAAAAAAAAAAAAAAACAAAAAAAAAAACAACCCATCTGGCACCTTGATCTTGGACTGTTAGCCTCCAGAACCGATAAAATACATTTCTGTTGTTTAGGCCCAGTCTATAGTGTTTTGTTAGCACAGTTAACACAATTAGTAAGCAGCATTTCAGCATTTTGAGAGGTACCTTCTGGACAACTCTTTGAATAGGTACTAGTATTACTATTCCAGATTAGGGAAATTGAGGCAGAGGGATTTAGGTAATGTATCCAAGGTCATTAAGAAAATGGCAGAGTTGGGACAAAAACTCAAGGCCACATAACTTTAAATCCATACGCTCAGGCAGTATGTACCTACATCACCCTCACACTAGCACACTCTTATGAAAAATGCACATTGGCCTTCACAAATAAGTAGTGCTCTTAAAAATACCCACACTTTCACAATCAGAATCTAAAATATATTTATAGGATTTTTTTCTCTTTATGCATTTCATTGTGAGGAATGCACTCATACACATTTACTTAGATTGTTATGATTGTGCCTCTGCCCTCCCATGTTATATATTAGTAGTATATATGACGCAAAGACCCCCCCTAACTAGTACCCTTCTTAAACCAAGAACTTGCTTTTTGAAGTAATCAATGGCCTTTCCTTTTACTAGATGTCAGCATAGCAAAACGACCCAAGTCAGGAAGAGTGAGAAAAGGAGCTTACTAGTATAACCTTTCTCCCATAACTGCTATTTTATGCCCATTTGATATATTAACAATCCACGATAAAGTCCTACAATTTAATAATTGCAAACAGTTAACAATATTTTTTATTAAATCAGTGAAGCAAGAGTTTGAATCAAATTGTGAGATAAAATTTAAGGACAAACAAACGTCAAACGATGGTTAAATGTTTAATCAAGGCATTTCAGTGATGATATAAACGTCAAAACAAGAGACTTATGCACCAAAACCTTTAAAACATCAGGGTGTCTTATTATTTTTAATACTTTTCTCAAAAACATGTATTTTTTAATCAACAACTTCTATTACCTAACTTTATGGTTCATAAACTGTTATAGTTGTCAAAAGATCTACACATTTCTCTTTCTACCCAACTAATAAAAATAAATGAGAAAACAGAAGATATTTTTATTTTTGTGTGGGCTTATAATTGAAACTTTAAAAAACTTTTTTCTTCTACCTCCTTGTACAAATGCTATACTTGACATAGCACATTGTGATGGGCTATCCTCATGGGATAGCACGTGAATTTGGCATACACTGATTTATTTCAGATCAGAGCATTTTGCCCGAAAATAACTCAATCTTCTAACTTTACATTCTTCTATAGATCTAATACATCAAATAGGTTTTTTAATGAATACAATAGTATTTATATTTCTACTAACAATTGACTTATGAATCTTTTGCATCCTTATAATTTTTAGTCCCACAACAAACTTTAGGGAAGATGGAACAGACATTATTTTCTTAAATTTACACAGAAGGAAACTGAGGTTCAGTGAATTGCTTAATATGCCTTACCACATGTTCTACTGCTTTTTCTAACATACCATGTAAGTTTCCAAAGGCAAGGTTTTATTTCTTTCTTAGAAGATATTCCTTTTGTCTACATTTTATGAAAAAAGAATTCTGTAATAACCAGAAAGAACATGGTTTTAATAAATATTAATGAATGCTCAGTATTACCTCTCACAACACCAGGTTTCAGAAATTTTTCAATCATCATGGTAGCTCATGATGCACCTAATGTGTGTTCTGAACAATGTACAGATGGAAATCCAACATTTAAACACATAGTCCCTATCTTCCAGTTGGCTTAGATTGCTGGACAACATGGTTTTAAAGCAGAGACTGTAGAAAATAATTCATTTGGCTCAATAATTGTACCCAAAGACATCTGTGTCACTACACAGTTTATACTGCATACATAATAAAATTATCTAAATGCATTAAACAATGCAGCATCTTTCATCAGGCAGTACAGACCTACCACATGCAAGACAAAACCTATACTTGTCATGAAGTTATAAGGTCACTATAGGCTGGATGTAGAGGGAAAATTTATTTGGATAATGAAAACTTTGAGTTGGTTCTTCTTTATTTTCTTTAGATTTGCCTCCCAACTCATCTTTCAAATTATAAACCACTTCTGCCATCCCACCTCAGTTGGTGCATAGCTATGCTTGGCTCACTCAGGCAATGCTCTCATAATTCAGGAGGAAGCTCTCTCCATATCATGGAGAAAAATGATTAGTTGAACATTGTTCTCATGGTTAGCAAGTTACCTGGATAATGCCCTGGAACACCTAACTAAATAGCCCAAACTTATACAGAATTGGGGGAAAAACTTACTTTTTTTTTTAATTTGAGAGATAGAGAGCACATGAGTAGGGAAGAGAAGTAGAGGGGGAGAGAGGTGAGAGGGAGAGAGGAGGGAGGGAGGGAGGGAGGGAGAGACAGAGAGAATCTTAGAAGCTTTGATGACAGCACAAAGACCAAAGTGGGGACTCAATCCCACAACCCTGGGATCATAACCTGAGCCAAAATTAAGAGTTGGACACTCAACCAGTTGAGCCCCCCAGGTGCCCTGAAAAAAAATTACTTTTGAAATAATTCCTTTATTTACATGATTGAAGCTCATAACTTTACTATAGATAGTTCTACTACACTATCAAAAGACTTTTTATCTTCGTGCAATCTGACTTAGAATACAAAATCTTGTAATACAGTTCACTCAGTTATGGTATACATTATTATAATTGCGGTCCTTTTAGTTCATTTGAACCAAGTAGTTAAAATGCTCATTTGCTGAAAGAAATTTCTCATTCTGCTTTAATTGTCTGGCTTCTAAGTACACAAGGACACTGCATAGAAGAAGAGCCACACTACATTGATATAGTTAGAAAACCTTTGTAATTATCTCAGTTTAAGGATTTCCTCCTCTAAACAGCTATGTAGAAATAGTCACGTATGGGGGAATGGCATCTGTTAAATTTCAAATATAGTGAAATAGTTCATGTGACTTTATCTTCAAATTAGACGATTTAAGAATTTCTGACATTTTCCAAGCCTCTCTGGCTTAAATCCTAATATGCTTTGAATGTCTCATGTCTCACCAGCCCAGATGATTGTTCTACCTTAACCACTTAATATGCATGCCTCAAAATAAGATTGTGATTATGTTCCTTCTCACTGGGCATTCTCCTCTCTTGGACTCACACATGGTTTGAGTGTTTCATTTTCAATATCACACAAACCCCTGAACCCTCATCAAAACTGTGAATATCCAACAGGTTTACTGGCATTTGCCTATAATCATTTTTCAAATGAACTGTCAGCACAGTCTTAATCTGTCTTTGGCTGCCCTAATTATGCCTACTTTACCTGCCAAGTCTTTCACTATTGGAAAAGTTTCGCTGAGATTTTATATTTATACATCAGTAATTATAAAAATGTGTATCAGGATATGTTGCACAGCTAAACATGTGGAAGACCTTATCTGAAAACCTCATCATGGAAGCAAGCCATAAAACCCCAAATACTGGATCTGAGTCTGTTGCCAAACATTCTACCTTTATCTCATTTGGGTGAAGAATTAAATATATGTAGCATCTACACTATTATAAAAGCAATTACAGTGATAATCAGTTATCCAGATGTTTTATTGATTTGATGCCCAAAGTCCAGATGTTTAGAAATATCTATGATTGGCATGATGTAAACACATCCAAAGACTATTATTCCAGTCTGCTGAAAGGGATAATGCTATTCTCAGATAATCTGCTTTGCTAATAATGCTTTTATATACTTTCTAATAGTGCACAGTCCAAAAAACAAACAGAAATACATCAGTTTTGTAGTTGCTGCTGAAAGATTCTACTAGACATAACTTCATAATCATCCTATTAGATTATTTTTGATCTACTGGCCACCTTCAAAGGCCTAGAAAAACAAAAGAGGAGGTAAGTAAAAGTGAACCAGCATACACGTCATTGAAAAATACAAATTTCACAAATTAACTTAACTTTTGTTTTTATTTGTTTTCTAGTCCAGAATGACAATTTTTGTTCCAAATACTCTAGCTATAATCTGTTCTTTTATAAATTATATTTTCCATGAAATTTTGCAAAGACAATGCAGGAAAAAGTTTATGAGTATCTCCTTGGAAGCTACAAATATTCCCATTGTGTCCTTGTTGAATAAAAAATTTAAAGTGCAGAATTGGCACTGGAAGATTGACTGGATTCTAAATGAACTTTCTGATAGCAATGTAAAACTAGAGGGAACAGAGCACCAGTAATAAAGGGAAATACAAGGCTAAGTATTGGAAAGTAATTAGCGAGCTCATCACTGACAACCCTTTGATGGCCTGAATTACTTCCAGAAAGATAAGAGTATATTGTTTAAAAAACAATTAAATCCCACACGCACATTCATAGAATTATTGCACATTCATATGCAAATAGAGAGGCCTGGATTCTTTGAACATACTAATATATATCAACAGGGAAGCATTATATTAGGCACTGGCATATTTGGGTGTGTAAAAGGCATCCATACTAAATATGTGCACTACAGACCTATGAATTTTATGAGGTCCCTAGGAATTGTGGTTAAACTTTGCAATGTGGCTAAGGTCCACTGACAAACAGCATATCCATTAGATTTCTCAAGCAGTATTAAGTTATTTGTACTGACATCAGACACAAAAGAACAAAGACAAATCTGTTATCAATTTTTTTCTTTCTTCAGGTTCATAGCCCTTATTTATGGATCAGTAGAGTTTATGTATATATCTTTAATAAATAACACAATATCAAAAGCAAAAAGTGAAAACACTCAGTCTAGGTCCTATGCACATAATCATAATGCATTAAACTACTATACTTTTTTCTTTTTGACTAATAATCTTAACTTCTCATCCTGGTAATCACTTCCCTTCATAATCCAGCATTCACTCATAATTGTGGTCCCAAATTTCCTTCAACAAATCAATATATTTCAGTCCTCTAAACTCACATCTCTTCTATTTGTTTACACTATTCTTGTGTCTATGTAATTTATTCACTCTCTTTTCCTATGTATTTATTTATATTCAAGTTAGTTAACGTATAGTGTAGTATTGGTTTCCAGAGTAGAATCTAGTTATTCACCACTTACATACAACACACAGTGCTCATCCCAACAAGTGCCTTAATTCCCATCACCCATTTAGCACATTCCCCTGACCCGCCTCCCCTCCAGCAACCCTCACTTTGTTCTCTGTATTTAAGAGTCTCTTATGGTTTTCCTCCTTCTCTGTTTTTATCTTGTTTTTCCTTCTCTTCCCCATGTTCATCTGTTTTGTTTCTTAAATTCCACATATGAGTTAAAACATATGATATTCTGACTTATTTTGCTTAGCATAATACCCTCCAGTTTCATCCATGTTGTTGCAAATGGCAAGATCTCATTCTTTTTGGTAGCTGAGAAGTATTCCATTACTGTATCTCTCTCTATCTCTATTTTTATCTATCTATATCTATATCTGCCACCTCTTCTTTATCCATTCTTCAGTCCATGGACATTTGGGCTCTTTCTATAATTCGGCTATTGTTGACAGCACTGCTGTAAACACTGGCGTATATGTGCCCCTCCAAATCAGCATCTTTGTGTCCTTTGGATAAATACCTAGTAGTGCAATTGCTGATGTTTTTAAGCCCAATGTCAAGCTCTATCACTCAGCACCCCCACTGTTCACACATACCGCATTCCTCACCGATTTAACCCCCATTGCTGCTATTCTACTCCATGGGACAATGTTAAGTATTTTACTGGTTGCTTCTTTTATATTTTAGTGTTATTTCAACCTCAACTTTTATTGAGCTGAGTGTGTGTATGCATGCAGGTGTGCACATGTGAACACATTATGCACCGCTCAAGTACTCATTTAGATTGTAAATGCTGGCAGTACAAACAGTATCTAATGATCGTTTTGGTCTTCATAATTTCTAATCAAATGTCTTGTCCAAAATCATCTGTTCAATATTTGCCTGCATTTCATTATTCACAAATTGCTATACCTAAAAATGCATAACAAAGAACCCGTGACAAATGCTAAAGAATATTTACAAATACATATTTTAATAAATGTTTAAAAATTTACTTTATCTCAACTAAATGATTATTATGGCCCCAGAAATTTTTGAATATGATATAAAAGTAATAAATGACCACAAAAATAAGAAAAGTCAGTACTATTTTGCATCAATTACCCTAATTTCCCAACTCTGGAAAGACTTTAGGATTGGGAAGGGAGCTCAGTGACCTTCTAAATCAGGTGAAGAATAGCTCTAGAAATGTGAAACCATCTGCCTGCTGCCCTGCATCTTGCTGGAAGCACCAGAGTTAGTACTAGAAACACAGCCTTGTTTTCAGTTCAAATGCTGCCCACTCCTCCAAGTGACTTGGAGTTTCTGACCCATCAGTACCATGGACTCTTGACTGTGCTATATAGTCAGTAACTTCAGCTTTGACCTAATCTGTTAAAGGAGAGTTCCCTTACTGCCCACGAATAAGCCTGAAACCTAAATTCTAGTTTTTTTTTAATTTTTTTAACGTTTATTTATATTTGAGACAGAGAGAGACAGAGCATGAATGGGGGAGGGGCAGAGAGAGAGGGAGACACAGAATCTGCAACACACTCCAGGCTCTGAGCTGTCAGCACAGAGCCCGATGTGGGGTTCGAACTCAGGGACCGCGAGATCATGACCTGAGCCGAAGTTGGCCGCTTAACCAACTGAGCCACCCAGGTGCCCCTAAATTCTAGTTTTTAAATTCTTAGGCAGACTGCAAAATGAACCAACAGCCCCTCTCTTGTCTCAATGCTGGTGTCACACAGATTTCTCCTGCCTAATATGGCTTTTCTTGAGTCTTTTATCTCTGTTTTGATTTCAGCTTTGCTTTTGTCCAAACTGCTTAAGTTTATGGATTATGCCTTTCTGTGTTTCAAAGCACCTAGGAGAGTGTTTGGGATAGTAGTGTCTTCGTAAATATTTTAACTGATTATAGCTAATTGTTTTATAAAAATACAAACATCCTTATATCATTGCCCAAACAGGAACGGAAGTTCCTTGAGTCTGATGCTTTTGGAGCCCTGCAGCATATCCACCTCTAATACTGGCTGAAGCCGCAGTGTTCCCATCTTCCACGGCAGAGAACTCCATGAGACAGTGAAAAGCAGCTCCAGGTGTACGAATGACTCTTATTGAAGACAGGTGTCTGATGATTGGCATCAAAGCCTTATGCCAGGAGCTCTCTTTCATGAGCCAGGTACTGCTGTACCCACAATGCCATGAGGTTGAGCAGGCCTTGCAGCAAATATATGATGAATATGTGTCCAGAGGGCACAAACAGTCCACACTCTCTGTTGCAACTGTCATCTCTGCATCAACTCAAACTTACAACCTCTTGTGAGTTTTCCCCAAACCAACTGATGGAGAAGAAAAAAATCCCAGGCCTAGATAAGGACTGTATCAGTTTGGTATGTTAATGCAAATGGCAACATAGTCACACATGACAGTAGTCCTAAAGGAATGGTGAGGGAAATCTTTCTAATTTTTTTTTTTCAACGTTTATTTATTTTTGGGACAGAGAGAGACAGAGCATGAACGGGGGAGGGGCAGAGAGAGAGGGAGACACAGAATCGGAAACAGGCTCCAGGCTCTGAGCCATCAGCCCAGAGCCTGACGCGGGGCTCGAACTCACAGAACGCGAGATCGTGACCTGGCTGAAGTCGGACGCTTAACCGACTGCGCCACCCAGGCGCCCCGCGGGAAGTCTTTCTAATGGGCAGAAATTCAAACATTAAAATTGGTTGGGCATTCTATGTGGAGGGAGATAGAACTGAAGGAAGGATGTAGAGAAATTCCTGGGCAGTGGCATATGGTTTAGCACATCAGTAAGGGCCTGGAAGATGTAAAACTGGAAGATCAGAGAAAATGAGGGCTTGGGAAGAGGTATATGGATAAAATTATGGGACTGAGCACATGATAGGCCAATCCTTTCCCTTCACTTCATTGCCCATCAGGAAGCACCCACTGTGGTGGAGACTTCTAAACACCAGGTGAAAATGATGGCTCGTCTCCTGGCTATTGGTTAGCCCTGTTTCAGCCACTGCAGTGTTAGCTCGCTATACTATCAGATGGACTACGAATGTTTTCAAAGATGGAGACTCTAATTATACCACATTTGGGCTCCATCACAGCAAGCTGATCCGAGTACCATTGCTACTGAATGTTCTCCTATCAGCAGGAGAGACATCCTAAGTCCTGGCCATAGTCCTTTCTCTTGAGAAGACCAGCAACCCACCTGACAAGTGATTACATCAGACTCCTCTGACCTGCTAGGGGGACAGAAGTGTGTTCCTACTATAATTTTTCTCTCCTCAGGTTGTGGATTTGCTTTCCTTGTAGGTAGTGTTTATGCTTTTGAGGTCTTTAAGAACTTATTTACTAAGGGTAAACCCTGCATGAAATTGCCTCCAAACAAGGGACCCATTTTACAATAAAAGTCCTATGATGGGTTTACCTCATAGCGTCATTATGAGGATCTGGGATAATTAAATATGTCATCTAACCTTTAGTGACAACTCCTTAACATCTTGAGTTCTGGCAATAAGTATAATGACAGAAATTATTTATTGAGCTCTGCATCAAGGAATATTTTAAAAGTATAAAAGAGATATAAATGCTGTTAGTATATATAACTAAAGACCATGTAGCTAATAAATGTAAGAGCTGGATAAATACAGTATCTGATTTCAGAGCCTAATTTCTATGTACTGTGCCACATTATTCCTTCAAAATATTACATCACTAAATAGATAACACATCATAGCCAGCTATTTAATAATTGCCCAAATGTGAAGATGTATTTTCTTTGAGAGCCTTTTAACAATAGAGTATTAACAATTATCTTAGATGAAACAATAGAAATTGTTGCCTGTTGAGAGAAGAAATGATGAACTAATAAAATTAAAATTTAGTATAATTATTTTATAGAAATGAACTAATAACAGTCTCAATGTCAGTGTTATAGGTCAAATCATATCTATCTAAAAGTTTCAATTACATAAGTTAGGGGGCTATGGTTATTAGAACAAAAAATGGTAAATTAAAGTTAACTCGGAGAAAGGGTGTTGATGGGCCAGTCTCCCATTCAACTCAGTCATCTAGAATTTGATCATATATCCAGAAGTTACAGTTTATCTCTGAATGCACAAAAATGTAACTATAGAAACTGATAATGGGGCACCTGGATGGCTCAGTCAGTGGAGCATCCCTTGATTTCAGCTCAGGTCATGATCCCAGGATGGTAGGATTGAGCCCTGCATCAGGTCTTGAGCTCTGTGCTGGATGTGTAGCCTGCTTAGGATTCTCTCTCTCTCTCTCTCTCTCTCTCTCTGTTTCCCTTAGCCCCTTTCCCCATCCCTCTCCTCTCTTAAAAAATTAAATAGATAGATAGATAGATAGATATAGATAGATAAATAAGTCATTGTAAAGTATGGAAGATACTATCTCTGTGAATTAGTTGAATGTGAAATTAGTCAATATATTAGACTCTATAAATAGGAGCTTTAAACCCTGAGAGGCCAATAAAAGTGTGGGAAAGATGAAGACTGCTGAGGCCATTTAGCAAGAAAATGATTTCAGAAACACTCCTGTTCTAAAGCACAATAAAATGTTTACACATATAATTATGACACACACAAGAAAGAGCTCCCCTAGCCCCCATCAATAGTATGATCAGAGATGTGTGCAATGTAAGGATGTTTTGTTTTAATGTCTACATATATTTAAAATAACTATTAAGAATTAAAGAATAAACTTCAGTTTTCTTAGAAATATGATTTTGAAATGCTCTTCCATCATTCTGAGAACATAAAGGAGCTATCTGACTTCACGAGCCCAGTTTTTACAGAAGTTTTTTAAAAAGACTGAAGAAACCACAGAAAAGGCCCTCAACAAATGCCACTACTCAGTTCTGCTTGCCATTATGTGGTTCAAGAAATTTTCTTTTTTCCCATTATAGAAGAATTTGACCAAGGCCATTAAACACAGTGGCCAAGCCAGTAGGTATGTGAGGAAGTATAATAAATTCATGTGTGGGTAAAAGTCAATATTCAATATAGGTCATATAGTATTGAGTATTTTTACTTTAGAAACCTGAATTCAAAGCTAAAGTAGTAAAGATGAAAATAAAATAGTGCTTCAGTGCCTTAAGACTTGAGTTGCTCCCAATTGGCTAGATTAGTTTTCCAGACCGTTTCAATTGTCTAACCTTTATTTTATATTTCAGGATACTGATCAATAGCGGCTCCCTCCCTTAACTAAATAAGCCTCACAAGGTGAAAAAAAGTCACTAAATTAATATTTATTTTGTAACATAAAAGAGCCAGTGCTATCTACAAACAGTATAATTAATTGGGATTAATTTCATGTGCAAATTTTGTCATTGCAGGTGTTGATGGAGTAATACATCAAAGAGACTTCACCTCTGTAAAAATCGATGCTAACATAACCTTGATTACTGTTCTTGTGGATGTCACATATAACACTAATCAGTCATGGTTTGTAGCAAACATCTTAGAGAACAAATATAATTTGCTTTTTTATTGGCATATTTCAAGATAAGAGATAATATGCATTCATGGGCCAAGCAATTCTTTAAAAGAATACAATCTCCTAAGGGAAGCAGTGGAGACAGTGTTGGTGCATGTGGGAATGGTGGAGAAGAAAATTACAAGAGTGTAAAAAAATTTTTTTTTCCACATTGATATGGAAACTACTGATTCTGTTTGGGGAATAGAGACTTCCCAGGACACTTACAGAAAAGCCAGAGAGCTTCAATTCTATAAAAGAACAATGTTTTGTAGTACCCAAAGGAAAAAATAACCTAACTTTATTGTAACAGGCTTCATATAATCCTTATCTCTACCTCTCCTAGATATCACAGACCTTCCACTGTTAACAATTATGAACACAAAGGAGCAAGTGGAGGGTAAACTTTCAGTTGGTTTTATCTTGAGTTGACCTTTAATGATTCACTGTGTAGTAAACCTTATAACTGCAATGCCACCTTTCAGATTTGTAAATTCAAAAATTTCCTCCATGGGGCACCTGGGTGGCTCAGTCAGTTAAGTGTCCCACTTTGGCTCAGGTCATGGTCTCACGGTTCATGGGTTCAAGCCCCACATCGGTCTCTGTGTTGACAGCTTGGAGCCTGGAGCCTGCTTCAGATTCTGTGTCTCCCTCTCTCTCTGCCTCTCCCCAACTCATGCTCTGTGTCTCTCTTAAAAATAAATAAACATATATTTTTTTTTAATTTCCTCCATATAGGTAGTCATCATTTCAGCTTTTGTCATTATCAACATTAAGAGAATCATCAAAGCTGGAACTATCATGCTGGCCAATCAATTAGCATGTACTAAAAACCTATTGGCACAAATAACATTAAAATTAACAATTATATTAAAGTTAGTAATACTCATAGAGGAAACCTGATGTTGAGAGATGACATATGCAAGATGGTATATGACAGATTTCATTTGAATAAAAGTGAAAGATTTTATTTAAAAAAAGACTGTTGCAGCTTGAAAATGGCATATATGACTTTATAGATCTTAAGTTATCCTTTATAAAAGAGATTTCTGTGAGCACAGAAGAGTTAAGGGCAAGGTGTAGAGGTAGAGGTATACGTGCAGGCATTTGAGAGAGAGGATAAAACAAAAACTTTTAAAGATGAGAATGAAGTTGTTGCATCGATCTTCTTTTCCATTCTCTCATCCCTTCCAGACTTGTTTTATTCCATATGTTTTCACATAATTTGACATTTAGAAGGCCAAGTTTCTAATTTTAGCAATTAGACTAGTGCTAAAATAGCATGTTAGAAAAAAAACAAATGCTTTAGAGGAAGCAATCATATTAAATGTCTTTAACAACAGAAGCCTTAAATGCCCTTTGGTTTTTACTTTTGCCACCAATAATACAGGCAGCAAAAACGCAGTGATATTTGCAACAATCACCTTATAAGTCACCTTCCTCCATCTGAAACTATTCCTGTCTGATCCCATAAATATATGAAAGAAACTACTTCTATAGCCTCAATCTTGACACAGGAAAAATTGTGTTTGGACTTGGTCTTTCTAGTATTAAAACTAATCTTTTGCTTTGAGTTTATGCTTGACTAGTCCCTCTGGTTCTTATATTCTAGTGTGTGTTTAGTACAATCTCCGTCTAATGCAGATTTTGTTAAATTCCAAGCCCATCCACATGGCAGGAACCTTGGGGTGGGCAGCACAACTGGGAGACAGGGGACACTCAGAGAAGGCACCACAAAGTGTTCTAATAATCAAGCTTTTGTTACAGAAAATTTTAACGTTTCCCCTTCAAATTTGAAAACATATGAATAGATTTTGAGGGTAAAGGATAAAGAATATTATTCCTTTAATTTTGCTTATCTTTTATAACCTTCATTTACTTTTTCTCCTCTTCCCCTTGTCTTTCTCTTATTTTACCATTTCCCAGGACACCCGTTTCCTTTGCAACTTTCCTTGTCATCCTCTGACAATTTTTTCAACAACTTTCGTAGAAAAAAATGGTATGGGAAAATACAATGCTATAAATTAAGTTTTGCTGTATGAAATTTTCCAAAGTATAGAAGACATGCCATACTTATATTTATAAAACTTTGTGTTCTTAAAAACCTTGGTCATTTCACAGATCAGACTTCAGAATATGGAAAATCAAAGTTAATAATGATCCTATATAATATACATTTTTTTAAATAAGACTTTTTTATTCTTCCCAAATCAATCACTGTCTCTTCGAGTTATAATTGTGTCAAGAGCAGTGGTTTCTTCCCTGCCCAGTAGTTTATACCCAATTTCTCTATAATATCCTAAAACTGTTCTGCATTTGGGCCTCTACACAGGGATTAACTTAATGAAGTTTGTAAATCTAGGAAAATCAGATTTAAACCACTATTTGGGCAATTCTCTTGAGGCTCAAAAATAAACACTATTTGTCATGAAATTTCTCAGTTATTTGTGACCCTAAAGAGAAAGACTGTAGAGTGGGGAAATATCCTTAAGGCAAAACATTTTTAAATGCCAAGATTAGTCTTCTCAATTTCAGTATTCCATGAGATCTTGGTGTGAAAAATTCTTACTGTCTGTTAGGTCTTTGGTAATTTTGAATTTTCAGAAAAAAAAAATTTTTTTAGTTGTCTCTAACAGGATGATAGATTTAAACCAGGATTTATCATCAATAATATTAAATGTAAATGAATCAACTAATCCAGTTAAAAGACAAATACTGTCAGAAAAAAACCCTATATATTTATAGGGCACACATTTAAAATATAACAATATCAAAAGTGTAGGGAAAAATATACAATGCAAACACCATGTAAAAGAAATCTGGCAAAATTATATTAATATCAGAGAAAATAAGCTTTAAGAGAAAAAAATGAAATGGAAGCATCACTTCAACAGGAAGATAGAGTCTAAATTTGTTTGTGTCAGATGTCATGGCCTCAAAAAATTCAAATAAAATTGATAAAACTATTACAGAAATAATCAAGTCCACAGTCACAGTGAGAGATTTAAGCACACATTTCAGAGTCATATACATCTAAAAGTCCAAACACCATTAAGTAAAAATGTAGAAGATTAGATAAATATGATTGGTCACATATATAGAAAAGAGATCCCAACAAATACATTTCCATCTTTTTCTAGCAGTCATGAAGTTTACAAAAATTATTATATACTGACCAACAATGATTCTTAATAAATTATGTGTGATCAACTTGCTATGAGGCATACAAGCTATAAAGAAAAACCAAAAAATTATACTGAAAAATATATGTTTAAAATTAAGGAATATTCTTTTAAATAATTCATGAGACAATAAAGAAATTACAAGTCAATTTAGGAAATATCTTAAACTAATGACAACAGAAAATGCTACATAAAAAAATGTGGGAAGCCACAAAAGTGGTGCTTATGTGAACATCTATAACCTTAACTGTTTACATGGAAAAGAAACTAAAATATTACAAGTCAAGCATCTACAAAGTTTGAAAAAGAAAATCGAAATAAACCCAACAAGATAGAATGGAGAAAATAATAAAAGTAAGGATAGTATTTTTTTCTATCTGTGTATCCATTATCTACAATGCCAACAATTTATTACTTGAAAACACTGATAAAATTAGTAACCTTCTCAAATATCTGATCTGATCCAAGAATATAAATAAACAGCACCAGTCATGATTATGTATCTGACACAGAAGTACAATAATTAGAAAACATAGGTAAATGGACATGTTTTTAGAAAAGTGTAACTTATAAACCTGATCCAAGAAGAAATAGAAAGTTTGTAATTGTTAATTAAATTGAATTAATAAATAGAAAAATTTTCATAATTAAAACTACAAAACTGAAGAGACCCATCAACAAATTCCACTAAATATTTGAGAAAGAAATAATACCTGGCTTTCACAGAATCTATAAGAAAAAAAGAAAAACAAAATGAAAACTCTATGGCTTATTTTATGAGCCTATCAAAGCACAAATCCTAAGCCTCATAAGAATGAAGAAAACTATAGGCCAATTTCCCACATAAACATAGAGGTAAAAATCCTAAACAAAGTATTAACAGACTTACTATAAAAATAAAGAAGAAAATTAAGTAATAAACAAGTTATGTTTATTTTATGAATGCAAGGATGGTTTGATATTTAAAATTTAATCAAAATTCACATTTAACAGGTTAAAGGAGAAAGTATCTATTATCATAATAATAGTTACAGAAATGTATTTAATAAAATTCAATATCTACCTATAAAATGTCTTACCCTAATTCCTTTATCTGCTGTCAGGTGTCAAATTAAAAAACAAATTTCATGCTAGCTGGTGATATATTAAAACCTTTTCTCCTGATATTAGAAATGGTACAGGAATACATATTATCAGTACCTTCATTCCAAATTATGCTGAGGTTCCTACCTAGATGAGTAATCCAAGATAAAGCAATAAAAAGAATACTGGAAAAATATAACTGAAATTATCATTTTTATGAATAATATGGTTGTGGACAAAAACTCCAAAAGAATCTACAAATTATTAGAATTAATTGTAAAAATTTCAACAAAGTTGTTTAATATAGTTAATATAAAAAACCCAATGATTTTCTATTCAGTAACAACCAAACATCTTTTCTCAAAATATAAGATTTACAACATAGTATATAGGAATACACATATAATCGTATTAATATTCATGTATATTTATATATGAAATCTAAGCAGAAAAGTAGAAATTATTGATATAAATAAAGAGATCAAATACACTGAAAGATATGCCATTAGATGAGTTAACAGATACAATATTGTAAAGATGTTAATTCTCTCAAACTGATCTTTAGATTAACTGGCATCTCACACAAAATCCCAAACTATATTTTATGCAGCATGAAATCTGTTATTAATAGTCATATGGAAATGCAAGAACCAAGAATAGCCAAGAAACTCTTAAAGATGTGATATAAAGTAGGACGTACTCCCCTGAAATCAAGTCAGATTGTATAGGTAGGTAACTAGAAGAATATGATTAATGTAAGGATATTCTAATATAGCAATGGGCCAGAAAGAAACCCATATTTACAAGGACATTTGATTAGTGACAAAGTGAAACTCTAGGGAGTAAAAAAAAGAAATATAGGCAATTGTTGTTAATGATGTTCGGACAATTGATTTTCTATTTGGTACACAATGAAATTTAATCTCTGCCTTACAATGAAACAAAAGTTAATTCCAAGTGAATTGTAGAATTCAATGTAAACACTCAAAATTAAAAAATAAAATAAAATAATGCTTCCAGAAGGTAATACAGAAAAAAAAATTCCTAAACAAGTTATAAAAACACTAAAAACAATTAAGGACATTTTTCATCAAAGGAACACTAGTGAGAAAATAAAAAGCAGGCTGAAGAGTAGAAGATTCTGCTACACATAAAACCAACAAACGGGTCACATGATATTGAAATTATATATATAAAAAAACATATGATAGAGATAAATGAGAGGGACACAGAGAAACTTCTATAATTCAAGAAGGAAAAGATATCCAATCCTGTCTTAAAAATGTGTAGGTAACAATCCTTCACAACAAGAAGATCTCCAAAGAACCAAAAAGCACATGAAAAGGTGCTAAGCCTCACTAGTAATCACAAAAATGAAATCAGTACCCAACAGAAAGACTAAAATGAAACAGATTGAGATATGAAGTGTTGGCAATCATTAACCTTTAGTATGTCTTATATTCTATTTCTGGGCATTTAAGTTTTACAAACACTGGGAAACTCTTAGCAATACTCTGTTAAACCTACACACATAATACATGATAAATAGTAAATAGAACATAACATTCTTATGTATATTTCCCCTAAAATATGTGTACATGCATACCAGCAGCCATATACAAAATATTCCTAAGAGTTTGAAATAGCCCAAACAACTCCATGTCCACATTAGAAGACTGAATGCACAGATTGTGGTATAGTCAAACAATGGAATACCATAAAGCAAAAGTGAACAAGCTATAGTGACATAAATCAATGCAGGTATCTCTAATAAACCAGGAAAAAGTAACCTAGAGAGTTTACAGGTGGATACCAACAATAGAGAACTCTAAAAGAAAACAAGGAAACAATACCAGGAAGATCAAAATCATCTTTAGCTTTACTTTAAGGAAAGGGAGAACAACTCAGAAATATTTGCTCTCGGAAAGTCACATGGGGGCTTCTGGAGTGATGGAAACTTTGCATTTCTTGACCTACTGATGTTTGCTTCATAATAATCTATTAAGCTATAACTTTACGTTTTATACCCTTTCAATATGTGTTATATTTCACAATAAAAACAAAAGACTTTTTCTGATATGCCTTAATCTCATATCCAAGCATGGATAACTATGTACATCTAGGGACAAATGACTGTCAGGGAGACATTCAAATGCTTTATGAAAAATTTATACATTCATCAGCCTGCTGACACTTGTATCACTGACTAATAGATATACCTGCTATTGAACACATTTATTTAATTAGACTTCCTGCTCCCATGCTGTAACATGTCAGACACATCAATTATTTGTTTCTGCAAAAGTCTTGGTAACAAGGTTGGAAATGCATTTAACTGTTGTGCATACAGAAATCCGAGATCCAGAAATTAGTATGTGGGTTTCTGCTGCTGTAACACCAAGTTGTTTTTCAACCTCCATTTGCAAAGCTGCTTCCCTTGAGACCTGATTGGGTTATATCTTATCATTCAAGCTGGCCCTCAGCAAAATATTAATGCAGCAGACGGTCCTTGACATCATCTGCTTCTTCTGTGTCCCCTTAATTCCTTCTAGTCCTGTGATATTTCTTATACACTTGAGGCTACTAGGAGAGAAGATGACAGACTCACAATTTAGGATGAAAGACTAAAGTGCACAATTTTCTACTTATGTCTGTATATTAAAAGAAGTCAAAATAGGGCTGTTCATGCAAAGATGACTTCTTTATGGAAGAATTTCTGGCACTTTGATCATCACTAGTCTCATTCAAGTGAGCTTCTATTTCACCTATGCCTAAAACTAGTCCTCATAAATTTAGAATTGAAAGAGGTAGTCTGAATTGCCTATTCCAAGTATATACTTTATATATGGCAAAACAAAGCCAGAGAATCTAACTAAACATTGGGAAGGTAGGAAAGCAGAATTAGACACAATTATTCCAGTTTAAAGTTTTCTTATTGTTTTATGGGCTTATAATTCTGAAAAAGTAGATTACATTAGAAATATGAAAGGAGGGGCGCCTGGGTGGCGCGGTCGGTTAAGAGTCCGACTTCAGCCAGGTCACGATCTCGCGGTCCGTGAGTTCGAGCCCCGCGTCAGGCTCTGGGCTGATGGCTCGGAGCCTGGAGCCTGTTTCCGATTCTGTGTCTCCCTCTCTCTCTGCCCCTCCCCCGTTCATGCTCTGTCTCTCTCTGTCCCAAAAATAAATAAACGTTGAAAAAAAAATTAAAAAAAAAAGAAATATGAAAGGAATATATTAAGTGACATCTGTTTATTAATAACTGTACTCAACAAGATATCTAAATATCTAATATCTAAAAGATGCTTAAAAATAATTTTCTACTCTTCTCAAAAACCCTGATTTTACAGATGAAGAAATGTTTTCAAAACAGTTAAATTACAACTTGCTGAAAGTCAAATAGCTGGTAAATGGCAGAGTCAGAATTCCATTTAGGTGGGTTTGACAGCAATATTCATGTTCTTTTCACATACTAGGCTTTCCCTCCATATTTTACTCCTGATCTCACATGCTAATCTACCTGTCAGTTCTCTTATATCTAAATACAAATCCTAAAAGTCTTTATCCTGATTCAATTTTCCTGGAAACCCCAGCCCTCTCACTTAATTTAAGGGTCTTCTCTAATAAGCCATTTTAGTTCCCAAACAACTTGCCCTAGTGATTGACAACACTGAAGCCCAGTAAACAATTTAGCATGTAGTAGTATAGATACACCAGAAACTTTGGTCAGTACCCTGAAAACCATTCATGTTAGTTCCTTTCTCCAAAGAGAGAGATGTTGTGATACAAAATATATAACCACAAAATGGCTCTTGATTATTTATCTCTACTGGGCATGGAACTTTTATGGCTATTGTACCTAGAATTTGCCCTGACAAAGTGAAGGAAAAAAAATTCTTGATAGACCTCTGACTTTGTATGCTGTGGACATTTCTATTTAGGAAGTGTTTGCACTAGGAAAACTAGCCACTTCTGTTAAGCCAGACATTTACAGATATTTGGTTCCCCTGGCTCTTGTACCAAGCTTCAGACCAGAAGGGACACAACAGAGAGGGTTAAAGGCATTTAGTAGCATAATTACTGCATTTGCTTGAGAAAAATATAAATGGGCATGGATTTTCAGGTGATACATCTATACTAACCCTATCAGTTGCTTTCTGGACTTTGAAACTATATTCTTTACATAAAGGTTTGTGATTATAAACTCTTCCCCAATAGATTATTTTATTTTTATTGTAATACTCTCTGCTTTTGGTAAGTTTTTGTATGTTATTCCTGTTCTTAAAGTTACTCACCAGCTTTTGGAGGTTAACTATTTATCTGGTTATATCTAAACTAAATACAAATAAATATATCACTTTGTTCATCCTCCTCTGGAGGGAGATAAGGCCTTAGATTTCTACACTTCCTACCTGATCCCTCTCTCTTCCTTGTGACTAATTCCTCAACATCAAATCTTCCCCCAGTGAATAAGTCTATGCAAATTATAAATAGCTCCTTTCTCCCCTCCAGGTTTGGTAATGGGAATGTGCTCTAATCTTGGTCAATGGATCATAAGGGAAGTCTACCTGGGGCTTCTCGAAAATTTATCCTCACAACATTTTTTGTGGGTTTTTTTTTTTCCCTAATAAGCAAGCACAGAATAGATCCATTTATTCCTGTGAGACTGGTTATTCCTGTATATCATTTATGGAACTGCTACAGTTAATTTATAGCTCCAAAGTTAACTTGCAAATTCAGGTCACACCTGAAGTCACAACAATATATTGGGCCCTTGCTAATATCACTTAGCCACTGACTTACTAACCAAGAGCCTACTTTACCTCTTGATTTCTATTAGTCATGTTTATAACTAAACCATTTCAGATTTGTTTCTTGAAACCAAATGCATCCAAAATATATAAATATCAGAGTAGTTTTGTTTCCTTCTCTCTTCCACTTTCTCTTCTCTATAGGGCAATACCTATTTAGATTTAAAGTCTTTTTACTGAAAAGAAAAACACAAATGCAAAAATGTAAAGTAGAATCTTTATTAGATTTTCAGGGAAGGTCTATGTATGATAAAACTGATTCTGCCTTCTCCTGAGAATGTTTTTATTTCCCTTTCACTCCTGAATGATAGTGTAACCACCTATATCACTCTGGATTGGCAATGCTTTCTCTCAGTTTCTTGACTATATATTTTCTTCTTACATATACCATTGCTTTTGAGGTCTAAGGTCAGTCCAACTATTAGCCCTGAGCAGTTATTTTTCTCATTAAATCTTCTTTGGTTACATTTAAGACATTCACTTTATCTCCTATGTTTTTCTAATTTCACCATTATGAGTTTAGGTGTATAATTTTTTATTTTTATGGCATAGGAAAATTTATTATTGTCATATTTTCACCATCAAAACTTAGGATCTTGGTGTCCTTCTTGCCTTTGTATGAGGCCAAAAGCGAGACACTGGCTACTTTGACAATCTTAAAGCAAACCCTGGGAACATCACCAACAGCATGACCTTTGAGACCAAATCCAACAATCAGAACTTCATCATTTTCCTCAATAAAATTCAAACAGTCATCATTGGGTAAAATGGTCGTGACTTTTTTTTGCTTGCCATTCTTGATCAGCTGGACCTGCCACACTTTCTGATGGCAGAATTTGGCTGGTTGGCTTCTACTCCTACTTTTTTCCACCACAGTAATTCTCTTTGCCCAAGAAGCACCTCCAAAAGAGTTTGGCTTCAGAGCTGCGCCTTAAGTGGGCCTTCTTGTGCTGTTAGCCATGCCACCTCTGATCTTGTCAGTGGCTACCGAGTTTCTAGGCAATATGAAGACCGTGACACTTGCCCATCCTGTCAGCATCACAGGCATCAGCAACAGAGCGAATTTATGTATGTGTGTATGTATGTATGTATATTCATTTTTGAGACAGAGAGAGAGAGACAAAGTGTGAATGGGGGATGGGCAGAGAGAGAGGGAGACACAGAAACTGCAGCAGGCTCTAGGCTCTGAGCTGACTTGAGACGAAACTGGATGCTTCACTGACTGAGCCACCCAGGCGCCCCAAGAGTGGATTTATTTTTATTTATACTCCTTAAGACACTAGGATTCTCCTTCAAGTTGAAGACTTATAACTTTCTTATTCTGGAAAACTGCCTGACATTATCCTTTTATCACTTCATTTTCCTCATTCTGTCCTTTAGTAGTCATTAAATTTAAGTTGGCCCTTTTTATTCCATTCTCTACATCTCTTAATTTCTTCCTCATGTATTCATTCTATTTATCGTTCTGAGATGCATTAAGGATACCCTCAAATCTATCTTTTAATATACTATGCCTTGCTTTATGTATGTGTAATCCACTACCGGTTTATTTTAAAAATCATCTTCTTCAATTTTTTGAAGAATATGGCATTTATTTTCATAAAATGCTCTATTTAATGTTGCTCTTTGTGAGTACATTTTGTCTTTTTTTTTTTTTAAAGTACTTGTTGATATCGTATTGTGGTTTATGACAGCTAGGTCATCTTTGGTAGGAACATTGTTGCATGGAGACTCATAAGTCTGACATCCAGAAGCCTTTTATGCTGCATAGCTTACTTTCTCTCCCTAGACACTTATGAGTTACACTAAAGTGGGCCAGGTTTCTTCCTAACTTATCAACGCAAGCTTTGTGCTAAGGTCAGTAGTATGGATTCAGATCCTACCCTCTCACCTGAAGCGGGTTTGGTTTTCTAATTGTAAATGCACGAATCTTTACCTACTCACAGCCCCGGGCATCTATTTTTCAGCCAATCCTGGGCCAGGAGACACAGTCTTTCAAGAACGTGACTTAATAACCATGAATCCATCTATACTTATTTCCTTAGTGATTTCATCCTGTCTGGTGGCTTTAAATATTATCTATACACTGATGATTTCCCAATTTACATCTTTAACCCAGACATCTCCCATCAAATTCAGACTCATGTATCTAACTGTCTACCTGACAGCTACTTAGTTTTCTAATAGCTATCTTAACCTTAGCATATCCTTTGACTGAGTTCTGATTTTTCTGACAAAAATGGCATTCTCCACAATCTTCCTCATGTCAGCTAATGACTTCAACCTTCCACTATCAAAGCAAAAATTTTGGTGTCATCTTTGACTTTTTTCTAACCTTCTCACACACACACAATCTGTCAGCAAATACTAGTGACTTCACCTTAAAGTAATAGCCAGGCTATTCTTATCACCTCTTTGTTACCAGTCTGATCTAATACACCATCATCTCTTGTTTGGATGATTACCACAGAATTAAACTTCTCACTTTTCACCCCTACCTCCCTTAAAAGTATCCATTGAATCTGGCCACTCATTAACACTCAACTTTACAATTTCCTTGTATTTTCTTGCAATATTACAACCATAATGGTCACCTTACTGTTCTTGTATTTTCCTGACTGAGGGCTTTTGTAATTGTGGTTTCACCTGCATGGGCATATGCATGGATATGTCTTTCAGGTCTTGACTTGTCTCCTTCCAGTCTTTACTCAAAGACATTTTTTTAGTAAACACTTCTCAAATGACTCCATTTAGACTTGCAGAAATACCATATTCCTTATATCTCTTACCTGTTAATTTTTCCACATCATCTACTACAATCTAATGTATACTCCCTTACATTATTTTTCCCCTCCCCTCCATACACAATGCAAGGTAAGCAATGTTTTGCTTTCTTCCCTTTTTTTCACTCTTATCCTACCAGTTTCTAACACACAGTAGACCCTCAACCATTATTTGTCCAATGGGTGAATGAAAACAAAAAACAAAACAAAAACAAAAAACAAAAAAGGAGGCATACAGACCTTTGTGTTTGCACCATGATTCAGGGAACTCAGTTCTTATCCATTCAATATATGACCTTAGGCTTTTTCTCAGGACCCTTAGGAGTATAAAGATCTCACTTCTTAAATGTATGTCAGGTTTAATTTTCCCATTCTAATCTCATTCAGACCCCTGTATCCACTTGGGATCCCTTTGCCATATTCAGAACTTGTGTTTGGAGTAGGAAAAGGGAGGTTTCTTATATCAGTTCAGTCTGCCATAGTGACAAGTCTTGGTGTTCTGTTTGTGAGAACATATTCAGAGATTGAAAATTACCTGGATGTTAAACATTACATGGATGATTGCTTAACCAACACTCAATTGTCACAGAGATGGTCTTTACAGATATTATGTCTTGAGGTATAAACAATAGGCACAAACTAATCAAATGTGATTTCCTGAAAAAATTGTACCTGGCTTCTTCAAATTGTCAGTCAATTCTGACACCTTTTTTGCCACACTAAGCTCCATTTACCATTCTCTGGCTCACAAGAGAGAGGTTTTTTACTCGTAAAACTCAGTGAAATATTCGAGTCAATTAAAAAAAATGCAAATGTGTTAAATAACTAAATTTGCAGACTCAAAAATGCCATGAAATTAAGCCAACCATCACAGCAGCATGAATTCTCTCAACCTAATTGTAAAGTGAGTATATTTTTTATAAGAAAAGATTCATTTAATTCTATCAAATGATCAATTTATTGTAAAATTCAAGAATAAAAGAAGTGGGCTACATTTCAACTAATTGGATATAGTAGGCAAAAGGAGAGTGTAAGTCTCTTCAAGCAGCCAACTTTAATCTGTATTCTAGAATTTCTCCAAAGCCTAGAATTCTATATTTAAATAGTAAACACAAAACCACCAACAGAAATGACTTTCCTCATATACATAGCTTAGTCCTGTTTTTTTTCTTATGTTTTCATTCAATGCTCGACCAGAAAAATCCTTCAAGAGCATTCACCATAAAACCCAATCCATGACACTCCCCCTTCTTTAAATTCCTAGAGCAATTGATCATTACTAACCTGACACCTAAATATGTACTGCTTTATGTTGTGATTGTTATTTGGTGTGGTTTTGTAGTTTAGTTTAATGGTATACAAAACATACAGTCCTTGTCTCTTCCAACTTTATTTTAAGCTTCTTTAGGAGAGGGACAAAATTTTTTTTTCCTCTCAAAAATATTTTGGTACACCTACTATGTATAGAAAGCATCTTTCTCTTTTTTTAAAGAATAATTTACCCCCAATTTTTATTTCTACAGAGCATCAAGCCCAGAAAATTCATTTTTAACCAGCTTGAAATCAATTACTTTATTCTCCTGGTATTTGAACTAGTGCTAATTTTCGAAAGCTGGAGTAAAGTTGTTGAAGACTTAGGAGTGGGATTTCGCAAAACGAATGTTTGCATCATGTGTATAACCAAAACAGATGATATGAATCAGCAGGGGATAAATGAGATTCCAAAATCAGCAGATAACTTCATTTTAGCATTCATTCTGTTTTTGCATTAGCAACATGAACAACATCCAATTTATTTTCTCAACATTGCACAACAGCATCAAATACACATTCCGGCGTTCACTGTGTTTGTATCTGTGTTCACATCTGAACCTGGAACTATTCCATACCTTATTGCATTTCTTCTGAATACATTCAGCTTGGGGATTTCATGGTGAGCAAAGAGCTCTCAGAACATAAGTTGCAATATGTTGCTTTTAGCAATTCAACATATTCATTCGTTGGAACTTCCATCTTTTTGCATTTATTTTCCCACCAACATGTGCATATACATCAACACATTTGCATAAAGTATTCAAAGAACAAACATATAGGTTTGCTTTTTCTCCCAAGAACTTTGTAAAGTTGCCAATAGGGCATCTTTCCCGGTTGGTCAAATTTCCTTTCAGTGTTATGAAGTGTAGGATATTTTAGCGCTTCAGGTACTCTGCTGGAAATGTGTCCTCTTCAGTCACAGCCCTACTGTCAGGCTGAGGGGCAAATCAAATTGACCTGTCAAGGAACAGGAACTGCTTGTGATTGAATTATTTCATTTCAAACCAAAGTGGCTTTTTTTTTTTTTTTTTGAGTTAGTGGGTACTCACAACTGAATTTGTTTTCCAGTGAAAACTTATTTTCCTCGTCATATGACTACAACAATAAAATAGATAACCCCTTCATGCCACAGGGTTCAAAATATTTAACACTGAGTGTTTTGAGGTTCACTTCTCTGACTGATGTGAACAATGCTGCATTTAAGTTAGTGAAGTATAGGCACAGAAGCAAAAAGCTAACAATGTTAGCCTATTGTTTCCTCTCCCACCCAAGCAAATTCCTCACCCCCCCCCCCGCCCCCCCGCTTCTTTTTCTGCTACAAGCTCACCTAGGTAGTAAATTCTATTTCTTCCACAGCCCTTAATTCAGAGCTCTGGTCTGTTCTTCTTGGTCCAAGGCCAAAGCCTTCCTGCCAGCTCTTTGTCAATTCTCAGTTTAGTCCCACTGATTTTCAGATTCTTATCTCTTATCTGTGTGTCCTGTTCAAGGTCACTGACAGCTTTGCAGAGTGGTTATAGATTTTATTTGCTGTTTAGAGTTTCTTTGACTAAAGTTGCCAGGGAGGAGCAATGAGAATTTCTTTTCTTTTCTTTTCTTTTCTTTTCTTTTCTTTTCTTTTCTTTTCTTTTCTTTTTTCCAGCACAAAATAGAAATTTTACTTGTTGCTCTATATTAAAATATACATCCAGCAAATACGGTGTAATTTGATTTTTTAAATGATTATTCTTTTTGTTGTTGTTGTCGTTTTAAATATGAAATTTATTGTCAAATTAGTTTCCATACAACACCCAGTGCTCATTCCAACAGGTGCCCTCCTGAATACTCATCACCCACCCTCCCCTCCCTCTCACCCCCCCATCTCCCTCAGTTTATTCTCAGTTTTTAAGAGTCTCTTATGGTTTGGCTCCCTCCCTCTCTACCTTTTTTTTCTCCCCTTTCCCTCCCCACTGGTCTTCTGTTAAGTTTCTCAGGATCCACATATGAGTGAAACCATATGGTATCTGTCTGTCTCTGCCTGACTTATTTCACTTTGTCTGGATACATTTAACAACTTCTATGAAACAGACAATTCCTTGGGATACAAAAATTTCCAAATTCAATATAAAAAGAAATAGAAAATTTGAAGTCTTATACCTATTAGAGAAACCAGATCTGTAATTTAAAATGTCCCTCAAAGAAAACACCAACCCAGATTATCTTACTGGGGAATTCAACGAAGCATTTAAGGAAGAAATAATACTATTATTCACAAACTTTCTCATGATTTGAAGAAAGAAATTATCTTTCATTTTGTTTGATCAGTATAATCCTAACTAATATCAAAACTTGAAAAAGAATCTTAAGAAAATTACACATCCTAATTCCCCCTCAATTGTAGGTCTTACTGAAATAAAATTGCTTTCTTTAAAAAGTAATCAAAATTATACATTTAAAAAGTATTACAATATATACAAGTTTCTGTGTGTGTATGCATGTGTATGTATGGTATATAATCACAAATATTTATTTTTTCTCTTAGAAAATTCACTCTATGAGTTACATATAATTATCCATATTGCTTAGTTTAGTTATATTTAAAGCAAAATTCATCAAAAGCTTTTTATCAACTGAGATTTTTAATGACTTTCAAAATAAAATTGTTCATACTCCTTTGCTCTATCTTGATCCATATAGGCCCAATATAAAAATATCATAAGCTAAATTAAAATATGCATAAATTAATTCTAGAAGTCTTTTCTCCATGTCTTTAAGATAGGTAATATTTTTTCCTAGGCCTCTGAATAGTCTTGTAAAATTAAAGTGTTAAAATAATTATCACAGCTCAATAATACAGGTGTACTAGAGGATTTATAAATGACCATTTGAAGAAAGACCAACTTTATTTATTGTCATTTGACAACCATTGAACACATTTTCCTGTTGTCCCTGGCAAGTAGAGGTCCAGTGAAGAACAAGCCTGAAATGAATATGGCATTTACACATGCTTATCTGGACAGATATAATTGTTAAAAGACACTTGCTGGATTTGGACATCTATTCAGAATAATAAAAAAGTGGAAAATCCCATTAAATATGAATACTTCTGAGAATCTACAGTCATGGTATAAAATTGTACTGGTAGAATAATCAATATCCTTCAAGATATCCTTCAGTGAGAGAATATAGGGTTGGTATCTGGTTTGAGGGATATTTTAGAATGCAAAAAATATACACATTTCTGAAACACTTTTCTAAAATTCACCATAGTTTCAGCCATGGATGTAGAGAACTAGCCATAACACTCCCCCTTAGGATTCCTGTTGAGAAGTTCTATGAATACCTACGGACAGTCCCACCTGCACTTCTAGAAGCTATGGTCAGAACATACTTCTCCTGTGTGATGTCATGACTTTTGTCAGATGAAAATGTGGAAGTTCATATATGATGCATCACACACAATACTGGAGGCGTTGCTATCTTTTAGTTTCCTCTCATTTCTTTTTTTTTCCCAAAAATAAAGAAAAATGCTTACAATTTGAAATTTCTTCACATAGCTCCCATGTTTTCTTTTTAATTTTTAAGGAAGAAGAAAATGAAGGAATTTGAAGCCTAACCAGTGGGACTTCAGGGACAGATTACTGATAGGCTTCTGAGAAAAGTCTATCCCCCCCCCCAAAAAAAGAACGAAAAGAAATATATTTATATTATGTCCCCAAATCTGGCTCTGTGACAATGTGTTGTCTCAGATTTTCCTACTATCTTAGGTTCATGAATGGTGGGCATAAGAGCGAGGCTGCAAGCTTACCATGACAGAGCAGACCTATGGAAGGCAAGACAGAAGATCTATAATGGTATTTTTGAGCTGTAACAATAATGCAGAATTCCTTTCAGCATTTCATCAGTCCTGATAACCTCTAATTCTAGACTTCTGAATACGTTAAATGTCAAAAGTTTTCTCATTTTAAACCACTCTTAAAACTTAAAACTAAACTAAATATTTCTCTTTCATCTCAGCAGAGCTTAGCTGCACTAGCAATGGTTCTGCTCAGTTAATTCAACCTAACAATGATGGCTTGAGAACTTGACTCACGGCTCTCTCTATAGCAGGGTTTGGCAACTTTTCTGCATTTTCTGCAAAGGATGAGCTAGTAACATGGTCTCTGTCACAACTATTTAGCTCTGTCCTTATAGTGTAAAAGCAGACATGGAAAATACATAAGCGAATGGATGTGACTGTGCCACGATAAAACGTCCAAGTCTGATAGTAGCAGAGACAATGTTTAACCTTATAATGGAAACCTTATAATGTTTAACCTAGAAGGAACATTATTGGAGATGTTTCAGGGAATAGATCAGTGTTGAAGAGCACTGAGTCATAATGTAAGCCAGCCATAATGAATACCGTAGAGTTGGAAAGGGTGACTGTATCTAGACACACAAGAAAACAAAATCTGCACTCTCCCACATAGAAATGAGGCAGGGTGACTGAGGGACAGGATATTGCCTGCCACAGAGGGTATAGTAGGGTATAGTTAAGCACTTGAAAGGAGCAAAAAGGCACAGAGAATAGTAAGTATTCAAGTCAAATGTTACCTAATTTAGCAAAAGTCCTGCTACAAGAGTGAAGACTCAAATTTCTACCATATTCCTTAGAAGACTCCATATTACAAATAACTTACTATCCCATTCAAATAGCTCTACAAATATTTTAACAGTGCAGATTTCATACATCTTTTACCTTACTTTTTGAGTTTTTAAGAAAGATTGGCAGACTATTATGTATGATATGTGACATCCTCCTTAAAGGTTCTTGGGGACCTGATGGCCTATTCTCAAAATTTTGCCTCAATCACTGCAGGGATCCAGAAGAATAATATTAATTTAGAAGGTATATTCACACTCAGCATTGTTTTAGCTAATGGCACTTAAAAAATGGCCTTATTAAATGTGCACATCAGAGGGAGTTCCTATTCAATTATAGGTCACTTTTTGCAATACACTTTCAAAAAGGTTTCTGTGTCCAATCAAAAATGATACTAGGTATTCATATTCATAGAAGTAACTTAGTATTGATAAGCTGATTTAGGGCCTGCCATAGAACCCTGCTGAGGTTACACAGATCTATAGTAGAAGGCCTCTTGTCTAAAGGAAGCTCTGAAACCGACAAAGGAAGAAGACACATGAATCAAAAACACAAGTTCTCTAAAACCTTAAGTACATGTCAGCAAGAGTCAATTGGGAGCATGATTAGAGGAGGGCCTCCCATTTTTTAAGTGTACAGGATGAGCAAAACACAGGGCTATTTTTCCAAAGCAAGGCGACTCTTCTGCTGATGGGTAAACAAGTGCTCACTCAGCAGTTTCTTTGCAGCGCTGTTAGTACCACACTCCAGGATGGATAAATTAAAATGGTTTCTGCCTAATCCCCTCAGAGAGGTTTGACTGTGCATAGACTATAGTATTTTAGTTGAGCAGGCTTAAAACATTATGCCTTTTAAAGCTTAATAGTTGTGTTGGTGTAATCAATTCTAATATGTAACATTTGGGATGTATGTACAAATCTCCCAGGCCCCATTTTTGCAATAAGAGAGGGAAGGCAATGAGTCATTGCTGGTCTATATAGGAACATGAAAAAGAGCTGCTTAACAATTGGGAAAAACATGCTCTATTTCACAGCAGGAAACTTGTCCACCCACCCCTGTTTGGGGATAGAAAAGGACGGAAAACTTAATATGCCTGATAGTTAGAAAATATAGTGGATTCACATAAAAATGAAGTTTGTCAACCCAGCCTGCAGCAAGATGATCGGGGTCGATCCAGATAATCTGATATGCGTGGACTCAGACAGAGTCTTTAAGAGAGAACAATCCACAAGACAAGCATAATAACTTGTCTTTGAGTTGAAAGTATGGAGACTCCAAGGCAGGAGTCTGTTGCTCCAAAACCTCTACATGAACTTGAGATGGGTTTGGTCCTTGCATTGCCCTCCTGCAACATACAAATCACTGTGCAGCAACACCTGAACCATTTTGCTCCCTAAATTAGGTCCAAAATTTTACATGGCTTACTTGGAATTTCTTCAAGACCCGTTGATATGTTTTGAAGCCATCTTTATATTTTATTTCAACTTTTATATTTTGAGATAATGGTAACCACAGTTAGGTATAAGAAGTAATGAAGAGAAATCCTGTATACCTTTTACCCAGTACCTCCCTTGGTGCCATCATGCATAGTCATACTACAATATCCCAGCCAGAAAATGGACATGGGCACAATTCCTTCAAATTGTATATTTTACCAGTTTTACATGCAATCCTGTGTGTGTGTGTTTAGCTCTGTGCAACTTTAACACATGTGCAGGTTCATGTGCTAACACTATAGTCAAAACACAGAACATTTACATCATGCAAGGATCACTCTTATTATCCTGTTACAGCTACAACCTTCTTTTCTTCCTTAAGCCTTGGAAACTATTAATTGTTCACCTCTATGATCTGTCATTCAAGAATGTCAGAGAAATGGAATCTTATGCTATCTTTTGGAGCTAACTTTTTCCATTCAGCATAATTACCCTGAGAGTCCTCCAAGTTTTGTGTGTCAATAATACATTCTTTTATATTTCTCTGTAGTATTCCGTACATGCATATACCAATATGTTTCATCATTCATCAAATGAAGGGCATTTGGGTAATTTCCAGTTTGGTGCTATTATGAATAAAGCCACTATATACATTTGTGTATAGGCTTTTTCCCCCCTTTTTTGAAACTGTACTTCAATTTCTTTGGAATAAATGGCTAAGAGTGGAATTGTTGAGTTGTATGGTAACAGCAAGCTTAGTTTTATATGAAAATGCCAAGCTACTTTCCATAACGGCTAGACTATTTTACATATCCACCAACAATTCATGAATCGTTGAGAAAGTGCAATGATCCAGTTTATTCACATCCTCCCCGGGATTTTATGTTGTCACTTATTTTTTAAGCCATTCTAATGGGCATTAATAACATCTCATTGTGGTTTTAATTTTCATTTTCCCAATGATTAATGATGTTGAATATACTTTCATGCTCTGTCAACTGTATATCCCCTTCAGTGAAATGTCCAATTTTTTTCTAATTGGTTCTTTTTTGGTTTACCTTAAGTTTTGAGTGTTCTTTATATATTTTAGACACTGATCCTTTGTTGGATATGTGGGTTTGCAAATACTCTGTCCTATTCTGTAGCTTTCTTTTTCATCCTCTTGACAGGATCTTTCACAGAGCAAATGATTTTAATTTTGATGAGGTCCAGTTTATCAATATTTCCTTTTATAGATCGTGTTTTTTGGTGTTAACTCTAAAAACTCTCTGCTTCACCCAGGATCCTGAAGATTTTCTCTTGTGTTTTCATCTAAAAACTTTAATACTCATGTTTATGTTTAAGTCCAGTGATTGATTTTTGAATTAAGTATTTTAGAAGGTGTTAGGTTTAGGTCAAGGTCCCATCTGTCTATCTATCCTCTTTTGATCTTTAGTCGGCTCTATCATTAGTTATAAAGGCTAACTCTCTTCCTCCACTGAATCATTTTGCACCTTTCTCAATCATCAGTTGGGCCCAGTCATGTGAATCTTTTTCAGTGTTCTTTATTCTGTTCCACTAATGTATGCACTCCTCCACCAATACTATGCTGACTTTACTACGCTAATTTTATAATAAGCCTCAATATTAGGAAGAGTGATTCATCCTGCTTTATCAATAAATTTTCCCTCCTAGGGCCTCTGTCTTACCACATAAACTTAGAATCAGTTTCTCTATGTCTACAAAAAAAAATCTTGCTGAGATTTTGATAGGAAGTGCATTAAACCCATAGATCAATTTGGGGATAATTGTTATCTTTTCTATGTTGAGTCTTCCATTCTTTGATTTCAATATACCTATAAGCCAATTATACTTATTTACTTAGAACTTTTTTCCCTTTTATCAGCATTTTGTAATTTTTGGCATACAGTACAGATCCTATCCACGCTTTTTTTTCTTAAGTTTATAACTAATTCCATTTTCTTTGAAATGATCACCATTTTATTTTTATTATTCCCATTTGCGCTACATATAAGTCTTCTGTAAGGCAAGTGATTTCTGGATTTTCTCCCCAAGAGAGATTCTATCTTCCACACATTTACACACACTATTGTTTCATGTGGAAAGCTTCCCCTCCGTCTCTCATCATGGGCTCTAAGTTCCTTATAAAGAAAGGTATCCCAGTAGAGCTAGCTCATGCTAGAAAAATCCGGGACAGTGTAGTTTATGAATAATGTAATCCTGACTCTGCAACTTTGGGATTTCTAAGCAAGTCACTTCATTTTTCTGAACTTTTTATTGTGCAGAAAAAGAACATAGTCCCTATGTTATAACTATTTTAGACATAGTTCCTTATGTCTAAAATGAATATCATATTCAAAGTGCTTATTTGATAAACAGATACATATAGTAGGTGTTCAATAAACAGTATTTTTATCTCTGCAAATGTTTCCATTTAGTGGAGTTTGATATTATTATATTTTATTAAGCCTTTTTGTGTTTATTGTTTATACTATTCTTAATGTCATTTCTGTGGATGTTGTAACATTTTCTGTGTGTTGATTCCATGGATAATTTGTAAACTCTATAAAGAGAAGAGACTGACATTTTTTATGCGTATTATGTAATTTAGACATGTGTTTGGAGTTAGTACACCACAGTGAAAGAGGCTGGCCTTCGTGTCAAAAATTCCTGGATTCTCATCTGCTGTGTGGCATTGGGAAATCTTATATCCTCTGACCTTTAGTTTCCTCATCCTTAAAAAGGGATAATAATACTTCACAGGACTCTTGAGAAGACTGAATGAGAGCAAATATAAAAGTGCATGCATAATGCACATATAACTAATTGTAATAGAATTAGTAATTAGATTCTCTTGAGGAACTTGTAAGGCAGTTATGGGTACTTTCTATTTCATATATAAACAAATAAAACTGATGTACATACGTTTGCTGATTTACAAAGTATAATGTAATTATTTTATAACAAAATATTGTTCAAGAATCCCTCCCTCAGAGTTCTGGAGCTGGAAGAAACTATAGGAGTAAGAAATTCATTTTGTTTCTCACACACATACATACAACACACACACACACACACACACACACACACACACACACACACACACACAATTCTCCTAGCTAGAATAAGTACTTTCTCCAAGGTCACTTAGCTGAATAGAGGTAGAGCCAGGAAAAACTCAGGTATCCTGATCCCTAGCCATAAGCTGTTTCCTCTGAACAATTTTTCCTCATTTGTGCCCTGCTCTTCCTGGCATCCTGGCTCAAATTGCTTCCTTACTCATTCATATTTGCTGCCTCCAAACTCATCATACTTTCCCTTCCAGCTCTGAGTCCATATGGCCATGCTCATCTGGGAGGTGGATGTCTGAAATTGCCGCCATCACGCCATCCCCTTCCAACCATGTGAGTAGGCCAGAAAATGACTTTTGGGCACTATTAACCTGAGTTGGCAGGGATTCAGGGATGCTGAGGTGAAACACCCTCTCACATTTGCAAGCCCTGGAGCCAGTCTCTAGCCTTCTGCAAACCAAGATGCCTTTGGGAGCTTAGAATGCAGTTTCTGTACCTTTTTCATATGACCCTATTGAAAGCAGGCACACAGGGCAAAAAAAAATGGCTCCTAGTTATGAGGAGTTATATATATGAAAAATATTCTCAGTGCCCAATGGGTGGAAAACTTTGTAAGTGAGCAAATGCATCATAAATCCTCAGGTCCAATGACACATGAGGGTCTCTTTTCAATATGAGGGGTATGTTATTTACCATTTACTTCTCTTTATAATCTCTAGGGCAGGATCACTGTGAGCTGAAATATCCAGGGAACACTTTCCAGAGAAAGTAAGAATTGAGATATGTTAGAAAAAAATCTATGGCATTAAGTTTTGTTGTGTTCTCTTGTAATGGCAAATTTTAGACCCAAACTACCTCAGTCATAAAAGTGGTATGATTTGCAGTCTCCAAAAGTCCCCTTTGCCAAAGTTTATTTATATCCTGCCATGCCACCTCAAATGTCCACAAATATTTCTTCCTCAGATTAAAATATTCAGATGCCTTTCTACACACATTTATCTGATATATTTTGTCAGATTAATTATCCACTGACCAAAAATTCCATAGGCAATGGAAGGGCAGGGTAGAGTTGATGGGAAATGCAAAGAAGAGTCACATGCTCATGGTGCTACTTTGGGAGGACCATCTGAGATGAACTTCAATTATGAAGTGACTGTCATTCTGTCAAGTGACAATGGAGAGGGGGCACCATGAAATTCTAGGATACTTGACAGCAACAGGAAAAGAGGAAGGCAGAATTAAGGTTAAAAGGACACTAAAGATGTACTTTTCACATTTTGAAATCTGCCTAGAATCTACAGAGGAAGACTCTTCTCCTGGCCATGGCACAGCTGGAGCACAGCTGTCCACAGCATGCCTGGCATTCATTCATTGGATCAGATAAGGACTAAGGCCACCTAGACCAAAGACTGCTAGAGGGCACCAAGAAATAACTGTTAATTCCCTAGAAGAGGAGTCAAAGTGCTTGGGAAATATGTGTAAGAAATGCAGGCTGACTTCCTGGTATCTCTGGCCATTAGCTAATGCCTAGGGGAATGAAATTTGTTTGCCCTTTTAACATTTACCTGTCTATTTAACTACAAATAGTAATGCTAGCCCTAAAATGATCCTTTATGCTTTAGAGAATTGGCCATTAATGTGTCCAATTGACCTTCCGCAGTAGTGAATTGTCTCCATTGACCACATTTTCCATGTACAAATCTTTAGTAATAAATTTACTGATTCTAGAAGTCAATAGACTGAATGGCTTTTGTGTCCTTAACAGGTATGAATAAATTAAACCTCTAGGCAAGTGAAACTTAGTGGAAGTCTGTATGCTTTCTTTTTGTAAAAGATGGATTTTTTGGGGGCTTCCTTTTCTGCTTTCCTGACTCAGCAGAGGATGGATCTTATGGCTCATCAACATGCATGGGCATTCTTCATACAAGAAAAGGATTGGTTTAGTCTTGCTTATTCATCACGAAGCCTATGTCTACATATGGCCAACAAATTGAGCATTTTGTGCATTATCCAGATTTGCAGCTGCCTTATGGCTTAGCTGATTGGCTCAGCAATACTACAGACTAAATTGGACACTAGGGGTATTCAAGTCGCACATAAAAAGTTTATTCATTTATTCTTTTCAATAGGGCTCGTATAAGTGGAATGCCTGGCAGTGGTCACTGTAAAGAATACATGTGGTAGTGGTCACTAGGTAAAGAGGACCCAGATAAAATATTCTTTTCTTAACTAATCAAGAGGAAAGAAGGAAATTCCCTGATGTTTCCTCAGTGACCCAAAGGAAATAATCTGAGTGCTTTCACTTATGATTCCAGCCTTGTTACTAATGGGGATGTTTTGTACTATGGAATATTGTAGAACCTCTCTCTACTTTCAATGAAGTGGGACTTATTAACTTTTTGAAATGCTTTTCATTTTTCTGTGAAGTTTCTCCTCTTCCAGAATGACTCACACTTCCTGCCCACTCATATTTTCCAGCACGTTTCTTCATTTGGTGATTCAGCAAACATTTTTGTGGACTCACTAGGCTAAATGTTGGGAATAAAATGGTGAACATATTTGGTCCTTCCGACAGTGAAATTTTAGTCTCCTAGAAGAGACAGAGATAGACCTAGAGAGACTTTTAAAATGATTGCAATAAGGGGCACCTGAGTGGCTCAGTCGGTTGAGCATCTGACTTCAGCTCAGGTCATGATCTCACAGTTTGTGGGTTCGAGCCCCACGTCGGGCTCTGTGCTGACAGCTCAGAGCCTGGAGCCTGCTTCAGATTCTGTGTCTCCCTCTCCCTCTGCCCCTGCCCCACTCATGCTCACTCTCTCTCTCTCCCCCTCTCTCTCTCTCAGAAATAAACGTTAAAATAAAAAAGATGACTGCAATAGAACTTGAGGAATCAAAATGAGATATGTGCAAAGTAACTAAAGTATAGAACAAAATTCTCCAAACTGCCTTCAAAAAATAAGAAAAAAATTTAGACGAGAGGGATGAGTTGGGCTTTAAATTGAAAATAATGATTATAGGTAAATGAGGAGGGAAGGACAACCCAAGTAGTATGTATGGCACACACAGCAGCTCAGAAGCCTGAGACACTAATGACCTGTTCAGAAAATTTATAGTAGTTATAGGTATGACTAGAACATAATCTTGGTGAGCAAGAGTGAAGGCAAACTAGGAAATGAAATTGGAGAAAAGAGAGACTAGAAAATGATAGGGGGGACCACCTGGGTAGCTCAGTTGGTTAAGCATCCAACTTTGGCTCAAGTCATGATCTAACAGTTCAGTTTGTGAGGGTGAGCCCCGCATCAGGCTCTCTGCTGTCAGTGCAGAACCCACTTTAGATCCTCTGTTCCCCTCTATCTCTGCCCCTCCACACCTTGTTCTCAATTTCTCTCTCTCTCTCCCTCTCTCTCTCTCTCAAAATAAAGAAATAAACTTAAAAAAATGTGATATAGAACAAATCCTGAAGTGCCTAATACTTAAATTCTATATGTTCTCTAGTCAGGGAGGGTATTGTGCATAAATATATTTGCACTCTCGAAAATAACTCAACTGGTCGCAAGTAGAAACTAGTCAAGAAAGGTAATTGAGAAGCTATCTCATTGGCCCAGAGATAAAGAAATTCAAATTAGGAAGGTGGTAGTTGCGATGGAAAAAGACAGCTAGATGTAAGAGATATTTATTTAGGGAGTGAGAATTGGTAAATGATTGGCTGCGAAGTGAAAAGTAATAGGCGATAGCCATTTGAAAAGATCTGACCTGTGTTACTGGGTGTATGTTAATTCCATTAATATGTCAAATATCATAGTGACTTTTTCAGTGTTGGGGGCAGTGAGAGACACAGAAAAGGAATAAAATTTATGGTTCCTTTAGTATATCAGGTGACAATATCCACTTAATCATTGAAAACACAAATTTGGAGCTCAAGAAAAATGTCCAGGCTAGAAATATTAGATTGAAGGAAATAATGACAAATACAAATAGACAAGCAAATACAAAATTCCTGTGTATCAGTCAATTATAAAGGCCAAACTGATACCAGTTTTCTAAAATACTTTGCTTTCTGGAGCAGTTTATTTTACATATTGTCTTGTTATTTTACTTCTTACATGGTCTGTTTTTACATGGACTCAGTTTGAGAAAGGCACGTGACCAACACCAAAGTATATTATCAAATAGAAGGAAAAATATATATAATATGAGAGATATATTCCATGTCATAGATTAAATTACTAATATTTTCAATGAAATCTGATTCCATTTCCATAGGGCCAGTGAGTTCCCTGATCATTTTATGCTGAACTGTTCACAGGATTCTCAGAGGAGGTGATATCTGAACCTTATTTTAGTAGACAAGCTGGATAAAGATATAAAGAGACTTATAGTTACTTGAGGAAGCTATGTAAACTGACAAACTGTTGCATCCCGCAGAGTAGAATTTAACAAGAACTTAGATTTACTGAATTAGATAACAGAAAACAACCTCCATCTTCCTCTTTATAGGCAAACTTTTTGTAAGCAATTTCTATAGTTTCTGATTTCACATTCACTAAAAGTCCCAACTGCTCCTGTGAAAGTACTGATGCTAGTGTCATCCAGGATTTCTTTCATTACATACAGGGGTCAGCTATGCTGATCTGTCTGTGATATTTTATACTGTGAAATATCCCTCTTTCTTGATACTCATTCTTTCCCTGGTTTTTGTGATGTCTCATTCTTTTAATGGTCATTAAAACTCTTTAGACACTTCCTGCCAGTCTATTTTTGAAAATTATTACTATTTTTCAAATCACTTTTTATCACAAAACACAGGAAGGGTAAAAATCCCTTAGAACTACCACCTAAATCAAGAAACAGTTTTCCTAGCCACTCTAGAAGTCTGTCCATGCTATCAGCCATGCCGACCACAACCTCTTCTCCCCACTAAAAACAGCCAGTATCCCAAGTTACAGAATCACAAATTTTTTCCCTTTACTCAGAACCCTGTAGGTTTGAATCCCTCACCTCATCACACACCCTTCCTGTCGCTTCCCCACAACACACATACCTTTCTATTGTAGAACTGTAAAACCTGAGATATTGGAGATTAGCATTTCTTGAGTATGATGTGATGTCTTATAAATGCCTAATTTTACAGGCCAGGTAATGGGCAAGAACATGTTTTTTTTGTTTGTTTTTGGGTTTTTTGTTGTTTTTATCTTAAGCTAATATGTGGGGAAGGATGAAATGAAAAGATAGAGTAACAAGATTCAATCTCCAAGCCCACTGCTCTTTCTATATACTCCTGAAATTTCTGGGTAATTGATTAATCTTTTCAACAAAGCTACTAGGAGAGGAAACAGGGACATGCCAGAGTATATACATACCTCATCAGAGGACACAGAAACCACAGTGAGGATGTTCTATGTGCCTCTGTTCTTAGCCACTCCAAGGGATGTGGAGATAAGGATAATGCATGCAACAGTGGCATACATTGAGTCTACCTTTACAAGTTCCCCATGCAAACATGATGGAAATTACATAAGTTATTAGAAAATCTTATCAGGTGCCCCGTGCAGGTCAAGATAGCAAGATTCGAGAGGCCAAGAGATTAGGCCTAAGATCACCAGCAAGGCACTGGTGGAGACAGAAACTTGGCTCTCGTCAAGGCTTCATGCAAAATGATCAGAACTGGCATGTTCTGGTGGTAAGAGAATGGGAGAGTGGGAGTAAAAAGGGACAATGGGGAAGAATTTTCAATAAAAGGAAAGGGTGGGCACACATACACACACAGCAGGAGCAATGGGGAGTCAGGGATTTATTAAGCTTTCAGCAACTTTCTCTCTCTTAAGCAATGAGAGGAAAAGGGTCATAGACTTACACATTCCCCAGTACTATGGTTATGTCAGAGAAAATTTGTTGAATGGCCAAAATATGAAGAGTATGAGGATCAACTAAATGAGTGGAGTGATCTATAAGGATTACAGTGAATTCTTAAAAGGCATATGATTCATACCAATACGGTCATAAAAGAAAACGCAGATTATTCATTCAGCTCTGGAATGCTGCAGAATAAATTAAAACCACATGATTTGTAATAATCTGCAATGCAAATAATATCAAAAAAAGAATAAATATATGAATGACAAATTCTTAAGAAGAAATAGTAGGAATTTGGAGAATGATTGGTGATTTATATCACAAAAGACAGCTCAATTTCATTGTTTATATTATGAAAAGCATTCTCATGTTTCTCAATAAAAATGTTCCCTGATGTCTATTACAGACAGAGCCCTGCTCTTACTAGATGCTGAAACCAGGACACCGGTTCAGTAATTAAGTGTAGCCCAAAGGATGTTTCATTACTCATGTTCTGTTACTTTTACTACAACTTTGAAATCAGGAGAATCCATGATGTAGTTAAGCGCTGGAAAGGAGCATTCTATAAGTTTAAAGGATGTGGTGTAGGTGGCTTGTTTAAGGAATCACTAACATTAGTGGTTTGGAAACAAAAGACAATTTCCTCTACAACAACAAATCATGTAAAATGCATTTGCTTTGAACTTTCATACTGGAGAAGGGAGAAGCAGAAAACAAAGACTGTAACTCCCCCTGAGCTGTGTTGACTATTCCTCTCCTTTCAATAAGAATTTCTCCAAACTGGTGAGTTCTCAGCTGCTGTCACAACAGAATGCCCCAAGAAGATATCCCCATATGCTGTTGCAAAGCTGATCATACTCAGCTGCTGGAGGAAGTTGAGAGTCCTGAAGTAGCAGCTGCCAGGTACTTGTTTTCCATTGTAGCTGGAGACAGCCTACGTGCAGAGTGCCTGGGGCAGCTGGAGGGCAGCCTGAGCTGAAAGAGGAGGAAGGAAACTGTGCAAGTGGGTTAAGGAGGGAAGGGTAGCTGCTAGGCAGATTCCCAGGGGCATACAACTGCTACTGGGCCTCCTCCTCAGGGCAGATCCCAAACACGAGAAGCTGAATATGAAGCTGCGTCTCTAGAAAAATGGACGTTTTGTCTGAAAGAATAACTCTGAGATTAAGCCTATTTCCTGTACAAGAGAATACATTTGTGACAGTAGGAAAGCAACTGTTATTTCCTCCCTCCAGGACCTTTACCAGGATCCACAGGTGGCCACACCAGACTCAATCTGTATGCTCCTGCCTCCAGGACTTTGTGCCTTACTCTCATGGGAGAATGCCTTTATCTACCCCTTAGCTTTAGTTTAATAATCTTCAATTTTTCAAGGCTCAGTTCAAATAATAATTCTTAAAGTCACCCATAATTATTGAAAATATGATTGGGGCCCCTGGGTGGCTCAGTCGGTTAAGCATCCAACTTCAGCTCAGGTCACGATCTCACAGTTTGTGAGCTTGAACCCCGCACTGAGCTCTGTGCTGACAGCTTGGAGCCTGGAGCCTGCTTCAGATTCTGTGTCTCCCTCTCTCTCTGCCACTACCCTGCTTGCACTCTCTCTCTGAAAAATAAATAAACATAAAAAAAAGAAAATATGATCAATGTCTTATTATACCAGACTAGTTGCTGAGGACAAAAAGATGAAAAATATTATACCCAAACATAGCCTTATGGCTCTTACCATTAAGTGCAGGTAGATAACTAATAGTTTGAAAAGTAAAGAAACCACAAACTTGTCTGATCAATGGACACAGAAGGGTAAAGTTGGAGCACGTTGATACTGATACAAGAGTCAGGGAGTGGTGGTGGATCACAGGGGTTCCTGAATGAAATTGTAAAGAAGACAGTTCTGAAAAACAGGTAAGAGTGAGCTGGATTTCTTCTTTCATTACTTGAGGATATTGGAGTTAAGGGTCCTGAGCACTGAATTCCAACATGCATGTTTGTGTATGTGTACCTGTGTCTGCGTGTGTGCATGTAAGGAGGGGTTGTTTCCCCATAACAATAAGCAATTCTCCAACACCAGCTGGGTGTTCTACAATTCAACTAAATTCTGACACTATCTACCCAGAGATATCATCATATTCCACAGGTTAAGGGCTCAGTCCCACAAGACAGCCATCCACTTCAGATGCCAATCAAAAACCCGGGTTGTCACCTCTGCTTCTGACTGACCAGTTAGATTGGAGGTTCTAACGGACTCCTTCCTTGGGTTCAACTGATTTCCTAGAGAAGCTTAAAGAACTCAGGAAACCTATTTTCTCCTTAGGTTATTGATTTATTATAAAAAGATATAACTATGGATCAGCTAGATGGAAGAGATATATAGGGAAAAGTATGGGGAAAGGGTGGAGCTTCCATGCCTTCTGAGTATGCCACTCTCTCTCAATCTCCATGTGTTCACCAACCCAGAAGCTCTCTGACATTTGTCCTTCTGGGTTTGCATGGATGCTTCATTACATAGGCATGAGTATTAAATCATGAGCCATTGGTGATTGAACTCAATCTCAGCTCTTCTTCCCTCAGAAGGCAATGAGACTGAAAGTTTTAAACCTCTAGTCACATGGTAGTTCTTCTGGTAAGAAGGTGCTTAGGCATTTTCCAAAAGTCACCTCGTTAACATAAACCCAGCTATGGTGGAAAGGCACTTGTTATGAATCGGAAGAAACCCATTTTACCATGTATGGTTCTGAAGTGATTTTCAGGAACTGAGGGAAAGGCACCAAATATTACGACAAAGGATATTCCTGTTGCTCTTATAGCTCAGGATTTTCCAAGGCTTTTGGGAGCTGTGAGTCAGCAGCTAGGGACAAAGACCGAATATATATTTCTTATTATAAATTATAATCTCACAGGTGGGTAGAAAGAAAAACTATGTCAAGCAGATGGAATAGGATGTGGCAAGTTCCAGAGATGAGAGAGTCATTATGCATGAGCAAAATGGACAGATGTTCAGTATGGCTGCTGTAAAGAGAAAAAGTGGCAAGAGAAAAAGCTAGAATTCCAGAGAGTTGATATGGTTTGGGTGTTCTAAGCTATTTCCAGGAGTCTATGCTCACTTGATAAAAATAGGGGATCAACATTCTTGCAACAGCAGAGTCAGCTGACTAGATGTTTACTTCCAAAGGCAGGTGTGAGAGAACATTTTGGCTACTGTGAAGACAGTGGTGTGATGGAGCAAGGCTGAAGGCAGAGAAATCACATGGTCTATATTAGAGATGGTTGATCCTCAAGTAGCTTAAGTGGGTAAAGAAGAAAGGAATAGGGCAATATCTAGGAGATTAAACTGGTCAAGACTTGGTGGTTGATTGCGTAAGAAGGTTCAGAGAGAGAGAGAGAGATGACAGGGTGTAAAGAACAACAGAGGGGAAAAGAGGATTGTGGGAAAGGAAAATGTCGGAATGGGTGTAGAAAAGGAAGGTGAGATGAACTCAGTTGGAGCCTAATAAAATTTGAAGTATTCCATTAAGCATTGGAATACACATATGGAGAGGAATAAAAGAGGCAGATGCTTATTCAGTACTGTCATATATACATGGTAAGAGAGCCTTGGGAAGAGACAAGAGATCACCAAAGGAAAATATGGGAGTGAAGAGCACATTGCTGATGACAGAGGTGGGAAGTGTCCCACGTTAAAGGTGGTCACACTGATCCCTCACAGTGAACACTGATCTCTAATTCTACCTCTGAATTCCCATAATAATCTGCCTGTACTTCTCTTATGGATTTATCATGTTAGCCCTCCAAAATGTTTATTTTGATCTTTTCATTTTGTTTTATTTGTTTTCCCCACAATTCAAGAATTATCAAATACCAGATATAATTTTATATGTATTATCTCTCTGCTCACAACAGATTTGAGAGATACTTACTATGATTTTTCTTATTTGGCAAAGATAAGGATGTGTGTTCTCCACATCCTGTTACATATCACCTCCCTGGATACACAACTTGACTTAATATTTCAGCTAGTCCTATATTTGGGCAGGGCCACCCCCCTGACACCAGACTGAATTCTACCTAAAGAAACATGGATGGATCTTATGTATGCTACTTAGAGGGCTGGCCTCCAGAAAACCTCCCTCATTATACTCCAGGCTCTTTTTGCCTTCATCTGCTGTACAAATGAAAAGAATGCAGTGATATAATCAATGCTTTTGTGAGATGTTGGAATTTCAGTCCTGCATAGATTCTTGGAGAAGAGTGATCCCAAAAAATGTCACCTGAACAGGAACACATACCAGAAATAATGCAAGAGAGCAAATTACCATCTTCCAAACAGCTCCGTCCTTAACTGGGATTTTAAAAGAAGAAAAGGCAATAAATACCAGAAATACCAAAAGAGCCCAATCAGATAGCAGTGCAATAAAACAAAAAAGTGAATTTCCTTACAGGGCTGCTTTACAGGCCTTGTTGGTTATCACAGTTAATAATATCATCAGTAAAATCCTATTAGTTGCTAAACAAAATGTTCAGAAGTAAAATAATTGAAAAGGGCCTTTTATATATGCAAAAGTCTTTGTAAATTTGTTGTGAAATGCAGCACTCAGCACCAGGAATTGGGTTTGCCGTTTGAAATCTTGCTGCAAAAATACGTAAACTAACAATGGTGATCTCAGTTTGTCTACCACAATAGACGTTATTCTGCTTACTATCTAAATAAAGTTCGGAAACGTATTAAATAGAAAAAACAGAATGAAAATGAACTCCAAATAAATCAATAAATCTTCATCTGTATACACAAACATTCAACAAATACAAAAGATTCGTTGGCAACCTAAAATCTGAACAAGCAATACTTGGATTTGGCTACAGGATAACTTACATTACAATGACATTAAGGAAAATCTTAATCACGTCTAAGCTAAATTAAACTTACAGTACTTATACACATGTCATCACAGTGAATGCCTAAGTCCATGATGACAAAATCATACATCTGGGTTTGAGCAGAGAGAGACAGAGACAGAGAAAAAGAGAGAGAACCGAATCAAAGTCCAAGTGTGAATGTTTGTGTTCTGAGGGAAGGTAAGAGTCATATAAATAGAGGAACAAGGAAGAGTCCAGGACCAGATGACTTCCCAGGGGAGTTCTACCAGACGTTTAAAGCAGAGATAATACCTATCCTTCTCAAGCTATTCCAAGAAATAGAAAGGGAAGGAAAACTTCCAGACTCATTCTATGAAGCCAGTATTACTTTGATTCCTAAACCAGACAGAGACCCAGTAAAAAAAGAGAACTACAGGCCAATATCCCTGATGAATATGGATGCCAAAATTCTCAATAAGATACTAGCAAATCGAATTCAACGGCATATAAAAGGAATTATTCACCATGATCAAGTGGGATTCATTCCTGGGATGCAGGGCTGGTTCAACATTCGCAAATCAATCAACGTGATACATCACATTAACAAAAAAAAAGAGAAGAACCATAAGATCCTGTCAATTGATGCAGAAAAGGCCTTTGACAAAATCCAGCACCCTTTCTTAATAAAAACCCTTGAGAAAGTCGGGATAGAAGGAACATACTTAAAGATCATAAAAGCCATTTATGAAAAGCCCACAGCTAACATCATCCTCAACGGGGAAAAACTGAGAGCTTTTTCCCTGAGATCAGGAACACGACAGGGATGCCCACTCTCACCGCTGTTGTTTAACATAGTGCTGGAAGTTCTAGCATCAGCAATCAGACAACAAAAGGAAATCAAAGGCGTCAAAATTGGCAAAGATGAAGTCAAGCTTTCGCTCTTTGCAGATGACATGATATTATACATGGAAAATCCGATAGACCACCAAAAGTCTGCTAGAACTGATACATGAATTCAGCAAAGTTGCAGGATACAAAATCAATGTACAGAAATCAGTTGCATTCTTATACACTAACAATGAAGCAACAGAAAGACAAATAAAGAAACTGATCCCATTCACAATTGCACCAAGAAGCATAAAATACCTAGGAATAAATCTAACCAAAGATGTAAAGGATCTGTATGCTGAAAACTATAGAAAGCTTATGAAGGTAATTGAAGAAGATTTAAAGAAATGGAAAGACATTCCCTGCTCATGGATTGGAAGAATAAATATTGTCAAAATGTCAATACTACCCAAAGCTATCTACACATTCAATGCAATCCCAATCAAAATTGCACCAGCATTCTTCTCGAAACTAGAACAAGCCATCCTAAAATTCATATGGAACCACAAAAGGCCCCGAATAGCCAAAGTAATTTTGAAGAAGAAGACCAAAGCAGGAGGCATCACAATCCCAGACTTTAGCCTCTACTACAAAGCTGTCATCATCAAGACAGCATGGTATTGGCACAAAAACAGACACATAGACCAATGGAATAGAATAGAAACCCCAGAACTAGACCCACAAACGTATGGCCAACTCATCTTTGACAAAGCAGGAAAGAACATCCAATGGAAAAAAGACAGTCTCTTTAACAAATGGTGCTGGGAGAACTGGACAGCAACATGCAGAAGGTTGAAACTAGACCACTTTCTCACACCATTCACAAAAATAAACTCAAAATGGATAAAGGACCTGAATGTGAGACAGGAAACCATCAAAACCTTAGAGGAGAAAACAGGAAAAGACCTCTCTGACCTCAGCCGTAGCAATCTCTTCCTTGACACATCCCCAAAGGCAAGGGAATTAAAAGCAAAAGTGAATTACTGGGACCTTATGAAGATAAAAAGCTTCTGCACAGCAAAGGAAACAACCAACAAAACTAAAAGGCAACCAACGGAATGGGAAAATATATTTGCAAATGACATATCGGACAAAGGGCTAGTATCCAAAATCTATAAAGAGCTCACCAAACTCCACACCCGAAAAGCAAATAACCCAGTGAAGAAATGGGCAGAAAACATGAATAGACACTTCTCTAAAGAAGACATCCGGATGGCCAACAGGCACATGAAAAGATGTTCAGCGTCGGTCCTTATCAGGGAAATACAAATCAAAACCACACTCAGGTGTCACCTCACGCCAGTCAGAGTGGCCAAAATGAACACATCAGGAGACTATAGATGCTGGAGAGGATGTGGAGAAACGGGAACCCTCTTGCACTGTTGGTGGGAATGCAAATTGGTGCAGCCGCTCTGGAAAGCAGTGTGGAGGTTCCTCAGAAAATTAAAAATAGACCTACCCTATGACCCAGCAATAGCACTGCTAGGAATTTATCCAAGGGACACAGGAGTACTGATGCATAGGGGCACTTGTACCCCAATGTTCATAGCAGCACTCTCAACAATAGCCAAATTATGGAAATAGCCTAAATGTCCATCAACTGATGAATGGATAAAGAAATTGTGGTTTATATACACTATGGAATACTACGTGGCAATGAGAAAAAATGAAATATGGCCTTTTGTAGCAACGTGGATGGAACTGGAGAGTGTGATGCTAAGTGAAATAAGCCATACAGAGAAAGACAGATACCATATGGTTTCACTCTTATGTGGATCCTGAGAAACTTAACAGGAACCCATGGGGGAGGGGAAGGAAAAAAAAAAAAAAAAGAGGTTAGAGTGGGAGAGAGCCAAAGCATAAGAGACTGTTGAGAACTGAGAGCAAACTGAGGGTTGATGGGGGGTGGGAGGGAGGAGAGGGTGGGTGATGGGTATTGAGGAGGGCACCTTTTGGGATGAGCACTGGGTGTTGTATGGAAACCAATTTGACAATAAATTTCATATATAAATAAAAAAAAAATAGAGGAACAAGGAAAGTTCCCAGCTAATGGGTAAAGCTTACTAACAGAAAGCACAAGTTTTATTCACACACATGCACACACACTCACACACATATATGTAACATATATTTTTTAAATGTATCATAACCTAGGTTGAGACTTCAAAGAAACGTGTTCTTCTCCTTTACACTTTATTTTTTAAAATTTTATTTATTTTTTAATGTTTATTTTTGAGAGAGAGAGAGACAGAGTACGAGTGGGGGAGGGACAAAGAGAGGGAGACACAGAAACTGAGGCAGGCTCCAGGCTCTGAGCTGTCTGCACAGAGCCTGACGTGGAGCTTGAACTCACCAACTGTGAGATCATGACCTCAGCTGAAGTCAGATGTTTAACTGACTGAGAAATTCAGGCACCCCATCTCCTTTATACTTTAAACCCAAAACTCATTCAACTCATTTTTCTAAAGTTCCAATTAGAGAAACCTTACTTTAAAAATCATAGCTTTTTTTACGAAGAACAAATCAAAGAGGACACCTTTTATTTCAGGTTGAAGTTGGCAGACAATTCATGTTTGCCTCCCAGCTCAATAACCCCATGGCAAGGACCAGCTCACAAAACTACGGCTGGTCCAAATTGCCTGTGAGATTCCCGCCTTCAAATATACTCATCCAATGATTCCCATTTTATCTTTTTTAAATAAAGGTTCTTAGGATCATAAAAAATAAATACGCCATGAGTTTGTGGATAGTTTTCTTCTTTTTCCTTTTGGCTGGTTCATGCTGTGTTAGTGGGATAATTCGTTATCCAAAGCGCTGGCACTCTGGTGCCATCAAGCCGTGATGATTTTTGCCTTATTGCATTTAGCAGCGCTTCAGCATTATGGCTGCATACTTCCTCAGGGAACAGGAGGGGGTTGGAAAAAAAAAAAGAAACAAAATAAAGACAGAAAGAAATAATCATTGGAGAACATCCTCAGGGAGTGCAGAAAAGCAAAAGCCAAAGAAACTAACAACATACAGTGTTGTGAAAATTGTGTGAGCCTGTTACAGGGGGATATATGTGTTTGATAGAATTTAAATTATTTAAGACTCCAGAAAGAGATTTTACTCATTTTGCTTTTAGAGAAGAACCATCTGCAAATTATTTTATTTATTTCTTTCTCTTACTCTTTTTTCACCCTCACCATCTTACTTTCAATCTTTAATGCTAGATACAGGTAACTAAGGTTATTCTGCATTGTATTGCTTTTTTATTTATTTGTTTTGCTTCAGCTCATCTAGTTATAAATGTCATGATGACATATTATAAGTAGATATCACAAAGCCAAGTGAATTGTAGACAATCTTTATGTCTTAAATTTACTTCACCTTTGCAATGCCAAATAACATTGGGTTGTGGCTTCCCCCTACCCCCAGAAATCACTGAAGATGGTTATGTCTTCTCGGGGTTGGGCATTCTTAAATTGTTTTTTGGAAGAGTGAAATAAGGATTGTCCCAACTTCTCCAAATTTTAAACTTTGACAATTCTCTAAAAAGAGAGAGACTCTATAGTACATAAGAGTAGAAAAAAAAGGCTCAAAGTGTGAAGAAGTACAAAGAGCACCACACATAAAGTTAGTGAGCAAAGACAACTCTAATTTCAGTGTCGGTAGGAAACAAATGGTTGTTTTTATGTCTAGTAAGCGGGTTTTGCTTTTTGTAGTTCCTTAGGTGTGAGGGTGGTCATTTGTCTATGACACAGAAGAGATTGAAACCATCTAACCCCCATGGAGCTGTGTTAATCTTTGTAAAGGCTAACAATATGGTTTCAGTGGAAGATAGGGAAACAAGTTCTTCATCTTCAAAATGGGTGAGCTTTTTATAGAGACACAGAACTAAGATGTGAATAGCAAAACACAAGGAAATTTAAGTGCCCTCTCCCATCCTAAGACCCAGAGGATAAGAAAGGGGAGGATCCTTCCTGAAAAAGAAGAGTTAGACATGACATTTTCTCAGCTATCAAACCATATTGACAACAATGAGGTATGGGGGTGAAGTCTTTACAATAGGCTCTATGTTCCCAAAGAAACTGAGTTTCAGCTGTGGAAGGACTGATACCTCTGAAGCAGGTCTTCATAGGTACTGAGTGGTATGGACCAAATGATGTTCCATTCCTTCATGCTGACATTCACACTGAGTGAAGAGGATTAGCTGTTTGCTGCCGTTTCTTAATGATAGCAAGGGATTTAAGGCATATGCTCCTTAGGTAGAGGAAATTCAGAGTGAGCCATGGTAATGCTCAGCAAAAGGCAACCTTACATTGCACACATCACACTAGGAGTATCTAAAGTCTAATTCGTGGGGCATCTATTGATTTTCTGGTCAATACATTCAGGCTGTAATTAATTTAGAGGTGTTTCAGTCACCAACAAAGTGGTATCTTCTTAGGAAGTCACAAACTATATAAAAACAGTTGTCCCAGACACTGCTATTAAAGTAGGAGAATGAATCCGTACTTAATAAGGAAGTTCAGAAGCCACAAGGACCTTTATAAATTTAAGGATGCTAGATGAACTGCATAAGCTAAAGTCTTAAAAAACATACACATGAGTTTCACTTGATATTTATCTGCTGCTTATCCCCTGTTAATAGAAAAGCATTCCCACTTTATAGGAAATAGATCATTTGAGTGCTATGATAAAAATATCATAATATGCAAGCTTGAAATTATACACAGTCTTCTAATATATGGAACATGGCCTGAAAAAATTGGAGCCACCCACATTCATCTCTATAACATGTACCCTATACCAGAGAGCCTAGGTGTCCATTAGGGTGGTCCTTGGATCCCAACCCCAGTTCTCCTCACTTCTAGTTAAGTGACCTCAACATGCAATTTAATCTTGCTTTGGTCTTGGTCTTCTCATTTATAAAATAGGGGAAATTAGATGCTTATTATAGGGTTGCTGGGTGGATTAAGTGAAACTGTAGGCGCTTTCATTCTGTTTTCATTCCTTTGCTTCCCAGGCATGGAATAAAGAGCAACCAGTAGTCTCATCTGGTCCCAATATTAGTGTCCTGAGAGAAGAATAATATTCTCATTTTTGAGACATGGATGCCCAGAGAAGGTGAAGAATGTGTAAACACTTGTTCACAGTAATATCAGGCCAACTGAGAATTACAATAATAGTTGTAATTTATTATTATAAAGTATTTATTATTACTATTTATTATTATTATTATTATAACTATTTTTTGTGTTCTATTTGAAAATGCATAGTTGAGAAGCCAATAGATATATAAGCTTATTGCTCTCGTGAAGAATTCAGTATGCCACCATAAACTGTGGAAATTGGTTTTAGTTTTTAGTTTGTATAATATCCCCAACAATTTAACATGGTCAACTGGGAAAAGACGTGTCTGTGGTTTTATTTCCATATATTAGTTAGCTACTTTATAATGATTCAATCCACCTAAAAGACCTCTGTATATAGAGTGATAATGACAAAATACTAAATGTGTCTCACACACACACACACACACACACACACCACTATCCAGAAATACCAAAGTTTTAGAAGCTGATTGCATACTTATGATGTGCCAGGAACTGTTTCAAAAGCTTTACTTGCTTTATTTTATTTAGTTCCTATACCATCCCTACAACTGGGGAATATTTAGTCAGTTATATTAAATCTTTTCTGGTGAGTTATAGAGAAAGGACTCCAGCGAAGGCAGCCTGACTTCAGAGTCCATAGCCCATCCTCTAGGCTGTATGTAACCTAATTACAAACAATGCAGGGGGGAAGAAGATGTAGCTCATTTCAGCTATAGGTATTTACCTCTGTGTGGAAGATTTAAGAACTACTTTTAGGACACAGCATATTTTAACTGATGTTAAACCCATCACTAAATCTAAATGAACACAGTACTCTAACACAGAAGTTTAAGAATATTGTATTAGCAATAGTATAGAAAAGATGCAATAAATTGTGGGGGGAGAGAAATGAGCTGTCTTTTAGCAAGCCTGCATTGTTGCAGAACCGTAGACTTGATTAGCCTGATAGAATTCCAGAGAGCAAATAATCTGGTCCTCTCAACTTTATACATGAGGAAACTGAGGCACACAGAATCATGTAACAGTAAATGTACCCATACCTTGTATTATTAAACTTTTTCTTTCAGTGCTCATGGGGTGGCCAAGTTGTACAGACAAGGTTAAAAGGCACTTGTGTGCCATTCAGGGAAGGTCACTGAGAAGAGACAACTTACAGACTAGGCTCACATGGTACTAAGTTTACTTACAGCAAGAGGAAAGAAAGACTATACAGGATGTAGCCCCTTGCAATCTGTGGGTTTCCCAAGAGCCAGAATATCCATCCCCAGCTGACAAAGGAGATATAGCTGCATACATCCCACTTCCTGCTGTGGTAGAAGGATCTTGAACCCTCTCCCTTCAGGTCTGAAGTGCATAAAGCTGAGGGTGTGCTTGAGAGCCATTGACACTTACAGTGGTGAGGATCAGAAGTTTGACATGAGTCTCACTGGGCTAAAATCAAAATGTTGCTGAACTGTGTTCCTTTTCAAGGCCCTAGGGTAGAATCCATTTCCTTCCCTCTTTTTACCTTTTAGAGGCCGCCTGCATTCCTTGGCTACTAACACCTTCAAGTTTCAAAGCCAGAAATGGCTACTTGAATCTTTCTGACACTGAAGCCTCTGTCTCTCTCTTTTATTTGAGGATTCACCTGGATAATCCAGGATAATTGCCCAATCTAAAGTTCAGCTGATCAGTAACTCCATCCATAATCTTAATGTCCTTTTGCCATGTAATATAACATATTCACAGGATATAGGGCTTAGGATGTGGATGGATATTTGCGGGATGGGATGTTAGTCTGCCTATCACATGACTCATACCCAGAACATCCAGATAAGAAGGGAAACCTCTAGTTTCTCCAGCAACAACTCAGAGAGGAAATTGGAAACTGGTCTTTAAAAATGGATGTAGCTTAAAACCGTAAGAGACTCTTAAATACAGAGAACAAACAGGATCAATAGGGATGGGGAAAATGGGTGATAGGCATTAAGGGGAGTACTTGTTGGGATGAGCACTGGGTTTATATGTAAGTGATGAATCACTAGATTCTACTCCTGAAGCCAAGACTACACTGTATGTTAACTAACTTGAGAAGACAAATATATATATACACACACACACAAATGTATATATACACACACACACATATATATATATTAAAAAAATAATAAAAAAATAAAAATGGACTTAGAAGAATTACCAAAGTCATGCCCAGTTATCACAGAAACCTGCAAATGACCTTGGGATGATCATATACTCAATGACACAGAGATTCTGGAGAAATACTTCATCACCTCTAATCATTGTTTACTTTGAGAACTTGGATAGGCAGATTGATGAGGAAGAGGGATTATTGTAATCCAAATCTTTCCTAAAACATTCCTAGGAAGATGAGAATTTCTGAATCCGAGACTCATCCCCTCAATCCATAATATATATGCAAACCACTAGAACTCAGTCTCTAGCTCTGTCCCAGGGCTCTGAAGGTAAAAAGGTGTGTATCTCACACAAGAGCAAATTTGGAGTGACTTGATCAAGATGACTCAAGATAGATGGTTTGGCAATGATGCTAATAATGGTGTCTATGATATAAAGTAGGAAATCAATGAATGTGTACAGATTAGTCAGTGAGCAGGGTACGTTATCCTATATATACAAGGATAATGTTACTAAAACAGCAACAAACATTTGGAATGTGGACAGTAGGAAACCGTAGAGCTATTTGTGGCTATAATTAGAAATCCATCATGCTGAGTTCAAACATGGTCAGGAAAATGGACTAATCAGCAAGAGTAACTCATGAAACAATGATAAGATTACGACTCTTCACACTGTAAACTCAGTCCTAATCAAATAAACAAAAGTCCTGTGGAAGGCTGACCCAATTCTTGGAACCTGGGAACACATTGTATTACATGGCAAAATGGACTTTGAAGATGTAACTAAGGGTTACAGATTTTGAGATAAGGAGATTATCCTGGATTATCCAGTATACTCGGTTTGATCACATGAGCTCTTAAAATTAGACAAATTTTCCCTGTTGAGGTCAGAGAGATGTGATGGAGGAAGAGGCAGAAGAGATTCCAAGTGTGAGAGGGACTTGACACACCACTGTTGGTACTGAAGATGGATGGAAGCTGCAAGCAGGGAATGGGGAGGTCTCTAGAAGCTGAGAATGTTGCTAAACCAGCACCTAGCAAAGATAAGGAACCTCAGTCCTAAAATTGGAAGTAACTGAATTCTACCAACAACCTGAATGATCAGGAAATGGATTTGCCCCTAGAACTTTCACAAAGGTACAGAGTACTGCCATCGACTCACTTCTAACCTGGTGAGACCTATACAAGATTTTTGACCTACAGGATTGCAAAATAATAAATTTGCATTCTTTAAGCCCTTAAATGCATGGCAGTTTGTGGTAGATAATTCAGTCCTCTAATAAAGTAGAATACCATCATTATCTTTATGTTTTGGATCAACAGTCATACGGTTTATATGGACAATTTCCATTGATTTACTCTTATGTTTGCTAACTCTTCCCACTCTAAAATTGCACAATGTTCCAAGATCCCATAAATACCAGTCTTCTCAGTCAGGAGTGTGTGGGTCACAGCTAGTTTTCAGAGCAAGAAGGATTCACTCAGAAAGACCCATGTTGTCTCTATTTTTTATTCAGAGAAAATCAGTTGATATCAAATGCAGGCTTGAAGGTGAAAATATTTCACAAATGGCTGGTTTCTCCCTACATTATGGACAAGCAGACATATCTCCCTGTTTTAACTTAGGAAATACTTGCAGATAAGTAGCTGAGCTCTGTTCCAATCTTTTCCCCACCTCCCTCCTTGAGTCACTGACCCACAGTTACCAGTTCAGGGACTTCTGAAGTAGAGGCCTAGAATTAATGGCACCAATTTTCCAGGTCTAAGTGATGTCTATCTTGGTGACCCAGGGTTTTAAAGTGAATAGTTACCTGCCAGGATGTGAGAGGTGCTCGCAGATTCATCCTGGAGGACATGGCATTACAAAGAAATTAAGTAGAAGACACTTCTACTTAAAATGAGGTTTTGTTTTAATCAAGGTGTTTTCTCTTGCTTTTATTACAATCAAGCCTTCTTATGTTACGAAATAGGAGATAAAGAATATAATCACAGCTCAGCTACTCATAGCAGAGCTACCTTGGTCCAAAAATGATATTGGATAGCCTGCTATTAAGGATCTTAAATAACTGACTCCAAGCACATTACTTACACTACAGTGCTCTGGTTTGCAGATGATGCTAAATTGGGAGGAAAGGTCATCCCTGAAAAACAATCCTCAGGTAGGAAAAGAATTAGCTCACTTAAATACCTGGGCTAATAGATAGAAAATTCAATGCAGATAAATGCAGAATAATGAGTCTCGTAGAATGTAATAAAAGGACATAATATCTCCTTAATGGGAAGGTACTACAGCATATTGACCTGGACAGAGATATGAGTTATTTTAATAAAAACCTATATTAAAGATTATTCAGCTCCATTATTATTTTTAAAAAAATGCTGTGTGTTTTGTTAGACCTCACCTAAAGCAGCACATTCAATCTAATCACGGTACATACTCCAAGAAGCATATTTAGAATGAGCCTTAAAGGGGCGATTTGTAGTACAAGCTAAATGAAGGCACTTATCAGAGACAGAAGTTTGAAAAGCAATTATAGGGAAAACTGACCACTTTCTCTTTGGGAAGTGAGACATGTTAGAAAAGGTTGGAACAAAGGGGTGTCAGGACTGGGATAGCAAGCATATTGCGCTGTGAGGACAGAGGTGAGCTGCTCATTAAATCTGCCTCTTGTTCTTCAGGATCCACTTTTATCAATGGTCTGACAATTCCATTAACTTCTTCAGCAATTACAAACCCTGGATAACAAATATAACGCAGCCACTTTTCCCTGACAGTTCTGCTTGTTTGGAGCCCACTTCCATTATTGAGGCTCTGGAATCCAGATTTTAGGATTCAGCCAATATCAAATGAGACCTTTGGGTGATAAGGCCACTTCTTTTGACTTATGGGTGTCCTGTTTAGATTCAGTTCATCTGCAGATTTCTGGGAAATTCCAACATTAGAGTGTGCAGGCTGACAAATATCAATCGAGATAAAATAATGGGGATAGGTATAGACAGAAAGACAGAGGGATGTGGAGTGATTTGAAAGCAACCATCTAAGATAGGCATGGATTCTCTGGCAAACATAAAAATTATCTTTTATGATCAAAGGGTAAGATAAATTGCTAATTACAAAACTGCAATTGCACATAGGTGAAGCTCTCTATCATTTACCTGGATAAATTAAAATGTGCTCTCTAGTACATGTCAGACAACTAATATCTCCCCACATTTGTCTGTCATGGTACAGTTCACTCCCTAGGAGGTTCCTGGAGGAATTAAACTGTTATTATTGAAAAGCAAATGAGTACAATGCTTGGCTTCAAACTCAAATGGATTAGTCAGAGTTTCTACCTGGATTCTGTGGTTCTAGGTCAGAGCTTCTCAATTTCAGAACTATTGACATTTTGGGCTGATTGATATTTTATTGGCCTTCCCCTGCATTGTAGGATATTTAATAGCATCCTTGGCCTCTACCCACTAGATGCTAAACCAGCCCCTCTTCCCACTACCTACCTGAGACAACTAAAAATGTCTCCAGAAATTGCCAAATGTCCCCTTGGGGGTAAAACTGCCCCCTAATTGAGAACCATTATTCTAGGACTGTATCACATGATCTCTTTAAAAGTCAATTTCCTTATGTGTAAAATAACAGATTTTCCCTACTATAAGTTGTAGTCATATTTCCAAGAGCTAGGAAGCAGTCTTATGATTCTCAAAACAAAGAAACAGGGACTCAAGAGTGAGTAGTTGACTTGTCCAAAGACTCATGAATTTTCAGGGGTAGACTTGGAGCTCTAACCAGGAAAGTGAGAAAAACAATGAAAGGGGAATGAGTTTATGAGACATAGTGATATAATCATTCAGATTACAAGCCTCACCACCCTCTGTGTGCCTTACCAACATACCTTCACCTACCATTAAGGAATCACTGTGGTCAGTGTATCACAATTATTCCTCTCTCAGAGTAAATTTGAGGACTGTCTGGTTCACTTTCTATTTTCCTCAAATATATGAATATTTGTCTAATCTTGGTTATGGATTGTTTTACGTATACAGAAGACAGTTTTGAGTAGAGCTGGAGGAAGCCCTGAACTGATGGACCAAGCTGAGAAAAAATATTTGTGTGGTACAGTTCTGCAAACAGTTAAACAAAAAGGAAGCCACGGAAAAGGAAAGACTATTTTGTTTTCCACAAGCTTGCAAAATTGTGTATTTTCTTCTCTTTCAGATTTTTTTTTGAAAAACTTGTCACTCACCATGAGACTGTATCTTCTACCACAAGGTTTCTCTAATTTAAGCAGCCTATCTTTTACCAAACATTAAACAAGCCATAAAACAGGAACTTTGGAACTTCAAATGAAGCTGTCAGAGATTCTTCCTGCCATCAGATGATTTGCAGCTGTGTGACTCATTTGTCTCTTTATAAGAACTCTGGGAGAAAAAAAGATTATTAGCATTTCAATTCCTGTCAACTGCTGAAACTAACTAGGCCTGAAGATGGGCTGGTTTCCCTGTGCCAGTGCTCAGATACCCAAACACAGGCAGTGCTGTGGGAGGCGCTTCTGATGGGAAGGTATGTGAGAAAGGAAGTATCACTGGTGCTGAATGTCCTTGTGAAAAAAAAAAAAAGGCAAGTGCACACACGGATTGTCATGCTCAGCTTTGCTCCACACCGCATGGGGACAGGCTGGCTAATAGCAGAGGAGACCTGCTTCAACCAGTGAAAAATGAAACCCTAGAAGATGATACAATACCTAGTATAGCACAGGTGTGTACTGTCATATCACATCCCAACATAACTCTCCATCCACCTACCTTTCTACCCTGTCTAACTCAAGTCAGACCATTCTGGTGGCAGTTCTCAGATGTCTACACTCCATTTATACTTAATACCATGTCCCCTGTGATTGCCTCTGCCTAACTCCCCCCTCCCCTCCACATTATGAATTCCTGCTGGAACTTCCATAAGCAGATCTTCTGTTACCACTGAGGAAAAACCCTGGTTCATACCAACAGGGAACTTATCCTTTCCTTTGTGCAAGAAACTACAGCTGAGAAACAACGATGGACATGACAATCACTTCTACAAGATAGATGTTTCTTCAATGTTTGTGGTGTAACTGAAAAATGAATGAAGAGTTGGATAGAGAACGAACCTTTTTTTGTACTAAGATTTAATCTCTCTCAAGACCTAGGAAGACACACACACACACACACACACACACACACACACACACACACACACACAATTCACATGACTTCCTTTCTCAAATATATTCATGCTTTCTCTTCACACTATTGTTCTTGAACACATGCCCTTATCCTTCACCTTCTGATCCCAATCATGCAGTTCCATTATATCTGGTAATGTTATAGTACTTCTTATATTCAGGGGTAGTTCTCATTCTTAAATAGCTTAAACACCAGAGGAAAAAACATTAGGTATCCCAAATTATAGGATATTATACAAATTCTTACAAATTTGAATAATACAGAAATTTCACATATAGTTGTGGGTATGTAATGAGAACAGTTACCATGTAAATCAGGACATGAGGAAATATATTTTCTTTAAAACTTGGGGCATCTGGCTAGCTCAGTTGGTTAAGCTTCCAACTCTTCGTTTCAGCTCAGGTTGTGATCTCATGGTTTGTGGGTTTGAGCCCCATGTCAGGCTCTGCACTGGCAGCAGAGAACCTGCTTGGGATTCTCTCTCTCCCTCTCTCTCTCTCTCTCTCTCTCTCTGTCCCTCCCTCCCTCTCTAGATAAATAAACATTTTTAAAAAAACTTAAAAGTGTTCAGATCCCTTAGCAAGTTATATGTATGGTTGAGAAGAGACTTGATCAGAACATAATTTCCCCCCCTTTTTAAAAATGTGTAAAACTCTGGAGTTTTTTGGTGAATACTTCTCATCTTCAAGAAAGACCTTTGGTTTTTGCTATTTTCCTTCTGTTTTATTCATTAGTTTGAAAATAATTTCAGCCCTTCTTTATTCAAAGTCATACAAAAATATAATAATAAATGCAGCCAGATGGATGAGATGCATATTGATTTTCTAGTTGACTTCATGGAATTCTAAAATATCAAGGAATCTCAGAAATTATCTTCATCCATAAATGTATTTTGCAAACAGGGAAACTGAGGTTACCTAAGGTAACATAACTAGATAATGGCAGAGACCAGATCAGAACTAGGGTTGGTTCTCAGTGTTCAGTGTCTCAAAATATCCACGTGCTATATACAGTTGATCTGCTTTCTTATGCTGAGGTCTTCTCAGCAGCCCTATTCCTCCATGCTCTACACCTATTCTCAGTGGACACTGCTTGTTAAAGCCTTCTTCCTGAGGTAATGCTCACAGTTGCCTTATTCCTAAATATAATAATCACAGCATCAGATGCTAGGCAAGTGCTTTGGGGCCAGCTTGATAATTCCCTTAGTAACACCATTTCCTTTATCTAAGAGGAGGGATCTGGTTTTGCCAGGGGTTTCCCCAACCCAGTCTGCCTTTAATTAAATGTTGTATGGATTTCGTTCAAGCATGCAAAACTCCTTTGTTTTCTGTCTCCACTGCACTGGTATCAATTGTCTTACCATTCAATCTGGAGGCTCCAGAGGAACACTTTTCTCTATCATGGTCAGTTTGGGGTAAAGTCAGAACAGGTGCTAAATCATCTGAAGTCCTTGTACCCTTTCTTTCAAAATCATTCTGGGGCACCTGAATGGCTCAGTTGGTTAAGTGTCCAACTTCAGTTCAGGTCATGATCTCACTGTTTGGGATTCAAGCCTCTGTGTTTAAGCACCGGGTTAGGTTCTGTGCTGACAGCTCAGAACCTGGAGCTTCCTTCGGATCCTGTGTCTCCCTCCCTCTCTGCCTCTCCCCCATTTGGGCTCTGTCTCTCTCTCAAAAATAAATAAACATTAAAAAAGTAAATAAAGATAAAATCACTCTTACATAACTTCAGAGATTTTATTCATCTCCTTGGTCAATTTAGTGATATTATTTTGTATTTAAGTACCAAATACCATTTAAGTGATAATCAAAGCATTAAAACAAATAGAACCACATTCCAACCCCCTCTAAAGTGATCCATATAAACTAAAAATTGTAAATATTTTTTCCCAGTAACATTTTGCAGGGATTTCTCAGTCAGGAGTTTTTTGTTTTGTTTTTGTTCTTGTTTTTGTTTTATAATTTGGATTTGGTGATTTGAGTAAATAATTACTATTAGTTGTTCATAAATAAGAAAAATATTTTTAAAAGTTTATGGGGAAATTTCATTTCTCTCACCCTCATTGTCCATATGCTCAGTCATTGCCCATCCCCACAAATAGGCAAAACTATTTGTTTGTCTGAATATTCTTCTAGAGAATATTTATGAAAATACAACAGTGATGCAAATATATATAATGTGTATATATAAATGTATATTTGTATGTATATGTGTATTATATGTGTGGCATATATATATTTTTATTTATTTTTACACAAATCATAGCACATCTTATACACTAGTCAGCACTTTATTTTTAATTAATCTATCTTTCATATATATCCCCACTAGACCCTCTTTGTTCTTTTTCTTGTTTTGTATTTTCCAGAAATGCATGCTATTTCATTATGGAGATAATCTCAACCAGGTAAAAAGACCAATCAGGAAGTATGGAAGTTATGTAGGTGAGAGATAATGTGGGCCTAAACCAGGGAACTAAAGCCAACTCAGGAAGCAGAATCATTTCAACTCAGTGGCTGATTAAGCTGGGGATGGGGCAGTAGAGGTATAAAGAGGGACTTGGGATAACCATGGAGTGGCCTTAGGGAAAAGGAGTGTGTTTGGGACACAATGAGTTTGAAGTACATCAGGATAACCAAGTGAAATGTCCAGAAAGTAGATGATGTAAGGATGTGCAGCCAGCAGCAAATTCAGGGCCTAATCTCCACTTTATGATGTCTTCTGGGTTACTAGGTGCTAAGCACTGTGCAAAGCACTCATATGCAGTATCTCTCAAACTACAACAACCATAACAACAAGCTGTTATTATGCTCACTTTCAATGAGAAAACTCACATGTCAATTTTTTAAAAGTGATCAGTCCTTTTGTTGTTCATGGCCAGCCACAGGCAGCCTGGTGTATCAAAATGATGTTAGAGCCAGATTCTTCTAATGGTAGTTATACACATGAGATAGAAGTAATTTTTTATAACAAGAATTAAGACTAACTGTTAACATATTCTAAACCAATTTCTAGGCATTGTTTGGCTTTCAGGAATCACCTCTAACTGGTCATCAGAGCACAACTATGGTGACCCCTGAGATACCCACATGCCACAATTACACATTAGCTTTGCCACTCCCTTTTTTAACAGTTTGGGACAAAGCTAATGCAAACACCCATTTCAAACGTAGGGCTCAATGGTTTTTAGTATGTTCACAGGGTTATACAACCATCAACACAATCTAATTCCAGAACATTTTCATCACCCCCAAAACAAGCTCTATACCCATTAGTACTGACTTCCCATTCCTCTCATCTCTGTTTTCTCCACTCTTGCTACCCCTAATCTACATTCTTCGCCCATTGTGGACTTTTTGTGTAAACCATAGAATACATGTCATATAAATGGAATCATATTGTTCTTGTGATGGACCTCACTTAGCATAGTGTTTTCCAGGTTAATCTATGTTGTAACATGTATCAGCATTTTATCCTGTTTTGTTGGAAAATACTATTCCATGGTATGTATATACCATATTTTATTTTTCCATTTATCATTTCATGAACACTTAGGTTGTTTCTAATTTGGGGCTATTATGTATAAAGCTGTTACAAGCATCTGTGTACAAGTATTTGTGTGGACATACATTTTCACCTGTCTTGGCAATATAAACCAGAGTGGAATTTCTTGGTCATATGGTAATCCTATGTTTAATGTTTTGAGGAACTGTCAAACTCTTTTCTAAAATGGATACACTATTTTCCAATCCCATTAGCTATATATGATAGTTCTAGTATCTCTGCCTTTTTACCAACACTTGTTATTACCTACATTTAGAAATTATAGTCATCTTAGTGAGTGTGAAGTCGTATCTCATTGTTGTTTGAATTTGCAATTTCCTAATGACGTTGAGGCTGAACATTTTTTCATCTATTGTTTATTTCATTTATTGGGCCTTTGTATATATTCCCTGGGGAGATGTCTATTCAGATCTTTGGCCCATTTTTCTATTGCATATTTAATCTTTTTGTTATTGAGTTATAAGAGATTTTTAAAAGTATATTCTTGATACAAGTCCCTTATTAAATATATTTTGCAAATATTTTCTCTAATGCAATGAGTTGTCTTTTCACTTTATTGATGGTTTTGTTTGTAGCACAAATGTTTCTAATTTGGTACAGCATAATTTATTTACTTTGTTGTTGTTGTTGTTGTTGCTTGTGCTTTTGGTATCATGTGTAAGAAGCCTTACCTAATTCTTGAAGATTTTCCCCAATGTTTTCTCCTAATACCTTTGTATTTTTAGTTCATACATTTTAAATGTAAGGTGCCCATTTTATATATTATAATCAAAGACCCATATTATTTTACAGCTATGGTAGGCACAATAATGGCACTCAAAGATGTCTACATCCTAATCCTCAGAACCTGTGAACATCTTTCTTTTCTTTTTTCAACATTTTTTTTTTGGGGGGGGGACAGAGAGAGACAGAACATGAACGGGGGAGGGGCAGAGAGAGAGGGAGACACAGAATCGGAAACAGGCTCCAGGCTCCGAGCCATCAGCCCAGAGCCTGATGCGGGGCTCGAACTCACGGACCGCGAGATCGTGACCTGGCTGAAGTCGGACGCTCAACCGACTGTGCCACCCAGGTGCCCCTGTGAACATCTTTCTTTACATGGTGAAAGAGAACCAAGACTGTTGATCGAATTAAGGCTTCTAATCAGCTGAGCTTGAAACAAGAAGATTATCCTGGATTAAATAAACAGACCCAACCTAATCACACATGTCCTTAAAGTGGAAGAAGCAGTAGCAGAAAAGATCAAGAAATGCAGTGTGAAAGGAAATCAAGCCACCATTTCTGAGTTTGAAGATGGAGGAAATAGGCCACAAGCCAAGGAATGCGGATGGCTCTAGATGCAGAAAAAGGCAAGGAACTGGAGTCTTCTCTAGAGCTTCCAGAATGGATCACAGCTCTGTTGACAGTTTGATTTTAAACCAGTGATATCTGTGTGGGAACTCTCACAGGACTGTAAGATAATAAATTTGTATTGCTTTAAGACACAAAGTTTGTGGTAATTTCTTATAGAAGAAATAGAAAACTAATACAGCAGTATTTTAGGCTGAGGAGTTGCCTTATCTGTATAATTGTCTTTATGGCCTAGAGCCCTTTTGTTCATCTAAAGACTGGCTAATTTCTGACCAATTAGGGAACATTGTACTGCCCTCCCTATTTTCCATTTGGCTTTCCCTCACTACAGCAAAGCGAAAACCCCAGTGTCTGAGGCCACATTCAGAGAGCTGAACTGCCTGCCTTTCTGGGTAGACAACAACTCCAGTATCCTCAGCTGCTAATATTCTGCCACTAAATCTACTTTAAAAAACATAAAAAGAAAAATAGTGGCACACTAAGGAAAATAAATGTTTAGATGAATTCATGTGCTTTCCACTAGAGAGGATAATAATAAATCTGCTGGGCAGTACAAATTGCCCTCCAAGTTTAAAGTCACCTCGTCATTCCCAGGGAGATCAGCTGAATTAATGGTCAAACATGTTAATAGAATAATGGAGTGTCCTTAACCATTTCTAGAGGAGGAAGGGGAGGGGTGTACTGGATGCTTATTTTATGGCAATTTATGTCAGTGTAAAAGTTATAAAGATTGCCAGAAAGTAAAGGAGCATGATGTAGAATCACTGGAGAAACTGTAAAATCAATATCTCTAGGGTTTTCAACACTGTACTTGGCAGGTCCTTTCAAATCCATTGCCTGCCTGATATTTTATGTATGTAACTGGCAACGGTGATGGTGGATGATGTTCAACTCATGGAGTTGGCACCAAATCAATCATCAAAAACGAAAATGCATATGTCTCTCTCCATTTTCTATCTGCTTTCTCAGATGCTGTCTGAGATTAGATCCTAAACCCAAGAGAAAGTTATCCACAGCAAAGGCTGATACGAAGGATTCTAAAAGTGTCAAAATAGGTAGAAAAATTCAACTAGCACCATAGATTTTTCTTGGTTAAAAAATAGCAATTTATTCAAATGGTTAGAAAGTCAGTTTTAACATTGGGACACTATTTTACTTCCATAATTTTTCCATATGTTAAAAAGATTAATATATTTTTGGTAAAATTATGGGAAAATGGAACATACGATTATTGATAGAATATACACTGGAAAACCATTTGTGAAGTCAAAATCAATCATACCTAATGTAATCTGTGAGCATAATCTAACCCACTATATGTAACTAGGCAGAGGCTTCCTAGAGTTTTTATATATATACCTATGGTTTCCCAGTAAACTCTTTGGAACCAACATTTTGATGCTTCAAATTTATATTCGTGGCAATAACTTCCCTGATATCCAAACCCTCAACTCAGCCACAGGTTGTGTAAACCTCTAATCAGCTGCATCAAAAGCATAATAATTATAAGAATTGAAAGGCTTCTGACTGACACAATATGTCATATGGGAAACTGTTTTCTGGGAGATAGAATTCTGAAGATGAAATCAGGAATATGTGCTTTGATCAGATTAGATTTGAAATCAAGATGCCTATTTGCCTATGTGAAATGTGACCCTGGTGGCCAACTGAGGGCGATGAATCAATTTTCATAATTGCGTATAGGTGCTGGAATCAAGTCTGTGTAGAAGGAAAGATGTTAGGGACCAAGTTGCTGCTGGAATAGAGCAATTTAGTGAAAATATGGGTACGTATGAGTACAAGGATTGTGGAACAGACTTCATTGGAAAGTTTGCAGACAGAAAGTAATAAATGTAGGGATTTTAATTATCAGGCTAACACATGGTCAGAAGGGCAGAGTGCTCCTTTCGTTGATATAGAAGGATCTCTTACTTCTTAAAGCTTCAAGGTTAATGTTTCTGATCATCACACTCAGTGTTCGGTCTTACTGATGGCTAAGTTACAGCATATGTTGAAATAAAAGCTATATCATATCTCTTAAGTCAAAAGTGCAGCAATGATAAAGAAAGTGTGGGATCCTGAGAATTGGAATTAGGTACATTTTGATAGATTCTACTGCCTGTGTTTGAGTACTTAGAAACCCCAAATCCTATGCAGCTGCATATTTTACCAGCAAAGCAGCTCCTTCTTTCCTGTCTGAGGTGTTACCTCCCCCTTGCCTGAAGACATTTATTATCCAGACCTGAGAAAATTGCCTTGCAACGATGTGTCAATTCTTTGCAAGACCCATCAGATCTTATTGCTATCACTCTGCTAACTTGACTCAATTCCTAGCAGAACCTACTAGATATGCCAGTGGCTTCCCAACAAACTCTTGTAACTGCCATGCCAATGCTGGGAAACTGGTATCATTTGCAGTAGCCTCCCTTATGTTTAATCTCCCTGGCTCTTTCAACGGTTACATAGATCTCTAATTCTCTTTATTAAAATGAATACAAAGTCTGACCCAGAAGGAAGCACCATCCAAATGGAAAGAATCACAAGATTTATTTATGTTGGTAGAACCTTGCTAAATATGCATGAGGATTGATCCTGAAAGTGTAAGACCAAGGATAATAAAATTATTATTATTGTATCAATTGTTTTATTGATACAAGTCAAATGTATCAATATATCTGCACTGACCAGAGATTCTGGATTCAGAAATTTAGCCTAAGGAATGAAAGAATTTCATACATTTTGCTTGGTCAGTTTACTAAAACCTAGATTCATAATCACTATGTTTAGATCCCAGAACTTCCTTTCCATATTATGTTAAGAGGAACCCCACACTCAGAGTGGAGTGTTGGTTTGGATTTATTACATGTAGTTGCTTATACATCCTCTAAATGAGTACCTTGGAAAGACCCAGAGTACACATTGAACAATACAGTGGTGAGGAGGGCATAATCACTTCTAAATAGCTTTGCAGAGAGAGGCTGGCCTCTGAAAGCTGGGGTTGTTAGTAAGAGATGTCAAAACTGAAACAGACTTCCTGATTTCCCAATCTCAGAAATTGAGAGTCTAATGACAGCAGTGAATTTCCAAAGACAAGATGAGTCTGGCTACTGTAATGGAAAGCAGGAATAGAGAACTCAAAATGGCTTAACCACAAAGACCTCTTAATAGGGTTACTTAATTGTGGTGTTTTCAGGACCAAAATAGATTGGAAGCCCTTAAAATTCATACTTTATCTATATAAGTAAGCATCCCTAGGTCACAAATGGAGTCATATTCCCACAATAAACTCACAACCTTTCATCCAATGCCAAGTCCTGAGTTTATTCACAGATCTAGAAACCTTTAAATGAGGAGATAGAATAATCTCCTTGAGGAAAATGATCCCACAATTCTACCAGGACTAGAAAGCTATTTCTTAGTTTTCCCTAAAGGGATCTTTGACCATTGAATGGGATAACTGCACTGAGGAAAGGGAAACTCCCAGAGTTTTCAAGGATTACTGGACACTGGCTCTGAATTGAAGATAGTTTCTGGGGATGCAAAATTCACTGTATTCTGCCAGCTAGGGAAAGGCTATGGCAGTTAAAGAAGGAACGAAACTTTTCAGTTTGTCTTTCTCTGGACACAATGATCCAGAAATGTATTTCTCCACCCTCTTTAAGTTAGGCATGGCCACATGGCCTGCTTTAAGAAAATATGAGTGGTAGTAATATGTATCACTTCTGAGCAGAAGACTTCAAAAGACTGTGTGGTTAGCTATGTTCTCTTCCCATGTCATGGTAACATGAAACATTTCAGATGATGTTTCCTCTATTAGCCTCAGTCCCAGGGCAAGGGCATCACGGAGCAGATCTCTCACTAAGTGGAGATGAAAATGTATCATGGTTAAGAAATACAGCTTTGCTATTTTAAGTCACTATGATTGTTTGTTAATGTAGCATAACCAACCCTGTCCTGACTAATAGACTATGAAATATGATTCAGTTACTAAGGAGAGAAGAATATCTGCATCTTACATGGAGATATCCAAGGTAAATTAAGTTTAAATGTATGTAAAAATGTAGATGAATAAATTGATCCTATCAATGTTAAAACAGGGAAACAAACAAAAGGTACCACAAAGATATTTTTTTCAAAGGTATCTGTTTATGTGAGATATGTAACTGTATACGTATAACAAAAAAAAAAAAAAAAAACAAGAAGCATGCACAGCTAGTTCACAATACTGCTTAGCTATATGGAGAAGTGATGTTTCCAGGGACAGGCGGGAGGGTGTGATGAGGATTTTCCCCTTTTATCCTGTGTCTCTATTGTTTGATAATAGACATATTTTACATTACCTTAAAAATTAATTTTAAAAGTATGAACAGGAAAAAACGAGGGAGGACAGGGAGGATTTCAACCTTTATAACAAACAGGATAAAAAAAAGGGAGATTAACAATTGTTAAAGTACATTTTTTTCTCCTTCTCCCCATATGTGGGGCAGGTTATTTATTATAGCTGAAATAAACCACAGGTACCAACATGGCCCAAGCATATGTACGAATATGGAGAATGGCAATACCAGAGAAGTACTAATTGCAGTATTTTCTTTAAGCAAAATTGGTGTCCTAATTTCCTATTCCAGAGACATGCCCCTTAGAAGGATGCTTGGCTCCATTCTGGGTAGTTCCTTTCTTTCTATTTCATACATCAAAGCTCATTTCTATTCTCATTTGGAATACTCCAACTCCACTGTTATCAGTGAAATACGGTGTCTGGCTGCAGGAAACAGAATCACAGTTACTGTGACTTAACCAAAGAGACGTTTTATGTTACTTCTACAACTACAAACTTAGAAGTGGACAGGTTAAGCAAGTGTAGTTGCTTGAACAGATCACCAAGAGACTAGATGCTTCTAGTTCCTTCTCCACCATCTGCAGCATGTAGCTTTTATCCAAGTAGTCTCCACCTAATTGGAAATTGGTTTATTCACATTCTGAGCTCTGTAGAGCTTCAGAAAAGCACTTTAGGCAAGAATAAGAGAGCCACAAAAAAGTAAATAGAATTTATACCAGGAAAGACAAAACTTTCCTAGAAATATCCAATATATTTTGCATTTCCATCTCTTTGGATATATTTATGTCACATGCCCTCCACTCCTATCATCAGAACTATGGAAAACTGGGAACTCTGGCTTTTTTTTCTGGGAATAATGTTGAAAATGGCAAGGTTTGTGTTCTTTTTGAAGGAAGGTGGTTATAAGGAATGGGAAATTAGCTAGCAGTATCTGCCATCCCTTATCCTCTCTTCATTTGAACTCCTAACCTTGAAGTTCACCTTCAGTTTAACCTCAGAGATAAAGCCTTCCCAATTTATTGCTGACACCCTCAATTTAATCTTCTTGATGACTCTGAGACAATTATTGTTTGTTGCTCACGTTTTGTAAATTAATTGTATATTGCAAGACAATATTACTTAAATTTATTCTGTTTCCATACCGGATTGTTAACTCCTAAAAACTAGGGGTCATGCCTCTTTGTTTTGTACCTCAATAAATGTAGAGTTCTAGGCACAGGAAGTTAACATTAGGTTATATTATCTAATGGATGACTAAGGCAGAAAAAGTAGTTGGGGGAATTTCCAAATAATAAAACCAAGCTTATTGGATGGATAAGTTACATTTGGAGGCTTTAAATAAGTTTAAATTGAAATATATTGGTTTGTGTACATTGAAATATATTGGTTTGTTTTATAAGTCACTCCACTTTGACATGTGATGGTGACCTCCAGGAATTAGAATCATGAGCATGAGTAGCAAAAATGGGAAAAAAAGTTATATTAACAATTTAATCTCATGTACCAAGTCACTGATATATGGAACCAAAGAGTACGCTGGGTCCAATGTATAAAGCTAAGCATTGTTCAGAGGAGTTCAGAACATGTGGTTATCAAAGGTACACTGAAGCAAGGAAATAGTGTGTCAAGGATGGAAATACTTGCTAACAGAAGTGGAGAACACACTCATGCTCCTCCCAAAAGCACTGATGTTTAATAGAATATCAAAATAATATAGACTCATCCCCTGTCCTTAAGCACATTACACTATGATCTTGATCTTCACCTAGGAGAATGGGAAACAAAATTTATTAGTATATCTTCTCTTCAAGTCCTTCAGAAAAGTACAGGCTCCTCCTGAATTCACAAAGACATTAAGACATGTGAGGAAGTCATTCTGGGCATAAAATTTAGCCCCTTCTTTTTGTCATGTTTTTAAATGAATTCTTTATCCAAATTAAAGATTGGAAACCTGTGATGTCACTCTTACTCCATTTCCAATTTCTGCCCCAATTCTTCTCTTATTCTAATATTTTTGGTAATGTTGGTTTAAATGTGACTAAGGAGGGAGTGGAGAAGATGTTGACCTTTTTTCCCTGTCCTGATCTCTCACTTTCAGTCCCAGATAAGCCTAAACGTGTAGGTGTGAGGTAGTGCCTATTCTGAAGTAAGAAAAGGACACATGGAGTTTAAGCCCTAGCTGAGTGGACTGATACCAGGAAATTGTTAACTTTCCAACTGCTACATCATACAAAGATGACTCGGTTTTTGAGAAACTCACGAACGGGTGTGTGTTAATTTCATAACTATGTTGGGTACCCAAATGATTGTGTTTCATTCAAAGCAGTGGTTTTCAAACCATTTTGTTGTTATTGTTATGGAAAACTTTTTTTTCTTTCAAATGAAATTATGCACTGAAGTTCTATAAGCTGGAAAAGCATATCTCCTCTATATGAATATGAGTAGGGAGACAGGCAATCCTTTGCTGCCAACTCTTTGCTCAGGGACAGCCTTCTTTACTCTGGAAGACAATGAATAAGGTGACAATATAAACTAATTTGCCCAGGACAGCTCTGGTTTACATCTGTGGGTCTGGTGAATTTATAAATAGGGCCCCATTTCACTCTCAAAATGGACCTAGTTTGAATCATAAATTATATGGCATTCTTACTTATGAGGTATCCTAAGGGAACCTTGGTGCTTCAGGACTCATCTGGAAAACCACTGAATAAATTGAAATAACTATGATTTATTTGATATAAAGAAATAAATTTGGGTTTATTTCGTGAGTCAAGTCATAACATGTAATGATTTTTACTTACTGCTTTAGACCTGTGAATGTCAGTGTTTGGACTTACTGATGAGTGAAATATTAGAGAGGGAGTCCATATCGTTGGTAGCAATAATGCCTCTTCTGTTAATTACCTCTGTGAAATTGAAGACTATTTTGCATACAAGGACCTCAGTTTCCTGTGTTCTAAAATCTTGGGATGGTACCTGAAACTCCATCTCTAATATTCTATTCTGTGGAACTGGACATACCCTTACTTAGGAAATCTACTCTGTTCCATTTGTCGGCACAATTATAATAATCAGTTCCTGCCTGTTACAGCAGATTTCAGGAACAGTTTGTAGCACTTTGCTATTCTACTCATAGTAAGTTATTCCCACAAATAGGGAACAGGGGATTGATAAGAGAAAGCAGTCCCCCATGAAGTTTTCTCCAATAATAATTAAATTGAGTGCTGAATGCTGCCAATGAGATTCATTATTTCAGAGCTGTTTTTTTCCAGACACTTATTTCATTTGGCTGGCCTCTGAAAAACCATGTACTATTGAATATAGTTAACGCTTCTCTAAATGTTTCTGAAATGCGCAGGTGGTGTGCTACAATGAGAGTAGATTACTTTGGAAAATACTGCTTCAAATAACCACTTTTCTCAGGCAATGGCATAATGCAGGCACATTAAAAGAACAAATAGGAGAAGGACTTTACATAAATCTTATCTAGCTACCAATATGAATGGTCATCACCTTTACAACTATGGTTCCTCTTTCTAGGAGGAGGTAGATCTTCAAACACAGTTCTTTAATGATGAAATAAACTCTAGATATGTGCATAAAATGAAGACCTTGTAAATCCAATCCCCAAGTTCAGGAAAGAATTGAATCCCCAAGTCTGTGAAGCATATCAAGTGGCCAATGTCTGGATGCCATTGTATAAGCCTGGGTCTAAAATTAGAGAAGACAGACAATCTGAGGAAATAATTTTTAAGGATACCATTCAAAGGATGTGATGAGCTATATGGGAATATTTCCAGCTAGTAGTGCTCTTTAACAATCCAACACATTTATAGAAACCATTTTGGTTGCTGGGTGAGAATATCTACCTCTGGAGTCATTTGGAGAGACCATAATAAAAACTTCTGAAAATTGCACATACTATTATAGGAACATAGAAATAACTACTTTTATCTGCAGAAAAAATTCACAGTTTGCCTAAGTCTGTATAGTTATTCATGTTTTCAGTCCCAGGCCATAAAAATGAGGAAAATTTTAGAGGAAGAAGTAGGCAAAATAATAACTTCTAAATTTTTATATTATACTTTTATTTATGCATTTGTTTGTTACTTTTATGATAATCACCTATATTAAGCATAACACTGGTTTATATGTATTAGATATGAAAGAGAAGGTAATGACCGAGATTCTCTACTAGTCAGAACAGACTAGATTAGGCTGAACTAAAATTCTCACACTATAAAGCATTAAAACAGCACATGTTTATTATTCCTGTTTGTCTACAGGTCTATTAAGGTTTGACTAAGATCTTCTCTACACCTCCTTATTCTGTTACTGTATCTATCTACTGAGTGGGCACCACTTCTAAAGATGCTTAAAGGGAAGAGATTTCTGGCTCAGATATGACAAGTATCGCAGCTATAGTGGCTCGTCATGTGGTATTACCAATTTACAAAGAATTCAGGAAGTATAATCCAAGCACATGATCAGGTGGCAAAGGGCTAGAAATAATAGACAGCATTAATGATCAGCAAAGTCTACCCTTCTGGTCACAAAATATTCACATCACACTCCCTCCTCAGACAAAACATTTTTACTTCCTCCCCAAGGAAGACAATCCAAAAGGTCTCATTTCCGAATCTTTCAGAGTATGGCATTAATAGTACATCAGAGGGTTGTGTGTGGGTGTCTTTAATCATGTCCACCTGATTAGAAAATCTATGTATTTGAAATGTGAGTTAATTGCTTCTACTGTGTCACAAACCTTAATGAAAGAGAAATAAGGTAATCACGGAAATAACCCATTCACAGACAGGGAAGACACACAAAAATATCTCTGGTCTAAAGCAATTCTAAAATCCTCTTGGCAGAGATAGTGAGGACTCTACTTTGTGAGCAGGAAATGTTTGTTAATTAGATCCTGTGTTAGTTTCGTGAGAACACTCAGACCACTATTCTCCATGGCCCTTGGCTCCGCTCAGGGAGGCCTTTCCTTTTTTGACACACACACACATCTGAAATGAGCCTTGGACATTAGACTTCACTTGGAGCTTAAGCAGCTTTCTCAGACTGCTTCCTGAGGACGTATGTCTTTGAAAAACTGAATTGTTGTCTCATCTACTAAATTGTAGTAAACTTTATGTATCAAATGCCATACCCATAGCTTTTTTTCCCCTGGACTTCTGTGTGTGTGTGTGTGTGTTTACATTTCTTCTTCTATATTCTCAGCTATATGACTGCCTTTTTAAAAATTTAATTGGAGGTTACTCTGTCAGGCTTCTATGGGAGAGACACCTTGTATCTTCTCCTTTCTCTTAGCCACGTTTTTCACTTCAAGTATTTAATAGGTAAGTAACCACACAGCATAGGAAGGATATCTGTTCACAATTCATTAGCACATCTTGTCCCATGGCCCATCCAACCATGATGGGGAAAGTAAAAATACTCTTTGTGCTTGAAAAGTAGAGAGCCAGAGATACGTGATGAACAGATTTCTTTCCTTAAATACTTGGCAAAAAAAGACTAATAAGACTACCCAAGAGACATAAATTGTATATTATCACTGGAAGCAGGGGGAGATGGCTCTAGCCTAGTGATTAGCACAGGGTATTACAACCCTGCCTCAGCTCTTCCATATTTGATGACTTTGGTAAATCAAATTCACTGTTCCAAAATTTTGTTTTCTTATCAAGAGGGGACTTACTTGTCCTTGAGGCCAACCAAGAAACACATTGGTTTTAATAGTCTTTGCTTTGAGAAATACAGATTTAACTAAATGACTCATGTAAGACATCTAGGAGAACATTTCTGTTGATCAGTTTTTTAAATCTGCTGAGGTAAAGTGGTGTTCCTAGCTTTAGGTCCCTTTCCACCTCTTGGGTTTCCCTTATCAATCTTTCTATCCCAGACTTTTTCTTTTCTTTTTTTTTTTTTTTTTCTTACAGTTTCTATAGAGATAGGATACAGCCATGCTCTGTGTGCCTGGAAGTTCCATTCTTCTGTAGAGGAAATGCTTTCATTAATAGGGCAGGCCTGGACCTCAGTGGCTCCCGTGTACAGATATTAAGAGGAGCATCTCTGCCAATGTACTTAGGCAGAACAATAAAGCATCTTTACAGCCCAGACTCACCAGAGCCACTATTGATTCACTGGCATGTGCTCTCTCAATAGTAAAAGGCTGCCAGGATTTACTCGCTCAGCTTTTCCCTTTCCTAGGCCGTCATTATTCAGTGTAAAACTCCTTTAACCTGGTGGAGTTGTTGCTCTTGCTAATACTGTGTTAGCAAATTATTGATCCCAATGATGAGAACAGGAATCGTTTCTCCTGTAGCAGGATGTGCAATTGGATCTACATTCTGCCCTGGTAATTTTCTCTATAGATCTTCCAGGGGGACTAGACAAATGAACCATTAAAAAGGGGTAGGGGAGGGAGGGAGCTGCCTGAGGTTGATGGTACATTTGAGCTAAATCCAGACTTTATTGGTGTTTTTCAGCTTCTATTTGAAAACTTATAAACATCGCTCTTTGGCACTTTATGGTTTTGTTTTGTTTTTGGTAGTTTTATTTGGCTTGTTTTTAACTTTCTCTGATGGCCAAGGAGGAATTTTCACTTGTGAGCTTCTTCTGAAATTGAAATCAATACAACCAACAATTTAGGGAGGTCCTGATAAAGGCAAAACAAGGTCAGTGACCTCTTCAGTAAAAAGGAAAAGAAGGCAACAGTGGTAATGAAAGTTGTTACATTTTAGCCAGTGGTAGTTGGAATTTAGTGACCCCAAATCTTCATTAAAATTTAGTGTTACTTCATCACCTCTCTGCCTTCACCTCCCCATTTTCATTTCAGATAACCACTGGGTAATCGTTAATCCAATTGTATCTAACTAAGATTCACAAAGTGTCTTCTGTGGTCCTAGCTCTGTAGATCCCTAAGATCAAAACAAAATAGAAAATTGAGTTCATTGGTCTATCCTGAGGCTTTAAGGATGCTGTATATGTTTTCCTAATTTGTTGAGAAATGAAGAGGTTTAAAAGAGAAACAAATGTGAAAAGAAATTATTTTTACTTATCTGTTTATTTAGAGAGAGAGAGAGAGAAGCAGAGAGGGAGACAGAGAGAATCCCAAGCAGGCTCCGCATTGTCAGTGAGCAGAGCCTGATGCAGGGCTCAAATCCACAGACTGTGAGATCATGACCTCAGCCACAATCAACAGTAGGACACTTAACCTACTGAGCGACCCAGGTGCTCCATGAAAAGAAATTATTCCAAATTAGAGCAACTGATTCCCACCCCATGCCCCTAGCATAAACTCTGGAAGTGAAAACAAAATCTCTCATTCATAGTGTTAGAGTAAAAAACTGAGCTTTCAGTGTGAAATAGTGCATGACTGAGCTGAGAATTCAAAGAGCACTGTAAATGAGCAGGGGGCAGGAGATACCCATTCTGTACAGAGGTATTAGAAGAATGCTGGCATGTCAGATGGCACATTGCTTTCTATTTTCTTTCTGATTTATATTGAAGGATATCAAAATCCTCAAGGCTAATTGTTTATTTAATATGGGTTACTGACTTAAATATGTTTTTTAGTACAAGAAAGTAAACTTATATCTCCAAGGTCCCTCTTGAATTTCACATCAGGAAGAAGTGCTTAGTGAACTGTTGACCTTATACTGTTCATTAGGTAAGAAAATAATTAAGGCAGAAAACTTTCACTTTACAGTATACAGCATATGACAGATATGTAGGATATCTTATGTAAGCAATATTCTATCCTGGATTATAAAATCCAAAGAGACAGTTACTCTTCTGAAATGAAATTTAAGTGTTACTTTATTAAGCAATAGCATACAAAACTTGATATCTCAATTTTAGCACATATTAGAGGTTGCAGGGATAAATGCCCATTTCCTGTTGAGATGATAAACCCTGGAAATCATGGACCTTGACTTCTCATTTCTGTATTCCACCATAGCAGTAATTACTGTGGTTTATTCAGTATTTGTTTCTGGTAGAGATGGGACTTTTCACTAATAGTTACTGTAATTCTGGCTCCAGACAGTACTCAGGTGACATCACTGGATTATCTGACCTTATTATTGGTTTATCTTTCTTGCTCTGGAGATTGAATGGAAAACTGGAACTGAGAAGAAAACACTGGGAGGGTTGTAGGAAAAGAAGAGGACACTGGGAGAGAATTAATCTATAGTCTATATCTAATGGTATCATAATACCATTCAGTATTTGTATTATTCATTTATTAATGACTGGGATTTACAGAGTGCCCTCTGTGAGCCCAGTACTATAGTAGATTCTACAAATGTAAACATAATAGAAAATTGAGTTCAATTGTCCACTCTGAGGAATTAATGATGGTTGTTAATTTGAACTAGAATCACAAAAAGGAAGACTTATCTGGATCTTGACAGAAACATTTTAAAGCTATTATTTAGAATAGAGAGGGGCGCCTGGGTGGCGCAGTCGGTTAAGCGTCCGACTTCAGCCAGGTCACGATCTCGCGGTCCCTGAGTTCGAGCCCCGCGTCGGGCTCTGGGCTGATGGCTCGGAGCCTGGAGCCTGTTTCTGATTCTGTGTCTCCCTCTCTCTCTGCCCCTCCCCCGTTCATGCTCTGTCTCTCTCTGTCCCAAAAATAAATAAAAAACGTTGAAAAAAAAATTTAAAAAAAATAGAATAGAGAATATATGAAATACATGGACAGAACGGAGAATATAGGTCATGTGCATGTGCACATATAATTAACCATGTGAAGCGCTTCAATAAAATGACCCAAAAGCATTTTGATGTACATTACCAGGTTTTTTTAGTTGTAATATATTCCGATCTTAACATTTCATAGTTAAATATTCTAATCAGTGAAGTGACATTGATTTTCCCTCTATTTTTAACTAAATAATGTTTGTATTCTCTTGGCTTGACACTACAATTTTTTGAAAATTTTAAAACCTAGAACACCCTAAAGTAGTCTCTCATGGATGTCAGTAACTACAGAGAAAGTGGTTTGGATGTAATATCTTTGCTGCCGAAAATACCATTAATGTATAAAATCAGAGTAACATATACTTTATGAATAATAAATAAGCAATCATGGGGCACCAAATTTGATCTTAAAAATAAAGCTGTGGATGCAAATACCATAATTGAAATTCTTACAATCTATGTATGTGCATTCATGAAAAGGAATGAATACTCTTTCTGCCCTATCCCAACCCCTCCTTCTTAGTAGAGGCAATGAATATATCAATTGTGAGACGTAGCAACTGGGGTTTAGTAAAACATGCTTGATTAATTTTTATCGAGATTTCCAAAATAAAATGAGAAAGAAATCACCCCATTCATTATATCAGGGAGGGGAAAGGGATCTTGATGTTATCTGACTATGTCCAACTGATCAAATGATACTCCAGCCAACTCCAGAAATGGATTCTTCATATGAAATAAATTTCCCCCCTGAAGATGAGAATTCAGGCATCTTGGGAATTGCAGAGGCCCAGCCTCTTTATAGTACCAGAAAAAAAAAGATGAAGAATATCACAGGATCAGTCAAAACAGCAACAACAAAAATACTCTGTGTGGAGATGACAAGGCAGAGAGACCCACAGTTTGAAAAACCAGAAGCTGCAGTGAGAAAAGTATCCACAAGAAGTATTACTCTAGAGGTTATTAATTTCAAGTAGAGGGCATAGTTATAATTTCATGATGGGAATGAAGTATTTTGGATTATTGTTTTATAAGCAGTTTTAATCTCTACATACTAATAAATTAGGTACCATGCTTTTCAATTGCTTTGATTCCATTTTGATTTTTTTTAAATATTTCAATATAGTTAGGGTGTCTGGGTGGCTCAGCTGGTTGAATGTCCAAATCTTTATTTTGGCTCAGGTCATGGGATCAAGCTCCTCACTGAGCTTGTAACCTGCTTAAGATTCTCTTTCTCTTTCTCTTTCTCTCTCTCTCTCTCTCTCTCTCTCTCTCTCTCTCTCTCTCTCCCCTCCCCTCCCCCCCTCCCCTCCCCTGCTCATGCTTTCTCTCAAATATATATTTCAATATAGTTATAAGTAGACAATACTAGAACTCAACTTCATAACTCATCATTGCAAGACTTCATTCTGAAAGTACATACAGCCAAATATAAGGCAAGATAGAGGGGAGAGACAGTTTTCAAGCTTTAACAGACTTACTGTTTTCAATTTTCCAAATAATTTTCCAAGCTTCTAAAAAGGAATGCAATGAATGTGTTTCTCTCCTTTAATAACTATCAAGTGTTGAGACATTTCTGTGTATTCTGGACTCTACCAAATGCTGGGAACCTGGGCAGTGTGGTGGGATATGAAATTTAAAACAAGGCTCCTGTCCTCAGAGGAGGCAAAAAATCTAAATTGGAAGACAAGACAAGCACCTGTATGTACAACAAAAACACACAATATAAAATTTAAGGTTAATTTTTTGGCAGAGATTACAGATGTTTTATGACTTTCAGGATAGTTGAAATTACTATGGAATAGAAAATATTCAAATAAGCAATAGAGGTCGAGGAGGGAACACTCTGCAAATTTAGCTCAGAATGCCTGCTAATCCTTTAGTGTGGACATTTAAAAGAGCTTCCTAAAGGGAAAAACTGAGGTACATTCCTTCTGATTTGATGCTGTTTGCTTTGGGTTTTGATTCTATTTGCTTTAGGGACCGAATTTTGGACTTTTTCTTACATCTTTTCATATTTCAAACGCCACTTGTTTTAATTTGTTCTTTAGACTCCTGATCCAAGATAAGGTTACCCTTAGGAACCTCATCATTGGTAGTTGCCAAGGCCTTAACTTAGGTTGGCTTGCACCAGAAACAAAATTTGAGATAGAAACTGACATCATCAAGGTTTATTGGGAACGACTACATGGGGACTTCCCTTTAATGGAGTAAAGGCAGTAGGAGTAGGCAGAGGGAGAAAATGAACTGTGATGTAACTGTAACTAAAGCCTCAGGTAATCCCATAGGAGCTCTGAATATGGTGACCCTTAAGAAATGTCTCACCCATTGGGGAAAGAATTCCAGGTCTTTGAATCCTATCATTCAATGGACTGTCCCAAGGAAGGAAGTGAAATTGAAGGAAGCTCACTTTTGATAGAGGAAGACTTCTGGAGAGAATCCAATATGAATAATCAGCTGCTAACAGTTATAACAACTGGAGGAATAAGTGTGGCAGGGCTGAAGGGGAGATTTGGGTAAAAGTAGATGGATTGCTACATCTGCATTAAGAACATTGAGCCATTTGGATGGTTTACAGATGGCATTTCCTAGATGGTAACTCCTGAGGGAGGAAAAATGCATCTGTCTTGTTTTCTGTCATCCTGCCAGAACTGAGAGCTACAATAGGCACATAGTGGGTGCTCATTAAATGTTTGCTGAAATAAGTAACTAAATTAATTAATAAATATAGTATTGATGGACTGCTGGCTTCCAAGGCGGAAACTAGAAGACTTCCATAAAACCAAGTTTGCAATCATCAAAATAAAAGATTAGATTTTCATATAATAGCTAATATATTATGTAGTCACTAATCAAAAGCCTTTGTTGAGTACCTACTATATACCCCACACTGAGTAAATTAAAATGGTATAAGACATGATCAGGCAGCAAATGCTAAGAGCTAAAGCTGAGATGCATTTTGTTTCCTTTAAACAAAAACCAAAAAACAAAAAACAGACGCCTTTGTTTACTCCCTGAAAGTAAAATGTTTCTCTTGATATTGCTCTTTTTCTATTTATTGAGAATCTGCATCAATGTAATTTCTGATACATTTAAATGTCAAATGATAGTAAATGGATGAAGCCATTTACATACATGAAGAATGGCAATGGAGACTTAACATACATCCATGGGCTAATTTGAATATAAGATAGGCAATATTTTAAATGGAGATTTTACATATTAATGCCCACAATGCCTTTAACTCAAATACATAATCAAGAAGGAAATGCACATTAATTTAAGTGGGAAGGGGTGTCAATTTGGATCCAAAATATAAAAGTTGTCAGCCTGCTACAATGGTATTTACCTTCACCAACAAAAGAACAAAACAAAGAGAAATAGGACACTGAATAGAGACAATAGATCTGTGAAAACAGCCAGCCAATAATTCAAACTAGTAGCTCAAACAAGAAGATAAATGGAGGTTGTAGCTTTTACCATTAAGGAACCAGTTAGAGTTCCATTTGGTGCCAGAACTGTTCTGCCAAAAAGAACTTTCAGTTCCAACTAGCTGTGTCGGTCCTCCCCATAGAAACATTCTTGGCTTACACATGCAAACAAAGTGATGGTGAAAGTTATGTTCCAATGACCTTGTCTTTGAGATGGCAGTGACACATCATGGAAGAATTAGAAAGTTACACTGAGGTCTGTAATGCTATTATAACCCGTTGGGAGCCAATCCAATCTGGGTGAGATATTTCCTACGCTGTGCTCTCAGAGTGATGCATACAGCTAATTGTAAATATCTCATATAGAACTGCCACCTGCTTCCCTGAGTTACATCATTCACAGTTAATTTATATTCAGGTGGCACACACATCATTTTCTCTTAATTTCTACATAACAGTTCATTTTCGTTAGTTAGAATCAGCATTTCTCCTAGAGCATTTTGTGAAAGTATAGCTTTACCATACATAACCTATACAAAAGCCCCAGAATCCATGACAGATCTATTAAAAGGAACATAAATAATAACAGAGAAGGAAAACTTCCCAACGAAGGAGGACATTAAAAAAAAAATCTAGATTCCTGGCTTGAACACAAGGCTGTCCCTTTAAAACAGAAATGCCACCATTTCATTATGCATTCTCTCAGTGTCCTGGTTGTGAAGGGAGGGCTGAGGGGGGAATACAACCTTAAATTCTTCAGAGCTGTCCTGGTTGGTTTATCTACTGTGATTTACTGTTGTGATTGTTGAGTAGCTGACCACTGATTTTAACACTAGGGTATAGAGGAGACAGATTGACATGGGTTTCATTAAAATTCAAGAAACTCAACTCCATAGAGAGCATGACTAACTTCCTTATACATGACAGGAATCCCCACAGATGGTACTTCACCCTTGCTAAAGGAATTAAGTCTACCAAAAGAATCCCTGTCTATAAGCAGCCAATTCCCCAAATCTACAGGCTCATCTGCACAGATATTCTTTATACTGTCATTCTTAAGTACCTTAGGGTAGCTCTGAAAGACAGGGGGCCGAGAGGGAGCAGCCGCGGCTGCCTTCACTACCCCTCAAGCATGCTGGTGGCGTGGGGATGATGGGATTATAAAGTAAACATAATAAAACACAGGACCAGGGCATCCAGTGGACACAGTCTATTTGCTGACTCCTCTTTGCCTGGAAAGAGCTGAAGATGAAATTCTTATTACAATTACACAGAATCCCTGCACCAAATTGGCAGTTATTAAACTATTACGCAAATTCACAAATGAGTATTGTATTTGGTTCCTGGTCCAATTAACTTCCTTTCTTCTTTTTCTTCTCTCTCTCTCTGCTCTCTGGCATTATGGTCTTAAATTCCACATTTCATCTTCAAATATTTAAGTTGTCAAGGAAAAAATAAACTAGCCATCACACATTCATTATATTGTGTCAAATAGGACATGAAGGAGACAGCTTTCTGTTTTTTTTTTTTTTTCTGTCCTCTGCTCTTGTCAATCAAAAGCATAGTAATTAAATGGGGATGGAGATGCTTTCAAATTAAGAACAAAGAAGGAGGCATTTAATAGGAGGAAGAGAAAAGTAATTAAAATAAATAAATAAAGGCTCTAGCTGTGTCTATTGTCCTCAGATGAGCTGCCCTGAGCTGTGGGTCTACCAGCTCACCCCTCACTTCACTCCCTACTCAGTCACTTCAAGTTTCTACTAAGAAACACTGCAGACAGTATGTGGTATGCACACTGCTTAGTGCATTCTGGGAGTCCGGCATCATGCTAACCCCTTGAATACAGTAATGACATGTACTAAATCTTTCTCATTTTCCAGATTAGACTGGTTAGGATATGCTGAAAGACATATCCATTTTGCATCCCTCCAGTCATCAACATAAAGCCATTCCATAGTCCCACTGTTTCTCTTGGATTAGGAGTATTCTCCTATACTTACATAATGTAAAACATAAGTCCTCATCCCACCAGCTGCCACCCAATCATACTTCTTTCATTGGGAGTCAGGCTATCATGGCAAAGAGGCAAAATAATTTGTTGTTCTTCTACCGCATTTTGAATCTCCATCACCATCTCTCTAGGCCAATAATCTTTTACTGGTAGGTCTGTCTCATGAATGATCTTGAGTAAAAAAGAATATTCTTTGCAGGTTTTGGGATTCCTGGCAAACAGGGACTATATCCTTCTATCCTAGAGAAAGTAGATGTGACAGTTATTCACGGAGGAGACACTGGTTTATAGGATTGTATTAGAATCACTGTTTGTGTTCATTGGTGTATGTATATATGAACACTGTAATGATGTCTCTTTATTCTAACTTCAGAATTACAAGGCAGGTTTTTGTCATATGTATATATGCCTCATCTGCACATCAAGATGTTTATTTAAAAATAATTTTTAATAAAACAATGTGTATACAAAGGGTTTGAAGTAATTACATACCTGCACTTACATATTTTTCAAACTCAGAGAGCCCAGAAATCCTACTACAATCTTTTCCCTTTAGAAGAAAGTATGAACAACATGCCCTGTCTTATCTCTGTTTATTGGAGAATATGGTAGCAAATGATAAGAAGCCTTGGCCCAGGGAAAACTTAACATTTGAAAATATTCTGAAACGTGACCCTTGCTTAATTAATAAAGTCTTTCTTACATAAGAACTAAAATGCTTATGAAAATTAAACAACAGAAATCCTTGCCATTTTTGCTTAAGTGCTACAAATTCACATGGGAATCAATGCAAGAAAGGGTTTTATACTACAGCAAGCAACGGCACAATCTCTAAGCAATAACGCATATAATGCAGTATCTTACAAAAACAGTGGACTAAACCTAAAACTACTGCTAACAGAACTTTTCATTCCTATGACACCATAATAAGGCCAATTAGGAGATTGGGGTTGGGGCCCAATTTTGAATTGGCTTTCTATGCTGTAGTTATGGTACTTTCATGCCTATTTATCTGGGTAGTTATTTCCCCTGACAACCGTAAAATGAGTTTTTTACATAATTTTATGAGAACCATGTTATAACAATGAATTAGTAACTCCAAGATTCCAAGTGGATATTTTGCAGCTTTATTACAAGGTTTTGTGTCAGAATTCTGGCTGGCTGGGGCCTCTGGAAGGAATGGCAATTACATAGATGGATTTGCAAACCTGTCCTTATCAAGCTCAGTACTAACGCCAAATATCTCTCACTCCTGCAAACAGATCGAGTTTCAAGTCAGCAAAAATTATGGTGAAATTTTGGTTCTTTTCACATGAAGCCCTATAATTTTCAGGAAAAAAAAAAGTGATCACATAAGTACATCTGTGACTATGGTGGTTTCCCCCATCCCCACACAATTCAGGGTATATTTAGAAGCAAGAATCTGATCTTGAGAGTATCTTGACTCTGCCTTAAAGGACAAATAGAGAGAGAGAGAGAGAGAGAGAGAGAGAGAGAGAGAGAGAGAATATCATTATCTTGAGTTGGCTTCGCGCCTGCAGTACAAACACATCTCCAGAGTTGTTGGGCCAGAAAGTCGTCCACCCCTAAAGTAAATATGTCAGGTGCCTGCTGCAAATTGTCATTTGTGCAAAATGCACTCATTTTTCACAGAGAAGGGTGTGGCTGGCAAGTCACAATCAAGGTGCTTAGATGTTCTTATGAGGGAAGCATTTAGAACATGACCGGAGTCCTGATGTTCTCCTTGTAGGAAAACACAGATATGTTCATTCTCTAGCTGGACACCAGAAAAGTAAATTAAAAAGTTAAACAGTTGATTTTCATTATTTGTAGCACTTACGTTCCATAGAGTTGTTGCAAACCTTGAATTAATACATACTGAACCACGTAGGATTAGGTTCCTGTGAATCTCTGGTCACATTTTCATCATTCGTTCAATCAATCAATACATAACCTTGTTTTGTGTATGTTTTTGTATAAAAACATTTTATTTAATACATATTGTTAATTCATAAACGTTGAAATCATGGCCAATGGCAGTATAATTTATGCCTAAATAAAGCTTATCTGATACGTATTTTCTCTTTAAGACATATTACAGCCTTCTGGCACTTAGGAACTTGACACAGCACTTCAGTTGACACTAGGGGTCATTTTAAAGAGAGAAATAACTGGGACACCTGAATGGCTCAGTCGGTTGAATGTTTGACTCTTGATTTTGGCTTAGGTCATGCATGATCCCAGGGTCGTGGGATGGAGCCCTGCATTGGGCTCCATTCTGAGCATGGAGTCTGCTTGGGATTCATATTCTTTCTTTCTTTCTTTCTTTCTTTCTTTCTTTCTTTCTTTCTTTCTTTCTTTCTTTCTCTCTCTCTCTCTCTCTCTCTCTCTCTCTCTCTCTCTCTCTCTCTCTCCCCCACTCCCCACCCCTTCTGCCCCTCTCATCCACTCACACTTTCTAAAAAAAAAAAAAAAAATAGAAATAAATAACCAAGAAAAGGTCCAAAAGTGGGCAAACAATTTGGCACTAAATAGACCATGAAAAGGACATTTGTTTACAGCATGAGAGCTGACACAAGAACACAGAGTGTTGTCTTACTCTGCTTACTTGGGAATGAGCTGATTGAGTGACCTCAAATGTTTGCCATCCTGTGCGTGCCCACGAATGACCACAAAAGGACAGCAAGTATTAATTTGGGGGTTAAGAATATATTTTAAATGACTAGGTGAATTCACAAATACAGAATCCACAAATACAGAATGTACAAAAAATGAGGACTGACTAAAATATTCTTATAATTGTACTCTCAGCCCGGCCTCCATCTAGATGAAAACTTAACCTTGCATTCTGTGCAAGCATGTCATCCATAATAAGCAAAAATAACAAACAAAGCCACTCTCTTATAGCCTGTGTCTCACTCATGTACCCACCTCCCTACCAGCCACACATCCATTTTCATTTTTTATCTACACCTCCCCAAACAAGCAATGTTTTTCTGGCCTCTCATTAGGCAATAAAATACCACAGTATTTAGAATAGCAGCTTTATTTTTGTTTCCTTTGTCAATGATGGCAGGTAAATGGGCTAGAATCCTGGGGTTTTCCAGAAAATTATCATCTCTTTTAGAACTAGAAACTGTAAAATTCTTGGGGATTTGAGGGAAAGGGAATGTAGGAGTGCTGGCATTCATAACTCGATAGGTTCAGGGTGTAGTTCTGGTGCAATGAACTCCATGACAGGTTGTCAATGATAGAGCCTCTGGAAGCACAAGGAGCCCAGGGGCTGGTTAGACCCTGGCTCCATGTTCTGCATCTAACATAAGGTTTCATTCGAAGACAGAGAATGTATCCAGATGGAGTTTGGTGAGCTGAGGAAGACTAAGACAGGAGAAATGAGGAAGACTTTAACTTTCAGGACCTCATTACTCTATTATATCTGAAACTTGAAATTAAGTGAATATGATTAATGATGATTTCTTATGGTCTTATATTTCCTATGGGTACTTCTGAAATCTTAACTCATCCATGAAATTAAATGCATATTGGGGAAATTTTATGATCTTGTACAGTTAAACCATATTGGGAAATTTCCAGATTCACAAAGGCCCCAAAGAAGGAATTATATGATCTATTTTCTACTCTAGGTCTTTTACAGGAGTGCTTTGTGGATGATCACTCATCACGTACAGTGTAAGAACTCCAATTCTTCTAATGTTTAATGTCCTCTTCAAGAGAAATTAGGTACTTTATGATCAGCCTCTTCCCTCCGCCCACTATAGGCCACTCATGTACCTCTCAGGTATTCATAAGGAAGTAACTTTACACAGAACTTCTACCATCTACTGTAGTTTAGCAACTTTCATATATTCCAAAGCAAGGAGGATCCATCTCAAAAATCTGAGTAGGCAGGTTCTATTTAATAATGTAGGAACAAACAAAGAATTATTAGAGTTCCTAATTTAGGTTAACCTTGAGGACACTGTTGCTGACTGGAGACCATATGTCATACCAGAAGCTCTCACTGGGGGTTATAGGATCAACATAAAGCAGACATTCAGACAGAGACAACTTCAAATACTCTAAGGATTTCTAATTTATGGAAACAATCTCAGGCCAATACACATCATTTGAACACATTTTGTGAGATCATTTGCTACTAGGATATAATATCCGCAACTTCAGACTAAAGATTAAATCTCTTGGAGTTTGAGTACAAAACCATTATCCCTCCTTGACTTGATGACAAAACAAAGCAGTGGCTACTATGCTTCTTTCTCTCTTTGCTTCCTAATAGATTGGCCTCTTTTGATCTTTTCCAAATTAATAATGAATACTGATTTTTCTTAACCTGTCCTAAAAGAAAATGTGTAATCAATCATTTCCATAGAATTTCTTTGGCTTGGTTATAGATGATGATAATATTCACAGGATAGAGGATGAGATCACAGAAAATTAGACCCTTTACCTTTGCAACATTTTGGGGAAAAAAAAGAGGCCAATGTTTAAAGGAGACGGAGGTGGATAAAAGGAAAGAGATGGCTACTGTTTGTTGGTACATCAGGTATGAAGTATGATTAAAGCAATGGACATGAATGAATAAATACAAGGATGAAGAGGCCTTGAGACAGAGTGTTGGTACATTTTGTGACATTCCATTAAACTTACAGAAGTACCATAAGCCAAAAGATTTCAGTAAAAACTATTCTTCCTAGTATGAATCTTTATATAAATTAGATGCAAGAACGATCTACTTAAATTAGGTATTATACTGGGGATGCAAACTGGCAGACCAAGGACTGAATTTTCTTCTAGCAAAGCAGTTTAATTTGAATTTGCTTTATTTGAGAGTTGTATTATATGGTCTACTGTTACTGTATTCCTAATCATCATTTCCTTTTACTTTGACCAGCTACCTTGTTTGTCTGGACACTTGAAGCAATTGTACTTACAAATTATGGATTTACATTATCAGGCAGGCAGATACGGAGTCAGAATGAATCTTTACAAAAGCATATAATATAGTAGAAGAGATTTTCCTCTCTGGTGTCCACCTTCTGCCATTATGTTAAAAATTCTAGGAGGGATTTTTGATGAATCTCAAACTATTAACAAAGGTCAAATAGTGACACCGTACAAGTAACATTATCCACAGTCATGATTTCTGATGAGTTGGATGCAATGGTGCAAAGGAAAAGCAGAAAAAAACCTCCCAGTACTCAATTTTTAAGACCAAAGTTTAATTAAGAAAGAAAAAGCATATCATGTGGAGAAACTTAAGAACAAAAGAGTTTCTAAGCTCTGGAATGACTTTTTGGGTTCAATTTTGGGTTGCTTTAAAAATCTTGCTGTTTTATTTTCAGTAGTGGTTGGGGTTGGGGGCATATTATAGTATTTTGGATGGATGAGTTTTACAAAGTGCCAGGCAATAAAACATCTGTTATAAAACATGTGCTATAGCTCTAGGGTATGGACTGAAACCAGTCAGTATTATTTTGAAGTGAGAGAATGAATGTCCAAATAAATGAGCACAACCTGTTTTTTATTATTATTTCAGAGGACCATTTAATCTAAATAATTCATTTTTCCTATACTGCACATTTTACAAATATATCACCATTGCTGCTGCTTAAAATTTTTATAATATTCCATGGGATAGAAAACATGTATGTATTATACTCTAATCATCCTAGTATTTCACTGGCTGGACATTTTCTTGGAAATGGTACAAAGAAGGTCCTAAACTTATTATTTTAACTTAAAATATATTGTATTTCAAAAATAATCATTGAAAATAAACTGTAGATATCAAATTGAGCTAGGTGGCTTGGTGAAGTAAAGCAGTTTTAGTAAGTCATCAATATCTCCAAGAATTTGAAAATTATATGGTGAGAAAAGACAAGTTTTTTTTTACACATAAAGTTAAATAAAAAAGTGTTCAAAAGACCCTAGGATTCAAGGATAATTTATCTAATTAGAGAGGAACAAGAAAAGCATATGAAGAAGTAGGAATAATGTAATAAATATTAAGGTAGAAATTAGCATTTCATGAGCCTGAAGCATAACAAATATATACTTGTGTCAGTCAGGGTAAGCTGTATTATAAAAAAAAGTATATATATATGTATATATAGGTATGTATATATGTACGTATATTCATATGTATATGTTATGTATGTGTAGGTATATGCAATTTATGTATATACATGCATATGCATATTTTAATATACATACGTAAATATATTAACATATAATGTCTGCATATTATACATGTGTAGAATTATGTATATACATCTACACATACATGTATATATGTACACATCTTTATGCATATACACACATGCATATATACATATATATATACATATATGTATTATACTCTAATAATCCTAGTGTGTGTGTGTATGAATATGTATGTATGTGTGTGTGTGTATATATATATATATATATATATATATATATATATATATATGTCAGTGGCTTACAATTATAAATATTTGTTTCTTATTCTGCCAATAATCACTGAGGGACTAGGCAGTTCTCAAAGGTAGATGTCCTTCTTGTGATACGTCCTAGGTTGTTTCAATTCTGTGGCATCTTTATATTAACACATCTTTTCAGATTAAGGGAAGAAAACATAATGACACATTGCCTCTGAAATGTTTTTACCAAGAATGACACATGTCATTTATGTTGATATTCATTGACCAAAGAAGTCATATAACCATTACTAAGGTCAAAGAGAGTGATACCTGGAAGAGAGGATACTTAAATGTTGCTGAACACTATTTGTGTCTACCACACACCACTGGACTATGGATTTGTACATTTTATTTACACATTATTCAATGCAAAATCAATGCTAGTAATAATGACTATCAATCACATAATGTTGGTCTAAGCAATTTATGCAAATAATTTGAATTGAAACTCCAAATATAGTATCAGCTTTGGTTGTTAACTATGTCATGAAACAGATATGCAAAAATACTTCCTGACAAAAATCTCAAACAATTCTAGAAAAAATACATTTTAAAAAATGTTTATTTATTTATTTTTAGAGAGATAAAGCAAGAGAGTGAGTGTGAGTGGGGGAGGGGCAGAGAGAGAGGGAGAGAGAGATCTTTAGCAGGCTCCAAGCTCAGTGTGGAGCCTAATGCAGGGCTTGATCTCACAAGCAAGAGATCATGGCCCACACCAAAATCAAGAGTCAGACACTTAACCCACTGAGCCACCCAGGCACCCCACCAGAAAAAAGTTTTTAAAGGTATTTTTTAACTGTATTCTTGAACCCATTAAAAAGTAAAGGAAATTCTTGGAGACCAAAACAGAACAGTTACCACTCAAGAGGTAACAAGTGCTGGCGAACTCACTAGGGCACATTTACAAATCTCTTATAGAAAAGACATGAGTTTTAACAAAACATTAGGGACAGGTAACAAAATTATATATTTTCAAATATCTTCAAAATCAGTACTGAAACCTAAGATGACAGTCATTGGAATTACCAAATCAAAATGTCATATTTACCTGTGTAATATGAGGGTATCAAAAATTGTTAAACAGCAAGAAATTTTTTAAAAATGGTGAGGTAGATTTGATATAGAATCAACTTCAACTTCTAGTTGAAATTTATAACTGAAATCAGAAAATAAATGGATGATTAAACAGAAGATTAGACATTAGTGAAGAGGTAACTGGGAAACTGGAAAATACATCTGAAGAAATCATCTCAAATGATTACCAATGTGCTAGTAATACCACTCTTCCAAAAAATAACCCCTGATTGTAGAATTTGTCAATTCTAACTATTCTCATCATAGACATATTCAAGCCAGTGAAAGTTAAAAAACTGGCTCACAAAGTTTCTGAACATTTAATAATTGGCTCTTGAAAGCTGGTATAAGTCGGTTTTAGTATGCCACCAAATCAACATAGAGAACCAACAGGGAAAATGTAAAATAATAGAGACAGATGACAACATGAGAAAGAATAAAATATATAAATAAATCATAGAAGGAGAGAATCATAGAAGGAGAGAATAGAGAATAGAAAAAGGTGAAGCAATTTTTAAAGAAAAAATAAATAAGGATCTTTCATAATAAATGACACATTGTGTTATAATTCAGAAAAAAAAATGAATCCCAAGTACGTAATTTTTAAAGAAACCCTACAGAGTCTAAAAGACAATAAAATATTCTATAACCAGCCAGAAAGATCAACTGTAAAAGAATGTTTATTATACTGATAGTTGACTTCTCAAAACAACACAGGAAGCCAGATAACAGATTAATATATTCAAAGTACTTGTAAAACAATGACTAGATATGGTACTATCTTCCTTCCTGTCATGCAATGCAGAGATTGTGTTGTAGAGTCATGTTGCTGATTCCTTTCCCTTGCATTAAGTGAACAACAATAGACAGTGGAGCCCTCTTCCCACGTAAAGAGTAACAGTAGGGGCTCCTGGGTGGCTCAGTCTGCTAAGCGTATGACATCAGCTCAGGTCATGATCTCAAGGTTTGTGAGTTTGAGCCCTGCATCAGGCTCTGTGCTGACAGTGCAGAGCCTGGAGCCAGTTTCAGATTCTGTGTGTGTGTGTCTCTCTCTGCTCTACCTCCCTTGCTTGTGCTCTGTCTCTCTCTCAAAAATAAATAAACATTTAAAAAATTAAAAAAAAAAAGAGTAACAGTAAATTATAGGTAGGAGGAATATGGAGAAAGGCATCCTTAACATCTGTGCATTAAGTCCTAGGCAAACTCTTAAGTAACCTATGTGCAAAACTGACAGAATAAACGTAATAAATGCTTTGAGAAATGAACTACAAGGTGGAATATGACCAAAGATTCAGATTGGTCTCTGTGTTGCATACAAGCAAGACAGACCAGAATAACACTGAAAAAATGTGGAAAACTACATTAACATCCAAAACACAGCTCACAAAATGATCCAGGATGTGCATTCTAGACAGCATACTATAATAGATGTCAATATGAAACAAAGGAGTCTTAATGTCCAGGGAACAAAAAAATTTACACTTCTCATTATACCTCAAACCCGGTAAATCTTAGCTAAAATGAGAAAAGATGATCAACAGACAGAAATGCCAAGATAACACAGATGTTGAAATTTTCTGACAAGGACTTCAGAGCAAATTTCACAGAAATACCCCAACAGGCAACCATGGACATTTGGGGAAAGGATGCAAGTTTCAGCAAAGAAAAAGCAGCAGATAAAAATAAGCACCAAATGATATTCTGGAACTGAAAAATGTAGTAACAAAAATGAGAAAGAAAAACATACTTAATGGGCTCAATAATAACTCAGATGACAGAAGAGCCAGTGAAATTAATATACCTCAATAGAAATTGTTCAATCTGTACAATAAAGAAGAATATATTTTTATGAAATGAATAGAGTTGAAGAACCTATAAGACAGTAACAGAAGGTGTAATATTTGTATCATAGGAGTCCTGGGGTAGAAAGGAGTAGAAAGCGTCAGGGTTGAAAAATTATTTAAGTAATTATAGCTGAAATTACCTAAACTTGATGAAAGGCATGAATTCACAGATTTAAGAAGTTGACCAAATCCCAATTAGGATAGAACTACAGACACTCATGACTATTAGAATCATATTTGTCAAAACTGGAAACTAAAACACACACACACACACGTGCATGCAGACACACACACACACACACACACACACACACACCAACACTGTGAATGCAGGCAGAGAATCAATACATTGCATATAGATTAAAAATAACTAAATAACAATGGATTCCTAATCAGAAATTATGGAACCAGAAGGACTGGCACAATGTTTTGTAAACACTGAAAGAAAATAAAACCACTGTCAACTTTGAATTTTATATCCAGCAAAAATACTTTAGGAAAAGTAAGTGGGAAAAAATACATTCTCAGACAGAAGAAAAGTGAGAGAATTTGTCAGTAATAGATTTGCCATAGAAGATTTGCTCAAAACTGTTTTTCAGAGAAAAAGAAAATTATGAAAAAAAGGAAGCTAATAACATTAAATAAGAATCTCTATCAGTCATAAATATTTAGGTAAACATAATAGGAAGGAATTACAAACAAAGAAATGATAAATATCATGTAAATATAACAAACTGATTTTATACAATAGCAATCATGCCTGATTCATGAATTTAAAACATAGAACTCAAATACCAAACAATGATAACAAATAGTTTGAGAAAGGAAATCACAGATAAGTGTCTATTTGGCAGTTGTATTGTTCCAGAAAAAAAAAAAAAATGACCTCTCTTAAACTTTATAAGTTAAATAAGAATTATTAAAAATTCTGGGCAAATCGTTAAACTAATGGAAACAGACTATATAATGTGCATATTATTAGAGGTGGTTATTGGATAAGAAACAAATGTTAAATAATCTAAAACAGACCTTCTCCTCTGTGGGCAACTTTGCCTTCCAGGGAACAATTTATTTGGCAATGTATGGAGACACTATCTGTTGTTGGAACTGGTAGGGGGAGGGTGGTGTTGCTGCTATTGGCTACTGCTATGCTAGGTAGAGGCCGGGAATCTGCCAAACATCCTATAATGCACAGGGCGGCCTCCACAACAAAAATGTGATCTGGCCTAAAATATCCACAGTGCTGAGACTGAGAAACCCTGAGCTAAAAGAAGAGAGAGAAAGAAAAAAACAGAAGGGAATAGAAAGCACAAAGTACAATAGTAGTAATAGATCTGAACATAATAAGGTATAATAAAATACACAAAAAAACTCCAGCTGTATAATAGAAATAACACTCAAAGCATAACTCAGGAAGAAGAAAAATGATGAAAAACACTATAAACTTTCTATTACTGATATGATAAAATAGAATTTAAAGCAAGAAATATTACTACAAATAAAGGGTTAATTCTATGAAGACCAGAAGATTTAGTTTTCAAGGATGGTATTTAATCCTAATCTTTTAAGAATCTAATAAAAACAACTCAGAGTAGACAAATATTACCAGAATACAAGGAGAAATAAGAAAAAACATTCTGAGATACATTAATGTCCCCTTTTCATGAATATATCAACAAAAGAAGGAACACAGAAAATTTGAACAACACAGTTCAAAAGTTAGACTACATACCCAGAACATATCCATAACAGTTAAACCAAAAACTGGAAAATAAATAGCTTTTTAAAAATATCTCTAAGGACAGAAAGTTTCAAGAAATACACCCACCCCAAAAATCAATCTCTGATCACAATGCGATAAAAAATGAGAAAATGATTAAATAAGGTATATACTAAAAGAGTATCTTAAGAGTTCTTAGCAACCCCCCAGAGGAAAAAAAAAAGCAATTATGTGAGGTGAAAGATGTGTCAATTAACTTGATTTCTCAATAACTCATTTCTCAATAACTCATTTCACAATGTATATGTATATTAAATCATTACATTGTACACCTTAAAAAAAATCACATCAGGGGCGCCTGGGTGGCGCAGTTGGTTAAGCGTCCGACTTCAGCCAGGTCACGATCTCGCGGTCCGGGAGTTCGAGCCCCGCGTCAGGCTCTGGGCTGATGGCTCCGAGCCTGGAGCCTGTTTCCGATTCTGTGTCTCCCTCTCTCTCTGCCCCTCCCCCGTTCATGCTCTGTCTCTCTCTGTCCCAAAAATAAATAAACGTTGAAAAAAAAAAAAATCACATCATATCACCTAAAACTACCTTAATGGCTCATCATCATTACTGCTTGTGTGGTTGCTCTTCTTTTTATTTTAAAAACTTTTAAAGTTTTTATTCATTTATTTTCAGAGAGAGAGAGAGAGAGAGCAGGGGAGAGGCAGAGAGAGATAGAGAAAGAGAGAATCTCAAGCAGGCTTCACACAGGCAGATGTGGGGCTCAAACCCACAAACCTCATGACCTGAGCCAAAACCAAGTCTGAAGATCAACTGACTGAGCTACCCAGGAGCCCATGTGTAGTTGCTATTTCTTTATGTATTTACTGGCGCTGGAAATGAAGTTATAGTCTCGTCCACAAAACTTTCTATGATGCTCCCCTACATACTTTTTCTTTTATGCCCTCTATATGAATTAAACTTTTTTTGCTTTTCCATTATCCAGTACTATAAATTTTTTTCTAAATAGCCATGGCTCCATCCTAATCTCAGTAATTACTTTTTCTAAGGGCAAGGACAACTTAAAATATCTCCTGAACCCCTCGCATTATGCCTTTCCCATCATAAAAAACCATGTTAATACAAAAGAAATGGGAAGGCAAGGAGTAAAGAGAAGAGGGAGGAGGAAAAATGAAGAGAGAAAAAAAAAATCAGAGAGGAATATGAATCCAAGTGATTTTAACTGGATCAAGGTATTCTCTGTAGACTCAAATCCAACTTTGTAGCTTTCCTTTATGAATACCACACTTTGGAAATACCACACTGTCCTCACTCTTACTGTGGCAGATTCCTCCTTATTTTGAGAAGAGGGAGAGTTTGTAAGCCTTCCGTTACTTGTTATACAAAGAGACATTACAAAGGTATAATGCAGAGAAAATGAGTTTGGACTGGATCTCTCTCTTCTCCACGGCTGCCAGCAGTGGGAAAGGAAAACAACAGTATTATAAATGTGATTTTATTGTCCTTTTACTATTAGGTGGGTAGCACATTTGGTCCCAACACTTACCCAGATTGTTAGTAAATGAAAAAGAGAACCATTCAAGGTTGGGAGGAATCCAATCAGCCCTGTCATTATAAAAACACATTACCTTTGTGCTATGATTCCATCAAGTCTCAATCACTGAGTTAGCTAAAATGTAGGAAAAAAATGTAGTGCTTGGTTCTCATAGTTAAGGAATATAGACATACTGAAAAAAATGCGTGCACTCTCTTAATGTAAATTTTATTTCTTTTTTTTTCTTTATGATTCCACAGACCTCTGTTTCCATAGACATTGCTCACTATGTTTCCATAGAAAAGGAAAAAGCATTCAGCAAATGATATAGAGCCATTAAGTTGAGTAATGAGATGGAAGATAGAGTTTCTTTTACCAGTCTCAAAGTCTGAGTGATACCATTTCCCACTGGGTATGGGTTTGACTAGCTTTACTTCAAATCCATGTTCCTTATTTCCAATAAACCCAAATAAGAATAGCCACTTCTGGCATGCCTTGGAAAGAACTCTCTATATAGTTATGCTCACTGAAGTCCATTCTAGATGTTCTATAGAAAGAATTGTGTGGCTCCTATGTAGTTTATATACGTTTAGGAGGGACGTCCGTTCTCTATACTCATCCTTCCCAGGAGAGTGCTAAGCATACAGCAAGTGCTCAAACATCTTTAGGAATTCGGCCTGGGAGTGAAATTTATTCTTTTAAGAGAGGGGAATCATACCATGATCAGAGGTTGCAGTTCTAGAAAAGTTAGGCCAGGGGCTCTGCTCTTATAGCTCAAAGACACTTCCAAAGAACTGCCTCAATTTTTGGGTCTCAGTTGTCTTATCAGTTCATTAAGTTTAATTGGAGATGCCTCAGGTATTTCACAGGCATTAGTGAGTAAGGATCAAAACCAATAATTATTATAAAAATTTTGTGAAGTATAAAGTGCTCCACAGAGGTAAAAGAATAAGAACAGGGATACTAGTGGTCTTAGAATAAAAAAAAATATATATTCTTAAACGGAATTAAGAGAGAACCTAAAAAGACACATTTAAGCCAGTAAGTGAAAAAAAACCTAGAAACTATCAAAAGTTACTATTTCATTTATAGCAAAAAAGCTTTAAAAATATTTGAAACTAAACACCATAAGATTTAAAATATTGAATATAAAGTGCCATGTGTCATTTCTATACAAGAAGCCATGTTATACCAAGTCTCTTTCAAATCCTCATACACAGTGGAAAATGTGGTAGAAAGCAGGATCTGTTCTTCAGTGACTACTAGAAATCCTTCAGTAAAAGCCCATTCAAAAAAAATTTTTTAACATTTATTCTTTTTTTTTTTTTTTTTTTAATTTTTTTTTTCAACGTTTTATTTATTTTTGGGACAGAGAGAGACAGAGCATGAACGGGCGAGGGGTAGAGAGAGAGGGAGACACAGAATCGGAAACAGGCTCCAGGCTCTGAGCCATCAGCCCAGAGCCCGACGCGGGGCTCGAACTCACGGACTGTGAGATGGTGACCTGGTTGAATTCGGACGCTTAACCGACTGCGCCACCCAGGCGCCCCATAACATTTATTTATTCTTGAGAGACAGAGACAGAGCGTGAGTGGGGAAGGGGCAGAGAGAGAGAGGGAGACACAGAACCTGAAGAAGGCTCCAGGCTCTGAGCTGTCAGCACAGAGCCCAACTTAGGGCTCGAATTCACAGACTGTGAGATCATGACCTGAGCTGAAGTCGTACACTTAACCGACTGAGCCACCCAGGCACCCCAATAAAAGCCCATTCAAAATGTGTTAGATCTGCTTCAATGTCTGAAAGGATCCTAAAGATTAAGGAGAGATCTATGAAGATAAGTAAATGTACTTCTATGTCCTTCATGGAAACAAGCCTATAAATCCTGTCAAAAAAATTCAACCAATATTGTCATTGAAAAGAAGTTTCAAAAGTTAAAATTTCTAATTATTTTGTGAAGTTTCCTACACTCTGAAATATAACTAATAGATGAGAACTTCTGTTATAGTTTCATTAAAGATAACCATTGTTTAATTTCTTTGACTATCTAGTCCAAAATGTGGAATGTAAACTCAAGCACTTGTGTGCATGTAGTTTGCATACAGTGGCTAGGAAACAGTTACATAGTAAATATCCCCAGTCACTTCAATAAGATGTAAAGGTTTGATAGAGTGACACAGAAAGTAGCAGTTAATCTCTTCTGCACAGACACAGATTGCATTTCCCTCTTCCTAAGAGTAGTATACTATTGTTAGAAAACAATATATAGAGTTTTCACTTTCCATCATTAGGTGATCCATGGATCAGGGAGATCATTCCAATAATCAGTGATAATTAACATCACGTATCCATTGAGAATTAACTCCTTCAAAGTATATGAGTGGTTAGGTCCCTGTTGGTATTTTATTTGTACAGCAATAGCTACTTATTTTAAGAAAACTGATGGAAATCCAGAGTATGAATTTTCAGTAATCGCAAAGAAAGAACTGAGAATGTGTATAAGCATGTCATAAAACCAATTAGGTTGGTAGAGTACGTTAACCTGGGCAGAGGAATGAAGAGATCAGAATCAGAGCAACAAAGATATAAAGACCAAGATACAAATGTGCCGGTTAGTCCCATTTACCTACAGATTTCAACAAATCTCTAGTGAAAGATTTCAGAGTAGTCAAAATCTCTTTGTACGTGGAAACATACACTTTCAAATGGTGAATTTTATATTTTGTGAATTATATTTCTCAATTAGACCTTCATTTATATATATCTATAGAAAATATACATAAGTATATAAATACATAGTTAATTCATATATATTTATAAATTGAGATATGTAATTCATGTAACAGTAAATTATATATAAGTATATACCTTTTGTCATTGTGATTATGGGTGAACCTACATTATTTTAATAAAATCTATAGTATTCACAGAACTATAATTTTTCATTATCATAACAAATATAATTTAATAAAAAAATAATTTTCATTATCAAGATAAAGGTTTAATTTAAAAGAATTCTCACAGTTATCTTTAGGTTATATGTATAAGCCATGTAGACCCCACTGCAGTCAAACTTAGATAATAAGAGTAAGTATTTTAGGTTAACACAAATTCTCTTCCAAGAGAAACTAGTGTCAATACAAGTACTGTATTTGATTATATCACACATCTTTCACTAATACTAACATATCATAAAAATCCAGTTCACCTTACTAAAAATATCTGATTGAAACAAAGCCTTGATCCCTCAAACTGTAAGGATTATCTATTTTATAGAAGCATTTCCAGAAGGATCTAAGCTATGGATTATTGTGACCCTTATTCTTTCCATAATATTTACAGAAAAATAAACTGTAAATAAAATGTTAATAACAAAGAGGTAGAGTTGAAGCCTCTGGATTCAGTTGCACTGCTCCTATCCACCTGAACACTATGCTTAAATTTACATTTTCTCTTTGCATAAAGAAGGGGTTTTCCTTATAGTGAGACAGTACTCTGGACTCCATTCTCAACCTAAAAGAGATAAAATGCCCATAGTCAATAATAAAAGTAAGTGGTTTCTATGTCCCCTTTAATTTCAGGGTAGAGAAAGTGAAAAGAGGCTTATTAAAACCATGTACACACCCCACAAAAAGATGTTCTAACTTCTTGGCAGCATGTGACTCATGCCCATTCCATGTTCACAAAACAGTGTTTCTTGACTTCCTGGCAATCATATTATCCCCTTTCTTCTTCTACATCTCTGCCAATATATCCTTTTCTGTTCATCATCCTCACCGAATTTTAAATATTAAAGTTTTAATAGACTAGAACCCAGGTCTTTTCTTGTTATTCTATACTCTCTCCTGTGATTTCAGCCATGGCCTCAATAGCCACATGGGTGATCACCTCCAATATTCTGCACCAGCCTAGTTCATTTCACAATTTAAAATTTATGTATTGCCAATGTCTACTTAATCTCTCTACTACTTCACAACCTGGCTACCTCCAATTATACACATTAATGACACAGGAATAAGTCTTGACATCTTCCACTCCCTATTCCATTCATTTCAATGCATGTTACTTTGCCATCTGAAACACTCTTAAACACACTCTTACGTAAATCTTGTGTCTACAGCCACTCTGAGGTAAGTTAGCACTGGTCTCCTAATATCCACTCCTGGCTTCAAAGATTGACTTCCTACATTGCAGATGGAGTTATTTTGAAAGAACAAACCATGCCACACCCCTGCTTAAAATCCTAGATTTCGACTGTTCTTAAAATACAGATCAAAATATTTGACCTACGAATCCCTGCACAACCTCACCCTGCTTATTTCACCATCCTCACCTTGAACAACTCTTCCATCACTCTGTGCTCTAACTACTCTGGCTTTCATTTTGGTCTTCAAATATTCAAATATTGCTTTCTTCTTCCGAACCTTTGCTCACTTTGTCCACTCTGCCTGGACTGATCTTCCACACACTCTCCTCATTTACGGAGTTAATTTATCTTTTTAGTGATTCATCAAATTTCCTTAAGGAAACTTCTGGAGACAAGCACAGGTTCCCTTGTGTTTTAGTCCATCTGAGTTGCTCTAACAAAACACCACAGAATGGGTAGCTCATAAACAACAGAAATTTATTTCTCACAGTTCTAGATGCTGGAAGTCAGATGAGTGTGCCAGCAGAGTTGGGTTCTGGTGAAGTCTTGTAGACTGACAAGTTCTCCCTGTGTCCTCACTTAATGGAAGGGGCAAGGTTGTTCTTGGACCTCTTTTATAAGGGCAATATTCCTGGGGCGCCTGGGTGGCTCAGTGGGGTGAGCATCTGACTCTTGATTTTGGCTCAGGTCATGATCTCATGGTTAGTGGGATCAAGCCCTGTGTTGGTTCCATGCTGATGGTACAGAGTCTGCTTGGGATTCTCTCTCCTCCCTCTTCTCCCTTCTTTTCTCTCAAAATAAATAAATAAATATTTTAAAATACATCTTTTATTCCCATTTATGAGCATGCCACCCTTACAACCTATTCTTACCAAAGGCTCCATCTCCTAACACTATCACATTGGGCATTAGGACTTCAACATATGACTTCTGAGGGAGACACAAATATTCAGATCATATCAGCTTGTTTTGTGTCCTGTTAGCATTCTATACGTGACTCCTTTGTATACTTATTACAATTGTACTCAAACAACAGTGCTATCAATACTCGTCTATGCTGGAATATAAGCTACAAGAGACCATTTCTATCTTATTCACTGTTTTAACCTCAGGGCTTTTTTTATTACTGTATTCCAAAAGCATGGCAAATAAAATCAATAGATATCTGTTGAGTTATTGATTAAAGAAATAAGGAAATTCTTTTTCTTTTAGAACATTTGTAGAAAATGGCAGTCTACTTGCTTTATAGCATGCATTACATAAATTATCATCAACAGGTAGAATAAACTGGGTGACATTTTACAATTATCCCTTGATCTTATCTCCTAAACATTCTCTCAAGAATAAATCCAAAGCTGGTTTCTCATTTTCATATTTGTTCCTGGTCATGTAACTCTCAGCAAAAAACCCTATTTCCCAGGTTAAATCAAGGAACTGCAGTTAGAAGATATTGCTCCAGGTAATTAGAAAATTGAAATAAAAATTCAAGTTTTTAATTTATATATTAAAAAAAGCAATACCACTGCAACTTGTGAAACTTGTCTCAGGAGTGTCTAGGGCAGCGAAGGGTCATAGATATGTTGTAGCATTCAGTGCAGTACTAACCAAAGTCATCGAATATCACCCCAAAACTTTATTAACTTGGGTATATTTTTCAGAAAGCCTCCAGGAGCAGGCAGATGGCATTCTCTTATTTGCACTATTCCACTGCAGAGAACTAAAGTTTAAACTATCAGCTACCTGCCATTTCTGGAATTGCTGCAGATAAAAACTCTTTGATGATTTCAGTTTTCTGCTGCTTGCTTGCAGGCTTTCAGAAAATAATTGCTACCATAAGAAACACTACTGAAATTGACAATAAACGGAATTTGGCTGGAAGTACATTGTAATTCTGTTCTATATTGGTGAGCTGCACTGCTGGGACGAGTGTTTGTTTAAAACCAAAACACCAAACAAAGCCTTGACTTTAATGAAAATGTAGAGAGAATCATCTTTGAGATATTTATGGCTACTACAATTGAAATTGTTTATTAGAAAGATAACATTAACTGCTTCTTCGAGTGGATTATTTGGAGAGTGTAAACTGCTCCCAATATACTTGGACATATTTGGAATGGTATAGAAACAAGTGTGAGTGAGGCATTTTGTGGAAAAGAAATAAAGGCAGGCATGGGTACAAGAAGAAAGTAGGATGGTATAGAAAAAAAAAAAAGAAGAAAACTAGATGTAAGAAATAACAGAAAATAAGTTGAGAAAAGTTATAAAAAGAAGAATAGAGAAAAGGGAATAAAGAATAGATCGAGATATGTAAGCATGACCAAAACAATCAAAGCCAGTATGAAATAAATGTAACAGCACCACTAGGATAACATCTTCTCTACTAGAAGCCATTACTAAGGAGCACTGAATTGTATTGATAAGCAATTTAAGGCAAGAAGGTAGAGAACAGTCTATTTTAGAGAATTCCAGGATATTGTGTTGATCCCACTAGAGTCAGTGAAAATTGTGGAATCTTGCAGATAGGGCTGAATCCTAGCTCAATTCATATAAAAGTTTCATATAAAGGTTTGGTTCCTTCCTTGTTGCTTAATTCCCTACAAGTTTACCATCGTTCCAATACACATATGGTAACAATGCATATTCTACAATAAGCAACCAAAAAGTTAAGGTAAAGGAGGCGAAAACAAACTTGAAAACAGCAAATTTGATTTCATCTGGACTTACTAGGGTCTTTACCTTTGCTGAGTGATGTTAGATATTAGTGATATACAGAACATGCCCTTAGCAACAAATAACATTCTTTTAATGGATCTGTATCATGGTAAGTTGGTATCTAGGACACTGCCACTGTCCTTTCCAAAGTCTCAATAAACCAGATATATATCAAAATTATTCCTACACTTATTAACTAAGGAGCGGCTCAATGTAAAATGTTCTAAGAGGAGAAGAAAGGCAGATTATCACAAGATAGCCCTGATTTAATAAGGAAGTAGAAGATAAGAGGCTATAAATGTATCTATCCCAGAGAACAAGGAGGTAAGGTGAATTAACAAATATACGTTTGAATCTTTCCTCTCATGGTTTAATTGGGGAGTCCATAGAGCTCCCCAAGTTACACTGAAATCCCACACTTTCCAGTCACTTCTTAGTGATTCTATTCTATTATATTCACCTGATCTTCAAATGCAATTACTATTTACTGAATATACTGTGTACTAGGTGCTTCAATGAGCACTTTCTTTTTTTAAAGTTTGTTTGTTTGTTTATTTATTTATTTATTTATTTATTTATTTATTTATTTTGAGAGAGAGTGGGGGGAGAGGGGGAGTGTCAGTGCAGAGCCTGATGCCGGTCCCAATCTCACAAACCCTGAGATCATGATCTGAGCCAGAGTCAACAATCAGACACTCAGCCGACTGAGCCACCCAGGCACCCCAGCAATGAGCATTTTCAATTATATCACATATCTAATCTTCCCAACAAGCCAATAGAGGGTTAGTAATCCTATTATACCAAAGAGGAAATTTTAAGGCTGAAATTGAATAATTGGATCAAGAGTAATAGCTATGTGGCATTAGGGGGTGACTTCTGAAATGGGTGGGTGATGAGCATAGCAAATCCTCTCTAGAAAGAAAAAAAAATGGTCCAAACAACAACTTCTGGACTCTGGACACTGGAAAAAGTGAATTGAGAAGCATTAATTCAAGAAAAAAACTCTTGAACCTTAGTAAGAAAAAAGAAAAGCTGATATGTTTTAGCCTGGGAATGCTTCCATAATGTTGAAATAAAATAAGGATAAGGAACACATGTGGGAAAAACTTGACAAAATTCAGCACTCATTAATAATCATAACTCTCAGCAAATCAGGAATAGAAGGAAATTTCCTCAACCTGATAAAAGAAACCCACAAAACCTTGCAGCTAAGATTATACTTAATGGTGAAAGATAGAAGATTTCCCCTAAAATCAGTAACATGGCAAGGATTTCAGTTCTCATTACTTTTATTTAACATTGTACTAGAAATTCCATCCAGTACAATCAGGCAATAAAAAGCAACAACATAGAAAACAAGAAGCAAAACTGTCTTTCTTCATAGATGATATAACCTTGTACTGAGAAAATCTTAAAGAATCCTTCCCCCTCAAAAAAAAAAAAAAAGAAAAGAAAAGAAAAAGAATTCAGTCAGAATATGATCAATAAAAAAAAAAAAGTGTATTTTTATATACTAGCAATGAACAATCCAAAAATGAAATTAGGAAATTAATTTTATTCAAAATAGCATCCCAAAATTAAATACTTAGAATTAAATTTCAGAAATGAAAGGGCAGGGGCATCTGGGTGGCTCATTCAGTTAAGTGTCCAACTTCAGCTCAGGTCATGGTCTCACAGTTTGTGAATTCGGGCCCCACATCAAGCTCTGTGCTGAAAGCTCTGAGCCTGGAGCCTTCTTCAGGTTCTGTGTCTCCTTCTCTCTCTACCCCTTCCCCACTCATGCTCGCTCTCTCTCTCTCTCAAAAATAAACATTTTTCAAAAATTTTAAAGAAGAAAGAAATGAAAGGACAAGGTTTATACACTGAAAACTATAAAACCTTGCTGGACAGAAATTAAAGAGGATCGAAAGAAATGGCGTGGTATTCTATGTTCATGGCTTGGAAGAGTTGATAGCAGTAAGATGGCAATTCATCCCACACCGATCAATCAGCTTCAGTGTAATCCCTATCAAATCTCAGTAGGTTTTTCTTGCAGACATTGGCCACCCAATCTAAATTTATATGGAAATGTAAACAATCCAAGTGGCCAAAACAATTTTGAAGAACAAATTTGGAGGACTGATACTTTTTGATTTTAAGATTTATAAAGCTAAAGTAATCAAGACAGTGTGTTATTGGCATGAGAGAGACAGATCAATGGAAGAGAACAGAGTCTAAAAATAACTCATATTTATGGTCAGTTGATTTCTGATGAAGGAGTCAAACTAACTACATGAAGAAAGTATAATCTTTTCAACTTACTGTGTGCTGAGACATTGGATATTCACACATGCAAAGATGAACTTAGATCCTTATTTCACACCTTATACAAATATTAACTCAAATAGATTATAGACCTAAAATATTGAAAAATTAGCTAAAATTATAAAACTTTTAGAAGACAACAGAAGAAAATCTTCACACCTTGGGTTGGGTAAAGATCTCTTAAATACAGCAACAAAAGCGGAATTCAGAAAAGAAAATAGCAAATCTAATTCCTCAAAATTAAACACTTTGCATTTCAAAAGTCACCACTAGGAAAACACACACACACACACACACACACACACACCACAAACTGAGAGAAAATACTTACAGATCATACATCTGATAAAGAATTTGTAACTAGATTTTGAAGAGTAAAGAACACTAGCAGCTCAGCAATAAAAACCAAATTACCTGATTTTTCTTCAATGGCAAAAGACTTGAATAGAAATTTTCTTAAAGGACATATATGAATAATAAAAACATTGAAAGATATGCAAAACCATTACTCATTAGGGAAATGAAAATTAAAACCACAATGAGGTGTCACTTTACATCCACTAGAATGGCTATGATGCAAATAAGAACAAGTAGTAGGGAGGATGTGGAGAAACGAGAACACTCATGTATTGCTGGTGGAAATGTAAAATGGTGCAGTCACACTGGAAAATAGTTTGGAAAATTTTTAAACTTTAAGCAACATTTTATTATACAACTCTACCGTTTTTATTCTAGGAATCTGCCCAAGAAAAATGAAAAGAGGCACACAAAAACTTGTACATGAACATTCATAGCAATATTATTCACGATAGCCAAAAAAGCAGAAACAACGCAATATCCATCACCTGACGAGTGACTAAACAAAATATCATATATCCATACAATGGAATTTTATTCAGAATAAAAGAGAACTACTAATACATGCTACAACATGGAGAAGTCTCAAATATGCTAAATGAAAATGCCTGGATGCAAAACAACATATAATGCGTGCATCCATTTTATCTGAAGTATTCAGAATAGACAAACCTATAGAGACAAAAGATAGATGATTGGTTGCCTGGAGCTGGAAATGGGAACAAGACAGGACTTTGAAAAAGTATGAGATCTCCAGAGGCTGGTGAAAATTTTAGAAAACTGGATTGTTGTGATGGTTGCCTAACTTTGCAATTTATTAAAAACTATTGAATTGTACATATACTATGACTAAATTTTATTGTATGTAAATTAGACCTCAACAAATCAGTTTTTTAAAAAAGAATAAAAGAGGGGCGCCTGGGTGGCTCAGTTGGTAAAGTGTCCAACTTTGGCTCAGGTCATGATCTCACAGTTCTTGAATTCAAGCCCCACATCGGGCTTCGTGCTAACAGCTCTGAGCCTGGAGCCTGCTTTGGATTCTGTGTCTCCCTCGCTCTCTGCCCTTCTCCCACTTGTGCTCTGTCTCTCTGCCTCTCAAAAATAAATAAACATTAAATATTTTTTTAAAGTAAAAGAATAGCACAATTTATTGGCTACATCTTTTTTCATGCAATATTCTTATTTTGAAAATTTTATTACTTTTTAAAGTTTTGTTTTCCTTAAGTTATTTTTGAGAGCGCATGCATGGGGTAGGGACTGTGGGACAAGGGGACAGAGGATCAGAAGCAGGCTCTGGGCTGACAGCAGAGAGTGCTATGAGGGGCTTGAACTCTCACAAACCGTGAGATCTTGACCAGAGACAAAGTCGGATGCTCAACTGACTGAGTCACCCAGGCACCCCTTTCATGCAATATTCTAAATGTGTTAAACATTTTATTTAACCCTCAAGTCTTCAGAAATATCTTATTTTCAGATAAAGAAACTGAAACAAAGTTAAAAAACATGTTCTAGTTTTCTCAACTAGTAAAAGGGATGTTAGAATTTGAACCTACTTGTGAATTAAAACTCCATGACGTTAACTATGATGTTATACTGCCTACTCACACAGTTATTCCTTACTTAGGCCAAGTAATAAGCCTAAGTAAAGCGCAGTGTTCTTTAATATACAATGATACTCTTCTGTTATACGCTGAATTGTATACCCCACCCCAAATTCATATGTTGAAGCCCTAACTCCCTGTACCTTAGAATATGAACTTATTTGGAGACAGGATCTTTAAAGAAGTGATTACGTTACAATGATATTTTTAGAGTGGTTCCTAATATGATCTGACCGCTGTCCTTACAAGAGGAGAAGATTAAGACATGCAGGGAGAGACCATGGATGCAGGAGAACAGGAAAAAGACCGTAACAGGAGATAGTAAGTGGGTGGTCATCTGCAACCCACAAAGAGAGGCCTCAGAAGACACAGCCCTTCTGAGAGGGCTCAGAAGCTATGGGCACCTTGATCTTGGACTTCTAGCCTACAGAACAGTGAGAACATAAATTCTTACTGGTTAAGCCACCCGATCTATAGTATTTGGTTATGCTAGCCCTAGAAAACTAACATACTCTCTAAGGCCATAATATCATAGGAGCCACAAGGCAAAATAAATATTGAAAACTGCTGAGTTAAAGATAATTTAGGGAATAATTTCTTTATTCTTTATTTCATTTAAATACCCAGTTTTTCTACTATATGGATAGAAGTTGATTATCATTCATTACTATCACACATACTAAATTTTGGGTAAATGAATATCTTCTGAAGACTTAAATTAGTGGATTGGTGAACAAATATTCACAACACCTCATTTCTTACTCTCAAATGTAAATATTTATAAATTTTTATGCATTTATTTTCCCCATATCCCCTACTTAATTTACTTATTTATTTTATACCACTGAGGTACTACTGGGTAAATTTTTTTTCTCAGAAGCAATCCAGAGGGTTAACTGAACATCCAGTAAACTTCCATTTAATCATAGCATTTGTCACTTGAAAAAAATATATAGAAAACCTGTATACACACACACACACACACACACACACACACACACACACACACACACACACACCCCCCTCAGTCCTTTTCTGTGTCTGTATCGATTTCTCCTCATTTCATAATGTGCCCTGAAAATTAAATCATCTATTTAGTTCCAATATGACCTAAGAATTTAATTGGATTTGTAGAGTGTAATTTATGTAATATTAATGGATACTTTTCAAAAGTAGCTAATTAACAGCTGACCTTTAATTTCCCTTTTAAAGAAAAGGAACTGAACATAATTTAAAAAAAAAAGAAAAAAGGAAAAAAAAAGGAAAGAAAAACTCAAACCCTCTTCTCCCCTCTTAACAGTGGTGTAGATTTAATAAGCAGAAAGACAGCATCCATCAGGGACGTTTGGAGAGCTGTGTGATACATTATGTATCTGATTACCTTATGCCTATGAAAATGGCTAAATAATTTAAATGCAATTCAATAAAAATGTATTTTCAATGGGAAACTTAGGAGTTGGGTGATAGATTAAAAGCTTCCTATAACACAGATTTTATAAGATACTTACTGCTTTGAAAATTTAGAGTAAAAGATTACATTTTGTTTCCCCTCTTATGTAGCCTAATTTCTTAGTTTTGCATTGTTTTCATAACAGCTTAGAATACATACATGTTATTTGGATGCATTGTGAAAGTGTAAGAATTCAGCATTACCATCACAGTTAAAACACACAGAATTGACTTGTGTCATCATCCTTTTAAAACTTTGACTCTAATGTGTCCCAGACCCTACCCAAATGGTCCAAACTTTCATTCATCTACAAAGATTAATGGTCTTGTTTTCCTCTAGCCCATAGTCAGAATGTTTAGCCCCTCCTAGAACTGATTTTCCACGTTATGCAAAGTATGTTGGTGGGCTTATAAAATTCCCTAGTGGGAAGGGATTTGTCTCTGAAAAAAGTACCGAAACCATCTTCACTAATTGGCCCCTTTGTTGGCAGGCAAAGCAGAGAGGCCAAGGACTAGATGGGCCATGAAAATTTAGCTACAAGCTTCATCTGAAAGCTGTCCCTTTAGGTCAGCAATGAGGGTAGCTGGTCCAAGCATGTGGAGGAGTGACTCTGCTCTAACAATCTATTTTGTGGACAAATAAAACAGTGCTATTTATCTTCAACGGCACCTAATAATACACCCACCTCACCTACTATATTATTTCACTGACATAATTAGCCTACACTAATTCAAGATCTATACAGATCAGTTTTACACAAAATGAGGTCCCCGAATCACCTGCATCTGTTGTTCTTTGAGTGCCTGTTTACTATGGAGATTTCTGGGTCCTGCCCCAGAATCAGATTCTACCTTTTGACAAGGCCCTTGGGTAAGCCCTAAACATGCCAAAGCTTGGGAACCACTGCTTTGATGATGAGATTGACACTCTTCTCTTCAGAGAGCACCTGCATCTTGTGCTTTTTAAGCACATAAATCTTATAACCGAATGTCACTAAGAAAAGAGTTGAGAATTGAAAAATCAATATTACAAAGAGTTTCCCCTGGAACTTAATGGTCAACCCATTTGACTTCAGCCTCTTACCATCAACAGAGATTTTTTGAAGGAACTTCTATGATTGTTCTCACTTTGCTAATGGTCCATTAACATCAGTTTATTGATTTGAGGAAGCTTTAATTCCCTGAAAAAAAAAATAACTTAGAGCCAAAACATGGATTCTAGTCCTGGTTTGCTGTGTATAGTCCCTGAGGCCTTGTGCGAGAAAGTTCCTCACTATGTGCCTCAGTTCCCTCACCTGTAAATTTAACTTGATAACTTGCCTAACATGTTACACAACTAGTGAACTGGACTACTTAATATATCTTAGTCTCATGCTAATGATTTTTCAAAAGTTCCTAAAAAGATTTAAATAAGAATACTGTAAGACAATTTTATAATATTATATACAATTGTAAGACAGACTTATTAGTTTTCTCCTCTCTGCTGTATACTACATAGACTGATGGACCTAGTCCAAAATGTCAGTTTTGAAGAAAACTGCTGGATCCTGTTTCCCTATTGGTGTTGTTCAACTGTTATCTTAAGGTATTTTTGACTGTTGTCCCTAGAATTAGGGGGACTGCTATTCTCTGGAATCACTTGCCTGCCATGACAAAACAAAGTTGCATTACTGAGAAACAACACACTGAGGAAAAAAAATTGAACTACCACAATAAAATCATATTTACCTTCAAACTAATATTACCATATATCTCCAGGAAACTGGATACAAAAATCTTCTTTGTCCCAAAAGTTTGTTATTTATCTAAATAGCACTACCATTTAGATAAGATTCAAAATACTCACAATGTGCAAATATTAGACCACTGAAAATTGGGAAGGAGAAAAATGACATTAGGCTAAGGCATTTGGTTAGTAAAAAGCAAACCTTTTTCATGCATCTCAAAAGATTAGTTTACTTTATATAATTGGACTAAATTTCTGGGGACATGTAAAATGTAAAGTCTCCCTGGATAGACAATTTCTATATTTTGTATTTTGTGGGCTGTCTTGTATCACGACCACTTGTTCAATGAAGGTCTTTGACATTGGTTATAAATTTATGCTGAAAATAATTATCTCACTTTCGTTTAATCACTTTTGTTTGGTTTATCTCTTTTTAAAGAAACTACGCAGATATATTGACAAAATAATAAGGGGGAAAAATCAACTCAGTTGTGCTCCAATATTTTCTTTCCTTTTTAACTTTAAATTTAAATCTAGCAGAATTCATAAAGTTAGACCGTTATTCAGCCAAGCTGAATGACTAATACTCTCAACCAACTGGGTCCCTGCCTGCACCAAATTAGGAGATCCCCAAATCCATAGGGATGTTCAACTGATTTCATAAGAATGCTCTGTGACAGGGGTGCTTGGGTGGCCCAGTTGGTTAAGTGTCCGACTTCAGCTCAAGTCATGATCTCATGGTCCTAGAGTTTGAGCCCCGCGTCCAGCTCTGTGCTGACAGAGCCTGAAACTTGCATTGGATTCTGTGTCTCCCTCTCTCTCTGCCCCTCCCCCACACATGCTGTCTCTGTCTCTCAAAAAATGAATAAACATTAAAAAAATTTAAAAAACAAAAGAAGAATGCTCTATAATGGATCTACTGATCCACTTTTGGGTGCCTTTTGGAGTACAATTCATGATCCTTAACACAAATTTGTCTTTGAAAAAGTTAAACAATCAGCTCAGTCATGGGTCCTGGATTGTTTTCTTTACAGTGCAGATGCGAAAACACAGTGCCATTCCTACTTTTAAAGGGTATTTGATCTGGGGTTGATGGAAGAAAATGGGACTAGTCCCTTCCTTCCTTCCTAAAAAGTACCAAGAAGACAATTTTTATGTGCTTATGGAAATGAAGGGGAGAATGAAATATTTCTGAATAAAGAGAAACACTGGAGGAGACAGTCACTTACTACTAGCCTTTTAATCAGGGACCCGATTGCTCAAAATTACATTCACCAAAAGGGGTATTGACTGTTGTGAGAAATCCACTGTATTTGAACTCACTTGTATGCTTACACATTTGTATCACATTTTTATGAGTTAATCAAATAAACGACATTTAAAAACAACAGAAAAATTAATGGAGATATCAGATTAGAAAAGTATAATAGGATCTTTTCTTAGAGTAAATTAGACTTTTCTCCTTTTTATATATTTTTTAAAGGACAAATATTCATTGTCTTAATATTCTTTTATCTACATTACTACATTGTACTACATTAGTACTACCTTAAAAGTCAGAACAACAGAACTCAAACATGTTCAATTAATGCACGAAGCCCAAATAAATAGATCATCAGAAGTTGCAAACCAGTAGCAAATGTGTCTGTAATGTGGTTCAGGTAAACTGATTTTTTTTTTTTTTTTTTTTTTTTTTAATGAGACAATGCGCTAAGCTTCCACTGCCCAAATTTTCAATAGGTTTCTCAGCACAAAGGTGGCTATCAGGAGTGGACAGCCATAAACAATTTGTTCCCAAGCCACAAGAAGAGTTTGGCAACCTAGCTGCTGTCATCATTGGTATTGCAGTTGACCTTACAACTGCTTGCCAAAAGTGCCAAATGACCCCCCTCTCGGGATACTACGTTTTTGGTTTTTTAACTGTAACTCACCGACCAGTGTGATCTTGCTAAATGTCTTCTGTGCATTGTGCCATGTTTCTGGGTTATAAAAAACAAAACAAGACAGAAATGACAACAACAACAGTGGTGTATTTTAGAAATGGATAACACACAAGGCAGTGTATATAGCCATAAATGTAGTAACTTTGTAATTATAAAACTCTGGAGGGAAGAACAAACTTAGATTAACTATGATCTACTCTGGAGACTGTTTTAATTACAAAGCCCTGTGGGAAACGAGTGGTGACATAAAACAAAACCAGACAAAACCCGCCAATCTAAAATGGACAGAAGTTTGGGTATTAACACGAAAATTGCTGCGTAGGAACAGATGACACGTATGACGGTGTTGCCATCTGCGGTCATTGGAGTATGGATTAGCTCTCCAGCTCTCTTTCCCTCTGTCAGCCTGAGTGATCACAGAGATATTTGCTTCACAGTTAAGTAAACTAGCTAATTATCATACTAAAAGTCTGATTTTCTAAAAGGACAACTGAAAAATCCATTCCAAAATTAGAGAGATTTGAAAGGCAATATCCTTCTCAATCCCTTCAGGATTGGAGCGGGATATTATAATCTTTCTTGACAAGTGTATACTCTCAACTTCAATCCACACCCCCAAATACCCCAAGTGCTTCCAACATGCAATCATAAAGAACTGAATATATGAAAGACAGATTCTTGTCTTTGCAACTCTTCCATCCTGCAATGTCTTGCATTGTACAATTCTCTTTTAGCAGTTTACTCCAACAGTCAATACCTTGCAAGCTTTTCATTGGTTTCTCTGCACACATTTAGAGCACTAATTGCATTGATATATTGTTAAATTCTCTCTTTCAGTGGGGGCAAGTTTCACTGACCGTGCATGGAAACAGTGGAAACAGGAAACTGCTGTCCTGCTCCTGGAAAAAAATTCCACCAAATATTTTTAAAAATATATACAAATAATTCTATTGATGTTAAGTGATTGCTGGCAAAAACAAAAAGCAGGCACACTGTAGTCCATTAAGAAGAGTACAGAAGCCACAGAACAGTAAGCATGCACTGCTCTCCATGTTCAGTCACAGTCTCAACAAAGGGAAAGTGCTTATGAGATCTGCATGAGATTATGCAACCATCCTTTACTAGCCAAAGAAAGGCAACATTTTAGCCTAATTCTCCTGGGCGCCTTACCTCTCTGGCTGAACGAAAGTGAGTCCCATTTAGCTGCCTGTTATGCTGCTGTTCATAAATTGCTGTTCTTTCTCCACCTCCTCCTTAATTTCCTCCTGTGTGTTCAGCTAATTGCTTGGGAATGCCATTATTAAAACCCAAATTAGACTTTCCCACTAACCCAACACCCTCTCAATTCTCAAAACACCTGGGCTAAATGTTGCCTTCTCTACATTTTCCTTCAGAGATTAATTCTCAGGTTAGCTCTAAAGCAACACTGACACTAAAAAAAATGGGGGTGGGGAGATGAGGTGGGAAAGAAGGGGTCAGAGATCAAATTTCAGTCCATACCTCCAAATACTCCAAGATCATTTGGCCCCAGATTAACTCTGGATTTTCTTTATGGAATAGTTTATTGAAATAGATTGACCAACTGTGATATTTACATGCCATCTGAGGTTTGTACTCTTGTTCATCATAGGCTGTGAAAGATGTCAGAGAAGACAGTTTTGTCTAAAGGAGTAAAATCTATACCATTAAAGAAAACACTAAGTACTTTTCATAGATTAGGCTGTATCAATCAGTACTGGACTGGTGGAAGAAAAAATTGGTAGGGTGTGAGAAGGACCTCAATGAATTAAAATCTCTGATAAGCAATCCATTTCTCACCTATCTAATGGTGAATCACTTTTTCTCCAAAAAAAAAAATAGTGAGGAACTCTCATAAAACTGCTTTGAAAATATTGAAACTTGGAGAAAACAAATTATGTTAATAAAACATGTCACCATGAGGGTCTTCCAACAGAAATTAAAAAACTGAAAATGAGTTTAAGATGTTAACATTCCTGTAACTTTTATGGCACATGCATTTTTTTCACTAGTTTCCCTGACTTTTCTTTAGATAATTCTAGTTGTATAATAAAAATCCCCAATATTGTATGGAGATAAAATTGTTTTCACCATCTACTTTTGTTTATTTGTTTTTATTCCACTGAAAGTATTTGGTAATCAGTTATCTGAATGATACAGCTGCCTTTTCAGTGATCTGAAAGATGCTTTCTGCCTCCCTGGGCCTATGCAATCCCTACACATATATATTCTAGCTGAGACCATTCTGAAGCATCATCTGTGATAATAGGTGTTTACTTCCAGGTATATCCTTCCCAGTGGAAAGGCCCAGACAGTACCTCATATACAAACTACACTCCAGTCCACAACATATTTGAACTTCACAATTCCCTGGGTCCAAATAGGACTTCAAATTAAAGGGCTAAATAGTTTTTCCAAGAGCTGTACTTTGGTTAAAAGAAAGGGGGAGGGACTCCAAATAAAGGAGCAAAGTTTACTTTGAGTCACAGGAATTTGTACCCAGAATTTCATGATATTCTTAGCTATTAACCTTATTTTCAAGATGAGGAAACTGAGACCTAAGAAAACAAATGGTGACCTGGTTTATCTTTCACCCTTTGTACAGCACAGAAATATTTAGAAAACTTCTGAGAACCCTCCTTGTTAGAAAACTAAATCCCAAAGATCAAATTGATCAAAACTGATTTCAGAACTGGGGTCTTTCTTTTCTATGTACTTTTCACTTTTTCTTGTTCCTCTTTTCTGGGTCTCCACTGAATTCTTCACATTTACAAAGCAGTATTATTTTAGAGGCATGTTAGACCATGAATCTATCAGGTGCTTCTGCCTTCGATAGCACATATTGGTTAAGGATGTTTTATTAGCCCAAAAGGGGAGTTTCCCATGACAGATGGCGGAACTGTGGTTCTCAACTGCAATTGTCCATTGGAATCATCTTGGGAGCTTTCAGAATCCCTGTGCTTATACCAACACTTCAGATAAATTAAACCCAGGATGGGTAGTGGGACTTGGGCATCAGAACTTTATAAAGTGCCCCAGATGGCTGTAAAGTGCAAGTTAGATGGAGTGTCACTGTATTGGAGGCCAATCTATTAGGAGCAGAGGGCAATCCTTCCACCTTCTCAGTAACAGTCTAGGGTTTTAGTACATCCTGTTTCCTATAGATGCTGACAAAGCTTCACCCACGAAACAGTTTAAGCTAACAGGCCGAGAACAGGCTGAACATTCTTCTTCCAATTGAATCCCTAAATAGTTTATCACAATTATTTTCAAACTGACAAAACAGATTTTACCCAAGTTCTTTTGACCCAAGTCTGGACACTAGTGCTGATCAGATATATAAATGAAGGATTTGATTTCACTGAAAAAAAGATAGCTTTCCAGTCTGCCTCCACATCACACACTTTCGTGCTAATTTACCTCCTATCAGTATAACTTTGGGCCATTTTGACTCCCAAAGACACCCCTCAGAATTTTAATTGGTCCATTTGTAACCTAAATATCATCTGGGAACATAGTTCGCTCTTGTTTATCAATATGCTCAAGCCAAATGGTACATTTTTGTTTGTATTTAGTTCAAACCCTGCTGTTTCAGCATATGTTTTATAATCGAATGGTGCCCCACACAGTCTCACAGGTAAATAGAAATCCTTGGGTGTCAGCTGCACATGAAACCATTCACTTTAAGGTATTCATTTCCTGATCCATGAATCCCAAACAATGAACAGGTTTGAGTTTATCAGCAGACAGCCTTGCCAAAGGGTCTGCAAGAATAACCAAATGGAAACCAGCAGACGATTCAGGAACACCTGCCTGATGCTTCTGTTGTTGGTTGCTTGCCCAAGTCAACCATTTCAAAAGAGGGAGTGTGAGCTACAATTAGATCTCAAGATTCAACATGGTTGTTGAATTGTAATGGAAAGCCATATGCCTCCTCAATTTGAGGAGAAAATCATGTTGTGCTGAATTAGATATAGTGCTGGTTTTGACCTGACTTCCAGAGAACTAGCAAACTATGTTCACTTGAACATGCCCATCAGTTTGAGGACAACTGGATGGCTTTTATGATCTACTGCTTAGACCCCTGCCCCTCTGTTAAAGCAAAACCTAGAACATATTCTTGAAAATAGCTATTTAAACTAAATTATACTTAGAATCCTCTATTTGAGAAGGGACTGATGGGGAAGTTAGGCTAGACTATAACAGAGATCAGAAATTCCAAACAAGCAATATGCCAGAGTAGTATACAACAGTCTTCTTCTGCATCTACATCTTTTTGCTGCACTCCTATCCTTGTGACTAATAAAAAGATTTCATCCATGAAAGAATTCGAATCTAAAGTGTAATTGCTTTCTTATTCCTGAAAAGATAGATTTTCCAGCACGTCTTCACCCTTTATTCATCCAAACAAACTTAGTTGTGAACACATCCTTAACAATCTCTCTGTGGAAGACATACTACTTTAAACATTCCATTTGCTTTCTTGAATTTCCCAGGATGTCCTGTCTTTAGGTAGAGGCTATGTAACTACTTTCAGCCAATGAAGTGAGGAAAATTGATGTATGTCACTTCTGACTGAGACGGTCAAGTGGTTTGGAGTTATTTGGAGTTCTGTACAGAAATAACAGTAAAATTCCTAGTCCTTAGTAGAAAAACTCTATACAGTAAAAGCCTCTCATGTTAGCAATGATGGGTACAAGGTAAAGGCTGCTTATAATCAATTGTGTTGTTTTATCATTTCTTCCCTATGCTATTGGTCAGAACTACTCTTTAAAATTTTCCCCCAACTGCCTATCTAGTACATTGACAGAAAGGTCATCTATTCACTCCTCCAACTCCATCTCCAACCTGTGATCAAGACTAATTTTCCCTGCTAACTATACTCTCAAGTTAGCACAATTAGTAATAAGGGGATTCATTCTTTTCAAGAGCCATATCTTGAAATGCAATCATTCATCATTTCTTACTTGGAATCATATCTTCCATTAGACAGTTCTAACTCAGTATCTCAGGGACTAGGTCATCTGTGACTGCTTACTGAGATCACATTATAATTATGCCAAAATTAAAATGAATCTGAGTACTTCCTCCACCATAGCAGGAATTTAGCACATAACAAGGGACCTCAAAAAGGGTCTGGCTTGTGCTCAAAAGTCAATCTATTAGATGCATCTTCCGCACTATTTCTCAAGTGTTAATGGCTAGTGTCTCCCAAACCCTAGGAAAGAGTCTTTATGCTAACAGTGCTGATAGAGATTCCTGAGGAAACATAAATTTCTATGCAAAGGGTGTGGTTTCTGTTTTCAAAATCACAAAGCTTCAAGGTAACAGAATGCTTGATTCCATAAAAGGATAAAGAGGAGAAACTCATGCCCAACTCTATAGTAAACTTTGTTTTCTGTTCAAGGACACCATTGTTCATGGAAGAGTCTCAGAGTTGACCATTAATTAATTAATAGTTTTTAGAAGCCTTCTTCTAACTATAAAGGATCAAAGTGATTATACAGAGAATAGATGTGAAGTCATACTCCCAATATAAGGTACCAAAATCTGAATCCCTACTCAACCAGATCAAATGTCCTGATAGATAGTTCAACTCAAAGTTCACATTGATTCTTACACATAAAGGAAAGGGAAGGTAACAAAGGCACATGCCCTGGAAAGAGTGGCAATAATGTCACTCTTCTCATACATCATGAAATATTTGATTTCTCCATATATTCTCCAAGCAAGTCATTTGTTGTCAGAATGAAGACCAAAGCGAAAAAGACTAGTGCTGACAGTAACAAGATGGTCTGTCTTCTCTGTCTTAGGGGAAGTGGAGAAGGAATGAAAATATGAGTACCTTCAGTTCCCAAATGAGGATTCAAGGTGTAACTGGGGGCAGGTAATGTCTCCATAATATGGAACAGCAGAAAATAAATTATTTTAGATAGGCAAATAGAAATTGATTTGTCTCAAGGCCAGATCAGGTACAGGCTTATCTGATACACAGTTTTGAATGAATAGCTTTACTATACCAAGTATTTTCCATTTCCCTGACCAGATCTATTCTCTACTCTTCACCCTATTCTTTGCTTCCAGAGGCTGACCCTTTGGACTCTATCAACCAGATTCCTTCACATTCTGGCTTCTGTTCGAGTTTCATCAATGGGAGGAAGGCAGAAGATAGACTGGAGAGAGGAAACAAAAGTCTGGGTATTTATTTACCTATTCCCTTCCTGCAGGGCATGAGTTGGCAGTGGCTGTGTTGTTTTACAGGGTCACAGGTCCTGCAGGGTTGAGCTTACCTTATGGGTCAGTTGTGGCTACAGCAACAGCTATTACTACAACTCTTTGCAGGTTCTGAGAATTCTCTCTCCTTGTTCCATGGGGTTTAGCCTCCAAGTGCTTCGCCACCTCCTATTGATTTTTCCTAGTCCTTTTCTACGCCTCTGTGAATAATCCATTAGTCTCTCCCCGATTACCCGTTTCCTACCCTGACCGATACATTTACCACGTGCCCCCTTCGGGGCTTACTGTGTCACTCTGGATGCCACACTTGCTTGCTGCAGTCGTGCTTTGCACAGGGTGTTTAGCTGAGGGGCATGTGGGAGTTGAAATCCGGCTCCCGCCCTTTTACCCAGTGGTGGACCTGTGAGTACAGCTCCTCCATATGGAGGGTAAATTTCAGTCACTTGCAAAAAGCCCCATGCAGGCTGGCAGTGTCCCCAGTAATCTTGCTCAGCAAATAGAAGTGCTCTATTTTAGGTGCCTTGCATCAGGCCAGGGAATGTTGACTGGATAATTTTCCTGAGAGAAAGAAGTTGCAGTACAAAGGAAGCATGATTGAGCTAGAATTTTCGCTAACAGTGAAAGGAGTCCAGATTCTGCAGGAAGCAGAGGGAAGAACTATTAAGACCTGAGCTTGTCCCCTCCTTTTAAAAGACAAGATATTATCTTCTAGGTACTCCTTTCTCTTCAAACAAATGATACTTGGTCTGGTTTTAAGTAATCGATAAAGCTTGTGGCAAATTGTCTACTAGGTCTCCCAGTCTTTTCCTCAAAAAACTCAATGACATATAGCCTACTTCTAGGTAATTTTCAAAGCCCGTGGCAAAAATGTCCACTACATCCCACAGTCTTTTCCTCATAAAATTCATTTGTGTTACTTATTTTTTCCCCCAGAGACATATGCCACATATTCAAATGCCTTATTTCTTATTGGAAAAGTTTCTAAATATGTTAAGAAAAAAAAATCTAGATTTCTGCATTCCTCCATAGGCTGGATTCCTCCACATCACAACATGAGGAGTTTAATAAAATTCCTGGGGGAAGGCTAGGATTTGATATATTTACTCCTCAGTACCCCTACTACAATTTTGTCATCCAAATCTGAGAATATAAAGCACTGCATCTTCTGATCTTTTCTAACCTATGTTTTAAGATAATACACTCTATAATTGCCATTCTATTTGCCAAAGGGGATCACTTGCTTTTACCCCTCAATAAGTCTTAGACATTTTTCTTACTTTTAAAATAGAATTGCTTGGTTTTCAGAATTTTGAAATTCACATTTGAAAGTTTTGATGTGAGCACCTATTATCTTGTAAATCCTCAGATGTGATCTTGCTTTATATGAAAATTTATAAAAACGGTGTTTCCTGAAGATAAAATATGTTTTCTTTCCAATACCTTGTCAGAGATCTAATAGTCCTCCAAGAGTCATAAATGTTTTTTTTACAAACACCATCAGAAGAACTGATAGCAAAATCTTTAAACGCCTCCATCTTTGTGGTTTACTGAACAAACTGCTTGTTTTTCTTGTACTCATTTTATGAAAAAATAGTTTTATATTTTTAAAGAAATGAGGAGAAATATAAGAGCTATTTCTGATTCATTTCCCCTCCTGGAAGTATTTGCATACAATTTGGCAGAGAATCAAATATAAAGCACATTGCAACAAAAACAACTCATTTACAAATCTGTTTCCCCCTAAATCCCTATCATCCTTTCTGTCATTCTTCTCTTTCTTCCATCTCTTAGAATATGATGATTAGTTAATAATCATATATTTGAGTCTTAGTTGATATTTAGACTCACTTTCACTACTTCCTTTTTCTCTGGACACCTATTCATCTATAACATTCACCTATTCATAGTATAACACCCTGAATCATATTCCTAAACACCACACTTAGTCATGTGATACTTGGTTTAAATTGTGCAGCATTACCTTATCAGAACCTACAGGTAGGAGGAGAACAGAGGGTAATATTTTTCCACTCTTCAGATTTGGAAGAAGAGAGTCTAGTAGTAGACAAGTTTTAAAATAAAGAATATCCTGCGGATATTTTCAGATTCAATTTACAGTTGCAACATATTCAGACAAGTTAAAGGTTATTATAACATGTGGATACTTCACTGAATTGAACCTCAAAAACTTTAGAGCTCTCCCCATCAATAAGGTAGCCTCCCTAGGAAATTTTATTTTAACTGTTATCTCTTTGAAGCTGTGTACTTGATTTTTCTAAACTTGTAGAAACATCATAAAATTGAGCTGTTTGTGACATATTTCCCCAGTGAAAAGTCAATTACTAATGTTGTAGCTCTTGAAGAATGTTTTTGATGTCTAGAAAACATTCAAGGAAAAGAGAAAACAGGCAAACAAATTTAAAGTTTCCAGTTGAGATGGATATTCTCATGATTAATAGAACACATCTCAGTTTCTTTCCTAATAATGGTTTGAATGAGATCTATGTTAAGTTTTCTATGAAGAGTATTCAAGTATGTTTGCTATCAGAGGTGCCTTTTCCATAACAGACTACTTTACAGTTTAATAAATATAGTATCAAGTATAATATATACAGTATAATATAGTATACAGTATAATATATACAGTATAATATAGTATACAGTAATAATATAGTATAGTAGTCTTTAGTAACATACTATTACTTCATAATCTAACTGCAGAATGTGTTAGATTCCAATATTTTCATGAAAAGACAGACCAGTAATTTCAAACATGTATCATTTGAGTCACCATCCTAAGCAAAAATGGGGATACTGAAATAGAATTTTCATTGGTTTCCAAAACCTCTCAAGATTGCCTTCATGTTTCAAAACCTTAAAACTCAAACAACAGGAGCCCAAAATAAAACAATAATGAGAACAGAAAGAATAGCATTGAGGATCCTGAACTGGCAATACATCCAAGTTCCCAGCACATATAAAAGCTAGGATATCAGGGCACCTGTGTGGTTCAGTTGGTTAAGTGTCAGACTCTTGATTTCTGCTCAGATCATGATCTCACAGTTCATGAGCTCGAGCCCTGAGTCAGTCTCTGTGCTGACAACCTGGGGCCTGCTTGGGATTCTCTCTATCCCTCTCTCTCTGCCCCTCCCCCCACCAAAAATAAATAAATAAACTTAAAGGGAAAAAAAGCTAGGATATCTACTAAAGGGAATTTTAAAATCACTCTTGCTCTGAATTAAATAGTGCTAGAGCCAGTATGCCCCAGGTTTTATTTGCCATTTGAGTTGAACATATAGTAACACCCCAAGTTTCGGGTATTGAGACCCTACTTGACTCTATCAAAAAGTTTAGTTTCAAATAGCATAAAATTAAGGTATAATCAGAATAGAAATTTTTCAGTAGTTAGAATTTAATTCAGGAAATTTATTACACAATGGCAAATCTGAGAAACCAAGTGGAAACGGTAAAGCAACCCAGAGATTAGTTAGATCAAAAAGAAGCTATCATGGAGTGCCTGGGTGGCTCAGTTGGTTGGGCGACTGACTTTGGCTCAGGTCATGATCTCACGGCTCATGAGTTCGAGCCCCAAGTCAGGCTCTGTGCTGACAGCTTGGAGCCTGGAGCCTGCTTGAGATTCTGTGTCTCCCTGTCTCTCTCTCTGCCCCTCCCCACTCACTCTCTCTCTCTCTCTCTCTCAAAAATAAATAAACATTAAAAAAATTTAAAAAGAAGCTATCTCTCATAGGCTGAAGCAAGTAAGTGGCATTATGAAACACAGAAGCCTTCCCATTGGGAGATGGATCCAAGAGGTGATGTGGCCAATTCTTCAGATGTCATTTCATGCAAAGAACAAGGGGCAAAACAATTCAACTGTGCTCTTCCTTTTGTCCTCCAACCTTTTACTTTTGCTTCCCATGGCCAAACACAGCTGGAATTTCAGTTGCCATTGGAGTCTGGAAAGCCAAGTCTTCTGGAGTCACCACTTGTGATAACAGGACGTACAGGATATAGAGAGGTACACCTTAGAATTATTAGGCCCCCCATCAGTACAAATGCATAATTCAATGGTACTCTAGGCCCCAGAGACTGTGTGGGTTTTAGGAAGGCTTATTTCCATTATTCTTTTTCTGCTGATACCAAGGCCAAGGTTAAATAGGGAAAGAGGAGTTTCTAGCCATAATCTCACTCATTGTCCTGCCAAGCACACCTGATAAACACTTGTATAAAAGCAGTTGTCTTTGATATGTAAACTCAGTTGCACAAAAGTGGCAGCCTAGCCTCTCCTTCCAAATAGATTTTTACCAGTCACTGCTTCTTGTAAGGATTTCTAGGACTGCCCCCTCTAGTGGTCCCTTGGCACGAAGTCTCAGCGAGCTTCTCCCTCACCCATACTTTCACAAAGAATCTTTATTGTCTTTTATTCTAATCCAGTTTCCTTTAGTGTTCTTTAGTTCACCCAACAAGTCTGGATATAGCTGAACTCCAATCAGGGACAGAGTTGGGAATTATCTCCCACCAGAAGTTGTACCACGTACCACTCCAGAAATGCAGAACATTCCTGTGACAGTTACAAAGTTCTTGGGACATTATAAGTCCTTTAGGGGGCTGGTCTTCATATAGTATAGAGAGGAATGGTATTACCTCCTCACTCTCCAGTCAGATTCTCACCAGTAGTCTTTTCAAAATAACTATCTTATTTCAAGCTACTCTAACAAAGAATACCATAGACTGTGTGGCTTATAAACAGCAAATTTATTTCTCACAGTTCTGGAAACTGGAAGTCCAAGATCGTGATGGTGGCACATTTGGTATCTAGCGAGAGTTCACTTCCTAGTTCATAGATGACCATCTTCTCATTATGCCCTAACACGGTAGAAGAAATAAGAGAGTTCTCTGGGGTATCTTTTATATAGACACAAATCCCATTCATGAAGGCTCCACCACCATGGCCTAATTATCTCTCAAAGGCCCACCTTCTAAGGCCATCACATTGGGGATTAGAATTTCAACATATTTTGGAAGGACACAGGCATCCAGTCCATGAAATTAATCATCATGGAGAATAACCATCATGGAGACTAACCACCATGAAAATAACCATCTTTAGAGCTAGAGTCTCTTGGGCAGGAATCAGGCCTCCCAGGTCACTCTCTGCCCAAAGCTTTAAGTAGGGCCTAGCTATGAGCTGCCACATATGGCCATGCAGATTTCACACCATACAACTGAGGTGCTGGCAGTGCCCCAGGAATTGTGCATCAAGATGACCTTGCCTATGCACACAGCAGGTGTTAAATAAATGCTTATTATAAATGATAAGTGAATCAGTGAGGTTAGCCAAGCCCTCTAATACAGAGCATGGCAAATATCATTATATGGAAATGGGTTTTATAGAGAAATGGATATTGGTAAATTATCCTAAGAATTTTGCTGGTTAAAAAATTGCATTTTGCTTGAATAATAATAGGATATGAAATTGCCAGAGGAATGCTATTAATGAATTAGGATCCACATACTCTACTCAATTAAATTATATAAAAAGGCATGTTGAACATAATGAAGCATCATCTAATTAGAAGGTTCAAAAAGGTCTTTGAAAATCAGGGATATCATGGAACCTTTTGCCTTAGGACACTGTCATCGCAAGTGTCCTTTCTGCCCAAAATGATCATTAGTTTTTGCCCTTAACTGCAGAAATGTGGGTGGGTATGTTAGACATTTACTTCCCTCTCTCTCAAGCAGTTGCAGATTTTCTTTTCTTTTTCTCTATCCTCTGCCAGTATAATATGAACGGCCATTAATTCTATATGGCCTTGCTATCTAATCTTATATTGTTTATCTTCCTAGCTTTGGCTAATTTCTTACATGTGACCTTTATCCTTTGAGATCCCAGTCTCAGCTGAATCGACTTTTGTCTTTTCTCTCCTCCCTTCTTTATTCTTTCATCATGCAATCACTAATTTCAGGCTGAACACAGTACCACTGAAATATACCTGGTGGACTTGCCAGATGGAGGGATGTTGCAGGAAGTTCGTGGTGTTGCATGAGGATGTCAACTCTTGAGTGGCCAAGAGAAGTCATAGACTACATATTATGTATTTTTAGACAAGACATATATAACTACTAAAATCAGCATTGTCTAAGATATGGCCCTTAATACTGAAAGGAAAGAAACTATCTACACAGCATCCCAAGGTTGAACAGAAACAAGTGTGCATATTTGTACCCTCTAATCTTCTGTCAATATAATTGACAGTAAAATAATTGCCAAACAGCCTGCATGAGTATGTGCTCTGACCACCTCGGTCTCTGATTATTAAAGTGCTACATGGGATGTCAAATTCTAATCAGAAATTTAATTAGCGAACATGGGAACAGAAAATGTTGATATTCTTGACATGAGGAAGAGTAGATCACATCCCTGAATCAGGGCACCCTACACCCTAAGGGTGGATTTAGATAAACATTTCTAGTTTACCCCTCCTTTACCTGGGTCCTATTTCTGACTGCTGCTTACTCTCTGTTTTCCCTAGACAAATGAGTCTTCAGTCAGACTATGATTCTGTTACACAAGCTCTGGACTCATTTTAATGCTTTAATATGTCTGTGCATATTTTTTTTTTTTTACTGTGAATTATGTATTTATTTTACAGTCTAGGACCTGAAGGCCAATTTTGCTTCCCTTATTTTAAAGTTCTTGGGGGTACCAACTATTGATCTAAGTAATATACTGATTTTTGTTTGGGAACTATAAGGGGCATAATAAGATGCATTAATAAATTCAGCATTATTAAGAGAATGTAAAATATTACATTTGAATTAACATAGCTAAATTATCAAGGATTCTCTCTCTCTCTTCAATTGCACAACAGAAGAAACTCCTAAGTGACATTTAATTAATTTTGTTATTATATTGTAATTCTATTGATATCCAAATAGATACAGTTGTTTTGTTTTCCTCTCCGACATGGCTGTTTCTCGCTCTGGGAACTTCAACATTCTTCAACGTTAAGTACGGCTCCTTGGTACATGGAAAAGTTTTGTTTCTTTCAGCACATGGTCTCCTAGCCAGCCATGTTCAGAGGCCCTAGCCTCCTCTCTTAAATGTTGTCTGACAGCACGTCTTCTGCGAAACCGTGACATGTTTTTTACTGCTCTTTCCTCCACGTGTCCTTTACTCTGCCTGGCACCAATCCCATCTCTCCTACAGAAAAAAAGAAATCTCTTTCCTCATTATATCTTAGATTTTCAAAATTCTATTAGACACAAACAGGATTTAAAAATATATGTCTGGATGTAAGAGCATAAATATCTAAGCAAATACGTACACAGAGAAAGAGAGAGCCAAGCTTTACCAGTTAATTTCTTTGGGCTTGGGATTATGGGTTATGTTTGATGACTTCAGTTTTTTTCCTTCATTTTTTAGATTGTATACCACAAACATACTTTTAAAACATCAGAATAAAGAGGTGTTTGATGTTTCTTTTACAGTACGTGAATATATAAATGTGCATGTATGTGTATGCTTGGTTTGGGAGGGAGGAAGAGGGAATGATACAGGGAGAGAAGAGGAAGAGGGAGGGAGAGACATAGGGAGGGAGGGAGAAGGAGGGAAGGAGGGGAAGGAAGAGAGAGAGGAGAAATTGCTTCCCCATTAGTTCAGACCAATCTATTTAATCTCTTAGAGGCAGCAACTTTCATGGAGCTCTGAAGAAAGGATTTGAGGAAGAAAGACAGAGACATGTCTCCTCTTGAGGAAATTTGGGAACCAAAGATTTTTAAAAGCTAAAGATCTTCACACTCCAGCATGTTTTCTTCTCTTAGGCTGTCAGTCTTTTTTTTTTTTTCCCCCTGTGGACACTCAGTACATTTTCCCAAACATAAAAAAGAATACTAACTAATTTACATTTATGAGACATATCTCTAGTATCATTAGCATATTATAAAGAATGAATTTCTTTTCAGTATATGCTTGTAAGGGATTTACTGCATTTGTAAGTATGATTATATTATATCTTAGGGTTAAATTGTATTTTGTTTACTTCTTAAAAACGTATGCTTAGTTTTCAAAGAAATCAGAAAACTAAAATTTACTGCTCGCTATTTAAAGTATAGACATGTCTATCTTCAATATGTGCTTGTGAACACGTGTATATTACTTAATTTCTGTATACAGAGACATAGCTATATTTAACTTAAAAAAACTTCAAAATAATATCACTACTCTTAAAAATACACTAGTGGGATGCCTGGGTGGCTCAGACTGTTAAGTGTCCAACTATTGATTTTGGCTAAGGTCATAATCTCATGGTTTTGAGCCCCGTGTTAAGCTGCCTGCTGACAGTCCAGAGCCGGCTTGAGATTCTCTCTTTCCTCTCTCTCTCTCTGCCTCTCCCCCATTCATGCTCTCTCTCTCAAAATAAATAAGTAAACCTTAAAAAAAAATTAAAAAATAAAAAATACACTAGTTGCATTTGCCAAATAAAACTTCGGGATGCATAGTCTGACAAAAACAGGGACAAAAGGACACACGATACAGAATTGCACCTGCCTTGAGAAAGTCCAGAATTATACAGCAACATGTGTGCCGTGAGTGGTATATCTAGGGGATGGCCTCTCTTCACGTACCTGTAGTTCTTCAGTGAGATCATTTGAAATCAGAAAACAAAATGTACATAAAAACTTGATTATATAGCTTTGGTTTTTAGTACAATAGTTTTTATAACTAAAGCTCTACAGGTTATTTGTGTTAAATTATTTGCTTTTGAACCTGTTTAATCAACAGTTTCCATAGATTGTATCTTTTTTTTTTTTAATTTTTTTTTCAACGTTTTTTATTTATTTTTGGGACAGAAAGAGACAGAGCATGAACGGGGGAGGGGTAGAGAGAGAGGGAGACACAGAATCGGAAACAGGCTCCAGGCTCCGAGCCATCAGCCCAGAGCCCGACGCGGGGCTCGAACTCACGGACCTCGAGATCGTGACCAGGCTGAAGCCGGACGCTTAACCAACTGCGCCACCCAGGCGCCCCCCTAGATTGTATCTTGACTGAAGGAAGGTAACTGGTTGTCTGTAACCATGGTTATGTTATTTAAGCAGCCTAAGCCTGCTTACTTTCTATAATATGGAAATGATGACACCAATTTCATTTGATCAATGTAAGGATGAGATGGCATAATCTCTTTAAAATGCAGGACACAGGGTCTAGGATAGAAAACAATCCAAACATGTTTATTGTTAATGTTTGTGGTGGTGATGGTATAAGGTTCTATATCTGGTAGCCAATGTAACATTGAATATAGTGGGAAGATACTGTTAAGAAGTGAATATTTAAGAGTTTAAAATCTCTAAACAGTCTCATCGATCAGTCCTGTGATAAATTAAAACCTGATTTGCATGTTCCCATTTTCCTTAAAATTTGAACTTGTAAAATTTGAATGTGAACCAACGATCTCACTGAATGTTAGGAAAACATTTTCAGAAATGGAGCAGAAATGACTTTAAGGTAAAACTCTTGCCTGGATTTTTATGTAAAGCAAAAAGGCTTGTCCCAATGACAGTGCCTTCACAATCTGACCTCTTTTACCTTGAATATTAAACATTACACTGTGATATGCATTTAGCTTAAATATGAACATTTCCTCTTGTTTCTAAGCATACTCATCTCAGTGGTATTATCTGCCAGTGTATTGCACTAATTTGTGGCCAGAATTCATAAGGCACTGAAGCATATTTCCTGGTATCATTAACATTTATTGAGAGTCTATCTTGTGTAGAGCTCTGAACTTAGCACTTAGTTTTTCTATTTGCCCTTTATGAAAATTCACTACTATCCTTAAAGTCGCGTTCCCTGTTGAGGTGTGGGTAGTATGACTGTGTTCGTGAGTTTCCTCTCCTCCGGACCCCTCCCAATCAGCTGGTCCCGACAGTGAAATTCCTACCCAGGCGTGGAGATGTTCATCTGAATTGAAGTTTGATGTTCACCCATCACTTGCCTGTAGGCAGTGACAGCCTCAGACTTTCATCTGCCAGTTCATCCTCCCTCCTGGCAGACTCAAGCAGATTAACATATCCCCAAGAGGCCGGTGTCTTTAGTTGCCAAAGCCACTCAATACTTATTACCTGACAGTGTTCTATAGTGTGACTTATTTATTTATTTTCAAATGCTACCTGCTAGGATATCTTCATGAGATACATGTGTCATTTTTGAGGGGGGCCCCAGGGGGACAACAGCTCAGGGATTCTTAGGTTGCCTGAAGCTGTCAAGATTTACCAAGTGTAATTTGGTAATTTGGTGGCCCTTCTCCCTCTTTATACTCCACGTTCAGACCCAGTTTATTCTGTAAAAAGTAATGTGAACTATAGGGAGTGATATGGCAGTAGTTAGGGATAGTCATGGGGGAGCTCTAACAATGTGAAAATTTTGGTCCTGAATGATGTAAGGTGGCTGTCTACACAGACTTAAATCTCAGGATAATTGTCCTTCTTCATTTCTTTGTGACAGAGTCTTGGCCTCAGCAGCAGAGCGTGTCACTCCAGCAACTTCTGCCACTTTGTTGTGGTGATTGTGAATTGATGCTTGACACTGATAAGGTCTAATTTCCCAGTGGACTTTGGGAAGGGTCTGACAGTGGTGTGGATCACTGTTCTTGCATACAGCAGCTATTTATATCATTTTTCTTTCTGTTCAAGGACACTACAGACAACAGTTATCTGTGTGCATGTGTGTATGTGTGTGAGAAAATGTGAGTATGTGTTTTTGTTCATCTCTTATTTCATATCAGAGACACAAATGTTTATACTGGGCAATACTGAGGCAGGATGGGCCAAGAAGTCTACACTGAAGGAGGGAAATAGGCCAGCAGGCCTATAGTTCTAGGGCACCTTTGGCTTACAAAGCATTCTCCTTTTCACCTAACACCCCTCTAATGTGTATAAGAAATAGGATGTTGTGATCAGTCCCATATTTCAGATGAGGAAAATGAATATTAGAGAAATTTGATCATGTATCAAGTCATCTGACGGAAACTGGAGACAAAACCAGCTTTTTTTCTGATTCTGATATTCACTGACCAAACCACACGTCCCCCAGAGATCTTACAGTTCAGCGGGAGGATTAAAAATGTATGGAGATATTTTGGCCACTCTGACTGGCGTGGAGGTTCCTCAGAAAATTAAAAATAGACATACCCTATGACCCAGCAATAGCACTGCTAGGAATTTATCCAAGGGACACAGGAGTACTGATGCATAGGGGCACTTGTACCCCAATGTTCATAGCAGCACTCTCAACAATAGCCAAATTATGGAAAGAGCCTAAATGTCCATCAACTGATGAATGGATAAAGAAATTGTGGTTTATATACACAATGGAATACTACGTGGCAATGAGAAAGAATGAAATATGGCCCTTTGTAGCAACGTGGATGGAACTGGAGAGTGTGATGCTAAGTGAAATAAGCCATACAGAGAAAGACAGATACCATATGGTTTCACTCTTATGTGGATCCTGAGAAACTTAACAGGAACCCATGGGGGAGGGGAAGGAAAAAAAAAAAAAAAAGAGGTTAGAGTGGGAGAGAGCCAAAGCATAAGAGACTGTTGAGAACTGAGAACAAACTAAGGGTTGATGGGGGGTGGGAGGGAGGAGAGGGTGGGTGATGGGTATTGAGGAGGGCACCTTTTGGGATGAGCACTGGGTGTTGTAGGGAAACCAATTTGACAATAAATTTCATATATAAATAAAAAAAAATGTATGGAGATAAAAACATAGATGTTTTCAGTATAGGAGTAGAAATATGTAGAAGGGTTGGTGGAAGAAGAAAAGAGAAGGAGATTAATTCACTTGGAGGTGGGGCAGTTGCGATCAAGGAAGATTCAAATAACCAAAGACTTACTTGGAAGTTTCCTGTATCTGAAAGCAAAGTTGACATTCCACAAGCTTTGTAAAACTATACTCCAACATAAAAATAAAAAATAAGAAAAAATAAAAAACCTGCTTCGGTTAAAGACCAATGGGGAAGCTGTATTTAACATTATTGTAATAAACTTTGTGAGAGTTTTCCTATAATGATTGAATGTAATTGCTGCAATGGATTGTGAGGCATTATGATGGATTCTAACAAAAATGAGAATTTGCACATCCATTATGACTTTCAAGTACGATGAATTTTTAAACTACGTGGAAATGGGGAAGTCAATTGAAAGAAGATTGTCAGGCAACATTGCAGATACCCATAGCTTAGGAGTTTGATATAAGCAATGAAGCAGCAGGGCAGTGTGTAAGCTGAGCTGGTATACATAGCCCTTATTTCTATGTTTGAAGCATCTACCTCCCCAGAGTAAAACACAGAAGGTCCATTGGTTTTAATGTCAGGGTGGTAGAAAAGTAATATTTTAATGGCCTACTGGGTCTAAGGAATCTGTAGCAGGGGGAAAGAAGTATGGTCTGTGTAGCACAGTTGACACACTAATCTTCAAACACACCTGACAGTCTCTAAGGGTGGGGAAGTCTAGTCCTGGTGCATATTATTGGGTTGCATCTGGTTACACCATTGGGGTGCTACTAATTTCTAACACGTCTATTTCTATCAGGAGGTTTTGATCTCAGCAGGTGGAGCAACCACCCAACTGAAAGTGAGGTTGTGAATAGGTAGCAGGGCAGTAGGACTCAGGAATTATTGATGGGGTATTTAAGAAGCAAAGTGAGACTCTGGGATTTTTTAATGTGATACAATTATCACTGTGATCAGTGAAATTTAGATTAGTAGCTTCAAAATGGAGGTCTTAGGGAAGGAGTTTGCAAAATATCTGAAAGCCAAGCACAAGGTAGGCACTTATTACTCCCTGGGCTAAATACCTCAGATGCATATAATTCCTTCAGTCTCAGTGGTATTTCCTCAAATCAAATTCATTATCCTCTATTTCAAATGCAAACTAAATACTAGTCTGTCCTGCAGTCCCAAATGCTCAAAGCCATCCAAGCTTGTTCCTCCCACCTTCTGAGAGACTCACAGCCAATTCCATCTATCTAATATTCTTCCATTTCTTCCATCTGTTCTATTCCAGCAGTCAGTCCACTTCCTCAGATCCCCAGTACCCTTCATTTGTGAGACTACAGTGATCTCCTCGCTGAACTCCGTGCCTCATTGCCGCTACTTTCATCACCCTTGACATGAGCCAATATACATTTAACCTTCCTAACATAAAAACTCTGAACGCTTCATTTCTGTGCTTAAACAGCAAACACAAAAACACTAGAACACCAACCAAACTACAACCACCACCACAACAACTAAAAACAACTAGCATTTTCTACTGATGGCTGAATAAAATTTTATTTCTTACGTTAGAGTCCAGAAACTTCCAAACACCGGTCCAAAATATCCTTCTAGTTTCATTTGTCACTGCAGTATTTCATGTGCCTCAGACGAGAACCACAGCAAAGTACATCACTTACCTTCTCTTGGCCCTCCTTCTATGTTTTCTCACTCCAGAATACCTTAGCGCTGCTTTTCACATAGACCAATAAAATATATTAAATGTATTAAAAGTGGCAGTGGGAAGTGAAAGAGTAATTTTTTGGATTGTGTATATTTTAATGATTAAGACTTCAAGTCCTGATTTGGCTACTTCCTAGCTGTGTGACCATGAACAATCTACTTTACCTCTCTCTATTCCTCCTACCCATCCATAAAATGGAGATAACAAAACTATCTCAGAGGATTGTTGTGAGGATTAAACTAGCTAATATATATACATACGTATATATACATAGATAAACATATATACGTATGTATATATAGAACAACGCACAGAGTAAGCACTATGTTAGCATAACTACTATTGTAAAACTAGAGCACTTCCAACATTTCCTTCAGGATATCTTATGGACAACTACTTATTCCTTTACGAACACCATGCTCTTCCCCACAGACAGAAAGCATGAAACTCGGATTAAAATGATGTGCACAGGCATTGCTAGTGTCATGATTTTTAATTCTATCTTTTGAAAGTAGTTCATGAACTCGAGTTCTCCCAGCTCATTTTCAGATTTTTGACTATAAGTAAATGAAAGGATTTGATTCACTCTAGTTGGTTCATTCATTAATTCACTTGTTGACTGAATGTGTAATGCATACTATATGAGTTTTATATTGCGTCTGTAGCATAGTGCCACAAATTTAGTTGCCTAAAACAACAGAAAAGCATACTCTTATACTTCTGGAGGGCAGAAATCTGAAATGGGTCTCACAGGGCTAAAATTAAGGTGTCGGCAGGGCTGCATTACTTTCTGAGGCCCTAGGGAGAAATCCCTTTTTGTGTCTTTTTCAGCTACTTGAGGCTGCCCACATTTCTTGGTTCAGGGCAAGCCAGAGATAACAATGGCCAGCCGAGTCTTTTACACATCACATTAGGCTGATACAGACTCTTCTGCCTGCTCTTCTGTATTAAAAGAGCCCTTTTGATTATATTGGACCCATCCAATAACCCAGAACATTCTCCCTATTTGAAGGTCAGCTGACTAGCAACCCTCGTTTCATCTGCAACCTTATTTCCCCCTTTCCCCAGTAACATAACATTTTCAGAAGTTACAGGGGTTAGGATATGGACATCTTTGGATAGCCATTATTCTGCCTGCTATACATAATTACCAGAAACCCTTCTGTTTTAATGAGTGAAAAACTGGAAGATAAAGACAAGACCACTGTACAATTATATTCTAAATTAGAAGAGAGGAAGAATCAGGGAAATTGTCACCATTTACAGGATAGTTTCTTTTTTTTAGTGGGTATACTTTTTAGTTCCTTTCTTGTGTTGAATGATTCTATGGATCTTTATTCCACACCCTGAGATTATGCATACTCACTAAGTAAATATAACATTACAAAGCATCTAATACATGATCATCTCGTCCTAGATGCTGGCTTAAATAAGAAGATAACAAATATCATGATATGAGGGAATAAAGGACAACATCTGAATCAGAGAAATATATAGTCTAAATGTTAAAGGACTAAAACTGGTATTAATCAAAAGCTACAATACACACAGAAAATATTTTACCCTTTGATTTTCTTCTTTTCAAAATATGGATTATAAGAAAATAATAAGAACCTGTAGGGGATTTTGTGTCCAAATATTATATTTCTGCCTTTTTTTATTCTCAGATATGACTGAATGCTTCAGTTTTCACAGCATACCTTATTAAAAATTTCTTTGGAATAAGCACAGTATATTCAGAATCCTTCAGATGCATTTGCTGCCTATGAAATGAGGATGCAAGTATTTGTATCTTTCCTTTTTGAGACATGAGGATGGATAGTAAAAATCACTTGTAAAATACTTTAGATGTCTTGGAAAAAGAGCCTATCGAAATGGAAATTATTATCATCAGAAGAGTCATAACAGTCTTCCAACTGTCATTGTTATAGTGGAAAATGGTGATTCATTTTACTTTCTTTCTCCTTTGTCCCAGTGGATGGAAAGCAGCTTATTAGTTTCTTAGTGTAACTGACAGTCTCTCCTTTATAAAACCCATTCCTAATTCACATTTTTACTGAAATTTTAATCCAATGAATTATATTTTCTTCCCTGTATTGCCAATTCAAATCATTCTTTGATGACCGCGCTCTCTGTCTTCTCCTTCTCCTTCAGGAAGTAGAATTACTCTGAAAAAAGACAGAGCAGAGCCTTCCTGAGGACATTCCAGTCCTGTGCCTTTAGAAATAAAGGAAAATGGGTCCTGACCTAGAAATGTGCAGTCCTTATGTTCCCAAAGAACATCCATTCAGGTCAGGGTTAGGCAGAGAGGAGGATGGTCTTTCTATTTGGGTTATCTCCATCTTCGAGTCACTAATCCCTTATTTGCATAGATTTCAAACGTTAGAGTCATCACTGTGGAAACAAGGAGGTATTAACCTCCTCATTAAAATTAGAAATTGTCATTAAGGAAAGTCACACATCCTGATGCTGGCATAGTGCCTTTAGGGAGAGAAACAGTTACACAGCATGACGGCTAGCTGCCCTCATAGAGTCTCATATAGGTCAGTGTGATATGGGCATAACACCCAAAATTCCCTATGCTTTTAGATGATGCAGAAGTATCTGAGAGCTGGCCAACAGACGTGGAAAGTCTTTAGGGCTAAAATGTAAAAGACAAAGAAAGACATGTATGGACCTGTTGCCTGGAAGCTGAGAGAGACATGGACATTCCATGGACAAGCAATCTAAGTAGAGGCTGATGATCAGTGGGGATTCTTCTTCAGTAAAATGGGGAATTCACAGTATCTACCTCACCGCATTAAAGCGAAAATAAAAATACCCATAACTTATAATAGCAATTGAAACATAATAGATGATCAATAAACAGTTAATGTTATAATTTTTATTATTTTAATTGTTATTGTTGTTGTTATTCTTACATCACAGATGAAGCCAACTTGGGAAAGATTATACCACAGATATAACTCTTATCTAACCTACCGCCTTGTAACATATCTCATTCCAGGAGAGAAAGGAATAAGACAGGGAGAAAAAGGAAACTGTCTAGTTCATAGATTTTTTTTTTTTCTCAAAGAGATTGCTATGAGACAGAAATGATAGATTTTTTTACTCTGAATTGACAAGATTAAGTTTTTGTTTTGTCATTGGCATAATTACAGGCTTGAGAAGTTATTTCTACAGTTTTTTTTTTTTAATCTGTGAAATTCATACTTTCTACATGTGTTTAGTATTACTTTTGCCAAAGTAAACCTTACTGAACATTTATTGCTACCTATGATTGGTAGTATTTTTAAATGTCCAAAATTTTAGACTTAAATTCCTTGGGGAACTGATCCCCACTGGATTTCCATCTCCTGGCTCAGTGACCTGCAGTTGAAAGAAAAAACAAGGGAGAAATAGAAAAAGAACAATGAAAGACACAGGGAAAAAACAAACGACTCCAAGCTAACAGTATGTGCCAGGCACTATATTACTTTACTCATGAGCTGTACACTATTACAGATACTGAGAATATTGAATATTTAGATACAGTATGTGGCAGTTGCTTTCTACTTTCAGCTGGGAAACTGAAGTAAATTTCTGAAGCTCTCACAGCTAGTAAGGAATAGAACCAGGACTTTACTCCTGGCCTGTTTGAAGTCAAAACTCATGCCACTAAACATGATTTTATACATATATGACATTCTCAACCAATTCTTTCAATAGTTGACGTAACCTCCCCCTATTCTCATTTCAGAGTCAATGAAAAAGAACTCATTGACTATTTCAGTAGGCATTCTTTTTTTTTTTTTAAGAATTTTTAATGTGTATTTATTTTTGAGAGAGAGAGAGAGAGAGAGAGAGAGAGAATGGGGGAGGGGCAGAGAGAGAGGGAGACACAGAATACAAAGTAAGTTCCAGGCTCTGAGCTGTCAGCACAGAGCCTGGCACAGGGCTCGAACTCACCAACCGTGAGATCAAAATCTGAGCTGAGTTCACATGCTTAACTGACTGAGCCACTCAAGTGTCCCTCAGTAGGCATTCTTATCACCTGCTCAGGACTTTAGATAAGTTATCTTAAGTTCCTATTTCCTCACTATCTGTGGTAACTTTAAATGAATAGAGAATTTCATCTCAATTTGTCAAATCATCATTATTTCCTAATTATGGTTTGTTGTTTTTAAATGTGTTATATACAAAAATTTCTATATCTGACGGTTTGTTTTGGGTTTTTTCCTGGAATTCCAGAAGGCTACTCTGTGTCTGGCCAGAACTGCCTAAGAATTAACAGCCTCACCAACAGTCTTCAACCAATGACTCTTGGTAGCTGGTTTATAAATAACCTAGCTCTCTAGCTTTGTGGATGGGATAATTCTGAAGCATGTTTCCCTGAGTTTCCCAGTAGAATTAAATTTTTGTAGCCTCTTGGGTTTACTAGCTCCTCTTCTCCACATTACTTCCCACTCTGGCACCTCCCAGATGAACCCTGCACATTTGAATCATTGTCTGAGAGGTCATTTCCAGGGGAATCCAACCTAAGACAAAGATCAGCTATCCTACTCCTGATCACCCAAGTCCAGCATAGCTTATAGAGTTGAAATCAAAACATATTTTTTTCCTATTCAAAGAAAATGAATCTAAATCTACCATCACCTAAATCACTTTGGTTTCTCTTTTCTGATTCTCTAAAGCACAGCTTGCTTTTAGTGTATAATTTATTATGTCATGATAATACTAATTTGAATTGTACAGTGCTATATGCTTTGTCAGAGTGCTTTGAGCTACAGTATAGAACCTATTGACCCATATGTTTTTCTTTATTTTTTTTTCATGTATCCAGGCTATAGGCTGTATTTACCCAGTGATATTTTAAGGTCCCTGATGGAAAGCACATTTAGAAAGAATTGTGATACATACATTTCATGACTGAACATTGAACATGTGATGGATTGGACCAAGTTGAATTGAGCTGTGTTACGTGCACACAATTAAAGAACAGAACTTTAATATAAAATTCTGATAAGAAAATCACATACCATAACTCTTTTAAACTGAAAAGCATATGCTGTCCCTACATCATGTTTCCATTTTCCAGAATTTATTACATTTCTAGTTTTTTTACATATTTTTACAGACAAAAAAATAGCAATATCAAGAATAAAAGGTGGTTCCTAATATGTAGACAAAATAGTTTTGTCTTGTTTGGTGAGACAAAATATTCATTTACCTCTTTGGGTCATTTGATATTTAGTTCTGTGTTTCCTTTCTACACAAAAGTTCTACTCCCCTCACCCCAAAATACAAACTTCATCCTTTCAGCCACCCAAATAGCCAACTGCATTCTGTAGTGGCAAATAGGGAATTTGACAATTCAGGGCATAATGGCCAATAAAATGCGTGAGAGGTAAGATATGGAAGGAATAAAGTCTGGCAAAGAATTGAGTGGTTGGATGATCAAAATGAGAAAGAACACCTGATATAATCTCATATATGTCACTACCTTCTTCTTTACATAAGAAACCAGAAATGATTATCTGTGTCTCAATAGGATATAGGCATTTGGAGTTAGTTGTGCACAGAATTTACGGGGGGGGGGGGGTAGGAATCGAAAGATACACCATATGAGATTGTCTTAGCAAGTACAGATTAAACATTTTAACTGAAAATGTCTCTTTTATAAAGAAAGAAAAAAAACAGGATACAATTAGTGAAATAGATTATTTTTTCAGGTAGAAATGTTAAAATCATTAAGTCTGGATAAGAACTACATCTCTCTGCAAATTGATCTTTTCCCATCAAGTAGACCCGATGCTTAATGTTGCGGGATTGTGAATCATGTGTGAGGACAGTATTGATACTACTAAAATACCATTCAGCATGGGGTAATAGAGCAATGCGTTGGATATTAAAAACCTAGAAGCAAAAGAGACTCTGAATCCAATTTCCAATAACCAGTCCCCTGAGACATCCAATTCTGCCGTTGAGCCAGTTTAAAAAAAAAAAAAGTGAAGAATGTCAACAGCGGTAATATTGAGATGCATTAACTGTAAAATTGTGCTGGTGCACATAATGACAGTCATAGGACTAATAACACTTTGCAATTAAATAGCACTTATCTTCCTAGGAGTTCAAAGTGCTTCCCAATACAATATTGAACAACCTTGTGATGCAAAGAGGGAAAAAGCTTCCACAAAACTCACAGGGAAAAAAAAAAAAAGCACTTTATACTTACACCACTAGGATATGGTTCCTCATCGAAAATTACAGGAAGAGCCGCCACGAATGGATTCATGGCTCAGCTAGCAAAGTTTCCTCTGAAAGAGACTGTGGGGGACACAATGAAGTGTGGTTGTCCATTGTTATCTTAGCTTCAATCTATTGCTGGTTCTGCACTAACTGTCTGAGTAACCAAGTCTAGTTTTCTAACTGCATTTGTTTCCTCATCTTTAACCCAAAGATAGCACAACCTGAAGATATGTGCAGGAAACATGATTTAATTGAAGAGTCTATTTGTTGGTGTTCTGAACTGGATTATCATTACTTTTTAGGTCATTTATGTAGAAGGGCATATGTTATTCACAAAGCTTTCAATTCTACAAAGTAACCACTGCCATTTAACTAATGATATTGCCAAACACTACAAATCTCTGCCTTGTCAACCTCACTAGTGTGTTTCATCAAATACCACCGATAACTGAACGCACTTTGAAAAGTATAGAATATTAGATAGATTGAGCTGTTCTTAACCTAATTTCCCCTATCACCCATTATGGGTCTATCATCTGTGAATTTATTACATAGATGGGATAATAAACTCAGTATTGGTGCACTAGAAAAGGAAACATATATCTAAAATGAGAATCCTACATGCATTGCCCCTTCCTAGAAATAATCTATTTAACTTGAGTATAAATCATTTGTGGAAAACTCTCTATCCCACTGTGTCTGCACTGTCCTCTACAAAATCACAAATTTCCATGTTTATTGATGGTGATAAGAAGGTGGCAGATAATTTGCCTCACTGGTGTCAAGATGGATATTTCTTTTCTTATCAGTTTATTTATTTATTTGGGTGGGGGAAAGAGAGGGAGAGAGAGAGAGAATATCCAGCAGGCTCTGCACTGTCAGCATGGAGGTTGATGTGGGGCTTGATGCGGGGCTCAATGTGGTGCTCGAACTCATGAACCGTGAGATCATGACCTAAGCCAAAACCAAGATTTGGATGTTTAACCAACTGAGCAACCCAGGCATCCCTCAAGATGGGTACTTCTAATTTAAATCTTAAATCAACAATTCTGGTTTCTACTCTGGCTTTAATGCTATCTACTGATGGGGTAGTGGCAAGTCACTAAACCTTTGTGGTAACTTGGTGACCTCTTCTAGAAAACAGAAGTTATAACACTCTTAAAGGCCGGTGTGATAAATAAAGTGTGAACATAGTTTACTGAATATGCATTATTATAAATACGTAGATGTCCTGTTGATTTTCAGATCTCTGGCTAACCAACACTTGTGAATAGCTGCTCCACCGTGTTGAAACCAAATAGCTGATTTAACTAAATCTAAGTCTAATACAAACATAGCTACAGGGAAGTGGAAAAATTCAAAAGCAACCCAAGGAAACATTTTCAAATGGCAGATAGTGTCTTAAACAATCATTATCCTGGTTATCCGTCTGGATCTAGATAAAGTAAATATTTCCCAAATATATACAGTATATATGGAAAGATTTGTGAAAGTGTTTTGTAACTCCTAAGAGATTGGTCTGTGTAAGTCACTATTTTTACATTTATAAACCAGCATAGACCATTGACTAATAGCCAATATGGATGTTCACAGTTGGAAAATGACCATTCATAGGAATATTTATCCTTTGAGTTAATTTCACTGACACTGTTTAACTACTGAGCTCTGAGTTTGAATACTTCAGACTCATTGTTTATTTGTATGCATACAAACAGAGTCCTGCCAAACTCACTGACCAGCTATTTGATATTCTCTTCCCTTCATTGTGTCCTTCAGAAACATTCCTGAACGGAATTCTCTATAACAGAGAATATCTCTGTGGTTTCTTTTTCTCTCGGTGTTTTGGATGTCAGAGGGTTAAAAAAAAAAATGATTATGATGCTAACTTGAAACAACTCAACAAGGTAACTTTGGGCTGCTTTAGTTTAGTGGAGACTTTAAAAGCTTTGAAAATGCTCTTAAAGTTATATGGATTTTTTTCCTTTTTATAGTCAGTCAAAAATTATATTTTAAAACTCTACAGTTCAAGGGGAAAAGCAATTATCAAAATGCAATAAACTTCTAAGTAAAGTACAAATTGCTTCCGTGGCCTTAACTATTAAAATAGAGAGCTTCTGGTAATGTGTTTCATGAGTCAATCAGCAGGATTCTTCCCCCACATTCTGACACCCAGGGGAGGGGGAGAGGTCAACATAGAACTTTAAGAAGATGCTCAGAAAGAGACAGACTTGAGCAAATGGTGAGAAGTTAACATTTGGCTTTTTTTTTTTTTTCCGGTCTTTTTTCTCTTGGTTACTTCCTTCCTGACACCAAGCCTGATTCACACTCTCAGATATCAGGGAGTAAGTAGGAAAATCAGCTATCTTGATGGTTTGAGATGAGAATCCTGGTGCCTTGCACACTGTAGAAATGTAATAAGTATCTGTTGGTTGATCACTTCTCTTGACTTATTTATATTCTGTTCCACACTACAAAGCATTTAGGGCCCTAGAGGCATAGAATTGGGGATTTAGAAAGGATTTGGGCTGACATCTCATCCAACTTCAGACAAGAGAAAGAGTCCTTTCTGCAACATCCCAGGCTGACTGTCATCCATCTTCCCTTTGAACCCTTTCAGTATGGCAGAAATTAAACTTCTGAGGCAACCTATTCCATTATTAGATAGTCTTGTGCTTAAAAAAATTTAGTAAAATCTTCATCTTTTAAAATTCTATCCATGTTTCTGGATATGCCTTCTGGCTACAAAACAGACCAAAGATTTCCATTTCTGAAAATTTGCATGAGTTGAGATAGAATGAAAAATGACTCATCTTCAGAATCTTACAGTCAAGAGCTGGGTCTAGACTCCACCATTTACTGATATTGGCATGTAGTATAGAAAATTCTTACTCCTCTCTTCAATTTGCTGTTGGTTTATTGGTTTTGATGTATAAGATTGGTGATAAAATACCTAGCTCACAGGTTCACAGTTTGTTGAGAAGTTTACATATGATAAACTCTGAAATATGCTTCAAACAGAGCATTCTCTCCCTCTTCCATGTATTCTAGCTTGGCCCTTATAATAGTTCAATTATCACAGTATTTATTAGATATTCTTGTATTATATTTTCCCAGGCCAAAGTAACAATCTGTCTTACCTGCCACAGTCCCAATAATGTCACCCCTAGAGATCCATATAAATATTTTCTACTAATATTTGCTGGTTTATTAATTTCCAATATGAAAATGCCCTTGGAGAAGTAACACAAAATATCATCAACAGCGAAAAAGAGATGAGCTGGAATCAATAGGAAATCAAGTAAGAGAAACAAAAAGGAAACCCAGAATATCTTATAGATGTTTGTCCCAAGAACAGTGAGAAGCAGAAGAGGTAGGTCTAAAGGTGATAATGGATAGGAGTTTACGGGGGGGGGGGGGGGGGGGAATGAAGCATCAAAGATAATTTTTCCTTCCTTCAATTTTGCAAAGATATTGTAGTAGTTAACGCACCTCTACTGTATGTCATATGGCAGATATGTAAATTACTAAAACTGGATAATAACCATCCTCTTTTTAAATATCCTTTACCTGCCAGTTGGGTCACCATTCTTTTTCAGCTTTTCAGGTAATTTCCTCTTTCCTAGATGTTTCTTTCTCACTACCCACCCCTATTCCTTTACCTCTGGACCCTCCTTTCACCTCAGTTTAGTGGAGTCCCTCTTCTTTGGCTCATGACTGCTGCTTTCCAAATCAGCCCCTCTTACTCGATCATGCAAAAACAGTTTAGCTCACTTCTTTCAAATAAACTGCCATACTTTTTTTTTTAAAATCAAAGGTTTATTAACACGCTAGGTGAAATAAAGGGGTCAATGTACTCTAAATCTCACCCCTCAGGCACACTCACATGTTAGAAAAAGACTTTGACATTTCACTTTCACCTTTCTCCTTCCCCTACGAAAAGAACTTGTCACTTGGCCCAACCCAACAACATAAGGCCAGGAAATGCAATTCTATTCTGTGCCTGCAAGGAGAATAGCACCAATGACTACCACGTTTAGCAGAGGTTATAAAACTGAGTGATGATTCAGATTCACACTTCACTCCATGGGCTCCAATCATTCTAACATCCTACCTCTCTATGAGAAAAAGACATCAGCTCAAACTCTAACTTGCTGTAATAAATATGGGTAAATGCTAGAGCAGAGATGCCTAACCTGATTGTGCATAAAAATCATCTGGGTAGCTTTTCAAATGTGCAATGCCCAGGCCACCTTCCATTAAGATATTATCCAGTAGGGAAAAGTAAGGGTTTTTGAAAGGCCATCTTGATCAATAGTTAGCTTTGGGAAATACTGATTTAGTCACCTGTACTTTTTCTCTCTCACTTGTAAAAATGAGATCAGTGTTACAAAACCTAGCATGATCAAACTCAGGGTCCTCATAAAAAATACAGTTTATCAGATCCTTTCCTCATAAAATTAGATTCAGTATGTCCTCAGGCCTTGGTACTCAAAGTTCACAGATGAACCAGAAGCTTCACCTGAACATTAAAGATGAGAAATTACTTCCAGCTCAGAAGGGCTCAGGAAAGTATTTTGATAAAGTACACTGGGGAATTCTTACAACCAGAAGTTTGGGAACTTCAACTAAATAATTGATTGATTCTATAATTTAGAAATGATAAACAAACAAACAAACAAACAAACAAACGGGTTTTTTCCTCCCATTAAATTCAAACTACTTAAAGACAGGAACTGTATCTAGTATTTCTTTTCATCCCTATTGCAAATAATAATAATAATGTATTGTGAACAAATGCTTACTGATGTGAATGGAGAAAGGGATGATGGAGAGGATAGGATTTTGTCAGCATAGAATTTTTAATATTAGTAATATTAATAAGACAAATATGGAAAGAAAAAGGTGGCTAATCCATCCCAGGAGACAGCAAAACTCACTTGGAAACAGACTGTTTTCTTTTCCCTTTTGTTTCTCCCCATAGTGCCATACAATGGATTTATTTATAGTGAGTATTAAATACTTGTTAAATTGATCATGATAAAAAGAAAGTCAGACAGATAAGTAAAAGAATCTAGAATAAACAGAATTATGCTATAGGCATTTTGCTTATGGGGGGGCTATTTTCATTAGTTTGGATAGTTGGTTTTCACAGATAAATCAAAATTCAGTCTCAAGTTTTTGTCAGATAGTGAAGGAGATGGAAAAAACTAAACTTTTGTTTACATCAGAAGATTAAATAGGCACACTGTTAGAATATTCAATAGAGGAACCATGATAGATAAACTGTCAAAGAGAACTTCAGAAACCACTCAATGATTTTTAGAAAAATAAATATACAGCCTTATCTTCTGATGTGAAGACTCCTGCAACTTCTCTTTTGCATATGTATGACTAAAACCTTACTGCTTTATCCTAGCCTTCAGACCACAGAAAAGAAAGCTGTTTTAGAAATGGCTTGTAAACAAGCCAACTGAGAAAGAAAATGAAGTCAGGACTCATTGGTGTATGTGTGTGGGGAGAAGGGGGTTGATGAATGATATTGGGCTAAAAGCAGACTCTATTATGGGAAGATTTCCATGGTCTTGTGTAGTCTTAATGTGTAGAATTCAGTGTCAAAAATCTTACTTATCTTCAAGTAGCCAAAAAAAAAAAAAAAAAAAGACAAAAAACTGAAATCTGGGCATTTATACTATCCAGGTACTTAGAACTGTTTGGGGGGCAGGGTGGAAAAGCTAGAAGTTTGAAGGGCTTTATTTCTTTCTGCTTTGGATGTTTGACCTGAGGTAGACAGTCAAAGGACAGCAGAGTTAACTAAAGATGAAAGGGTTAAAAATATCCCAACATATGTTGATCCAGTATCATTATATTTGGGGCCAATTTTAACTTTCTGAAGTGAGCAATTTAAGGAGCAGTTTAAGTGCAGAAATGATATTTTTCCCCTTCACAAAGTCTCTAAGCTGCAAAATTGAACATTTCTATGAAAATCACATTTTTCAGCATAGTGATGCAGTTGTGAAGGACAGGGCAATTGAGTGCACTGGAAGAAGTTAATGTGTTCAACTGACATGGCACTCTGAGGCCACACAGATCAAATGCTTTTACCCCCAAATTTAGTGCCTTCCTTCTATAGACCTAGAGTTTTCTACCATGAGGGTTTTTAAGATTCACAAGTGACCACACATACCTTAATATAAGCTAGTGTGCATTTGGTAAGGAATGCCTTCACCCTCTCCCCACTTCTTAATCTAGACCAAAGACCACTGCACAGAGAAGTTAGCAGCTCTGGAAACCTGGGCAAAGTAGTAGACTCTAACTATAGAATAATGTCCAAAAGAAATTTTTTGGAATCGGTTAGTTTGGCCTAATGGAGTCTTTCTGACCTCTCATTTAATATGGACCTAGTTTTTATACTTTCCTTACTGAATTTGACCCCAATCCTTCTTTCATGTCCATTCAATCTTGGAACAAGCATTGTAATGCCCTGACTCAGGATCAAAAATGCTGACGCATTCAACAAACGTTTATTGTGTAACTACAGGGTTCAAAGTAAAATATGGAGTTTGCTTTTTAGGACTCCTTTTCTAATACCTTAAAGCATTTATTGCCCATAACATAATGTTTGCCCCTTAATCATGTGCTGTATTTTCATGTTAATAGCTTAATGAAAGTGGATTCTGTTTTTCTAACTAAAGAATACATTTCATAAAGCCAAACATTTCATAAATCCAAAATATATATATTTTATATATATAAAATAGAAAAGTTTCAATACATAACAAATGCCAATTAAAGGTAGCTTATTCAGTCTTTGTTATATCAGAAATCCTTGGGTAAAATGAGGATTTAGAAAAATGTGTGCAGATTATCACAGACTAACTCTTCAGCACGGAGAGAAGAGTACATGTAAAAAGCCAACCCAGGGATTTTAAAGTAAAAGGAGATGTTAAACTTTAATGGAAATATAAATATTAGGATAAATGGGTAGACTTTTTCATGACAGGGATGCACAACTGTTTTTTTTTTAATTCTGATAAGTATTATTCAGGTGTAGCATATCAGAAAAAAATGAGTAATTTAGAGCTTGACTTTGATGGCACACTGCTTTATCTGGAGAGCACAAAACATTATAGAGAATTGGTCCACAGGCAACACCTTAAAGGAACTTGCATTCCTGGCAGAAACCTCTGACCTCAGCTCAGAGAGGTGGTGAATCCAAAAGCATTTACTCCTTCATAAACTTTTTTTGGTATGTGTAACAAGAGGACGCTAATGGCCTTGGTAAAATCCTGGCTCTTAGATATTTCCAGCACAAAAAGAATATGTGGAAGATGACTAGTTCTAGCTTAATATCCATTCTCTAATTAATTTATAGTAATAGCATTTAGCCAAGTACATGACGATATAGCTAAAAATTACATTCCCCAGCCTCCTTTTCTGCCAATCATGGCCACGTGACCAAGTTCTGGCCAATGAGATTAAGAAAATTGATGTATGCCAGTTCCAGCTCTTTCTCTGGAGGTGGGGAGGGGGTGGTTGTGTGCTCTCCTGGTTCTGTTTTCCTACCAGCTGCTCAAAAAGGGTGAGACCTGGAGAATTTCCACATGTAGGAAACACTTGTTAAGAATGACAGTACTACTGCCAACCCTGGACTTGTGGAATATAACTTGATTACTACACAATGGAGAAAGAAACTTCTATTTCAAACACTGTATTCCTGACTTCCTTTCTTTCTCACAAACCTTAGCTACTATCTCAACTAATATCAATAGTTTGTTTTAATTTGTCAATTAACGTAATACAACACAGATTTTCAAATGGTTAACAAAGTATACTGCTATTTACTGAAGACTGAACCACAAATACATCTGTGAATGGCATACATGCATTTTACTATATCCCATATTAAGTAATGTCACAGAATTTTATATGGAAGAAACTAGCAGGGACAAAATGAAGATCAGAGAAGAAAAATCAAGGAAGGGGTCAAGAGAAAGAGGCTAAGATTAAGCTAATAAAATCCACATCATTATCAAAAGCTGTGAGCTGCTTTGAGAGGTAATTTAGGCCTTGAAATGTTTGAGGAAAAGCATATGAATTGTGAACTAGATGATAAAGTTCACCGTTTTTAGCCGAGTAGCTAACAACCGTGTCTCCTTACCTTCTGTTGAGTCAGGAACCAGGTGGTATGCTCTTACCTACTGTGGTCATTTTAAACATGGTGAGAATTTGAAAACATTATGCCTTTGAAATACCAGTTGGGGGTGGAGGATTGGGTTAGAAGGGCAGCAGATGGGCAAGAAAGATTGACAGAAGCCCAGCTGTGCCAGGTAACATCTCAGACCACTGAAAGGTTAGACCTGTTTAGATTTTAAGAAATAGAAGTCAATCTGTTTGTCACATCTATTGTCTAAATTTCTGTAGGAAGTCAAAAGGATGACTCTAATATTCTGTAAGAGAATGAATATTTAGTTGATTGAAGCATTAGGGGAAAAAATGTTTCTTTCTTTGCAACTGACAATGTGATAGTTCCCCTTAGTTTCTCTTCAATATATTAACTAATCACATATTTGCACATGAGGCTGTGGATATCCACTACTATAAGCACTGCGTTATACATGACCCTGAACAAATTCATGACAAAGTAGACATTTTCCATGTCACCTTGGAGGCAATATGAGGTAATGGCATCATCTCTGACCTGGCCATAATGAACAGCAGGTTTCTCTCGAAGCCTTCTGACCTCTTCTGATTTTTGACTAATATCTACAGGCTCAGGGCCCACAAGCAGCTTTTGACTCAACTCACATGCCAATTTATTTAGAACTATTGATCCAATGATTTCATTTAGATGAACTAATCTAAGGATTAGTTCCCAAGGATGAACTAATATTTTCCCATTATATTAATAAACATATTTTAGGGCACCTGGGTGGTTCAGTCGGTTGAGTGTCTGACTTCTGCTTAGGTCATGATCTCATGGTTCACAGGTTCGAGCCCCGCATCAGGCTCTGTGCTGACAGCTCGGAGCCTGGAGCCTGCTTTGGATTCTGTGACTCCCTCTCTCTCTGCCCCTCCCCTGCTCATTCTCTCTCTCTCTCTCTCAAAAATAAATAAACATTATAAATTAAAAAAAAAAAAACTAAACATATTTTAGATTCCCAAAAGGGGTGATTTTCAATGAATTCAATTCCATGAAAAAAAAAATGTGTTTCCCACAAAACTTAAAATATAGGACACTGGGCAGCTATAATGAATTAACTACCATTTGCTTAAATACTATGTTGTTATGTATGTGGCTTTAGATTTTAAAGAGGGTAAGAAATTTATATTTACAACAGAAAAACTAAGCAACAGAGAACTTGGAGAAAAATGTACATTTCTGACAATTACTTTCATCTCCTGAAGCCTCAGTCACTCTTCAAGACTCTTCTTGCTTCTCACCAATATCCTGAAAGCTTACAGACACACAATCTACAACTCTTCTCACTTCTGTAAATTCCATAACATTTACGACTCCCAGTTACCACTTATAAAGTTATGTCACAGTATAGTAGGTATTTCTCTACTAGTTTGCCCTATCCTACTACATTTAAATATCTTAATTACAGGGGTGCCTGGATGGCTCAGTCGGTTAAGTGTCCGACTTGGGCTCAGGTCATGATCTCGCAGTTTGTGAGTTCAAGCCCCGCATTGGGCTCTGTGCTGACAGCTTGGAGGCTGGAGCCTGCTTTGGATTCTGTGTCTCCCGCTCTCTCTGTCCCTCCCCCACTCACACTCTGTCTCTCTCTCAAGAAATAAATAAACATAAAAAAAATTTTTTTAATAAAAATATCTTATTTACAGACTCCAACATCCATTTTTTTCTTTACATTTCACATGCCTTTTTCCAATTCAGTATAATAGAGACTGATAATTGTCTCTATATCTGCTTTCCCCTTCTTCCACAGTAACACAACACAGTTAAAGATGGAACATGGTAACTCTACTTGCACCTGGGATTCTGAGTCCCTCTTTCATATGATCAAATTATCATCAATGGAATATGAGCAAATACGGTATGAGATGTGAACTTCGCCTTCATTTAAGATGAGTTTTCTGATCCTGAACTTCCTATCTTTGCCCTCTAAGCTAGTGGGTATGCCAATAAGCACAGTAACTTTGGAGACTAAATGCTAAAGATAACAAAATTTCCATCAGCTTAGGCCCCTAGAGTTGAGCCACTGACATCCTGAAATCCTCACCTTCTACTGTTATGTGAAAAAGAAATCAACTTCTCTGTTGTTTTCTTAATCACTAATTTTGGGATATTTCTGTTAAAGTAGCTTCATCTACCACTCTGCAACTAATGTGTATTAAATACTTGTTGTTTCAGAAAATGGATATTTTTCATTGATGGATTCATGAATTAAGTCCAAAGAATTGTGACACAAGAAACAAAAAAGAACGTGTTAGTAGACACATTCCCCGGAAGAGCTTAAAGGAGAGAATAGATGAACTCAGAACGAAATTAGAAAGACAAAATAGAGGGGCGCCTGGGTGGCGCAGTCGGTTAAGCGGCCGACTTCAGCCAGGTCACGATCTCGCGGTCCGTGAGTTCGAGCCCCGCGTCGGGCTCTGGGCTGATGGCTCAGAGCCTGGAGCCTGTTTCCGATTCTGTGTCTCCCTCTCTCTCTGCCCCTCCCCCGTTCATGCTCTGTCTCTCTCTGTCCCAAAAAATAAATAAACGTTGAAAAAAAAATTAAAAAAAAAAAGAAAGACAAAATAGAGCTTCTTAAACAGAGAAACAGAAAGCAGTCTATGCTAGAAATGGCTAATTTGATAAAATAGAAGAAATTAATCCATAACTAGTGAACTTTCCAAACTTTATTATCCCATATGTAAACCAAGCCCCATGACAAAAAAATATATCCTGAATTTTTTTCTTCAAATTTTTATTTAAATTCTAGTTAGTTAACATATAGTGTAATATTGGTTTCAGGAGTATAACAGTGATTTATCACTTACATATAACTCTCAGTGCTCATCACAAGTGCCCTCCTTAATACCTATCACCCATTTAGCCCATCCCTTGCCCACCTCCTTCCATCAACCCTCAGTTTGTTCTCTGTTCTCACTCTGTTCTAAGAGTCTCTTGTGGTTTGCTTCCCTCTCTTTTTTTCCCTTCCCATATGTTCATCTGTTTCGTTTCTTAAATTTGATATATGAGTGAAATCATATGGTATTCATCTTTCTCTGACTTACTTTGCTTAGCATAATAGTATGCTGAAATTTCTAACACAGTCATTTTTTTGGTACTAAAACTTGACGACTAAAGTCTGATGCCAATAATTGCTTCACAATAATTATATATTGTTGAATAAATAACGGACTGGGACAAAGAATTCATGTTAGGGAAACAAACACTTAGGCTGTGAGGATAATATACAAAAGGGAGAACTAATCTCATCTTAAAGCTGAGAAATTTTCCCTGAAGTTTTCTTTTAACTATGGATTAGAGGATAATTTAGGGACGTAAAGAGACTGAAGAAGAGCTTTTCAGGGATAATGTACAAAGTCCTTGAGATAGAAAAGATGGAAAAGATAACTTCCAAGCGAAGACCAGTGTGGTTAGCAAGAGACAAAGGAGAGCAGGAAATAAAAATGGCAAGATGAGTAGAGGCCAGGGTTTTATGATCACTAAATTATAACCCAAAGTAAAAATTACATTTTATGTTGAAAGCCCATATCCATGCGCATGTGTGTGCTTAATAATTACCCTAAATATGGATGGTGTTCCTTCGTGTTTTCTACTCCTTTCTCCCTGTTGCTTTTAAAACATATCATGGTTCACTAATGGGTTGCTCTCCAAAATCTTTTAAATTGTGGTAAGAATTATTAATTTCATTCTAAGAATAGTGGAGATTATTTGCAGGTTTTAATGCTGTGGTAGTGTGGTTTTGGCAAAAACAGACTTGTTTTTAAAAATAATCTCTATCTACACTGGATAGATGTAGATAGAATGGATTGGATACAATCAAGAATAGATTCAAAGAATGATTTTAGATGTTCTGACAAGAGATGATGGTGGCCTATAATAGGATGAAAGCATAGATGAATCATACAGATAGAGAAATGAGGCAAAAAGGAAAATCTGAAGAGAATTAAGCGACTGGGCTATGTTTCAAATATATCCTCGACACACCCCTCTATACTACTTGGGTGGAGACAATCCTTTGTTGATGTATGTATTCATTAATTTAATCCATGGAAATATTCATTCTTCCTGTCAGCAACGGCCCATGCCTTCAAGGAATTCAGAACTGAGGGAAGTAGATATACACTGAAACAAGTGCTGGCAACTAAAGTGATATGTAGTAGATAAGAGCCTTGTACTTGATAAAATGAAAACACAAAGGATAAATAATTCTACCTGATGAGTGAGGTGGCTTCTTTCTTTGCAACCCCTATATTTCAGCCTTATTGAATGCCAGCATTTCAGAAGCAGGAGAGGGACAGGGGCCAGCAAAGGGACCATATTGTTTAGGGAGGCAAAAAAAGAAAAGAGAACATGGTTTCACAGTTCCAAAGAGTTCAAGAAAATGAGAATACTATGTAAATACTCCTTAAAAATTAAGTATATATTACCATATATATCACAGTATCTGATTATCAGGAGAAACTTGTAAAGATTTCATTCTCCCTTTGAATACATGGCTAGTTCCTAATGAAGGCACGTATTTTAGTTTTTAACCCAATCCATAGCACATGTCTCAGATGCCTTCTTTCTGCTTTTCCATTCATTCAACCCGTCTGCTCTGTCCGTTTACCAGTCTCACTTCCAACTTTTTGACTTTGATTCCATGTTCAGTTTTATCTATACTCTGTGGACATGGCAGATTTTCTTACTCATATTTGAACCATAGAGAGTTCTCAAGTACACATCCCCGCTCTTCTTCCTAAGCTCCCAAGGTAACCACCTTCCTCTGCCCCACTCCAGCCCCTGTAGCCATACCTTGACATAGCCTGAATTGAGGGGAGGAGAAGAAAGAAACTGCGTAACTCTTCAGTGTATGACTCACATATCAAGGGATTCCTAGCAAGAGGAGGAAGGTGGTGGTTGAAGCCTTTGAGTGGGTGGCAGTGTCAATGAGTGAAGACTATTCGTGAATTTAAAAATCAGGTCATTACACTCCGCCATTGTGAAATGGGAGTGAGAGTTCTTGGTGCCTATTTAAAGTCTGTCATTCTGCCTTCCTGATACAGTCATATTTCCCATTGCTCTAGTCTTTCATACTCAGCACAATTCTTCTGTGACCCAGGTTTAACTGGTCATCCTTCTAGTACCACTGATTCACATTTCGCTATTTTCAACTTGAGGAGAATACTCTCCTGCAATCCTCCCAAGCTAATAAGCTCTTCCAAGCTCAGGTCAAACTTCACCCTTCAGGAAACCTCCTAAAATCCTTTTTAACCATCACTGAACTCTCTTAGAATAATTGCACTGCCTACATTATAACACCATATTTAATTGTGCACAGGGTCATTGTTTTTGCTGATAATTAAATGTTTGCACATATCTTAACCTACAATTAGGTTAGCCTTCTGGAGTACAGTACATATGTATGTGTGTATACATATATGGTTTCTTTATCAAAGAAATAAATATGGAAGTTTAATACCTCTGTTTTTACAGATGAACAAAATGGGACTAAAATCAAATTCCTTGCATAATCTCACAACCATTTAATTTTAAAAGTGGGTCTAAATTCCTGCCTTCCTTCAGAGTGCCCAGGACACCACTAACCACATGATAAACTCTCAGTATCTGTTGGTTTGAATTTAATAGCTTTAAAATAAAAACGAGTTTGTTTCCCTCACAGCTTAGACATCTTGGCATCAAGACATGGAATTAAGCTGACTTGGGATGTAGGCATTTATCTTTGAGGGAGGAGTTGCCCTTGAACCTCTGCCTACCTATCCTTACCATATAGTCGCTATGCATGAGGCTTTAGCTCCTTCTATATTTTCTATCTCCTTTCTGTGTCTCTGCTCTCTCAGCTGGGACCCTCACTTCCTTCGCTCCCATTGCTTTGGGATTGTTGATTCACTTCCTTGAAAAGCACAAACACTGCTCGTGCCATTATTTATTAATATTATTGTTACAAATAATGTTATTATTTGACTTGCTCTCAGGGAGATTTCAAGTTCTGGAGTCACTGCACATGAGTTTCTGTCTGCATATCCACTTGCCAGAATAATCCATATGCCTCCTTTTCGAAAATTCCCACTAGGAATGTTGGAAACCTTACAAACTTTGATTGAGCTGCCCCAGGTCAAATTGAACATCTGGGAAAGAACTTCTGCATCAGCTGCAGTTGTGCATCCTTAAATACCCTAGTGACCAAGTTCTAGGAGGAGGATTGGCGTGGGGTTTCATTTCGTGCAAAATGTATGGATATATTTAAACATTTCATTATATGGTCCAATTAGGCTGTGTCTACATGGACACATAATAAAGTAAAAATTTGGCAATTATCTGGTTCATTTCATCAAGTCAACAGCCAAAGGCATAGATCTTGTCTGGCAAAAAAGGCTTTGGAAAGGAGAATGGGGGAGAGTCAAAATAATTTGGATCTGGAAATTACATTCCTTGTATGTGTAAAAATGTGTACTTAGATTATTTTACTTTTCCCAAACAGATATCTTTTTCAGTATAGTGTGTTCTTTTTAAAAATATTTTTAATGTTTATTTATTTTTGAGAGAGAGAGAGAGAAAGACAGATTACAAGGGGGGAGGGGCCGATACAGAGGGGGTCACAAAATCTGAAGCAGGCTCCAGGCTCTGAGCTGTCAGCACAGAACCTGACATGGGGCTGGAACCCATGGACTGCGAGATCATGACCTGAGCCGCAGTTGGACGCTTAACCAACTGAACCCCCCAGGTGCCCCAAGTATAATGAGTCTTAATGATCTCTACTACAATGCCAAATGTTTCAAATAAATAAAATACATAAAAATTCTGCTCTAATTTCAGGTTCCCTTCCATTATCCTGGACATATATATCAAGTCTGAAGAAAAAATAGCCATCTGAAGACTAAACCCAGATTTGTCTAACTCATAAATGGATTTTTTTTAATGTTTATTTTAAGAGAGAGAGAATGTGAACAGGGGAGGGCCAGAGAAAGATGGAGAGAGTGAGTCCCAAGCAAGCTTCACACTGTCAGTGCAAAGCCCAATGCAGGGGTCCATCTCACCCACTGTGAAATCATGAACTGAGCTGAAATCAAGAGTTGGATGCTTAACCAACCGAGCCACCCAGGCATCCCTAAACAGATATTTTAGATTCCTCCTTAAATTCTCCTGGTCCTATTATGAATCATACCAGTCATTAGCATAAAAGGAAGAAAGGAAGGTGGCTGGATAGGGACAGAATGAATTATGATCAAGTCATGTTCATGGGGTCCCTACGGGCACTGTTTAAACATGTGCAAAAGCCACCCACTCAGCATCCTTCTTTCCTATCCTTTTATCTACACCTCCCCCCTTCTACTACCTGCCTGTTAAGTCCTATTAAGCATTCCTTCCTTTCCAGAAAAAGTGTGTATCTTTAGGCTCAGAATTCCATACAGGCGGCTGGAAAAGCTGTTGAAAACCATGAAATAAGGAATACAGTGGATACTGAGAATTAATGTGAACTAATTATACATCCCATCTTGAGAGTTTTCTATTGTATCTCTGCAGTTAAGAGGTATACATGAAGGAGCAATATAGATATCCAGAATCTATGATTTTGTATTTATATGATGTACTTATTCTTCCTGCCTATCCATTTAGATTTTTTTTTCTTAAAGTAATGTGTATACACTGATCTTGTCCTAAATTAACAATACAATTGTAAATCTGTTGCAAAGGCATCGCCTATGTGTCAGAAGAGATTGATTTACGAAAGAACCAAGTAAAATGCAATCTTCACAGCTCAAGGGAACAGGGATATGATTATCATTTTCAAACATTTGAAAGGATTAAAGACTGGTGATGGGTGAATCTCAGAAGGCCAGAGTTGGATGCATACCCAGAAAACTTTGGAATCACATCTCAGAGTCTGCAGAAACTGGTGGAAATCTATTGAGGATGTGCTTATGACATTTTCTCTGCTGTTTGCTTCCAGCCAGCCTGGAAGCCCCTGCCTTAAGGTCTTGGCACTGAAGCATTAATACAGGCCCTCCTAGGGAGTAGAAGGGGGTATGATAATTACAAGGAGAGGTGGCCTGCAGCAAAATTGTAGAATGGGTGAAGTTTCCTTTGGCAATTTTCCACCTACACTCCTCAGCTATTCTAAAATCCACTAAGTTCTCAGCTTGTAAAGGGGTTTTGATTAATACACTTTTCAACTACATTTGCATTTTAATGGGAGACTCTGGGAAAAAAACAGGTAACAAAAGACTCAAATCTCAAATAGTAAATAATATTAGATAGCAATGAGTATTGGAATTGCCCCTCCACCCTTCACCAAGGGGCAACTTTTCTAATGTTCTTCTTCACTCCTGACCCCTCCTTTGTTTTGTATATTGATCTTGACCACAATTGCTCTTCAATCATATCTCAGGCATACTGAATATTCCATTTTTCTGAAACTAACATAATCTCTTGCCATTAACCTTTCACATGTGCGTACATGATCTTCCTCATACAATGCTCTTCCTTGTAGTTCTCTGTGGAGGTGCTCAGGTGAGATAGCACTACCTCATGGAAGGCATCATAGACCCTCCAAGCCTGGGGAAGGTCTCTTGCAGTAGGAATCAGACATCTCGCTCCTACATGCCACACTCACCAAGTGACTGTAAACCTGTATTTTAATTACCCATTAAGCTCTTTCTATTTGTCCTATGTGCTCATTCAGAGCAAGAATAATGCCCCCCCCCACGTTGCATATTCCCTATTTTCTCAGGGCCTTACCAAGTATTTGTTATAGGTTACTTAGTATTTGTTGAATATATTAAAAAAAATCTGCCTGACCTATCTCTATTCAATGTTCCTCAAGCTTACTGGTCCTTTTATACTCTGAAGAAGCATACAGGATTTGAGGCAAAGGTTTGTTTTAACTGAAAGATCCTCTTTTCCCCTCCTAACCATAAATTTTATAGGCAATTAAGACAGAACAAATTTGAATGAGGTGGGATGAAAGTATATAGGCAATGAAGTGACAATTTTAGATAATCCTCAAAAAAGCAGTGTCACTCCTGCAAATTTTTCAGATTGGGAAATAATGTTTTCACTGAAGTGGCAGGTACATCAGTTCCTCTGTACAATTATAAACCTGATTGGCCAAGACACTGAAGAACATCATGCAGAAAATAATACTGCAGTAGGAAACTCAGAGACTGACATTCAACCCTGGGAATCGATCATCAGGGAACCAGAATTCCATTCCCATCTTTTGAAAATGGTTGCTCTGCCTCATCTTTGTTTTGTTTACCTGAAGTTTAATAAGACTCTGGTATCTCCAACCCTGTGCCAGTCAACCATAAAAGTCTTACTATAGCACTTGAAACTCCCAGCATTCTTGAAGCCTTAATCAGATAAGAAAAAGTGATATACAGTAAATTCAGGAATATTTTTTAAAGATTGTGATTTGTGATCAAAAAGACCCTCTTCCAGGAGGCCATATCCTAACATAAACTCTAAATAATTCATCTTTTAGCAATTTAATACATCTGATACTAATTTGCTCATCTACAAAATCAGGATATTAATACCCACACTTCTCAGAGTTATTGTGAAGGTTAGCGATAATGATTGTAAAGGGCTGGCATTTATAAATATATTTTAGTGTTCTTGTGCTTGTGATATTTTATAATACTTTCTCATGATTGCATAAATTTTATTATGCTAATAAAGTGAGTCTTCTCATGCTATTCTGAGGGCAGTATTAATTTGACTTATATATCTTTGGAGGAATTTAAGGAACGCAAAAATCATTCATTCTGCAAAAGAGTATAAAATACCTACTCTGCTCCAGCTATTGTATTGCATGGTACCAGGAAGCAATATCTATCTTTAAGGAACATGGGTATTCATGAGAAAGAGAAGTGTTACAAAGGTGGTGTTAAACATTCCAAGGCACCTGCCAAGGGATGACTTTCACCAGACTAGGAGGAGGAATAAGGGCATTCAGTCCACAGGCTGTTCTCGAACAGGCAAAAGAAGAATGATTTGAAGTACGGTGTGGTGTGTGAGAAAGGATGAGAGAAGTAGCAGAGAAGAAACTTTCCATATTCCATAATTTCAGAGGAAAAAAAGTACTGCTGAAAACCATGTCTGCCCTCTAGGAGACGGAAGATTGCTCCCCAGGGCAAAGTACTCTTTATTTAGACAAATCCTTTGACAGATTTGATTACAAAAGGGAAAGATCCCAGGGAATAGTCTGGTGTTTGGGAATATGGATTTCTACCACATGATATAAATTATTTTCTGTGGTACACTGTGATATTATCACTTCATTGCAACCTCCAAAAATTTTAATAAAATCTGTGACACACAGACATGTATCAGTGGTATTTTGGGAAATAGTTGCATCTAGTGTGGTATGTGAGTGTAAGAATAAGGAGGACAAAGATGGAGACAAGAGAGAGCTAAGACTGAGATACTAGTAAAGAACACTAAAGACATAAAATAAATAGCACAGCAACATGATCATATTTGAACCTGAGGGGGAAAAAATCAGTAAGTGATTTCTTTAGATGGGAGGCAGGCAGACTAAGTTGTGACTGTCCTGGTGAATCAGAGACGACTAAACTTGAATATGGAGAATAAATAAATGAGCAGGGAGATGGAAAGAAGGAAGCATCAACAGGACATGGTATGAATAACATACAGGTAAGTTGAATCACTATGTTGTATACCAGAAACTAATGTAGCACTGTATGTCAACTACACTTTAAAAGTTTTTTAATAAAATAAAAATCCATACACATTCAGGGTCAAAGAACAAACAATAAAACAGGACATGGTATTAATGACACTGAAGTTTACAGGTTGAAAGACCAAGTGCATGGATTTCAGTACCAAAAAGGAGTTTGAGGAACACCCAGGAGGACAGTTTAGAGCATAGAAATTAAGGAATTCACAATGAGTGCTAATCATAATTTTATGTTTGATTGTTTCTTTAATGGTGATCTTCTTTCAGAGGAGTGTCCATTCTAACTCTCTGCTCAGACACAAGCTTTTATCAATACTTCCTCTGGTACCTGCTCCCCATGAATTATTTGCAGTTAAAGAACTGATTAAAATACAGGATAGGGGCACCTAGGCGGGTCAGTCGCTTAAACGTCGGACTTCATCTCAGGTCATGATCTCGGGATTTGTGGGTTCGAGCCCCGCATCAGGCTCTGTGCTGACAGCTCAGAGCCTGGAGCCTGCTTTGGATTCTGTGTCTCCCCTCTCTCTGCCCCTCCCATGCCCATGCTCTGTCTCTGTCTCTCAATAATAAATAAACATTAAAAAATAAAAAATAATAAAAGAATAAAAATAAATAAACAAAAATACGGGATGCCCCTCCCTTTCTGCTCTCCCTTTCTGCTTTACTACTACTACTACTACTACTACTACTGCTACTTCATCTCTTGCAGAAAAAAATAGAAGAAAGCTTTTTTCAAAGGAACAATTGAGAAGATTATAGAATCAAATAAAATGATCTATCCTTAGTTTGAACTGTCAAGAAGTTATATAAGTAATACGAGGGATCCTTCCTATCTTGAACCATTAGATCTTGGATAAGAGAACTTTAAAACTAGAACACATTTATTACTGGGATTTTAAGAGTTAGAGGATATCTGTAAGTTCCCTGATGTCCAGAAGAAAGGAAGGAAAGGAAAACAGAAAAGGGGGAAAGGGAAGGGGGAGGGGGAAAATGAAAAAGAAAATAATGTGAGCTGTATACAGAGGCAGAAGCAAAATGTTAAGTGCTAAGAGGGAGGCAGACAAATGTCTTGGTTGCCCTGAGAGTAGATGCCAGCAGCATCACAGAGATCTGGATACTGAGCCGTGGTCAACCAGTGAGGTGGAAATTGAGCTCAGAACACCTATATTACACTAGACTACTCAGTTGGGACTAAACTGATGTGATAAGAATTCTCTGGTGCCCAGAGGAAGCATATGCAAATCCACCTGGAGGAAAATATCCCTAAAGTATGCGTGCAGGTTTCCATGACTTACTACCATCCAACCAGTCCACAAGTAAAGATCAACAAGCACAAAATTAGAGAAGCCAAGAAGTAGGTGTGTCTGAAGAAGCAAAGACCATAGTGCTCATAAGTAAATGAATAAAGATAAAAAATAGAAATATCAAAGAGAAATTAATAGGTCTAGAGAATAAAGAGACTGGTAGCCAAAGACAATGGAAAAAGACATTCTATATTTTGACAGAAAACACTGTTAACTTAGAAATGGTTTGCATCAAAATTCTCTTTCAAGAAGGAATTAGCATTAACATAAAAACAGAATTAGGCCAGAAAATGTCCTCCAAATGTATTTCTAACCAATAGGCTTGATCTAAGCACAATTTGAGATTTAGATAGAAGTAGTGTCTAGACTATACACACATATGTCTATGTTGTGTACACATATAAAAAATTTGTCATTTGTGGAATTAAAATGGACATGGAAAGTACTAAAATGTTTGTACAAAATAGTATAGTCAGGAGAGAGTGATCAGAAAAAAATTACTCAAAGATTCTTATACTTCCTGGAAGTGCGACAAAATATTTTCTTTTCTTTAGACTTTAAGTATCCATGAAAAAGAAAAAGGATAAACTAATAAATGTAATATGTAAAATCTAAAAATGAAGAAGATCGAATAAATCTTAGTTAATTTAAGTAAAAGCAAGAGAAGAGAAAAAAGATAGAAAATAAGAATAAGCAAATGTTCAAGAGGATAGAAGCATGTTCAAATATGTCAATATATGGAAAAATGAAAATATATAAATATTAAACATATTTATAGATCATATATATATTTTAAAAATTAAAAATAAAGTAAAACATAAAATGCCTACCATGTAAAAGATATTGTAAAATTAAATTAAAATATAGGTAAGAAAATATAACTATATGGCATTTTTAAATTTTTTTTTTTTTTCAACGTTTATTTATTTTTGGGACAGAGAGAGACAGAGCATGAATGGGGGAGGGGCAGAGAGAGAGGGAGACACAGAATCGGAAACAGGCTCCAGGCTCTGAGCCATCAGCCCAGAGCCTGACGCGGGGCTCGAACTCACGGACCGTGAGATCGTGACCTGGCTGAAGTCGGACGCTTAACCGACTGCGCCACCCAGGCGCCCCTGGCATTTTTAAAAGGTACAATTAAAACATGAGACTTTGTAAACACTGAAAGGAATAAGATAGAGACACAATAAGCAAATATTAATCAAGGGAAAGCAAATATAATTATATTTATCTTGAGAAAAGCAGACTTTAAAATTATTTTGTTACCAGGGATATCTAAAAGCCAGTATATAATAAAACGTTCAATTAAGTAGATATAACAATGCATACATCTAACAAAATATCCTCAAATTATACAGGTTTTGTCAGAAAAACAGGAAGAAATTGGCAAATATATTTCAAGATCATTTTAAAAACTCAAAAGTTAATCAGCTCCCTGCACTTTCAAATTAAAGCTACAGATATTCTGAACAATACAATTAACAATCTTCATGTACTTAACATATACATAAGTCTTTAACCACAAGTAGTAAACACAAATTTTTCGTGGGCACACATTGAACATAAAAATCAACATGAATTAAGAGATAAACTGGTCTCATCAAATGTCCAGTATGTATTAGTATACTGACTTTTTTATGATTTTGTGACAGAAAGAAAGAGAGCATGTGCGTCCACAAGCAAGAAGGAGAGAGGGACAGAGGAAGAGGGAGAGAGAAACTTTAGCAGGCTCCATCTCAGTGTGGAGCCCAATCCAGGGCTTCATCTAGTCACCATGAGACAATGACCTGAGCCAAAATCAGAGTTGGACGCATAACTGATTGAGCCACTCAACAACAACAAAAGTTGGAATCATTCTTGAGTTTAAAAAAGTCATAACAAAAACTTGCAATTCTTAAAACCCAAAGGTTAATATACCACATTATTTGTGAGATGCAATTAAAAAACTTTATTTTGATTGACATTAAGCCTTAGATTCTTATATTTGAGCTAAAGAAAAACAAAAATCGACTAAGCATTCAAACTTAAGACCTTGAGGGGTTCCTGGGTGGCTCAGTCGGTTAAGTGTCCGACTTCGGCTCAGGTCATGATCTCACGGTCCAGGAGTTTGAGCCCCGTGTCAGGCTCTGTGCTGGCAGCTCAGAGCCTGGAGCCTGTTTCGGATTCTGTGTCTCCCTCTCACTCTGCCCCTCCGCTGTTCATGCTCTGTCTCTCTGTCTCAAAAATAAATAAACGTTAAAATTTTTTTTTAAAAAAAACAAACTTAAGACCTTGAAAAGGAACAACAGCCAAGAAAAGTAGTAGGAAAGAGGTAATTAAATACAGGAAAATTTTGAAACTTAATAACAAAACAAAATTTAATAACATAAACAATAGAAAATAGAAGTTCAAGAAAGTCAAAATTTGATTATACAACTAATATGATACACAAATCTATGATGAGAACAATGAAATAAAACAGAAAAGACACAGATAAACAATATTAGCAAAGTGAAATAATATAGAACTATGAAGCTAAGATTTAAAGATTTATAGAGACTTAAAAGGTAAAACCTTGTATAATTATATGCCATAAAATTTGAAGACTTAGACAAATAGATACCATTGTAGAAAAATGTATGTGAATAGAATCAAAAAGAAATAGAAACCCTAAATAGTCTTGTATCTATTAAATAATTTTCATGAGTTTTTAGAATACCCAGAAAGAAGAGATTAGCTCCAGACAATTTTATACAAGAGATCAAATAAACTTTCAAAAATATACACCATTTCAATATATAGAGAATATTTTCTTTTTTAAAAAAAAAATTTTTTTTCCAACGTTTATTTATTTTTGGGACAGAGAGAGACAGAGCATGAACAGGGGAGGGGCAGAGAGAGAGGGAGACACAGAATCGGAAACAGGCTCCAGGCTCTGAGCCATCAGCCCAGAGCCCGACACGGGGCTCGAACTCACGGACCGCGAGATCGTGACCTGGCTGAAGTCGGACGCTTAACCGACTGCGCCACCCAGGCGCCCCTAGAGAATATTTTCATAAAAGAATTATTTTATGAATATAGTTCTTACCAAGCTCAAAATGGGAAGGACTCATAATCTGGTAACCAATTTTTTAAAAAGTAATCATTTTCTTTAATGGGAAAGCTTTTAAAAACATTATCACTGTTTTTATTTAATCAATATTTAGCTAGAAGTCAAGCCTCTGTTTTTGTTGTCTTTTTCCCCCCTCATTCGTCTATGGTTTTCCTCATTTCTATCTCCTTATGATCCAGTGATGTCCTGTTCACCTTTCCTAGAAGATAATCTCCATAGTTTTATTAAATGCTCTTCAACAAATTGGTCATTTATATTTATATATTTAAGTTATTGGTGAAGCTAGAAGCTGGATCCATGGCTTGAGAAAATCATTTGTCCTTGCCCTCATCTTACCCATTTTTAACCTAGCCTCAATTCTTATTTTATGAGTCATTTTTTCCTCAAGCTTATCATAAATCTTCCTTGAATCTAAAAGTATTAGTCTCTAAACGCACTGTTAGACTCCTGAAAACTTATGTATGCTCAACTTTTGATCATAGCACTTGTATCTATTTAATAGTCAATAAAAGAATAAATATCCCTGGCCCTGATATTGCTTATTAGCTTTGTTGTTTATGAATATATCTTCTTTATAAAATTTTGTATGCATTTTACACAACATCTCTGATGGTAGTATAATAGATATCTATCAGTTCAATATAACTAAACTGGAACTATGTTTTTCCACACTTCCCTTCCCTGCTTAGTCCTAAGATTGGATGGGCTTCAACAACATCGAGATTTGGAAACTGAAAAATAGAAATTTTAAGTATGGAAGGTCAGTGCAGGAGTACCAAGAACTGTTGTAACTCATGTGCACTGTACTTATTGATGAGTGGGCTCCTCTTGATAGTGTGGGTGGGGCAGTCACTGGTTCCTCTGTAGCTTTACCAACTTCTGAAGCATGTATGTGTTTTGTTCCATGAGATTTTCCGTAAGATTACCCACATCATTGAAGTTTGAGGCTTGGAAGTAAAAGAGGTAAACATGAATGCCAACCCATCCTGTGAGTTCTGTTTCATCCTCATGATTTCTAGCTTGTCTTTCCCTTACCCTACTTTACTACCTACCATCCTTTCCTGGCTCCTTGGCATGACTTTCAGGCTCAGATGCAAAGAAAACAACCTTGTATCAGTTCTTAAAATTGAACATGGCCAAGTTCCTATTAGACATGTGTCTGTCTCCCCACACCTGTCTCCATATATGTATGTGTAGATGAATATGTCATTCTCAGTGGTTCTTGTTTTTCTGATCAAATACTTAGTGATGCAGTTGGGGAATATTTTGCATGCTGCTAGGAGTCCATAAATACTTTGCATGCTGCCTCGAACTTCATCCAAAAGTTTCAGTAAATACCCTGTCTCAAGGTTCCTCTGATGTGCCCAAATGTAACTACCATCATCACTTTTGATCATTCCTCTTGGCTCAAGAGATAACCTATTCTTTCTGTTAGTACTTAACATGGCTTCTATGATAAACGGCTTACACATACTCCAATAAGCTAAAGTTTGCTCAGATAGAAAACAAGGATGCTAATGCTGGTCTCACTTCACAAGACTGTTGAGAGGGCAATCAGGACAGCTTATTTGTAAAAATGGCAATAATTTAAAATATATAAATACAAACATCAATACATTTTTCTTTTTGTAAGGTCAGCATTTTTCCTGGCTTTTTAATCACTAGGCTAAACCTCAGACAGAATTTCTTCCAATTCTGAGATTTGAATTTGGAAAGAAAAGGTTTCAATTGCTTACTCAATGTTATTTAATCACATTTAGAAGTAGGATTTAGTTCATTTGAAAATGGCTTCAAATTGCTGGGGTGGCACGGGTCTTAGGAGAAGCAAAAGTGAATCTTAAAAAATATGCCCTACCACCCAGATAAATAGAACCAAATTACACGTATTTGTGCTTGAACCAGTGATACTTTACCTGCTGCCAGGTGGTCTGAACACTGCTTCACTCAGTTGATTGTAATTGCAACTAAAAGCTCCTTGATGCAAGGAGAAGAAAAACTGAAAGGCTGTTGAGAAAGTGTTGATCAAATCACATCCTTTGATCTACTTTGTTTCATAGCTTTCTTCTCCCAGTTGTTTGCACCTTGGCTCAGGCTTATAAAGCTAGCCTGTTAATAATTTAATATGTGCATCTAGTTCATTTTATACTGAGGAATCTTAAAATAACAGCTCTAAAGTGCAGCTACATCTGGACCATAATAGTTTATCTTCTTTATTGGTTTCAGGCACATTCCAGAGTGATTAGATAAGAGATGTATGCTCTCACCTACTCTGATTTGGAAATTATGTGTCATTGACAAAGATTTCCTTGGCAATTTCAAGTCTCCGCTGTTTACTTTTGCCAGACTTTTAAAAGTGATTTCCTAAGGGCCCTTTCCAGGAATAAGAATGCATGTGAATTTCCTTAATAAACACAATATTCTGATTTAGATGTTACAAGGAATTGGGTGACTACATAGTATAACTGAGATGGGATCGGATAATATTAGGATGGTCTATCACTTGGAAACTATTTCCTGCGCACTTACAATGTACCTGGTATGGTGCTCAGGATAAAGAGGACAGAATCCTTTTCTTAAAGCTCTCACATTCAGTGTAAAAATGTTGTAAATGTATGTAACACATTGTGCTGCAACAGAGGTAAGTCTAGGGTGCTACTAGAGTATAGAGGAGATAAGTCAATTCTTGATGTGTGTGTCTCAGAGATTCCCAAAAGGAGCTAATTCTCATGGAACAGTGAAGGATAAAGAGAACTTGATAGTGAGTCCCTAACTTGAACCTTTACAGAGTCTCTTTCCTTACTCTGGATGAGAAAGATTATGCAGCTACGCAATGATATCAGGCAATTTCTCCAGGATGTACATCCTATCTTCTACTTTGTCTCTGCCAAAAAAGATGAAACAATAAAGGCATTCCACCTGGAGAGAGGTGACAGGTGGGATTGGGGAAATACAGAAGATCAAAGGCTAGAAGAAGGGTAGCTGCAGAATAGGAATTAGGGCTGCTGAAAAAAAGCTGTTCCAAATTTACAATTATGTCTGAAACTGGTCTTGTTTAGGTCATGACCCATAAGGTCTCAGAATTTATTCTTCAGTAAATATGGTTTCCAGTCTTGTTATTTAAAAAAAATTTTTTTTTCAACGTTTATTTATTTTTGGGACAGAGAGAGACAGAGCATGAATGGGGGAGGGGGCAGAGAGAGAGGGAGACACAGAATCGGAAACAGGCTCCAGGCTCTGAGCCATCAGCCCAGCACCTGACGCGGGGCTCGAACTCACGGACCGCGAGATCGTGACCTGGCTGGAGTCGGACGCTTAACCGACTGCGCCACCCAGGCGCCCCAAGTCTTGTTATTTTAGACACAGTGTGATAGTACGACGTCTTGGAAACACCATGGATGCTGATCCTTAGCTTCAACCTTACAACCTTAAAGTTTCAGTTTTCCTCATTTCTAAAAGAAAGCCATTCCAGAATAGAATTTCTAGGAGAATGACATGAATATATGGAAATATACAAGCTTCATAAACTTTAAGAATAAAAATAAAAGACGTTGCTATTACTTTATTTTTATGACAGTATTACTAAAATTCTTAACATGAGTAGACTTCTGACTTAACTTGCAAGAACTACCTAATGTGCCCCTTCACTTTCCAGATCAGGCATTTTCATTCAAAATCGACTCTCTTTGCTTGAGGGCAAGAGTAAAGCTTCTTTAATTAACAACAATTAATGACTCCTGTAGGAACAGCTCTCTGGCTTTAAGAGGTATGTCGCAATGTCACACTAAGGAAAAAAAAATATATCAGTCAGGAGGAAAATAAGTAAAATTGTAGAAGTGGCCCATCAGGGTCCGATTTTTAATAACTTCAGTAATTCTTGTGATTGGTGCTTAGTAAATGTTGCTTTTTATTTTTGTGTAATATTTTGGTTTTCTTATCTGGTTTTAAGCCAAGAGTAAAACCGTCTACATCTTCTTATGCTACTGAATTCTCACCATAGAGTCTTGCATACAGTAGGTGCCCAATTAAATTTTGTAGCTGCTACTGTTGATAGTCAGGGGTCCATGAAAATTAGCAATCACTGGCAAAGGCAATAATGGCCAAAGATTACAAAATATTAAATGTACATTAGAGAAAGTGTTGTTTTGCTTGAGTCTAAACTCATAAAAAAATAAGTTTTCTGTTATTCTGATAGACTTATGAAAACAATTTGAAAGCAGCTGATCAGTGGCATCTGTTAACTGGCATTGACACTGATGTGTAGGGCAGCTGTCAATCATTCCACTTTCTTCTATTCTTTTCAGCACTAATTAGCACTGTAAGACACTCAAGCAGTCACTTGCCAAGAACTTGAAACCCAGCTCCTGGAGAATAATATGAGGGGATCCCCCACCTTTTATAACCCCCCTTCCTCTAGCTACTTCTTCTGGCCCCACTGGCATCTGCTCTCCTTGGGTTTGGAATTAAGATAGTCTTGAGATCAAATTAAAAGATGACATGAATGAGGCTGAATAAAGACTGAGCGATAATGGCCTTGGAATGCATAAAATATGGACTAACTCCTGTGGTCTCAAAACTCTATGGCTCCAGCTGCAAAATAAACACAATGCCTGTTTGGTTCAGGTTTACAGCAAAGAAAAAAATATCAAATTAAATAATATGATGTATTTGAAAAAGAAAAAATATGACTTAAGTGTAAAGTGTTATATACACACCAAAAAGATTAATGAAATATAATCAATTGTCACTGCTGTGTGTGTATATATAAATAAATAATGTATACCCAGAATAAATGGGGGGGGGGGTTGAGAGAGTAAGTTGAGATCAAATTGTAGGAAAATATGAATAAACTAACTTGGAAATGTCTTCACAAAGACTGCCTTAATGTTCCCCTCAGCTTGACTAAACTTTAGACAGGTTTCTTCCTGACTAAAAGGTCCTCCCTTTTCTTAGAGCATTTACTTTAGGAAACTTGCAATCCTAAATTCTTTCTCTGTCCCTTTGAGATGCAAATCTTCTACAACCCAGAAATGTCTTTCTCAAGGAGCTGGGTGCCAGTCCTTTGAAATGCAATCATTGAAGGAGACCACACTCCCTAACTCCCAAGTTACAGTGAGAGAGTGGGAGCCTAATTTCAATAAGGGAGGATTAGCAAACAGAGAAGACCTAATCACACCAACCAATCCCCCCAGACCCAAGGTCCTCTAGCACTTTTCCATTAGCTCTCCCCAGCATTTAAAAATACTCTCATAATATATCACCTCATACCTGTTAGAATGGCTATTGTCAAAAAGAAAAAATAAGTATCCGTAAGGATGTGGAGAAAAGGGAATCCTTGTGCACTGTTGGTGGAATGAATGTAAACTGCTGTAGCTACTATGGAAAACTCTATGCAGTTTCTTCAAAAAGAATTAAAAATAGAACTACCATACAATCCAGCAATTCCACTTCTGGGTATTTATCCAAAGAAAAAGAAAATAACTCAAAGACATATATACGCATGCCCATGTTCACTGCAGTATTATTTGTAATAGACAAAATATGGAAACAACTTAAGTTCCCATCAATGGGTGAATCTATAAAGACACTGTGATTGTATATATGTATATACAAAGAAATCTATAAAGAAACTGTGACAATCATAGTTTATTGTGACAATTCACTGTGACAAATCACAAGTGTGACAAATATATACACACCTACGTATGGATGTGTATGTATATATATATATATATATATATGTATGTACATACACATACAAAGGAATACTGTATATATATATATCACAATTTCTTTATATATACAATATATACAGAGACATGCATACAATGAAATGTTATTCAGCCACAAAAATATGAAATCTTGCCATTTGCAACATGGGTAGATCCTGAAGGCATTACACTGAATAAGACAGGAAATACTGTATGATCTCACTTATATGTGGAGTTTAAGGAAAACAGTAACAACAACAACAACAACAACAAAACAGAAGCCAACCTCTTGCCCCTCAAAAAACCAAAAGCTTACAGAAAATAGATTGGTGGATGCTGGAGGCAAGGGGTGTGTGTAGGAAAAAAGGGTGAAGGGGGTCGAAATGTACAAACATCCACTTATAAAATAACTTAGTCATGGGGAGATAGTGTAAAACATGGTCACTACAATTAATACTGCTTTGTATATTTGAAGGTTGCTAACACTAAATCTTAGTTTTCATCACACACACACACACACACACACACACACACACACACACACACACACACACACACCCTCTCCCTTTTCTTTCAATAGCAATGGAGTTCAATCTCCCTTATTGTAATTGTCTTGAATAAAGTCTGTTTAACTCCATCTGGTTCAATGGTTCAATTTATTATTTTTCTTTTACACTCTGAAGGGCAATGAAGAAAATGATAATGACAATATGAAGATAATATCTGAGGGAAATGTCTACCAATTATTTCCACTAAATAAAGGAACCTCAGGTATACTTTCAGATTTCCAAGGGCAAATTTAAGATTTGAGATTCCTGGTCACTGGGCTGTTTCCAGTCAACAATCAACCATTCCTAACATGACCTAAATGCTCAAAGTCCTCAGTTCTGGTTTAATTCACAGTCTCAGGAGCAGATTTGAAGGAATTTAGCAAATTTTGGAAGGGTAATATTGATGTTTCACTTCCCCTTTTTACCTACGGGTCCTTGAATTGCCCTAGGAAAGAAGTATGGTTGTCTCTGAGGTATGACTCTCTCCCATCCCCAACTTTTCATAGCCTTCTTGGAGGTACTACTTTTCGTCTTCTGAATCAATAATTCTTTTATATATCCTGTTTTCCTGGATTTACTCTAGCTCTGTGTCAATGTTATAAGCCTTCCTAAAATTTAAATGACTATAAATGGCTTAATGTTCCATTACTTCTAGGTAAAGTATTTGCATTTTTACAGAGACATTTTAGAAATAATACCCAAAGGAATGATTCTCTAACATCAGCATGGTGGTTTAGGGGATATGCATACATTTGGGCAGTGAGATTACCTGTCACCCCTCAATCATACCAGCAGACAGGCGCTTACTCAGCCCTTGCCTGTAGCTAATCCTATAGGGCATTTAAGTCCCATTCAAAAACCCACTCAATCACAGCACTGAATCTCTCTTTGCCATATGTTCTCTGGCTCTCTACTGGGGTGAGTAAATGCTCCTGCTTTTTCCACAGGCAGTTACCTATGGAACAAAAATTAGGTTTGAGCTTTGCTATACTGAACATCAAAATATCCATACTTTAATTCTATTTTCTCTATAGTTTCCAGATGTAAAGTGGAAAAGCTTTGAATTTTGTTGGGCAAAAGTGATATTAGTTCAACCTGCATAGCCAAGAAAGTGAATTTATATATCAGATCAGGCAGTGACATGCCTTAAAAGGTAACTTAACTGCATTTGCTATACTGTAACAAAGGATGGGCCTCCCACTAGAACCAAATGCAAGGAGGCTGATGTCCTGTACACCACAGACAAGTGTCAGATACAGAAAAGCTTTGACGGGAAGTGCACACTATGCTTCAAGAGCATCCTTGAAGTAGAAGGCAATTGCTAAATGGGTTCATAATATCTGAGACCAAATGGTTTATAGCTTTTGTCAGATACATGTGAGGGATTTCAGGGAGAGGGTCTAAGTTGTATCCCCTGAATATCAGAACTGCTGGAGTTTTCATTAAAAGTATATTTTCTTGGAGAATTCACAAGAGCTAAGATGCATAGTCTGTGAAAAACATGAGCAACCACTACATGCCCTTGGCAATATACTGGACAGGGCACGAGTTCACCTTCGAGAGAGATTTGCGTTTAAACTTGATGGGAGACAAGGGTCGGAGTCAGAGGTAGAAGATTATTGATTACACGGTAGTAAAATGTCACTCACTTTTTGTGTGTGTGTGTCCCAGCTTTCTTCAGGTCAGGGTGAGTCTGAAGAAGAGGTGGCATCAACGAGAAAATCAGGTGAAAATCTATACTACTGGAGTTTAGATGTGAAAAATGAGGACGTGTGTCAGTTCTGCTCTGCAGCATAAGGCACTCTTGGTAGGAGAAGGGCATCTCTCTTCAATAAATCAGAAAAATCTTCTGGAATAGAAAGGAAAACACTGTGGCATTTTTTTAGTGGAAAATAAGATGAACTGAATACGAGCTGGGTTCCTTGGCAAAGAAATCTTCAGCTATAACAGGAAAATTTTGTCAGTTACGATGGTAGCCTCTAGGGCACATGACATCATCATTGGAAAAGCAGCTTTGCATTAAGAACATGTTTTACCAGCTCTTAATAGCTACCCAATGGGTCTGGCCTGCTTGAACTACAGGAATAGCAAGGAAGGGCCCCTGTACAACCCACAAATCTATTTGCCTGGAAAAGGAGGTGGGTGTAAGAGCAGATGAAGCCATCGAGTTACTACTACATTCGTACTGAGAAAATAGTATTCTCTCTGTGCTGACTTGGTCTGAAAGGACTTTCTCATATAGTGCAGTTGAGGGAATGGAGTGTTCATAAGCTGGAAAGCAGGAGAATGCTGAGACGTAATAATTATCTTGAAATAGTTTTAAGAGAGGTCTGAGAGAATAGTTTTATCCTGTTACTCCAAAAGGCAGAGTTAATACAATGCAGATTTACAGAAATATAAAACTGGTAGATCTATATCCTTCCTACCTCTAAAAGTGGTAGAAATCCAAATGACAAAAAAACTATGAAATAGAAGTTGCTCCAGAACAAAACCAAAAAGCAAATATCATTTATATCTAAACCATTCTTCATGCAAACCATGGCCAACAGATAAATGCCTGATCCATTCTAAAGGAGAACAAAATGAAAGTTTGTTAAGTTTTGTTTCAAATGTTCATTTTTGAGACAGAGAGAGACAGAGCATGAGTCGGGGAGGGGCAGAGAGAGGGGGAGACACAGAATCCAAAGCAGGCTCCAGGCTCTGAGCTGTCAGCACAGAGCCCTACACAGAGCTCGAACTCATCTACCATGAGATCATGACCTGAGCCAAAGTCGGACACTCAGCTGACTAAGCCACCCAGGCACCCTTGAAAGTTTGTTAAGTTTTAATAGTTAATCAAAAACAAATTTCAAAATTACCAAGACAAACTAAAATATATACATATATATTTCTCTTCCTCCCCTTTTTCTTCTTTAATACTAGGCTCAGGAGAGAAATGACACTGTTTATAGGGTAAATAGTTATAGTGTGGTTTTACTGCTCATAATTTCATAACCACAGTGGACATGAAATAAGGCCACATTAGATAGCTGGATGAATGCATAATGGAGTATTGCTAAAATATGGAAGTAGTTCTCTCTTCTAATTATCTGGATTCTATAGTAGAGCACTTAAGCTCCAGCAAACATGTTTACTTTTGGGTACAGCAGGCAGCTTTGAGATAGCACAGGTAGACAGAGAGACTATACCAAGAAGATTCCTATATTCTTGCAATACTGTTAGTTGGCACGCTGCTTTACAGCAGAAGCAGGTCATCTCTGTTACTTCTAGAAGCCTCTTTAGAAGATACAATCATGCACATGGGTTTCAGCATATAGCAACCTCCAAGCATCCATTAAAAAAGGGACTATACCACTCCTAATAAACTATCTTGAAGGGCTACTGTTAGCAAATGACATCCTTCCTATATTCAGCCTCAGCCCCTCTACTTTAAAATGTAGACCTCAACCCAATCATGTCAGAAAAAGGAAAACACACAATCAACTATCCATGACCCTCAGGATTTGAAAATGTCATGATTGCTGAGTTGCTGGTTGTAACTGTCCTTCACTTGTTCACTGTCTCTCCTACACCACCCCCTATCTCCCTAAATGTGTGGGTACTTGGTGTTACTTAGCTTCTAATTTTTTCTCTCCTCAATTTCTAAGCCTAATGAGGCTGAGCTGAGTTAATAATGGATGTAATAAGTAATGACTCATTGTTTGGGGGCCCACGCGTCTGTGTGTGCTGTGGAACAGGAGCCAGGACTCTGATGCTATTTGTTCTGCTATGTCACTTGCCACCAAGCAATGCCACTCATCAATAAAAGGCAAGATGACGGATGAGTTCATTTAATGGAATTCCTCTGAGTGAGCTACAGCCCAACTCTTCAATAGGTCTGCTACCATACTCTCTCCCTCCCTCTCTTCCCCTTGTGGCTCTTTTTCCCTTCCTCCTAAATCCAGGACAGTTGGAAAGTATGCTTGGCCGAGAGGGCCACCATTTGTGCCAGCAGCTCCTTCTGCTCTTAACAACTGCTATCCTAAATCAAATCAGCAGCTCTGTGCCTGGAGATTAAATCTGTGCCACCTGATAGCAGTGGCCCCCATGGCATTCAGCCACATGTACTCCCTGCCTGGGCTCATTTATTTCTTCAGAGGATAGGTAATGTTGGGGGATAAGTTCATGTCCTGGAGCATCAAGGTTTAAGTGTTCCATTTTGTCCTTTGCAGCCTAGATACCAAAACCAAGCTGCTCTCAGGGAAGGTCGATGGGATAGTTGCTCTCCTCATCATGTTGACCCTCTGTTTGCAGAACCCCCAATATCTAAAGTACGCTGCTTCATTCCATGATCTGGATTTCACCCATAGTGAGATCAACACTGATGACAACTTACTAATAACAGGAAGGCTTTTTAGTGTGAAAGAGTGGAGAGGACATTTGGGAACCCGTATATCCTAAACCTGCAAAGTATGGAAATAAATCAGGTATCCATTAACAGCTGTTAATATCAACACACTGTTTTAAGATGCCAACTGTTTTTTTTTTTTTTTTTAATGAAGAGTAAGAGCACAAATACAGGAAACCAAATGTAACCAACTTGTAGAATTAAGGAAACAGAGTTGAAACAGAAAAGGAGTATTGAACATATCTAAACTGAATTGGGATGGTAGAATGGAGCCTCAAGATTTTTCATTATGCAGAAGTGACATAAGGAGGGAGTAAAGTGACAAGGTGGGGAAACAGAAGTACAGGATGTTACAGACAGCAAGGTTTACAGATGATCAAAGAAAATGAAGAGACCTTGGGAAAAATACTTTTTAATTTCTCTTATTTTGGGGGACAAAATGGTAAGTTCTATTTATAAACTAATTGGAACATCATTGACAAATAGCTAACATAGTCATTCAGGTCTAATCTCTCTTTTGCCAAATCTACATAAATAGATGGGATGAATTTTGCATACACACATATGTATTCATATTTAAATCTGTAGCATGTATATTTAAGGGCATGAAGCATTTCTCTACCCCAGAAATTCAGGAACTCTGCATTGCTTTGACAGTGAACCTTTTCTGAGCCTCTGCTGGGGATGGTTCTAATATGCACTATCCATATCTGACATTCTTGATTTCATATGGAGCAAAAAGCGTTGATTCTCTTGATGCTGACATTATATTTCATATTCAGGCCCTTGCAGAGTTGAATCTATTCACAATTAAAGTCAGTGTCAAAATAGGAAAAGTGATGAGAAAGGAAGAAATATAGTGTAAGGAACTAAATGAGGAACAAAAGTGTATTTTAAAAACCTACAGAATAAGGACAGCCAAGAAATAGATTAACAGAGCATTACATTTTATTGTTGAGCACAAATGTTCCATTCCTTTCTCTGAGCTCCTAATCAGCATTTTTCATTATTTTTCTTCCACTGTATCTGGCTCCTATGCCTCAGTGCCCATAGCAACACCTCTAGTATTACTAAAACTTCCTCTTATTCTAGGGTTACCCGCACAAGGAGCCTCGCTGAGGCAGACCTTCCCTCCACTCAGATTTCCACACTACTTGTGGCCACAAGTTAGGATGAGAATGCTCATTTTGGATGCAGACCATTCTAGGAATAATTGTCCCCATTCATATGCGGGAAGGAATGACCTCCTTCCTTCTAATGAATACATTTCTTAGGAAAGGGGCTACTCTCAATGCCTCCTTTTCATGTGGCTTCTCAGGATGCCCTCCTGGACCCTTCCATTTGTTCCACAGACTTTACATTCCAGGCTGGTAAAAGTGGCAACACCATATCCCTGAAATACAGCTTCTAGGACTATTTTGCCTTAATGTGTTAAGTATGAACCCAATGATTTCTATGTCCTTACACAGTATTTGCCTCATGAGCACTGTATTTAAGGTTTCTAGGATCACAAGGACAAAGGAAAAATAATAGGCAACTTAATTATTCAGGCCAGAACTGCGCTTAAATTTCACATAACCACCATACCACCTAGCACAGAACCTCTGCAGACTAGACACTCATTAATACATGTTGAATTTAAGTAGATTGAATCAAATCTGGTCTTTATACTCTGTGCTTACATTCCTATCTCTTGTTCCAATTATTCCATAAATATGTTTTTCCCTTGGTTTTAGAAATTTGGCAGGTGGCATTTTAATTTAATCTGTTCTTAAATATTCTGACTCCAATGGAAATTAAAGCCATATGTGTACCATGGTAGGTTAAGACCTGCAGGCATAAATCACATTTGAATTTGACAGTGTTTGTTGATCACCTACTACATGTTTTAATGTCCTACACAGCACAGTCATGATCAAAATGCCATCTATAAACAGAGTAAGTTACTCCAGAACCCAAGGCTTCAAGAAATTAAAACTGTGATATTTAGAAAGTGACCTGAGTTCTAGAATTTGAGCTACAAAAATTGATACCTTTGTTTTGTAAATTGGGGAAGGAATCTAAGAAATGTGTTAGTTCTAATTCAAGCCACATCCCATACGATAAACTTGAAAGGCAACCTCCACAAAGGGTGTTTTGCCTGCTTGAAACCCTTCTGATTAGGAACTTACCTAGCCTGCAGGCAAGACAAGTCTCCTGATCGATATTTTCCCTTCCTAGTCTATGCTGGCTGTCCCATCCATGGAGCCTACAGACCCCTGTGTCACAGGAGAAGCAGGACTGGCTTTTTTTTCATCTTCCTTTCTCTAGAAACCAGGTCACAATAAGAACAGGAGACAAATTATGATTTTAGAAATGTAGTACACAGAAGAGGCAACTGCTATTACTACTTGGCCAAGTATAAGGGATAATTATTTTACAGGTACCACAGCAGAGCTCAGATCACAGTAAAGACCTTACTTCTGCCACCCATTCAAGATAATTTTATTCCGTTTATCAGGAACCTCTCTGCAGTTTATAGATTGAAAATCAAGACAAGAAGGGGCAGGAACTTGGAGGTGAGATATCAAAAGGGATGAAAGAGAAGTCTCCAATGGGTGATCATAGGCTCGTCTGGTCTACATCACAGATGTGTTCTATTTGGTCTCTAATGATGTATTATTTTTGATTTAGGGGATTTATTTGCAAATATATAAAAACAGAGAGCTATTTCAACTATCCTTGAAATGCAGAAGATCTAGCAGCACTAGATTAACATTTCCACAGGCACAAATCAACTGCAGTTGAGGACATGTGCTTCTTGAAATACGGCATGGAATCTCTTCTTTACCACAGACTTCCAAGATTCTGCTTTCACTTTTACTGCCTGGCCCTCAGAAGCACCCAATGGGGACGGCTACATGAAATCCCCGAGGGTGCAAACCAACACTGGTACACATCCCCCCAAAAAGTCAGTCATATTAAACCAGTAGGACCCAAAATAATACCCTTCCCAGTGACTCCAAAGAAAACCACTGTTGTATAAATGCCTTTTGATTCTGATTGTCAGTGACTGGCTATCATTAAGCCCTTGCCATAGTAGACTCTAATGCCACGATACACCAGGATGTTATTTACATTGTTGTTTTCTGTTCACTTGTATGCTGAATATTGCATATATCAAAAAAATTGAAAGCATGGTATTGTTCTAGGTACTGTGCTAACCTCTGGATATATACTGTTGAATAAAATAGAGTTGGTTACAGCTTATCAGCCATGCTAGCTCAGCCTTGCCTTGTAGGTTTGGTGGAAGCAGTGGTACCTGGCACATGTAAGTCATACTATATGTCATGGGCTGACAGAAGTGATAACTGTACTGAGGAATGGCAGTGGGGAGTAAGAGATCCTTTGTCAAGAGGACAAGTAGAGCCGATAAAGCATGGATACTTACCAGACATATGTGACGTATCAAAGCAAACCATGGGACAGAGGAGTAGTTTCACTTCACCTTTATCAGTGGTAATTTTATCTGACCCTGTTCTTTCCATTCAAACAGATAGATATTTTAAAAGCCCTTTTAGTGGTTATTCACACATATTCACAACCCTCAGCTAATTTAGGCTTTGGGATTTTTAGAACTAATTACATATATTCTTGCCACATATTTGTATTCACATTTGCACTCACATCTTTCAACACATCACTTTCAATCATCTGATCATCACAGAGTTCCATGTACAGTGTGAGTATAACTGGATATAATAACTTTTGAAATAAAGTTGGGATGTATGTATCATAACTGGATTACAAATGCAAATTAGGGCTGCCTGGGTGGCTCAGTCAGTTAAGCATCCAACTCTTGATTTTGGCTCAGGTCATGATTTCACAGTTCATGGGATTAAGCCCTGCCTTGGGCTCTGTGCTGATAGCACAGAGCCTGCTTGTGATTCTCTTTCTCTTTCTCTCTCTGTCCTTCTGCTACTCTCTCTCTCTCTCTCTCAAAATAAACATTTTTTTAAACATGTAAATTAAAAATATCAGCTATTTCTTCAATTTTCTTCTACCCTGTAGAAACTAATTTACTTATCTTTTATCATATTTTCATTTCTATAGACATGATAAAATATGCATGCATATATATGGATATACATATATGTATATAGACATAGCTACACTCCAATAAGTCATTTAAACTATTTGTCCTGTATTTCCCTGAACTTTATACATTCAGGTATATAAAAAAACTGACTTAATGGTCCTTTTTTAATAAATGAGATCTCAGAAACTTCATCTGCAGCAGGTGGATCCACTATATTGCATTAAAATGTATGATCTGAAATAAAAAGTCAGTTTCATTTGCTCCTTTGTCTTTAAGCCAAATCCTATACACATGAAGCAAGACATTCTTTTTTTTTTTTAAGTTTATTTATGTATTTTGAAAGAGAGATTTAAAGTGCACATGAGCAGGGGAAGGGCAGAGAGAGAGGAGAGAGAGAATCCCAAGCAGGCTCCAGGTGCTACCAGCACAAAGCCCAGTGTGGGGTTTGAACCCATGAACTGGGAGATCACGACCTGAGCCGAAACTAAGTCAGACACTCAACTGACTAAGCCACCCAGGCAGCCCAGTAGGACATTCATCTGACACCATAGATTGAGAAAAGTAAAACAAACGCATATTGCCTATTCTGAGAGTATATAACATGATACACATTTTTATTTCTCAAAAATGTGACAATTTCAACAAAAATATTAGATAATGTTTATTTGCCATACACCATGTATGATATCAAAGTATTAATAATCAGATACAATTCATTTTCATGATGACTGTAACTTCAGATAGAAATTTAGGGCCAAAAAATCTTAAGTTTTAGGGAAAAAAATGAGACACTGTTGGTCATGATCTTCAGGAAATTTTTAATCATAGGATTCCTTTTGATAAAAGGTAATTCTGAGAAAATGAAGCATATAAGTAATTAAAATAGAAATGCAGAATTGTAAAATCTCATAGTTGAGAAGGATCTTGGTCATGTAGACAAATCTCCCCGCTTTCCTCTCTACCCAGCACTAGTCATCATGCTCTGTACATTCCACGTATAAACGGAAACAATGTCTAGAGTTTCACTTCTACATGATCTCTTCTACCATGCACCTTCCCTCCAATCCATTTTATTTACTTACTCCCATAGCCACTGCCCAAACTTTGTCAGTGCCAAAATCTACACTGTAGAATCAGGAGCCCAAATTCCTAGTCTTCAACTACTTCTTATCTTTCCAACTCACTTGATCAAAGATCCCCTCTGGAATCTTCCTTAACTTATTAAAAGCTCCACTTCACTCCTTTCCATCTATCTATTGCCTCTCCACCACCCTCATTTTAATCTCTTTGACTATTTCCCCATATTCCATGGTTAATATATACAATTAACTTCACTGACCTGCTCTCCATTTATTGTACTTACTATATAAAACCACACTCATAAAATCAACCACCTGCCTTTTTTGGTCTCTGCATACATGCTTGATGGAGCACTATTTCAGATTATAGCTCATTCAGACATGAAGGTATCACTCCATAATAATTCATTATAACCAACTTAAAATGATCACATAACTGGACACACTAATACTGTACTACTATTATTTTCTAAATTTATTCTATCAGGAATGCTTTTGTTATCTTCCTACTTCCTCCAAACTGAACAAGTTGGATAACTTGTGTAAAAGGGCTTTACTGAAGAAATAGAAGCCATGAGCATCCTGCTACCGCCATCTGTAACCAATTTCTCCTTCTTCCTCCTTTTTAAAACAGAAAATGGCCCTGTGCTCATCAGAGATCAGTTTCTCCAAATGCAGACCTTGCTTTCTCAGCTCATTTCTTCCCCCACACTTATTCCCACAGTGGCATCTTTATCTCTGTCAGCTGGATAATTCCCAGTAACAAATAAGCTGTAATGCCTCGCATCTTGAAACTAATAGATATTTCCTGAAATTGCTGTCTACACCAATATTTCTAATCATTTTCACCTACTATCACAATCAGCCTTTTTCAGCCTGAAATCTACCACTCTACTCACATATCTATTGTCAAGGTTCCAATAAGCATTTTGGCCTTATCTTTCTAAGCCTTTTAGCATCATTCAGCATTGTTGACCATTCTCTCCATCTGAGAACACTCATATATACCATAGTTTTTGGATTCTTCTTTCTTACTACTCTTTATGAAAACCCTTTGTCATCACTATTCTTTCACCAGGATTCTTTTCTCCCTGCATCCTCTTAGAGAATCTAAATGATCCAACTACCCTGTGCCTCTCTCTTGTATCATCTTAGAGAATCTAACCAATTTCCATATATTCAAGTATGTAAGTATAATAAGGATTCTGAAAATTATTTCTTGCCTCAGACTGAAATATCCAAATGTATTCCTTTTACCATTATGTGACTATCGCAAGGTAAACACAAATCTAACATGTCTCAAAGTAGTCAAATTCTTCTAGCCTTGCCAACAACCCATTCCAGAATTCAGCCACTACTTCTCCGTCTCAGAAAATGCCATTATTCTTCAAAGGCAAAGAACTCAGACTCACTACTGGAAATTTTGTCTCCTACCCCCTACTGATGTCCATCCACACCAACTTCTATGAGATCTATTCCTAAATACATATCATTTTTTTTCTACTGCCACTCAATTTTTTTTTTCAAATCCCAATCATTTGTCATCTACACCATTGTAATGACAGCATAAGTGGTTTTGGAGCCTTCTGTCTTGGTAGCTCCTGTCTATTCTCCATTATTGCATTTATTTATTAAGCATTTAAACTCATGTTGTGCTCTTGTTTATATAATAGAAAATTGGGACCTTCTGGAGAGTAAAACCAATGTTCATCTAGTCTACAAAAAAAAATGCATGATCTCACTTTGTCCTGGTCCTCCACCTTACTGTTTACCTTTTACTAAAATGCCTAGAGTCATATCTGTCCTCTTTACATTTCTTCAACACACAAGACTTCTATTTTCTTCTTTCTAACTCTGCACACCCAAAGCCCTACACCTATTACAGATGCATATTAATTGATTAGTTATTCCACCTCAAATTTATCAAATGCTAAATCCCCCTCCACAGCATTTCCAATTCAAATTCTGGAATTCTCCTATAAGAGAACTTGGACTGTATAGCATCAGCTCACAAATATTATCCTTTCTGAACCTTGAAAGAAACACTGGGGAAATTATGAGAGTAGTAGCCTTAAAAAAGAAGAGAAAATATACTATAGAAAAATTGTGAACTCTTAGTCAACCATGGTATGTTAAATCCATGCATATTATTTATTGATGGGAAGGAGATAATATGTCTGAGACATGAGCATGAGATAAGAGACTACCAAGTAGTACCTGTGTGGGGGCCCAAACCCAGCTCAGAACAAGGTTGAGGCCACTGCTTTAACAAAGCCTGTAAACCCAAGAGAAACGGAAGTGGCACACAAGCTTTTACAACTTCTTGGTTGTAAAGTAGTAGTATTATTATCTAGGTTTTTGGAATAGTATAAATGCTAAACAGCACATAAAGTGGCATACAAACAAAGCATATTCTGAACATATTCAATATGTCCCATATTGAACTCATCAGTAAAAACACTTCTAAAAAATAAATAAGATAAATAAAAGCACTTCTAAAATTCATGTAAGTGTCTAGATAAAAAAGAAATTGGCCATGTTTTGACCATTGAAGCTAGGTGACAAGTAAGTGTAATAATGTGTCATGATTTCTACTTTGGCATAAATGTTTGAAGTTTTCCCTTAAAATACTTGTTAGTATTTATAAAAATTAAAAATTACAAACAATAAACTCCAATTTCCAGAGTCACCCAATATACTCTTTGTCCTATTGTAGTATCAATGCCTAGCTCATCCCTTTCCTGGTGGTCAGAACACAGGAATTAAAATCCTTTAATTTCCTAACTTTCACTTTCAAGAACTCTGGATTGTTTATTTCTCCTTTTCTGAACCTGCCTGTTTTCTTCACTCAGTATCAAGATGAAATGCAATTCTTCCCCACTAGATTGCTAACAAATTGTAACAGAGTCTACCTCCATTTTGTTTTACCCAACAAATGATGCAGTATTAATCACGTGAAAGATCAATAATTTTCACTTGAAAGAATAGGACTCATAGAAATAACTTATGATATTAACCAGTTGTATTTGTTTATCTTAAAAGCAGGGAGCAGATATAACCAATTTACCTTTGTTAAATTTGCCAATTTACTAGATTTGGCAATTTACTAAGATTCTAATCTAGCTTCCTAGATGTATAATTGAGCATCCTTACTACTAAACTCACTAAACCCATTGATCATAATGCAGGAAAATGAACTAACCATTGTTAGCTACACTTTTTTCAACAATTTGGAAATTTTTCATTGTGATTGGCAAAGTTGTCAAAATGAAGTCCCATATTTTTCATAAAAGGGATGGTTTTTCAGTCAAATACCTTTCTTCCAGTATTTTCTAGTTTTCATAAACCATTTCCCCTTTTTACTTTCTTTATTGAAGTTGAACATATTTCCTATAAACTAAATTCAATATTAATGTGTTGGATTCTAAATGACCTGAGTATCTTAAGTCTAAACTAGTCTGCTTTCTTGAATCCATTTTTGAAGTTCCAACTAGTTTTATATTTAGAATAATATAGAGATCTGCTTCTTCATGCATGCAGAAATATAAACTGAAATCTAAAAAATGGATTTAGTCCTCTTTTTGAAAGCTATTCCTCCAGGTGGTACGTTGTATGAACTGATTTACTCCTTTATGATTTCCACATTCCTTATTTCTAAATAATTATTTGTGACCCCATGCCCTTTATTTAATTGTAGACCCAAATATAGTTACTCAGGAGTAAAATCATACAAATATATTTTTCACTTTAAAAATATAATTTGCAAAGATAGTATTTGAGAGTAATTCTATAAATTGTCACAGAAAAATTGAGTCCGTAAATTTACATTTAGTTTCTCTAAAGTAGATGACTCAGTAGGCCAGGGAAAATGGTGCATATTTTTATTCACTAGTGTATCTTCCTCCATGATTGGTATATAGTAATTCAATAAATACTTCAGTGAATATACACATGGATAAGTTATTAATATGCCTTTACCATAATCCTGAGACTAAAAACAGGTAATGCAGACTGAAACTCCACTAGGGCTCTGTTGGCCCACATAAAACATAGCAACTGAACAGTAATTAAATAATTTCCATATATTCATTTTATTCAAGCATTTAAAGCCACAATTAATAATCTCAGTCATTCACCATTAATTTTCCATGTTTGTAGTCCTTGAACAATTTCTTAGATTCGTTAATCAAATAGGCTCCAGGATGGCCACAAATCTCAAATGGCCATTGAATACAGTCAAGACAATCCTAATAAATTTCTCAAGAACATTCATTTGCTCACATTACAAAGTGATTATTTCATACTAGTTCCTTTCTCTTGAAATCCTTGATCTTACTTCCTTCTCTAGCTCATTTGCTGACCTAATCTCCTATTTCATCCAGAATATAGATGGTAGTTGAGAAGTAACTAATTTTCTCACTAGAAAATATGTACCATATTTGAATCTATATCCTCATGATCTGCCTGTCTGTAATTGAAGGTTTATATCTCTTCAATCTAAGGACAACTCCTTTTGTGTACTCTCGACCCCAGACCCTCTCACCTATTCCAGAATGCTTCTCTAAAATCAACATCTGTGTCAATCCATTAGATGATTATTATCAGTGTATAAACATTCCTTAACCCTCATTTTATATATATAAAATCTTGTTTACTCTACCCTCTGATTGTAAACCCATTTATTACCCAACCACTTTAGTGGTAAAACTGTTCGTAAGGGTTTATTCTCAGTGTCTAATTTCTCACTTTCCTTCCCTCAATTCTGTCTAATCAGGGTTTAATCTCCACAGCTCCCTGGAAAGCACTTTTAATTTGGCAAATCCAAAAGCTAATTTTCTAGCCTGTTGGTATCATCTGACAGAGCTGAACTCCATTTCTTTCCTGAAATACATTCCTCTCTAGATTTTATGACATGACCCATTCAATTTATTCACTTCTTTACCTTTATTATTATTTATTTTATTTTTTTTGCTGAATCCTCTCTTTTGGTTGGATCCAAATGGACTCTCTATCCTAAATATGTTCTTCCTCGTCTTTCTTGTCTTTTCTCCACTTCTCCCAATGTTTATATTGAAGAATAAAATAGGTAATGGACAAATGCAGAAGAACAAGTATACACACATGAATGATCATGAAACCACCACCCAGGTCAAGAAATGGCACTACTAACACCCCAGAAGTCACTCTCCTAATTCATCTCTTTTGTAGGATTTTTAACTTCACTATTTTCCCTATTTAAAAAAAACATTTTTAGGGGCACCTGGGTGGCTCAGTAGGTTAAGCATCCAACTCTTGATTGTGGCTCAGGTCATGATTTCACAGTTCGTAAGACTGAGCCCTCCTTCAGGTTCCACACTCAGCATGGAGATTCTCCGTGCTTTGGATTCTCTTGGGATTCTCTCTCTCCCTCTCTCTCTCCCCCTCCCCACTTTTGCACATGCGTGCACACACACACACACACACACACACACACACTCTCTCAAAAACTAAATATTTAAAAAATACATTTTAAAATTATATAGATATAATAATTAATAAATATGTAATTTTGCAGCTGTCTTCTTTTGTTCATGAGAACCAACTGGTTTGGTGTGTGCATGTGTATATACACAGTTGTAGTTTGCTCACTCCCACTGCTCTAGAGTATGTATTTTTATGACTCGCTACATTTATGTACCCATTCTACTGCTGATAAACTGTAAGCAATCTAAGTGTCTGTGCATATTATAAATATGGGCTATAAGCATTCTTGAATATTCCTAATTGCATATAGATGTGTGGAAGTGCTGGGCCATTAGATGATGCCAAACAGAATTCGAATTCTACTAGTTTACCTCTCTACCAGCAATCTAGGAGAGTTCTAAACACGTCCTAAGACATTTGTAGTGACATCACCAATAGTGATAATTTTAGCCTTTCTGATGGGCATAGAGCAGTGTTTCATTGTAGCTTTAATTTGCAATAAGAGGGTTGAATAATTTTCACGTTTGCCATTTGGATATTTCTTTTGCGAAGTGCTTGTTCAAAAGTTTTGCTCCTTTATTCCTGTCTTTAGGTCATAAAGATATCTGTCTATATTAACCTCCAGAAACTATATTGCCTTGATTTTGATATTTAGGACTTTGGTCTTAAATTGATTTTTGTTTGTACTACCACACATACTTGATAGGGATCAAGTTTCAGTTGTTTTCGTTATGGAGATCTACTAGTACCCACCACTCTATATTACCAGGCAGTATTTTGTCACTATTTTGCAATGCAATTTTGATGTAAATCAAGTACTCTATATGCACAAGTCTGTTTCCAGATTTGCAATTTTGTTCTATTGATTTGCTTGTGTATCTTTGTTCCAATAAGACACTGTCTTAGTTACCGTAACTTTTGTCATAAACCTTGATAACTGATTTTCATCCCAACTACTTTGTTTTCAATTTGCTTTGCTCTCCCTGGGTTTTTGCATTTCTATGTAAATTTCTAATTATTATCAATTACTAAAATAGTGCTGGGGTTTTGGTTGGGACTGAATTAAATACACAGCTCAGTATTGACTTTAAAATGTCTTGGGGTGCCTGGGTGGCTCAGTCGGTTAAGCGTCCCACTTCAGCTCAGATCATGATCTCACAGTTTATGAGTTCGAGCCCGGCATCGGGCTCTGTACTGAAGCCCAAGCCTGAAGCCTGCTTTGGATTCTTCTGTCTCCCTCTCTCTCTACCCCTCTCCCACTCATGCTGTCTCTCACTTTTCTCAAAAATAAATACACATTAAAAAAATTTTTTTAAATGTTGGTGTTCCAGTCCATGCATGAACAGGAAACATGCTATTTATTTAGGACTTTAAAACATTTCTAAATAAAGTATAATCTCCCTTCTAGAAGTCTTCACATGTTTTTGTTTTCCCTGTGTATTTTTATGCCATTGTAAATATTTTTAAAATTTTTCTTGCCTATATATAGACATATAGTTTATTTTTAGATGTTCAACCTATGTATTCATTTTCTATTACTATTGTAACAAATCATACAGACTGAGTGGCTCCAAAGACCACCCATTCATTATCTCACAGTTTAGTCACAAGTCTGGGCACAGCATGGCTTAGTTGGATCTCTTTCTAGAAACTAGGAAAATAAATTTATCTCCCAAACCATTCAAGTGTTTGACAGAATTCAATTTCATAGTGCTACAGATTGACATCCCCCACTTCCTTACTGGCTTTCATCCAGGGATTATTCTCCACTTCTACAGGACACCCACACTCCTTGCTCATGGGCCCATTCCTCAATCTTGAAAGCCAACAACGGCAGGTCAAGTCCTGCTCATGCTTCAAATCTTTATGAACTCCCTTTCTTTCTGTCTCATCTCTATCTTCTTCTCTGTGGCATCACTCTGACTTACTTTCCTGCCTTCCTATTCTTCCTTTAAAGTCTCATGCGATTACACAGGGTCTAAGAAATAATCCAGGATAACCACTCTATTTTAAGGTTAACAGATTAATAACCTTAATGCTATCTACAAAATTCCTTCAGAATAGAGCCCTGAATAGTCAGGGGACAAGAATCTTAGAAGTCCATCATTAAAATTTTGCCTACTGCACCCTCCATCTGGCTACCTTGCTAAACTTGCATTAATTAGAAGTATTTAATATATTGCAATTATATAGATTGTAAGAATAATTCATTCTAGAAATATGGCCCTTTGTAGCAACATGGATGGAACTGGAGAGTGTTATGCTAAGTGAAATAAGCCATACAGAGAAAGACAAATACCATATGTGTTCACTCTTATGTGGATCCTGAGAAACTTAACAGAAACCCATGGGGGAGGGGAAGGAAAAAAAAAAAAGGTTAGAGTGGGAGAGAGCCAAAGCATAAGAGACTCTTAAAAACTGAGAACAAACTGAGGGTTGATGGGGGGTGGGAGGGAGGGGAGGGTGGGTGATGGGTATTGAGGAGGGCACCTTTTGGGATGAGCACTGGGTGTTGTATGGAAACCAATTTGACAATAAATTTCATGTATTTTTTTAAAAAGAATAATTCATTCTAATTATCTGAATATTTCTTATATTTGTTACAATTATAACCTCTGAAAATCTGAAAATTTTATTCTTTTCCAGTTATATTGATTTTATTTTCTTCATTATATTGTCAGTAGTTAGAATCACAAGCAAAACATCTTGTGGTTTTCAACACCTCATCATGAGATATGTGTGCTGTATGATTACAGATTTTTTAAAAAGTCAAAATAAGGAAGATCCTTTCTACTCCTAATTTGCTATGAATCTTACCACTAAAGGACATTGAATTTTATCAAATATAATTTCTGAATATTTGAGACCTTGAATTTCCCCCTTTATTCTGTTAATGTGAATTATGTGAAGTAACTTGGCCCTTGGATTTCAAATTAATTTTGTGTTTTTTTTTTTATTTTTTTTTTCAACATTTATTTATTTTTTGGGACAGAGAGAGACAGAGCATGAACGGGTGAGGGGCAGAGAGAGAGGGAGACACAGAATCGGAAACAGGCTCCAGGCTCTGAGCCATCAGCCCAGAGCCCGACGCGGGGCTCGAACTCACGGACCGCGAGATCGTGACCTGGCTGAAGTCGGACACTTCACCGACTGCGCCACCTAGGCGTCCCTTAATTTTGTATTCTAAAAGCAAACTCAACATGGATATATTATATAGAGTGTGGATTCATGATGTTAAAAATTTAAGAATTTTTAAAATGTTTGAGTCAAATTGTGCAGTAATTTTTTTTAATTAAAAAAATTTTTGTTAACATTTATTCATCTTTGAGAGACAGAGAGAGACAGAGCGTGAGTGGGGGAGGAGCAGAGAGAGAGGGAAACACAGAATCTGAAGCAGGCTCCAGGCTCTGAGCTGTCAGCACAGACACCATTGTGGGACTCCCAACTCACTGACTGCGAGATCATGACCTGAGCTGAAGTCGGATGCCCAACCAACTGAGACACCTAGATGCCCGTGCTCATTAAATTTGTTTTTAATGTTTACTCATTTTTGAGAGAGAGACAGAGTGCAAGAGGGGGAGGGGCAGAGAGAGAGAGAGAGAGAGACAGACAGACAGACTCTGAAGCAGGCTCCAGGCTCTGAGCTGTCAGCACAGAGCCCAACATGGGGCTCGAACCCACAAACCGTGAGATCATGACCTGAGCCGAAGTCTGACGCTCAACTGACTGAGCCACCCAGGTGTGCCCCTGTAATTTGTTTTTTAGAAGAAAAATACCCTTGTCAGATTTTGGAATCTAGGTTGTTAGAAAAAAACAAGTTGGTGATCATTCTCTTTTTTCAATTCTAGAATAGTTTGTGTAGGAATGGTTATTTCTTCTGTATGTATTCAGGAGAATTTACTGGTGAAGCCATCTAAATGTGGAGGTTTTTTTGTAGGACAGGTTTAATTATGTTATTTCTTCAATAGTTACACAAAGCTTCACGTATTTTTTTCATTTTTTTCTAGGAAATTTCATCTAAATTTTCAAACACGTTATTGTTCACAATACCCCATTATCTTTCTAATATATGAAAGATCTGTAATCAGGTTTCTTTTTTTCATCTGTGAGTTACTGGTAATTTGTTCTGTGTCATCTTCCTTTCTTTGATCAGATTTTTCATTTTATTGTTTTTAAAGATCAACATGTGACTGATTTTGTCTATTATATCAATAATTATTACTATTGTTATGTACTAAGTTTTAATTTGCATCATAACCCATTAAAGTGAGCCAGGATGTCAATTGTGAACCTAAACAAGTTGAGTATCTGCTAACATACAAGAGTTAATTTGAACCAGAGCCTCACAATACTCAAAATGTTGAACATACTGTAAAGTACTTGTCATACCCAGATTCAGGAAAATCTCAACAACAGAAAACAACAGTCTGACAATAACACTCATATGACACTAATATGACACGAATATATAAGCAGCTTTCATCAAAAACACTCTAACCGTAATGATAAAGACTCATGGAAAAAAAAACAATAGTAAGTCTCTGGAAAATAATGGAACATAAAAAGTACTAAATGAAAATTCTAGAACTAAAAAAATACAAATACAAAAAAGTTTCATTGGGTAGGCTAAATTGTAGCATAGATCCAAGATCAGTAGAGATTACCCAATCTGAGCAATACAAAAATTTTTAATAAATTAAGTCTCAATTTTTTTTGCTGCAATTAAAAAAATCTAACACTTATGTCATTGGAGCCCCAGAAAGAAAGAGAAAAAATGTAGTACTGAAAAATATTTGAACTAATGACTAAAACTTTCCAAATTTGGTGAAATACAATAACTATACAAATTTAAGAAGCTGAGTGAATACTAGATGATATAAACTTAAAGACATCCAAGTTTAGACAAAGTAGAATCAAACTCCTAAAAAACAGAGGCAAGAAAAGAGAAATCTTGAAATCAGCCAGAGAGAAATGATATTCTCTATATGGCAAGGTTTCTCAAACTCAGTACTATTGACATATTGGGCCAGATCATTATTTTCATGGGGGACTGTTATGTGTGTTTTCGGATGTTTGTAGCATAGTTGTCCTCTATCCATTAGATCACTATATGCCAGTAGCACATACCCCTCAGTGTGACAATGAAAAATGCTTGCAAACATTGTAACCTTGAGGGCACAATTGTCACCAGCTGAGAACCACCCACATTTGATTTTAAATTCACCATCTTACTATTTGATTTCTATGTATCCTGCCTGGATGATGTTCTTCCCTAGTACGTTATTGTTGGAAGCAGAAGTTGTCCGTCTCCTTGGCTCTGCTCTTATTTTCATACCAGGATTTATGCTTTTGAAAAATACATCATTGATTCTAGATTCTAATATTCACCTTTAATATTTTTTTCGTCAATAACAAATTGTCAGTCCCCAAGTACATTTGGATGTCACACATATCTCATAGTTTATTATGTCCAAAATAAAACTCTTAAATGACATTCGACTACCACATGGTCTAAATATAGTCTGTAAACATGATTCTTCTTCAGTTATATCTTTCTTAATAAATTAGACTATCTTCCAGCCAGTAGCTCAAATCCAGGACCTGAGAGTAAAAAGGATTCCTCCTTTTCACTCAGGAAATAAATGCACCTTGCAAAGTCTGTATCTCTAATCCATCTCTTCTCACTACTGACTCTTCCAAAGCCTACTTCTAGATTCTGTCTTTTAGTGCTGGACTCCTGTTTTCTGTTTGTTCTTTTCTGATAACCATCAATTACACCATACAACAGTCAACTGTGCCCTTCAAAATGTAAATCAGATCTCAACATTTCCAGATACATACTGCACTGTGCTGATACAATAAAAACACAGTATATTTGCCTTACACACCCTTCCGTCAGTTCAGTACTAATTTGGGATTTCTTCCTCAACATTTCCCATGCCTAAAGTGCTATTTTGGTAGAATTTCTGCATAGCTGATTCCTAATCATTTAGTTATCAGATCTCTTTTCAACACTATAGAGAGTTCTCAACTACCATAATAAAGTCATTCCCATCCCCCATTTTTCTATTTTTTTTTCTTTATGTCATTTACCACTATCTGATGTTAGATGTATTGTTCACAATGAAATACCCAATAAATATGGAAGCACTATTGGGTCAGAGGCTTTTGTGCACCTTCTTTTGATGTCTGAGCACTAACTGGTAGGTTCAGTGTTTATATTTCTAGCTCTCTCTTTCTCTGCCCCATGTAGTGTTGCACCCCCTCAACCTCAAACACATATACCACCACAACTACCAAGCTTCAAGCTAGGCATGGCCATCTGACTAAAATTGAATTGCCACTTTGAGGAAAAAAAGCCATCAGAGACTGCATGAACTCTGCCATGTTTCTTTTTCCCACCACAGAAAACAAAGTCCTTCCAGACTGCACAGTCTCCCAGTGCTATTTCCTGAAAAAAGTCCACTTGAACAGAACACTTGTGACCTAGAATGGGCATGTATCTTGGGGGAAGTACATTGTGTTTTAAGGCAGTAGGGTTTTATGGCTAAGTTGCTCTGTAGCACAATCTAGCCTGCCCTGACTTAAGTGATATAACACTTAACAAATATTTATAGAATGAATAAGTTCAACTTCACTATCATACCTACAAGACTATAATATAGTTCAGTAAAGAATCAACTGTAATGCACCAGATAATTGGCATTTATTATGCAATATGGAAGCAGTGATCTCTAAAATATTTGATATGCTGAACATCCTTTGTCATAGCTTATCTCTTTACAACTACTGTGCTTAACATTCCTACACAGAAAATAATCAAGGTTGATGACTAGCAAAGCTCTGTGCATCTATCTTAGGAAGTAATTTAAAGTGGGTTTTTTTTTTACCCTTATTGCAGGTTTTTGATGTTCAAAATAAATATGAATTCCCATTCCCTTCTCCTCCCCCTCTCCTTTTCCTTTCTTGTCTTCTAGGTAATGGAGAGCTAGCATAAGTTCAAGTAAGACCTGTTGTGCAATTAAAAAAATGTTTTAGCATGTTAATCTGTTATCTGACCTTACATAAGCAATTTACATTTACAATATCCATCAGTGGAGATTTTAATTCCTCTTTCAAATATTTTAAACTATTCTTAAAATATCTAAATATGCTCCAAATCTCAAACACTGCATTTCTTTCCAACTAGTCCTCTCTTTAACAGTATAATATAGTAATCGAAAACTACATCCTTCCAAATCTAAAAGCATGTTCTTATTCACTATACAATGCAGTCTTTTTTATTTTGCTATTGTGAATTTCCTTGTTCTATTCTCTCCTCTGGAATGGCCTTCCCCTGTGTCTCCACATTCCAATGGCCATCCATTTTACAAGAAACACTTCATGTTTCCTACTTTATGGTGGATCCCATGGTAATTCTAGTTCCTACTGATCTTTTCCCGGGAGATGAAGCAGCACTCAAAATTCACAGACTACTCTCTGCTCTTTGGCAGATTTATGTTCTGTCTGGTAATGGTCTGTAATTGCTTCATATATGCTAACCTTGCCTACAAAACTAGTTTTTGAAGATTAATGAGACCGGAGCTTGACTTTTCCTTTCTGTGTAATTCCCACGGCAGCAAGAAAATACTAGGCACACAGTAGGTATTCAAAGAAAGTGTGTTCATTTGAATTAAGCTGATTTGAATTTAACAAGATTTAAATGAAATTGTCTATCTTATGAAAAGTGGCAACTTACACCTACTGAAAACATTAAAGGAACTCATGCTTTCTTGCCTAAGTTTTATGTCCAATTTGTTCCAGTCCCAAACCCCTCGACAAAAACAAAATCTTTTAATCTGTTTGCAAAATATTCCTTCCTTCCTCCCATCTTGCCACTGCAACTCTGTGATATACTGCCCTTGCCTATTACCCCTTTATAGCTGTTTTGTTAAAGTTCATACCGCAAAGACCTGTAAAAGAAATTTATGGCTCTAGGGATTTCAGCAAATTCTAAATAACCATAACAGGAACATGAAGCATTAATTAAAGACACTAGAGTCTAAGTTATAACAGGAATCCTGACATTTAAGGCCCCGATACCATGTAAATTTAAAACAGTATGACAAACAGAGAGTAATTTGATGGTCAGGAGGTTATAATGGATACCTTAATACCTTTATCAAGAAGAAGTGCCTGTCCTTGCTCTAACCCCTATCAGGGGCTTCAGGGGCTTCTTTCATAAAACACGGTGATGCCTAAATATTTTTGCAATAACTCATATAGAAGCCAGTCTTTTCTTTAAGTACACCGGAGATTAAACAGTAACCCCCAACATTCACACACCAATTTTCAAATAAAACAATTTAATATTTAACATATATTTGCAGCAAATTGCCCATTGTTTAGCTTACTTCAGGGCTGTATTTAACATCAGGATACCAAAGAACATTCCATGATACGCAGGAACAATTTTTCTCCAAGGAATACGAGGATTCTTGTCTAAAAGCAGGAGCCAATATTCCTGACTTACTCTTCAAGCAATGGAATCGGCTTTGCCTAACTTGAAGTAAAAATGAAACAGTAGAGACTCAACTTGTTTTAGGTGTTTAAGACCTAATACCCTTATTAAAATGTTGAAAGTACGTATTATATATATTTGTTGAAGTATGTTCACACAAGGAACACAAATTGATCTTCAAAGCTCAAATGTGCAGCAAGTATCTATGTTCCATCCTCCCCTGCACCTACATTAATTCTTCCCTAGAAGGGTAAACTGTTTCCTCTCTGTGAAATTCTATGGCATGTGTATGTGCGTGTATGTGCGTGTGTGTGTGTGTGTGTGTGTGTGTGTGTGTGTGTGTGTGTGTATCTCCACTTGTGATGTATCATGTTTTGGCTTATATTGATGGGTTTTGTATATATGGTCTCATTCAAGTAAATTACAAGTACTATAATTTATACTTGTATCCTCTACAATACTTGGCACTGACTAAATATATTAGACTCTTAATAAATATCTCTTGGTTGATTAATCAATTTAGCACACCTGCTAACTGCAAAGTGACATCATTTGTCATTAACAGACACATAAATGAATTACCAAAAATCATGTAAATTTGAATATAATCAGATCAAGCCCAAAATTAGCATTGGAGAAGCCAACCACCCTCTCCTTCAGGCCCTCCTCACCCTTTATATCTACTTATTCCTCACTTACAATTCAGCTACTCGCTTGCCTTCTTTCTCTTTTCAGCTTTGTGCTGTTATTTAATATCTCACCAGTTGTGTAATTTCAGCTCCCAAATTGAATAAGACGTTCCCTCCAGTGGAACCCTCACCTTGACAAATAGCCAAATAGTAATTATTATTCCTTTCAGGGGTTGAGCTATGGAATCATGCCTGCAATATCCCAAGCTTGAGTGCCCAGAAATTTATGCTACACTTCCCTGTGTCGGAGTTTCCATCTGAGATCGTATTTCAAGCCCTCTCATTTTTTTTCCCAATGTGATTAAGATAATTCCTTTATGAAGTTGGAGGCTCAGAGAGACGTTCAGAAAGAAACTTGATGTTTCATATTTTTGCAAACTTGCTCTCCCCATTTCCTTTCCTATCATTTCAGCACACTGAGAGGGAGGATTAATTTTGCAATGGTCTCTAATTTTTTTCTAAATGTGTGACCTCCATATTAATAGGAGCCAGAGGACTCATTCATCATATCTGGTCACTGTGAAACTGACATTTACAGGGTGGAATGTTTCTCGCTCAGGATAAATGGGTATCATTTGTAAAACATGCCGCACCCAATCGTAGGCTCCCATGGCTCTCAAACTACATTTTTAAGCAACAATATAAACCATTCCCCAAACTGAAAGGTCTTTTCAAATATTTACTGCCTACCTATGGAATTTTTATTCTGCTGGCTGCTGCCATCAATAATCCTGGGAGCTCCAAGCTAACTGTTGTGTGTGACCTCCAAGGAAAGTCTTAGTACTGCAGAATGGGGGAGGTGAGTTCTACATCCTGAATTCTTCCTTCTGTCACTTTCTAGGACCTATTACAGAGAAAATAAGGATTGTAGAAGACTTATTTTTAGGTGTATGATGAAAGCCCTCAACCTTTGCTTTTGCAAGTAAGCTCAATGTTTTTAAGTGTTTTCCACATAAAATGGAATATTCTTGCCCACTTTCTCCATGAAGACTTTGGATTACTCCAGCACATTGTAATCTTATAACTAGCATTTTGCTTTTACTTTTCTAAAACCCAGTTTTGAGTTCAGGCTCCTCTGTCACTTGGACAACTTGATGATCTTAGTCCAGGCTCTTAATTTCATCATGAGGAACAGACCACCCCTCTCCACCCTGCTAAGATAGCTGCCAATTTTGCAACTTTTGCTTTTCTTTAGGATGTGCTCAGTCTCATGCTTCTATAATCACATGTTTTTTTGCCTCCTCTCAATGAGGGCACAAAACAGCTCTTCCAATGGTTTCCACAAAAATTTACAGTACCCACACTAAGAATGTTGTAAGCTTCAATAGGTATTGCAGATTCTCTTGTCCTCTTTCCCCTTTCTCTCCTCTTCTTTTGCTCCCATCTCTCCCCTTCCTTACTTTCTCAAAAGCAAAATATTTTTCTTGCCTCCTATACAATATCTCAATCCCTTTCCTCAAGTTCTAGACCCAAGTTCAACTTCAAAGTATTGCAAGAACTCACTTACTCTAAATTAGGATTTCATTCCAACAACAACAAAATCTGTGTTCCTCCTTAGAAGAATTTATGAGGTAGTAAGACTAAAACTGCATTCATCTTATGCCATTCCTAGAGAATCCTTCTTCCTTCAATTAAAGTATAATTGCTCTGTCTTGAACAAACATATGGTAAGCCTGGGCAGATAGTTTATGGTGACCCATGTCTGTCACTGGTTATAAGCTTACAGTGAGGTCAGAATTTAAACATGTCCATCCAGGTACTGCACTTAATAGGAAACAAGACAGATGGATCTCAGCCTTCACAGAACTTACACTATGAATGAAAGGGTCATAATTAAAGAGAAATTCTATAATAACCTATCTGACAGGCTGAATGTGAGGCTTAAAAAAGTAAGGCATGTAACATATTTGGACAGTCTGACAATCACAAACACATTCAGTAACTGTTAGCTACATCATTCCTCTGTAGCTATGCATCTTGAATCCTCATAACAATGCAAATAGATGTTGTTACCACCATTTCACAGAATAAGATACTTAAGCATTGGGGTGATTAATCAATTGTCTAAGGACATACAGGCAAAATGTAGAGGAGCTGGAATTACAATAGAGGTGTTTCTGACTTTACAGCCTCCTGCATTTTGGTTTGTGTGATAAGTTCATAATTCATAATGAATATATACATGTGGAAAATTTCATGAAATGTTAATATAGAAGTTGAGGTTTTAAAAAAAGTTATGCCTGTTTAACCATCATCCTGGACAAAAGGATTATTTTCTGTACCAAGAACCCTTCCTTGTGTCCCTATCCATTTATAAACACTTTCCATCCTTGGAAAGTAGCCATTATAAAACATCAAATCACTTGCTTTTATTTATACTTTTAGCAAATAATTATATATTTCTAAATAATATAGACAACTTTTGTTTGTTTGAGGGATAATATATAACTAGAATCATAGCCAAACCTCTTTACTATTCCCTTTGGCATAAATCAGTGTCAAGTGTCTACAATGGAATATAACTCCAGGATTTCTATTTTTTTCTATCAGTTTATTTAATGACCTTTGAGCTATAATCATACTGTCTCAATTACTGTAGGTTTATAATAAGATTCATTTTCTAGTAGTATAAACACTCAGTTCCTTGTTTGAGATTCTCTGGCAGAAGATATGAATAGACATTTTTCCAAGGAAGACATACAGAGGGCCAACAGACACATGAAAAGATGTTCAACGTCACTTATCAGGGAAATACAAATCAAAACTACAATGAGATATCACCTTACATTCATTGGCATGGCTAAAAATCAACAACACAAGAAACAGATGTTGGTGAGGATACAGAGAAAGGGGAACCCTCTTGCACTGTTGGTGGGAATGCAAACAGGTGTAGCCACTCCTGAAAATAGCATGGAAGTTCCTCAAAAATTAAAAATAGAACTACCCTACAGTTGAGCAATCACACAACTAGGTGTTTACCCAAAGAATACAAAAATACTAATTCAAAGGGATACATGCACCCCAATGTTTATAGCAGCATTATTTACAATACTAGATTACACAAAGAGTCCAAGTGTCCACAGATTGATGAATGGATAAAGAAGATATGGAGAGGAGAAGGAAGATGGCGGCGTAGGAGGACGCTGGGCTCACCGCGCGTCCTGCTGATCACTTAGATTCCACCTACACCTGCCTAAATAACCCAGAAAACCGCCAGAGGATTAGCAGAACGGAGTCGCCGGAGCCAAGCGCAGACGAGAGGTCCACGGAAGAGGGTAGGAAGGGCGGCGAGGCGGTGCGCGCTCCACGGACTGGCGGGAGGGAGCCGGGGCGGAGGGGCGGCTCGCCGGCCAAGCAGAGCCCCCAAGTCTGGCTTGCAAAAAGCGGAGGGGCCTGACGGACTGTGTTCCGACAGCAAGCGCGACTTAGCGTCTGGGAGGTCGTAAGTTAACAGCTCTGCTCAGAAAGCGGGAAGGCTGGAGGACAAAGGGAAGGAGAGCTGCTGAGCTCCCGGACGACAGAGCTCAGTTTGGTGGGGAACAAAGGCGCTCACCAGCGCCATCTCCCCCGCCCATCCCCCAGCCAAAATCCCAAAGAGAACCAGTTCCTGCCAGGGAACTTGCTCGCTCCGCGCAAACACCCAACTCTGCGCTTCTGCGGAGCCAAACCCCCGGCAGCGGATCTGACTCCCTCCTGCTGCCACAGGGCCCCTCCTGAAGTGGATCACCTAAGGAGAAGCAAGCTAAGCCTGCCCCTCCTGCCCCTGTGCACCTTGCCTACCCACCCCAGCTAAGACGCCAGATCCCCAGCATCACAAGCCTGGCAGTGTGCAAGTAGCCCAGACAGGCCACCCCACCCCACAGTGAATCCCGCCCCTAGGAGAGGGGAAGAGAAGGCACGCACCAGTCTGACTGTGGCCCCAGCGGTGGCCTGGGGGCAGACATCAGGTCTGACTGCGGCTCCGCCCACCAACTCCAGTTATACACCACAGCACAGGGGAAGTGCCCTGCAGGTCCTCACCACGCCAGGGACTATCCAAAATGACCAAGCGAAAGAATTCCCCTCAGAAGAATCTCCAGGAAATAACAACAGCTAATGAGCTGATCAAAAAGGATTTAAATAATATAACAGAAAGTGAATTTAGAATAATAGTCATAAAATTAATCGCTGGGCTTGAAAACAGTATAGCGGACAGCAGAGAATCTCTTGCTACAGAGATCAAGGGACTAAGGAACAGTCACGAGGAGCTGAAAAACGCTTTAAACGAAATGCATAACAAAATGGAAACCACCACGGCTCGGATTGAAGAGGCAGAGGAGAGAATAGGTGAACTAGAAGATAAAGTTATGGAAAAAGAGGAAGCTGAGAAAAAGAGAGATAAAAAAATCCAGGAGTATGAGCGGAAAATTAGAGAACTAAGTGATACACTAAAAAGAAATAATATACGCATCATTGGTATCCCAGAGGAGGAAGAGAGAGGGAAAGGTGCTGAAGGGGTACTTGAAGAAATAATAGCTGAGAACTTCCCTGAACTGGGGAAGGAAAAAGGCATTGAAATCCAAGAGGCACAGAGAACTCCCTTCAGACGGAACTTGAATCGATCTTCTGCACGACATATCATAGTGAAACTGGCAAAATACAAGGATAAAGAGAAAATTCTGAAAGCAGCAAGGGGTAAACATGCCCTCACATATAAAGGGAGACCTATAAGACTCGTGACTGATCTCTCTTTTGAAACTTGGCAGGCCAGAAAGAATTGGCACGAGATTTTCAGTGTGCTAGACAGAAAAAATATGCAGCCGAGAATCCTTTATCCAGCAAGTCTGTCATTTAGAATAGAAGGAGAGATAAAGGTCTTCCCAAACAAACAAAAACTGAAGGAATTTGTCACCACTAAACCAGCCCTACAAGAGATCCTAAGGGGGACCCTGTGAGACAAAGTACCAGAGACATCACTACAAGCATAAAACATACAGACATCACAATGACTCTAAACCCATATCTTTCTATAATAACACTGAATGTAAATGGACTAAATGCGCCAACCAAAAGACATAGGGTATCAGAATGGATAAAAAAACAAGACCCATCTATTTGCTGTCTACAAGAGACTCATTTTAGACCTGAGGACACCTTTAGATTGAGAGTGAAGGGATGGAGAACTATTTATCATGCTACTGGAAGCCAAAAGAAAGCTGGAGTAGCCATACTTATATCAGACAAACTAGACTTTAAATTAAAGGCTGTAACAAGAGATGAAGAAGGACATTATATAATAGTGACAGGGTCTATCCATCAGGAAGAGCTAACAATTATAAATGTCTATGCGCCGAATACCGGAGCGCCCAAATATATAAAACAATTACTCATAAACATAAGCAACCTTATTGAGAAGAATGTGGTCATTGCAGGGGACTTTAACACCCCACTTACAGAAATGGATAGATCATCTAGACACACGGTCAATAAAGAAACAAGGGCCCTGAATGAGACATTGGATCAGATGGACTTGACAGATATATTTAGAACTCTGCATCCCAAAGCAACAGAATATACTTTCTTCTCGAGTGCACATGGAACATTCTCCAAGATAGATCATATACTGGGTCACAAAACAGCCCTTCATAAGTTTACAAGAATTGAAATCATACCATGCATACTTTCAGACCACAATGCTATGAAGCTTGAAATCAACCACAGAAAAACGTCTGGAAAACCTCCAAAAGCATGGAGGTTAAAGAACACCCTACTAACGAATGAGTGGGTCAACCAGGCAATTAGAGAAGAAATTAAAAAATATATGGAAACAAACGAAAATGAAAATACAACAATCCAAACGCTTTGGGACGCAGCGAAGGCAGTCCTGAGAGGAAAATACATTGCAATCCAGGCCTATCTCAAGAAACAAGAAAAATCCCAAATACAAAATCTAACAGCACACCTAAAGGAACTAGAAGCAGAACAGCAAAGGCAGCCTAAACCCAGCAGAAGAAGAGAAATAATAAAGATCAGAGCAGAAATAAACAATATAGAATCTAAAAAAACTGTAGAGCAGATCAACGAAACCAAGAGTTGGTTTTTTGAAAAAATAAACAAAATTGACAAACCTCTAGCCAGGCTCCTCAAAAAGAAAAGGGAGATGACCCAAACAGATAAAATCATGAATGAAAATGGAATTATTACAACCAATCCCTCAGAGATACAAACAATTATCAGGGAATACTATGAAAAATTATATGCCAACAAATTGGACAACCTGGAAGAAATGGACAAATTCCTGAACACCCACACTCTTCCAAAACTCAATCAGGAGGAAATAGAAAGCTTGAACAGACCCATCACCAGCGAAGAAATTGAATCGGTTATCAAAAATCTCCCAACAAATAAGAGTCCAGGACCAGATGGCTTCCCAGGGGAGTTCTACCAGACGTTTAAAGCAGAGATAATACCTATCCTTCTCAAGCTATTCCAAGAAATAGAAAGGGAAGGAAAACTTCCAGACTCATTCTATGAAGCCAGTATTACTTTGATTCCTAAACCAGACAGAGACCCAGTAAAAAAAGAGAACTACAGGCCAATATCCCTGATGAATATGGATGCAAAAATTCTCAATAAGATACTAGCAAATCGAATTCAACGGCATATAAAAGGAATTATTCACCATGATCAAGTGGGATTCATTCCTGGGATGCAGGGCTGGTTCAACATTCGCAAATCAATCAACGTGATACATCACATTAACAAAAAAAAAGAGAAGAACCATATGATCCTGTCAATCGATGCAGAAAAGGCCTTTGACAAAATCGAGCACCCTTTCTTAATAAAAACCCTTGAGAAAGTCGGGATAGAAGGAACATACTTAAAGATCATAAAAGCCATTTATGAAAAGCCCACAGCTAACATCATCCTCAACGGGGAAAAACTGAGAGCTTTTTCCCTGAGATCAGGAACACGACAGGGATGCCCACTCTCACCGCTGTTGTTTAACATAGTGCTGGAAGTTCTAGCATCAGCAATCAGACAACAAAAGGAAATCAAAGGCATCAAAATTGGCAAAGATGAAGTCAAGCTTTCGCTTTTTGCAGATGACATGATATTATACATGGAAAATCCGATAGACTCCACCAAAAGTCTACTAGAACTGATACATGAATTCAGCAAAGTTGCAGGATACAAAATCAATGTACAGAAATCAGTTGCATTCTTATACACTAACAATGAAGCAACAGAAAGACAAGTAAAGAAACTGATCCCATTCACAATTGCACCAAGAAGCATAAAATACCTAGGAATAAATCTAACCAAAGATGTAAAGGATCTGTATGCTGAAAACTATAGAAAGCTTATGAGGGTAATTGAAGAAGATTTAAAGAAATGGAAAGACATTCCCTGCTCATGGATTGGAAGAATAAATATTGTCAAAATGTCAATACTACCCAAAGCTATCTACACATTCAATGCAATCCCAATCAAAATTGCACCAGCATTCTTCTCGAAACTAGAACAAGCAATCCTAAAATTCATATGGAACCACAAAAGGCCCAGAATAGCCAAAGTAATTTTGAAGAAGAAGACCAAAGCAGGAGGCATCACAATCCCAGACTTTAGCCTCTACTACAAAGCTGTCATCATCAAGACAGCATGGTATTGGCACAAAAACAGACACATAGACCAATGGAATAGAATAGAAACCCCAGAACTAGACCCACAAACATATGGCCAACTAATCTTTGACAAAGCAGGAAAGAACATCCAATGGAAAAAAGACAGTCTCTTTAACAAATGGTGCTGGGAGAACTGGACAGCAACATGCAGAAGGTTGAAACTAGACCACTTTCTCACACCATTCACAAAAATAAACTCAAAATGGATAAAGGACCTGAATGTGAGACAGGAAACCATCAAAACCTTAGAGGAGAAAGCAGGAAAAGACCTCTCTGACCTCAGCCGTAGCAATCTCTTACTCGACACATCCCCAAAGGCAAGGGAATTAAAAGCAAAAGTGAATTCCTGGGACCTTATGAAGATCAAAAGCTTCTGCACAGCAAAGGAAACAACCAACAAAACTAAAAGGCAACCAACGGAATGGGAAAAGATATTTGCAAATGACATATCGGACAAAGGGCTAGTATCCAAAATCTATAAAGAGCTCACCAAACTCCACACCCGAAAAGCAAATAACCCAGTGAAGAAATGGGCAGAAAACATGAATAGACACTTCTCTAAAGAAGACATCCGGATGGCCAACAGGCACATGAAAAGATGTTCAGCGTCGCTCCTTATCAGGGAAATACAAATCAAAACCACACTCAGGTATCACCTCACGCCAGTCAGAGTGGCCAAAATGAACAAATCAGGAGACTATAGATGCTGGAGAGGATGTGGAGAAACGGGAACCCTCTTGCACTGTTGGTGGGAATGCAAATTGGTGCAGCCGCTCTGGAAAGCAGTGTGGAGGTTCCTCAGAAAATTAAAAATAGACCTACCCTATGACCCAGCAATAGCACTGTTAGGAATTTATCCAAGGGACACAGGAGCACTGATGCATAGGGGCACTTGTACCCCAATGTTCATAGCAGCACTCTCAACAATAGCCAAATTATGGAAAGAGCCTAAATGTCCATCAACTGATGAATGGATAAAGAAATTGTGGTTTATATACACTATGGAATACTACGTGGCAATGAGAAAAAATGAAATATGGCCTTTTGTAGCAACGTGGATGGAACTGGAGAGTGTGATGCTAAGTGAAATAAGCCATACAGAGAAAGACAGATACCATATGGTTTCACTCTTATGTGGATCCTGAGAAACTTGACAGGAACCCATGGGGGAGGGGAAGGAAAAAAAAAAGAGGTTAGAGTGGGAGAGAGCCAAAGCATAAGAGACTGTTGAGAACTGAGAGCAAACTGAGGGTTGATGGGGGGTGGGAGGGAGGAGAGGGTGGGTGATGGGTATTGAGGAGGGCACTTTTTGGGATGAGCACTGGGTGTTGTATGGAAACCAATTTGACAATAAATTTCATATATAAATAAAAAAAAAAAAAAAAAAAAGAAGATATGGTATACATATCCACTGGAATATTACTCAGCCGTAAAGAAGAATGAAACCTTGCCATTTGCAACGACATGGATGGAACTAGACAGCATAATGGAAAGCAAAGTAAGTCATTCAGAGAAAAACAAATACCATATGAATTCACACATATGTGGAATTTAGGGAGTAAAACAACTGAGCAGAGAGATACAGAGAGAAAGGGAAATCAAGAAACAGACTCTTAACTGTACAGAACCGATGGTTACCAGAAGGGAAAGGGGTGGGAGGATGGGTTAAATAGGTGATGGGGATTAGGGGTACACTTGTCATAATGTGCACAGGGTGATGTGTGGAAGTGTTGAATTACTATATGGTATACCTGAAACTAATATTAACTAATTGGAATTTAAATAAAAACATAAAAAAAAAAAAAGAATGCATTGTCTATTCTTTACACTTTGCATTGTCATATATATTTGAAGTTCATTCTATTAAATATCACCCCATAATACTAGTAAAAGTTCTGGGTTTTGGGGCACCTGGGTGGCTCCATCAGCTAAGCATCCAAGTTCAGCTCGGGTCATGATCCTTTCGTATGTCTGAGCCCCATGTCTGGCTCTGCGCTGAAAGCTCAGAGCCTGAAGCCTGCTTTGGCTTCTGTGTGTGTGTCTCTCTCTCTCTGCCCCTCCCTTGCTTGTGCTTGCTCTTTCTCTCTCTCAAAAATAAAAAAAAAAAAAATTATTAAAAAAAACTCTGGGTTTTGTTTGCTGTTTCATAGTGTCTATAAATGAAGGATAACTGACATCTGTAAAATATTGAATTTCCTAAGCCATACAAATGGAATACTTCAGTACTCTTATATCATCTTGATTATCTCTCAATATTTTTTTTGGCTTTCTCCAGAAGTCTAGCACAGGATTTATTAGAGTCTAGAAATTGAATGTTTATACTATTTTATATAGCATTATTTTAAGTTTTATCTGTGTTTGTGCCAGTATCTGATACAGTATTTTTTTTAATAATAAACTTGAACTCTTAAGTATAATAGTTTTTTGTAGATTCCTTAGGACTTTGATATATAGAAATGTATAATATGCAACTAATGAGTTTTTCCTTTTCACTTCCCTATAATTTATTTTTTATGTAACTATACACTTGTACATATCTATGTGTCTTGTTTATAATTTTCATTTTCTGTGCATTATGTTTTGTCATCTTAATTTTTTCTGGCTAGGGTGAGACTACCCCTCCCAGGGCTATTCAATTCTTAGGTCAAAATTCTCAACCTAGAACATGCCTTTGATATGCAAACCTACCAGTCCAGAGCAATACCTTCTCCATCTGGCCCATAATGCCCTGGAGGCAATATGGTCCTGCCTTAAACAATCCAAGACTCAAGCTATCAGGGACCACCACTGAAACTTAGAGTCTGCCACAGTATTCAAACTAGTCAATCTGCAAGTGTTTACCCTACCCTGTATGGCCTTTCCCATAGAAACTCTAGTAAAAGTCATGGTCTGGGAGCTCTCCTTGCTCCTGCCCCTCTGCCCTCTAATGCTGGTGCTTTCCTATGTGGCCCTGCCTGGAATATCTTGACTCCTGTTTCTAGAACCTGTGAGTACAATAAACTTTGTTTTCTTGAGTCCCTACTGTGTTCCCTCTTGTGACCACACCTGATTGACCATCACATAAAACACAAAACAGTATGCATATATATTTTGGTTTAGGAACTCAGACTTTCCACAGAGCGTTGAGCAGAAACAATGATAGCAACTACTACCCTTATCAAATTCTCACTTTCACAGGTAATTTGTTTTTTTGTCTCCATTAAACTAGGATTTTTTCTATTGGTGTTGGTTAGTTGTTATAGAGATCTTTTATCAGATAAGACCAGTTCACTCAGATTAGCTCTCTTCTAATCTTAATTTGCTATAATGAGTTGTTCAATTTGTTAAAATGATGTTGAATTTATCAATTTTCCTAAATCTTTGCATGATCATCTGGTATTTGTCTTCAATTCTGTAAATGGCAAGTTTTATTAATTTTTAAAAAAAAATTTTTTTAATGTTTATTAATTTTGAGAAAAAGGGAGCGTGAGCAGGGGAGGGGAAGAGAGATGGGAGACACAGAACTTGAAACAGGCTCCAGGCCCCACACCATCTGCACGGAGCCCAATGCAGGGATCAAACTCAGAAACTGCAAGATCATGACCTAAGCCAAAGTCAGACACTTAATTGACTGAGCCACCTAGGTGCCCCAAATTTTGTTGATTTTAAAATGTAAGCTGACCTAGGATGTCTGGATGACTCAGTCCTTTAAGCGCCCAACCCCTGATTTCAGCTCAGGTCATGATCTCTCCAGAGATCAGTGCACTGACAGCACTGAGCCTGCTTGGGATTCTCTCTGGGCTCCTCCCTGCTTGCATGCAAGCTAGTGCAGGCTCTGTCTATATGTAAATAAAAATGTAAGCTGACCTGGCATTCTTCAGATTAACCCAAGTTAGTACTATATATAAAAATTAAAAAAAAAATAAAATGAGCAACGGATCACTGTTACACCTTAACCTTTGATTTTTTTCATTTGTATTCATAAAAAATATTGGTCTAATTTTCCTTCATCAATTACCATAAGCATTTGGTGTCAAGTTAGAATAGTTTTCTAAAATATGTTGTGGAATGTACTCCCCCTCCATTCTCTGGAAGAATTTGCATAATAGAATTATTTTTGCCTTAAATGTTTAGTAGAGCTTAAAAAAAGATATAGCCATCTGAAACTAGAGGCTTTTTTCTTTCTTTATGGAATTTTTAATTATAAATCTAATGTCTTTAATAATTATTAGATTATTTATGCATTCTATTTCTACCTGAATAAGCTTTGGTAAGTAATTTGCCTATGCAACATTTTCAAATTAATATCAATTTGTTAATAATTTCTCCTTATGTTTGTTCAATATCCAAAGGACCTATAGTGATATTTCCTTTATCATTCCTGAAAAAAGTTAATTAAACTTTTGTCCCTATTAATCAGTTTTGCCTGAAGTCTATGGATTGTATTAGTCTACTTAAAGAACATCTTTGAGCTTTTTAAGGCTAATGTAATAGTATTTTCTATTTGCTCTATTTTATTATTTCCTTTATTTTCTTTGCATTTTGTTCTTACATAAATTTGAGATGCACGTTTACTTCATTAATTCAGTTTCTCTTTTCTAATATATACACTGAAAATTATAAATTATCCTTTAAGTTCTTTATGAAGATCTACCAAATGACCCAGTGATATCTGGCTTGGCAAGAAAAAGACAAATTGGAAGTTCTCAGCCTTATACAGTTTTGTTATTCAAAAGATACTTAAACAAATGTAAAGCTAAGCCATAAACTCAGAAGATATTTGCAAATATATGCACATCTGATTAGGGACTTGTATTGTGAGTATATGAATTACTCTTACAATTCAAGACATACTCTTACAATTCATAAGATGGATTTAAAAATGAGCAATATTTAAATAGGCACTACTATTAAGATACACAAAAAGCAAATATGCACTGAATATACTTATCATTAGCCAATAGGGGAGTACATATTAAAACCACAATGAGACACCATCTCACATCTATCAGAATGTCCAAATAAAAAAATACAAAATGCCAAGGATTTTTAAGGCTATAGAACAAATGGAACTCTAATCTGTTAAATGGTGGGAACTCAAAATTATAAGTCACTTTAGGAAACTTCTTGGCAAATTCTCATAAGATTAAGCATATTTTATAGGATCCCACAGTCTCACTCCCAGGTATTTTCCAAAAAGAAACAAAAATACATATCTAAATAAAAATGTATTAAGTATGTCACACTAGTTTTATTCATAACAGTCAAAAACTAGAAACCCAATGTTCGTCAACTGTTGAATAGGTTATCAAAATCTGGCATAGTTGTTAAATGAAATACTATTTAGCAATTAAAGGAATGAACTGTTGACACATGGCTGAATTTCTTGAGCACTATACTAATTGAAAGAAACCAAACACAAAAGATGGAACACTTCCTTACATTTATATGAAATTCACAAAAGATGAAACTGATGACCAAGAAGCAGCCAGTGGTTATCAGAGGCTAAATGGTAGGCAATGAAGGGCTTGTCTACAAAGGAGTACCAGGGGACTGAGAGAGTTGTAGAAAAACGAGCTAATTGTAGTGGTCATTATATAACAGTGTAGAATAAAGCCAATTATAAAAATAATTTAAATCAGGTAAATGTAAATTAAAAAAGTGAACATACAGGAAATGATGTTAGTGAACTGTTTATAGAACAAAGACTATTTGTGTTTTGTATGTATTTAATAAAAAGTAAACTGGAAAGTTAGAGCTGATGTTAAGGCAAATTCCTCTTATATAATTTTTCCCTGAGTTACTTTGATAATATAGGCAAATAGTTTATTATTCAATAGATCTACTTCATGCCTTTAATATCTGCCCTTCTTGGCTCATATAGTATTAAGGCATAATTGAGGTTTGTGTTTCCCATGATCAAATCCTACTAACAATTCTCTGAGTTTAAGTGAACAGAATTCAGGAACATGATTTCAACTAACTGGACACAATGGTCAACCCAATACGTATCAACTGTGGTAGCTGAACCACATCCAGTTGGATTAGTTGGAATTACATCTCCCAGAAACCCATTTCCTGCATGGAGCCAGATGAGAGCTGGTTAAAAGACGAACTTGCATGAAATTCAAAACGTGGAAGGGTAGCTGTAGTCATTTCTCTCTCAAGGTCATTATGGCTGGATTTAGTGAGAGCCAGTTAGTTGCAGAGACCATAGCAGATTATGTTTTGTTTGTCTTTTGTTTTTTTTTTTTTTTTACTGTTTTTAATGCTTATTTATTTTTGAGAGAGGGAGAGAGAGACAGAGCATGAGAAGCGGAGGGGCAGAGAGAGAGAGAATCCAAAGCAGTCCAAAGCAGTTTCCAGGCTCTGGGCTGTCAGCACAGAACTTGACATGGGGCTAGAACTCAGGAACCCTGAGATCATGACCTGAACCGAAGTTGGACGCTTAACCAACTGAGCCACCAGGTGCCCCAGATTCTAGTTCTTTTTACCTTTACTTTGTATCTAGCTCTTCTTTCTCACTGTTAATCCTGTTGACCAACAGCAGCCCCAGTCCCATCTCCAGATGTTTGGGAGCAAATCCACAGGGGTATTAGCACAGCATCCCAAAAACCTGCCCATTAGCCTCACATCTATAATCCCTTCAGTAGCTTTGTTTCTCAGGATAGTTGGTTGGTGACTCCTTTTTTTTTTTTTTTTCAACGTTTTTATTTATTTTTGGGACAGAGAGAGACAGAGCATGAACGGGGGAGGGGCAGAGAGAGAGGGAGACACAGAATCGGAAACAGGCTCCAGGCTCTGAGCCATCAGCCCAGAGCCCGACGCGGGGCTCGAACTCACGGACCGCGAGATCGTGACCTGGCTGAAGTCGGACGCTTAACCGACTGCGCCACCCAGGCGCCCCGGTTGGTGATTCCTTTGATGCTGCTCTATCTTGCCTCCCGGACCTTCACTTGTCCAGCTTTTCCCACATCTCATTCTTACAATAAATCACTAGCTCTGTTAACTCAAAGGAAAATATTTTGACTTTAAGTACCCAAGAATAAAACTATTATGGAAACACACACACACACAGAGTTGTCTAGGGTTCCCAGGTTTTCGTCTCTTGCAGCATCATCTGAAGAGATAGGTTATCAAATAGCAGGAACGACTCCATAAAATGCAGAAGTTTGAACTCAGGCAGACAGCACTTCAACTCTCCTAACTACTCTCTTTAAACTCTTCCAGGTTTAATCAGCTTTCAGGTTGAAGGGGAGTGATTGGTCTAGAGAGGACATTTGCTACAAACTATTAAATCTGTTCCACATGGGCTCTCACCTCCCATTAAATTGGCCCAGAATGGTCACTGTGGTAGCAGGCCTCCAAAAGAAAAAAAGAATACAAGTGTTCTTGGGGTGCTGGATCAAAATCATACATTTCTTCTGGTGCATTCCATTGGTGAAAGCAATTCAGAAAGCCTGCCTAGATTCAAGAATAGTAGAACAAGGGGCACCTGGGTGGCTCAGTCGGTTAAGTGTCCGACTTCAGCTCAGGTCATGATCTCATGGTTCAGGAGTTCGAACCCCTTGTCAGGTTCTTTGCTGACAGCGTGGATCCTGGAGCCTGCTTCAGATTCTGTACCTCCCTTTCTCCCTCTGCCCCTCTCCCCCGCTCACATTGTCTCTCTTTCTCTCTCTCAAAAGTAAATAAACATTAAAAAATAAAAGTAGAAGAACAAACTATTTAATAGAAGCTTAAAAGGATATGGCCTCCCCCCCCAAAAAAAATTACCACTGTAATTTTCATAGTGAATTCTCTTTTGGGTGGGAGAGGGAAAACATAGTGAAGAAATAGCTCTTTAGCAAATGAATGGTTCCCTGACATCAATCTTTCCTCACCCTGGGATAAAGAAGTCCACCTTCTCCTTTTTCACAGTATTATATACCATCCCACCTTCAGCCACCCATCACCATATATATATATCTCTCTGAGATATTAGATAGGTATTGAGAATTTACTGGGAGAAATAAAACCAGGGGTCTTCTTCATACTTCCTTGCCTATTATTCACAACCTGAACTTTAGATCTACTCAGAGATAAAAAGACAAGTCTGAGTCCATTTGATGCTCTTAATACCTTCCTCCCTATGTCTACAGCTGCAACTCAAAACCAAAGGTTTCCAATATTGCTGATTATCAGATGCGTCTGTGGAATGGGATAATATACAAGTTCTTGAGCCATAATCCCATATGCACTGAATTAAAAGATTTGTGAATATGGTGAAGACCCTATATTTTTATTACCACAGACAAATGAAGAAACTATGTTGCAGAGAGTTGAAGTAACCTCTCAAAAAAAACAAACAAAAACAAAACCCAACAACCATCACTGGCAGAGTTGGCAATAAAATCCAAAGATTTGGATTCCTTGTTCAATGCCCATTTCTAATATGCTCCACTCACTCAATATCCACAAGGCATCAAATTCAATTTATTCATATTAGGACTTTTTAATGCAATTTCAAATAATTCTGACACCCTCTCTTTGATTATACATCATTAATTTGACATGCTCCAGGAGAATTCCAGAACAGGTTATCTAGAAGTAATCTGCTTTCCATGTACATTGATTTTGCAATTTTCAATCTTGACTATGATTCTATATCTAAATCTATTTTCAAGAAATTTACTATCATCTGCAAAGTTTAATAGACCTATAATATGACATGCTATATTTCTCACTTATATGACATCGCTTACATAGAAAAGACAAAATATTATAATTTAAGTTACTTTGGACTATTGTCAATATTGTCAGTGTCTGACAGAGCATTTCTCTCTCTTTCACTCTCTTTCCCTGTCCTTTAAGTAAAATTGCCTTTTTTCCATTTTTGCTCTACCCAAGACTGGCAGCTGATTTTGAAGTGTCAGACCATTATTTGTTTTGGGGGGTGTTACCATTTATTGCAAGGAGGATAAAATCAATGTGACATTTCCAGAACAATGATAGATGACAATTGTGAGTGGTCTTTAAATGCGGAAGACTAATTTTTAAAAATGTCACAAGTGTACCATTTCAGACTTTGTCAAAGATAAAGCAGTAAAACTTACAGACGTAAAAACTAATGTTTCACCATGTTACTTGCAGATAAAGATGCTACACTTATATTGTTATGGGTTTATCTAAATATTGCCTTACTACTAGCTAGAATAAACACAGTACGATATTCTGTAAGTCCACTGATTTGGGCCTTTCAGAAACAAAATTAGAGGCTTTGAGTGAATATGTGTGTCTGTGTGTGTATATCCACATGAAGTCTCGGATTCTGGATAGGAGGACTTTAAACTTGTATGCTTTATGTATCATATTTATCTATTCCTGTCTGTATGACCCTGAGAAAGCTACATCCTCTATGTTTCAGTATCCCCATCTTTCAAATAAAGATATCACCAGATGTTAACCCAAAGCTTAAATGGAAAAGATAGACAAAAATCTTACAACAGTAGAGCCTGGCACACTACAAGCACTCAAATGTTAGAAATAGTACAATAGGAATAGATTTTGTTTTAAAAATAATACAATGTCAATGCCCAATTGTTCATATGAGCAGAGATTTTTACATTACCATTTTGTTATTGTTCATGCTTTCTAATTGATCTTTAAATTCATTTCATGCAGGGCCTGGTTTGCATTTTGCCTTGTTTCAGTGAATCCAAAATAAAATTGTGTGCATTCTGTTAACTCTGGGACCGACTGATGGTCAAGAAGCAGCTGAGCAGGAAACCAGGAAGGAATTTCACCATTCTATCGACGACCCTTTTTAGAAATGGGATTTGTGGTTTAGAGGAACTAAGTGTAAGTCACAATCTGGGATTTGCCCTTTCAAGATTTTCTAACTTTTGGAAGGGCCAAACGATTTAGCAGGAATTTAGAACAAACTTCTATCAGAGAGTCACTTTCTCCCTCTGCCCGACTGAACCCCAGGAAGGAAAAAGAACAGAAAAGTGGAAGATCAAGGGGAGAATGTCCTGTCGCTTTCCATACTGACAGTTAATGGATACCCTCTTGACATCCAGTTAACCACTTCATCAAGATTATTCAGTTTGCACCAATTTTGGGACTTCCCTGAAGATGAAGGTTTCTCTTCCCTTAATTATATGTGCTGTATAAAAGCTATCTTGCTTTCTAGAATTTTACTTTGTCTTGAAGTTCTTTTTTTATTACAGAATTTCATTTTATTTTATTATTTTTTCTAAGTTTATTTATTTATTTTGAGAGAGAGAAAACGCAAGCCGGAGAGGAGCGGAGAGGAGAGTGAGGATTCCCAAGTAGGCTCCGCACTGCAAATGCAGAGACAGTTGCGGGGCTCAAACTCAGGAAATGTAAGATCATGACCTGAGCCAAAATCAAGAGCAGGACACTTAAACCCACTGAGCCGCCCAGGCGCCCCTGTGTTAAAGGGGTTCTTAAGTAGTAAACCATAAATTCTAAATAGCATCAGTATATCTCCTAACATTCATTAGGTGGTTGACTCATGAAATATTATGTTTGTAAAAGACCTGCATTCAAATTTCAACTCTGAAACTTATGAATTTTGTGATATTGAACAAATATCTCCATCTCCATATCTCCATCTCCATATTCCTCACCTAGTCAGTGACAACAGTGCTTAACAGTGCTAGTGTCTTGAGGTATCCTGGGGATTATGTTGTTACACTCACACAAACATATAAAATGCTTGCGAGAACTCCCAAAGCCCAAAGATTCTCAAATTATGTTTTTATCCCCCATTCTTTTTCTGTCCTCTCCAACCCTTACTACTTTTTGCAAAGTACTCACATGGTTGTCAATTGCTTAGTTTATAAGTTAGCCTTATTGGTCACCAATGTTAATGGTATTCAAGAGAAAGAGATCATGAGTAGGCAGGGAAATGGTATCCTCGATCCCAATAGCCTTTTTTTGCCACTGCCATCACTCCACACCCATCCTTGTCCTGCCCCACCACAATTATGAAGCTTCAGAAGAAATAAGCCTTCAGAATAAGGCTCCAAATGAGCCTTCAGAATAAGGCTAAAGGGGAAAATACATGCATGCATACATATATGCGTATATATGTATATATATGTAATATTCCTAGTCAGTGTCTGCCTCAAACCCAAATGAAAGCACTTCAGCTGGACCTTACCAAGTAATCCTTTGATCACAGCAAACCACCACCAAGAACAAAAAGAATGAGAACACCAGCACAGACTTCTTTCCTTTTTCTGCCTGGTCGCATCTAAGAATCACTGCCCACGGTTTCTTACTAGTCTAGTTACCAGGCCTATTAGTCTGAAGAAAAGTGTGCTAACGGTGTGCAAGACAAACAAAACAGTTCACTGGAAAACTTATAGCCACAACTTGGAAGCTTCCAGGTAGGAGAAAGCCTAGACATTGTTTTACCTAAGTCCCATAAAAAAGAGCCATGGGACCCCAATCCTTTAATATTTTAATTAAACTTTCACCTCCAAAATTATTATAACCTAAAACACACAATCCTTAATCCTGACTCTGTGAGCAGAGGAGAAATGGGGTTGGGTAGTTATAAAGGCAGAAAACAGAGATTTTGGAGCACCTTCTGGAGATCAAACAGCATTTCAATCACATTCCAGAAATGATACCCTCAAATAAGGACTCACCGTCACAGTCTCAGATGTCCTCTGTTCCAGGCTCCAGTACGAGCTGAGCACAACGAACAAGGTCAGGCAGATAAACGTCCTCTATTTCCTTGCCAGTGAAAGTGTGGTCTTCAAACCAATAGCATTGGTATCATCTGGAAGTTTATTAGAAAAGCAGAACCACAGGCTGTTGGTCAGAAATTCCAGAATTTCTCAGGTGAAATGTGAAGCCAGTTCCTGTACACGGCGGGCAAGGAGAGGTAGAAGAAAGAGGCCGGCCCCTCCAGCTTAGTAGCTGGCGGTTTTAATGAGCACAGGAACTTACAAAAGAGGCTTATCCCTGGCGCCGGCCAGAGGCAAACAGATCTCCAAACCGCCGGCCACAATCTTGAGAATTTACTTAGAGGCCTTAATTGGGCTCACTCACATATACCATCCAGATAATCTCAGTAACACATTGCTCTCTTAAGGATGCATCTTGAAATGGCTTCAGCTATACGAACAGTGGGAGGAAAGTACAATCCAAGGACAGGGGAGGGGTGAGGTTCTTCTGATTGCCTGGGCCAGCTCTGGGGTCAACCAGCGGTCATATCCTCTCGATGACCTCCACCAACACAGGCCCACCTCAGACACAGTAAATCAGAAGCTCAGGGCACACAGGCAGGATTCTGGGTTTTAATAAGATTTTCAGGTGATCGATTTACTCATTAAATTTTTAAAAGCACTGATCTAGTTTTAGGAGATGTAAACTGTAAAGTTGAAACGAGTCACCAGTGAAAACAGTTGTATGGACCCAACCAGGATTCCTTGCAGAAGCCCAAAATAGGCCTAAAGCCTAGACCAGTTGTTTTCAAAATGTGGGCCCTGGACCAGCAGAAGCAGAGCTACCTAGAAACCTGTTAAAAATGCATTCCTCGTCCTACTCTAGAAGTGCTGAGTCAGAAATCGGGAGTGGAGTCTAGCAATACAGCAGTTTAACAAGGCCTGCAGGTGAATCTAATGCCTGCTAAAATCTGAGAATCACCCACCTTGAGCTAAAGTGCAGTCGCTAAACCACTCTTAGGCCTATAAGAAAAAATTTCCCTTTTTATTTACTACACTAATAGTGAAAGCAAACAAAAAAAACCCAACAGGTCATGAGGATCACTAACAATGCCAACCCACAATGCCAATAGGTAAGGTTTGCTCAGAGTTCTCAAGCATAAGTGGTTCTTCTCCTCCCTTATTTTTAGAAAAACCTAACCCCAAAAGGGTCCATATCCAGAATTGTCCAAAGCTTAGCTCATTTAATTCTCCTACCACTACCTAAACTCTAGGCTTCTATTACTATTTTTGCCGTTAAAATGTTCTCAGCTTTCCAAGTATTCTGGTGGAGTGAATGATGGGAAGGGGGGAAAAGAGAGTTATTGAAAGGGCTTTTCTAAGCTATCTGTAGCTACCATTTTAAAAGCTGTTCCACTCCACTTTCTGATTCTGTTGTCCAACCTCACCTCCAGACATGGCTACCTATAATAGGTGCATAAAGTGACACCTACCTTTGCTGCTTGCAGTAGATTTAATGGTGGCCTCCCCAAAAATACATTCATGTCCTAATTTCTGGACCTGAGAATGTTACCTTATTTGGGGTGAGGGGAAAAAGGTTTTGTAAATATAATAAATTAATATCATATCATATCATATCATATCATATCACATAAATAGATAGATAGATAGAATTTAAGACCCTGAGCTGAAGAGATCATCCTGGATTATGTGGGTATGCCCTAAATCCAGTGATAAGTTTTCTTACAGGAGGAAGAAGATTTGAGATAGGAGGAGACACGGAGAGAAAGCAATGTGACCATGGGTAGAAATAATGGAGTGACATGGCCACAAGGAAGGGATATATGGAATCACCAAAAGGCGAAAGAGCTAAGAAACAGAAACTCCCCTGGAGCCTTCAGAGGAAGGGTGGCCCTGCAACAGCTTGATTGTGGACTTCTGGCCTCCAGAGGTGTGAAAAAACAAATTTCTATCAAATTAGCCATCCAATTTGTGCTAATTTGTTGTAGCAGGCCTAGAAAACTAACACTGTCCTACTCTTCTAATTGAGAAGATCAATATGGCTACCAAAGGTCAAGTGGAAGCCTTTTAAGTTTGAAAACATCCTACAGTTATTTTATTATGCTATAAGAGCCAGATCAAAGGATAGCTAATAAAGAGAAACTGTTCATGGTGTTCTCCACCTTCAGACAAGAAAACCACCTCTATGTCAACTTGTGCTCATCAGCTTCAAGTCTTTGACTGGGTCCTTCTAGGCAGAGGTCTGTCCTCCACATCCAAATGTTGACAAAAAATAAATCATATTTTATCAACTCTCCTGTCAATGCTCAGTAGCTTATAAATAGCTATCATTTTGTGTTGTTTTTTTTCTTTGTCTCCTTCCCTATATTTTATCATGACATAAATGATGGAAACTTATAGGACTAGAACCACTAGTAGCTCAGCAATTGCTATGAATTTTAACAGCTCAGATTTTAAGTATTTGATTTAGAAGCACTGATTGAATATGTTCAGCCTCATGTCCCATATTTTTAACCCAATGGTCTTTAAGTATTTGGCTTGCATACCCATTAAAATAATTTTGAACACAAACATACATCCTTATACATATTTGCACTGACATCTAAAATGCTTTGCCATAAGTTGCAATAATGTAGTTTCCAACCTGTTGCCAATTTTGATTATTTATTTATTTTAATGTTTATTTATTTTTGAGATATAGAGAGAGACAGATCATGAGCAGAGAAGGGGCTGAGAGAGAAGGAGACACAGAATCTGGAGTAGGCTCCAGGCTCGGAGATGTCAGCACAGAGTACGACGCCCCATGCAGGGCTTGAACTCATGACTGTGAGGTCATGACCTGAGCCAAAGTCAGATGCTTAAATGACTGAGCCACCCAGGCACCCTGCAAATTTTGACATTTTAAAATAATATTATATTTCTCTTTTAAATGTACCCAGTAGAATCTAAATATCATTACTATACCCACTTCTATCTCTTTAAAAGTACATTTTGCACAGTGAAAGAAACTATCAACAAAATGACCAGGCAGCCTACTGAATCATGAGGCATTTGCAAATGATTTATCTGTTAAGGGGTTAATATCTAAAATATATAAAGAACTTACACAACTCAACTTCAAAAAGAAAACAATCCAATTAAAAGTAAGCAGAGGACCTGAACAGTCATTTTTCCAAAGAAGACATAGAAATGGCCAACTGACACATTAAAAGATGTTCAACATCACTAATCATCAGGGAAATGTAAATCAAAACCACAATGAAATATCACCTATACCAACAAAATGGATAATCAGAAAGATAATAAATAACAAATGTTGGCGAGGATGTGGAATAAAGGGAACCTTCTGTTGGTGGGAATGAAAATTGGTGCAGCCACTGTTGAAAATGGTATGGAGGTTCCTCAAAGAAATAAAAATGGAATTAACCATATGATCCAGTAATTCCACTACTGGGTATTTAACCAAAGAAAACAAAAACACTAACCTGAAAAGATCATAGTTATCCGTGTTTATTGCAGTATTATTTATAATAGCCAACATATAGAAGAAACCCAAGTGACTGGATAAAGATGTGATACATGCGTGCACGCGCGCGCGCGCACACACACACACACACACACACACACACACATATACACACACAGAGGAATATTTCTCATCCATAAAAAGGAATGAGATCTTGTCATTCACAATACACGTAGAGGGTATAATGCTAAGTTAAATAAGTCAGAGAAAGACAAATACCATATGATTTCAGTTATGTGGAATTTAAGAAACAAAACAAAGAAAAAAGACAAAAAACAGACTCTTAAATTTTTAAACACTTTTACTTATTTATTTTTAGAGAGAGGGAAAGAGACAGAGAGAGAGTATAAGTGGGGGAGGGGCAGAGAGAGAGAGAGAGAGAGAGAGAGAGAGAGAGAGAGAGAGAGAAACAGACCGAGAGACAGAGAGATGGAGAGCCCCAAGCAGGCTTTGTGCTAAGGGCTCAATTCCATTAACCATGAGATCATGGCCTGAGCTGAAATCAATAGTCGGACGATTAACAGGCTGAGCCACCCAGGTGCCTCAGAAACTCAAATATAGAGAACTGCTGGTTGCCAGAGGTGGGGGGGGGGAATAGATAAAGAGATGAAATAAAGATTAAGAGTACATTTATCATGGTAAGTACTGAGTAATGTATAGAATTGCTGAATCAATATACTGTACACCTGAAATTAATTTAATAACACAATGTTAATTGTATTTCAATACAAAATAAAAACTGTATCAAAAACTTCAAGAGTTGGAAATTTTACATTTTCTTTTCTCTATTTCCATGATGTTATATTCACCACATATATATATGTATATACTATGTTTTCTATATTGTGCCAAACATGTAACTTATGCTGAAAAGCCTATTATTGATCACATTGTCATATTATCAGATTCCTCTATACAAGTTATAAACAATATGTAAATTGAAATTTCATTTTAAACTTTTTGCAACTGTTTCTAAGTGTTGTAAAATTTATTTTAAATGAGTTATCATGATTATTAATATAAAATTGTTCATAATATTAATGTACACTAGAAGTTTCTACAAATAATTATTATACTTTAAAACATTCTTTAAATCTCCTGATGAGATGGATGAAGCTGTTTCCTATAAATGTTATTTATTCATCATCAGTTCTATTCTTTCCTTTATGTCTGTTGGGTTTTATACATATAACATGCAGAAACACAGTATCAGTCAGAAAGGATCAGGCTATGAAAAGGTAATGAGCAACCTCAAAACTTCAATGGCCAGAGCAAGCCGGCACACAAGCAAAATGGCCTATTTTTCATCTCCTCTATGCATTTAATGCAAGTCAGTTGTGGGCTCTGGTCCATGTCTGCTGACTCCAATATTCAGGCTATCAGAGCAGCTGCCATCTTGAAAGTTGCTAATAGCAATGGCAGAAAGAAAGATATTACCAGGAATTAAATTCTTCAGTCCAGAAATAACATATGCCACTTTGAGTCCCAAATCATTGGTAAGACATGAAATCCTACTATGTGCTAGAAGGATGGGACTCCAAAAATTCTTAGTGACTTGCTGTAATGATTACCACAGTTCATTCTTTTGGCCAAGAAATATTTGGCTCACCTTCCCCCCCTTCTCATATTCTTCTAAATCAGACAATCCAGAATTTCAATCATATAAGTATTGGACAGATAAGAGCTATGCCTTTTTTCCATACTAACTGGAAAAGATATGATTGTGAAGGAAAAAGTAGGAAAGGCAAAACGAATGAGTCTTTGATCGTAGCAGCTCTGTTGTAAGAAAGGGAAAGTTTGGAATATGAGGATCTGGCAGGTGATTCCCTTAGAATTCTCCATGCCCAGGCACCCTTCAGATGCTCTTCATCAAGCCCCAGGGTAGACATGAAAGTTTGATGACCAATGGTTCTAGCACAAGTGGGAGGAAACAGTGGTATGTAGTTTAGGCAGAACAGATGATATCATTTGCTTTTAACACTGAATAAATCAAATTTTAGAAGAATTAAGTAATTTTCTCAAAGATTCAAAATTAGTGACCTACAAAATTGGCATAACAGAAAAAATATTAATGTAATTTTTATTCTGTGTGTGAGAGAAAAACAGAAACAAAAAGAATGGCAGACTGAGAAAAAAATATGTATAATTTTTGTTGTTGAACCCATAATTCCAGATTCTTTCCTCAGTAAAATGACTTTCTGTCACAACTACAGCATGTGTGACCCAACATAAAAAAACAATAGCATCATAAGTTGGATAATTTTATGATAAGATGCTACAACTATATTCTGATAATACAAGCCAAACGTCATCCTAGATCTATTTTTATATAGTTAGGAAAGTGAAGAAAGGTTGCATTTAAAAACTCCTTTTGAATTATTTGTGTTCTTATTAGTATGGATTACTGGTAAGCATGCACACCACTTGTCAGTTCCTCCATTTTCTCCTTGCATTATTGGGAAAACAACACATGCCTACAGACCAAGCTTTGGGGCAATAACTTACTGCCATGATATAAAGCATTCATAATTGTTTCCTTGAGAGTTTCAAGACCCTAGCTCCCAAGGTCATCTATTATCTGCACTTTGCCATCTGACCATTTATCTAGCGCATTGGGATTGTCACTTCAAAGAACTGACCTTGCATTTTGATGATACACTGCATATGAAAAGGTGGAGTAAATTTCTTGAGAATTACTAAGGAATCTCAGTAGGAATGTAGGAAAAGTGAAATAATTGTTTCTAAAAAAAACAAATGTTTATCTGTAAATTTCTATAGTTCAAGTTTAGAATAAACTGAAAAGGTTTGACAGATGCAAAACTGCTAGAAACTTTTACTACTAGGTAAAAATGAATCATTTTTCTTTTTGTTCCGGGAAAATACTCTCCCCATAGAGGGAGAAATGAGCTCATTTCAACCTAAAAAAAAAATCAATGCGCCAAAAAAAAAAAAAAAAAAGGTAAGAAAAATTCTAAATTAAAGGGGCCATATTTCATATAGGAAAATGATATCACTGATATATTGTCAATAAGACATGCTCTTTGGACTTCCTTCTATGGGAGGGAAAGTTTTCACTAAATTACCCACAGTTATTCATTTGGGTCTTTCTTCTTTTCTTCTCTTTCTCTTTCTTTCCTTCTGAATAAAGACACTTTTGAGCTGGCAATTATCTTTTCTCCATGCAAACTAACTCATTTAGCTTCATTAATTCTACTCTCTAACCCACTGATCCTCCAAGATTCATTACATGCCCCACCTTCTTTATGTTACCTTGCACATATGTAAAGTTCATTAAACTCCTATATGGTTATACTCTGTCATCTAATATACTGCTTGCTGTTAATTATCTTTTGTTTGCTAATTGATAGTAAGTTCTCTAAAAAGAGTTGTGGAACAGATCTCAATTTTCTTAATTTTCCTTGAATACTCAGCTACCAAAGGAATTCAGGATGAAGTGAACCCAAATAAATGAAAGAAAGCATCATGCTTTAATTTCTAGCTGATGCCCCAAACCCTTCAAGAGTCTCCTACCAAGTCAGTTTATAATGGTGTGAGCTGGGATGGCTCTTTTCTCCTTACGGATTAATGACCTGGAAGGGAGCAAGGTGAATGATTGATAGGTTGTTTTCCCTTGAGCCCCACCCGGAGTCCTACTTGGCCTAATTAGGATGTATCAAACTCAACTGTAGGTTAAGTCAGAAACTTTGTTGCTATGTTGGTTTCAAGGAAGCAGGGCACTTCATAAAGAAAACCTTCCTTATGGAGAAGTATTTTCTATCTGGCTCCTTCCATCTTTTTTTTTTTTTTTTTCAACGTTTATTTATTTTTGGGACAGAGAGAGACAGAGCATGAACGGGGGAGGGGCAGAGAGAGAGGGAGACACAGAATCGGAAACAGGCTCCAGGCTCTGAGCCATCAGCCCAGAGCCTGACGCGGGGCTCGAACTCACGGACCGCGAGATCGTGACCTGGCTGAAGTCGGACGCTTAACCGACTGCGCCACCCAGGCGCCCCTGGCTCCTTCCATCTTTACCTCTTGTACCATTTTGAAATCAGGAGCACACTGTCTGTGGTTTTAATCATCTCTTCCTATAGCCTATTACTTCATCTCAAAGCATTCATCAAAATCTGAAATAATACATTATTTACTTACTCTTTTGTTGCCTAAAATCCTTAAGGGTGAGGAACAGTACTATTTTATTTGCAATATATATCCACTTCTCATTTAATATCTGTTGCATCATAGGATCACAATGAAAATGTGGTGAATAAATAAAAGTCTAAGCAAGAATTGACTATAAGATTGCTTCTTTTTGCCGTACTGGAACTGGTGAGAATAGCAACTCAGATTCATAACTTAAGGTTTTGTTTTGTTTTCAGTGTTGTTTATAGGACCCCTGAAATGCTTTAGGACTTTTGTATCACTGCTGGTATTTTTGGTCCTTATGATATAGGGTGTTGTGCACCACCATATCTTGGAAAGATATCCATTATATACACATCTGCCTCCAAACTCTGCTCCAAGATTCAGATTTCCAGGAATGAAATTCGATCCTGTTTTGAAAAAGTATTCAAAATGATTTTGATAAGCACTACCAGATAGACAACACTACAATGAAATGATGAACTGCCATATATTTCACTTGCATTTCAAATTACACCCAGCTATCTTGTTCAATGTAGTCTTGTATTCATCTTTAAAAATAACCAAAGCTTTTTAAATTTTAATTGGGTGTTTGTTGTTGGGGGAGAGCTTTGTTTTTATTTACCGACTGCTATTTGAGGATTTGTTTCTTTTCTTTATTTCTACAATTTATGCTTTAACTTTAGTGATTTTCCCTTTTCCATTCTTTGGGTTTATTTCATTCTTTTTTGAATTAACTAATAAGTGCCTATATTTTCAATTTTTCTTCTCTCTTTAACGTGTATTTTTTAATAAATGCATTTAAAATTGCAACTGTCTCTTCAAATATCACTTTTATTGAATAAACTGGGTATTTAGTGCCTTTTTTGATCACGTTCAATGTCATATTCATTTAAAAATTTTTATTACCAGATATTTATTTAAAAAATTTCTAACTGTCGTGCTGAACAAAACATATTGATATCAAAACTTTGGCATTTGTTGAGATTCCCTTTTTGGCCTTGAACTCAGTCCATTTTTATGTAAGCTCTATGTTTGTTCTAAGTTTCATTGCTTGTTTAAATTTCTAAAATATCTTTACTTACTTCAGATCACTAACTGTGCATTTCAAATTTTCTATTTTCGATTTTTTAAAAGTTCAAGGTTTTGCTTTTTATGCTTGTTTTTTAAAAACTGTTTTGTTAGGAACCTAAAGACTTGATTTTATTTGTGGACTGGAGTTTAGTAAATATTAACTATTCATTTCTACTTTTTTTAGTGCTTTATATACAAATTATATTTTGTTCTTTAGTAACGTTACTGTCCTGGTTTTCTTGTTTTTGTTTTTGTTCTTGAGAAAGAGAGGCAAAGTACAAGCAGGAGATGGGCAGAACGAGAGGGAGACACAGAATCCAAAGCAAGCTCCAGGCTCTGAGCTGTCAGCACAGAGCCTGTTGCGAGACTAGAACTCTGGGACTGCGAGATCATGACCTGAGCCAAAGTCAGACGCTCAACCGACTGAGCCACCCAGGTGTCCCCTATTTTTTCTCAATAATAGACTTTGTATAATTTTATTTTTCTCTACTCTTATCTTTCACCCTGCCCATCATTCATTCTAATTTCAGTTAGAAATAAATTCTATGTAGCTACTGATTTACCTTTGAATGAACTATTGCTCTGGTAACAAATTACCACTAACTTAGTGGCTTAAAACAATGCGTATCTATGATCTCATAGTTGTATAGGTCAGAAGTCTGGGATACTCAGCTGGGCACTCTACTTAGAGTCTGATGAGGCTGAAATCAAGGTGTTGGCTGGCCTATGCTACTTACTAAAGGCTCTGAGTAGGAATCCACTTCCAGGTTCCCTCATATTGTTGTCAGAATTTATTTCTTGGGGTGGTAGGGCTGAGGTTCCCATTCCATTGATAGCTGACAGCTAGTGATCATTCTCATCACCTAGAGGATGCGCTCCCCTTCCCCTTTTGCTTTACCTGGCTGATGATCTCCTTCATCTTCAAAGCCACCGGCAGTAGTGGGTAGAATACTCTTCACGCTTTGAATCTTTCTGACTTCCACTTCTGCCTTGTCTCTCCTGCTTACAGCTGGAGAAAGCTCTCTGCTTTCAAGGGTTTTGTGTGATTAGTTTAGAGCACTCTCACTACATCTGTAAAGCACCTCTTGACATGTAACTAAACACATTCACAGGTTCCAGTGATTCGGATGTAAACACCTGAGAGAGGTCATTCTGCCTACCAATGTCCTTAACATGGAAACCACACACCACACCAAAATACTTATAATTGTGTTACTCTAACAGCAATTCTCTCGGGTGTCCTATAATTATAATATTCCAGTGAGTAGTTACAAACACCCACAAAAATCTAAAAGCCAGGACCAATTGTGACTATTCTAATAAACTATGTGCCAATTTCCTTAAACAATTTTATTTTCAAAGTAAAATCACTGTTCTTGTAACCTAAGACATCAAAAAATATAGATCGATATTGTTGTTATTAGCCATACAATAGAAAATCTTAGTGGTACCTGGTAGAAAGAGAAAAATAAAAGACAGAAAAATGAAAGATCACGGCTTTCTATTTTCAGCTTTCCAATCCTTATGAAAAGTTTGTACACATTTAAAAATCAAATAAAGCAAAACTCCCACCAAGAGGTTCTATTTGCTATTTCAGTTGTGATTTGGGACTTTGTTCATGGAACTGTGTAACAAATTGTTATTACATAAAGATGTCCTATTTATCTCATGGAGAAAAAGCTTATATCTTTATCTGTTCAAATTAAGGTTATTACTTCTTGATATTTTCAGGAATAATACCATATAATATTAAATAATATTTTGCATCAACTCATCACTATTTATCTATGTTCTTGTATGATGTAGTTGCATTGAGTCTACCTTTAAAATGTTATATAAAATTGTTTTAGACAGATATTTTCTTGTTCTTATTTTTAATGGTAAATATTGTAATATTTTTTCATTGATTATAATGTTTTGGGCAGATACTATATTTTTCTTGGAGTTTTGGGGGGAATATATATATGTCAATTTTATCAAATACCTTTTGGAACCTCTTGAGAAGATAATGGAATTTTTTCTTCATAGGCATATTAAAATGATAAATTATATTAATAGAGTTCTTTTTTGCTAATTGGGATTAAAATCTCTTCGGTCATGGTATATTATCTACAGTGATTAATTTATTTCACAATATTTTATTTAGGATTCCTGCTTGTATTCTGCAGGCTTCTATCTTAGAGAATTTATCACTTTGTCCAAGACATTTACATTCTAAGTATTGCTTAAATTTTTAAACAGTGGGAATAGTTCCTACCTTTTTTAAGTTCTGAGAAAGTTTGAATCACATGAAAATTATATGTTATTTTTAAGTACTCTTAATTCAATAGCCCCCATGGTTATTGAACTCTGAAGATGGTATACTTCTTGAATTTTATTGAATCTGAGTTACATCAATTGTGAGACATCATAATTTTATGTATCTTCTATAGAAAAAAATCACTGTCAATTAATCTATAACACATTTTTTAAAAAATTTCTTAGAATTTTATTGTCCACTCAGTGGAAGAGCTTTCTTATAGTAATTTAGATGTAGATGTTTACCATATGTCTACTGTGCATATAAAAACATACAAATCATAATCTCTCCATCCATTCCATGATATTATATTAGTATTTGGTGACTTGGGAGAGAACTCTATAACTTGTATAACTTTGGGTGAGTTATTTAATCTCCTTAAGTCTCATATTTCTCAAGCAAATTTGGTAAGTCTTAAAGGATTGAATAAAATAAGGTATGTGAAGCATGCATCATACTGTGTGATGCATAGGAATTGCTCAATAAATGATAGCAATTGTTGTGTCTTGACCTTAGTACATGTGGATGGCACTTATCCTTGTTTTTTGGCTCTGATCCAATATTCTCGTTTATTTCAATAATTTCTTTAAAATTTTTTCTTAATGTTTATTTCTGAGACAGAGAGAGACAGATCATGAGTGGAGGAGAGGCAGAGAGAGAGGGAGACACAGAATCTGAAGCAGGCTCCAGGCTCCGAGCTGTCAGCACAGACACCGATGTGGGGCTCAAACTCCCAAACCGTGAGATCGTGACCTGAGCCGAAGTTGGTCACTCAACCGACTGAGCCACCCAGGTGCCCTATTTCAATGATTTCTATATTTGATCATTTGAATGTGGGTATAAGAGAGAGTAAGTTAAAATATATGGTTTAGTCAGTCATTTAGAAATAGAAACCTTGACTATATACATTTTGAGTGCATAGATCTATAGCTTATTATTATTTTAGTCATATGCCTTCTGTTCTTCCTCAATTGCATCTAAGCAGTTAAAATCAGGTACCACATAATTTTTACTTGTTATTCTCCACTGTACTTGGCATAGAGCTAGGGATATAGCAGGGTCTCATTGAATGTGTGTTGAGTTAAACCACAACCAAAGCAGTTAAAAGATGCTAATTTTCCTCCAAGCATCCATACTCAGGGTGAGTCTCAAACTAGATGAATAGTATAGTAGAATCATTATCTTCCCAGGCCTGTTTCTTGGAGGTATGTGAAACATATCAGAGTTTCGACTCTGTTCCCAATAGACAAGTGTACAGATCACAAAACACATTCACTTGCCCTTCTAGTTGTCAGCCTATGCAGAGGATCTAAGGATGGAATAGGCCCCAAAGGCAAAACTATCTTCTCATATTCAGTGGCAACTGGGGCCAAGGTTGAAGCAGATTAACGGAGGTGGTACAGGGCTAGTGCAATTGTCCTCTGGAGAAAAAGAAATTCATTTCTAAGACTTGTCAATCACACTCATGAAAGCTATATGTGCTTCTCTTAAACAGAGAAAATCAACTTACATAATTTTCTGACATTTGGTTTCAGAATGACCAATTTTCTGTGAGTTTTAATGTGTGTACTTCAACCCAATAAAGTAGCAATAGCCTTAGGATAAGGCTTTATTGTGTGTGTAACATTTTATTTTTATATTATTTCATATTAAAAAAAACTTTCAAAAAATACAGGGAATTTTATTACACTGTTGCTTTTTTTTTTTTCTGAATAACCAGTTGTTTTCCTTTTGCCTCATTTGTTTTATCATTCTCTTTTTGTCTTCATGTATACGTCTGCATGTATGTGACCAGGTATACACATATAATAATTTCAAAACAATTTGAGAATAAAGTGGTGACGCCATGATCCTTTACAACTAAATATTTCCATTTAGTTTTTTTAAAAGTATACTTTTTTACCTTATCAATGTACAATTATCAAAATCATAAAATTTAACATTAATCACAATACTATAATCTAAACCAGTCTGTTCATTATTATTACTATTTTTTTAATGTTTATTTATTTTTGAGAGAGAGAGAGAGAGAGAGAGACAGAGAGAGAGACAGAGTGTGAGCAGGGAAGGGGCAGAGAAAGAGGAGACACAGAATCTGAAGCAGGCTCCAGGCTCTGACCTGTCAGCACAGAGCCTGATGGGGGGCTTGAACTCACAAGCCATAAGATCATGACCAGAGCCGAAGTCGGACACTTAACCAACTGAGCCACCCAGGTGCCCCTATGTTCATTATTTTTAAAATATAATATAATATTATGTCTTTTGGTGATCAAATTGACCTAGATTTGACTAGCACAAGCCCCTTTGTTCAATGTGACTTTGGTTTTCTTCTGACATCTTTAATCTTCTTGAGCTTTTTCTTAACACAGAGTTCATCATTATCTTTCCACTTCCTGATTTGTCAGTCCTTTCTCAAACAGTGACAAATATGATTCTCACTAACCTTACTACTTTTATTTACTTTCTTAATACCAGAATAAACCTAAAGTAGTTTCTGAATTGCTGAAACATACCATCAAGCCACTGAAAAAACAAACGTACATAATGGGAGTTCAGTGATTAAAATATAAATATCCAAAAAATGCTAATATTTTTTGTAAAATTCACATAAAGTGAAATGCATCATTAGGTGGACAATTCAGTGAATTTTGAAAAACTCATAAACCCACGTAACCTACACCCCTATCTACAGAAGGCACATTCCCATTACTTTGTTAAACTGTCCTTGAATTCCTTGGATAAACCTTACTTATTCATGATGTTCTATCCTTTTCATATAAAGCTGTATATAAATTGCTAACATATTTTCTTTTAATTTGTATCTAGGTTTATAAGATATATTAATTTGTAATTTCCTTTTCACCTATTTTGATATCAGGCTTATGCTGGCCTTGTAAAATGAGTTAGGAAGTCATCCTACCGTATATATTTTCTGAAAAAAAAGTGTCTTTAAATTGTTATTATTTATTAAATATTTAAACATTAAAGTCATTTAGGCCTGGGGAATTCTTTGGGATATTTTTAATAACTAATTTACCTTATGTAATAGATACAGAGCTATTGAGATGTTCTATTTCACCTCATGCCAAGTTGTCAGTGGTGCTTTCCTAAGAATTTGTTCATTCCATCTATTATCTCAAATGTATTGGCAGAATATTATTAATACTAGTACTATGTTATCTTTTTAATGTCTATAAAATCTATAGAAATATCCAAAATTTTCACTCTTGTTATTCCAATTCATCAATCTTGTTAGCTATTACTCTTCAAATAGCCATCTTTTGGTTCAACATCTCTAAATTGTCCTCCACTTTATTATCATCTGTTTTTACATTTATTGTATTTCATTACTTAACTTTGGTTTTAGTTTACTCATAAGGTGTAAGCAATAATTGATTTTTAATAATTCTTCTTTTAATTAGAATTTTTAAAGTAGAAATTTTCCTCTAAGCATTATTTAGCTGCATCCCATAAATTCTTTATATGTTCTATTTCATCATTTGTTTAAAACATTTTCTAATTCATCTGTGATTTCTTATTTGCATGTAGGTCCTTTGAAAGTATGCCACTTAGTTTGAATACATTTGGTGATTTAGTTTCCTAGGTTTATATGACTTTTCTAATTTTTTTCAGTGTAGTCAGAAAATATGCTATACAGAATTTCAAATTTTTCAAATATATCAGACCTTCTCTAGTCAGCTGGAACATGATGTATCTTGGTGAAAATACCATTTGCTTTTGGAAACAATGGATATTTTGTAGTTATTTTCTAGTGTTTTCTATAAATATCAAAGAGGTAGTAGTGTCTAACAGTGCTATTCACATCGTCAATCCTTACTGATTTTACTGTGTCCAAATTTTCTATATCTATTACTGTAAGAGATGTGGTAAATATTTAATTCCTGATGAAGTAAACTTCTATTATTGTTAAATATTCCTATTTATCTCTTGTGATAATCTTTGTCTAGCAGTTTGTCTAATATTAACACAGTATATCCTGCTATGATAGGCATACTAATGGCCCACCAAAGATGTCCATACACTAATTCCCAGAGACTGAGCATACAAAGTGGAATTAAAGTTGTAGATAGAGTTAAGGTTGTTAATGAGCTGACCTTACGGATGATCAGATATACTGAGTTATCTGAGTGGGCCCAATGCAACTATAAGAACTCATAAGTGAAAGAGAGAACCAAGAGGGTTAGAGTCACAGAAGGAAAAGTAGCAGGACACATGTAAAAGCCAGAATGATTTAATTGCCTGCCTTCAAGATAGATATGATATAACTAGAGTTTTTAGCTCAATTACATACAATGCAGTTATTGATATTGGTGTATTTGGTTCTTCTATTTTCCTATTTTTTTCTAACTCTTTTTTTTATACTTTATGCCTTCTTGTGGGTTAAACAAATGTTGCTTTCATGGTCTATTTTAATTTGCCCATTGATTTTAGCTATAGCTCACTGCATTCTCTGGTAGTTTGCTCTGGAAATTTTAAAGTGTATCCTTAAAAAGTAACACCAAATTTGAAGTAAATATCATAGAACTTTATGTATTGTAAGAAACTTATAACAATGTTTATAACAATGTTGCAATGACCACTTCTTTCACAATTTGTGCTATCATTTGCATTGTATATACATATGTTGGAAAAATCATCGCTCATAAGACAGTGACATATATTTTTCTTTAAAAAGTCATATGTTTTCAAAGAGTTCTTTAGGCTTAAAAGAAATGTTATCAGGTGAAAACCTAAACCTATAGAAATGCATAAAGACCACAAGCATTGACAAATATGCACATAAATATGAAAAAATACAATATACTTGTTAATCTTTTAATTTCCGTTCTTCTTTTTTATTGACTTTTTTACACAAATTTGCTTGAAATTTTATTCTGCTTTCATGGGTATGCAAAGCCTACCCAGGATTTTTTTCTCCAGACATTTTACTTTTTAGTTCTGGGACTTTCCATTTCTCTTTGAAATCGCCATTTAATCATTCATCATAACTATATTTTCATTTAAGTCCTTGAGCATATTTATAACAGCAGCTTTAACATTCTGGCCCACTAATTTTAATATCTGGGTCATCAACATAGGTCTTCAACAACTACCTTTTCTCTTATTAATTGGTTACATTTTACTGTTTCTTCATATGTTTAAAATTTTATATCTGATATTGGAAATTTTGGATGATATGTTTTAGAGACTCTGGATTCTGATATCTTCTGCGAAGTTTTGATTTTTATTCTAGCAGATGGTTAACTTGAATGTACCTAAACTCCAAACTCTCTAGTCCTTTTGGAGGTCAACAGCTCAGGTCCCTATCCACTTATTTTAGATACTATTTTCTGGTGGGCTCCTAGATTGTCCTCTGTGGATCTGTGAATCAAAAGTCACTAAACTGAATTAGGCTAAGTTTTATACAAATTTTGGCATTCCTCTCTCTGTAACTGCTTCCATTCTGGGATTTCCCCCATTAATTTACCAACATTCTGGAAGTCCTAGATTTTATCTTCTACCTCCTTATCCAGTAAGAGTGTAGCTTTCTGCTTGAGTCCCAATTACCAAATATAGCATAGAGATTTACTCTCAACTACTTTGATACAGTTTAAATTAATGACTACATAATCATGATCAAGAAAATAGAGAGGCTAGACAATCAGATAAAATTATTCTTTTAGAGATGTTGGCTAGTAGCATGGCCATTTCAGCAGGATTAAACATCTTAAAAGACTGCCTCCAATCTTCCTGTATGACTTCACTTTAATATGTGCAATAATTCATAATAAAATGAATTTTAAGGCTTATCAGAAAACAAAAATGAACAGATACATTTTTATAAAATTAACTTTGTTAATTTGGGGAAGAGGATAGAAGGCTAGAAAGATGACAATTAAGAAACCAAAGGGTTAGGGAACAATGTCAGATAAAAAATCATGTTACTTACTCTAAAAATCTGCAATGTAGTGTCATCATTGAGAGCAAATTGCTAGATTACTTTATTCCACAGGATGCCAATAACTAGGTAATTTACTCTGTGGATATACTGTAATTGCCATGTAATTAGAATAATTGCATTTGGGGGGCAGGATATGCACTTATGCTAGGTTGTGATTTCACTCAATAGTCAGTCTGTGCAATTTAGTTTTCAGATGTTAAAAACTTAAGATTAGGTCAAAATTTCTTTTCTTCTTTAGCTACAGACATTTTTCTCATTGCTGAACTGATACCGTTTTGTGAATTTTCTGGTCTGTCTGGTTCTAGAGTTCTCTCCTCTCTGGAGCAACACTGGTGGTGAGTGCCCTAAATTCCTATCTCTTTTCAGTGTTTCTTCTATGTCCCATTTATATGTTTTTTATTCCCAATTTATATCTTTTTACCTCAATCTCTTCCCAGAGTTCCAAACTTCAATATTCTAATATCTTCTCAATGTCCTCTTCATAAATATCTAATACACAAATTCAAATTAACATGTCTAAATTCTATATTCCTCCTTAGAAACCTCAACCTGCCCTTCCCAGGGTTTTCCATCACAGTAAATATATCATTAACCCAGATGCTTAGACAAAAAATCTATAGATTATTGTTGATTCCTCCACCTGCTGTCTCTTCATATCCCACATAAAATACATATTCAAATATGTTCTGAACTTGGGCAATTTTTGCCACTTCCCTACTGCTTCTTTAGTTCAAGCCACTATCGTCTCCATTCTTGATTGCTGCAATTAGTCTTTTAATTTTCTTCTTGTCTTTGACACATGCCTTTTATCGTTTGTTCTCAATACAATAAACCAATGATCTAAATAACATATAAATTATATCACAGTACTACCTATTAAAACCCCACCACTTATTTCCCATAATGTTTAGAATTGAGTTCTAATTTTTTTTAAAAAAGGCCTCATAATCTTGTTTCTACCTATTTTTCTAACATCATGTTCTTATTATTTACCTTTTGGCTCTGAAAAGCCATAATGCCCTCCTAGCTGTTTTTTTTTTTTTTTAAGTTTTTTCATGTTTATTTATTTTTGAGAGAGAGAGAGACAGACAGACAGACAGAGCATGAACAGGGGAGGAGCAGAGAGACAGGGAGACACAGAATCTAAAGCAGGCCCCAGGCTCCGAGCTGTCAGCACAGAGCCTGATGCGGGGTTCGAACTCACAAACCACAAGATCATGACCTGAGCCGAAATCTGACGTTTAACCAATTGAGCCACCCAGGAGCCCCTGTTTCTTTGTTCGGTTTTTTTCTTAATGCAAACTGACTTCTACCTTAGAACCTTTCACTTCAATTTCTGCTGCTTGAAATGCTCTTATTCTAACCCATCTTATTCTTTACTTCCTTGCTTCATTCAATTTTATCTCAAATGTTAACACATCAGAGATGTCTTCATTGTACAGCCTACCTGACCCCATCCTCATCCTATCATGCTCCATCACTTAACTTTCTTTCATTTTTCTTCATATTATTTATCACTTGAAATGACAGGTAAATGAATTAATAGGTATAGACATGTTTAAATATAGAGATACATAGATATAGTTAGGGGATTTTTTAAAATTTCTTTTCAGACTCCTCACCTAGAATATGAATTCTACTACAAACCTGGAATTTTGTCTCCATTACAACTGTATCCTCAGTTCCAAGAAGAATATCTAACACATAGGAGATGATACATATATTTTTAAAAAATCATAATTAGTTATATGTTTTGAATCAAGAGATCTAACAGAGATAATTGGCAAAATTAATATGCCATTCTTCATATAAGAAACTAGCATCACCACACAAATGGAAATAAAAGATGACCTCAAACTTGTCTTTCCAAAAGTGAAGGTCTGAATTGCATGTGCCACCCATAGAATACACACTCTCTCATATGACTTTTACAGTACAATAAAACCTTAGTTTGTGAGCATAATTCACTGAGGAAACATGCTTATAATCCAAAGCACTTCTATATCAAAGCGAATTTTCCCATAAGAAATAATGGAAACTCAGATGACTCATTCCACAACCCAAAATTCATATAAAAATGATACAGTAGTGCAATCTAATACAAAATAATAAAGAAAATACAAAATATAAAGAAAAATAAATTAACCTGCACTTACCTTTGAAAACCTTCATGACTGGTGTGAGGGAGACAAGAGAGAGGAGGGTTATCGTGTAGGACGACTTTCATGATCACTAATGGAATCACTCACTGCAATCTATTGGTTCCATTGAATCATTTTCTCTTCGTGCAACTTTAACAAGGAACGTATCCAATGACACTTGCTTTGCTACTTTTGAGGATTTTGCAGAAAAGTGACATTGCATCATTGTTAAACAGATTCATAGCTCGCACTGCTACGGCCCTATTCAGGTGGTGCTTTTCTACAAAATTTTGCACTGTTTCCCACATTTTACACATCTCCCTAATCTCATTTGAAGTGAGGGATTCCTCTGGCTGTTTCTCCTCCTCCTCTGCAGACAAGATGCAGACGTATACTTCTTATAAAATCTTACGATTTCGGCCACTCGCATACCTCGTTCATACTTCTCAATGATTTCCTTTTTAACTTCCACCATAATCATCTCCTTCTTCTTACCACCTTTCTTTTCAACCTTTTTTTTTCTGCATGGGGACCATTGTATATGCTCGCACAGATGATAACTACAGTGCAGTATTAATAAATCTTGTCATATACTGTATTTAATGTAACTGGCAATAAGGCAGCAAAGGGTCTATGTCTGCAGGCAGCCTGACCTATAATGCAGCAAAGTATTACTAAACTTACTCTTGTATGAAAAAGCAAAGTACTGTCTACAGATGCTTTGAAGTGACAAAAATACACTAGTGCCAGTTGTAGGCCCCTCCCAACATTTTGAAAAATCACTGATTTCTGCCAAATACCGTGGCCTGAGACAGAGCATCTGAGCATAGAAGATTATCATCCATAGTCCTGCAGTGACAGAGAGAGAGAGAGAGAAGAACCATTGCTTCAGTTGTGATCATGTGACATTAGGCATCACATACTATTTGTATTGCAAGACATCACTTGTTTATCAAGTTAAAATTTATCAGAAATGTTTGATCGTGTTGAGGAACACTCGTGGAACAAGTTACTCACAATCCAAGGTTTTACTGTAGTTAATTATGCATTACATATATTTTGAATAGTTTGAATAATTACAAATATAATAAATACTGTATTTATGGAAAAGGATTTTGGAAAATGTAAAATTTAGGAGAATCAAAAGGAATAAAATTACTTATAAGTAATTCTGATGTAGAATCTCAGAATTTTAGAGAACTACTTATAAACAATGCTACAGATACCCTGAGTTTTCATTTTTATTCAATTTTAATGTATTAAAAATTGTACTACTCCACACACAGATTTGAGTTATGCTTTTTGCATGGTATTTTATATCATGAGCAGTGTCTTGTATTGTGTATTTTTTAAAGTATGATTTTCTAAAAAAAATTAAAAAAAAAAGTATGAGTTTCTATTAAATATATTATTGAATCTTATGGTTACCATATACCCCGTGTCCTTTCTCCTTTATTAGGGGTATTTAAGATTTTTTTTCTACTTTTTATTTTAAGTAATAATATGAATAATATTCGTCGAGAAATCTTTGTAAGGATATGTATTTGTTAAAACGTTGTGGTTGTGAGTACATTCTGAGTATCTGATATTGAAGTACAAACATGCACCTACCCCCCTCCCCCGACAATTTTGCAATAAATTTCACATTTCTTACATGGGAAAAAGAGGGACAGATCTCATGACTTGGGCTCATTTGATTTTTAAGTGACTTATGATTACTGAGGAACATCGATAAGGCACATCATTTTTTGTGTTCCTGTTAATGGGCAATGCATTTAATTCATCTTGGCTCAGCTTACCTGCTATCATTTACATGGAAACTTGCCAAAGTCTGATTATTGGGACAATGGAAAATATTTCCTTATAATCCCTATTTATCCTTATCATAAATGCCTATACCTTATTTATTACAAACAGAAATGGAAATTCTTCTGTCATAAACCAGTTCACAATACTATTTCCACCTTCTTTCTCTCTATGAAGCTCTATTTCATTTACACATAAATGGAAATGGAAAATAATTGGCTTGTTTTTCATCTGTATTCTCAAAAAACAATGACTTTCTTCTATTTCCTACATGTGTTAAATATGAACCCAAGTTTTTAGACATCACTTCCTAAACTTTATAAGTATAAATCTAACAAAAAAGTCTTTCAAGTGAAAAGATCCAGATAATACATTATGCCTTTATTGCATGATGACCCAGAATTGTTTATTTTCCACAACCTCTATCAAGTTATATATGAGATGATACATCAGTTTTATGCCTTTTACAATGTTTCATCAGTAATAGCCTTTGTTTATCAATATATCAATATTAGTCTAATTATACATGACTCAACATAACTTGGAAGTAAATGAATAACTTAGATTTCAAGAAAATAATATAAAGAAACTCTATCTAGGAAAAATTTATGTTTTGTTCTGTGGGCTGCTCTGGAGGAATAGAACTTCAAAGGGAATCTACACCCAGTCTCTGAAGAAGACAAGAGACTATTTTGAAACTGAAACAAAAAATCATCTTTTTAGACATTTGAGAATCTGTTAGGTCTTTAAGTTTTGCTTCTTTGGGGAAAGCTTTGACAGATTACATTTATAACACATTACTGATGCTAGCATTTGACTCTGTACCTGATGTCCATTGGCCTCTTCTCCAAGGCAAGCTGCAGGCTTTGCTTCATCAAGGATAAGGCTAGGCAAGTTTGGAGTCTCCCTTATTTTATGTTCTGGTTGAGCATCTTTCTCCTAAATAGTGAAAACAGACAGTTTCTCCAGAGTGGCCCAATTACACATGATGATTCTCCAATTAGGCTGCATATTATCTAGGATTGTAAAAAAAATGTGCTTTTCTTTTCTCACTCTAGGGCAAAGCCTAACCTAAACCAACTCTTTTATATGGGTCTTGTCTTTTCTGATAGATTGTTTTGGATATCTAAGTAAGTCAATAAAATGGCCAAATATTGTTCTAGTGATTAGATTTTTATATCACATACACAGAAATAGAAAGCTGGATATTTCCATATTTCAGTTAAAAATATCACATGAATCCAGTGATTGGCAGTGGTCAAAATGATTGATTGAGTTGATTTTTGCTTGACCGACTGACTTGACTACTTTTTGAAATTGAAATTAATACAATTAAAAGCAGATTCCATTGCCTCTGGCACATTAAATTCAATTGTGGTGGGGACCTGTGAACTTGAGCTCTATAAGCGGATGGAATAACATTAGCAGTTTATGAGAAAATGTGCCTGTTTGTTCAATACAATTGTAATGTCTTACTAGTAACATAGTCAACAGTCCTGGGGAGTCTATTAATTTACCAATCTACCAAATGTTTTTATATATGTTACTCCATTTCCAATAATCATCACCACCACCACCAACAACAAAAAGACATGTTCATGTGTGGATAATTAAATAAAACACTAATTTAAAATAAAGAAGTACCTAACTAAAGAGTCGGTACAAGGAGATGAAATGACAAGCTAGTTCATAGTACTATAAGTATCAATGTAATTGGCTTTTAATTTTAAATGAGTTCATTATTTTGTTTAGTTTTCTAATTTGTTAAGATAAATTAAAACTATGGTAATTAATAATCTTGAAAAGTTGAATAAGTGCAGAATTATAGATACACAGATAAAGTATGTATCTAGGGAAAATCATCAGCTTGAAGAGTAACAACCACAATCATACATGTGTCCCCTTGCCTGTTCTGCCCATGGTTTCTACCATGTAACACCAATATGTTAAGTCAAATTCATCAAATATGGAAAATGGGTAAATTCATTAGGTTTCATTAATTTTTTTGTTAAAAATAAGTATTTTTCAAAACTTTCATGACAGGGATAGAAAATTAACTCTGAATAGAAAACATAGGTGTTGAGCCTGAAAGGCAGAGTTAAAAAAAATATCTTCAGCCTCACTATGTTTCTTCTGCTTTCCTCTAATGTCCTCTTTGCCCATGACTAGCTCATATCTCTACAAAGGTTACCATTACAGTAGTGGGCAGCTCTGAGCTAGAACCAGGGTTAGCATAACTTCCAGTGCAGAAACAAAACTAACAAAGAACCCCTGGCAAATTGGCCTAATTATGCACTTTTTCTCCTGGTTTAGCCACAGAGCCCTATACAATGTCTAGGACATCCTCCTGATGACATCTCCAGAGCACTCTGAAATAGATAAGCATACCATGTATGCCAGCCAAACTCATGTGAATACACAGAACTGTAACTCACAGAGTTCTACCTGACTCTTGATGATGCTTAGCTATGAACTCTCAAATGTGCAGAATGATTGAAAAGTGCTAAAATTAAATATTTTCATGTAGTTTGAAAGACTCCACCTATACACTGATAGTATGATATCTAATAGTATGCTATTTCTACTTTGTATGTTTGGTTATTATTTTAAATCAAGGATAGTATAATCCCTCTGACCAACCTCAGTGTACGGCAGCCTGAAGCCAAAATGTTTTATTCATGAATGCTGTCTTTTTTTAATAAACGATAAAAATGTGAAACAATAAAAGTGATATATACCTAATAATGAGTGAACCAATAAACCCACCAGGCAACTTTGCTCTGCAAGTGGAAAAATTGACTTTGTATAACAAATTGCAGAATTATGAAACCTGTTTGAAACCCTTTTTATATCACACCATTTACTTTAATTCTTACTAGTTTGACCATTATCATACATTATGAATTTTTCTTTGTACTTTTTGGGAGGGGAGTGGTGACTAAAGTGTACTCTTGAACTTTTAAGGCCTCCAAGCAAGTTGAAGGGAAGGCTCTGACCAGCTGGCAAAGGGAGAGAGAGGCACCCAGCTGCTGAAGGCTCTTTTGACATGCTGATTGACAGAAACCTCCAGTTTTCCTCTGGAAGGATGTTCTTTCTCCAGGCAGGGTGGAAGAGAAGCAAACATTAGAAATAACCCAGTGCTTGCCTCTGGTGGCTTCCAGAAGGTTTATCATCACACCTGCCAAAGGATATTCTCTAATTAAATAAATAAGTAGGGGTAATATCAAATCCCTGAGATTTTCAAGGAATTCTGAGAAACTATGTAGGTGTTAAAACCTTTACTAAAAAGTTAGCTTCCGGGGCTCCTGGGTGGTGCAGTCAGTTAAGCGTCCGACTTCAGCCAGGTCACGATCTCGCGGTCCGTGAGTTCGAGCCCCGCATTGGGCTCTGGGCTGATGGCTCAGAGCCTGGAGCCTGTTTCCAATTCTGTGTCTCCCTCTCTCTCTGCCCCTCCCCTGTTCGTGCTCTGTCTCTCTCTGTCCCAAAAATAAATAATAAAAAAAAAAAACGATGAAAAAAAAATTAGAAAAAAAAAGTTAGCTTCCTTGCAAAGTTTTGCAAGGGGAAAAAAAAGAAACATTGAAAACCTACAGGGTCAACACACTTTGAGGAAGGGCTATTAGCAATGCAAATATGAAACTACCTAAAATTGCATTACTGAATTAGAATAAGAAATACAGCAGACATGTTGGTTCTCTATTACAAATTTTACATGTTTAGAGAGATGTCCATCCATCCACTTATTTTCAGTAGCATTCTTGGCTTGAGCCTTAGTTATGTATATCCTAGATTTTAGGTTTTTGCCAGATGCATGCCATAGTGAGCAACTCTGGACTCACTCTCCCATATGGAGGAAAATCAAGGGCAAAATATTTGTAGGGGAAGGTAGGGAGCACACAGTTTATCAGACCGTTTCTCAGATTCCCAGAATTATGGGATAAATGGGCTATCATAGGAGAGTAGGGATAATTACAAATGTATATTTCACTCAGTTCCCTCTGGGCATTGTCAGCATACAGTACAGCAAAATCAGTGGCTATAGTTCTGAAGGGCTCAGTCTTCTTGCTAAGACCCTAGAGGAATGACACCCCCTCTGGTAGGTGTTCCTATATTGCAGTCACTTTGTGCATTAGCAGGGATGCATTGTAACACATAGAGTGGGAGAAGTAAAAAAATGGCAAGACGACAACAGGCCGGTTTTGTGAGGGCTTTCTGGAGCAAAGTCTTGGAGATTATATTGGAATCTCTACTTATTCCCATAATGTTGTGGCCTAAGGAAGCTGCTACATACTCATGGGGAATAGGGCCCTGGAAGGATGAAGTGACTTCTAAAACCATAACCTATCTACATAGAGATAGGTCTGAACTAGAATTCTGGTCTTCTGATTTGATCAAAATCTTTCAATATATTCATCATCCTCTAGTTTTTGTATAGATACATTCAAATCTGTTGACTCATCAGCCATTAAGTAATATTGAGCATCTACTTACATATTAGACACTGTTCTGAATCCTGGGTAATGAGTGTTGGCATCATATGATTTACATTCTGGTCTGGTTGACAGTGAAATAATACCACCACCTAATGATACAATATGTTAGACAGTGAAAATTTCTACACAACAAAAAATACAGCAAGATGAGAAGTTTGAGTATGCCAGAAGGATTATTTTTGATAAACTAAACAGAGAACCTTTGTTCAAGATGGGAAAATTCAGCAGAGACATGAAAACAGTGAGAGAACAAATCCTGCAATAATTTGGGGAGAAAGACTGCTAATAAGAGGGAAGAGCAAAGATAGTAGAGCAGGATGGAGCTTAATTTACCTGAGCATCAATCAGCAGGAAAGCTGGTATGGCCTGAGCAGAGAGAGCATGGCAGAGGGAATGAGGACATGAAAGTAGGTGGACAGGGCCAGATCCTGCTGGGCCCGGTAGGCAATTATTCAGGGTTTGGATTTTATATTAAGTGTATAGGAACCATGGCAACTTGAGGGTAGGGCATTGAAATGATCTGCTGTGCATTTTAAAAAGATTACTCTATATATTGAAAAAACACACACACAAAAAAAAAGGAAAAAAAAAGATTACTCTAGTGACTGTGTCAAGAACAGAGACTTGGGGGTGAAGAAGGGAAGTGAAGGGACCAGTTAGAAAGCTAATACAGTTGCTTAGTAGAGAGAGGACAATGGTGATTTACATTAGAAAAGTAGCTACATAATTGGTGAGAAGGGAACAGATTCAGGATGTGTAATGGCGATAATGAGACTACATTATTTACTGCTTTATATGGGACGTGGTAGAGGGGGAAAGATTCATCTATGACAACTAGGTGAGCTGTAGTACCATTTATTGAGAGAAAGATAAGCATTTGGTGGATTTAAAGTATGTACGGTATGTAGGATTTATCTTAGATATGCTATGTTTTTGATGCTCACTGGACATCTAAGAAGATAACTTACCTAGGTACAAAAGGGCTGTTTTCACACATAAATGGTAATAGGTATCCCAATAATATTTTAGGTTACGGCTAGAATCACAAATTCAAATGAAGCCAACCTTACAACATAATATTTCCTAGCAAATACTCTAGTTATTTCAGTAAATGGAATCCTCTAGTTCTTTAGTAATGTAAGTAATGTTTTATTTTTTGTTTATGTATGTATGTATGTATGTATGTATTTAATGGAGGTTGAGGCAAAATAAATGGGAAAAAAATTCAATAATTTGCTGCCACTTCTGGACACAATTCCCAGTAGACTGTCATTATAAAATTATGGAGAACAGAAGACGGCTCATAGAACCACAGATACCAGTAAAAATTAAAGAAAAATATTTCACGGACTTTCAGTTTGCAGGTCTAGGTACACTGTGGCTGACTAGTCTTAACAAGTGATTACCCATGTTTGCTGTGACTTTGTTGGTATTTTCGTGATACTTAATCACCACCTCTTCTTTTCAACACACTTACAAACCTCTCCCAAAATGTGTGATGGCAGTGAGGATACTAAAATCAAAGCCCAAAGAGCCCTGGTAATTACACACACTCTGTATATAATATCATTTATTGTACATAATATATTTAATTATAATTATTTTTTCATGAGTTCATGGATCTCATTAAAGAAGACAATTTGTGTTTTCACCCAGGTATCCCTAGAGTTCAGCATTGTGCCTGGCATACAGCATGCACTCAATGTATATTTTTTTCTGTATATGAATAAGGAGACTTGCCCATTACAAATGGAAACCAAATTTCAATGAAGGTATTAATTGAAAGGAATGTAACCTTATAATTCCACTCCAATTAAAGTATAAACTTATTTATTTATTTATTTATTTATTTATTTATTTATAAAGTTTATTTATAAAGTTTATTTATAAAGTTTATTTATCTATTTTGAGAGAGAGAGCAAGAGCAGGAGAGAGGCAGAGAGAGAGGGGATGAGAGAATAATAAGCAGGCCCCATGCTCTCAGCACGGTGCCCAATGTGGGGCTCGAACCCACAAAACTGCAAGATCATGACTTGAGGGGAACCCAAGAGTCGCATGCTTAACTGACTGAGCCACTCAGGTGCCCTCTAAACTTATTTTATATTTTAACATTTCTAAAATAAAAATGGAATACCTCCAGTAGCTATGATTGTAATACAGAGTTTGTTTACTGACATTAACGAGATTTGTCTATCAGAAGACCTGATCTTAAAGGTTGGTAGAGGAAAAAATACTTTTAGTATACATTGAGTGTACAATGTGAACCTGTAATTGGTAATATGAATTTAGATTGCATACATTTAATAAACACATGTTGAAAATATAACTGAGTACAGAAATAGTTTGGATAAGTTAATGGATTCAACCAATATCGTAGGTAAAGTTCAAAAAACTGTACCACGTGTCTGAGATTTGTTCTTAACAAATAATTTCAGAGAATAATTTCAGAGAAAATATAATACCAGACATTCCCAGATGTATAATCCTTCTCCGATTGGACATTAGGTATGAACCACTGTGTCATTTCTCCTGTTCTTACGTGGCACAGAGGAGAACTTAATTCCTGTCTTATCTCACCAAGAATCGGTACCTTTCCTGTGCCTCTTGCTTTCTGAAATATCCATCTCTTAGCCCCAGTTATCTCTTCCTCATCTAGCAGCATCTTTGAGTGAAAGAAGAGATATTTTCTGACTTCCAAAAGAAGAGGAGATTTTTATATCCTTTGTAACCTAATATTACAGTGCAGGATAGGTCTGGCTTTTCAGAGTGAGTTTGTAGGAAATATACTTGCAAATATAACCACACTGCACACCAGTCTAGAAGGCACAGAGTTGCTCATCTTACTTTAAAACACTCATTTTCAAACAGCTGGGGAGAGAAACACAAACACCTTCATTTTAATAACTGCCTTGCCAAGGCATTTAACTTTTCTAGAGACACAGAGTCGAGGATGACATTCATTTTCATGAACTGCTGAAGATTTAAGCGTCTGAATCTACTCTTCAGTAAGTTTCATTCTTGCTTCTCACAGTCTTATCTATTCCACTATGGCCATGATGGGAATATCCTGAGGCAGAGACAGAGCTGAACAACTTAAGGCAGTGACCTTGCCCCCAGACAGACATGGTTCAGCACCTTGTACCAGCAGCCGAAGTGATTTGCATGTATTTTCCTCTGGATGTAGTGGGCAGCTGGCCAAATCTTATGCATATTAATCTATTAATCTTGCATGGCACACTTATCTTCTCATGTGCAACAAATAGACTTAAAAAATTTTGGTGCATCAAGCAAAAAATCATCCTACTATATTCTTTAAGGACTGATGCAATGTACCAAGTGATACATTTGATTTTGAAGTTGTCTGGGGCGGGAAGGTGTTGGGGGGCTTGCCCTGTTAGAAGGAGGAGGATATAATGCCATTCTGTTGCAGCAAAACAAAATGCTTTATGGTTCTCAAAGTTCCCAGGGGGATCACCATTAAACCCTGGAAATTATGTTTTATCTATATCACGAGAGGGGAGTAAGGGCAGGATGGTGTTTAATGCTTTCCCTTTCAGGAAAGTTTGTAGCATTTCAAAGCCTTTGGTGTCTCCAGCTTAAACTAAATCAGTACAGCCATAAAAGTGTACCTCCTCCCCCACAAACCTTCACACTGCCTATTTTAAAACCTACTGCAGTGTGTAACATGGAGAATTTAAGACATTTTATGTGTTTGGACAATGAGCTTGAATGCAGAGCTTTGTAAGACTAGAAAGGTACATGAATTAATAACCTTATAGTTTTATCGACTAGGTAAAGAAGGTGGAGGTATGGACCATGGCAAGAAAATTCATGACTGAACTTTAAATCACTGATTAAGGGCTGTCGCTCTCATGTGAAAGCACAGCACAGACATAACCTATGGAGAAAAGAATATGTTGGTGTTATTTGTGGATTGACCTCAGCAAAAAATTCCTAAAATACTGTTATCTTAAACAGATAACACAGTTCCCCCTGAGTTACTTCACACCAGTGACACAAGAGATAAGTTTGAAGGAATAGTGAAATGTGGTCTTTCCTTTTAATTAGGAAATATTTCCAACATCTCTGAAAAAAAGGGTTCTGTCTGAGAGAAGCTAAGCTGCTTTCTGTTTTCCCTCCTGACAACCTGCCTTGCTGTCCCATTTAGGTGTGTCTACCCTTCTCTTACCCTGCCCTGCCATGCAACACACTCCGTGATCAAATACTATGTCTGAGTTCTCACCTTATCTTCTCATACACCCCTTACATTGGTTCCCCTCCATGGAAATCCCTTCTTCCTTAAATTCAACTCACCCTTCACTTCTCTCTGAGGTTTTCTTAATCATAATCAAAGGTGCTCATATCCAATATCCATTGACTACATTCTATATGTAAGCCACAAGTGTTTATGGTATAATAATAATATAGCTCTTGTAAAACAAAACTTCAAATATATATTATGTATGTATATTATACATATATACATTATGCATAATATAGGATAGATATACATACAGAAAGAAAGAGACAGCCAGAAAGACAATTCTTCCTTTGTATTCTTCATAGCACTAAGTCTAAGAAAGACCATGCTATTATACAAGTAATGCCCCTGTTTCCAAGCCAGGGGCTCCTCATAATTAAGGATTAAAGGCATTGGTGTATTTAGATGACCCAAAAAATGAAACAAAAATCTAGCAAATTCAAGCACACATACACACGCACATACACACACACACACACACACACACACACACACACACCAAACATATTTTTCTGTGATACATTATTATTTGAAAATTGAAATAGGAAGAGTATTTAAGGTTAAATTATATTGAAATTATGTTGTTAATGTATTGTTTCAAACATTAGAAGGGTATAGTATTATATGTACTGGTCATCACCACTAAATCACAATGGCAAGAAGTTACTAGGAGGAGGGAAACATTGTGAGTATAGGTGTGAGCCTTTCTTTGTATGTAGCTCAGCTGATGCCACAAAATGATAGAAAAGGTATACATGCTGACATTTATAAATCGGTTAGTTTTTCTATCACCATTGTATCCAATAACACAATAGTGCTTCTCGTGTTGCAACATCCATACCAAAGGAAGTATGTAGCTAATAAATATGCTTATCTTCCTCTTTACCCTGCACTGGATGGTGTGCGTGTGTGTGTGTGTGTGTGTGTGTGTGTGTGTGTGCATGTGTATATGCGTGTGTTTGTGGTGGGGAGTGAATTTTTATTTCTAAAATCTTTATTGAAACAAACTTGAATTTACCCAAAAACAAACAAAGCAAAACCTCATTGTGCAGCATCTTAAACTGCTAATCTTATTGGCAAGAAAAGAAACCATGTAGAATTGGAATAATCTTGGGGGAAGTATGGAGCTTGAAAATTATCAAGCTGGTCTGTGACTCAAAGCAGAGGAAGACAACGTAAGCAGCGCTTCTGTCAGATGATATCTTCCACTTCATGGAACATGTTATTTAGTTCAGTTTTTTGAAGCAAATTATGGAGAAATTGTCAAGTATGCCATTTGCCTTCATTTTGTAACAGTATAAAACCACTGTGAGATCAGATGGTTTCTATTCACATGCTTTAGTCACCACCACAAATATCCTAAGAGAAAAATATCCATTTCCTTTTGAAAAAGATGCTTTACTGGAAGGGTATATTGGAAGTGGAATTCTAATGGAACAGTGTTAGAAAAGTGTTTCTTTTTATTAATTTCTCTGCAGGCAGGAAATCCAGACACCTGTCAACACTGAAGAACATTTGGGCATTTCTGTTCAGACGACCCTAATGGCGTTCTTTGACATCGACCTAGCCTCATTTTGCAAAGTGAGATATGAGGACTCTTTCTTACCTTAGTTTTGTAAATCCTGAATTTACCAAATCAGTTCATCAAAATGTGCTGTCATCAAAGGTAAGGTTGGCATGAATTGTCTAAGGTGACATGTCAATTTGTATGTCAAAGATAATATAAAAATTTCAACTTTTTTATTTTGGCAAATTTAAAAGTAATTTAAATTCACTTTTAGTGTAATTGCATCTGAAATTTTATTTTATTTGCATAATTTTGTCATATGCCTTTCTTCAAAAACTTTCCATTTTTTTTTACAAAAACAAGAGTGAGAGAGAATATATGTACAAAACCAAAAGTAAAAAAGATAACATGTATAACATAAAATAAGTTTGACTGCATACTCACTCATATCATGTCATAAGTTCATATCATATCATAAATGCAGGCTCCAGGCTCAGAGCTGTCAGCACAGAGCCCGACGTGGGGCTCAAACTCACAAACCGTGAGATCATGACCTGAGCCGAAGTCGGTTGCTCAACTGACTGAGCCACCCAGACACCCCTGTATTATTATTTTTTAATTTTTTTTTTAATTTATGTATTTTTGAGAGAGAGAGATAGCATGAACAGGGGGGCGGGAAGACAGAGAGAGGGAAGGACAGAGGTTCTGAAACAGGCTCTGTGCTGACAAAAGACAGCCCAATGCGGGGCTCGAACTCACAAACCTTGAGATCATGATCTGAGCTGAAATCAGACACTTAACCAACTGAGCCACCCAGGTGACCCCCACCCTCCATTTGGTATTCTTAAAGACAAACTAAGTCAGGCACAGAATTAATTAAGGATGAAAAGAATTTCTAATCACTCTTCAGGTACATTTGGTAATGTTTGGTTGACTGAAAGAGGACAAACAAGCAGTATGAGAATATGTCAAAAGAGGAAGGATGTTTAACTTCAGGGTTAAGTTTTCCGTGGCCAATCTGTTCCTACAACAAGTAGGGGTGATTTGAGTGCTTTGATGTGGCCAAACTGTCGTAATGACCCTTATGGAAATGGCTGCCATGGCAGGTAGTGTCTTAAAAGAAACTTAAAAAGACCCTTTTGGTCTTTTTCTATATAAGAATCAAGAAACTGACCTAGACTCAGGCTATAATGTCATCATCACTAGATCATCATCACTAAATCTGTTGGGTGTTATCACTGGTAGTCTCCTTGAAGATTTTATCCTTATAGGCTACTTTGTTGTCTGGTCAAGTAGTAGATGATCATCTATTATACAGTCCATTAAGACTGCCCTATGGCATTTAACACGCTGAAAATACAAACTTGATGACTTATACAGGCTCTTCCAGTGAGGTTTAAGAGCAGCCTTTCTTTGACGTCTTTTCCAGTACACAAAATCTCCTGTTCGAAGATCATGAAAAGGCTATTCAGGAAGATGTTGTGGGAGGGTAGCTTTGACCTTTCAGTGACAATACTGGTATAATGCATGATTCTTTTGCATTATTTTGCCATGTCTGCATGTAAAAAAGTACAATCTAGGATAAGAGGTGAAATACCCACATGCATCTGTCTTCTAGTCGCAGATTCAAAGGGAGGTAACTCACATGCCTCCAAAGGGGTGGGCTGGGTGGCCACAACAGCTAGGGGCCATGTTTTTGTCCAGAGTAGTTCAAGAGTTTCTGAGTTTTGCTGGTCTTAACTCAAGAATGTCACTGGTTCTTATTAGTCTTTCTAGAATATTGTGGGTAGTAAGGGTTTTGAGTGTAGATTTTGAGTAACAAGTAAAACTACAAATTTATTATATAGTAGTTCCTCAATAATATGTGCCTCCATTAGTTAAATAATAGTTTGTATGTACCAAGTTGAATTAGAAAAGGAAGCAGCAATTTAGTGTTGGTGAGGGCTATAGCTTTTCAGCAAGGAAATGCTTCAACTTGGCCACAGCTTGGCATTTGAGGTGCTTACTAATATGTGGATTATGATAAAAGTCAGGTAAGCCAAAGTCATAGACCCTGTGGAGGAGTTTAAGTTTTCCACTGACTAGTTGTCTGTCTTTCTGAGGCTTAGGAAAATCCCCCAAAATGGTTCTTAACTATTTCTAGGACCAAAGTTTAAATTCAATTGTGAGGACATTCTAGGCTCATGACCTGAGTGGATCTATCCATAAAGGGAATTGGCAGATGGAAGTGGTAGGAAGCTTGTGAGAGAAATTCTCAGGAAACAGAAAGGGAAAATATAGCCCTGAGGGGTTAAGAACAAACACAGGGTACAAGGAAGTTTGAGGTATACAAAGGCGTGTGGTTTTAATGGGGAAAGCTATCCCTTATTTAATATCATCAAAATCTTTTCTAACATCAGCCAACGAATATTATAGGGAAGCTAATTTGGAGTTGGGATTTTACTTAGAAGCTTCAATATACCAATTAATAATTAGGCCACTGGGCCACCTAAGCAACTTGATTCCCCTTCTCCTAGGACATCTCTCAAATGAATAATATTTGCTCAATCAAATGCTCCCCAAAGTGGCAATGAAGATCCACTTCACTGGCATTCTCTAAATGGCACAGGTGAAATTGTGCCATTTAGAGAAATAGGCACAAGAGTTAGCATTGTAATATTGCATATAGAAAGCAGGAGTTTTCTCAGAGGTGGAGGAGGTTTACATTAAGAAGAACCCATGACAGCTGTTCATAGTCAGTGGGAAGTAGTTGCTTGGTGTGTTTTTCCTCTCAAGCCCCTGAACTAAAAGTTAGTTGCCTCTAAACACAGATTTGGCAATTTATATCTCACCATACCCCCACCAGGGGAAAATCAAAGAGAACACTCTCTGTGGATTGACACTAAGCTCCTGGGATGAATAGTCAGAATGGAAGGAGAATCTCATCCAGTTTTATCAGTATTCAACAGCAAAGTGGTGTTTGTATGTTTGTTTGTTTTTTCCCTCAGAGGACACAGATGTGGAGAAAAATCACAAAACCCTCAGCCTGGGAGTTGGTTGGAACAACAGACTCAGACCTTGAGACTCTCTCCTTATGACTGTACAACATTTAAAGATATAGCAAACAGAGGCAAGTTACCAAGGATGTAAATCAAAACAGGAAACTTCCAACAAATGCAAATACCCAGGAAGGAACAAAGAAATAAAACAGCAGAGGAACTCTTATTCAAAGAGAGTGGACCCAGTGAAGAAGACTTACTGTTTTGGGTGACAAGCAGCAGTTGCAGTTTAAGGGACCTGGGTGGGTACTGCTCCTGCTCAAGAGCCCCCAAGTCTGCAGCACAGGTAGATCTGGCAGGATCTAAGTGTGGCACTGAGACAACTGTCAAAGACAAAAGTAAGACAGCAACAAAATTAACAAAGGCTATATACTTATGAACTTACTGCCAGAGTACCTGTCTCCATCATTTTCATTTCAGCAGGGATTCCAAAGTGTTAGAAGGGACCGTAAGTTTTTCAAGGCCAAAAAGAAGAAATACTGAGATGATCTCTGATTGGCAAGTGCTCTTGGCAGTTGGATTTTTAGAAGTGGGCAGATTTTTTGATTAGTGTTCTGGAATACCTAGTTGCCAGGTTGCCATGGTTGGCTGCAAGAGGGCAAGTAAACAGTTTGGGAACATCTCAAAAGAGGAAACATGGTTCAGTGTTAGGGCAGAGGGTTTTCTGTAGCCAACCATTTCTCAGAACTAATAGGGGTTGATGGGATGCTTTTTAGCACTGTCATAATTGTCTTTATGGGGTGGGAGGTGGTTGTGATGCCTTGTAGTTTCTCCATATCCTATTACTGTAATATATATAGTTACAGAGGAGAAGTACACATTCATAATCTCAACTCCTTCACTGAGGATAATTAGAAAATACATATTTCTCCTTCTTTTGGCCATATTCTTTTTATCTGATGAACTTTTACATCCTCCCTAAATTAAAGTTGTCCTTTGGATTAGATTTTATATGAAAAGAAAATGCTGATCTGATTTTTAAGACATCTGATTAGATCTTGCCCATATCTAGGAGTTTGTACAGACTTTTCAAAGAGCAATATTACAGAGTTCTAAGAAATTCAATGGCCACAGCTACTTGCCTGGATGCCTTCCGGCCCACTTCCAATTAAAACCAACCCGATCATAAATAAGAGACTAAGCTTTGCTAATGTGCTCACTAAATACTCCATCTTAAAATGATGTACTCTGGGGGCTATATTTCTTGGACAGCATATGCCTTTCCTGAATGATGAAGCCCCCAAGTATAATGTCACAAAATGATTTATTCATAATACTATTTTACATTTATTATCATTTTACATATCTCCTTCCCCCCCCCCCCCCGTTTTCCTAAATAAACTGAGACTTGCTTAAACCACTTCCTTTCACAATGTTTTACATAATACCATCTATCCCTGAAAAAGAACAATATATGAGGAGAAAAACAGTATTGTTTAAATTTTTTTCTTATTTTTTTCCCATATAAATTTTATGTGATAATTGGCTTTTTTTTTCTCTTATTCAACCTGGCAAAACAGATGACTACCTTTAGGATTATTTGTTTTCTTCTTATTTTTCTTTCCTTTTCTTTTCTCTCTTTTCTTTTGTTCTCTTTTATTTTTCCTCCCTTCCTTCCTTCCTTCCTTCCTTCCTTCCTTCCTTCCTTCCTTCCTTCCTTTCTGTTCTTTCTTCCTTTCTTTTCTTTCTTTCCTTTTCTTTCTTTCTTCCTTTCTTTTCTTTCTTTCTCTTTTTCTATTTCTTTCTTCCTTTCTTTTTCTTTATTTCTGATTATTTGTTTTATTTAACATATTCCAATACATCATGCTTTTTATATTTTAACAGTTGAATTCTATTTTTCTATTCTGTGTCTGGGAACTAAGTTTTACAACCAAGATTGAGCAGAAACTTCCTCTGTGGCAGGATTTTATTGAAAATTGGCAGGTGCTTACAGCCATCATATTTTTCCTCACAGAGAACCACAACTTTCTATTTGCTAGCATTTAATTTTTTTTTTTAGTTTAAGGTTTTGTTTCCTTTTAAAATACAAATACTACTTGGAGAAGTAACGGTTTAAGAGTAGTCATAATTAAGGGATACACTCTGCAGCCATATTGTCTAGGAACATAATCAATTTTCTCTTTGCACTAGTAGAACACTATTCAATATTTCTTTAAGTTTCCTCATCTGGAGAGAGTGCACACAGTTTGTCCTTATGTAAAAGAATGGCTGTGCTAATTGATGCATGTAAATATACATGATTCACATGAGTTTCTTACAACAGTGGCTGACATGTAATAAGTGTTAATGGTGGACATGAATACAATTCACCAGTATATTTCTAGTTCTCCTTCTTCTTCTAGTAAGATTGTACTTCCCCTCCTTGAATTTAGGTGTGGCTGCATAACTTTCTTTGGCTAATGAAATATAAATTCAAGTGGAGTGTGTCTTTTACGAGCAGATATATCTTTCTTTTTAATTTTTTTTTAACATTTATTCATTTTTGTGAGAGAGAGACAGAGCATGAGCGGGGAAGGGGCAGAGAGAGAGGGAGACACAGAATCTGAAGCAGGCTCCAGGCTCTAAGCTGTCAGCACAGAGCCTGATGCAGGGCTCGAACTCATGGACTGTGAGATCATGACCTGAGCTGAAGTTGGATGCTCAACCGACTGAGCCACCTAGGTGCCCCACAAGCAGACATATCTTAGAGCCAATCTAAGAATCTCTCTTTTCAGAGTAATAATTGGAATATATATATATATATATATATATATATATATATATGTATGTGTGTGTGTGTATGTGTGTGTATATATATGTATATGTATGTATATATACATGTATATATACACATATATGTATGTGTATATATATATATATGTATATACACATATATATGTATATATACATATGTATGTATATATAGGCATACACTATGCTATAGGACCAAAGTGACCTGGAATGCTGGGGCAAGATCTGGATGTTGACTACCCTAAAGAGTTACACAGTCCCACAGCAAAATTGGAGTGATGAAGAATTTTTTTTTTTTTTTTAGTTAGGTCACTAATATTCAGGATTATTTGTTACCACAGCATAACCCAGTCTGTTATAACTAATATTCTAACAAGTATAAGCTACTATTTTTATTTATATAATAAGTCTTGGAAGGAGAGAGTAAATAGAAAGGGAAGGACTTGTGGATAAGAAAAAATAACAAAAGGAGAAATTAAAGTCTAGGACTTCAAACATGAATCTCCTTGATATCAAAATAGTTTCAAATGCTTACGTCACTTCTCTTTTTAAATTATGTCATTTAGTTATAAATCAATCAATCAATCAACAGAAATTACTGGTTTTGCTATGTGCAGCAGTTTCCTCTATCCTTACTAGATTTTTTTTTCCTCTACTATGTTCACTAAAATTTACTTCTTCTATCAGATTATTGCACTGCTTCCTCTCTATCCTTTTTTTCACCAAAATCGTATTTGTAGGGTAAATCTACATTTATTTGCAGTTGAATAAAATAATGTCCTATTCATAAAACAGTAATAGCTTAGTAGTAACAATAACACAAATTCCACACTCTTTAACCTGTTACATAAAGTCTTGCAAAATCAGACTCCCCACCCCCCGCCCCCGGCTTGCCTTTCAAACCCTATTTCCAATTCCACCCATTCCAAGTATTTTCACTAGAAATCACAACACTTGGTGCATCTTATCAATGATAGCCAAGTATATTCCACTTTGTGCTGTCACTTGTACTAACACTTTATGTGGCCACATATTTAATTTTACTATCCATGTCTTATCATGCCTAACACACTGTTTGGTATTTAATAATTTTTCTTTAATTTAAAAATATATGCCATACATTAACTGAGTGAACACATGAATATTAATTTATAAATAAGAGAATGAACGGATTTAAAGTTTTTAAGAAAGTCTTCTGATCACGATAAAAATAGCCATACATTGTTACCAAGTTTTCTCTCAGTTTTGAAATTTAAAAAATCATATTCCTCCCTTTTCAAATCATAAATGATTATGGGGCAATATTTAAATAAAAGACACTGCTGAGATGGCCTAAGGTAGGGAGATTAATAAGTAAAAAAAAAAATCACCTTAAGTTTCAACTACTAAAATTGCAGTGATTCAAAGTGAGTCAAATACTTGTGTGTTCAGTAGCATGGCACATAGAGTCTAAGGGTTTTTACCCCAGGCTTGTGTTCTCTCAGTGATATAATATCTTCTTCTGTAATTGTTTTTCCTTAAATTTGTGGTATGGATTATATTTGACAAAGCCAATAACTCCTTTGATTTAAAACAACCCTGAGCAGTTAACAGGGAAGAATTTTATTCCCATTCTACAGATAAAGAAATAGACACAAAGAGATCAAAGCTACTTATCTAAATATCCACAGGCAATTTCCATCAAATATCTTAATAGATGCTACCATTCTTCTGCAACTGGCCCATTTTGTGTTCTAAACTGTCATTTTGCTTGACTTTCCATGAGGAATTATAACTATTTCAGGGCCAAAGAGAAAAGATTCAGCTAATAGAAGAGCAAAAACTAAGCATGAAGGTTGTCTTCATGACCATTGTTACACTATTTCATAAATTAACTAGAGGAAAGGTAAAAGTTAAAGTATTATATTTTATGTTTGTAGTCCTTTTGGTTTATTTGTGAAAAATGTTTAATTTCCAGCTTAGGTCACCTAGCAGAACCACCATAAATGCCCCCCCACGCACCCACCCACCTCACAATGAACCAGTGTAAGCTCACTGAATAACTGGAGCAAGACAGAATGAGTAAGGCAATTCTGATACAGCAAAAAGTGATAAAATACAATCTGAAGACAATTGTGAATAATCTCTTTTTCTTTGAATCAATCATGCAACTGTTCCTCTCTATTAGCTCATGTAATTGAGAGTCAAATGTATATGCAAAGAATGACTTTCAACACTGAAATTCAGATTTTCTCAAGTCACACTGTTTTGGATCGAATAAAATAACCACATATAGTCACCAACACATGCATAATAAAAAACGGTCAAATACCAATTAGACTTAATTACTTAACTTGGCCTTCCAGCAACCTTTCAATCCAAAGTATTTAATCACTGTTTCCAAAATCACATGAAGGAGCTAGAAGTATCCAGTCCATAATAGTATTACAAACTAAAGAAGAAAACATTTTACGCTGAATGTGTTCTAAAAATATGAACTTCAAGCCAGAAGCATTTAAAAATATTTATGACTATGGGATGCCTGGGTGGCTCAGTTGGTTGAGCGTCTATCTTCAGCTCAGGTCATGATCTCACACTCCGTGAGTTCAAGCCCTGCATCGGGCTCTGTGCTGACAGCTCAGAGCCTGGAGCCCACTTCAGATTCTGTGTCTCCCCCTCTCTCTGCCCCTCCCCTGCCCATGCTCTGTCTCCCTCTGTCTCAAAAAAAATAATAAAAACATTTTTAAAAAATTTAAAAATATTTATGACCCATTTTTTTTACAACTTTTCTAGCCCTCTATCTGGTCCCTTATCTTCAGGTTATGGGAGTTCAACTTCCTGTTTTTTTTTTTTTTTTTTATTTATTAAGACCAGGATAATACTCTTTCAGTCAAGCACATTGTGGGTAAAAACAATAAAAACCCTCATAATACATGAAAATGATTAACTATAATTTAGTCAAGAGAACTATGCCTTCAACAAAGATTCTTCTATCTGTTTCAAATTCAGAGAGATTTATTTATGCTTTCTTGATTTAATTGGCAAGTTCCATAGTGCTTCAAAAGTTTAAAAATGAAAGGAGGAAAAAAAAGAAAAAGCAACAGCTCAAGGATGATTTTGCATAACTTCACACAACAAGCAGGTGTTTGTAAGATCAATTTACAACAGGGACCACAGTACCCACCTAGCTTGGATGACTTCCAACCTATTTCCAATTAAAACTTACCTGATCATAAATAAGAGATAAAAGCTTTCTAACCAGTACAGTAAATAATAGATCTTAAAATAATGTATTTGGGACTATGTTTAGAGATAGTAAATTAATTCCCTTTAGGTCAGAAAATGTTAGAAGGGGATTTGAGGTCAGGATTCCCAGGAAGGCAACAGAGTATTGTCTTTTTCAGCATTGACTCTGATATTTTACAATGTGAACTGCTGAATCACTAACAAGTTTACAGTGTGGGCTGTACCTGCCAGACACTGCAATGAGGTGGCTATTTTTCAGCCACTATGAAAGGTTCAATAAATGTAGCTGCCTGGCAGTAAACAGGTTTGGAGTGGGCAGTATGATACAGTATGGTCAAGCTGGGCAGGAGGGCTGCTCGCATTGACTGCTATAGGCCAGGGTGTCCTTGTATTTTTGATTCCCTATTCAAAATACCAGTTCTTACAATTTTCATGGAGGAATTTCAGGGAGTGCTTATTAATGACAAAGACCTAGAGAAGAAATTTAGGGGAAAACCTGCCTTCTTCCATACACTGGACAATAGTTTTGGAAGCTGGAAGACCAAGGAGTATCACAAGGAAGGAACAGAAGGAAAGGAAGCTCTTACAACATCCACATCCTTCCTCTTATAGATTGAATTGTATCCTCCCAAAAGACAGGTTGAAATCTTCTTTAGAATTTAGAAAGACTGGTGTCAAGACCCACTCTATTTGGCTGGAGCATTTCAAACCATATTTCAGACCATAAGACTTGGTTCGTTCACATGGTGACACACTTTAGAAGCATTGTAATAACAGGTCAGCATCAAACAACATTCCCACACTGATATCTTTATTGAAAGGCTTGTTGCTCTTTCATCTCTTTTCCAACAGAACTTGACAACTGAAGGCAAAGAACCCAGTATTCCTGTATCAGCCACAGTGTTATCTCGGAGACAAACTTGTATGTGTTTCAAATCAAGGGAATTTAAGATGAGAAACATGTTAGGAGAGCTCACATGCAAATCACATGCAAATCAGAGGACAGCAGGGCAATCCAGAGACTGGCAACGGTGGAAAACTGCTATGTACTCTAGCCCAGAGGAGTCAGTTGATGAGCTGGTGTTACTGAAGCTGAGGCTATCCAGTTGAAGCCAGAACCACAGAGATCCTGCCTCGTAAGGGATGGAGCCAGGAGAGAAGTGCAAAAGGAGACAGACACATTGGCTGCTTACTTCCTCCTAGCTATTCACCTCTGGTTAGTGGTTCCCATTGGCCAAACCTACCCAGTATACAGCAGAGTTTGGGAAAATGCAGTTTGTAGACAGACTCCATGATAAGACTGAAACAGGGAAAGGCAGGGATTGAATCTGAAGGCAAATGAGCAATGAACAGCACGTTCTCTCCTCTGTAATGGTATGGCTGGCTATTTAATTTTTCCATATATATTTACTGAGTGTATACCATATACGAAGTAATGACAATTTGCAATCGTAAGGGGAAAAAAAGAGAAAGATAGTATATGTTCTCATGGATTTTAATGTCTAGTAAAGAAGGTAGATATTAAACAAAAAAGTAAAAAAATAAATGCCTAGCTATAAGGTGAACAAAGTTTATGGTAATAAAAGAAAGGCTACTCTAGGAGTGGATAATTTGAAGAAACTTGGGGACACTGGTGCATCAAGAATGTCCTTGCTGAGGAAATGATTCTGAAAAATAAATATAAGGTGTCCCACCAATGGTTTAGCAAAAGAGCTTTCCAAGCATAGGAAAGACTCTGACTAGAGAAAATGTGATGGTTAATCTTATGTGTCAACATGACCGGGCCATGGGACACCCAGATTATTCACATTTTTCCAGGTATTTCTGTGAGAGTGTTTTTGTATTAGATTAACATTTAAATCAATAGACTAAGTAGAGCAGATTACTTGCTCTAATGTGGGTGAGCCCATCCCATCACTTGAAAGTTTGAATAGAACAAAATGCTGCCCCTCCCCTGAATAAAAGGAAATTCCTCCTGGTTACTTACCTTGGAGCTGGGATGGCAGTTTGCTCCTGCCCATCAGACTTAAGTGGGAACAGTGGCTCCTCCTGGGTTTCAAGCTTGCTGGCCTTCAGATGGAACTTACACCATTAGTTTTCCTAGCCTCCAACTTGCTGACTGCGGATGTTGGGAATTCTCATCCCCCATAATCATGTGAGCCAATTCATTATTTTACATATATGAAGCCAGCAGCATGGCTTAAGTGTGTGACAAAAGCACTCAGAGGCACAAGACGATACTGATGCAGTAAGTAGGGCCAAATCATTCAGGATCTGTGGGTGGTGGTTGGCAGTCTGGATTATATTCTACCTGTAACAGGGAAATAATTTAATAATGTAAGCAGGGGAGTGAGGTGACCTGAAATCAATTTTTAAGAAACAATTCTGGATGCATTAAGGAAAGAGAATTATACAGGAAGGAGGTAGGAGTTGAAACAAACAAATCAAATAAGAAGTATTGCAATTGCCCAGGTAGAAAAGGATGGTGAGTAAAACCAAATGGACTTCATATAATTAAATTCATATAGTCAGAGTCAATATATACTAAAATTTTTCCCATTTCTGCAAAGGTTCTTGGATTACCAGCTCCCCAGTTGATCCAGTCTACTTAATCAAATCATTAGTCTTAGCAGTTGCTTTTCTTGGATCAACCACCCATTTGACTGCAGTTAGTTTGCAAATAGGAGACTTTTAAATAAATATTTACTGAATATCAGTTTTTGATATAAATCATGGTATTTAAAGTAATATATTCTACATGTAATGAAATTCTCTGTTCCACTGTTATATGAGGAAATACACATTCCCATGTAACTTGACCTGAGAGGTAATAGAAAATATACACTTCTATAGTTCAATGGAAAAAAAAAAATAAGATTAGTATAGTCTACATAAGAATAAATAAAAGTTGGGGCACCTGGGTGGGTCAGTCAGGTAAGCATCCGACTCTTGATCTTGGCTCAGGTCATGATCTCATGGTTCGTGAGATTGAGCCCTGCATGGGTCTCAGGGCTGACAGAGTGGAGCTTTTTGGAGATTCTCTCTCCCTCTCTCTCTGCCCCTCTCCTCCTCGTGTTCTCTCACTTTCTCTCTCTCTCAAAATAAACAAATAAACATGAAAAAGAAATTAAAAATAAATAAGTAAAACTTTAGAATTCCTGTTAGACAAATTACCCTTCATTTTTTTAACCTTCTTATATTGATTGATATATTTTCAATTGGATGTCTTTTTAAAATCTATCATTTTGCTAAATATTTTCTATTCCATCTATTTTTGTGTCAATTTTCTTCTTTACTATATTTTCTGAGGTCAATTGAACATTCTTTATATTATTAAATTTTACGTTTTTATTGACATTTATTTATGTTTGTATGTATGTATGTATGTATGTATGTATGTATGTATGTATTTTACTCTAGGGCTTACACATTTTTAAATTAATCTAAGATTGGGGCACCTGGGTGGCTCAGTCAGTTAAGCGTCTGACTCGGTTTTGACTCAGGTCATGATTTCACAGTTTCGTGAGTTTGAGCCCCAGTGAGCTCTGTGCTGACAGTGAAGAAAGAGCCTGCCCGGGTTTCTCTCTCTCTCTCTCCCTCTCTCTGCCTCTTCCTCCCTCACACTGTCTCTATCTCTCAGTATAAATAAATAAATTAAATTAAATAATTTATCTCTCAGAATAAATACATTACATTAAAAAAATTAAATTAGTCTAAAATTACCTTCAAGTAATATGGTTTCATGTGTAATGTAAGGACTTTGGGACAGTGTATTCCCACTTCGAATTCCAACTTTCAGTTTCAGGTACTATAGCTGTCACATATTTTGCTTTTCCATAGGCTCAAACAATAATACTTATTATTTTTGCCTTAGATGGTTAAGTTTTAGGGTATTTATGTATGAAAATGAATTTTATTCCACTTCCAATGCTCTTTATTTTATTTGTGTGTAGTTCTCTTTCATATTTCATCTTCTTGAGGAACTTACTTTAACATTTCTGACAGAGTAAGACTCTTGGCAATGAACTCCCTCAGTTTTTGTTTCTCTGAGCAAGTTTGCATTTCTTCTTTACTTTTGATAGATACTTACTTTTGATATTTTTGCTGTGCTTAGAATTCTGGGTTGATGGGTTTTTGTTGTGTTTTCCTTTTCATTTCAACATTTTAATATGTTGCTTCATCATCTTCATATTTGTGTGGTTTCTGATGAATTTCTGACAATTCTTTGTGTGGTTCCTCTGCAATGTGACCTTTTCCCTTGGTTTTCTTTTAAGATTTTCTTTCCATGTTTGGATTTTAGCAATTTGAACATGACATGTCTAGTAACGTGTGGAAGAGAGAGGAAACATTTACTCTGCTTGTAGGTCTCTGAATTCTTGGATCTGTGGTTTGGTTTGATATAGTCATTAGTTTTAGAAAACTTTTTGGCCATTATTTATTCAAATATTTCTCTGTTTTCTACTTCTCCCTCCTATAGAATTATACATATATATATATATATATATATATATATATATATATATATATATACATTAGACAATTTGATATTGAACCACAATTCTGGGATGATTTATTCTATTTGTTTTTATTCTCCCCCCACCCCCCCCCCACCTTCTCTGTTTCAGTTTGGGTAGTTTATAGTGACTCATCTTCAAATTCATTAGTTCTTTCATTAGCTGTGTTGAATCTACTGATAAAGCCACCAAACATATTCTTTGTCTCTGTTAATATGGTTTTCATTTTAAGTTAATTAATTTATTCTGAGAGAAAGATAGAGCATGAGTGGGGTAGGGGCAGAGACAGAGGGAGAGAGATAATCCCAAGCACGCTCTGCACTGTCAGTGTAGAGCCCAATGCAGGGTTTGAACCCCCCCAACTGTGAGATCATGACCTGAGTTGAAATTAAGAGTTGGACACAACTAACTGAGCCACCCAGGTGCCCCAATATGGTTTTCATTCTTAGCACGATCATTTGATTCTTTCTTAAAGTTTCCATCTCTCTGCTGTAGTCACCCACCTGATGTTGTATGTTATCTACCTTCTGCATTAGAACTTTAAAAAAAAAAAATTATAACATTTACTTAAAATGTGCCTGTCTGATTATTTTAACATCTGAGACATATCTGATTCTGGTTCTGGTGATTATTTTATCTCTTGAGATTGTTTTTATTTTCTGCTTCTTTGTATGGATTACGTGTTTTTGTTTTTGTTTTTTTATTGAAAGTCAGAGATCTTATGTAAGATAGAAGACATTCAGGTAAATCTTTTTCTAATGTTTGGAGATGAGCATGATTTTCCTAGTGTTACATCTTTTGTGTGGGGGTTTATTTTAATATAGTCAGGAGTTATGTTGTGTTTGAGTTGTGCTGGTCTTATTAGTACCCTCAGAGACCATGGATTTTATATCTCTCTAGCAATTACTTATGTTTTAGGGTGCTGGATGCATTCCCAAAGGTTATTTTCGCAATGTCTGAACCCTACCTTTGCTTTGTGTGTTATCCTTTGTGCTTTGACCCTGAGATAGTTTGTATCTTGTATCTCTCCCAACTGTATTCTACTGCTGTCTTTATTCTATGTTTGTTAGTCTGGTAGAGGAGTGTGGGAGAGGGGGATGTTCTATAATGTTCTGATTAAGCACTGGTCTTAGACAAACACTATGTCAGGGTGAGGCTCTCACAATTTTTCCTGCCCCTTCATCCCTGTGGAGCTAAGCTAACACATATCCTTGTTCACTCTCTAGGAACAGAGTTTTTCTCTCATTCCTCTTCTACAGCTCTTGCGAGCTTCCACCAATGTCTTGAGACTTTTTCCATCAGGAGAGATAGGAATGATGGTCCAGGCAGTGTTTCCTCAGTGGCTGCTGTTCCTCTTCCCCAGCCAACCTCACAAATTCCAGGAGAGCTATCTCAATATTCTTCCTGGTGCTCCTGGTGACTTCCTGGTTGGATACATGGAATAAAAAGTCTTCAAAATGAAACAAAACACCCCTATGTATGTAAGCCACAGGGACTTCATACTCTCACTCTCTCTCACACCCAGTCTTCCACAATTCACTGAAAGTTGTTAGCTGAATTGGCCTATTTCATCCCAAGTAAGCAAATACTCAAGATCTGTCTCTCCTGAGGCACCTGTCTTTCTTAGATTTAGGGTTAGTGAGGTGCCCTGCCACTGAATTCTCCAATGGATTCAGAAAAGCTGTTACTTTGCACTTTGCTCAGCTTTTTTCTTGTGTGAGGGTGGGAATGAGGCTCTTTCTAACTCTCCATACCTTCAAACTAAAACCAGAATACCAGATACCTGTTTTAATATCAATTTAGAGGACAAATGAAAGGGTCTGTAGGGTCTATTTTCAAATGAAGAATTGTTGGTACCCAAAAGATTCATGTTTCTAGCATTTTTCCCACACCCCCACACTCCTTCTTTGTGTTCATATTTGAGAAAGCCAGAAATCACACAGCCAGGTACTAAAGTCTTCCCCAAACACTTGCTTTTTCCCTGATCCCTGATTGCTTATCTCTCCTCTCTGAGATGATGCAATGCTTGTCAGTCACTATAATGGGGAAGAGAGGAACTGAGGAAGATTGTTTATCTAATGAGGGCAGAACTGCTTTTGCTTTGGCATCTTTCTTCTCTCAGATACTGTTTTGCTTTCTGTCATTGCCTGATGACCTTGCATTTTCCTCTGACTTTCATTCATGTGCCACACACACAATTCTGAAGTGAAGGCCAGAAAGGGTCTAGAGGTCAAGAGCAGTTTTAGTAATAAAAAAAAAATTATTTCTACTAATAGTTTTCTCGCTTAGTCACAGACTGGAACTCAAGGGATACTGTAGATTTGCCCAAATAAGTATAAAGTGCTTTGTTTTATATTATTTCTCATGAATAGGAAGTGGAGACACTGATTCTGTATGGGTATGGGCTTTGAGAGCTTTGTCTAGTAGTGAGGACAGACTGACTCTCTGTCTCTACATTTTCTCAACTTCTCTGCTATTGGATCTCTGAAAACTCAGGGGTTCAGGTAATATTTTGGTTTGTATTTCTGAAAGAGACTGGACTCTGGCTATTACTTAATTAGGCTCATTACAAGTTTCTCTAAAAATGGTTATTGAAATAGAAACATTTTCTTTAATGCAAAATGCAAATCTGGTCAGAGTTGAAGGCAATTTACCCAGACCCTGATTTTACCTTTGGTTTAGCCAGCTATATGACCTCAGAAATTGAATTTAATCTTTCATTACCTCTGTTTCAAAACTTATCAAATGAAAAGAAAATATTTATCCTCTCTTTTATGTCTCATACATCTTATTTCCATGATGCTAGAAATCTGGTTGAAGAGTAAAATGTGAAAAACACATCCACTTTACACACAGACACTCCCTGATTTGCCAATCCAAATGTCTATTCAGTGAATCTTTAAGCTATGGGATTTTTTTGGTGTGTGTGTGGTATAGGGACACAATTTGTACTGGATTATCAGACTGAATTCCCAGTTTGGTTCTTAAAAATTTTAGAGACTAATAGTAAGGAAACTTAACTACTTTTTGAACATCGTAATCCAAGCCAAAGGAAAAGAGAGAAAAGTAATATAAATGCACAAAAGGCAATTATCTTATTATCAAAAAATAGAAGTTTGGAAAAACTCAATGAAAACTAATAGTTGGAAATACAAATTGCTACACTGTGGTATTTCACACCTATACTGAATTTTCATAAGCAATTCAGAAACAAAGGCCAATTAACCCTAAAATAATCCCGCCATATTGAACACAATCATTCCAAAAGTATTATCAGGATGATTACCTTCTGGTCTAAAACCTAGTTGTACCACTTAATATTTTGTTATCTTCGATGGAGCAAACTAACATTCAGAAGAAAGAAAAGTGAATAACGGGTGGAAGTCATTTACGTTCACAGTATTAAGGACTGGCATTTACAGATACACTTAATGTTTTCCCTCTCGTACATCCACCATAAAGAACCACCTCCTTTTCACTTTGTACCCAAGCTATGATTGACGGGCAGTGTCAATCACTTCATGGAGCTTGTTGATGTTTGCTGTCAGGGCTGAAGCTCCATGAAGTTTGTAATAAAGTGACAGGAAGAATTTCAGTTTGTTGGTGGTTTTCCTTAAATAAGGAGGGATCTAGAGACAAATGGGACTTAAACTAGAGAAAGCATCATAAACTCCAATAGGAATCCCTTCAAAACAAACTATACTAAGGCCAAGTTCTTAGGATAAGGAAAATTTTGGCATCTTTGGCCAAGGTGAAGTATTTTCTTTGTATTTTAAGAAATTTGATTCAGAAGCAAGTACCCTATGACCTTTTTGTATTCCAGGAGACTTATTTACTTGACTGCCCATGCCCATTACCTATTGTACCAACATTAAATTAAAAAGTTATTTATACTTACTTATCAACCCATTCTTAACTGAATATTTGCAATCTATCAGGGACGATGACAGGTACCTTGGTAAATGCAAATAAGACATTATCATGTTGTATTTACTTTCCAATAGTTATAACTTGTATACAAATATGTGATATGATACAAACACACTTCTCTGAGACTATACAACAGGATCCATTATTCTTCCAAGGCAAGTATAAAAGTTTCCATGATTGGTCAATATTTGAGATAAACTGTAAAGGTTTGGGAGAGTTTTATATATAGCACAGGAGTGTGTATCTTTGACCTGAAAAAAAATCATAACTTAAAGTGTGGAGGCCAAAATTTGCATGAGTGAGGAATGGGAAGCCCGATGTGATAGGTACATATGGAACATAAAGGTTTACTGATCATACATAACTATGCTTTTCTAGATTTAAGTGTTAAATTTCATTGTCAAGTCAAATGTCACATTCTTTGTTCAGAGTGGGGTATGAAAAAATAATAGGATGAGCAATGAGGATGAAAATATAGTCTAGAATTAGACTGTGACACATCTTGATGCTAATCCCAGTAAGTTTTTAACATAATTCTGCAGTTACAGGAAGAATCATTGAAGAAACATTTTCATCTTAATTGCTACTCTTTCCTAATATGAACTCCCTGCTCTTGTAAGTACCATCAATGAAAAACAAACAAACAAACAAAAAATAAACAAAACAAACAAACAAAAAAACCCAGCACTTACAACTCCAACATCTAATATAATTTTTTCCCCAGGGGTTTGATTATTTTTTGTCCTGTTTACGATGGACTTTACCTCTTCCCAGCAAATCTCAAGTGCTATTCCAATCTGGGGCCCAGTTCACCATCTGGTTCAGCTAGGAAGCTGGTATCTTCTTACATTCCCGGACATGTGGACGAGGTAACCCCATGCCTGCAGGAGACATATCACTTGCAGCACAGTCCAGGGCCAGAGGTGCACAGGAAAAGGAGCAGGCTGCTATTAAAGATGGGCTGGTGTGGGCTCTCTCTGAGACTAGTATTCCAGCACAACAACAGGGACTCTGAGAATCCTAAACTCAAACTCAGCCTTTCAGTCTCTTATAAATGCTTAAAACTTCTAAATACTTAGATACATGATACATGGGTCTTCATTTACATGATTGTTCTAGGTCCTGAAAATATTAGGTTGTTTCTGTGCACAACTAATAATGTATAACATTTATTCTTACCCAGTTTATATGATAATTTAGCTGATTCTATTATTATGTCTATTTCCCTCAGATAGAGTTGATGTTCTTTGAAGATGGAAACTATACTGCTCAGAACCCAGCAAAATAGTATGCATACGATTCTTAATCAATAACTATTTTTACTGAACTGAGAAAAGTATCTTACTAGTCAAGAGCCTAAATTGTACAATTGTAGACTATGTGGATGCTCTATTGTACTGGGAATTTTCCTTCTGTTTCATAAATATTTTGGAACATTTCCTATACAGACTGCATCCAGAAAAATTACCTATTTGTTCAAAAAATAAACACAGCTTCTCTATTATCTTAGGGCACTGCAAGAGTGGAGAAGAATCTTAATAGAATGAATCAAGGCTTCTAAGTGTCAGGAGAATAGCGCTTAGATTAACATTCTTTTCATTTTGATGGAATGAACATTTAGATTAGTAAAGACATGGTTTTTATTAAAATTCAGCCTCATTATTCATAATACATCCTCAGTTTCTATTAGTTCCATTTTATATAAAATAAGAGGAGCTAGGTACCTTTGTGGGGTCATTTCAGGGGCATTTTGAAGGACTATTTTCAGCAATATGCCATGCAGTCTAAAACTTTACCATTACATTCTTCAGTCAGTCTTTACCTTTTCTCTGTTGTCTTCCTTAAAAATACAAACAGAACAGAGAAAAATACACCCTGATGTTATTCTTCACTTGTCTTGGGGGTGCTTATCATATGTTCTCAGTATCTTGAGGAAATTGGAGAGCAGTGTGCTTGAGTTGTGGTATACAAATACATTGGCATCACAGGATATAAGCAAATGTCGTGGTTAAGTCCAGTTCATCATGGTGTGTCTGGTTTCAATATCTGAGACATAAATGAATAAGTGATTTATATGTCAAAAATCAGCGGTAATTTTCTACAGCTATGACACAAACCCTATCATATGTGGATGATGATATTGTAGCAACTCAAAATAAAGATAGTGTCTTACAATTAATACAACTAAAATATTTCACAAGTGTGAACAAAACAGAGCAGTTGCCTTGTTGTTCTAGGGCATACACTTCTGCTCGTGCAGTAAGGTCAGAATTCTCTTTTTTCATCTTGTCTCCTTGCTACCATAATTACCTGACCCTCCAGTTTTTTCACCAATGCATCCAAGTAAAGATTGGCTCTGCTCCAGTTCCTAAGATAACTGTGTTTAAGTCAGTTTTTCAGTGATTTTTCTGCTTCTCATTTGTCCAAAAAGGCTTCATGTGGTCTCTCTTTCATATCTAGGATTATAAGTGATCAACTATAAAGGATTTTCAAGTTTAAGACAAAATCACATACACATATATTTTATTCTCTCACATACATTATATTCCATTCCTTTTTAATGATGATTCTTTAATGTTTCACTGAAAATTCATTGACATATTTTGATCGGCATTATGATGGCTAATTTTATATGTGAACTTGTATAGGTGGTGAAGCCCATGTTCCCTGGAATAGTAATGTTTTTCACCACAGTTGATAGTTTTATAGTAAAGTCTGTAAGCCTTGATACACATGTACTCAGCCAGTTATCCTAGATGGCTTCAAACACTGGAAATTTACTACAAGTACCCCTGAGTGATAAGGAGACTTGCCATTCTGACTTATTTTGCCCATCATGCTAGCTTGAGGACTTTTTCATATGCTCTTCTTAATGGTTTGGAGATAAGGGGTATGTTGTTTCTCTAAGAAGATATTTGCATAATCCCATCTCCTGATTCAAACTGCTGCCTGGAGCATCATTTCCATGACCAGAGACCTACATGTTGACTCTTTCCTGAATCATGTTTCACGTTCATCTTTTCCATGTTAGTAGTAGACCTCTCCTACCCAGATGTGTCACTATAGTTAGTTTCAAAATTTGAGTCATTGCCTATATCGCTACCTTGTCCCAGGTGGCAGGTACCATGTCAGGTCTTAACTACATTCCCATACTTCCCTGACCTATCCTCTGAGAAACAAGTTTAGAATCAAGCATAATGCTTTGTGGGTAAATCTAGAGAGCAGTATATATGTGTTTTTAGACTTTTTTTTTTTTAAAGAAGTTTTAAGTTCACAACAAAATTAAGAGGAAGGTACTGAGATTTCCCATTTACTCCTTGCCCCTGCACATGCATAGCTCTTCCCCTTATCACCAGCCCATACCAGATAGTATATTTTTTACCAAAGATGAGCCTACATTGACACATCATAATTATCCAAAGTCCATAGTTTGCATTACAGTTCACTCTTGGTGTTGTACATTTTATGGGTTTGAACAAATATATAATGACATGTATCTATTATTACAGTATCATACAGAGTATTTTCAGTGCCCTAAAAATCATCTGTACTCTGTCCATTCATCCCTCTACACACAATCCCTGGCAATCACTGATCTTTTTACTGTCTCCATAGTTTTACTTTCTTTAGAATGTCATAGAAATTGAAATGATACAGTATGTAGCCTTTCCAATTGGCTTCATATTCTTAAGTTTCCTTCATGTCTTCATGGCTTGATAGCTCATCTTGTTTTATTGATTAATAATATTCCATTGTCTGGATGTATCATTGTTTATCCATTCACCTACTGAAGGGCCTCTTGATTCCTTCTAAGTTTTGGCAATTATAAATAAAGCTACTATAAACAAACATGTGGGGGTTTTGGTGTGGACATACATTTTCAAGCTCTTTGAGTAAATTACTCAATTACTGGATTATATAGTAAGAGTATGTTTAGCTTGTAAGAAAGTGCCATATTGTCTTCCAAAGTTTCATTTTCCATTCTGAACAGCAATGAATGAGAGAGTTCCTGTGGTTCCACATCCTTTCCAGTGTTTGATGTTGTCAACATTTCTGATTTTGGCTATTCTGATGGGGATAGCTGTATACTTTCTGATAAGTATGTTTTATAAGTCATGTTACACATTTGGCATTATAAGGCATGTACACATTGTACACATTGAGCATGTAGTAAACTAAAGGCTTTTTTTTGACACATTGGCTTTATGATGTGTTTTTATAATTTATATTTGTATTTTAACTAAACACATTTGCTGTGGCTATGTTTTGGCCAAGAGTTCCCACCCCTCAAGAAGTTTTCTTTACCTGCGCTTCTACTTATCCCTCCTAGCAGGGCCCACACCTGGAGAAAGAATACAATACTTGGACTTAGACTCGAGTTACATGTTTGCCACTGTGAGCTGTGAGCCTTCAAGAAGTTACTTCTCTGTTAATTGGGTTTTCTTTTATGTAAAAGAGGACTAACCCCACAAACTCCACAGGGCCTGTATCAAGGGTCTTATGAGACAACATATTGATAACACTGAACAGAATCCCTACTTAATGACCGTAAAAAGAATAATGAACCAACAAAGTTTTAACAATCAAAATTGCCTGTTTCCAAAACTACACAATCCTACAAAATATCCATTATTCTCTTGATTTTATATATATAACTTTATGCTTCAGAATGAAGGGGACCATAATAGGCCACCCCAAATCATACCACTTTTGCATAGGATTAATTTGAGCTGAAAGTAACTGAGAAACAGCAGACATAGGAAAAGCTCTCGAGCCTCTCCTAAATGCCTAAAAATAGGGCATTAATTTCCATTTCGTAAAGGAATTTTCCATTTATAAAGGTGTCCTCTGCTCCTGTTTCAGGAAAAGAAGAATGAGCAGAAGACAACTTTCATCTCCTGGGAAGATGCAATCTGCATGATGAACTTAACTGAACTACCCTATTTATCATCAATCTACTATTACTATCTACTTCCTACAGCTTCTTCCTTTTCTACAGTTTGTTCAACTGGTATATATTTCTCTGGGTCAATGGCCTCTTTGGGTTTTCAATCACTTTATTTATTTATTTATTTATTTATTTATTTAATTTATGAAGCTCCTGTATGCAGATGTAATAAATCATTTTCTCCTATTAATCTTTCACAAGTTTGATTCATGGAGCCCACCCACTGAACCAAAGACGGATAAGAGTGTTTTCAGTTTCCTATAGTCACTAGGACTTGTTCTTTTCTTTATGAGCTGTGTGGTTTCTGTTTCCTTCCCAATATCCAGGCTCTCTCCTTGGACTTCAGTGCTTGCCTTTAACTACTCAACCACTGTTATCCAGAAAATTCCTGTGCTTTTCAGAATAAATAGCAGGCCTTGTCCACTCTGGATTTCTTCCCCCATTAGTCTGGACTTAGTTAGGTACCCTTCATCTAGTATTAGAACACAAGGTTACTTTCTGCAAGGAGGGAAAAGAGTTGGGAACGGGTGCCAAAGTGGTCTCAGAAAGAAGATTTCAGGGCCGTAAAACCATAGATTAGATACCTTATTTTTATGAAAGTCTGGTCTTATTTTGAGTCTTCTTATGACTTCTCTAATAAACACTAAGTTTACAGTATCAACATTTCCCATATTTTTGATTCTTAATGTACTTTATAGCACTCATTATTGAGAATCCTACATGAAACCTGTCTGTAATAAACAGATATAGGTGTGTCTGTAAGAAATATGAACCTGACTCTTCCTCCACCCTGCCTTGTCATCATTCAGAGGTTTTGATCAATTCTGCATAAATGGCTTTGTCTTTTCCTCATGTATATCTTTTTTTTCTTTTGTTAAGAGTATACAGTGTGCCTACTCAGCCTTTGAAGATTAAGAATTATTTTCTTAAGTGAGCATTAATGAAAGGAGAATGCATCATTCTTCATCAGCCGATGGGCTGAAAATTGCTGATGGCAAATGTGGTTAATAAAAACATATTAAATGGAAGGAATGAATTTGGCAGTTAAGTGAATGATTCTTAGTGGAAGGGAGGACTTATTTGTTGGATGATTGGAGAAATTAACATTTATCATATACAGACTGGCATTAGAAATGAACCCAAAGAGAGCTGCTTTTTTTATCCCCCTTCATTATACTTATAGATGGAGAACAAACATATCACCTGGGAAACAGCTAACTCAAATCTCATTTTTTGTCATTGTTGTAGCTATTTGTTTCAAAATGTTTTCCCCAGGAGAGCCAGCAATCCCTCCCTACCCTGAACTATCAAGTTGCAGACTACAAGTTTTCAATGGCAGCCAATCTGGAGAGTTGCATATATCTACCCCTAGACAGCTGCATTATGGAACTAAAAGAACTGCATCTAAATTCATGAGCCGATAAAAAGTAATCTGGCTAAAGTCTTTTTTTATACCAGAATATACAATGATAATCACACCCCCTTGAATTACAAATGTTCCATAACCATTCAAACTGGTACTGAGTTACTGACATTATTTGAAGTAATGACATAATAAAACACATTTTAAAAGACAAACCCATAATTTACTTACTTCTCGCTTAAAAAATGTTTCAGAAGTCTTTTGAGATCATAATTGATAGAATACCATGATTTCATAGACCATCAAAGACTTGAATAGGTTTTAATAAACCAGAATTAAAGTAGCTCTAGCTTGCTTGCTAGCTATATTTATTCTCTACCTTCTTCTAGCCTTTTTAACAATCTGAAATTACAGCTAAAAATTAATTAAAATGTATAGTGACCTGAAGCTTTTTTAATTAACTACGTTTTTTTTTCTAGAGGCAATTCAATAAATCACAAATACCTCTATTCTATATTTAAAGTATTTTTTTAGAGTAACATTGTAGAGGGTACCTAGTCTAGACAAATTAAGCATCACAGTACACAGAAGCATGCATTCAATAAATTGGAATGCAAGAGAGTTGACAAAATGCATTTATAATTCCTCTTATGTTCGTATTTTCATAGTTAGAAATTCAAACTTCAGTGTTAAATCATCTTTGGAAATGGTAAGTTATGATTTTGTATCACTTGCCAAAGATTGTTTGGGGAATCTTTCAATGGCTACGTCGATTGCACTCTCAGTTTGAGATAGTTAATTCTGTTTAAATATACTTAATAATTGTGATTTCCAGGGATTTATTTTATAGTTTTGAGCTGATAATTTAATTTCAAACATTTATTTTCTGCCATTTCAAATAAACCCAACTGAGCAAAATTATCTTCACAAAGTTTTTAATCTCTGAAGCATAGATATGGTTGTAGTGAATATGAGTCATGTTCATGCAGTGGAAGGTAAGCACTTGCCATAGATGAACCTCCAAATTAAAACCAATGATGTTAGAACTCCAGAATCAAAGATAAGTCATTAAAAAATAATAGATATATATGAACAAAATAAATATATTGGGAAAGGCAGCAGGTCTTTTGAGCACGGACAATTCACATATGAAAGACCAAATTTCTGCTTAAGCTCTTCTTTGAGTAGTGCCAAAGGAATAACTAACACTTAAGAATGCTCAAAGGCACCTGGTTAAATATGCCCTTAGAGAGGAAGGAAATGGGAATCAAGATAAAGAAACAAGGAGTAAGGAATTTAGAGCCAAAATGAAATGAATGAAATATGAACTTAATGGGGAGCAAGAAAACAGGCAAGATATAGCATAGACCTCAGAAGGGGCAACTATCAATGGCGTCATTTACTTTAAGGAAGATAAGCTTTCAACTTCCAAGGATTATATATTAACTTCCTTCCCAAGGATTATATGTTCTATGGACTGGACAAAGACCATTTGAAAGAGCCAAGCAGAAAACTGACCCTTTTCACCTAAGTAAGTAATTAGAAAAGATTAATTTCAGCCATAAAGTAGTAGACCATTTACTCTAGATTTCTTTGAGGAATACCACTTTACCAAGAATATTTAAGCATTACTTACCATTAGTAATGTAAGTAATATAACTGAAGAATGGAGGCCTCTAAGATCTAACCAAAACTGGAAGGCATAGGTATATATACTAGGAAGAGGTCTTAGAGACAAACCAGTCCAACTCTCCCATTTTACAAATAGAGTACTTGAATCTCAGCCAGTGAAGTGTGTCTCAATATCAGAGATAGGACTAGAAGTCATTTGGGTCACTAACAATCATGGACTTTACAAATAACATCACACTCAAGTTTTCATACCATAATGCAACTGCCCTCTTGTGCAAGCTTTCTCCCTATAAATAAATCATAAAATTTGTGAATTTCTTAAGCACCTGTTTCTTATTTATTTTGCATTCATCATAGCTAGTAGTGAGTAAAGTGATGGGCATACAATGGAATTATTAATTTCATTTCTGTTAATGATTTAAAGGAAGATAGAGGACACCAAGAGATAGGTGAAAACAGACCTAGGATGTACTGAGCAGGAAACAAAACACCAATTGAGAAAGAATAAGGAGAATAAAGGTGCTCGTTAAATATAAACATCAGTCTCTGGTCTAGTGTCCCAATGTTCCAAGCAGAGGTTTTTTTGTTGTTGTTGTTTGTTTGTTTTTGTTTTGTTTTGTTTTTAAATCAACCACATTGATTTTATTTTATTTTATTTTATTTTAATTTTTTTTTCAACGTTTTTTATTTATTTTTGGGACTGAGAGAGACAGAGCATGAACAGGGGAGGGGCAGAGAGAGAGGGAGACACAGAATCGGAAACAGGCTCCAGGCTCTGAGCCATCAGCCCAGAGCCTGACGCGGGGCTCGAACTCACGGACCGCGAGATCGTGACCTGGCTGAAGTCGGACACTTAACCGACGGCGCCACCCAGGCGCCCCGACCACATTGATTTTAAACCAAACACTTTGCATCACAACCTTCTACCTTCCAACCCACCTTCTAGCTCTATATTTATCAATTGGAACATGTTCTTACATTGCAATTGTTTTTCTTCATGTGGGAGTAGAAGTTTGTAGGTCTCCCTGATCTCCTTTTGCTGGAACCAACACATGGGCTCTATGGAGAGTGTCCCTGAGAGACAGAAGCAATAGTTAAGAGCACAGGCTTAGGAATCTGAATCTGCCTGCAAAGCACAGCTTGTAGCAAGCTTGCTGTGCACTCTGGCACATGTTACTTTAAACCCAGTGCTTCCGATCTGTCACCTATAAAATGGGCATAATAATGGTGCTTACCTCATAGAACTGTTGTGCAAAATAAGCAATTTAATACTGATGAAGCTCACAATCCATTGTGAGCCTTCAACAAACGTTAGCTGTTATCTTCCAAGAACTCTTAAAATCTTCTGGCCCTCTAATGGCAACATTAATCCCTGAAAGCTTAGATTTACAAAATAGCTTTTCTATACTCGATAATTTAAAATATATTATAAATAAATTTATATAATAACTTACATAAATATTTAAATTATATGTAAATGTATAATTAAATATAATAAATTATTATAGTTTTATAATTTATAATCATAATTTTCAAAAATTTAATCAATTGAAAAGGCAAACTCATATATCTTCCAATATCTTGGTCCACTTATCAAGAGAGAGAAAGAACAGAAATCATTTAATCAAATACTTTTGCTTCTATGTATTCATTTGTTTTTGCCAGATGAAGGAACAATTCCAAGGACATTCAGGACTTGGTTAAAACCACCTAGTGGATCAGTGGCAGTGCTTCCTCCCATAGTATACAGTTTCTTCTCGTGATCATAGTAATTGTTGAATCCAGTATCCAGTCTTATTAAACAAGAGGGATCAAGTAAAGCAAAATTCACAAATCAAGCCAAAATCAGGTCTCTAGATTTTTAGGAGTTACAGATATTAAGTTTTAATTTTATGGTACTCATATAGGTGAGTTCTGGCTAACAAGTGCATTGACATGCTATAGATATTTCAGACTTTACCACGGACTTCCCTTTATAAAGAATCATAATATTTCTTGTATAGGATTTTGCATATGGAATACAGAAAATAAGAATTCTTTACACGTAAGCAGAAAACATTGGGTAGGGATAAATTGAAACTCCTACCCAATCCTACACAGATTGAGAGTTCTGTGGAATATAGATCTGGCATGCACAGACTCCAGAAAACCTTACAGGGCAGGAGGCAGGGTTTTTTCCCCCCTACAAATAGAGGTATTCCCAAATATATCCATTTTATTTTTATTTTATTTTATTTTTTATATGAAATTTGTCAAATTGGTTTCCATACAACACCCAAATATATCCATTTTTATACACAATTCTCCTAAAAGAGAATGTTATACAGAAAAAGACTAATGAGAAGGGCCAGAGTCAAACTTTGAAATTTATTATTTCTCAATTTCCATTGAAATGCCAGATTCCAGGGTTCTGTATTGGAGATATTTATATTTTTGTGTATAAAGCTTAACAGACGCTTAATAGTTATTTACTCTGTACACAGAACTTGCAGAATATAGAGGAGGAAAGGAGTTTAGGTCAGTGGGCAAAGCACTGTGCAAATAGTCAGGAAATCTGAATTGTTGTCCTGGGACTACTAGAATTAACTCAATAAATGACGTTGGCAACAATTTCACAGCTTCTCTGGGCTTCAGTTTCTCACTCTAGAAATTGAGGAGGTTGGATTACTAATGCCCATTTCAACTCTAATATGTTATGAAAGTTATAGTGGATGGAGCACACTGTAAGAGCAGTGTATTTCAAGCTAGGAACTCTATTTCAGGCCTTCTAACCAAATTATTGTTTGACCTTAAATCAGTTATTTCACTTCTACCAGACTCTCTCCTTCTCAATTATAAAATGAGCTACTGGACTGTTTGATCTCTAAAGTTTCTTGTAAGTGTAAAAAATCTATGATTCAATTCATGACCCTGTCCTCAAGGAGCATTCTATCCAGTTAAGGAGACAAGTTATGTACATAAAAAGGTCAACAGCAATATCAGCCAAAAATAGAACAGATGTCACAAGGCAATGGATGCCTTAATGCCAAATAAATAGGGTAGATAGTAAGTAAGATAAATGTGAGTGAGGTAGGAGAGATCATTCTAGGTTGGAACAGTAAGACAGTTATTCATAGAGGAGTCAATCTAGCAGATCCTTAAGGGGTAGATTAGGTCCACTACAGGCAAAAGCTGATGTGGGGCTGGGCGTTACAGTAAGCAGAAGCCTAAAGGTAAAAAAGTACATACTGAGAGTGGAAAAAAAAAGACGATGGGGTGTCAAAAAGGGAATGGTAATGTGGCCAAGGTAGTTTTGAAATTGGTGCTTTAGAAGGAATCATCTCAAAGTAATATGCAGGATGAATACTTCTTTTCACTTCTTGATTAAACAATTATCTATTGAGTAACTATAAGAAACTGGATTTTGCGTGAGACTGGATATAAAAGGTGGAAGTCAGAACTTCACTTGTCAGTATTATTGATGACACCTCTAATGTGCTTCATGCATTATTTCTTCAAAATATTTAAAATTAATTTTACCACAAGGATTATTCAATCCAAATATAATTTCCAGACAATTTCAGACCAATATAAATGACAGACTTTTTGAAGCTGGAGAAGTCTGCCTTTTGAAGCAAACTGCACTAGGAATTTAAATGCAAGTATTTGTATGACAAACCCTGTATGACAGCCCTGAGGTTTATGGTTGTGACTTCAGAGCCCTTGGACCTGAAGCTTTACATAACAGGGAATGGTATACAGCAGGGTTTTATAATGTTGGTAGAAAATCACAGTGTCTGCACTTGATTTCTTGAAAACAGTTTCTCAAACCCCATCTGGGAAGAGTGCAACATATTCTTTGAATGCCATATGCTGAAACAAGGTTGTAGCTTGGGCAGATGCTTCATAAGATAAAAGCCTTTTATTCACTCCTCTCAGATAATTTGTCTAATACATCTCTGGCTTCAAACCAGGTCCTTGATTCAATAACCAATCTCAATCAGAGATATCAAAAGTTTCCCCTTGCCCTAGAGTATAAATTGAACTTTCAACCTCAGAAGCTGTCCACTCTGTTAACAATGTATTCAAATTGCAAGCAAGCATTTAATGAATGCTGAGTTTCAGAGCAACAGCATGAAGACTGGGAGAGCCTTAGGAGTTGCTGAAATGAAAGGGCTCTTCTCTTAATTTCAGATATCAGAAGACTTGAACAGAACATGGCATCTTAGCCATCTGAGCTTTTTAAATGTGACATTGGCAGACATACAATGCTCAGCTCTGTGGTACCTGAATAATTGAGGCTTTGAAACATCAAAGTGATGATACCTTCAAACGCTCAAATAGCTTTATTTGAAAGATTCTTCTCACAAAAGAAGACTAACTCTGCCATTTGAGATCAATGCATTTCTCTGAAACACAGTGTACCCACTTTATATTGAAATAAACTTGTTCGTCACATATTGACTAGCTGTGTCCCATGTGCAGAAGATATTTGATTAAATACATTTCTTTGTGATAACATAATACCCAGCAGAATTAAGAATGACTTGGGGGGGGGGGCATGATAAAAACATAACTTCTTTTCCAAGCTGTGAACTTTCTCAGGACTTATGTTATTCAAGAAGTCAGAATGAGAATTGGAGGATGATCAAGTTCACATCAACTATTATATATTCAACAAAAACAACAACAGTAAGAACAGCATGATTCTATTTATTCACTTTTTCAATGATATTTTGTGAGAAATAAAGAAAAACAAGATGAAGCAGGTGTTGCTCAAACTGAGCTTGGACTCTATTAAGGGATGTTAAAAAGTACATAGAACACATCACCCGGCATAGTAGTTTTCCTAAGTAGCTGGGTTACAGTGATGGGGTAGCTACTTGGTTCCATAAGCGCCACAAAGAAACCCCACAGATAAGGGCATCGGATAGGCTTCCCAGGAAGTAAAATCAAAGCGGCAGTACAAGGATGAGAAAAAACTAGCTAGTCAAAGAGAAAAGGGATAATTAGGTGGTGGCCCAGTAAGACTTACAATCTTATGAGAATGTGCAGAGTTGGTAGAGAGATGAAACCCTGAGCCATAAAATATCAGAAGGGTTAGGCCCTCTATTTCAAAGACCTGAAGCTAGAGATGGGGCTGGAGAAGAAAGGAAGGGCACATCAGAAATGGTTTTGTATACCATGATTAAAATTTATACTGAGTGAATCATTATAGTGTTTTAATCAAGGACATCAAGGAAGGAACTGTTTCCCTGTATTTTTAAAATGGGGGACCCTAGGACATGTAAATGTTTGTGTTTAGAATTTGGCAAAGAGGGAGAAAGAAAACCTGTAGAAAATAGTGGGAGTACTGGATGAACCCAGATGTGAAAGAGGAGAGAAGGCAGAGTGGAGGTAAGAAAGTAGGGAAAGGAGGGGCGCCTGGGTGGCGCAGTCGGTTAAGCGTCCGACTTCAGCCAGGTCACGATCTCGCGGTCCGTGAGTTCGAGCCCCGCGTCGGGCTCTGGGCTGATGGCTCAGAGCCTGGAGCCTGTTTCCGATTCTGTGTCTCCCTCTCTCTCTGCCCCTTGCCCATTCATGCTCTGTCTCTCTCTGTCCCAAAAATAAATAAACATTGAAAAAAAAAATTTAAAAAAAATAAATAAAAAAAGAAAAAAAAGAAAGAAAGTAGGGAAAGGAGGAAATCCATCTGAAAGTGTTTTCTCCAGAGCAAAGGCCTCAAATGCACAGCTGTTCATTAATTCCTTCTGCAAATATTCTTCACATTCACCATGTGTTGAGCTCTATCCTAAGTGCTGAGAATACAGCAGTTAACAAAGCACACAAACTGGCCTCCCTCTTGGAGTTTTTTTTTCTAGTTACACTCAAATGTAGATGGTCAAAACCTTTGTGGACATATTGCAGAGGGACAAGGTCATATCTTTTCAACGCGAACAATGGTAATTTTTACAATGAACTCTTGGGAGAACACTTCTACTACAATTATCCAACATACAGGATACCCGAAGGATTTGGAAGAAGTCTCACTGCTTGCTCCACACAACAGTTAAAACCCATTTTCATTTTGTGAGTTAGTATATGGACAAATATGCATCAGCGCAAATATCTAACAAATGCTTTGATAAACTTCAGAAAGTTGTACCGAGAAAACTGAACATTCAAACAATATTTTGCATATTTCACAGGCACCTTGAAGCTAATGATGAGACTCCAAGGGGCCTATTGATCCCAAGTTAAGAATTCTAGACCTATTGCATGGTTGCTGTTTTTGGAAGTAGCAAAGAAAAAGATAAACTAATTACAACAGGATCATATGTAAGCAAGAATGGATAACAGAGAATGTGAGAAATGAAAAATGCAATAACAGAACTCAAATCTATTGCCAACATAATAAAGCACATTTTCATCTAAATAACTCAAGGTATTGCAAATTCATCATTCCCTATTCCTTCTTTAGGAACATAGCCAGTTTCTCTTTTCGGTTCCCTAATTGTTTTGATTAGCACAATGATAAGCTGCTCAGCTCTTACTGTTACAGGGAGACTTCTTGATGTCGAAGATACACTTTCTTAGAATGCAGCAACACAATGAAATCCTGAATTGATGAGAGCATGTTTCCAACATAGTAAACACACAAACTAAAATCGCAGATAATGGTTTTCTTCTCAATGCAAAGATCATTTTCATCAGTGTTTAAAAATAAAAATATTAAAGACAGAAGAAGTTATAGTTCACCTTGAATTTCAACTCTCCAGCACAGAGATGTTTATACTGTTTTCTTAATTCTAATCTAAATCACAATTCAGCTGTTCATAAAAATAAAGTTTTATTCACACAGGTCATCTAACTTCTTTATAGTTTTTCATTCATGAATCTAATCTCTTCTTAGGCCTCCACAGTTTGCTAATAATTGTTGCTCTGAAATAACTCTTGCTTCCCTTTGTTTTTTTTCAATTTCTGTCACCAATACTTTGGTTCAATTAAAATATGGTCTCATTCACAGAAGACTGAGTGAAATTAGTCAGAGAAAGACAAAAATCATATGACTTCACTCATATGAGGACTTTAAGAGACAAAACAGATGAACATAAGGGAAGGGAAACAAAAATAATATAAAAACAGGGAGGGGGACAAAACAAAAGACACTCATAAATATGGAGAACAAACTGAGGGTTGCTGGAGGGGTTGTGGGAGGAAGGATGGGCTAAATGGGTAAGGGGCATTAAAGAATCTACAGAAATCATTGCTTCACTATATACTAACTAATTTGGATGTAAATTTAAAAAAAATAAAAAATGAAGTTAAATAAAAAAAAAATATGGTCTCATTCACAGAAGACTGAAATAGGGCCCTAATTTCCCTTTTCAGTCAGCTTACCCATTGAAACTAACCTTCCTATAGTACTGAAGAGATTAATTCTGTGTGTGTGTGTGTGTGTGTGTGTGTGTGTGTGTACATATGTTTTTATTCTCTTGGTTAAGTATGTGGGTAGATAACATGGTAAATGTATGTTTGACTATATAAGAACCTGTTAAACAATTTTTATGCTCCCTATAGCATTATGGAAGAGTTCCAGTTGCTCTATATCACAATGAACATGCATTATTGTCAGTCTTACTAGTGTTTGGTGGTATCTTATTGTGACCTTAATTGGCATTTCCCTGAAATTATGTTGCACATTTTTCATATGCTTATTAGTCCTTTTGTGACATATCTGTTCACATCTCTTCTTTTTTATTAAAGAGTAATTGACACACAATATTATGTAAGTCTCAGGTATACAATGCAGTGATTCCATTATATGCATTACAAAATTATCATCTTGATAGGTCTGTTACCATCTGTTACCAAAGTTACTGCAATGTTATTGACTACATTCCCTATGCTGTGTATTACATCCCCATGTCTTATTTACTTTATAACTAGAAGGTTGTACCTTCACTATTTCATCCATCACACCCATCCCCCACTCCTCTGGAAATCATCAGTTTGTTCTCTGTGTCTATGAGTCTATTTCTGTTTTGTTTGTTTGTATTGTTTTTTAGATTCCAAATAGAAGTGAAGTCATATGGTATTTATCTTTCTCTGTCTGACTTATTTCATTTAGCATAATACCCTCTAGGTTCATCCAGGCAAGATTTAATTCATTTTTGTGGCTTAATAATATCCCATTGTATATATATATGCCAACTTTTTAGATTCTTTTTGTCAAAAAATATGAATGCTGCCAAATAACTGGCCCTTCACTATCATTCCAGAGCAACTCTTTAAGCCTCTTTTACTTCTAATCAAAATTGACCCTCTGAATAAGATTGCATGCACCTATTTATTTACATTTCTACAAGAGACAGAGCTCTCCTACTCCGATTATAAGAATAACTGCTTAGAATGTACTTCCTCCACCTCCCATACAAACATATGCAGGTCTCACCGACATATACTTGTCATTTCTGCTTTCTAAAACATCAAAATTTACCTTTTCCATGAGCCCTCCTTGAGTTGTACCAGCTGAAACAACTCCTCTATTCCTAAGCCATTTATTAAATACCACCTTGCCTTGAGATACAGAAAACAAGTGACTATCTTTATATATTATTGCAATTTTCAATCTAAAATTTTTATATGTTGCATGTTTCACTGACAGAATGTTCTTATGTATATGCTTCTTGCGGCCCTTTCACCTTCCATGTGAATATGCTGATGATAATTCAGACTACTACAAAGCAATCATCAGGCTAGATGCTAGGTCTCTGGCAAGCTTTCTCAAGAAATAAGAGCCTAGGGGCGCCTGGGTGGCTCAGTCGGTTGAGCGTCCGACTTCGGCTCAGGTCATGATCTCGCAGTTCGTGGGTTCAAGCCCCGCATCGGGCTCTGTGCTGACAGCTCAGAGCCTGGAGCCTGTTTCAGATTCTGTGTCTCCCTCTCTCTCTGCCCCTCCCCCACTTGCACTCTGTCTCTCTCTCTGTCTCAAAAATAAATAAACATTAAAAAAAAAAAAAAAAAAAAGAAATAAGAGCCTATCAGATGACTCTGGCCCTTTAGACTCCAATTCTTCCCCACTGGGTTTTAAGAGCTGAGTTCAAAGAACTTTTCTTGTTGACCTACAGTAATAATGGAAGCACAGAAGCTTTCTGTTCTTTACTATAGAGTCCTACTCCAAGGATGCTATTGGCAAACAGATGGAATACCAGTAGATATGCCAAGAGTGGAATGGGTTGTAATTATAACACCAGTGTGCTATTACATACTGTCTAGATAAACTGACTGTTCTTTTCATTGTGGTGGTAAATTGGATGGTAAGACTTTTTTTCTTTCTTCTTTTGGTAATAACTGTTCCCAAGTACACATTATATTATAGTTCATGGGATAAGCAGTGACATTAATCAACAGTTTCATTTAACTGGGATGAAAACTATTCACTTAAAGGATTGGCTTTGGAATACTAGAGGTTACGGACCACATTAAGTCACATTTGGTGACTTACTGTATCTTTAGGGTTGGGTGATTTTGTCATTATGGTATTTTACTTCCATTCATGGCAAGCTGAAAATGATATTATGTCAGTATTATTTTAAAATTAGAAAGATCTCTGAATAAATAATATATTTTACTAACTACGTCTAAAAGTTAAAACTGATTTAAAACAACTTGTATGCCTTGTGGACAATTTTTTTAAATAAATTGAATTTCAACAATTACAAATGTTTGTATTTTCTTTCTTCTAGTAACTCTTTTCTCCTAAACAGGATCAAACCTGAAGTGGAAAAGAAGTATTAAATTCAGCCATTTTTGATAGACATGTGAAATCCAGAATATTTTTCTCTGTAACATTTTAAGACTTCACACTGTCTAACTTGAATATGAGTTAACTGTGTAGTCATGTATGGCCTTTCTTTTATGGATGTCAAGGGTGTAGTGTTGTCACCTGAATGATGTCAAGGTCAGATTGAAGATGTGGATATCATGGGAAGGCTGGCTGCACAGTAAAACCCTAATATGGGAGACCTCACTGTAAGCAAAATTTACAAAAGACCTGTCCAAGAAAATGTCACTGAAGGGAACAGGGTTTAGGCAACAGCACATTTTCTTAAAGGATAAGTACTTGTGCGTCTGTTTGGAGTTCTGACCCCTACTTTTTAAATTCGAAATGGGTCATAGAACCACCACCAAAAACAACATTCTCAACAATCAATTCATTAAATTCCTAACTGAATGGAACTCTTTCTTTCCTTCTTTCTTCCTTTCTGCCTTCCTTCCCTCCCTCCCTTCTTCCTCTTTCCTTCCTCCCTCCCTTCCTTCCTTCCTCTCTGTCTCTCTCTTTCCCTTTCTTTCTTTTTTCTTTCTTTCTTTCTTTCTTTCTTTCTTTCTTTCTTTCTTTCTTTCTTTCTTTCTTTCTCCTTCTTCTTTCTTTTTCTCTCTCTTCCTCCCTCCCTCCTTCCCTTCCTTTCTCTCTCATCCCTCCCTCACTATTTCTTTCTCCTTTATATACAGATTAGTCCATATGGTACAGACGGGGGAATTGAAAAGGTGTCAAAGATATGTCCCTCTGTGTTTTTTCCAAGCTTTCATTTACTCATTTAGATTCTCTTTATAAACTTTGGAAGACATATCAGGAAGAATGCTTTAGGGAACCTGAAGTACACAAAAGTGCCCTCTCCCAGATACCTCCAAACACAGTTCAACAGCAGAATCTGGAAGAGCAAGAGTTAAGTTAAACATATCTGCATAGTGGAATCTTTGTCTTTATGCATTTGAGAATTAAATTTTTCTCTGGAAGCATTAGTTTCTGTAGGTAAGGAGAAACTTTCAGGAAAAAAATTGTGTAAGGCATCTAATATCCCAGTAACTATGATCTTTCATGGTCTCCTTTTGTGAGGGAGATGAAACTGACTGATATGATCACTGTGCTTTTCCTCAGTGGGGGTTCACCAAGGACCTGTGTTGAAGGCTTGTGTCTATGAGAATGGACTGGAAGATGCATTTACCAATAAGCAGCTATACGTCTCCTTGCTTAGAACCATTTGGAGTTTTTTGGCTATAATTTTTTAAAATATTAAGCAAAAAAACTTCCTTTTAGATATGAAAGAATAGTTAAAACTGGCCAACAAAAATAATTATTTCATTACATGTTTCCGTTTGAGATAATAAAAGAGCCAGAACCTCCCTTCCACCTCCATCCTCTCCCCACCAATTCTGTTGATTCCTCCAGTCCTTGCAGAGGCTCAGTTACATCAAGACAACTACTAAGTCATATTCCTGAGTAAGTAAGCAGTGTTAATCTTGGGGGCCCTGGGTCTGAGTCTGTTAAGACACTTAAAGCATACTACCATCATGGCAAAGGCCAAAGAAGTGTGGGTATTAGCTAGGTATCATTTGGTGGCACATTTGAGAAAGAATAAAAGATGACTACAACACTGTGACCAATCAATATTGTTTAAGCATCCTGAAATTTACATTTAACTGCATTTTAAAAAGCATGTGATACTATCTTGCCCACAGAGACTAGGCATTCCTGATCTAGACTGAGCCTTACATATTACCTATCCACTGGGAGTAAACTCAGTTCATCTTGAAGCTGTGCTCCACACATTGAGTACCCATTATTTTTATCAGACAATACTGATATGGAAAAACGCAAAGAGAACAACAAACAAAATTCCTGAGACCATCACCAGGGAATGCTTAGAATGTTTCATGGGAGATGCTGTTTTTTAAATGTCACTTTTATTTGAAATTGGAGGAAATGGTACTTCAGCTCAATCTTATGGTAATTGTTAATTCAATCACTGCAAATAGCAATCTGAAGATACATCTTACCTGAAATTATTATATTTTCCTCTAGCAGAAGTAACAGCCTCCACCTTTGTGTTTCCATAGTATTGATTTGCTAACTTTCTCATGGTATATATAAAAATATTACCTTGCTGTAGTTATTTTCTATTTGATGGCATAGGCCATTCCCTGTTTTTATTATTCTCCACTGTGAATAACTTTAAACATAATTACATGTTAACATTTTGTTGCATGTAGTTGAACTGCACTAGACTAGGTTTTCCCACCTCAAAGTGAGGTGGAGACATAAAGACTAAGATATATGCTAACATTTCATCTTAGGCAATAAATCTTCCCACAGAAGATGTACACCTAGGTTTGCTAAGAAATATTTTCACCTATTTGGCTGGGAAGATGTGATGGTGGTCAGTGGAAAAAAATCTTAACCTAGAGTGGAGTGCTGTCTACCATGCGTTCAGCAGATGTCCAGCCAGTGTGCTTTCCTACAATTAAAAGAAGACAGAAAGAGGCAAGATTTCAAATGGGGGAAAAAAAGCTTCTGTGGGAAACTGAACTGGGCTGTTTAGCAGACAGATAGGATAATTATGCCATAATATAATAAGGGAAGCAGTTGAAGTCATCTATGGGAATTTGTTAACCAGAACAGGCTGGGCAGAAAGAGAGGCTGGGCTATTCTGTCAAGTTTTGAGACCAAGTGAGGATAAAGTGAGATATAAGAAGATCTGGAAGCCAGTGGCTTCCAGGTGAGCTGCTACTGCTAATCAGTTGAATGTCATTTAGGAAAATTATCTACTTTTCATAGGCTTATGAAAAGTTAACTTGTTCATATATAGATGGCTTCCAAAATCACTTTTAGCTTTAAAATTATTTGAGTCTATAACAAAGGCAAGATATTTTCTATATCCTTTAAAATTCATTCTGAGAAATAGTACAATCTCAGATAAGTCAATTAGTTGAGTTTCTGGGATTTCTGGGGACTAATTTGCAAATCATACTTTATAAGAAAATGAAAGTTATGCATCATAATGTGTTTCCCTTTTTTATTTTATTTTCTAGAACTTAGAAATTAGATTAGATGTTAGAAATTGTATAGCCACATGAAGCTTCCAGTAACAGTAGGAACCACTTCTCAAGAGCTTTCTTTTGCTTCTGGAGATAGGATTTTTGTATTCCAGGTATATATATTTTTCATTTTCTATTTTGTTTAGCTGTAAAATGCCTCAATTATTATTAAAAATGCATAAATATAAGTAAATTAATTGTTAGCATTTAATAATTGGTTACAGGAAAAGAATGAATAGAAAATACTGTCACATATCTAACGTTGATTTCTACAACTTTTCTATATTCTGCCATTATTCATTGAGATGCATTGTCTAATGTACTAACAAAGTTACGCTTTTGTAAAGGATCTTAAATCCACTATCTAACTCACGACCATTTATCTCCAAGACACCATGTGTTAAGTCAAAGCTCTAAATCTACAATGCCATGCATCACCTGATGGTAACTTCTTAGAAGTGTAGGGTTCAAAATACAAGACAAACAATCTTCAGATGAGCATTTTGTAAATTTAAGTCATTTTGAAAATGGGAAAATTTGGTATTTGCTACAGCCCCAGGTCTTTGGAAGCAGCCTTTCTTGCATATGATAGTATTCTACACTATAGCTCTATGTGGTTATTTGGTTAAGAATTGAAGTTAGCATGTGCAACAGGGACTAAGAGTCCCTGTTGCAGGTTCTTGTGCTGGATGTATATCTTTTTCTTTTCTTAATTGGGCAATTTGGCTTACAACCTACAAAGAGATTCTACTCATTTAGCAACTATTCTTTTACTTGGAAATGGCTACCTTCTTTGGCATATGCCTGAATTGAAGAAACTGCATGCTAAGAAGATTATTTTGCTGGATTAGAATTTTTATTTCATTCCTAATGACTTCTTGTCAGAATTTTGGGTTATTTTAAATACCATGATATTTATAAAATTGTATTTCTGGCCCATTTGCCATTTTGATCATTTTGTTAGACAATGCATAAGTTATTTTTTAAGCTAACTTTCTTAGAAAATATTATTTTAATGAAATTATTTTAATTTCTTAGAAAATATTATTTAATAATTTATTCAATATATTTTCACCTAAGTGATATGTGTGCACATATAGAGGCAACTGGATTTATTAAACACCTAATAATTGGTCTTATTGGGTATGGCACAGGAACCAATGTTATAACGCTAAACATGTAAGATGAAATGAACATGGCTACATTAGGGACAAGGTCAGATTAAATTTATCATTTCATATACTTAGCATAGATTTTTTTTAATGATAAAATTATAGTAGAACTTACCTAATTTTCACAAGTAAAACAGAAATGCCAGAATCAGAAGCATGCTTTTCCAGTCTGCAGTGAGAAGGGAAGCCTCTAAGTCTAGGATTTTTAACCTTAGTAGGACTTTTAAAACTCAACTCACAGGCAGTGCATTTGGCCTTAAAAATGTCAGGTGACTGATTAGTACAAAGGTTTTGAAAAACCAATAAAACTGGTGGACTTATCAAATCAATCAAAAGGGTGATTGGGAATTCCCAAAATGGCTTATCTAACTATAATCTTACTTTCTAAATTTCAATTTCACCTACAAAAAGGTAAAACCATATGAAATGTACTAATTGAAATTATTGGACAATCTGAAATGCCCAAATACATATATATGGGCATATATACATACATATATATATATATATATATATATATATATGTATATGTATACATATATGTATACATATATGTGTATACATATATGTATGTATATATGTATATATACACATTTCTATGCATCCAGAGAAGATAAGCAGATCTGCATCAGATGAAGGGGAGCTCTGGGATATAACATGTGTTGGAAATGGTGGGATGTAGATATCAAAGTAATCTACAATAAAATCCTCCTGAAAAGTATTTCTCAATATTATATATATATACATATATATATACACATATATATGTATATATATGTGTATATATATATATATGGTTCCTCTCCCCAAATAGAAGAGTTCCCACTAAAATAAAAACTTTCTTTTCCATCCTGTTAATTTCAAGAACATTCATTGGATTTTCACGTTTCTCAGATTTAAGGGAGATCTACAAAAAAGAAACAGAAGGTGCTCATTTTCAACACAGTTGATATTATTGATTAGCTGATAGTGAGTCCTGAGGCATTATTTTCTTTGTGCAAAATAAGCATAAAAATACTACAAGCAATTAATTGCCTGCTTTTCGTATCATGCTTTGCAATGGCCTATCAGCCTTTTATTAATATTAATGAGGAGAATTAGCACGGAAGATCAGGGAGCCACGATAGCGCCAAGAACCTGTGAGGACCCTACGGCTCTCATGCTTTATTATTTTTTAATCAAAGTAGCTAACTTGAAGGCACAAAATTAAAGAACTGAGTCTTTTATGATTCCACAATGATTCAAATTAAAATGATCTATACTTGCATAATTCCCGTGAACCATTTTGTGCTTGTTAAAAACAGTTAAAAATTGCATAAATTCATGATTTAAGAGCTATGGTTTTCTTTTCTTAATGAACAGTCCACTTTATGTATTTCTCCCAACTCACACATGTGGACATAATAAAGCAAAAGAGGGTGGGCAGAGTGAGCAAGAGAGAATTTAAGCTTATGATTTACATTAAAAGAGAAAGGCTCATTTGTTACTTCTTCCAGCTCACTAGAAATTCTTGGCATTAATACACAGCATCACTGAATGTCCTTGAAAAACCTGTGCAAAAGAAAAGTGCTGGGAAAGCCCACTTTTCAGAAAGAAGCACAGAAGCTATGCAATTGAAGACAATGATTTCAAATCCATTCTACTCAGAAACTTAGGGCCCACCAGAGGAGCTTAGCGCATTTACAAAAATTATTCTTTTCCTTTCAATTCTAAAGAATTTATATATGGTTTAAAATATTAAGGAGCACCTCATCAGTTAAGTGACTGACTCTTGATTTTGGCTCAGGTCACGATCTCACAGTCTGTGAGTTCGAACTGGCATTGGGTTATGCGCTGACGCACGATGTCTGCTTGGAATTCTCTCTCTCCTTCTCTCTCTGCTTCTCTCCTGCTCACACCTTCTCTCTCTTTCTCAATATCAAAATAAATAAAAACATAAAAAAATTAAAATCAATAAAAAATAAAATACTAAGGCTCCCATACACTTTTGTGTTAAAAATTATCATGCTGTACATAAGTTTTAAAACCACTGACTACATGAGACAAACACATTACTGGAAACACAGAAAACCACTGATTCTTTCAAAATTATCATAGCAATGTGGATATGTGAAAATGAACCCTATGAAATATGATATATTCATTTCAAAAGGCTATAGGTCCAATCTCTATTAATGGAATTCAGAATTCAAAAACATTCATGAGCAAAGTCTCTTTCTCATCATAATGAAGCAAGTAACAAATTTCAGGGAGATAGATTTCTCATATTGTTAAAATGGAAGGAGTCGGTGTTGAGTTCAGAGTCACCAAAAGGAAGTTTCTATGCATCCTGAGAAGACAAGAAGATCTGCACTAGATGAAGGGGAGTTCTGGGATATAAGGTGTGATGGAAATGGTGGGAGGTTAGCAACAAAGTAATCTACAATAAAATCTTCCCGAGAAGTATTTCTCAAAGTGTGGTCTGGGACCACATTTATCAGTCAATCCAAGAGCTTATTTAAACAAAACAACAAAACAAAATAGATTCTTGGACCCCCACTTCAGACCTATGAACTATAATCTCCAGAAATCTTGCCTTTGCATTCTAAAAGATTTTAGATGGGAAATCAGGATGATAGTGTTCACTTTTTTTTAAGTAATGGTTTGCTTTGTTTTTTCTTTTTTTTAATATATTTTAATGTAGTCATAGGAGACCTCAAAGAGAAAAATAAAATTGGAGTTGCTCTATTAAAAGTAGTGGGTAAGGGGATTGATTTCAACCTTGTCCTCTTCAAACAGCTGTACTCCAAAAGCCCTGAAAAATTTTCCAGGAGCCCTTCACCTCAGGATTGATCTTTCTCCTCCTTGAAACCCTTCCAGTTTTCTTTATCTTGCACAGGAGTCCAAAGAGAACAGAGCTGAAATGTCTGATTAATCTTGACTTGGTTCTATGTCATTATTTTTATATAACTTGTTATATCATTATTTGCACTAGCATTATAGATGCCATTCAAAATATTCTTGGGTGGAAGTTTAGTATGTGGACACTAGATTGGCAAAGAGATTTGTGTTGTCCAAGACACCTAGTTGTTAGACATCTCCAAGGATAAACTATATTTTCACCTGAAGTTCCTTCTCTTTTTCCTGTCAAAATTGCATCTACTTTATCAGCAGCTCATTTCCTCTTGGTGAGTTCCATACAAAATAAAACTTCATTTTGATATTTTACATTTATTTAAGAAAAATGAAAGATATATAAGATATCCTGTCCTGTGAGAACAAAGCTTATGAAGAATTACACTCAATGAGAAATATCTGTCCTAACTGGAATCCCTGCTCAGTCCTTCTTCAACAAACATGCTCCGGAAATTTGTTCTATCTTTTCTTGTTCCAAAAGGCACTACCCACTTTCTGGTTTAGATCACTTTTCAATTGTGCTGATTGAGAAGTAAATAGACCCATTAAATAATGAGTCTAATTCTGCAGTACTTTGTGTGTAAAAATTATAAGTGAAACTTAAAGCAAAAATAAATAAATAAATAAAAGGTTTTTACTGCTAATAGGAAAAAAAAAATGTTTACAACTGTATATAAATGAGTTGATGTGAATGGTAGTCAATGGTATATAGACCAAGGGCAGCTACTAGGAATAAAGAGTAGATACCAAACTGCCCGGAGTTGGCACCATTATATAGAAGGAATTTATATTTGTAAAAGCTTATCATAGTGTCTTTGCCCTTTATTATTACAATTTATCTTTTCATTAGTTATTCCACCTTCTAAATTAACCAATGCTTCTCACAGCCATCAAACCTATAGACTAATGTCCATCACCTGCAGAATTACTGTGGCCAGTGGGCCACAGAATTACTGTGCTCTAATACTGTCTGCCTGATCCCATCAGGTGAGTTTTACACTTACCAAGATTAATTTGTGTTGGTCTCCGAAAGTATTTATGTCGTTCAATATTCATTTATTTAAAAGTTTTGTAATGTGTGTTTGAAAAATAACTCTAGTTAGAATCTTTAGAAGGGCTGGATCAAGTTAGGAAAATAAAACAAAAAAATCTTAGAAGTAACAGAAACATTCCAAGATGTTTTAAACATATATATTAAAAATAGATATCCAGCCCAAACTATCTTTTGCAATTAATTAATGAACACTACCATGAGAGGATGCCCATTATATTATCATCATCATGAGGGCATTGAAACTCTGGATGAAGTAACATCACAACAGAGAAGGGAACTAGATGGAAGGAGACTAGAAACAAACGCAGATTTGTGTGCATGGCCCACCTTGACCTTGCAAAACCCCACTTTAAGAAAAATAAAATTTGTTTGGTTTTAACTATTCTCAAAGTTATCATTGTTCAGTTATTTTCCTTAGATACTTTTCTAGATACTTTTGTCAGAGTTCATTGGTCCTAACGAAGAATCACATTGCAAAAACCAAAAAAAATTTGTTTGTTTTTAACATTGCAGACACAAAAGATTTAAAACATAGTTTCCTTGTTAAACTTTTTCTTTGTTAAACCTAGGAAAGGTATTGCATTATGCTGTGTTGTACCATACTATATTGTATGATATTGTATTGTAGCATATCCTATTGGATTTTCTCACTCAGAATTCTTATCTAAAGTCACAAATGAAAACATGCCTCAGGACTGATTTTGAGATGGGAATATTCATGGTCCCTCCCTATAGAATTTGTAGTTGAACTGTAGGGGTGAAAGAACCACCAGCCAATCCCAAGTGCAAAATTTTAATGTGTCAATGTTATTACACTTAAGATTTAAAACCATCTACATTTTAATTAGAAGTAGAAAACTGCTGTGGGTATTCACAGAGCTTCCGCTGCAGGGAGAGTTTGGTACATTCTGTCCACTCTCATTGTGCTGGGTAGTCTACATAGACTGAGGGGTCTGCTCAGACTAGGCCAACTGCCTAATGCATCTGAGGGCTGACAATACAAGTAAACTTCATGATAAACAGGCAGGGCCTAGCTTAATTTTTCAAACTGTATTTTGCATTTTGATGAGGAAAAAAAATCTGAAACTGAGGGCAAAGCAGGGAGAGCAATGGTGGTGTGAATGCTACATTTTTCATCTTAAACAGCATGATTTACTTTAGCCATTTCTGGAGTAACAAATCCTGTAACTGAAATTCATGCTTGGAATGCCTTAAAGGGTTGCAAAGGCAAGTTGATTTTTTATCTTAAAATGCTATTCTGGTTAATTTGGTCTTAATATGGGACACAGGAAAGGTAGGATATCGAGTGTAGATAAAATACACTCATGTCTCTATTTGAGGTTCCAAACTTGAATTTCATTGTGTTCAAGAAACTCACATGTATTTTTCACATGGCTTGGAGAATTCTCTTTGGTGGCATAGACTTTTTCTTTTACTCACTGTTTATAGCAAGGCCTTCTTAGTGTTTAAGTAACAAGTTATACTCTGGGAAACACTGCACCAAAATCAGAATTGCACCATTTCTACCAATTAGCAGTGGTGGTGGTGATATTAATAATGATGATGATCATTGTTAAAATAATAGTAAAATGTGAGTAAAAACCACCCCAACTCCTGTCACTCTAGAGTTTACCATAAACATCTTCATAATATCTGTTTCATACAACCTCATCAACCTCATAAATGAGATATTATATATACCATTATTATATAGATTAGTTGGCTTTATAACTTTGCTTACCCTCACAGATATTATCTTCATTTGCCAGGTAACCATCATTTACTGTTATATGTTCTCCACACAATTTTTATTTGTGTACTTATGTATGCAGATAAATTCACATGCACACATATACAGATGTTTCCTTTGTTATTGTTTATTCTATCAAAATGGAATCTCCTACTTGCATCTTTATTTCTTTTCTGAGTAACAAAATGTAAAATTTTCTCTCAAGTCAACAGGTTGAAATCTAATTCTTTCATTTGGGTGACTGAATATTACTCCTTGGTAAGGATTTGCCACAATTTACTCAATTTTTTTTTTCTTTTATAAACCTAAACAGTGGCAAAATATTGTCATTAATGGAACTTTTTATTTTCAGGAAATAAATTTCCAGGAATGAAAATCTAGGTTGAAGGATATCTGTATATTAGTTTTAAGAAACGTTGCAAGGTTGCATTTGCCGTCCTAGTTTTCTCCATAGCACTATCATCACCTTGTATCTTCTGTCTGTATTTATTTTCTGTTTCTCCCACCGGGAGAAATAATTCTGTGAGAACTAAGGTGTGTCCCTTGTTCACTGTTGTATCTTCAGTGCCTGGTATATTAAGTATTCATTTAGCGTTTGTTGAATGAATAAATAATTATTTTAGAACTACTGAAACCATGACGATTAAATATCATATTTAATGGAGGTCCTCTCCTTTTAATTTCTGATTTAATGAAAATGGCATTGGTCCTCCATTTAAAAAATAACATTTAAATCATATAATTAAGATCTCTTTATATAAACCAGCATGCTTTTCTTCTGTTCCTCTTTGCTTACAGTTTTTGTTGTTGTTGATAATGTTTTAATGAGGAATGACTGATGGATATCATGGAATAAGTTTTCAGCATTAACTAATTAATTACATTTTTTATATTTTAATTTCTTTTTTAATTTTATTTTTTATTTTTAAAAATTTACATACAAATTAGTTAGCATATAAATTACATTTTTTATTTACTTATGTATTGCACACAGTGATTGATTTCCTAATACTGAGTCATCCTTGTGTTCCTGGAATAAATATCATTGAAATACAGTATTTTTATATACTAATGCATTATATTAATAATTTTAAAGAATAATTCCCTCTATACTTAAAATTATTCTATAGGCTTTTGTTTATTTGATTTGGAGTTTTATTTTTATTATATTTTTAGATTAGAATTGTACTGCCTTAACAAAATGACTTGGCAAGATATCCATCATTTTATAACACCTAGAATATTTTAGGTATTGTTAGAATTGTATACTCATTAAGGCTTCATAGAATTCACAGGGAGACCACCCGATCTTTGGCTGTTTTAATAGTTGACCTTAAATCAAGATTCCAGTCTCTACTAAGGTAAACTGCTCTATGTAAGTTACTTATTTTACTGAGGTTAATTTTGCTAATTTTTATGTTACTAGAAAGTTGTTGACATTTCAAAAGTTTTCAAAGTTATCGCCATAGAATTGTATGTATTCTATTTAATAAATTCAATTTTGTATCCTTTTACATTTCAAATTACATTACGTCTGACATTTCTCTTTCTCTTTTTTCACAAACTAGGCTAGAGAGGGTTATCTGTTGAATTATTCTTCTCAAGGACCTACATTTAAATTTATACACACAGACCTATGTGTATGTATATATAAATTTATGATTCTAAATAAAACTTTTAATGTATAAAAATCAGTTTCTAAAGCCTAACCTGCATTTTGAACACTGGTTCTATGTCCCTATGTATACAGCCTATAGGGAAAACAAGAAGTCTGGACCATTAGAAGTTCAAAGATAATATTATATGAGTGTTTATTTAATGTGAACAGAGCTGACGTATATCCTTGTGTAAAGTACTTTGAAATCACTTGGCCAGCATTTACGTCAATGGGAGAGAAACATTCCCTATATAGTATTATCTTTTATATATCCCAGAAAAATTAACCTATTCACAAACTTGGCTTTATGATTCTTTTATGCCAAGAATGCTAAAGAAGATAGGGCATAAGTGACATAAATTCACCCAAAGCTGGGTGAAAATACTATACACTTAAATTTGCCTAAAGCTGGGTGAAATACTATAGGTGTTTTTACTATACATAATCTCAAAGAAAACATCATCCTTCTACATACCCTATTAAATAAGAAGTAACACCACACATACCCTTAAAAATTATCATCTCATTGGATGTGTGAACCTTGATATGATGGCTCCTAAGGTCATGTGTCAACAACTATAAGTGACAGGATTTACAAAACTTACTGCAGTGAATTACTTCCTATCTAGTTTTAATTTTGTCAAGAGATGACTATATATTCCAAATGATGTGCAGGGTTTATTTGGGGGTGGAAGAAAGCAGCATTTAATTGACAGATAAAAAGGGTATAGAAAAGGTAATTTCATTTTCCATCAGAAGTAAGGTTTTATTGTTGAGAATTAAATTAACAGTACATGAAATTGGCTTTTCTTGAGTTCATATTTTTTGACCAATAAATAAATAAAGAAAGAGAGAAAGCAAAGAAAGAAAGGAGCACCCCCTAACCAAAGTAGAGCTATAAAGCTTCTCTTAATGAACATAGTTATTGCATTTTCTTTATTTAATAAAAAGGGAAAACAATAAACCTCCTATAATCCTATGTGTTTGTAGGGTTTCTTTTTAGGGTCTGGTTAATTTCTACTTCCGTAATAGTAGGAGGTCCTGCTTGTGAATGCAGCCTGATTTCTTCTTTCCATTATTCATCACTCATCTTCAGCTGTTTTTTGTAAGCTTTGCTCCTTCGTTAGTTGAAACATGTTGCTTATTCTATGCTATGGTTTTCTAAGCAGGTGATTTGTTTACTGTACTCCCCCCCACCCTTACTTAGGGGGATATCTCTTTGGTCCTGAAAAGGTCTATGAGAATATCAATGTGTGAGTATTTCTATACAATGGTTACCACCAATATAGCCAACCAGGAACTGAGGCAATGTAACCCGTTAGGAGCACAATGCTTTAAAAATGTGAAAATAGGGGCACCTGGATGGTTCAGTCCATTAAGTGTCATGATCTCACAGCTTGTGAGTTTGAGCCCCAGCCTTGGGCTCTGTGCTGACAGCTCAGAACCTGGAGCCTGCTTCAAATTCTATGTCTCCCTCTCACTCTATCCCTCCCCCGCTCGCACTCTGTCTCTCCTTCAAAAATAAATAAACGTTAAAAAAATGTGAAAATATATTGTGGAAAGTATTGTGGTGCTTTGTTTTGTTTTTGTTTTTTACTTATACTATAAATTTTGAAAACAAAATTGTTTTTACAATGCTAATTTTTACACGCTTAATAGCTGTTCCTTGATATTAAAGTTGAGGTGAGTGTTTATTTTTTTTAATGTTTATTTTATTTTTGAGAAAGACAGCATGAGCAGGGGAGGGGCAGAGAGCGGGGACTGAGAAGAGTTGGATGCTTAACAGACTGAGCCACCCAGGAGCTCCTTATTTGTTTAAAAAAGCAACAGGGTGGGGTGCCTGGGTGGCTCAGTTGGTTAAGCATCCCACTTAGGCTCAAGTCATGATCTCAAGGGTTGTGAGTTCAAGCCCCACATCGGGCTCTGTGCTGACAGCTCTGAGCCTGGAGCCTGCTTCAGATTCTGTGTCTCCCTCTCTCTGCCCCTCCCCCACTCATGCTCTTTCTCTCTCTCTCTCTCTCTCTCAAAGAATACATAAACATTAATTTTTTTTTTTTTAAAGGAACAGGGTATGGTCAGTGGAAATGGCCAATTAGGACCTCCAAAAATTCTTTTCTCCACAAAAATGAGAAAACTGACAAAAATATCAGAATTAACGTTTTTCAGAACTCTAGAAATCGACCAAAGTCTCACAACAATCTCAGGAACAGAATTCAGACACCCACTGATTCTTATCAAGAACAGCAAGCATTGTATCATTTCAACATGCCTTCCGCTATTCCCTTTCCCCTTATCCAGATCACTGTAACTTTGAGAATCAATAACCTGTAATCATGGTGAAAAACAGCAGTAACCAGCAGGGAGTAGAATTGGCATTAAAGTTCTTTCAAAGCTTCATTTTCAGAAATTACCATTCTTTGACCTGGCTGGTGGTTCCCTGAAAGACAAAACTTGCAACTTTGTCTTTACTAACCTAAAATGGAGCTCTCCCACTGTGAAAATCTTTTTCCCTATGCAACTGTCAAAAACAATTAGAGGCAACTGATTCACTTTGAAAAGGTCCAAAATATTTTTGGGCATTCAGAAGGCTATGCACATACATGTGCATGCCCAGAGCTGTGTATGTGCTCAGAGAAGACCTGAGAGGGCCCTAGACTCTCAAAAGTCTTACCTCCTAATAAATACTATCACCTTTTTACCACCTTAAGGGTTAGGATTTGAATATAAACTTCAGGTATAAATTTGGGGGACAAATATTCATATATATATATGAACATGAATATATATATTCATATGAATATATATATTCATGAATATATATGAATATGAATATATATATGAATATTCTCTATTCTCTATATCTATCTATCTATCTATCTATCTATCTATCTATCTAATTTATGTATGTATATAAGTAATTGGCTCATGTGATTATGGAAGCTGAGAAGTCTAATACCTATAGTCAGCAAGCTGAAAACCCAAGAAAGTCAATGGTGTAGGCCCAGTCCAACTGCAGGAGAAGACTGATGCCCCAGCTCCATCAGTCAGGCAGAAATTCCCCCCTCACTCAATCTTTTTTGTTCTATTAGGCCCCTCAACTGATTGGATGAGGGTCACTCATATTTGGGAGGGAAACATGCTTTACTCCATCTACCAGGTGAAAAGTTCATCTCAACCAAAAACACCTTCACAGACATACCCAGAATAATGTTTGACCAAATGTTTGGGCACCCTATGGCCCAATCAAGGTAATGCATAAAATTAACCATCACAAGCTCCATACCTAGTCACATCATAATCAAAGTGTTAAAAGACAAAGAGTCAAAAATCAAATATAAAGAATTTTGAAAGAATAAAGAGAAAAGTGAAATACATTCTGAAGAAAATTACCAACTATTTATGTATCAGAAACCATGGAGATCAGAATGCAGTGGGATGACACAAAGTGCTTAAAGACATATTCAAAGTGCTAGAAAGTGAACTGTATGTTAGGTAAGACAAAACAATGCATAACTGCAAATATACATTGTCTACTAAAAGAACCTCATCCTTTGCCTTTCTGATGGCATTCGGCAAGCAAAGCAAACTTTAAGGTGTTAATAAGGGAAATGGGGAATTTCCATCTAGAAGTATGTATTATTCATCTTTACACATGATAAAACCAACAACATATTCACTTTATTATAATATGTCCATTTTCTTTGTCCATACGAGACCCTAATAGTGCAAATAATTTAATTTAGATCCAGAATTGTGTTATCTTTATTTACTAAAATTAGATCATGACAGGTAAGTAAATCCTTCTTTAGCTTTATTCTACAATCCTAATTTGGTGAAATAGTACCAAACTTGAGTCTTAGACCTTTTTAAAAATTCATGAAGAGTTACTTTATGCTGCGTTAATTGAATTTTTTTTCAATTATGATTTCTTTTCCTCTTTGATTTAGCACAGTGATTCTTACATTCACATCACTTATAAAGTTATCCCCCCAGCCCGTAGCCCAGTTCTCATCTTCAAAGTTAGATCAGAAGGGGAACGGATGTTCTTCAAGATGCAATCTCAAATTTACACAGATCATCAAAGCATCTTATTTTCCTGTATTTTACTCCATTAACTCATCAAACTCACTTTTAATCTATTCACATTTTCTGAATATAATTTTAGCATTGTGCTCCACTGTGCTAAGACAAATATTATTTAATCTGTAAAAAAAAAAATCTCTCATCTTTAAGAGTCAGCAGTGTCTGTTCTTAGATTTGTTATTCCATGGTGAATTGATCCTTCTAGTCTGTACATTTTCCCTATAGTCATTATATCCACATTCATTCCCTTCCAATAAACAGGTTCAGGTACTGACATAAAATAAGAGCTGTGGTGTGGGTCTATCCTCTTGGAGTTATAGTCTAATTAGAGAGAAAACAACCAGTATACTCAAACTAGTGAGTGTTGATAAGCACTAAGAGGGAAAATGACAGAGTGCTGTGAGGCATAGTAATAAGGAACTCACTTTCGATTGGGTAAAAGGGAAAGTCCTCTAGAGGCAAAAAATGAGCTGAGATTTAAAGGATAAGAAAGATCCAATTAGGCAAGCAGTGAAGGATGCTAGGATTGACTAGCATGACATAGGACTTCAATGTTTACTAGTATGAGCTTCAACCATCTCCATGTTATTTTAAAGTCAAAATTCCTAGCAGTGCTACTGCTGGGTCATAGGGTAGGTCTATTTTTAATTTTTTGAGGAAACTCCACACTGTTTTCCAGAGTGGCTGCACCAGTTTGCATTCCCACCAACAGTGCAAGAGGGTTCCCGTCTCATACCCCAATGTTTATAGCAGCCCTCACAACAATAGCCAAATTGTGGAAAGAGCCTAAATGTCCATCAATTGTTGAATGGATAAAGAAATTGTGGTTTATATACACAATGGAGTACTACGTGACAATGAGAAAGAATGAAATATGGCCCTTTGTAGCAACGTGGATGGAACTGGAGAGTGTGATGCTAAGTGAAATAAGCCATACAGAGAAAGACAGATACCATATGTTTTCACTCTTATGTGGATCCTGAGAAACTTAACAGAAACCCATGGGGGAGGGGAAGGAAAAAAAAAGAGGTTAGAGTGGGAGAGAGCCAAAGCATAGGAGAGAGCCAAAGCATAGGACACTCTTAAAAACTGAGAACATGGGGCGCCTGGGTGGCGCAGTCGGTTGGGCGTCCGACTTCAGCCAGGTCACGATCTCGCGGTCCGTGAGTTCGAGCCCCGCGTCAGGCTCTGGGCTGATGGCTCGGAGCCTGGAGCCTGTTTCCGATTCTGTGTCTCCCTCTCTCTCTGCCCCTCCCCTGTTCATGCTCTGTCTCTCTCTGTCCCAAAAATAAATAAAAATTAAAAAAAAAAAAAAAAAAAAAAACTGAGAACAAACTGAGGGTTGATGGAGGGTGGGAGGGTGGGGAGGGTGGGGAGGGTGGTTGATGGGTATTGAAGAGGGCATCTTTTGGGATGAGCACTGGGTGTTGTATGGAAACCAATTTGACAACAAATTTCATATATTAAAAAAAATTTTAAAAAGTCAAAACTAAATGCTGATTTGCTAATGTACTTACAGATCAGGATCTTACTATTGGACATATCATTGGCAGGGAACATGGGTTCCCTGGTGCTAGTGAGAAAGTGAGAAGGGACATCTTAATATTCTCTTTAAGAAAATGAGGCTACTTCCATCTTCAAAGTGAAATACAGATATCTCAAATCTCTAGAAAGATTACAAAGGTATTCTGTCAATGTTGTCAAAGAAGAGATCTGAATTTTTTTTAGGAAGTCACTATTAATCATTATTTACCTATTATTGTTGTTTTCCAGATAGCTGACATTCAAAAACAAAACAAAAAACAAACATTTTTTTTCCTAATTGTAAGTTGATGAAGTATTTTCTTTGTACCAATATACAATAAGTTATATAATATTTTTTGAGAGGGTAAGAGAGGAATGATTTGAGGGGCAAAGTTTTCAGTTCTCACACAAGAATAAATTGAAGCAATTTGTTATTTCATCTTTATATTCAAAGGTATGAGATTTAGATACTTATATGCTGAAGCAAGTAGGCACAAGTTCCAAATTTACAGTTCCTCCTAAAGTCATGTAAATTTGAAAAATATTATTATAAAAATAACTTTTTAATACGTATTTGCATATCTTTGGAACATTAAAAATGGGTTAAAAAAGTAGTACAAGTTCCAAAGCTAAAATATCTGAAAAGCTACATTAAAATTAGATGCAATTTATCCCCTAACAGTCAAATATTTTTTTCGTAATGATTAAATATCAAGTCCAAAGAAAAAGATAACTTTCATGCATTGGTGGTAAGAAGCTAAAGTGGTACATCTTTTTAGGAGAGGAAATAATTAAGTTTAAAATGGGTATTCCTTTGACCCATAATCATATTTTTAGAAACTTATTCTTAGGATATTGTAGAGATTGATGAAAAAATGTGTGCAAAGATATTTATAAATGTGTGATATTTATAAATGTGTGTGTTATAGTCTCATAAACTTGGGAATGAATTGTATCCAAATTAGAAACTGCTTAAATACATTATGGTATATTCATATAATGTTATGCGAGTGTTACAATATAATTAAAGGTGTTTATTTTTGTTTAAAATATTTATAACATATGTTGGGAGACATTTAGTTCATAAATCATGTTAAGATGGACATAGGAGGATCCTAAATGCACCTTCTCTCATAAATCTACAGCTATATATGGAAGAATTCTCTCTGAAAGAAACCCAAAAACTAGTTGAGCAATTCTTCCACATTGGGCAAATGAGAAAACAAACAACAACAACAAAAAAAGCAAACCTCACATTGAAATGAGTAAGAAAGGCTGAGACACAATCCTACCATAAACCCCAAACCCCGCAGGGTGACCCACAAGTAGAAGGAAACACAAATCCCAGATTCCCCCTGAGGAGCAAAGGGTTTGAAACTTAATCTGACACTCCATCTTTTAAGACCTACATCTGAGAGATGGGCCTCCAAAACATCCAGCTTTGAAAAACAAAAAAACTTGCATCCAGGAGACTCACCAGGCTTCAGTAAACTTAGAAACAATTCTTAAAGTGTTCATGTGGCCTCACTGTGACCACCCCCAGGACCAGAACAGAGGCAGCTGAAACCTAACCCAGTCTTTCCGTGAAAAAGGACAATTTGATTATGTTAAAGGCTTTAGGCTGAGGGGCAGGGATTTAATTTTACACACACCTAAGGTACAAATGAACCATCCTACAGAGATTGCAGAGATCGGTCTATGCCATCTTTGCACTCTCCCTCTACAGAATGCCAGGTTGCCAGTATCTCCCAGAATGAAATGCGTGCATACATCTGGGGCCCTGGTTTTTGCAGCTGCCTCTCAGGGGACACCGCTTGATCTCCTGGTTCTCATAACCAGCAGGGCTATGTTTATAGGTTCACAGGTATGTAAAAATGACAAAAATAGTTCTTAACTAGCTACTCTCCACCCTGCCAGAGCACAGTACAGAGGCAGCAGACAGAAATACTTAGTCTTTCTATAAAAGAAAGCTATTAGTTTATTTTCATAGCTGTGACTTGAGGCACAGGTTTCTAATTAAAAACACATTTAGGGTCTGACTGCCATCTTCTCAAGAGGAGAAGCCTGCAGGGGATTGTGGGAGCCACCTTCATGCTCTCTCTCTACCCCACCTGGGTGTCTCTGAGAAAGAAACCTGTGTGTACTTCTAGTGCCCTGGTTTTAATGGCTGTCACCTAGAGGATGCCCCTTGATAGCCTTGGTCTGGTGGCCAGTGGATTTATGTTCACAGATTCAGCAGGATGATAGCAAACAAAGAAATAATTCTTAACTGTCAATCACCCCAGGACTCAGTGCAGTGGGAGCAGACAGAAACACCCATCTTCCAGTCTTCCCCGGGAAGAGGTCTATTTGTATACTTCATTATTTTTTTTATATCTGCATACTTTAAGTTGTTACCTGGCAGCGTGCTTTCCAATCAGCCTGAATCTAGGTGCTGAAGGAAATAATCCCCTTTGGAGCACTGACAAGTCTTGGCACATCCTCTACTATTGGAGGCTACTAAGAACAAAGTAGGTTTCTTGGAAAATCACACAGGTTTGTGAGACAACCAAAAACTAAGGCAGGATTAAACAATAAGTTTCATCTCTTATATGAAGCCACTACTTCAAGACTAGGAGAGGTGGCTGTTTTATCTAATGCACAGAAACTAATAAAGAGTACCAAGGAAAATAAAGAAGCAGGGGAATAATTTTCCAAATGAAAGAACAAGGTAAAGCCTAAACAAAAATAAAAAGATATTAATGAAATGGAGATAAGTCATTTGCCCACTACAGTTCAAAATAATGGTTATAAAGTTACTTACCAAGCTCAGGAGAACAATACATGAACAAAGTTAGAATTTCAACGGGGATAGAAAATGCAAGAAAGTACCAAATAGAAATCATAGAGTTGAAAAATAAAACTGAACTGAAAACCTAATAGAAAAGTTCAACAACAGACTAGATAAAGCAGAATAAAAGATCAACAAGTAGAAAACAGAGGAGTGGAATTCATCCAGTCAAAGAAGCAAAAGGAAAAAAAAAAAAGAATAAAAACAAGACAGTTTAAGGTACTTGTAGAACATCAAGTGGGTCAATATTCTCATGATAGGAATCCCATAAGGTAAAAAGAGAGTGGCACCAAACTTATTTGAAGAAATAACAGCTGAAAACTTCTCAAATCTGCGAGAGGAAATAAATATTCGATCCAGGAAACAGAGAGTTCCACAAAACATGGACCCTAAGAAATTCCCACCAGACACACTATAATACAATTGTAAAAATTTAAAGATGAGAAAATCTTAAAAGTAGCAAGAATAAAACAACTTGCTATATAAAAAAGGGAAGCCCCAGAAGGATATCAGCATACTTTTCAGTGGAAATTTTGTAGGTCAGAAGAAAGTGGCACAATACACACAAAATGTCTAAAGGAAAAGAAATTGTCAACAAAGAATACTCTACCTAGCAAAGTTATCATTCAGAATTGGAAAAATAAAGAGTTATCCACACAAGCAAGACCTTAAGGAGTTAATCACCACTCAACCAGCCTTAAAAAAAAAATGTTAAGAGATTTCTCTAGGCTGAAACAAAAGGCCCTAATTACTAACAAAAACATATGAAATTATATATATCTGGTAAAGGTAAATATATAATAAAATTTGGAATTATCTAATGTTTTAAAGGTGGTGGTTAATTATAGATTTAGCATAAAAATTGAAAGGCAAAAGCAGTAAAAATAACTATAAATAAAATAATTTATTAATGGATACATAGGATAAAATATAAATTGTGACATCAAAAGCATAAAACATGAGGGGGTATAAAATAATGTAGAACTTTAGAATGCATTCAAAATTAAGTAATCAATTTAATATAGACTATTATAAATATAAGTAGTTTCATGTAAGCCTCATGGTAATGACAAAGCAAAAATCTATAGTTGATACCCAAAAGATAAAGAGAAAGGAATCTAAGTATACCACTACAGAAAATCATCTAATCATAAAAAGAAGAGAGTAAGAGAATAAAGGAACAAAGGATTGCAAAATATCCAGAAAACAACTAACAGAATGGCAATAAGTCCATACTTATCAATAATTGCTTTGATATAAACAGACTAAATTCTCTAATCAAAGGATATTGAGTGGCCAAATAGGTTGAGAGAGAGAGAGAGAGAGAGAGAGAGAGAAAGAGGGAAAGAGAAAGAAAGAAATAAGATTCATTTAAATGATGCCTCCAAGTGACTCACTTTAGATATAAGTATACATATATGTATATACATATATGTATATATGTGTATACACATATACATATATACATATATAAAGTGAAGGGATGGAAATAGATATTCCATACAAATGTAAACCAAAAGAAAGCCAGTATAGCCACATTTATATCAGACAAAATAGACTTTCAAATAATAATTGAAAGCATCACATAATGATAAAGAGGTCAAACCAACAAGAGGATATAATATTTGCAAATATTTATGCAACAATATAGGAGTACCTAAATATATACAGCCAATATTACAGACCTAACAGGAGGAATAGAAAGAAATACAATAATACTGGAGGATTTTAATACCCACTTTCATCAACAGATAAATCATTCAAGCAGAAAATTGACAAGGAAACATTAGCCTTAAATAACATGCTAGACCAGAAAGACTTAAGAGACAATTATAGAACATTCCATCCAAAAAGAACAGAATACAAATTCCTCTCAAGAGCACATGGAACAATATCCAGGACATTCCATATGTCAGACCACAAAATAAGTCTTAATAAATAGAAGAAGACTGAAATCATATCAAGCATTTTTTTCCTAACCACAGCGGTATGAAACTAGAAATCAATTATAAAAAGAAAAGTGGAAAATTCACAAATATGTGGAGATTAAACAACATGCTACTGAACAACCAATGGGTCAAAAAAGAAATCAAAAGAAATTTTAAAAAGCATGAAACAAATAAAAAATAGAAGTACAACATACCAAAACTTATGGGATCCAACAAAACCAGTTTTAAGAAGGAAGTTCATAGTGTTAAATCTACATCAAGAAACAAAAAAGATCCCAAAAAACTTAATTTTACACCTGAAAGAACTAGAAAGAAGGGTAAATGAAGCCTAAAATTAGTAAAAAGAAGGAAATAAATACTAGAATGGGGAAAAAATGAACTATAGAGACTAAAAAGACAATAGGTGAAACTAAGAGCTGGTGTCTTGAAAAGATAAAATAAAAAATTATTTGACTCACAAAGAAAAAAATGAGATAAAACTCAAAATCAGAAATAAAAGACATGTTATAACTGATGCCACAGAAATACAAAGGATAAGGGACTATTATGTACATTTATATGCCAGCATATTGGACTACCTACAAGAAATGGATTTGAACACAGATGCAAACTCCTTAACAAAATATTAGCAAACCAAATTCAACAATACATTAAAAAATCATGTACCATGCAAGGATGGTTCAACATGTGTAAATCAACCAATGATGCACCACAATTATAGAATTAAGGATAAAAATAGGGGCACCTGGGTGACTCAGTCAGTTAAGCCTCCGACTTTGGCTCAGGTCATGATCTCACAGTTTCTGGGTATGAGCCCTGTGTCAGGCTCTGTGCTGACAGCTCAGAGCCTGGAGCCTGCTTCGGATTCTGTCTCTCCCTCTGTCTTCCTCTCCCCCGCTGTCTCTCTCTTTGTCTCTCTCCCTCTCTCTCTCAAAAATAAATAAACATTAAAAAAAAGAAAAGAGTAAGGCAAGGAGGCCCATTCTTATCCCCTTCACTCAACATAGTATTGGAAGTCCTAGCCAGAGGAATTAGTCAAGAAAAATAAAGGGAATCCAAACTGGAAGAGATTAAAAATGTCTCTACTTGCAGATGAGATATATATATATATATATATATATATATATATATATATATATATATAACTAGAAAATCCTAAAGACTCCACCTAAAAAATGTTAGAGCTAATACATTCAGTAAATTTGCAGGATAGAAAATCCATATACAAAAATCAGTTGTGTTTCTATATACTAATGAATATCAGAAAGAGAAATTAAGAATGAATATCATTTACAATTGCATCAAAAAGTATAAAACACCTGAAAATATATTTAACCAAGGTAGTGAATACATATACACAAGAAACTATAATACATTGATGAGAGAAAACATGAAAAAATGGAAATATATTGCACTCATGGGCTGGAAAAATTAATACTGTTAAAAAGTCCATGCTATCCAAAGAAATATGCAGATTCAATGCAATCACTGTCAAAACTCCAATGGAATTTTTCACAGAAATAGAACAAATAATCCTAAAGTTTGTATGGAACCATAAAAGACCCAAATAACCAAAACAATCTTGAGAAAGAACAATGTTGGAGGAATCATGTTTCTTGACTTCAAACCATATTATAAAGCTGCATTAATTAAAATAATGTAGTACTGACACAAAAATAGACAACACCGATCAACAGAACACAACAGACATCCAAGAAATAAACTCATCATATATAGTCAAATAATTTATGACAAAAAAGCCAATAATATGCAATGGGGAAAATATGAGCTCTTCAATAAATGGCACTAGAAAAACTGGACAGCCACCTGCAAAGAACTGAAACTGGACCACTATCTTACACCATATTCAAAAATCAAAATGAATTAAACACTTAAACATAATACCTGAAACCATAGAACTCCTAAAAGAAAACATAGCAGTAAGCTTCTTGACATCAGTCCTGGCAATGATTTTTTTGGGATTTGAGACCAAAAGCAAAGAAAAAAATAACAAGTGGGACTACATCAAACTAAAAAGCTTCTAAATAGCAAATAGAACTATTAACAAAATGAAAAGGCAACCTACTAAATGGGAGAAAATTTAGTAGGTGGTCTCTGCTCTTTACCTGAATGTTTAGACTGGAGGCTGGACAGATCAATGAGGCACTTTCTTCTAAATACATTTTCATGGAAGTAGAAAATCTTCCAGATGAGAGACTGCAGGTAGCATACTGTTTATCTTCTCTTAATCCAAAATGTCTGTGTTATCTCAATACAGCATTTCCTTATTATTTTTACCATTGTTTGAGGGCTATTAAATGAGATTTATACAATTTCTAAAGCTAACAATGGAAACTAACAAGTTTAGGTGCTCCAAATCCTTCATGTACCTAATATGTACCTTAACACTTAAGGCAAACTCTGAAGGGTGTTGAGGAAATTGCATTTCATTTGTTGCTGAGGAAACTTTGACTTTTCCAAGGTGAGTCACATTGAGAAAGTCGGAAGATGAAACTTTAACTCAATAGACTATTTTTCCTCCATTATTTTACGTCTGTCTGCCTATCTATCTGAAAAATCAAATTCCCTTCTGAAAATAGAAATTATCTTCTTCATTAGTGTTCATAAGTCCCTAGGGATTATTTTTGCTTTAGTGGTAGAAAGTTGGAGGGAACATTCTTGAAATCAGAGAGAGAGAGGGAGGGACCAGCACATTGAAATTCTTTGCTGGCACTTTTCAATCTATTTACAGTTGCTTTTCCCCTTGAACTGTCTGGCAAATTGTTGATTTTATTGTCATTGATATTTATTTCATTTTCCCCCTCTGATTCTTGTTGTAAACTGCACATAAAATAAGAAGCAAGCAAACAAATAGCTTTGGTGGATGGTCTATTCTTTAGTCAAAATGATTCATACCAGAAAATTTCGGATGAGACCATGGTTTTAATCAGTGCTGAACTGACATTCATGTATAATTCTAACTTCCTCATTTTCTCATTTGTGTTTTATTCACACTGAATAAGGTAGGAACCCTTGTCAGAAGGGTGGATTTTTCTTCCTGATAGAATTTCATGGAAGAGGATTACCAGATTGAAGCAGATGGATGCTTAAGCTAACAGGGGAACCTATGACACTTCTGAGGGTCACTTATTTTATAAATAGAAAAAAGAATATACCTCACATGTTGGTATAAATTATTGTAATTGTTTATATTTTTAGCTAATATATTAGCTAAAATTGGACATATTTTTTAATGTTGCAATTGATTAAATATAGTCATATTGTTGGACTATTAAATTGTTCAAGATTGGATGTGCCATTAAAAATCATGGACCAAATCATCAAATTCCATCTTGATAACTTTTCATGAAGTCTTCTTGCTAGATCCTACGAATGTTGGATAAGCAATTAAAACATAGTTAACATGAGCAGGAAAAGCAGGAAATAGCTGGGAAAATGTTCAATTTTAGATCTGAAGTGAACTTTGAAAATGACATGGCTCAACATGATATCTTTTCATAAAAGAGAGAAGCTCAGAAACTTCAAGTGACTTATTGAGGTCAGAGACATTGTTTGTGGAATGGGTGGGCATAAAGCCCTCTCCATTGTTTTTCATACCGTAGAGCTTCGTGCCACTTCCTTCAAATGACTGGCATTCCTATCTATTTTCATGTATGAGTAAACCTCTGGGCATGACATTTTATCATGTTATACTGATCCAAAAAGGAGCTTAAATAATTTCATTGTTTCACACTCATAATCACTAGCTCTATGACCTTGAAGATCTAACTTTTCTGCCCTTCTGTTTCCTCATTATTGGTATCCATGAGTATAAGTATCCACCTCATAGGATTTTTAAAAAAATTCAATGAGAGAGTTCCTCAAAACAGCTTGGCAATTCAACTGGCACTGAACTTCATGTTGTTTATTGTTTTTATTATTAATGATTACTTTTAGACTGATAGAAGAGGAACATTATGATGAGGAACTGTCCATAAGGAAAAAAAACATATATATATATGTATATATATAAAACATTATATATATAAAACATTATATATATATATTATATATATATAAAGGAGAACATTATATATATATATTATATATATAAATATATATATTTATATATAATATATATTATATATATTTATATATATTTATATATATATATATATATATATATATATTATATATATATATATAAAGGAGAGTAAGTCTGTCCAGAAAATGATCTTTTTGAAAGGGTCCATAACTTTGAATTTATATGATTAACACAGTGTCCATGGATGAATGCTTAAAACATAAAGAATAGCCAAAAAATAGAAATAATCCAAATGTCTATCAACTGACACATGGACAAACAAAATGTGTTATGTAAATAAAATGATATGCTATTCAACCTGAGGTAGATATATTAAACAGTAAGAATAAAATGAAGAATAATGAACAACATGAATAATGAAGACATTATGCTAAGTGAAATAAGTCAATCACAAAAGGATAAATTCTGTGTGATTCTATGGTAACTGGAGTAGTCAAATTCATAGAGACAGAAAGTAGAATGGTGGTTTCCTGATGATGGAAGGAGGATAAAATGGGGAATTGTTTAATTATTATGGAATTTCAGTTTTGAAAGATGAAAAAGTGCTAGATATGAATAGCGGTGATGTTATACTATAATATGAATATTTTAAAATGTGTAAAATGGTAAACTTTATGTTTATTTTATCACCACTAAAACAAACAAAAGAACAAGGAAAGGGGGTTGCACTGAAGTGAAAAAAATCGAAGATGTGTAGTCTCTATAAATACTGAATAAAGGGCTGCAGCATTCAGTGGCAACATAATGTGTGAATGAGGGAAATGTGTATTTGCAACCACATACTGGTTACAACACAGGGAGAAGTGATCATGCCTCAAGAAATGCTAGGGATTCCCATATTTTCCAAGCCAGGAACAAGGAAAGAGGTGGCTAGATCAGTGGTTGTCACCTAACTAAAAATGAAAATAAAATAAAATAAAATAAAATAAAATAAAATAAAATAAAATAAAAAATAAAATAAATAAATAAATAAATAAATAAATAAATAAATAAATAAATATCATAGAATTTGAAAGAGCAGAGAAATTATGGCTGCTCATTTTTATTTAGGTATTGAACAAGAAGAGTTGAAATAAACTATTTTGAAAGTTTTCTATTTATCAGGATTATGGTGGTTACTTTATATAATCTCATGTTTAAGATATATTCAAGAATATGGAATATTTTCAGGAATGGAATAGATTATCTATAAGGAGCAAATATTCACCCCCAAATTTCTACCCTTACAGCCTAATACATAGGCTAAAAATAACTTGAAGTGTGTGTGTGTGTGTGTGTGTGTGAGTGTGTAGCAATATCTTTGAAAGTACACTAGAATTTAAGAATTTATTTATAAATAGTGGCCCCTTACAGGCATGAGTTTCTGAAAGAGTTAAAAAACAGCTACCTAAGTCCTTCTAGAGGGCTGAGAAATGACACCTTAACATTACTTTTCCTATGCCTTTAGACTGAGAGCCAGCAAAATTGGGTAAGCCAGATATTAAAGGACATAGCTCTGGAAATTAGATAGGTTCACTAATGTGGTCCACAATTCTAGGTGGAGAGGCAAGTGTGGATTATTATGAGGGGCAGGCTAACCAGAGAGAACTCAAAGGAAGACAAGACAGAGGAGAATTTATGAATAGATCTGAGATTTACCATTTACTCTTTAACCTTGTACACTTTACTTAATTTCTTTATACTTCAATTATCTCATGTCTAGTATTTAACTCGAAGGGTTCAAGGGAAGATTAGTTAAAATAATATCAGTAAAATAAATAATACATGGCAAATTCATATAATGTAAAAAAAATCTGAAAGACAGTAACAGTTATTGATAATAGTAGCTAATGACAAAAAATCAATAATAATATAATTATTAATACCAAGTATACAATATATTTAATAACATTAATAATTATGTTGATTATATAACATTAATATTATAGTTATGAATAAAGGTAATTCATATTGCTTTGGCATCAGGCATAGTGCTAAATATATTACAAGTATCACAGTATTAAATATTCCCAACAACTTATAAGTTCTGTATTATTAGTTTTATCCTCCTCTATACTGTGAATAGGACATAAGACACAATGAAGATAAATAATTGAAGGCATTAAGTGGCACAGTGAGGACTCCAACCCAAGTGGTCTGGCTTCAGAGCTCATGTTCCTAACAGAGACATACATGTTCAATGAATGATAGTCGATAAGACTAGTTGTGTATTAGCATATGAGCAAGTCATTAATTTAAAGGGGAAGGAGCATAGGGCACATTAGCATATGCAAAATGTCACCAATTGATTACTTTCTTCTACTTCTAATCTTAGTTTTAAAAAATGCTGTATTTTAGTTCTATTAGTCCTTTTTTAAAAGAACAGTAGCTCGTTTATACTACTACTGAAAACAGACCTGTTTTAGTATCTCCTAAAACAGGATTTCTCTTAAATACATACCACACTTAACTTGTAAATTCAGGTATCAAAACCAGGAAAAATTGGGGAATTGGTGAAAGAAACAAGGTAGAGGACAAGTTACTAGAACAGAAGAATGAATAAGCAAGGGAAATGACATGATTTTACCTGCTTCAAAGTCATCTAAATTGTTAAAATAGATAGACTTACAGCACATTCCCTAGACTGAAAAACTACAGATGGGCAAAATATTTCTAGCATTGAGAAAGAAAGGTTATGGCATGGCTTTTGATTTGGAGAAGACCATAATTCCATGTCGTTTGAACTATGATTCTCACCCCAAATCCCTACTCCTATAGTGGGATTGAGGCTTAGCTCCAGGAAGGGTTTCAGTTTTCATTTGGCTTCCCAGGAAAGGGTGGGATTAGTGTTTGAAGAAATCTTCATGGTTAGATAATATTACAAAACAACACAAGAATGAGACGCAAGGTGTTAAATGATCTGTCCCAAGTCACAGAGCCCATGAGTGTGGTCTTAATTGTCCCCATCTGCTTTTCCTTCTACATATCTGCTTTTATTGTACGTTTCATTTCCACTTTACCAGTTTACCGGGAAGCAGACATCAATCATTGAAAGGTGCCTCCTGCTTAATTTTCTATTTCAGAAGACTTATTAAACTATAATCAACTGAGCTGGCTGTATTTTTGTTTCCCATAAACAATTACATTTTTTATGTATGGGAATTGAATCTACATTATAGCTCTCCCTCTGTTCCTGTTACTTAAGCCAGAGTGTTGGCAACTAGAATCTGGATGCACCATCTATGGGCAGTCCTCTTTATTTTATTTTAATTATTTTTGGTTGCCAGCTCTCTTTATTTCATCTTAATTTAAAGATGCCCCAGAAATAGTCACCTCATGGACTACTGCAGTGTTCTGGTATTCTGTTAAGTGCATCCCTGCTAATAATATTGTGGGGTCTTCTCTTTATTTTATTTTGGGTTTCTCTCTGTGTAAAGAGATTTCACAGGAAAATCTAGCAAATGTCCTTATCAACTTACAAATCACTATGTTAAAGAGGTAGAACCTATTAATGTAAGAATGCACAAGACAGTCTTAAGATAATCTCAGGAATACAGAAAGGGAAAAGGGGGGAAAAACAATATCGTGAAAACTTTTGGCAAAGCCTACTTCTATGTAAAGCTGAAGTTACTATGAAGAGTTATTAAGAAACAGAAAACACATCTTTGGGAAAATATTGCTTATATTGTTGAATTGCCTTACATTTTAAAGTGTAATTTGTTTTTGGCTTTTTCATTCAAAAGAAACCATTTGGCATTCTGTGTAAAACATAAATGTATTAAAAACATGCAGCAGCATTTATTAAAATATATAAGGGGACAAAGCCTAGGATTAATTTCCTCCTCTCTTTTTATTTGAGACCTATCACTAGGGCATTTCATATGGGTTAAACCAGATTCAAAAAGCTTTCACTAGACAGTTAACACAAATGACTAAGAGCTTAATCAGCACATATTGTTTAAATACATTCAATAGAGAAATTGGACTGTTCATTGCATTATAATTTATAGGGTTTTGTTTTTGATTACATAAGGGAAATGCATTTTTTATGCCTTAAAAGCATTCTTTTGTGATGTCAAAAATGTATTACATTATTGTTCAGAAAATGGTGTTTCAATTTGGTGGGGGAGTCTAAAATCACCAGAGTGGAAAAGATAACAACTAGATTCTTCAAAGTCTTGCCATTTGTGTTTTTTTTTCTTCCAAAGTTCTTTTCTTTTGGTTAGATAATGAGTGCAGCTTTGCTCAGTGGCATCTTCCAATTCTTTCTAAGTGTTTAGTCTTATATTTAGTATATTTATGGAAAGCCAGTTTAAACAGGATTAAAATAAGTAGTTACTATTCCAAACAGGCATAAGGAAATAAAATGATGTTGCAAATAAAGGTTTTGTATTTTTTGTTTTATTTTTTTTACATTTGTTGGTAGTATAAAAGTAATTCAATCTCCACTTAGATAATACCTGAGGTAACTATGTGGATCAGCTGTTCCATCAAAGATGATTACAGGAAATAAACTGCTAGAGAAGGAAAGCAGCTTTTCTTATAGTCAAGTTTATCAACATACTAAAGAAGGATCATTTTCTGAAGAGAAGGTCCTTTGTAACTATTTTCCCCCTTCCTCAAATGGCAGCCCATTTCTCTCCTAAGCAAGTCCCTGTGGCCCTGTCTCTTCTGTTTATTCGTCTTCTTAAAGCCCTACACGCGTTTATCATATGCTTAACGAAGACAATAAAGAACCACCGCTTATTCTGAAAATATTGTGAATTCCTTATCAGTCAAAAGGAAAAGGACACTTTCCTTTCACTGGGAGTTTGCTGCAGTGACTCTTTTTGTAGGTCAGCCTAAGAGGGAAAAGCTTTCTTTTAGATCATATCCTTCATTGTTCCAAGGAGAGCTAAAAATCAAGATAGAGTTATCATTCGGAGAACAGAGATACCCAAGCCATACATATCCCCTCCCTTGCTCTCTTCTCCAAAGAAAAAGATTTGCATACACATGTTTCCTTCTGAGCTTTGTCCAAGGCTGCTTTTGACAGATGCTATCTGGAAAAGTGACTAGAGAGGGAAAAAGAGTACATTAAGCAGGCATTGCCAATGCAGGTTGGGCAAAGCAGAACTCTTCACTTCTGAAGGGAAGATGTCCCTGGGGAAATAGCTGCCCCATTCCAGCTCCTGAGGACTTTTCTACATGTCTTTAGAAAGAAAATCACTGTGTAAACTCTGGTAAGCAATGTATATTTTCTATAGCTGTACTTACTCATCCAAAATTAATTTAATTATAAATATTCTACATATTGTGGGGTTTTGAGGAACAGAAGAAATAATATGTGGGAATTGTTTTGAGATGTAATTATGAATCCACCAACACAAAAATTTGTTGCCCTTAGCAAATCAACTAGAACTAATCTCAAAAGTCCTACCTACCTAAGTAGCCCCACTTTCAATTGATCTTTAATGTCAAAATATTCATATACCACATATTTTATATGTATATTATTTGTTTAGATAATAATCTCTCTAAATTCATATTTTATTATCTTGACCTGTGTAAACACAGAGGTAGATGTTCTCTTTTTATTTAAATTACACAAAGAAGTGTACTTATGCCTTGCTTTAATGTCACACCCTGTGCACACACATTTCTAGTACCGTAATTGTATTGTGTGGTAAATACATTAGTCTTTACACTAGTGTTTTTTCAAATATTTTAAACTATGCCATCTTCAAATGATATCTCGTTCAAAACTCCAAAACATAAATAAAATTCTTTCATTAGCAACAAATAGATTTTATATATTAAAACATGGCATTTATTTTTTAAAGATTCGGCCACTGAAGCAATGCTACTGTTTAGGTGAAAACAATAACTGCAACTTTTTTAAATCAGCTACTATGAATGGCCTCTTTTTTATTCTATCTCTTGAACTAATAATTTCTAGACAGATCTACTGAAAAGCAACAACTCATTTGCCTATTTGTCTTCCAAAATCTGGCCTTTTTCCTCATTTACACTCCAATATGAAGCTTTTAGGTCCCTACATGCCATTTGATGGGTAGCTCTATGGAGCATACTCAGCTCTTGCTCAGTCCCTCTGCTCAGCATTTTCCTGAATATAGAGAAAGCAAAACATTTAGATTTGACCTTTTTGATATGGCTAATGCGGTGCCTCATAATATTAATAAAACAAAAACAAACGTTTGTTGAACTCTTACTGTGTGCCAGGAACAATGCTAATTTACAAATTATTAATTTTTCAAATTAAAAAAAGTTACATCAGAATATAAAATGCTTATTTTATTACAAGCGTATTACATTTTTTATTCTATTAATAAATGTGCACTAGACATCAGTGACCTATTTATAGATAGTATGAGATGTGAACCAGGGAAACCATATTCACAAGGTAAATCAAAAAGCCCTCTAAGGAGGATCATTTGTTGGGTGGAGAAGTAATTGGCCTTCATTGGGTGTAATCCATCAATTCCCTCAAAGGAGTGGTCAATTGAAGGAAATGACAATTTGTCAATCTTATGAAGTCAGCCATACTTAAAGGCATGAAAATCACATCAGAGTTCTGCTCTTTGCCCCTCTGCATCCATTTAGGAATGCTAAAAAGGGGGTATAGAGATATTGTCATAGAAATCTATGTAAAACCTTCAGATTAGTCATATACTTAGAACTAGAGTCATGTTACTTAATAAGATAGCATTTTTGTACATAGTTACAGAGTACACATGTGTCTTTATATGCCTGTATGCATATACACAGTATTTGACTATATGTATTATATATATATATATATATATATGTATTATATATATTATATATATATACCCTGTTACCTGATTGGATGCCTTAGGACACATTTTGCTGAATGTATTTATATCATATTTACATTAATATTTAAAACATATTAATATATGGAATTTCCCTCAAAATATATCATAGAATTTGAAATGGCAACTAATAGATTAAATGAATACTTAGCATCTATTCATTGGCAGAAGTAAGTATCTATTTATTAATGTTCTTCCTGGTAAGCAAAGTGGGGGAAATTTTTATGGAGGATAGCTGTAACTTTCAAAGTATCCAGCTGTCAACATGCACTGGAAAATTAAGAAGCTTTTATTAAAGGTAGGGAATGCTAAGCAAAGTTCTCAGCCAGGTGATTCAGTTATGCTGTTAAAAGCTGATAGGCAACTGATGAATGGATAAAGAAACTGTGGTTTATATACACAATGGAGTACTACGTGGCAATGAGAAAGAATGAAATATGGCCCTTTGTAGCAACGTGGATGGAACTGGAGAGTGTGATGCTAAGTGAAATAAGCCATACAGAGAAAGACAGATACCATATGTGTTCACTCTTATGTGGATCCTGAGAAACTTAACAGAAACCCATGGGGGAGGGGAAGGAAAAAAAAAAGAGGTTAGAGTGGAAGACAGCCAAAGCATAAGAGACTCTTAAAAACTGAGAACAAACTGAGGGTTGATGGGGGGTGGGAGGGAGGGGAGGGTGGGTGATGGGTATTGAGGAGGGCACCTTTTGGGATGAGCACTGGGTGTTGTATGGAAACCAATTTGACAATAAACTTCATATATTGAAAAAAAAAACAAGGACAAAAAAAAATTAAAGCTGATAGGAAGAACCCCCAAAGACAAGGTAATTATTTTATACTCTGATGTCCTCATATGTCCAGAAGTTGAGGGAAAAGCAGAAATGTACTCCTTATGAGAAAATCTTCTCACAGATAAAGTTTTCTTCCTAAGAAGTGACTTTTCCAAGCTACCTTGATCCAAACAACTGGCATGTGGTGCATTTTGAAGATGGATTGTCAGCTGTGCCCCCACAGCTGTGAGAGTCTGGCACACTAGCTCTCCAGCCAGCTAGCAGGAAGACATATACTGTCATTTTGGGGTGGGGGGAATGGATCACCCACAGATGTTTGGAGGAGGAGAAGTGTCTACGTCCTTTGGCAAGCTCATCAAAATCAACCTCTTATGCCCAGGCAGAGAAAGAACTGGAATCACTGCCTAGTCTGTCATCACATTACCCAGAAAACTTTTAAACCACTCCCTCATTCATCCTTAAGTGGAAAATAAATAGCTTGAGATGAAATTCTTTGGTCCTGGAACAGATGGTACCATATAGCTCCATGTGAAGGAAACTCAACACACCTGGATTTTGGAACCCCAAAGTTCCTTAAGAGTAACTTTCTTCTATAGAAAGCCAAGACCTAATTTTTTTCACTCTAGAAGTATTCCAAATGTAGAGTTCATGCTTGCTTATGAGTAAATTTTTGTTCTCTCCTTGTTCTACTGTGGCAGTACAAAATATATTTGATACACATGTACAATATTGAAAAATATTGAAAATACACATGTACAATATTGAAATATTTTTGTTTGGTGAGGATGGCTTTGTCACCATTCACAGGAATGACACCGTGAACCAAGAGATTCAATCCTAGAGATATTGTGGAAAATTCTTCATTAAAAAAAATAAAACAAAAACAAAAAAACAAAAAAACAAAAACAAAACAGCTAGAGAAGCATTATTTCCACAGCCTGCTTAATTTCATTAATAACATTTAATGGTCACAGGTAATAACACTATGCACACAGTATCCAGCACCAGATTTTCTTTCTCTCTTGACTGCAGAGTTAACTACCTTTTCTTTATATGTTTGAACTAACAATGACTTAAAGGCCAGAGGCCATTTTGACTACCAGAAATATGGCTTTGTAGAAACATGCCTTCTCAGTCACTTTTGTTTGTATTCTTTGTTCCTATAGAGTATTTGCTCTTACACTTTACCATAACCCAAGCATGACTATTCAATTCTCAACTCTACTATTCTCATAAGTTTCTTGCCATAGCTAACTGAGCTATTTCTTGGGCTCAATAGAAATTCCTAGAAGAGAGAATTTGACTGACTCAGCCTATCTAATGGATTAGCTTTTTCTATGTCAGGTGTCCTTGTCCAGTCTAATCAGATATGGCCAAGAAAGGACAGTCAAATTGTCCACATTGCAACAGGAGTCTGTTTTATGGGTTGAAATCGGTAGTTTGCAAAGAAATAATGTGAATCTTGGGTAGGCATCCCAAAGGTTTCATTGTAAGCTACTTCTCAAGCTAGGTCAGTAAGTAGCTGGACAAGCAAATAATAAAATTTCTATTGCTTGTTTCTGCAGATTAAGGACAGAGTTGTCATTATTGTATGTATGTCCAATTCACTCATCTATGTCTTGTCACTAAAAATCTGGACACTTCTTGGTGTCTTAGTAGGTCAGTCGGTTAAGTGCCCAACTCTTGATCTTGGCTCACGTCATGATATCATGGTTCATGAGTTAGAGCCCCGTGTCGGGCTCTGGGCTGACAGTGTGGAACCTGCTTGGGATTCTTTCTCTCTCTTTCTCTCTCTCTCTCTCTGCCCCTCCCCCATTCACGTGTGCATGCTCTCTCTCTCAAAATAAATAAATAAACTTTAAAAATCTAGACATTTCTGACCATAGGATTTAATTATTCAGAATTTACACCCTAGTCAAAGTTCAGATAAATGGTATTTTATCCTTGTATCCTCACACCTTGTGCAATGCCTGAGACATAGTGTTTAATTCATATTTGAATACATGAGTTAACAAAATTCTTGAATGAGTATATATGGTTATACAGGCATTGAACCATGATATTCTAGAAAATTGGAAGGAAATTCTCTTCGAAATGGAATATTAGAGACATCTCTCTCATTGTTGTTCCATCTAGCAATAGCCATGTATTTTTATTTTGTCTACTCTGAATTTAATTAGAATTTTCTTTTATTTTATAAGAGAATCCACGTTACTCTTTAATTTTCACTTTTTGAATTTGTGTTGTTGAAAGATGGACCATCCACACAAGTGGATTTTTTACTTAAGTTTTCATTTAGATATTGAATATGTACAGATACAGTATGATTTCAGTTCTGTTCTTTTTGTTATTGGTATCTGAATTCTAAGCCTGACCTGTTGCCTCAAATAGCAACTGGTGATCTGGGCTTCAATAGAGATATTTAAATTGAATTTTCAGATGTGTCTGAATTAACTTTTTATGTAAATGATTATGACTTGGGTCTGTGTTGCCTGTTACTAATTATACTTTGCAAGGTCAAGAATACACTGTTTAATATTATATTTGAAAATATACCTCGATGCTTTTAAGTGCTCAACTTGGTCAAAATACTGTAAGCAAAATAAATGAAGTGGAAACTTCCTGTAAATAGAGCCATTTTATTCCCAAACTGAGGAATTTATTGAGTACAAAGTTCTCATCCAAGGATAAAATGATGGCCAAAGGAGCTTATTTTAGAAGCATAACTTTTCCTGTAAAGTTTAATGGATAATGAAGAGAAGAATGTTTCTGCTTTGAGAAATAAGCAGTACATTAAACTAGCTTCAGGGTAAATGCTACTTTGTACATGTCACTTCATATATAAGTCTTTCTTCTTACCTAAAAGATAAATCCCAAACTATTCAGATTGTTGTGACATTCCTCAAATTGGTCCTACGCTACATTTCCAACTATTTAGAGAAGCCAGTCTTTTCATTATCTCACATTTCCAACTCATTCCAGATCTAGGACATTGCTCAATCACTCTGTTCCTTGTCCTCCACTGGAATCCCATAAATGATCCCCCCTAAATGATTTCAGATTTCAGAGCCTATCTATATGATCAAGTCTCTCTGTGAATTTATTTTTATTTTATTTTATTTTATTTTATTTTATTTTATTTTATTTTATTATATTATTATTTTATTTTATTTTAGTTTGCCTTTCCAGAGACGTAACTGAGCACCATCAATTCATAGAATCAGTAAAAGAGTGGCCACATATCAGTGAATCTTTTGTTGTGATTGTTATCAGTATCAAGGCCCTTTTTAGAGGCAAACATGGGTTCTAATTGGACAATGATATACTAGAAGAATTAGCCTTTTAAAATGGACACAACAAAAGGCAAGTTTCCCCTCTACACATCCCCCACAGCATTGAATGCAATTTACTACCTAGAGTTTATATCAGATAAAGGTTTTAAATAATATGCAATGTAGAACACTAGAATGTTTTAATGTAAGTGATCATTTCTCTTCAACTGATAACTTCTGTTTATAATGTTTTTGGCAAATGAAAAGTGCTCACTTACTCAGTTACTAATACAGTGAGGAATGCTTTAAGGGTGATCAATAAAGTTTTTTTAAAAATAATTTTCCTTGCCTGAAGTGTTCCCTATAAGGACCTTATTGTTTTTGTTACTGTGACTTGTTAACTACCACTCCTTTGCTTGAGATTATCTCTTGTCTTCTATTCACGTAGACAAAATTCTCCCATCTTTCAAAGTCATATTTACTTTCCACATCTTCTGTGAACATTTTTGTAAATATTTATATCACTTCTAGAGTTCTCCACAGTAATTTTGGGTTTATTTATTTTATAATTTTAGAACTAAAAGGCATATTAGAGATCATCAACTTCCATTTGTAATTTTATAATGAAAAAACTGAGACCCCCCCCCCAAATTCCCTTCTGTTCTTTGCTTGCTCTGCAAAGTTCAATTTTATTAATATACCTCAGCTGGAATTTTTAGAAACTATTATCTACTGGTTTTTTTTTTGGAAAATGCTTTTTAATGAATAGTGTTGTCATTCTCTTTATAATATATATTATACATATATAAAGTTTACATATCTATGCATATATACATATATGCACAATATATGTTATTTATATACATGTAAAACTTCTACTATATTAAGAATTTTCCCTATCAACTTGGGGCTCCCATCTGATTATTGGCAATGAAGTTCTCACATCTCAAGAAACCTCTCAGTCTCAGGAAAAATGGGATTGTTGGTCATCCTCCATCAGTTTACTTTGTCTTCTTTGCAAACAGTTTTAATGTCCATAATATCTCCCAAAGATGTTGTACAATATTTTACTTCACCATTCCTCCAATGCCAAATACTCAGGTTGTTTCTAAGTGTCAAATACACTGAGCTTTTTATATTTCCCTGAATCTAAAACCTCTACATTGAATGACATGGACAATTCAAGGGCAAACATTTATCCCTGAGGCCTGAGCTAATACAGTAGGCACGAGATACATGTGGCTACTGAACAATCAAAATGTCACTAGTGCAAATTGATATGTTCTGTAAGTATAAGATACACCTGAGATTTCAAAGACTTACTATTACATGAAGAATATAGAATATCTCATTTATATTTTTATATTGATTATACATTGAAATGGTAATAGTTTAGATATATTACAATAAATAAAATGTCATTAAAACTGATTTTACCAAGCAAAATTATAGAAATGGAAAATAGATTACTGGTTACAAGTGGTTAGGAATGTGGGACACAGGAGTTAGGGGGAGATGGTTATGGTTATAAAAAGGCAGTAGGAGGGATCCTGTTGGTGATCTAATTGTTGTAGGTTGATTCTGCAAAAATCTAAATTGTCTCTCTCTCTCTCTCTCTCTCTCTCTCTCTCTCTCTCTCTCTCTCTCACACACACACACACACACACATATATATGAATAAAAGTAAAACTGGGAAATTAATAATAAGATTGATGAATTGTATCAATGTTAATATCCCAGTTGTGATATTGTACTCAAGGTTTATAAGATCTTATCTGTGGGGAAAATGGGTAAAGGGTAGAGAGATCTCAATGCAATATTGTTTTTTGTTTTGTTTTGTTTTTTGTTTTTTTGAGAGAGGGAGAGCTCATGCACACACACTCACAAGCATGCACGAGCAGGAGAGGGGCAGAGGGAGAAGGAGAGAGAGAATTTTAAGCAGGCTCCATGCTATGCATGGGGCTTGATCTCACAACCATGAGATCATGACTTAAGCTGATATTAAGAGTCAGATGCTTAACTACACAGGTGCCCCTCAATGCAGTATTATTTCTTAAAACAGAATGTAAACTTACTATCATCTCAACAGAGATTGTTTAACTGTAAAATTATTTTACTTGTTTCTTTGGATATTTTTGATGTTACTGCTAGAAAATTTAGAATTTCACACGTACCATGCATCACATTTTTGTTGGATACATGGTGCCTTAGAAAAATTGTATATTTGCTAACCAGCAATTACTCAAATAATTTATGGGAATAAGTCAGTCTTTATTCTTTGCCATACCATTCAACCCAATCTATGAAGCAATATATAGTAATTTCCCTCCTTATTAACATATAACTATACATTGTGAGGGGGGATATAATAAATATTATGTTCTGAGTATATTTGACATAGTCAGACCTAAGCTTTTATGCCAATAAGTCAATAATTTTTGATGTGTTTTTCTCCTAAAAATTCTAGAAAAGGGGGAATCTGAAATGATCCCTGTGGATTTATAACTAACTTTCATATAGGCTATCTTACACCCTTACCATTTTAGATCCTCATTCCTGCTGAAGAGTCTTATGTTGACCTCATCTAGAAGAGTTCTCAGGATTACCTGAGTGAACGCTCAACTTCAGAGGTACTTCATTCCTCTTTCATTAGAAAAAAGAACAGGACACTATTCTGAGAAGGCTCAAGCCCAGATTTGTGAGCTGACTTATTTATCTAACCTGATGGCATTTCTGCCCCAAAGCTTCATGTTGGAGGACCTATCACTATGAAAAACTAATTTCTTTGGTGTATAGAGTCCAAATGCCTTCCTCATTAAATGGCCATATGTCTTAAAATTATCTCACAATATGATCCTTTCCAAATTTCCATCTATTAAGACCTCAGATGCTTTCACTTTTTCTTATCAATGTTCCTATGAGAACTGAACTGAACAGGCTTATCTCTGCAAGTAAACTATCTTTCCTATCAAAGAAAGGTCTGGGCACCTCATTTATATACTTTGGTTAAAGTGGACTAGCTCAACTCTGTGAATACCACTTAGGCATAATCCATGTTTTTACATAGTCTCAAAATGTTTAAAAATTGCTTCCTCTCAGACCTTATATAAAGATAGTTCACAGTCAGTAAAATCATTTCAAACAGCACTATAGCCTCTTAAATGCAAAGATTCTGACCCATTATATTACTTGACTATAAGAAATGTTAAACATTATTCATTAATATTCTCATCTTTAAGATATTTTAATCAATTTTCATTTTAACAATTGTAAGGCAAACCCAAACAACACAAAATAAAATAAAACATATCAAGAACAAAGAAACAGAATAACAAAGACAAAACACTTTTGACAAGAGAAAGGACAGACAGATTATATTTACATCAGTTAATGAGATCACAGGTTTAGAAAGTACCAGTTTGTATTAACTCTACAATAAAATGGAAATGACATGGATTAAAGTTTATATTGCTCCTGAAAAGTTATAAACAAAATTTCAAGGTATATACAAATTGTCAAAGCTGTCTTAACTTCTCAGATTTCTGACTTTTAAATCCCATTTGTGTCCAACAACTGATTAATTTATTTTAGGTATTCAATAATCTGGGTTGGTGATGACACCCCAGTTAAATGGAATTTTTTCCCCATGAGTCACAAATAGGCACCCACTTTGCCAGCCTAGAGTATAATAAGTCCAATTACATGTATTGTGCTTGAAGGTAAGATGCTAAGGGAGCCACAAAAATGAGTACATAAACAGGAAGAAGGTGAATGTCATGAATCCCTAAATAAGAGAAAGATAAAGATGAGATGTGATGCAGTGGAGAAAATTCATAATTGTTGAGTATTAGCTAGTATACCAGGCATTTGATTTTTTTTTGTTTGTTTCTTATTTAATCATCTCAGTAACTCCACAAGTTAGACAATACTATATTGGTTTAGAGATAAATAACCAAACCTCAGGTTACATACAAGACACAACAGCATTTAAGTATTTTAACTCAGTTTTTGCCTGACTCCAGAAGTTGTGGTTTATCTACTCTGCCACAAAGCTTTGTGGGAATATTGCTTTCAAATACACTCTTTAAGAAAGACAGAAGATTCTTCTCCATTCTGGCTGTTAAGGAAGTCGTAACAAGATTATATACTTATGACTGGGAAGAAGTAATGTTACAACACACGGGACTGTCTATGCTAGTAGTCAGGCAGAAAGGAGTCAGGTAGCTCCATGAGCAGAAAGAAACAGAGGCAATGACCTCAAAAAAGTGGCGGTATGTTCTGTCAAACTTTGCCTTACTCATCCTGTTAGTTATACTGATGAATGTTTCCACCATCCCAGCTAGTAGGAACTGGGCAAAACAGATATCAGCAAGCTCTAAACAGTAGCCTCTAGATCTAGCCCACCATGCCAGTGGTAAAACCTTGGCACCAGTGAGTATGTAAGTCACAACCTTCAACTTTCCTGTCACTATGGCCCAATTATTTTTTTTTTTAACTTTTTTTTTTTCTTTTTTTCTTTTTATTTTTGAGAGAGAGAGAGACCGAGTGTGAGTGGGGGAGGGGCAGAGAGAGAGGGACACACAGAATCCGAAGCCGGCTCTAGGCTCTGAGCTGTCAGCAAGAGCTTGATGTGGGGCTTGAACTCACAGACTGTGAGATCATGACCTGAGCTGAAGTCGGTCGTCCAACCAACTGAGCCACCTAGGTGCCCCTGGCCCAATTATTTTTATTCAGCTTTTGTCCTTGTTTTCTGTGTATACTTCTCTTCTAAGAGTAGAGGTTTTGTCATTCTGCTTAATTTTCATAAGAATCTCATCAAATTTGATCATACCCAGTCCCTGAACAAAGTCATTATTTATACTCATAATAGAATACAGTATCAAGATTGGTTTAAGTATTACTTACCATTTGGACTACACTATCTGTATTCAGTCCTCTCAGACATTAACACTTTATCTAATCAAGAAAAAAATCACAGAATTTGTATATTAGTTGGCTACAATTAAGGGGCCACATCTATAACTAGATTAATTTCCCTATTCACCATTCTGTCCAATTCAACCTCCTTGAACAGGACCCCTTCAACAGGACCCCTTCCCTGTTCATATGATTGAGGTCCTAACAGTTCACACAGCTAAGCCTAAGTAAAAAAGGAAGGGTCAAATGGGTTGGCTCTAAGTATTATGTTCAAAGTGACAAGAAAGAAGACTGACAACAGTTAGATGTAACCCCCCTTCTGTGTCCCCTGATATAATACAGTAGATAGACTGCCATTGGCAAAGCCACAGGCAATGTTGTTAAACTTTTGTTTTTAAGTTTTTAGGTGAATTGATCTTAAAGTCTTCCTGATGAATACTACTCAATGATCTAAAAGTTTCTCTCTTTCCCTCTCTCTCTTTCTCATATATTTAAGTGTAGCCTTCAGCCAAGAGACATGCAATAACTTTGTGAATTCAGAATTCTTTGATTATAGGCTTCACTGATATTCAACTTTTCGTGGGGAAACACTATCTCCAAGAAAACTACGTGTTTAATTCTGTAAGAAACTCATAGATGCCTCATGCTTTCATTTTAGTGCATTCCCATTCCCCTTTCTCTTGATATTTGTAGTCAGAGTTCTCCAGAGGCACAAAACCAATAGATGGATGGATAGATGGATGGATGGATGGATGGATAGATAGATAAAGAGATCTATTATAGGAAGTGGCTCATTCAATTCTGGAGCCTGAAAAGTGCCATGATATGCCTTCTGCAAGCTTTAGAACCAGGAAAGCTAGTAGTATAATTCAGTCTAAGTCCAAAGACCTAAGAACCAGGGAGCTGATGTGTATCTTCCAGCCTAACCAAGACTAAAAACCTAAGAACATAAGTACTGGACTCCAAAGGCCTGAGAACCAGAAGATCAAATGTCTGAGAGCAGAAAATGACAAATGTCTCAGGTCAAGAAGAGAGAGAGTGAGTTTGCTTTCCACCATTTTGTTCTATTTGGGCCCTCAATGGATTGGATAATACACATCCACATTGGTAATGGAAAACTTATTCTTTTTTTTTTTAAGTTTATTTATTTTTGAGAGAGCGAGCATGTGAGCACAAGCAGGGGAGGGGCAGAGAGAGAGAGGGAAAGAGAGAATGCCAAGTGGGCTCCATGCTGACAGCATGGAGCCTAAAGCAGGGCTTTAACTCATGAATCATGAGATCATGACTTAAGCCAAAATCAAGAGTCGGATGCTTAACTAACTAAGCCACCCAGGCATCCTGGTATGTTTATTCTTTAATTCAGTCAACTGATTCAAATGCTAATCTCATCCTCAAACACCCTCACAAACACATCAAGAAATAATGTTTTACCAGCTATCTGGAGACTCCCTAGGGTAGTCAAATTGATACATAAAGTTAACTGTCCAGTTCCCATGCTATTACCTCTGTTTCTTATTGCTGCTTCTCCTGATCTCCCATGTGCAATTCTTATACTCTTTCACCTGCTTTCTCACTTTCTGCTTTGTCTTAACCCCCTTGATATGATAACACACCTCCGAAAACATATATGGTTGTATTTATCTTAGTCCATCCACTTCATCACCCAATTATTTCTCCTATTGCAATGGACAAGCTGAGGTAAATATAGCAAGGAATCGTTGAGGGCAAAAATGCATTGAAGGCCTAGGCTCTTTTCTTCCCACTAATTTGTGCTTTCCATTGATATTTTCTTTTTCCTCTTCCTTTTTCTCTTCCTCTTCCCCTTCTTCTTCTTGCTTCTTTTCTGTCTTTGAAATAAAGATAGTTATAAAGTTCCCAGGCTTGAATTTATTTTCTTCAACCATTGAGGACAGTCTTCCTATCCTAAAAAAATAGTGTTTTTTTTTTTTTTTTTTTGCTCTGTAAAATGAATTATTTGAATGAGAGTCCATAATGAATTTTTCTTGGTCTTAATTAGATCATTAAACCAGGGGTTGAGATCATAACATGTCATCCTAATGATATCTATTTAATCAAAATGTCCATTTGTTTTCATTACACCAAGTTTAGAAAGCAATTCCAAAGTGCTTTCCAGGGTGTTAATTGGTCTTTTAGGTTTCTTTCTTTATGTGGAAATGAAGAATGTGCTGCAATGGACAAGAAAAGAATGGTTTTATTAGGCCACTCAATGACTCTCCTTCTCTGTCTCTCAAAATCCTTCTGCTCTTCAATGTTCCTCCAAAGTGTCAATTTTTCTGAGAACTCTAGACAAGGGTTGTCTACAATTTTTTAGCACCCTACAAAATCCCTGGATCCCCATTTGTCTACCAATCTATAAAGGAGCTAGTAAAGAAAAAAAGCTCCCAGCAGAAGAAACCTTCTTAATGTCTTTTTCAGAAATGGCCACACATGACAACAGATATAGTAGTTATCCCAGCAGGGAAAAGGAGGACTGCCAGATTGGCTAACAAATGAACTTATGGTAAGAAGTGAGTTTTGGTTATCCTTGTGCAGTAAATCATGTTATATCCTCTAAAATAGGATTTCTCAAAGTTTGATCCCAAACCAGCAGCAACATGATCAGCTGAGGGCTTGTTATAAAGTCCCACTTCAGACCTGCTGAATCAGAAACTCTAGGGAGTTTTCCAGAACGCAGGTTAGAGTTTGAGAATGCTTTACAAGAATGGTTCTATTAAGCACTCTCTGGCCACTTATTTTACAAATGCTACACCAATATGTATAGTGATAGGCAACTTCTGGCATGGCTCCCAGTGGTCAACAATTCCTGGCATTCATATTCTTGTATAATCAAACCCCCACTTTGCAAATTGGCTGCATCTAGCCACTTAGAATAAATAAGAGTATGGCTATGGCTTTGTAATATAAGAGTTTGTAACTTCCATCTTGCTAGCACTCTCTCCCTGGTTTTTCCTCACTTTCTTATTCTGATAAAGCTGGTGAATCACACCTAGTGAGCAGCTGAAGGCAGCCTCTGGACCATCACCAGCCAGGAACTGAAGCCCTCAATCCAATAGTCTATGATGAACTGAATCTTGCCAGCAAGTATATGAATGAGTTTAGAAGTGAGTCCTTTCAAAACTGGCCTTCAGATGGGTCTGCAGCCCTATACAAGACCTTAATTGCAACCTTGTGATTGATCTTAAAGCAGAGGACCTGGCTTATCTGTGTCAAGATTACTAACCCACAGAAATGGCCAGATCATAAGTGCACATGTTATTTAAAGCTGCTCAATTGTGAGACAATTTCTAGTATGCAATAGGTAATACATACAGACATAAACACAGATATATAAATATTCTATATTATGATTTATTTGATTTATAATGTAATTCAGCTTAATAGATATTTAATAAGACATATAGCTTTAAGCATTTGGCTCTCCAGTAACTAAGACAAAGATATTAAAAACTATTACCTATCCTTAAAGAGGAAACATTTCTTTTGAAAAAATATAAATTTTTACTTATATGGCACACTTAGGATAGTAAAATGTAAAACACTAAGCAAAGTTAAATATCAAAAATATAATGGAATAAACAGTAAAAACAGTTATGTGAGAGAATAATTGTATCTGTTTATCAGTAAACAGTCATATAGAATAATATTTATGAGCCAAGGATTTAGTCTTTATGCCAATCTTAGTACCTATGTATCAATATTCACTATTTCCAGATGAAAAAGCAGTAAGTTGTTATATAGCAGAGACAGATTTCAGATGCAGGATGTCAGACTCCAGAACTTGCACCCTTAACTACTATAACACTTTGACTCCATAATGTAGAAGTGGCATTTATCGTATTCCCTACATATGTTGGGACAGAAGCTGGGAACAAGATATGTATATGTATATATGTGTGTGTGTGTGTGTGTGTGTGTGTGTGTAAATGATAGACACTTCGTATTTTTTAAAAGAATGAATGAAAGAATAGGACCAATTTGAGACCAGCATAGACAGTAAGCGAAAAGTAATTCTTGTCTCTTTGCTTATATATCCAGAACAGTTTTCACCGACTTTTTATGGGATTCCTATGTTAGAAAAGAGTCCTGTTACTACACCACAGAAATGGATAATAAGGTCAAAGTTACGATGCTTTATTCAAGGTTGGTTCTAGGTGTCCTCTAAATATAAGTTCATTTGTATGGTTCAGGTGTGGGTCTACATCTGAATCACCTGACGGACTTGTTAAAGTTCCAATAGCCAGCCTACATCCTTGAGGTCTACATCTGAATCACCTTGCCAATTTATTAAAACCATAAACATCTAGGATCCAGCCTTGAAGATTCTCATTTCATAGTTCTGAGGTGGGACCTGGGATCTGGAATTTTCTCTTTTTTTTAAGTTTATTTATTTTGAGAGAGACACAGAGAGCGAGAGAGCGAGAGAGTGAGAGAGAGAGAGAGAGGGAGAGGGAGAGAGAGAGAAGGGGAAGGGCAGAGAGAGAGGGAGACAGAGAACACCAAGCAGGGTCTGCCCCAATGCGGGGCTCGAACTCACAAACTGTGAGCTGAAATAAGAGTCAGATGCTTAACTGCCTGAGCCACCCAGGTGTTCCTGGAATTCTTTTTTAAACGATCCCTCAGAAATTTCTGATGGACACCAAAGTTTGAGATTTTTTTTTAACATTAAGAAAATGCTTTAACAGATCTACACAGGTAATTGTTTTAGCCTTAAGGCAAATAAATATAAGCAAATTAAATAAATGTGGAAATAAAGTGGGGGAACGTTATAGTCCTTCCCATTGTAGTCATTATACATACATTTTTCAGGGCCAAGTTACAGGTTCTTCATAATTTTTCACTGAGATATAAAATATACTAAAGATTAGGATGAGAACATCAGATTGCAAGATTGAGAGAAAAATGCCCAGTATTAATTAGGGGTTGATTACATTTGGTATCACTTGCACTAATTGAAGTACACTGGTCTTTGTTACCAGGGTCAGCCAGAGGTCAGATAACAGGTGGTTGAGCACAATTTCATAACCACCTGTTTAATATTTGGCTCTGCAATTTCCCTGAAGTTGATCAAAGTGGGGATATGATCATTACCCAAAGATTGTTTAGAGAGATTGAGCCTTGACTGATGAAAAAGAAACTAATTAGAATCTCACCTTTCCAATCTGGAAAGTGATAGTTTAAATAAGAATGGAAAGCAATGGATTGACCTGATGAAACTGCTCTCTTGACACTCTTCTTGCCCATCCTACTTCCAACTTTTTGTCTGTTTCCTTAATTTAATTATCTCCTAGCTCTATTTGAATACACACTTTTGTTTCCTATTCCCTTTTTTTCTCTTCCTTTTTGAATAAGTTGATTTGAATAACTATTACAATTTTTTTAAGTTAACTTATTTTGAGAGAGAGAACACAAGAGGGGAGGGGCAGAGAGAGAAAGGGAGAGAGAGAAAATCCCAAGGAGGCTCCATGTTGTCAGCGCAGAGCTCAATGTAGGGCTTGATCTCACAAACTATGAGAGTTTGAAATCAAGAGTCAGATACTTAACCGTCTGAGCCACCCAGGTGCCCCCCCCCCAATTTTTTTATTTGAGAGAGAGAGAGAGAGCAAGGGAAGGGCAGAGAGGGAGAGAGAGAATCTTAAGTAGGCTCCACCCTGAGTGTGGAACCCAATATAGAGCTCTATCCCATGACCCTGGGATCATGACCTGAGGCAAAATCAAGAGTCAGAGTCTCAACCCACTGAGCCATCCAGGAGCCCTGAATTTTTTTAAAAATTCAAATAGATTGTATACATTGTTTGTCCTTACCCAGATTGTTTGTCCTTACCCACATTCTTTAATATCTTTAGTAGGTTATTTCCACAATTTTTTTCTTTATACAACTCATACAGCTTTGATTGCAACAGGTATTGGGAAGATCTAGTCTAGAATTCAATATATAATGCAAACTAGTAAAATTATCTCTTTTTTAGTTTCAATAACTACATAGGGAAACATTTTGAGAATGAAATATTATGAAAGTTAGGCATATAGATATCTCAGCATCAGTTTGAAAATTAGATAAAGAAATAGGTGATGGAAGAATATATTGAAGATTTGCATCTTTTCAAACTGGAATTATATATATTAAAAAAACATTACATAACATATGATTTAAAGTAGCAAGTTAAAATATTTTTTCTAAAAAATGAGAATAAATTGCAGAGATGATAATACTATTTTGCTTTCATAAGCTCCTGAATAAGATTTTTTAAAAATCACCATATTTCATCAAAAATTGCTAGGCTCTCAGCAGAGATACCACCTGAAAAAAGAAGTAAACCTAAAAAAAAAAAAAACTAAATAGAAAACTATTAGAAAAAACTAATAGAAAATCTTATGGTAAATTCCCATAATGGGAATTTGGAAATAACAGACAAGAGTAAAGAAGAAAATCATAACCACAGGGTTACATTCTTAAATAACAACTTCAGCATCTGGCATCACATCTCAGGGCTGTAGGTAGATGACTGCTATAGGAGATCCAAACATAAATATAAATTTTTCACCTTATTTTTTCCTTTATTGCTGATCTAATTCATTGAACACATATTTATTGACATCAGCCAATGAAGCTATTTAAGGGAACCAATAGTAAAAACCCAGCCTTCTAATGAATTAAATGTAGTAAATTTTATGTGGGTGAGGATGAAATATTTTCTTAATAGATTCCCTTACTCATCATGTAGGCAAACACTCAGAAGCAGAGTAACCAGCCTGGCCAAGGAAAAAGTAGTATATCAAACTAGTATACCAAGAAGATGGCTCAAGAGACCCTGATATTGGCCAAGCTCATGAAATTCATATGAAGAAAGGGTATATTTATGGTAAATAATGAAAAGATAGTATATGCATTCAAACACACTAAAAGAAATCTTAACAGGTATGGAAGAGCTTATATGGCTTTTCCATGCCAAAGATATAAATTAAACAGCATTTATATGAAGAAAATTATGATTTATCTGCTGCCAAATAATACTAATGTACATTCAACTAACAAGTATTTCGTGGCAATGTATTATGAGGTCTGGATTAAAATGAAGGACTGTGGGGAATTCAAGTGGAATATAGAATGTGTTCTCTGAATAGAAATAGTGTACACATGCACTTTGGTTCAATGTATAGGCATACTCATGGACCAACATTTTTTTCTGTTTGTTTAAGGAGCAAATAAAAGGCCAATTGCACTGGTCAGACAAGTCCCACATGTTTTAGAAAAGGGGTTGTTGTAAGCTTGTAAGGTTGATGAAGTCACAAGTGGTGAAGAAAAACAATTCTTGCCTTGTTGATGAGAGCAGAAACAGGAAACTCTAGAATACATGCTTTAGAACTCTTCCTGTTAAAGGAGAGAGAGAGAGAGAGAGAGAGAGAGAGAGAAGAAAAGAAGAAGAAGGAGGAGGAGGAGGAGGAGGAGGAGGAGGAGGAGGAGGAGAGGAGGAGAAGGAGAAGGAGAGGAGGAGGAAGTAGAAGAGGAGGAGGAGGAGGAGGAGGAGGAGGAGGAGGAGGAGGAGGAGGAGAGAGGAACAATACTTTTTATTCTACCTAAACAGAGCGTGACAGTTATGAATTCAGATATAAAAGACTGTCTCTAAAGGATTCTCTTGGAGGTTGGTTGACTTATTGGAGGTTATGGGTCTGGAAACAACTTTCTAATAATTTTATTTTTCATTTTTGGTCCTCATACGCAGACACTTATCATCACTGTTTTTTACAAGGTCTTTATTTTATTACTTTGATCTATTATGCCTGATCTGTCTACCAATTTTTTTCCAATACAAAAATACGTACTTACTCTTCACTTTCCTCCCTAGTCTGTATAGGGTATATCTGTGTATACTTTTTGAAATATGGTGTATATTGACTTTTCAATGTATATAAATGATATTATATGTCAGATCTCACTGTAATTTGTGTTTCTAATACTCAGTCTATGCTTTTATATATATCCTTGATCTTGTATATAACTCTATTTTGGGAGTTCATAAACGTTTCTGTCCTATAGACCCCTTTGGCAGTCTAGACTCTCAGAATAATCTTTTATGAAATCCTATGTCTTTAATATTTGTGGCAAACATAGTCAAATACACTGGGTTATAAAATGAATCAATTAAACTGAAATACAGTTACCAAATTACTAAAACAACACATGTGTAGCACAGCAATATATGTGGTTATTTATTCACACATTAAATAATACAATCTAGTTGCCAGTTTAATAATAACCATCATTCCACGTTGGTGATTAGCATATGAATTGTTTTGAAATGTATGAAACAAGTTTACTTTCTGAATATATGTGACTTGTGTTAGTAATAAAGTCAAGGCACTGCTAATAGAACTGTGGTTTGTTGATGTCATTCTTAATTAAATAAAATGCTAAATGTCAGAGATTTGTAAAGATAAGGATGTATTTTTTTCCCCACCTAAATTCATTGGCTCCTCAAATTCTTTTTTTTTTTTTTAAATTTTTTTTTTTTAACGTTTATTTATTTTTTTGGGACAGAGAGAGACAGAGCATGAACGGGCGAGGGGCAGAGAGAGAGGGAGACACAGAATCAGAAACAGGCTCCAGGCTCTGAGCCATCAGCCCAGAGCCCGACGCGGGGCTCGAACTCACGGACCGCGAGATCGTGACCTGGCTGAAGTCGGACGCTTAACCGACTGCGCCACCCAGGCGCCCCAGGAAATATCTCTGGAATAAGAACCACTTCTAATTTGAGCTTTCTTCAAATACGTGACTTCACTTTACTCATCTGAAAGTAGGGATAATACCTTAAAATAATAAGAACCTTAAAATATTATTGTGATTGTGAGATGAAATAAAATGTGTCAGTGGTTGGCATGAAGTAGCCTCAGTTCTCCTCTCTCAAAATGTATTCAAGTTTAATATCACAATGGCACTCTTATATCCAATTATCAGGCACTGCTCTGGATTCTTATTTCTCATGTATCTTGTCTTTCAAATCATATTTTAGCGTCTTAAGGGTAATAACCATGTCTATTGCTTAATATCTCTCTCTATATTATCTAGCTCATAATGAGTTCTAATTAAATATTATTTTTCATTATCAATATATTATATATGAATACCAAGTAGCTATTTGGAATAAAAGCATCATTTCTTCACACACATAAAATGATGTATTTGACATTTTCACTAATACTCTGCTAGGAAGTGTCAATCAAACTAGACACAAATCAAGCCTGCTCCCTTTTTTTCTGAAGGCTTTATCTCACTGCTCTCATCTTTTTTTTTAAAGGTAAAATCATTTTGAGCCCAAATCTGATATTCCCTTTGTTGAATCATGGTTGGGAAATAAAATAGGGTAGCCAGATGGCCAAATCCAGGTGTGACAGAGAGATTTGGAGAGGTTCTGATCAGAATTCAGTTAAGGACCTTCAAATTAGTCTGCTAGCACTTGGGAAATCTTCTAAAATCACTTCATATATATTTTTCCCCTTAACTCTCTATCTTTCTAAAGACCATCTCAATATTGGGTCAGATTATGCATATTAAGGGATCTGTAAAAGCCATGCTAATTTAAGCTGCAAGCACTGTGCATTACAAATGACCCACACCAGTAAAGCCTCTAAATCTATGCATGTGTGACTCATCAACTCCCAGAAAATCGGGTCAGGAAATGCTCAGTTTAGAAATTAAGTCTCTGCAATGTAACAATTGCCCTTTAGATAGAATGCTTAGTGGTATCATAGGACTGCAACAGATCTTAGAGCTCAAGTCTTTTCCTTAACTTGCATGTAAAACCTTTTTAAGAGATAGTTGCTGTTGTCCTTTTATGGATCATCAGAGAACACTACCTCTGACCCTTGGTTTATTATGTATTATTCTGTTATTATTCTAGCTCTATATTCTTTCATTGATTAATGCTATCAAATATTATTCATTAACTGGTGAAGACAAGAATACATTAAGAACTCTAATCTGACATTGAAGGTCTTTGGCAATGGGACCCCAAAGCATCTTTACAATTTCATTCATTAAATATTTAACTGGCAGATATTGCATGCCAACCAGTTGCTACAAGTTGCTTAGAGTCCAGTAGAGAAGACAGATGAGTACTCAGGTGAATACAATACAATGTCAGCACAAACAGATAAAAGATATAATTGAAAACAGTGTTAAAAGAACCCAGAGGAGGGAGCCTAATGAAAGCTAGGGCTTTAGGGAGAGCGTTTAAGATGAGATGTCAGCTGAACCAAATCTTGAAGGATGAATAAGAGATTAAAAAAAAAAAAAGCAGTAATTGGCATATATTCCACCCAGAGAAGAACATGTACAGAAGAAAACATACAAACATATTATCTATTTTGGCAATTGCAATAAAATCAGAAGGGTTATAATATAGATTACAATGGCCAGTGTGTCAAATGGAAACTCAGCCTGAAACAACAATAAGTGTTTGTTATCTCACAATTTGCAGGTTAGGAATTTGGGAGCAGTTTAGCTGGTTGCTTTTGATTCTGGATCTTCTTACAATGTTGTGGACAAGGTATTGTCTGGGATTGTTGTCATCTAAAAGCTTAAATAGAGTTGGAGAATTTGCTTCCAAGATGACTTACTAATATGGCTGTAATCAAGAAAGCCTCAGTTGCTCACCTAATGGCCTTCTCCATAGAGGAGATGCACAGCATGGCAGCTGAATTCCCCAGGAGTGAGTGATCCAAGAGAGCAGGGAAAAAGCCATAATATCATTATGATCTCAGACTCTCAGAAGTCACATATTACCATTTCTGCAAAATCCTGTTAGTTATACAAGTCAGGCCCCTTTACTGGGATAAGGGACAACAAAAACCACAAATACCAGAAGGTAGACCATCTTGGAAGATAACTGCCACACCAGGATAGGTCACTCATCTAAAGAAGTGGGTGGTTCTCAGTATAAAATAAAAATATTATTTGACATGACTACACATTATTTTTCCATTCCAAATAGTCTGACTTTTCCTTGACTAAACCATGCACTCTTTTTTGAACTATTATTTTTTTCTATTTCTCTCAACTAAAAGTTCTTCTTTTTCTTCTTCCTCCCCACTTCTACTCTCCAAATCCTTCTTATACTCCCCAGTTCATCTGGTAAACAAATTCCTCTTGGTTATTTAATTTGAGAAGTCACTGTGACCTCCACTATCTCTGAGCCACCCTGGCACTTTGCATTTCACTTATCATGCATTTATTCACAGTTATTAAGCATTGGCTATAATGTCAAGCACTAAGGGATAGTGCACTAGGAAGTAGGGATATAGCACTAAACAAAAAGAGAATCGCTCTACTTATGAATCTTATACGTTAGTGATGCAGAGAAAAATTGATAATAGATTTATGTAATAATTGAGTTAGAAATATATGCTATAACAAAAAATAAAGCAAGGTTATGGGAAATACTTGGGTAGTAAAGTGTTTAAGTAGAGTTGACAGGGAAGATACCTCTGAATAGGTAAGTTCTGAGAAAAGTCCCAACAAACTTATGGAGAGAAAAATGTTTAGAAAAAATTGCAACAAAACAAACAAAACCTGGTGTTGTATATATCTATTGTTACCTAACAAACATCTCCCAACTTAATGCATTTACATTTTAAACAATCATTTTTTGCTCACAGAGCTGTAATTTGGGCAGAGTTTTGCTAGTGGCTTGTCTGTGCTCCGCCAGTGTCAATTCAAACACCTTGACTGAGGCTAGAAAATCCAATTACAAGATGGCTTACTCTCATGGTTGGCAAACCAGTGGTTACTGTCAGTTGAACCTTTCTGTCGGGAGCCTTAGTTCCTTTCTACATAAGCCTATCAGTGGGACTAGTTAGGCTTCCTCACAGAATGTTGGTTAGGTTTCAAATTCAAGTATTTAAAGAGATAAGAAATGTAACCTTCCAGTCTCTTAAAATCCATGCCCCCAAACTGGCAGTGTCACTTCCACTAAATCCTTTTGGTCAAACAGATGCTACCCAGATTCCAGGGGACATGACATTTGATCATTTTTAAGCTGTTACAATTAATTTTTGTATATTGTTATTTATCATTTTTTATCAAGAGTAGTTCCCAAACTAAACTGCAAATTTCTTTTTTTTAAATATAATTTATTGTTAAATGGGCTTCCATACAACACCCAGTGCTCATCCCAACAAGTACCCTCCTCAATGCCCATCACCCACTTTCCCCTCTCCCCTACCCCCCATCAACCCTCACTTTGCTCTCTGTTTTTAAGAGTCTCTTATGCTTTGGCTCTCTCCCTCTCTAACCTTTTTTTTTCTTCCCCTCCCCATGGTCTTCAGTTAAGTTTCTCAGGATCCACATAAGGGTGAAACATATGGTATCTGTCTTTCTCTCTATGACTTATTTCACTTAGCAAAACAGTCTCCGGTTCCACCCACGTTGCTACAAAAGGCCATATTTCATTCTTTCTCAATGCCATGTATAATTCCATTGTGTATATAAACCATAATTTCTTTATCCATTCATCAATTGATGGACATTTAGGCTCTTTCCATAATTTGACTATTGTTGAAAGTGCTGCTATAAACATTGGGGTACAAGTGCCCCTATGCATCAGCATTCCTGTATCCCTTGGGTAAATTCCTAGCAGTGCTATTGCTGGGTCATAGGGTAGTTCTATTTTTAATTTTTTGAGGAACCTCCACACTGTTTTCTAGAGCGGCTGCACCAGTTTGCATTCCCACCAACAGTACAAGAGGGTTCCCATTTCTCCACATCCTCGCCAGCATCTATAGTCTCCTGATTTGTTCATTTTAGCCACTCTGAACAATGTGAGGTGGTATCTCAGTGTGGCTTTGATTTGTATTTCCCTGATGATGTAAACTGCAAATTTCTTGAAGGTAAGCACTGTCTTATATTCTCTTTAATAGAGCACCGAAATAGCTTGGAAATAATATAATAAACACTTGTTTAAATGAGTATAAGAGTGTTATAAGCTTCAAAGGGATATAGGCATCAAATATGACTATATTGACATGAACATTCTTAGAAGTATTTATTCATATCTCCATATGATGGAGGCAAACAAAAATAGGCATTTTTAAAATAGAAATTTTAGTTATATAGTTGCAAAATATCTCTGCTAAATCTGCTTTTATTTTTAAACAAAAGATTTGTGAATCATATGTTTTGTCAAAGTAGTACTGTACTTATTAGGCATGCCTGGGTGGCTCAGTTGGTTGAGCATCCGACTACTGGTTTCAGTTCAGGTCATGATCTCACAGTTCATGGGTTTGAGCCTCACGTCAAGCAACACATAGTCTGCTTGGGATTCTCTCTCTCTCTCTCTCTCTCTCTCTCTGCCCCTCCCCTGCTTGCGCTGTCTCTGTCCTTCTCAAAATAAATAAATAAAACTTAGAAAAAAAAGTAGCAATGTACCTGGAGTCTTAAACTGAATGACTTATTATGATGTTATTTTAGCTTTAAAAGTCTGTTTGTGAGATTTGGGTTCAAGTTCTGACTGTACCATTTAACTTCTTTGAGGTATGGGGAAAAGATCCTCCCAATCTTTGGTCTACAATTTTTTATCTGTGAGGCTGAAATAATAATAGAATGCTGTCAGGGAGTAGTATGAGAGACAGATTGGTAAAAGAATGCTTTCTGCATTCTTTCAGATTCATCTTCAACAGAGTCCATTGTATGCTAATTTGTCGAGGATGAAATGAAATGCACCAAGTCAGAATTCCCACTCCAAGATTTAGCGTTCTTCAAAGATTGACCCAACCTTACCTATGTAACCTCATCTTCTACATTCTCAAATTAAATGTCCCATTGTATTTATGTATCCTGTGCATATGGGATGATGTCCCTCTTCAATCTAAAATATTGTACCAAACAATTTAATTCTTAATTATAGGTAGTTGAAAAATTTAGGATTGAAAAGGTCCACAGAGATCACTGTCATATCTCCCCTTGTTTTACACATTAAAACAAACAAAGGAAACCAAAACAGAAGCTCAGAGATATTGACTTGTGCAAGGCCAGAAGTTTAGAATTTAAATCTCCTAATTCCAGGAAGAGTGCTTTTTCTTCTTCTCCTTCTCCTATTTCTTTTTCTTCTTCTTCTTTTTTAATGTTTATTTATTTTTGAGAGAGAGCACAAGTGGGGGAGGGATGGGGAGAGAGGGGGACATAGGATCAAAGCAGGCACTGACAGCAGCAAGCTAGATGCAGGCCTCTAACTCAGGAACCATGAAATCATGAGATCATGACCTGAGCTGATGTCAGACACTCAACCAACTGAGCTACCCAGGCACCCCAGCAGTGCTTTTTCTATTCTATCATACTACCAATCTTTATCTCTTGTTAGCGTTCTATGTAAACCCTTCCAGATAACATAAAACAGTAAAGTAAAAAGGAAAGTAAAAACTAAACTAAACTAAACTAAAATACAATAAAATACAATACAATGAAATACAATACAATAAAATAAAATAAAAAATAAAATAAAATAAAAAGTACATTATGACTAATTCGTACTTGACCTTTTAGTTAGAACCAACTTGTGACAAAATTATGGTGATGATGCTTCAGCTTCAAGCATATAAACATTTATGGTATTACCTACTCCTTTACCACTCCTCTTCAAATTGACCTCAGATAATATTTGGCTATCTTTTATTTACACTGTAGCATGAGTATGAGCTATGTGATATTGCATGAATACGGAATGTGATATTGGGAAGAAAATGTTTGCCCCGTGGTAAAGTAGTTCCTTTGAGAAGGTCAACAAAGTATATTCTAGGGGGGACCCTTTCCTAGAAAACCGACAGTCACACCACTATGGTGGCCATATGTTTGGTATTCCTTTCATAATTACTCTCACCAAATAAGAAACTGACTATTTGATTTTGAATAAATCTCTGTTCCAAGCTGTATACTAAAATTTTACTTAGTCTGTCTATGAGGATATGTGCCTGATGCACACAAGCCTCCTGAGTGGGCAGATGAAGTAGGAAATGGAGAGAGAGACTTAGGGGAATTTTATTTCTGACAAGTGATCTTGCAGATATGAAACAAACAAACACATAAGCTGTAAGACCTACTAAACTCACCCAAAGCTATTATGCTCTCTCAACCCTGTTCCTGCTTGAGGCTCTCATTTCGTCAAGGCAGATTTACAGGCAAAATCATATACTGCTTGGGTTTAAAAATAAATTCTCAATCATGTTAATGTTAATGAAGAGTCAGGGATATGTTTTATAATAGCTCACTTCCCCCCATGGACAAGTGACCTCATTGATGCTTGAATTTCCAATTTCAATTATTGCATTTATGTATTATTTTTAATCACATTTTAACACACTCCGTCTGCCTTCTCTCCCTGAGCATCTGCCATTTTGAAAGTCTCTCTAAGAAAAAAAGTAATAATAATACAGTATCAGGCCTGGAAGTTATGATTAATCATTGAACGATTCGATCATTCTTTGTTGTTATTTTGTTGTTGTTGTTTAGCAGAGGAAGATATTAAGCTCTGGAGAAGCTACCTGGACTTTCAAAATCACATGGTCAGATACAGCAAAGGTGGAACTAGAAGCCAGGCCTGTGCTCCAGTATTCAAGACAAATGGGAACTACCTGCACAACTTATCACCCAATTTAATTCAGCTTACTTGTGCCCTCCCAGTCCAGTCTGTCTCCAATTGGATTCTATTCCATCTTTTTAATTAATATTCAATATTTATAACTCTATGCCTGACAGTGGAGTCACACCAGTGAGTTAACAGGCATGATCCCTGTTTCCACAATTACTAGGATTTTGCTATGTCCTCTATGAAGATTAAAGAGCAGATTTCCCGGTTTCCTGAGACACTCACATTCCTGCAGCTACCCCCATTCACCTTGTTCTCACCATTTCTCCATCACCAGAAGGCCCACCTATTGCCTCACCTGGCTCAGACAGTCAACCTCTCTTTCTGTCATTTCTACAACCCTCCCTTGATGGCAGTTGCTGGCAGCTTCTTTTGCTCAAGGTATTTCAGTCTGGAAAAAATTAAAGCATGGAAGAGTGCCTTGAGCAACAGTGGCTGCTGTTAAGTGCTTTGGCAGTTTGTCAAGATTTAGCCACCTGCCTGGAAGAAGTTTTATTCACTGGCAAATGCCACCCCTCTGTCACCTCTCTGCTTCCCTCCTCCAGAACTCAAACACTCATAAACACTGAATCATTTCTGTATTTACTCATTATGATCTTCATGAAAGTCAAAGGCATTTGACTCAAAAAACCACTATGGCAAAAAACCAGACATTTTTAATCTCCAATTTATTTTCTTCCGGATGACTGCTTTCCAGCATTCCTTCAAACTCGGTATCGTCGTTTGCCAGAACACCTGATGGTTATGTAAGGACAAATCCAAGTGCAAACAGACTCATCCTCCTTTCTAATTCTTCTCTGCTCCCCATTGGAGGTAAAGAGATAAATATATTAAAATAAAAATACACTAATGGAAAATAATTACACTGAAGCTCAAGATATTTTGGAAAGAAATAATTTTGACCAATGCTAAAAAATCCTCCCCTCTTGCCGAACTCCACACAATCCTTTTGTTTGTTTGTTTATTTTTTGAAAAACAAATTACAGAACAGAAAGGTGGTACTCTTTTTAAAGATGTAGATTCTTGAAGAAAGCTATATGAAATTTTGAAGAAAAAGCCAGATACAGTTTGAAGCCTAGAACTCTTGGATTTTATTGAGAGCTAAACAGAGGAGCACAGTGTCTGAGGAAAGTGCAAGTAAATATCTTAGAACTGGGCCACTCTGGAACTCTAGAAAATTAATTTTGGCTGTGTAGAGACACCATAACTGCTCTAATCCAATGCCTCTGTACTTATAGAATTGGTTCATTAGTACAGCCACACGAGCTATACCAGCTCTTCACTGGGTCATCTACACACTTGTACTCATGGCCAGGGGCTCACTGGGACTCATTTTACAGAGATGAGAAAGAGGAACAAAGAGAGAGGTGCAGTCAAAAAAATAAGTTGCATGACCTATTCAAGGAATAAAAGAAGGGAAATCAGGCCAGAGAAGCAAAGAAAAGAATATTTTGCTTCCTTCAATGTTTACATTTAATGGTGACTAAATTCCTTAAGAGAAGGGAGCACACAGTATGCTCATTTCATAATTCCCAAACAAACTGATAACTTCCATGCCCAACATCTGGGTGGGGGGTCAAATTTTTCAGTATCACATACAGAACTGCATAAGCACAGGAAGCAAACTGTTAGCAGTCAACTCCCTTATTCTCCAGGAGAAACTTAACCTCCATGTGGAAGGTCTCATGGCCAGTGTGTGGCAGAGAAAGAACAGCTACATGAGCCTGAAATTCGTGCTTGCCCAGTGCTAGTCTGATTCTGTTTCTTTCATTGTGGGCTATACTTGACTCCACATGCTTATAGTTGCAAGTGTTTATATTTAACTAGGTAGTCTTCTATCTCGTGTGTCTTCTTTCATGTTCCTGCTTTTCCCAGTCTTACTCATCTTTCAAAACTCAGAGAAAGCCCCATGTCCTTCCTCCATAATTCCATCATCCAGTTTTTTCCATTCCAGTCATCCTTTATCTAATGGCTAGGGATGGCCAATGCTCCCAGATAGAAATTAGGATTGCAGAAATCCCCATTACCCACTGGTTGCTGCCAGTGATTGGCTTCCCTTACAACTTTCTCTTCCCTGCCTTTTTACCTTTTCCTAGGGATCCCTCCTTATTCTTGCTATGATTGGAAAACATTTTGAAATATCAAGAAAACATGTTTTATTTGTCTTCCACATTGCTTCCTTTTCTTTCCCTTCATTCAACTAGTTCTCTGATTCTATTATTGTCCTGCTCCAGGTGAAGAACTGAGGTAGCCTATACCTATACCTATACCTGTTTCTGATTTTTTTTTCTTAAAAGATTAAATCCTTCAGAGAAGGTAGAATGTTTTCCAAGATAAGTGATGTAAGGGTATGGTCTAAAAGGAGCACAAGAAGGAATGTGAAAAGAGAATCTTTCCCCATAATAGAAAGTTTTTCCAAGCTCATTTGGAACTGGGGGAAGAAAATCTGGAGGTCCCAGAGCAATGAGGCTCTGGTCTTTAAATCCAGGCAGCACTGCTAGTTAATAGCAAGACGCCCCCCCCCACCCCCGCCCAACACACACAATTAAAAAGGCAAGAGAGTATGTGGGCTCCAGGCACAGAATTCTCCAACTTATTAAAAATTCCTAAATCCCAAGTATGAATTGGAGGTAACATAGAACCTGAAAACCTAAGAGATCATATACCCAGGAATAATGGATGTCTCTGAGTTAATCTATATAGATAGAAGATGGGGTGTCGGCATCTATTCAAACCTTCAATCTACACATAAGATCCTAGAATCCTATATTGCACTAGGGAAATTTTAAGAGCAACTAAACTAAATTTTCCAAAACCTAGTGGAATGGAGAATCATATTTAGAAATGAAGGTGAGTTAAAGAAAAATAAGAAAATATATTTTCTTATATACTGGAGGTGGTACTCTGAAATGTATCCCCCTGTTTTACCTTGCTAGATTCTAGAGTCAATTCAGAATTGTAGGGGCTGAACTAACTTCTGTGGATGATTAGGACCAAAAGGAGGCTACAGGTAAATAACACCCCCTAACCCAGGCCTTTCTTAGCCCAGTGGCTTTGTAGTATCCTGGTGTCAACACTGGTCTTAGCAGCATTCTGGGGCCTCATTCATTCCCTTTGAAGAAACCATCATCACCTCATTACCCATGAAGCTCTGTGATCTTGGGTAGTGTCTCCATTTTCTCATCTGTACATAAGAATTAATAATTGTACTTACTATTTAGAATGTTTTTGAATATCCAATGAGTTAATACATGCAAATTATCTAAAACACCATGTGGTAATCAGTAAATATGACTTATTATTATTATTTTTTATATTAGTGTTCTATCCTCTCAATGCTCTCATTGCCTGGATAGAGACGGCATAAGAGTTCAGTTAGTTCTTTGAAATGTAAATTATTCTGCATATATTTTGGCTTTTTCTCTAGGGTTTAAGCTACAACATGAGAAAATACACTGAGGGAAAAGGAGATGGGTATGGAAGTAGAAAAAGAAAAAGCCTTTTCTTCTGTATCTTCCTTGCCTTCAAATAAGCATTAAAAAAAAAGCAAACAAATCTTAAGAATTCTTAAAAGAACTATGCAGTCCTTTCAGGGATGTGCTAAAAGGAGAGAAAAGTTGTGAGGCCAATCCTGGGATACAGCAAGATGAGAATCCCATCCTTTTCTTAGCGTACATAAATGAAAAACAACTTTGTAACTGGGGACTGGCCTGGCCAAACCATGTCCCCAAGCATTCATACAGACCAGAACTCTCAATTTCTCAAAATTCATCACCATCATGCTCTGATACTTCCCTATTGTGCCTCAGTACCTACTTCTACACGTCTACAGGCCCTGCCCTGCTGAAGCTCTGAGTAGAAATGAAAGTGGCCCTAAGGACTTGGAGTTAAGATAACTTCCTACCCACAACAGCAGGCAGAGACCCATTCCTGGAGATGCAAATTTAAATTCTGAATGCATTACCCCACAGAAACATTGCTTCGCTTTGTATTTAGTTTCCATAGTGTTATTAGGACATTACTGTAGTTCAGCTACATTATGACTTAAATAGGCTTCTGTGAGTGGCTTGGGAACTAAAACACCCTATCTAAAACACAATTCTACAGGAAAAATGCCTCCCAACTTCAAAAATGGACTTGTAAATCAAACTTCCTTTCAATGTATGGAAAGGAAACTATTGGTAATAGCATGTGTTATGTTTTTATTTAAATGTGTCTTATAACTCCATGTAAAATACTAAGACGTAGATTTCTCCAGCATTTCTTTATAATACTCTACCTATAAACATCCTCCAGCATATATACACATGGTCAACATAGTATTTTTTACATAGGTATTCAATTAATTTTGGCTGACACTGACTTATTAGGCCTGCCAGAGCTGGCTGTTCTAAGGGATTGCTCTCTGAATCACCAAAACAAATTCCCTTGTTAACCAAATTGTTTTGATTGAAATTTATTTTTCCCCAAGTTATTCTTATTTCTAATATCCCAAAGGAGACAAACACACACACACACACACACACACACACACACACACACACACACACTGTGTACCACACTTGCTAGGAACTACTTGCTTAAATAAAAGCAAAGGGCATGAGCAGTACCAAGTACTGTGTAATCTGAGTATTGGCTGGTGTGAGAAACCACTAGGAATTACCTCTAATGATATTTCATTTCCTGTTCTTTTGAGAAAGGGCAAAACCATCATGGAGGTCACTTTCGACAAACCTGTTTGTTTTTCCCTTCCTGGTGTTTATCTCCACAATTGAGACCCAACCTCCTCTCATTTCCTTGGCTTAACACCACCTCTCCACCTTAGCCTTTTCCTCCTCCTCTTTCTTTCTTTCTTCCTTTTTTTTTTTTCTTTTTTCCCCCCTTTTAAAACTCTAATGACTAGAATAAACCAAAATGTCAACATTTGCAATTCTGGAGCTTCATTTAAGCAATAAAAATAATAATTAAAAGGGTAAAACCTTAGAGAGATTTCTTCATTTTATATGGTTTGCCAGCGATGATACACATTCAAAAAGCCAGTAAAAGAATTAATTAGAAACAGCCAAAGCTCAACAAGCTCTGCAAGTTAATGAAGCAGAGAGGAAAATGTCATCTTTGAGACCCAGAGCTGCATTGGCTTGGATAATATCCACTCCTGCCTTACTCTCCTAACTAAACCTCTTTTAATCTCTCCTTGAGAAATCAATGCTAATGACACGGATTTACCAAGAAATGACAGCAGATAATACCACGAGAGCTGCTCCTGTTTAATGTAACTTAGTTCTGATGGGAACACTCAGAGTTTCATTCTGACAGCAAGTTGTTGTTTGGCATGCTCCTTATGGGACTGAAAATAATGGAAGAGCTTTGTTTTATTTTATTTTCATTCCTTCCATTGTGAGTTTGTTTTTTTTATATTGCTCCCTCTATCCCTCTTTCAAATCAGCTTTTTCTTCTCTAGCCATGAGATTCCCACTCCTGCCATCCCTGTCCACGATCTCCAATCCAGTTTGATTTCGTCTATCATCTTTGGAATGCTTCTCTGATGGCCACAGGTCTCACAGCTGCATACGTGGTTGCTTCCCCATGTCTCATACACAAGGTGGTTTGTGTGCATACACCTACTTATTTGTGTTTCTCTTTCATTTGTCTGTTTCTTTGGTTTGCTGTGATCAAAATACATAGGGTATCTTAAAAATATGTGTAGAATACACAACTCATTTACATTTAAGGAATATCATTATTTTATTTTTAAAAGCATACATATAATGTTCATATTACACAGTAATACTGGTCTTAAGCACATCATACTAACAGAGACAAACACCCTATATTCCACAGGGTATTTATTGTACCTCTAAAGAACTGGGAGCCATAAGGAAGTAAGTGCATCTATTTGGCCACTTACTAGATAAGTGACCTTGGGAAAGAAATTCACTCCTTCTGAGGTTTTCTATTCTGTAAAGAGATGTGAATTATATGTGTTATGCATTCATCATTCATCTGTCCATAAGAAATAATAAGAAAATGTAAAGTGCTTGGCATATATTTGGTCCCCAATAAACTTGCTTTATTCCTTATTCCCTTTTCTAGTTCCTTCTGTTGGAATTAACAAAATAATACTGTATTACACCTTTGTGTGAGAATCTATCAGTCTTTTAATTTTAAACATGGCCACTGTGGCTACATAGGTTTCTTTTTGGGGGCATAAATGTGGTAGCAGTGTCAAACACCCCTCCAATGACAGAGATATCAGAGCAAGCAATTTGTCCCTCTTCCTCTTAATCTGAGGCTCCCCAAGTGAAAATGATACTTGCATGGAAGGATTAACTAATGAAAATATAGCATTTAGTTCTATGGGCTTTCTAAAGGTATTATCAGGAGCAGATTTAGGTTTTGGGGAACTTAAAGCTTACACAACTGGGGGCTTCTCTTTTAGTAGAAAGAATACAAAACTGGATACAAGACAATGGATGGGGGGTCCTGAAGCTCAAAGTTCATTTAGTCTCACAGAAAAGAACACATCACAGGATTACCTCCCCACCACACACATACCACACCTTACCACCTATTAACGGGCATTAGGTGAACCCCTAAAATTTAGTGACAACTCAGAATCTGGTGACAGAGCGAGAGGCTGGGGTGTCCTTAATGTACTGAGATCAAGTGTCTGTCACCTCATGAAATGTGACCTAGGACTTTCTTAACATGAAATTCAGTTCGGTTTTAGAAAAACAAAGCAGAAAGCTTCATTTCTGGAACAACTGAATACGTAAATATTTAGCCAGATATTTATGATTGTGTAATAATTTCTTATGTTTATATAAATGCAAAGAGGAAACAAATAGAATGTCACTGATGGAAAATTCTAGAGAAATGGTGGGGTTGGGAGCATGTGACTTTAGATTGTAGGATCAGGGAGAGCAAAGTTGAGACCAGAAGGATGAGATGAGTCAGCGATGCCAAGAGGTAGGGGATGAGAAAGCCCAACAGAGGAAATAGGTAGCACAGCACCCAGAAGCCTGGAAAGACTGAGGAATGCATACAGGGAAAAAAGGTCAAATGGTATCAGGTGAGTTTAGAAGAGTTGTATCTCAGCTATTTAACAAAATGAAAATTGCAATGTAAGCATCAGAAGGCAAAAATGTCCTTTGTTTATTATCTTCACTCCTTCATTGAATTCTGTTAGAGTCTATACACTGCCTGCCTTTCTATTACAAAATGAGTTAAGGGAAAACATGATAGTGGATTCTGAAATTTAGGTGCACAGCTATATTTATAGTGAATACAATGATTATCTAAAGTCTAAAAACTCTGAAACTCTAAACTAATTAGTTATTCCAAGAAATACATGCTAGCTTAAATAAATTCACTGAAAATAGCTGTGATACCTTTCACTGTTTCTCAGAAAATTGAAACAACTAGATTGTTGGTGGACATCAGCGTTGTTCAATTTCTCTCTTTCGGCCTTTTAATTACACCTTCTTTCATCAGTTATGCAGCCTATAATTCAAGATTCAAATGCCATGTTCTCTTAAAATCTTACATGAGGCTGGGTACCCTTCAAGCCACATGACTAGTAGTTATTTTCTATCAGCCAAATTTGGAATCAGGGGTTTGACTCTCGGGACATCAACACAGGAGAACATAGGAGTTGCAAGGGTGAGTGCTGGCTTTATACTGGAACAGAATTTAAAGAGCTTAGAGGGTGGTAGCATAGATATAATGTGGCAGAAATACTTTGCTGTCCTTCTTCCCTTGTATTTTATTGTGTTGTTATCAGTTAGCAATGATCTAGCCAAGGACTACATTCCCCAGTCTTCTTACTCCTACCTCATAGATCGAAGGAGGGGTTGACTGGCTTTTATCAATAAAATATGAACCCAGGTGATGTAACTTCTGAAGCAAGTTAAATAGCGAATATTCTTTCTCTGCCCTAATTTACTGGCAGAAAACGCAGGCCCACTGGATGCTGGAGCCAGTTTGGACAGTTACCTGAGAAAGAGAGAAGCATCTATGGTGTTAAGCTGCTTAAATTCTAGGGTTTTTTTTGTTATAGCATCTTGCATTGCTCAATTAATATATGGAGTCTTCAAAATTATTGATCTATAGCAAACTCTGTTGACTATGTAGCCTACTAGAGGGGTAAAATTAAATTTAAGAATTTTGTTTTGTCCTTGTTTTCTCTTCTTGAATGAAGGAGGTGGCAGAAAATCTTCTGGAGATGGATGAAAGTGGCTTTCCCTGAAAGGTAGGTATGGAATTTATTGGAATGATTTTAGAAGACATTCATAGAAAAGTTAATTGCTCCAAATTCAAATTCATTTAGCCTCCCACAGAATGACAAGGAAGTACATACACAGCACAAGAACTTTAGAAGGATATCTTGCTCTTCTTGAGAGCATGGATTGATTGGCAGGCAAAGGATGACTATTAATGGGTTCCTGACGTGGTTGTTAGTGGTCCTGAAACAAATGGAGTTCCAAGAGCCTGTTTGTGCCCTGGCAGATACAGAAATGGAAATATAAACAATGTAAGCAAAATATTAGAACTTTCTAAGAGCTGCCACCAATGGAGAATGCTTGGCTGAGTTTCGCATGAGTAGGACTGTCCTCTCTGCAAAGCCATGGCAGCCTGATTGGAGTATCTGCAGTGACCCAGCATAAGCTGGTGAACTGTATATGATCCATTTTTAACAGCAATGTCATGTGACAGCAATAAATTGTGGCAGTGGTAGACTGATTAGACTCTAGCTCTCTACCAATTATAAAGTGAAAATCAAACACAGCCTCCTCTTAGGACTGTGTGTCCCCCTTGAGTGTTACTGATAGTCAATAGGGAGACACTAGACTTTCTGCCAGTAAGGTAGCTGGGCAATTGAGCCATTTGTATATTTCTTTTATAAAGAAAATGTGGGAAGAATCCTTACTATTTTATCCATTTGGAAAATTTTCAATGCATAATATTCCTAATATTTGTATAACTTCTTATAATTTAAAAAGGATTTTCACGGGCTTTATTTTATTTGACCTTCTTGGCAACTCAATAAGGTAGATATTATCATTTAAATTTCATTGATAAAGAAACTATGGTTCTTTGAGATAAAGTAACTTGCTCAAGATTACACTAAATTAAGAGGTGAAGGCACAATTCAAATCGTGAATCTTATCTAACCTATAATCTTAAACTTTCTCCTTAAAACTATGATGTAACCAACTATAATCCAGATAAACAATGTATCAAAATTTATTCTTAAATCATCTTGTAACTTCCTATACCTCTCTCTGTGGATCCGTTTCTCCACTATCTCCTCTGATTCCTAGCAAAGAAGAAGCTATAACATCTTTACTCCCCTTTCCTGTTCTATTTATTTCTTTCCAAAATATGGCTAACATCTAACTGCAATTGATTTAAGAATTTTAGTTAAGGTGAAAAGTGTCTTCTACATACACTCACCCCCACATATACACCACAGAGATACCTGATTTAATGCAAAATAAGCTCATTGTTTGAATTCTAGTTTGATAAATGATTGATAAGTTTGGACCCTTGAATAAACTGAAAATGAACAATGACTAAATACTTATGTCCAGCTCCTATTATACCAGATTCAGATAAAGTTCATGGAGCTGAACATGGTGGCAGATGAGATAGAAAGCAAAAACATTTTTTTTTTAAATCACAGCGTTTCTTTTATCCATGCATGAAGGAGAAGTCAAATATGCACAGGAGTTTTGGGTCATTTCACCCTGAAAAATCACAATAATTTGCAATATTCAAGTTTACTCATTTGGTGGTTTAGCCACTGTCATGAATTCTGAAATTTTCCTCTCAAGGCTTACCTTCTAATTCCTTCACAAACAAAATAGTTAACTAGTATGTATTTTTCCCATGGGATATGGGTGGCCCAACCAGGATATATACAGAAATGCTGGATTCCTTCTATGCCAAAGAGCTGATGGGATATTTTTTTCCTTACTGAAAAAAAAAATTATTCCATATCAGCATCAGAGAATGGTCCCCATGCAGCAATTTCCTCAAATAGTGACCCTTTGGGAAATGATGGTCATGAAACTAATTTACGAAAGCATGAAATAAATATTAAAATAGAAACACTGAAGGTTTTAGCCTCCTGCAGGTTCTCAGAAAGTTGGAGTAAATATTTACCTTGACTTTTCTGCCATGGAATTACTTTGTGAATCTTACCATGAAGAAGATGACTTTTTTCCAGTTATTCTCAATAGCATTTCTCTCAGGGTGATCGCTGCCTTTTCTTTTTCACACTCTAATGTTATATTGAAAATGCTGTAAGCGTGCTCACATACTGTTGTGAATTCAAAAGGGTACTTATGCCAAGAAACAAAAGACATTCTCTTTCCCTATGGCTTCACTACCCTTACTTGGGAAACTGGTAAATTGGTCCTTTATGAGAGTTTCAAGATGAGAAAAATTAAAATGTGGGGATTTATACATTAGGGGTTGGGAAGAAGTCTTGGTTTTATAAAATGAATCTTTTCATCTGAGTCTACAGGACAACAACCCCATAAACTACAAGTGAAAAGTCCACGTTTGTCAGAATTCTTTGTCTATGTGTATAAGTTGACAGACACCTGCATTAATGGATTTTTTACACTGAGTAGAGGGGTTGTCTTGAAGTTAGGGGCAGCTGTGTACTGTCTTTGGAAATTTGATCAACCTGTTCATATGCTTATACCTCTGCTCATAAATGTATAAGATTATGGGCCTATTGTATATTTGCTTATATGAGTAATATTTAATCTGGTGTGTGTGTGTGTGTGTGTGTGTGTGTGTGTGTGTGTGTGTGTGAGTGTGTGTAAAGGCCTTCCTTTTGGCCTTTACACTTTCTTCCTCAATGGTTCCTCAAGTTGTGTCTCCTATGGAACTGAGTTTTTGAGGCATTTCAAAGAAATGGTCACTTTCTAAACCAAACCAAGCATTTAGTACTACTGCTTAATATTTAAGCTAGTCAGTTATTAGGTATAACATATCCAAATATGTATCGCTTTTCTGCAGAGAGAAGAGAAACTTCCTCCGGAAGAAGTTAACTCTTCAGATAATCCTTCTTCAATCCTCCATGCTTTGTTATTTTTAGCTTCTTATCTATAGGTTCCTAATATCAGCATTGAAATGAGCCAAAATAACCTAACACAGACAAGTTTCTCAACACAGCTGTCCTTAGTTTTTGCCTAATATCCCACTCAGAGCTCAGAGCAAAGCAATATGGCATTTAACTGAATGACTCCACAAAAATTGCTTTCACAAAATCTTCCAATGGTTTCATATTTAGTATATCCAGTATATTTATTTGTATTTTATTCTTTCATGCATTTGACACTATTGACACCTCTCTTTTTCTTGAAGGGTTTTTCTCCCTTTGGCACCTATGTCTCCAAACTTTTTTTTTTTTTTTCCTTCTATCTCTCTGGCTTCTACTTCTCGGTTTCCTCCATTTTCTCTATTAATGTGCTTTTTGTTTGTATGTTACATCCTTCAGAGTTTTTCCTCTCCTCCTCTCACTCTAAATGTTTTTCCTAGATAACCTCAATTCTACTCCCACTGAGTCAAATATTACCTTTATTACTACCTAAATATCTTCTCTGAAATCCAATCACATAAATATCCAACTTCCAGCTAAATCTACCCTCATGAATATTCCATGAAACTTCAAACTCTACTTGGGTGTACTAGAAAGCACTATATTCTCCTCCTTTCTTCCCAATATGTTACATATTGAATGTTATGTCCTCTCAAAATTCATTTATTGAAACCCTATCTCCCAAGGTGATAATATTAGAATGTGGTGCCTTTGAGAGGTGATTAGAATTAGATAGGATCACAAGGGTGAAGCCCTCCTAATAGGATTATTGTAAGAGTCGCAAGACAACCTCTGCAGTCTCTGCTGTCCATCATGTGAGAATATAATGAGAAGTTGGCAGTCTACAATCGTCACAGGGCCCTCACCAGAACTTGACCATACTATAGCACACCGATCTCAAATGTCCAGCCTCTAGAATTGTGAGAAATAAATTTCTGTTGTTTATAAGCTCCTAGTCTATGGTACTTTGTTATAGCACCCCAAGGAGACCAAGACACTATCCCAGTGAATGGCCCTTTATCCATTTAGGTGTCCCAGAAAAAATCCTGATGACATCTTTATCCCCATTCCCTGCCAATCACACAATCTTGTTTCTCATGCCTGTTTAGAATTCTACCATATATCTAACTTTCTCCATCTCTACAATCAAACCTTTAATTCAGATCTCCCATCATCATTCACCTGGATTGTCATATGATCCCCTTCACTTTATGTTCCATAAAATGACTTTATAACAAACTCCATAAAGTGACAACTCAAACTTGACTAAGACAACCTCTGCCAAAACCTACTATTAGCAAGGCACACTAGCCTTATGAGAATTTTCTCTCCCCAATTTTCTCTTTGTTCTTAACCCTACAACCTCACTCAATTCTCCATCTGAACTGTCCTACATGAATTACCATATATGCAATATGCTTTTCCTCCCTTCTAGGCCTTTGGGTTATTTTTGTTCAAAACTTGGATTAATTTCTATCCCCCCAACACATACCATTTCTTGACTATTCATCTTTAAGATATAGCTTACATATCACCTCTTCTGGGAAGATTCTTCTGTTTCCTCCAAATAAATGCCCCTGTATAAGACTACCTTAACTCTGTGCTGACCACGTTTATTTACTTGGCTATTTTCTCAACTGAGATGCAAGTTTTAGAGGGAAGGTCCTAGTGCCCAGCAGAAAACGTGCATAAAATAGGTATTGAAACAATCTGTATAAATGAATGTTTAATATGTATTTATAATTCCATTGCATGTCTATAAATATCCTTTTTGTACAGGTCAGGAAAGTGAGGTTTACCATGGTTTAATGTGGCTTAATACTGTACATTGCATGGGTCTCTTATTATATTGTCCTTTATCTTCTAATGCTTGTAAACAAAATTAATGTATCTCTTTGATAGCTTTCTTTAAAGCTGCTAGTTCTGCAGATTTTCACAATAGACTTATGTACATATGTCTGAGATTGGTGATTACTTTGGTAACAAACTAGTATTTACCACAATCTAGAGTATCATTCTTTTTTTTGTCCTCCTCTCCCACTCTCATAATTGTTATTTCCACAAAATTCCCCAAATAGCTGTGTTACTACTAGAGGATCTACTTATATGTGTAATTTTCCAGGTGATTCCAATGAGAATAGATGGGCTTTCCTTTTCCAGGGCTGTTTTCTTCTTAATCATTGAAAGGAAGACTGTCTGCAAATATCTGCAGTTTATTCATTTCATAGTTTTCCAAATGGAGCACTCAACCACTTTTATCTTCTGGGCTTAGATGTAATCAGGTTATTATTAAAGAATGGTTACTACTAGAGTAGGGGCTGTTTCACAGAAATCATTTCAGTGAGTACCAATATTCTTTTGATACCCATACTTTCTTTTTCTGTATGTTAATGAGTTTAATTGTTATCACAGAACTTTCACACTAGGAAGAACTCCAGAGATCACATATTTTAATTATCTTTTCTTCTTATTTTTTTTAATTTTAAAAGCAAATAAACTAAAACTTCAGAATATAAATTGCATACCTGTTAGTGCTTGAATCAAATTTAGAACTCTCAACACATTCAGTAAGACTGAAAGTTGTATGTGGATGTCTATGACACCATATCAAGTCTTTTTGTCATCTTTTTTTTGACTTCTGAGTAACATTCAATCAATTGACTATGTACCTCTCCCTTCTTAAATTTTTCTTTAACCTCTATTGAGTACACTTTGATTTTTTTGCAGTCTTCCTAATGACTGCACCCTAACTCCTCTTACAGGATTCTTCTCTACTGTCTTACCAGGATTCTTCTCTACTGTAACATCAGGAGTTGGTATTACACATTATGTAAGGCTCAGTTTAGTGTCCTTTTGTCACTCACTATTGCCCTAGGCTTATTATTCTTCCAGTGCTTTTGAACTTGGTAATGGAAATATGGTCTATGCAGTTACACAAAGAAAAACTGTAAGATTTTCTTCTACATCTTCATTTTCCTATTTCCTCACATCTAGTATATCACTGATTCAGTTTATTCTGAGTCCTGAAAAACATTGCTGAACAGATTCTCTTCTCTTTATCTCCACCATCACAACCCTATTCCAACTCACCAAAGTGTATTTCTAGGACTACTGCAACCTCCTGGTTGACACTATTTCACCTCCACTTTTGGCCCCTGGCCACCCATTCCCAATATAGACCTCAGAATAATCTTTAAAGCACCAGCTCCCTTCACATGCACAAATAATATATACTCCCTCCCCCCCCCCACAAACATACTCATATACCACATAAACTTAAAATCCTTAAATGGTTTTTCATTATCTCCATAATATAAATCAAAATCTTCATATATATTACAGTCAATTCAGTTTACTCCCCACATCCCTCTCTTGTCTCACTTAAATTTTCTCCATATTTCAGCTGCTGTATTCTTCTTCTATGTTTTAATAATACATGCTACCTTCTGCATGATTCAACTCTTTTTACATGTTGTTCCCAGTGTTTGCAACATCTTTCCTCAGCTTTATTTCTACCATCCTTTATTTCTATTTGGCAGTACAGCCATTATGGTCATTAAAAAGTTGGTGTGAATCAGGTAGACAATATACAAATTTCAGTTTCACCATTTGATAGCTGTACAACTACAAATTATTACATTTTGTTTTTTAATCTCCTCACTCAAAATATCAGAATAATAATACTAACTAGTTTTTAGGGTTATTATGAGAATTAAATGGATGAATTCACAGAAAGTGCTCAGAAGAGTGCTTGATACTCATAAGCACTCAATAAAAATATACATTATCATCACATTCAGTACCATTGTTTATCATCATTTGAGCATCATCATCTTCATCATTCGGGTGTAAGAATTTCCATTAGAAACCTTTCTTGACCTCTAAACTCAATCAGGCTTTCCACTTTGTGTCTCTGCTTCATAGCTTTTATCACAGTTGATGAAAGGAAAGGCATATTTCTCCCTTATCAACCTATATCTTGTATGAAGTCAATAATCATGTCTTAGCACATTTATAGCATCTACTGGACATTCAATAAATATGTTAAATGAATTAATAAATAAATGTCATACTATCTAAACACTAATAGTAATATACATTGTTAAACCAATGCTTTATATATGTCTATATATCTAATACAGTAAAACATTCTGGTTAATATACCTCTAGGAAGTTCAAACAAGGTTAAGTGTCAAATATCAAATGGAGAATCACTGATAATATGAGAACTAATTATCTTAAAAAGGGTTTATGCTCATCATTCATCAAATTAAAAAAGTAACAGAAGAAAAAAAGCCTGGAAATTTCAATCAAACCAGACTACTAGAATGGGAAGAAGCACTAAATCTTGAAATAAAAATATAGTAGATGATGGAAGTACTACTTTTCAGGGTCTAATAAGCATGTAAAACTCAGTCCAAGAAGTCATATATGACTCATATATGATAAAAACACAGAATTAAAAAAATTTCAGGTATATCCATGTATGGTAAGTAACCATAGATAAATGACAGAAAACATGAATATTTACAAAGTTATTCCCATTATCAAGAACAGTCTCACATGCTCACAAATCATACTGGTTTAGTCTGCCAGTGTTCATCAAAATTTCCTCATCACATATGTATCTCAATTTTTAAAAACTGCTGCATGCACTCCCGATAGATAGATAGATAGATAGATAGATAGATAGATAGATAGATTTAGGAAATTTGTAGCACAATCCATTAAGGCATAAAAATAAATTATTAAAACTTACTAGTTCATTTTTTTCTCACTCCAGTTTTGGGGGATCTGTTTTATAATGTGTATAATATTTTACACTAAGATTTGTGTAAATAGATAAATATTGATAGATATATTTAGATTTATCTATGTAGATAAAAATTAATATTTATTAAATATTAATCTAAATATTATTTAGATCTATCTAGTAAGTTTTAATAATTTATTTTTATGCCCTAATGGATCGTGTTACAAATTTCCTAGGCTTGGTATGCCACATTTTGAAGACTCCTGGAGAAGCACGTTGGCAGTGGACTGGAATGTGCCCCAACATGATCCAGAATGACATTTTTTTTTTTTACCTTTATCATTGCCACTTCTCAGCAGAATCTTTTCCAAAGATGTTAATTCCTTCATTTCTTTCTTAGCTCTTTTTCCACTTTCTACACGTCTCTGATGAAAAAAGTCATTTAAACTTGAGAGCTGTGGTACGTTGCATTCAATATCAGGAATTTATTAAAAAGTATCAAGCCTGTACTTTCCTCAAATTAAGATACTCCTTGTGGTTCATTTCCAGTGATAGGTAATCCCCATCTCAAATCACTTTGCTGGGAACATTGGTATTTGATAAATACATTTGCAGGGAGCAGTTATCTTCAAACTCCACTCTCATCAAGCATTGTCCCACCACAAAATATGATCAAAGATTAAGGACTCTGGGGACTCATGGGCTCTGAACTCATCAGCCTGGAATCCTACTATAAATTATCCAAATGAGGCACTTGGCAAGATTCTTAACTTATTGTGCTATTCGGAACACCTCCATTTCAATTAGAGGTAACCATGATACATGACAGCAGAGAACAAAACTAATAATTTTCACTGATGTCAGGAAAGGTTATAGGACTTGAGGGAATTACAGCAAGTGTTTCAAGAAATGCATGTTCACGGCAGCGTTTCTTATCCATGTGTCTGCTTCTTGAATGAGATTTTATTTTAGTTTTCTGGTTCCTACCAGATGGGTTCAAAGAATAACCACACATAAAAGTCTTGTTGGCAGGGAACACTGGTATGCTAAGGACTAGAAAAGTAAATACTGGACCCCCAAATTCTGAATCCCTTAGGAGACCAGATGTGTCTCAATCCTGACTCTGGGCAAACAATGTGTAAGCAGAAGAAGCAGCTAACTATAATGTAAAGTCAGAAAAAGTAAAAAGATTCAAGGGTCACAAATATCTACTCCTCCTGGACAAGGAGAAATCTTGAAACCCCAACTTAATGTTATATCATGAAGCTGATTTTAACTGAGTATATCTGAGCAGTACACCACATTAGCTAACATAATAGTTTCCTAACTTTTCAAATTGTCCTGAGGATTAGCTTAGCTTCCCTGCATTTTTGAGATTTCCCTGAACAGAAAATGAATCAATTCCTTTCTTCTTTAAAAAAAAAAAAAAGTTTATTTATTTATTTTGAGACAGAGAGCAAGCAAGGGAGGGACACAGAGAGGGAGACAGAGAATCCCAAGCAGGCTCCGTGCTGTCAGCACAGAGCCTGACCCAGGGCCTGAACTCCAAACTACGGGATCATGACCTCAGCCAAAATCAAGAGTCAGATCCTTAACCAACTGAGCTGCCCAGGCGCCCCAGATCAATTTATTTCTAAGAGAACACTCTGGGATTTGAGAATCTAGGCATACCAAATATTAATAGAAAGCAGTCTGATTCATTAGTTTTGGCACAAAAATGAAAGTCATAAAAATCTGTTTTCTTGTCCTAACTGGATTAATTACCAACTTTATGACGTGGGCCTCCCTTTTCTTGACTCTAATTAAAATATTATATTCCCTTCTCTTCCCTCCAAATAGTGAATACTATAAGAATTTATTCATTTTTAATTAATTCAGTAAATACATATTCAGTACCTGCTATCTAGAAAACATTTTATTAACCAGTACAGAATAATAAAAAAAATGAAAAAGACATTCTTCCTCCTTACCTTGAAGAGCTTTTGTATAGTCTAGCATAAGAGATATTATAACAAACAAAAACTAGCATCCCCTGATATGACATGATGAAAAAGGCACTTCACCTCTATCATATTCCTCCCAAAACTCCGTAACTTGAGCCTAACCATGAGAACTGTATCAGACAAACTGAAATTGAAAGACATTCTATAAAATATCTGACGAGTTCTCCTCAAATTGTCAAGGTCACAGAAAACAAGGAAAGATTGAGAAACTGTCACAGACCAGAGGAGACTAAGGAGACATGATGAATAAATGCAATGCGGTATTCTGGTTTGGATGCCGCAAGAGAATATTTTTTAAAAGGCAAAAGTGAAAAAAAAAACTGGTAAAATAAAATAAAGTCTGAAGTTTAATACACCAATAATGGTTTCCTAGTTTTGATAAAATACCATAGTACTGTCAACGTTTGACATTAGGGAAATGAGGTAAGGGTTATATAGGAACTCTGTGTACTGCTTTTGCACTCTTCTAGAAATGTAAAATTATCCCGTAATAAAAAGTTTACCAAAAAATTAAAATCACAAAAATAACTATAATATAATAAAAGGTATGACAGTTTCTATAAGGTAAGAACAAATTTCTGTCAGGCTTTGCAAATGAGGGATATTACCTCAGAGTGAATGGAAGATGGATCCTTTTGCAGAGTCTGCAACATCTATTTTGGAAATTTACCCCAATGCTCTGCCAACACCCTCTGCAAACTCAAACCCCCTCGGGGATCAATTCTGAGTGTCTCAACCTTAGAAATAATGGGTAACTGTTTTTGTAGAATGAAAGACACAGAGATTTTGTATTCCTCTAGCTACAACTGGGATACTGAGGTAGTGGGGAGAGAATGCTATGGGAGTGTACACTGTGCAGACAGTAAGGGAGTACTCTCTTTCCAAAACAAAGTTTTTAAATAATAAAAGCATAATTAAAAATTGATGTGCCTTTTATCACCAGCATCCACCAGCAATCTGAAACAATATCCATGATAAAATGTTTCTCCCCTTTGGGGTGGACCACTTGCACCACCAGCCTCCCACCTTTGATATTCCACTGCCAGACAGTTATGTTTCTGTAATAAAGAGTCTGGTTCCCTTTTCTGATGTTTTCCTGCTGACAGTTATTACGCTTCACTCTTCCCTTTCCCCTTATGTACCACATTTGGGCAAGCTGATGTAGAAGTCTAGGCACTCCCTTCTTTGGCACAGGTGGGAAGTTAAAATCATGCAATCTTCTGCACATTCTCATAAACCCTCATCCCAGCTCACTTTTCCTAAACAACACAAAAACCTAAAACCAAATTTTTTTGATCTCTCAATTTTCATATCTTGTTGAGAGCCACTTTGTTCTCCCCAGAAAGCCTCATTATGTGGGAAATAAACCTTTTCATACTTTCTTGGGATATGTGTGTATTTGTGCATGTGTGGTATCATCAGTCTTGAGAGTGAGGCAAATTTCATGCAGGAGTTTATCTTGTGTATATAAAGTGGCCACAACAAGCCCACAGAGTCAAGACCTGGAAATACCATTTAAGACATAATTACTAGACAGATCTCTTAAAGTGGAGATTATGTTGAGAAAAAAAAAATCTACTATTCCCATCAGCCTCCTCCTCCTCTTTCACTTAGCATTTGCTTCCCATAAGTACTCTGGGCCTTCATCCTTCCTTAGGTAGGCTACTCTCTCTTTTTATTTAATCTTCTCAGGGTCCCTGTCTCATCATGTCAGGTTCCCTGTAGTAGAACCAGTAAACCTCATTCATCTTGAAATCTCATATTCCTCAAAACAAACAAAACTTTTCTTTACCTAGCTAAAATTGATTGCTTGTTATAATATCATCCATTGGTTTATCGTGGAAAAACATTGTGTCCTCTGTGTTAAGATATGAAGGTAAAAGACTAAGAAAGTGGCAGAGTGCTGCTCTATACCCCACTTGCAGAGTATATGCCATTGCAACTGATTATATTTCTTTTAGTTCCATTTGGCTTACAATACCAATCAAAATTACAAGAGTGGCAGTGAGTTTAACTCACCTCTGGACCCTTATTGGGAATCTGAGGAATGATTCACGTACATGTTTACACCTGCCAATGTCAGGTAGAGAAAGAGACCACTTTTAGTGTCACTCACTACTTCTTCGGAAATTATAAATAAGTCCAGTAACACAGGTATTGGAGACAGAGAAAAAAGGAGTAAAGAAAGGTAGAAAAGAGTACATATACCTTAAAATTCAGTTTCAACCCTGAATCAGATGATTTAGGTAGAAAATGATGGAGGTATAATTCCTGAAAGGTTGATTCCATCTACTTTCAGAGACTGACTAGTAATATGAACTTTATAGACAATGAAGGTGTACTATTTTGGAGTAGGACAATTACCCTGCTGAAAATAAGTTCTATTCTCTTAAGATATTTTTGTTGTTGTTGTTAAATGAGTGAATAATAATGGGAGAAGACTCAGGAAATTTTTATAGTAATAAAAGGAATAATAGCTGTAAAAATAGAAACATAATTCCAGGTATAAGAAACATGGTATAGGCAGAAAAAATAGACCTTGAGAACTAATCAACATGGCTGCCAGGGTTTAAGCATGACTAACTAAAACAAGGAAAAAGGCAAGGGAAGGGACTGTTTTGAATATTGGAACACAGGAAGTGAAAAATGGGATAAGTTAGATAATAAATGTCAAAGTCCTCTAACAAATCAGAAGCATTTCCAAATGTGAGTTATCATTCTTGCATCTGTCTCATCTATTTATTATGCATCACCATGGTATATACCCTACCCAGGGAAAAGATTTGACTTCACAACAAATAGGTGGACTAGAAGTACATTAATGGCATTACATTCGATATGGTAACTGCTAATGAAGTTGCAGTTTTGCTTCCCATAATGCTCACTGTGACACTTAAAATGCCCTACCAAACTGAGACATCCATGCCCAACTTACAGAAGCATTAGCAGTTTTTGTCCTCTCAGGCTCCGGTCCTCGAGGACTATGACTTTTGTTACAATCCTAAAAATATGAAAGAGCACATTTTAGCATAAAAATAGCTCTTCTTCTTTGCCCACCAGCATCACAAAATATGGTGGAAGAAAAAGTGAAAAGGAGATTAATCTTTGGTTCTTAGAGTTGTGATGTTAGGTCTTTCATGCCACTTTTCAGAAGTCCATGAATGATTTGGTCATCAAAACACTCAGGGAATTATGTGACTCTTTTATTGGATAGACACAGATCAATTGACTTGGAGGGAAGACAGTGTCTTCAAGTAAAGTCAACACAAGGAAGTTTTAAACCGTTTAGTTAAACAGTCAAAATACATGTACGTGCATTCTGCGCCTTGAATGTAAGGTTGATTACTTTCTTGTACACATAAATAACTAAAACATTTTTTGATAGTTATGGCATAAGGAAGGTAATTATGTGTTTCATATTTTTACCCTAGCTATGGAAAAAGAGATTAAATCTCCTATCGTGACTTAGGGGAATATATTACACTACATAGTACTTAAAGACACATTGTTTACACAATTAAGCATCTTAGTTTTATGAGTATTAGGACAGATATCTTGTTTTATAATTCTCTTAAACACTTAAACACAGTACCCTCCCCTACTATCATGGGACAGGACAAGGTAACTTTTCACTACATGTTTAGTAGAGAAGACGGATTAGGTAGTCAATTAGCCTCTTTTCCAAATTATTACCACTTCAGTAGCAAGAACAGTAGATCTGAGAACTTCTTATATTCATACAGTTTATAGAAAAAATAGTAATAGTACAATTTTATTGATTAAAGTTGCCCCAATTGTCATCTTGTCATTGAGACAACTTTAGGCAATGAACTGAGATGTTAGTAGTTACCAGCTTTGAACTGCTAGTATGAGATGATATCTAAAGAGGTTCTGGGAGAAGGAAATATAGATAGCTTTGCAAGTCTATTTTAAAATGGATCTGATATCAATAGATAAGTGTCTTATCTACCTTAAGGCATCACAGAATTTAAGAGACACTATCAATTTATTAATAATTCTTCAAGGAAAAGAGAAACACCAACACATAAAACAACTATATCAACTTTAAGAGACTGCTTGTGTTTAGACTTCTTGTCATTCCAAAATGTCTTTGAACAAGTTTTTCATGTTATATTGGCTCAACTACCTTGTCTAGGAGGATAATACCAACACATTGCCAGCTAGTAACAAACTTAATTTTTAAAAAACTTTTTCAAAGCCCACTCCATTTTTTTCCTACAAATATTGACCATATTTGAGTGTCTGCAATCTACTGGATTTGTAAGACAAATTCAAGTTTGTAACTGATGGTTTTGACCTTGGTGATGGCCTTGTGTTAGACTTCACAAAGCTAACTAGACTCCAGAGCCAGCACTATTAAACCTTACATTCACAGCACAGATGAGCAAAAATAAATAAATAAATGAAGGCCTGAGGCAGGCACAGGGCAGGGGTGGGGGTTTGGGGAAGGCGTAAGTTGATGGCATGCTTTTCTGCGTCTGGGCTACATTCAAACTCTGCTTAGTTCTGCTCACTGCCACATGCCACTGTGCCTTCTCATCCCCCGTTCACACAACTATTGCAAATGGTATCATTTTGCAACTAATTTACTCGCTTAGTTTTGGCCATTAGTCATTCCCAATATCCTCAATCTGCAGGTAATTTTCCACATTATTAGTTACCCACCTGTCTTATTAAAGTGGACTTTCTGAAACCCTGTGTGCCTGCATTTTCTGCACCTTTAGATCAAGCAAATAATTGCCTGTACCTGGATGGAAGAATTTAATAGGAAGATTATAGTTGATTCCAAAAGTTAATAACTATAGCATCTGGTTTCCCTTTTTAACATTTAAATGATAAATTCAGTGTTCATGGAGAGAGAGAGAGAGAGAGAGAGAGAGAGAGAGAGAGAGAAGAATAAGAATGAGTCAGCTCACTAGAGTCTAAAATCTTCTTAATCTTTCAGGTCAGGTTAAATATAGATGGGCAGAAGGTAGGTTTTAATCTCTCTGCTAACGTACTTCATCTTTGACCCTAAGGGACCCATCTTGATCACGTTAAAAGAAAGAAGCTCTTTTCATTGATAGGAAACTTAGCTCCCTGATAAGGAAGATGGCCAAGTCCTCTGTTTTCATGCAGCGTCTCTGATGTCTTTGGTTGCTCTGAATGAGAGACTACAGCTGCTTTGAGACGTCTTCAACTCATTTTCATTCACATCTCCATAAAACCATCTGCACAGGATGCCTTTTTAAATATTGCTGGGTGAAACTCAGAACATTATTTTCTAAACCAGGTCAGGAAAATCCAGCACGAAAACCCAAACTTTCAGCACTGAGGGCCAGGATTGCAATTTGCCATGAGTCTAAGGAGAGTGCCTCATTTGCAATTAAATTGACATTCATTTTTATCAAAAATAAATGTACCCGGACACAATATTTGCTTGGAGTTATAAGTTAGATTTTTAGCCTAAAAAGAGCTCATATTTGCCCATAATGAAAACAGAAAGCCAATGTATTTCCAAGAATTGTCATACATGTTTTTCTTAAACAACACAATCATCAAATTCTGAGGCTCACAGGCCCCAATCTGGAATGGGTAAAATAGAGAATTTAACAATTACACAAACTTTTCATATTAAGGTACTTTCAAGTCTATTTAATCATCACCTAAAATTTCAGAAGTCTTTGATTTTCCATACCCCTCTTCTAGAACTTTTCCTCCTACTCTTCTCAGCAAAAATGTACCCTCCTCTCCTAGTGAGGGATACTTACCAGGAAAGGGAACAACTTAACAGAGGAGAACTTATAATGACACTACCTTTTAGGATTACAGAATTTAAATAAACACCAGTAAGCCTATCCATGACTGATGTACAATATATTTATTCTCTCCTTACAGAAAAAAAAAAAAAAAGTTTGTTAATCTTTGGTCTAGACTAGTATTCTTTCAGAGACTAGTGTAACACTCTACCCCCAGACACTCAACATGTTCTAAAAACACTCACATTTGAAGGACAGCTAGATCCTAACACACCCACATTCTAAGACATATCCATGGCCACATAATAGTAAATATTTTATTATGCTGAGAAATTGCCTCCAATGTTTCGGAAATACAGGAAAGTTTTAAACCTAAAGTTGGGGCAATAGTTCCCAGTGTCAGAAGTGCCAATATCAGATTAACTTCCCAAACCACTTTCCCTAAGTCAGATATCCATGCGATACAGAGAGGACCAAGGAACATTATCAGGATGGCTTATAATATTAACCTTCAATCCTAGAAGATCTCTAATCTTGTCCTTGTAAATTTTTGACACTTCATCAACTCAGTCTCTGTACATGAACATTAAAAAAAAAAAAAAATCAAGAGGCACCTGCATGGCTCAGTCAGTTAAGCCTCGGACTCTTAATTTTATCTCAGGTCATGATCTCACAATTCGTTAGATCTAATCCTACATCAGGTTCCACGCTAATAGCATGGAGCCTGCTTGGGATTCTCTTTCTCCCTCTCTCTCTGTCTCCCCTACTCACATGAACACACGTGCATGTCTCCACTCTTTCTCTCTCTTTCAAAATAAAAAAAATAAACTTAAAAAGTCTTTCGTGAGACATCTTGTCCTCTCTTCCAAACCCCTTCATAATATGTCCCTTAAGACTTCAACATGTGCATAGAGGGTAGATTGACACATAGTGCGGAGTCACACCCAGTGCCTTCTTTATAAAAATCGAGTAGCATTTTGTTTGTTTGTTTGTTTGTTTGCTTGTTTGTTTCCTCAGAGATACTCTAACTCCACTGGGATGGAAAGAGAAAGAAACACACACGTTTCATCATTCAGATCCCTTTCATCCAAAGAATCTGTAAAGTGAATGTGGACATTTTTCCAAATGGATTCAAATTACCTGTGCGGGCCTCTCTGGAATAAAATTCCAAAAGTGAGATTAAGCATAGACCTTATGGCACTAATTGCCACACCCCAGGGAAAGCAGCTGCAATGTTCCTGATGCCAAGGAAGATATGGGGAATAGAAATATTGAATTTTAGCCTACATTTAAAAAAATGTGTATTTATTTATTTTGAGAGAGAATGAGCAGGGGAGAGGCAGAGAGAGGGAAAAAGAGAATCCCAAGCAGGCTCTACACTGTGAGTACAGAGCCTGAATCTGGGCTCAATCCAAAGACTGTAAGTAAGATCATGACCTAAGCCAAAATCAAGAGTCAGATGCTTAACCGACTGAGCCACCCAGGTACCCCTACCTACATTTTTTTTTTTTTTTACATCTGATTATTGGCCTCCATTCATTCTAATCCATAAAACATCAAAGTGTGAGTTTTCTGACTCACATAGGTTTATGGCTAATTCTTTTTTAATTATTAGACTTCAACACAACTAATATAACTTAACACATTTGACTGAGGTTGTTGGGGCATCTGATTACTTGGCTGAATGCATAACAGAAAAATCATTAGTTACAGGACATTGTTTAGATGTTGTTACATGGTATGGTTTTGTTAATTGATGGGTATGGACATATGCCTACAGTTTACAGGTCTAAGCTTCCCCTCCCCATGTTCATAGGCTCATGGTAAAATGTGAGAATGAAGGAAAACCTAAAGTCTGCTTGTCTTCCCAAATGTGCCTATGTAGAAGTCTCCTTCTTTAAAATAATGCCATCCTTATTTCTGGTTCTCATTCCTAGAAATCTGTTTTTTTTTTCCAACTTCTTAAACTGAAGCAACCTGTAGCAAAGTGGCCTCTGACATCCTGCCAGCAGCCAAAACTGAGCAACTGTCAGCCAAAAACTGGGAGAAAAAGAACAGAACTTCAAATGAGAAAGCCGTTGTCTGGAGCCGCTGGGAATCCACTGGCATGGAACCAGAGGAACTAAAATCCACAGGTCTGTTTCCTGCATAAACAGGTGAAGACAGGGCTGGGAGAGGTGTGAAAATAGTTCTTCAGCCACACTTTATAATGTATGGTTCCCAAGGTGCCCTCCTACATCTGTTCTGCATTTTGGCAGGAAGGCATGCCAGGCGCTGACATTCTGCAGTACAACAGGCAGTTTATATAAGGAAAAAGTAGTTAAATCTTGGTTATTTCCTTCTTCAACATTAAAAGGATATATTTCTTTTGAATTATTTCATTTCATTTTATTTTCAAATGAATTTAAACATAGAAAAAGTAAATTATTACCACCAAGCTTCTATTGGGTGGGAATTTTCAACTTAAAAAAAAAATGTGTGCTTCAAAAAGGAAATTAAATTTACACATAAAGCCTTGCATTTACATATGCCCTAATATCTATAGTCTTTGGGGAAAATATTGTAATTTGATGAGAAAATTCTTTCCACTCTTTCATTTATTTCAGTGGAAGAGAAGAGACAAACACAGAAACAGAAACAGATACAATATCCTGTGCTAGAGTTATGCAAAAGGTTATACAAAGAGAGTAGTTCATGGCCTACATATAGAGAGTAGTTCAAGGCCTATGTTCTCCAGAATTATACACTTACAGAGTTGCCACTAGAAGTTCTCAAGGAAATCACTACATGGAAGAGAGTCATCAAAGGAGCTACTCCAATAATGTGGCTGAAAAATGATAAACAAACAAAGAAACAAAAAACCATGATCAAAGGCATTAGTAATAATTTGGAGGAGGAGGAAAACATTTCAAGAGTATTTTGTTTTCTTTTCCCATAGTAGAAACAATACATGTTAACATATGTTCATTGTAGAAAAAGTAGATGTTAGACATAAGCCCTAACAAGGGGGAATTTCCACATTTCACCACCTGGTGTGTGGTATGTCTATATGTATCTATTTTAGAATCAGTGTCTAAAATGTAAATATATATGAACAGGAATTTATAAACTTAGAATTAGATACACAGATTGAGGTAGAAAGAATTATCAAGATTATTTGTTATTATCATCTCAATCTGATGAGATTAAGATGGCTCAGTCAGTCAATTAAGCATAGTACTTTAGCCCAGGTCATGATCTCACAGTTTGTGAGTTCGAGTCCCATCTCGGGCTCTGGGCTGACAACTCAGAGCCTGGAGCCTGCTCTGTCTCTGCCCCTCCCCTACTCATGCTCTGTCTCTGTTTCTGTCTCACCCTCTGAAAAATAAACATTAATTTTTTTTAAACAATATAGATAAAATAAGTAGGATTTACAAGCATGTTTTTGTCCTTAGTATTATAGCACCACAATATCTATAACACATTTTGTGTTAACAAATAATAATACTATTAATGCCAATAACATCTAATACATTTGAATATGTTCTATGTACCAGGTGCTTGGTTAAACACTTTCCTACATTGTTCCATTTAATATTCACAATAACCCCATGATTTTGATGCTGTTTTCTTCACTCTATAGTTGAGATGAAAAACCCAGGGCTCAAAGTAATTTATACAAGGACATATGACTAGTAAGTGGAAAGTCTTTATTATTATGTGGTTAATACTGCTTTAGGGTCCAAATTCTGAACTGCTAAGCTCTATGGCCTAAAATCAGTATTATTTATATTGTTTCCTTTTATTTTCCTTTCTTTCTTATTTTTTCATGTAATTGAGTAACTTCTCCATAGCTACACTCTAAATTCCTGCATTTCAGTGCCATATTATATATCTTTTCTCTTCTATACTTCTACCATGCCCGGGAACAGAGATTTTGAAGGATTGCTCTGTTATTGGCAAAACTTTAAACATGGGTGGGATATCTACAGAAAATCTAAAATTTCAACTTTGACATTTTAACTACTAAACAAATGCTATCATTAGTTAGCATTTTACTCCTATCACTATGCAGCACATACTGCAACAGAAATCCAAATTTTCTGGCAAATTCAATCACTAGAAATGTTCAGAATATTTAATTCAAAGAATGGAAACCAAAGAATTTTGAAAAGAATTTGCTGTCACTGATATATTTTGGACTTTATTTTGTGTTGGCCCACATAACCCAAAACTCATGAGACTGAAATGAAAGCATTATCTCTCTTCTCTGAGTCTGATAATGCCTTTAAGGTATATACGCACAGAGAGGCTTCTGTCCAAAGCAGGGTTAGTGTTTAACCTTCCCCAATCTATTCTGAAACATATGGGAATATAGCCAAAAGGGTGAGACTATATGAGGTCAAATATCCCATTCTGCTGATAATCACATTGGTGGTCTTGCTATCTATGTACCCAGTGATTCTCAAACAAGCTATGATTAGGTATATGAGGAAGACAAGCAAATTTCCCAGATCCCTTAAGCACATATTTATTTTTTGCATAATCTGTCTGTGAGTCTCTCCTTCTTGGATGCCAGCTGACATAGGTGGGCCCTTCCCTTTGACTCATTACCCTGAAAATAAAATTGCCATGGCTAAATTCCCCCACAGGTTACTCATGTCAGTGCCTTGACTACTCCACGTCTAAAAACACGTCTTGCCATCCAAGAGCCTGTCACCTCCTACCTTGACAGCAGCTGCTTATGTTGGGAGCACACTATTTAGTGGTGAGATTCTGATGAACACTGGGAAGAACAGTGACAAGCCTAAGTGCTGTTTTACACCCCATTTAACCAGGGGAGACACATCTGTTTATTTTCTTTCAGTGGAAGCACAAGGCTTAGTCTTTGTGACAAGGTCACAAGTCCAGCCCTAGGATTCCTTGTGGAGAGATAACAAAACTTCTCTAGACACTCAATAACAAAATGCCAACTGCGAGTTCTTCAAATCTCTATTTGTGTCCAAGGACACAATTGTGTCTGGCTAAGATGGAACAGGCCCAAATACAGAACAAGCATGAACAGTCCTCTTTTGTCTGCAGGCTCACAGTCTGTCCTGCTGTTAGCCCTAAAGTTCTCATTTGGCAGGAAGCCACGCTCCTACTTCATGGGACCACTATTTTTCAAATGCAGAGATGTATACTACTGACTATAGGGAGCAAAATAATACATTTCCTTTTTCCATATTTTGTTTAACTATGTGCTCCTCAAGAATCATCTCTTTACAAAGTGCATATGATTCTTCATATTCAGAGCTTAGTTATCAAATGGACCTTCATGATGCTTCACAGTAAGCATCTTATAGGCACTTCTAGGGACTCTGAAATCAATGGCCTGAATTTAAATCTAACTTCCATTATTCCAGTCTCTCATCTCTAGCAAGTCACTCCATTTTCTGTGCCTTAATTTCTTCATCTGTAAAGCAATAAAAATAATAGCACCTACCTCTCAGGTAAGTATGAGAATTAAACAAGAAAGTATTGATGAAGAGCTTAGAACCATTCCTGAGATAAAATTAGCTTATAAATCCTAGTTTGATTTTTATTATTATTGATAAATTTATGTCTATTATGTTTACCTTTACAAATTCCTATGAGTAAATACAGTAGCCCAATCTATATCTATTACAATTTGAAATAAAGACCAGCTTAAATTAGTCAAAACTTGTTTTAATAGAGAGAAAAAATACAAGTTCCAATTAGCTTTTTCTGCCACTAAATCTGTCTTACCTGGTTTTCTGTAATGGGAGATGATGTATTCCGAATTTAGAGAGGGCAGCAAGACTACCTTAACCAACCAAAATCTTCCTTATTTGAGAATTTCCCCATTCACCTGCATATTTCCTTTGGAGTGTGGAGTTTTATGGTATGAATTACTACTAAGAGTGTAGTATCTAAGAGTGTCAGTTTAAACTTTACCAGTTTTTATACTAATATGTGAATGATTAAAATTTTCTCCTATCAAATTTTGAAAGAAAAATAAAAAAGAGTATGTCCTTGGTATTTATATTTAGAGAAGAAACAGTATCCACCAATGAAAGGAAGCATACAGAAATGGGAAATTCTCCTGTGAAAGAAAATTGTACAATCCAACTTTTGCATGCAGTCAATTTTTCCCTGAAAATACCTAGTAAATGCCTTTTTCCAGACACTGATCAGACTACACTTCCCTCACAGAGTTAAAGCTGGTTATGGTACCAATGAAAGGACTATTTTGGTCTACCTGTTTCACCACAGGATTAGATGATGCAATAATATCACATTCAAGTGAGAGAATTCTTCAGGGCCCTTTCATCCAAGGATCTGAGGTGCTTCATAAACATTAACTAATTCTCCTAGCACCTGTGTGAGGAAAAAAGTTCTATTTTTTTGTACTGGTTAGACATGCTACAGAAATTCCACCAGCATTTGGACAGAATCCAGGCTACAGAATACACCCAATCCTTTCGTATTAAGTAAAAAAAATTCCCTAATTGGGTCCATGTTAAGGAAGATGAGGAAAGGGACAGTAATATTAAATGTGTCACAGAAAGAAGCCACAGCAAGACTCACAAACCCAAGGATGCAGCAACTGAGCTGAGTCTTCTCTGGGCACCCTCAGTCAAATGTATCCTACTGTGTGGCAGGATCATAGACAAACAACAAAAAGAAAGTAAAAAGAACAAAATTAAAGCCCATTACAAGGCACATTATAAAACAGCTTTTCTGTAACCACCAACAGTCCCTATGCTTCACGAATCCTGATTATTGTATTGAATATAGACAGATATGTTTTTAATATTTTAATTCATTTCATCAGAAAATAAGGATTTGGTGATGGTGATGGGGTGGGGGTGGAGGAATTCTCTTGTCCTCTTTTTCTTCATTTTCTTACTCCTGTTACTGAACTATGCCATTTGGCATTTCTGTAGTTAATCTTTTCTGTTGGTAGTATCTTATCAGTTCTTAAGACTTTTAGAAGTTTTCCTTAGAATCTTTTATGTATTTTAAGACACACTCTCTTAAATGAGATGTTTGATTTTACAGGAAATACAAATAACTTTCTTTCTAACTGTGACAGAGGTGGCAATTACTTGTACATGAATTGATGTCTCCTTAATGAACAAATAGAAGGGTTGCGTTCAGAACTATCACCTAAATCCTTGTTTGTACCAATTTTTTTTTCTTTTGATAGAGATAGCGAGAGCCAGGGACGGGAAGAGGAGAGAGAGAATCCCAAGCAGGCTCCACACCTAGAGTGGAGCCCGATGTGGGGCTCGATCCCACAACCCTGAGATGATGACCCAAGAGGAAATCAAGAGTCAGATGCTGAAATGACTGAGCCACCCAGGTGCCCCTGCTTATACCCATTTCTACATTAGCAACCAGGCAGGAGTGGAAGGAGTCCACTACTCCAAGAATGAATGAATAGGCCTAGAAGGAGATAAACCTACATATATACATTTTTATTTGAAGAAAATGAGAAATAATATTATGTTTTTATTTTCATTATTTTTAATATATATGTGTGTGTATATATGTATATATATGTGTGTGTGTATATATATATATGTGTGTGTGTATATATATATATAACATATATAAATATAACATACATATATATATTATATATATATAACATACATATATATATATATATATATATATATATATATATATCTTACTTTCATTTGAGGAACAGTAAAAATTTTCAGAAAACATCAGACTAAGAATAGAGACCCCTAAGTTCCAGCTCATGCTGCCCATAACTAGCTATATCTACACTTCCCCAATTTGTTTAATATGTTATTTCATATGTGTGTTATAATTTCAGCATAAAAACTATATTTTGAAGTATTTATATAAGAATAAAGGTCTTATTAATATATGTAGAAGGCAGAATTAGATGGTACAGTCATGAATTAAGCCCATAACATGAATTTCCAAAAATTAGGAGTGTGTCTGAGATAAATATAAATTTCAGTATTCATCCTAGGGGCAAGAATTTATTGTAAAAAATAACCTTTGAAAATCCAGTTGCTGTTATCCAGCTTGGAAAAAAAATCTTAAACAAACTGTACCATTTATTGAGCATAAACTATATGCCAGACATTGTGCTAAATGCTTTCTTTACATTTTAACCATCACAATTGCACTATAAAATATACATGACAATTCAATTACATAAATTACATTGAATAAATCCAGAAATGTTTAATGTCTCCAAAATTACCAGAAATCAGTTGCAATGTCAGATTTAGAATCTAACTCCTTTCATGTTTTTTTTTACAAATACTATGAATGACTACCATACTTATTTTCCAGATGAAATGTGGAGTTCTACATTCATGTTCTTAAAAAGCAAAATAAGCAAACAATATATTTGACTTTGGTGAAAATTTCCATTCACTTTTAAATAACTGGGAAGAATTCTGCTCTTTATACAATTTAACTGTTCCACTTAAAAACATGATGAACTTATCCATTTACTCATTTTTTTTCTTTAAATATATTCAAAATTGACTTTTAAAATTTGTTGAGCTTTACTTTGTGGTCTATGATACAGTCTATCATGATCTATGTTATGTGGGCACCTCAAAATAATTTGTATTCTGAATTTGGTGGGATGGTCTACAAGTGCCAAAATACTAATATGAATTGATATTGTTTTGTCCTATATTTTTGCTGATCTTCTAGAGCTGTTGTTGAATTGTTGAGAGATGTTGATATTATATATATATATATATATATATATATATGTATACACATATATATTCTGATATAAATGTAATATTACATATATGTGTATGTGTATATAATTACGAACTCTTCTATTTTTCCTTTTAATTCTATCAGTTTTAGTTTTACATATACTGCAGCTATGTTGATTGGTGTGTACACATTCAGAATTGCTATTTCCTCTTTGTGGTGTATATGTAACAGCATTCCAACCAGTCTTAAGGGTTAAATTCCTCCAAACTCCTTGCTTGCTGACCTCAGCCACTTGGTTTGTAGCAGAACTTCCTTTCCTTGAGATTTTGCAGACCACTAGCTTTAAAGAGTCAAGCACCAGACTCTCCCAGAAGATAAATCCTGAACCTTTTGAAAACAGCTGTCACTGATGCCAGTAAGTCTTTTCAGGGTCATGTGGACATAGGATTAATGGCCTCAGTACCAGCTTCTTCTAGCCCCCATAATTTCCCACTCTTTCCTCTGTTAAACACTCTGGCTTTGCCTGGGCTGGGAGGATGGTCTTTGGGATATTAGTCTATCATCTACCCAGGTTGCCATCTTCCTGAATAAAGCAACTTTTCCTTATCTTTCAAGTACTTATTTTCCAACAGCAAGCAGCCAAACCCAAGTTCAGAATCAGTTCTCTGGTAACATATGCATTTAGGATTGCTATATCTTCTTTGTAGACTGACACTATTATCATTCTATAATGTTTCCCTCTTTCTCTGGTAAATTTATCTACCTTATTAGATGATAATAAAGCCACTCTTACTTTTTTTGATTAATGTTTGCATAACAAATCTTTTCTCATTCTTTTACTCTCAATCTGCATATATTCTTATATTTGAAGTGAGTTTCCTCTAACTCACATATAATCAAGTCTTGCTTATTAATCCACTCTGCCAATCTCTGTCTTTTAATTGGTGTATTTAGACCATTTGCATTTAATATAATTATTTGTATTTTGGGACTTAATTTTGCCATTTTGTTTTGTTTTATTTTCTGTTATTTCCCCCCTCTGTTTTTTTTTTGTGTGTGTGTGTTTTATTTTTCCTGTCTTCCTGTGAGTAACTTGAACAATTCTTAGAACAAAATTTGAAGAAAATTTAGAAACTTATAGATTTATATCTTTTGCCAAATATGGGAAGCTTCAGCCCTTGTTTTTTCAATGCAGTTTCCAGCCTTACTCTCTTCTCATTTTATGAAACTCTGATAACATGAATATTATATATTTTTTAATAATCCCACATGTCCATGAGACTCAATCTATATTTTTATTCATTGTATTTTATTTCTCTTATTTAGACTAGGTAATTTCTGTTGTTTTATTTTCTACTTCTTTCATTCTTTCTTTCCTTTCTGTTGCCTCCATTATCCTGTTGAGATCATACACTGAGTTTTTTATTTAAACTATTATATTTTCAGTTTAAAATTCCCATTTTTTTATATACATCTTCTATTTCTTTGCTGAGGCTTTTATTTTTTTTTTATTTTTTTCAAGCATGCTCATAATTGCTTGTTTAAGTATTTTCATCATGACCACTTTAAGATCTTTTTCTGATATGCTAAAATCTCTGTTATCTTTTTGTTGGAATCTATTGATTGTTTTTCTTTTTTTTTTTTTTTTAATTCCCCATCAGTTGAGATTTCCCTTTTTCTTTGTATGATGAGTAATGGTTTTTTGGTTGAAATCTGGACATTTTTGTATAATGTCTAAAGACTCTGGTTTTAGGTGAAAATCTCTGACACTGCTCTCATAGAAGCATGGGGTCATTGTCTCATTTCTGACAGGAAAAGCAGAAGTAAAGGTTCCCTCCTCAGCCTCTGATGAATTATTGATAATTTGATTCTAGTTTGGTGTCTTTTTAAATTCCTGCCTGGCACAATTCTTGATGTGTACGATTGCTTACTAGACTCTCAAATACTAACAAATACTCATCTACTGTGGTTGTACTGAAATGACAGAGGATCATATTCTAATCTAACTTCCATGTTTTGTTGCAATCTGAATCAATAAATTATGCAAAAAATGGTATCTCCTACATGCAGTATTAACAGGCTTTTCATATCCCTCCATTTCCTTTAACAATCTATTTATGGGACTACATATTTCCTGGGATGATATATTTTATCCTCTTTTCCCACACTGCTACCTGTGATGGTTTTCAACTTATTTCCTCTGAATGGAGAGTAAAAGGTGACAGCAGGGGAGGAGCACAATGGGCACTCAGAAAAGCAAGTACCAGAAATAACACCTGCCAATTTTTCTGTTTGGCACAAACCTTGCCTTTCTGGACTAGGGACAATGAGTTTGTGAAATATTAATTTACTTCATATCTTCTTACTGGCAGACATAGATACTTTATTTAAGAAACATATCATAGGTAGCCCCTAACTATTATTCTTAATCCAGTTTTTCAATCTTTAGCAATTTCCTACTCTATGTGTTTATCTGTAATGCAAACTTTTACATTAAAAAAATAATTTGAGTACAGTTGACATAAAATGTCACATTTGTTTCAGGTGTACAACACAGTATTTTGACTTCTCTCTATTACATTATGCTATGCTTACCACAAGTGTAGATACCATCTGTCACCATACAATGCTATTATATTATCATTGACTATAACCTCTATGTTGTGTCTTTTATTCCCATGATTTGTTCATTTCATACCTGGAAACCTGTATCTACCACTCCTCTTCACCAATTTTGTCCATCCCACCACCCTCTTCCCCTCTGGCAACTACAAGTTTGTTCTCTGTATATATAGGACTGATTCTGCTTTTCATTTGTTTCATCATTTTTTTTGATTACACATGTGAATTAAAACATGATATTTGTATTTTTTTAGATTACACATATGAATTAAAACATACAGAATTTGTAATAAGTGACTTATTTCACTTAGCAAAATACCCTCTAGGTCCATCCATGTTATTTCAAATGGTACAATCTCATCCTTTTAAATGGCTGCTTAATATTCCTGTGTGTGTGTGTATGTGTGTGTGTGTCTGTCACATATTCCTTATCCACCTGTCTACCACAAACTTTTACATTTTTTCCCCTAACTGGATTCTACAGTTTTTGTTTTATTTTGTTTTAAGAAGTTAAGAGTAGCTGCACCAGGTACAATTAACTAAATGCTATTTTTAATTTAAATAATTGCTGATACAAGAAAATATCATGGAATGTTGATAAGGAAAGAGTGATTTAAATGTCATCATATTTATAAATGAAAGGGCTCACACCCAGATTAGGCAGAGGGACATTATATTTCACATGAAGATAGTTGTTTTCACAGTGAAGATAGTTGTTCAGGAGAACTTTCTTTTTTTTTTTTTTTTTCAGGAGAACTTTCTAATAAAGAGAAATACCACATCATCTTCATCAGATTGAATGTGAAAAAAGAGTATGCAAAAATGAAAATTCTCTGACATAGAGGTTAAATCCTAGGAACATAAAAAACATGTATATGATTAATTGCAAAACTCAAGCACATGTAAAAATCTTCAATAAAGGACTACAAAAAAAACCCCAAAACATAGAACATTTTTCTTCCCTTAAATTTTCTAATGTTTATTTATTTTTGAGAGAGAGAGAGAGAGAGAGAGAGACAGCGCGCATAAGTGGGGGAGGGGCAGAGAGACAGGGAGACACAGAATCCAAACCAGGCTCCAGGCTCTGAGCTGTCTGCACAGAGCCTGACATGGGGCTCAAACCCATGAATTGTGAGATCATAACCTGAGCCAAAGTTGGACACTCAACCAACTGAGCCACCCAGGTGCTCCTCTTCCCTTTAATTAAAATAAAACATATTTGAGAAAATGGATACAATTATGACTGTAATGTATTCAAGATTGATAAGACTTTGAGAAAGCTCATATAAAAGTAAATAAGGGGTCCTGGGTGGCTCAGTCAGTTCGTTAACTATATAGGTATAGATATTACCTATTTGTAGGTATCACATACCTACTGATTAGGAGCTGAGTATACAGGGATAAATAAAACAGAACATTCCCTGACCTTATAGAGCTTACTGGCAATAAAATAAATGACCAAATGAAAAATCAAATATTATTTCAGGGTGTGAACATTGTTATGAAGGAAAAAAAAAAGCAAGTAAAACAGATGGTGAGAAATGGAGAAACTGTTAATATGATGTGACATAAGGCCTTCCTGATAAGGTAATAGATGAACAAAGACCTGAATAAAATATAGTAAGAATAGGAGAGAGAAATACACAACAAAGAATGCAAAGGCCCAAAATTAGGAATATGCTTATACTTGGATAGATAAGGACATTGTCCTTATAGGATAGGAATGAAAAAAGGAGAAAGTAGTAGAAAACACTAGCCATGAACTAACTAGATCATGGTGCCTGCAGGGAGGATTTTGGATTTTATTCTACGGTGATGGGAAGCCATTAGAAGTTATCAACAGGGAAATGGCATACCTAATATATTTTTTAAAGGATAGCTCTGACTGAGGCATGAGAAAAAATGTGAAGGAGGAGACTGATTACAACAAAGAAGAACAAAATATTATCGAATTCCAAAGAATACTATTGATATCTTAAACAAGGGGTGTTAGAAGTAGAGGTAAAAAGATGGTGGTGAAGTTAACAAGATATAGCTGAAAGCATCTGTTGATGTTTACAAGTGTTCTTTAAGAGAAAAAATAGTTAAGGAAATACCTAACATTTTTCACTGGCACACTCAAGAAAAATTAATTCTAGAACGTTTGAATCAATGACAAATTACAGCATTATGAATGGCCATTAGGTAAGCCACTGAATACCCAACACTAAACTGTAAGAGTAGGGGAAGAAAATAAAAACAAACAAATAAACAATAACAAAATGAAGCCCTGGTGTGTAATAACCATCGGTCTCTAATTTGCAAGGATATTAAAGTATATTGAATGTCTTACCTATTTTGGTGAATGTTACATATGTTTGATTATTTGAGATATGTTGGGTAGACATAGAATAATTTAATTAAAATCTTGCTCTTAAGTAAAATTGATACATTACCTTTTTTGTATATGCCAACTCTCCTTTTTCAATGAATTGATGTGTATAGGAAGCAGAGTAATGCTTTGCATTTGGTGATCTATTAGGATAGTGTTTCTCTTCAAAAAGCCATCTCTAATATGCATAGACAGGACAGTTATGTATACTCACGTAGATACATATCTACATCTATGTAATAGCATCATACATATATAAATTCTACAGTGTCTATGGCTTATTTTGCCTTGATTAAAGTGTTGTGCCAGAAGGCTAATTTCATGGAGTTTGAAAATTTTGTGTGGATCATTTAACCCTCTTATGTACTTGAAAACTCGTCTATAGACCTTATATATATCAGCCGTCACAAAGATATGTTATTTCTAAAATCTCAGTCCACAATGGCAAGACATGGATGACCTCAGGTAAGCCTTCTCTGTGAAACTCCTGAAAGAGGAGTCCCTGGATTTTGCTGATGGTAGGATAATCATGGTATAGAAAGGCAGTATTTTAAAAGTCAATGGCTTTTAATGGTGGAGTGAAAAAATGTAATTTGTCAATTCTGGAATCAATTTCGTATTTTTCATTTCCTGTTTTAAATAAGTGTCATTTGTTGTCTTCCTTAATTAGCTCACAAAATAACGTACACTTCTCAGATTGTGTCATGTAAGTGCAAACATTTGTTATTTATATATTTTTTGCAAATGAACTGAATTTGAGCTCTCTTAGATACAGAGAATAAGTTTCTTAATTAAAACACTAAAATTATTTAAAATATTTGATAGTAGAAGTATCATGCTTCCTTTACCAAATGATAAAGTGTTAGGTATCTGTATATAACTGGAAAGGAACTTATCTCAGAATCTAACTTCATTTTCCAGAGCATATATTACAAATGCACAGTATGTGTCCAGCTGGATTTTAAAATTTCTGTTTCTTCCCAGATGTAGAAACTGAGGCCCTGTCCAGTTAATTGAATTGTTTAAGTTTACATAATAATTCAGTGGCCAAGTAGGATTATGTTAAATCCTGGACTTTTGAGTCCAACTAAAGTGATCTTTTAAATTTATGCTTCAAATTAATAAATAAACAAGCAAATAAATCCCAAAGATTCCTTTCCAACAAATATCTTACATTTTTATCCATTAAAAAAACAACAAAAATATAAGCAAGAAGAATAGGTACAGATACCTATGGGAAAGGTACTGATTTTAATCATCTTTTGGAGATATTTAAGTAATTATCTTTACAAAGGCAAGGGAATAGATAACAGGATAGTCATTCCCTTTGAAGTTTGTACATCCCTGACTGTGCTTTTTTCCCCCTCTGTTTCTGTTCCATCCGGTTGATTAATGCATCTTATATTGTATTGAGACCTTTCAGAAGTAAGAGACAGTGTCTACGTAACCTGTTAATAATTTTTGGGTAACTACAAACTGTATTTGCCAGGACCTATTTCCTGCAGCGTAAATGATGAGAGATAATTCAAAGATGTAATTATAACCTTCAAAGGACTTTCATTATTATTGAGGTATAAGGCGTGACAAAGAGACAACAGCTAAACAAACAAACAAACAAACAAAAAAACACTAAAAGGAAGAACATGTGCAATGACTAGATTATGGTGTAGGTGTACTTAGTTGCAAACTATTTCAGAAAATGGGTTGATTTATCATAGAACATCATGTTATATGGAGATTAACAAACTTATTTCATGTAGCCTTTGAAGCAAGCACAAGGTAGAATCTGAACTGACAGAAAGTGAGGAAGCAGTAGTTCATTAGAAGGAGGGAGTCAGCACAGGATTACAAGAGAATGACTATAACATGTGCAGAAAATAAAAGTAAACTATGCGCTAATTTTACTTAGGGATACATATTGAACAGCAAATGGGATTTTTATATAGGCATCATATGATCTCAAGAAAACAAAGTCCATTCAAATTTGTTCCACAAAATGGGGTTTTCTTGAAAAAGAAGAGGATATTCTTACAGAGACCAAGAAGAAAAACTCATGCTAATGAACACTGAACTTGCAACTTTCAAAGTAGACAGAAACTTCCTGTGACAGTGATCATGGTCCCAAAGGATACTGTTGATGGTACTGATGAATGTGATGACAATGATAGTGATGATGATGATGATAATAAATATTTATTGAAAGTTTTAATTTACTGGCACTTTTGAAAGTATTTAGAAAGGTTTTATTTACTTATACTTTTATAACAGCTTTCTAAAATATATTGCTATTTTCTAATTTTGTATAGAAAAGCAAAATTGGGGAAGGTTAAAATGTCAAATTTCAGAGTTCAATTCTTAATTACTGTACTATTCTGTATTTGTAGACATTTATCTCAACTGACTACTCACACAGGGCTGCATTTCTTTATATTAGATTTCAAAATACAAGAGAAATAGAATGAGTTAAAAGCTAACCAATGGGTAGAGTGATCTTCAGTGAATTTACCCACCTGAGCAATGCCAGAGTATTCGGTCTTTCTTTGTGACAGGCCTTGCCCATTCTCTATGCAACAATCACTCCCTCACCAACCCCATTTCATCTCTCCTAATTGAACCTTTACAGCTAGGTGTTGACTTTTTTCCTCCATATTGAGAAATCCTGCCTTTTAATTGGACTGTTTAGTCCACAACATGTACTGTAATTATTACTATGATTGGATTGAAGTCTATGTTTTTTTTGTTTGTTTTCTGTTTGTTGGCTTTGTTCATTCCTGCCTTTTTAGATTGTTTGAATAGCTTTTTAGAAAAAATAAAAAACAGAGAAGGAGGGAGCCAAACCATAAGAGACTCTTAAAAACTGAGAACAAACTGAGGGTTGATGGGGGGTGGGAGGGAGGGAAGGGTGGGTGATGAGTATTGAAGAGGGCACCTGTTGGGATGAGCACTGGGTGTTGTATGGAAACCAATTTGACAATAAATTTCACATTAAAACAAAGAGAAAAAAAAGAAAAAAAAGAATTCCATCTTATTGCAACTTTTTAGGTTTGCCTTTTCAGTTCTCCTGTTTCCATTATATTTTTAGTGGTTATTCTAGTGATAAAATATACATCCTCAACATTTTGCAAACTAAGAGTTAGTATTTTACTACTTTACTTAATTAAAACAGAAACTTTTATCCATATAGATTGATTTAATACCCATTTAGCATTGTGTATGCTATTTTTTGTCACATGCATTATTTATATATATCACCATAAGCAGGATTAGACAGTATTTTTTCTTTAGTCATTTGCATTTTATAGAAATTAATATTACTTCATTTGCATATTCATATATATGAATGTTTATATATTCATTTATTATATATAGAAAATGTTTCTTATTTTGTCCTGAAGATCCAAGTTTCACTCAACATCATTTCCTTTTTACCCTAAGGAATTTTGTTTTGTTTTGTTTTTTAGCACTTCTTCTGGGTCAGTCTGCTATTACGAAATTGTCTGTTTTATTTTACCTGAAAAATCTTCAGTTTGTTTCTAATCTACATCTCTGAATATAGAATTCATGGGTAACAGGTTTTTATTTTTCTTTCAGAACTTTAAAATTAATGTTATTTATTTTATTTCATTTTTTAAGTTTATTTATTTTTGACAGAGAGAGAGAGAGAGAGAGAGAGAGAGAGAATGTGAGCTAGGGAGGGGCAGAGAAAGAGGGAGACACAGAATCCAAAGCAGGCTCCAGGCTCAGAGCTGTCAGCACAGAGCCTGATGCGGGCTCTAACTCACAAACCGTGAGATCATGACCTGGACTGAAGTCGGACACTTAACTGACTGAGCCACCTAGGCGCCCCTAAAATTAATGTTAAACTGTCTTCCTGGTCCCCCTAGTTTCTAGTTTCTTATGAGAAACTATACAGTCATTTTACTTCTTGTTCCTTGTATGTAATATGTCATTTTCTTCCCAGGTTATTTCAATATTTTATGTTTATCATAGTATACAACCATTTGACTATGTTGTACCTAGGCATGGCTTTATTCTTATTTATCTGGTCTACCTTTCACTGATCTTTTAAAATCTATAAATGTACATCTACCAAGACTGTACATTTTTTCAGCAATTATTTCTTCAAATACTTTTTCTGCCCTATTTCCCTTTCCTTTGTTTCTGCAACTACAGCTTAAATTATGTGAGGTATTTTTATATTGTCTCACAGGACTCTGAGGGTCTTCTTCATTTGCTTTCAGCTTTTCTTCAATGATTTTATTCAAATGTGATAATTTTTTTTAGCTTCAGGATCACTGACTCTTTCCCATCTCCACTGTTATTATTGAGCCTATCTAGGTGATCATTTAATTTCATATTTTTTTCTTTTAAAAAATATTTGTATCTGTTTGACATATTTTTTCTACATTTCATTTATTACAAATGTATTTTCCTTTATCTTACTTAGCATTTTTATCATAGCTGCTTCCTTGTCTGATAATTCTATCATCATCTCACAACTGCCCCCTGTTAATTGTTTACAACCTTGACAAGGAGTTATATTTTCCTATTCCTTATATTTTGAGTAATTTTAGATTATATTATGGATATTATGACTACTTAGTTGTAGAGACTCTGTATTCTGCTCTAATCGTTCAAAAACAGACACTATTTAAACAAGTTTTTTTTCAATCAATTAACTTTGTTAACTAAAATAGCAATATCTGCCTCACCTAGAGTGGGCAACTCAAATATTAGTTAAATTCTATTAGCTAAAAGTTTCTTTGAATTTTCGTAGCTCATTCATGATATAGGGATTAGTCAGATATTTGAAAAGTTTTTTTTCATACACTTTGGAGCTCTGCTTTTCTGTTTACTTCCTTCAAGATAGTCCCCAACCTTAATATTCTGGTAGCTATGTTAACCCTGGCCCTGAACCTGTCTTGTTTCTTCAGACCATAAAGACAGCAGGTTTTCTCTGAGAATTTTAGCCACCCTGGGCCATATTACTCCATGTCTGAGGTCTGCCCTCAACACTAAAGTTGTGGCAATGAAAAACTCATTCTGTGCTGTCCTCTTCTGCTAACTTTAGATTATCACCAAAATTAGTCTGTTTTTGCTCATTTTTCAGAGCTTTCAGGTAATTCTTTTTGTATGTTATTTAGTTTATAGTTGTCATCTGTGGTCTGTTAAAAGCTGACACCAGCATGCTGAAAACAGAACCCTATTTCTCTTACATTTGAATCATGCCTTCTGATCTATTCCAGCATAGTAAGTGTATTTCCTCAGGGGCAGAAAACAAAATAAAATAAACTTGCTTTGCAAATATTCTTTAAAATTTATTATTTGTCTTTGAAATTTGGGTTTTAAAGCTCAACAGACAGAAATTAACTTTCTTGGTCATTTATTTGTGTGATGTTCTGTGGTGGCCTGTCTTTCTCACAGTCATGGATAATAACATTTGTTTTAAAAGATGGAGGTATTAGGAGAGAAAACTGTATATGAAAAGAAATTATCGACATTGAAAACCATACCCATTAAAATGCATCCAAATATTTCTACTACACAAGTGAATATGTGATGAGATTAGAATTCAGTGGTGGTTATGGAAATGTAATGAATGGAAAAATATATTAAAACAATAGACTGGAATTTTTCATAAAAATGAGTTGAAAAAGAAGGAGAGGATTTCACAAATAACTCTAAGGATTTGCTTCTAGGCAATGCAAAATAAAGTTAATATTCACAATGATGGAAGCTTTTGGGAAACAATCAAGACTTTGGAGGAAAAATATTTTATAGATTTTCTAACAGTGATTTTGACCTAAGTTAGGACATTCAGATAGATAAACCTTATGGGCAGGTGAAGTAAAAATCTAGAGTGTAAAGCCTTCTGCCTGTGGATCTTAAAAGTGACTAAGTTGAAAAAAAGCACACTGTTTTTACCATCATGAACTTTTGGGAGGATTAAAGTTTAGGGAAAGAGTCAAGAAACAAAATCAGAAGATTGAATGGTAAGGTGAAAAGACTGCTGACCTGTGAATTAGAGTATTGTCTGTCCTGTATACTTGCCTCTGTAACCAACTATGCACACTTATTCAAATAGTTGTCTTCATTTCTCTGAGCTGTGGTTTCCCTACCTGAAAAATGATCATGTTGGGCCACATACTTTAAAAAGGGGTGGGGGAGAGAGAAGGTAATATTTGTGGAATACCACTACTCACTATTTTTTGGATACAATTTAAAAAATAAGCCTGGGTATTCCTTTTATTTTACCATTAAAACAAAATATCTTTATAAGAAAGATATTGCTCATTCCATCTTATACAAGAAAATACTGATACTGATAACCTAAGAGATTGATTAGATTATCAACTAATAAGGAAATGAGTGCCCAAAGGAGTTCATGTGTGCTGGCCATAGTTTCCTGAGTTCCTGCTTCCACATAGCATTGACTGTCCTCTATTCAAAGCATTGCCAGTTAGAATGAAATCAGAGATACCAAGAAGGAAAGCTGAAAGAAAAGCTTAGATTTGCAAGCAGAGAAGATTTATCTAGTCTCTGTGGTATTAGAATCACCTCAATTTAATATGATCCACAATCTCATGTATTCTAATTCATGAAAATATTAAATAAGGCAGGATTTAACACTCACACCTTTCCCAAATGCATATATTACCATTTGGCATTAGTCCCTCTTTTCTTTCTCAGTCTATTCTTGGTTGAAGTGATTTTTTTTTTTAAATCCCGAATAGCTTTAAACTAATTTGCAAGCAAACTTTTATAAAATCCTATATCAAATGATGAATTAAAAATCAAATACATTTCATGTAGTTTCTCTTTTTCATCAGTTCATTTTGGGACCCTTCATCTGATACAATTTATGCTTCATATATTCAGTCTCCCCTTTGCTTATAACAACATTATTTTCTGCTTTCCTTCCCATACTCTATGATTCTTTGCTACATTTTGTTAAATTAAATTGGATAATAACTTCTTAATTTGTCAGTTCTCATGTCTGGAGTTCTTTTACAATTACTTTTTAAAAATAAATTTCTAAAAATTCTCTTTCATAGAGAGAAATAGAAGCTGATAGAAGCTGATTTGCAAAACTGATTCCACTAAATGCACCCAAACAGGTTGGTGGCACTTTTTATTGTGGGGTTTTGGTATGTAAGAAGTATTTTTAAAAATATATGGATCCAAAGTTGACCATTCTCCTGTTGGCCCATATGTCTTTTAATAGCAATTTTTTTTTATTGGTAAACTAACAAGCAGGTGACTTTAATATGGTCTATTGTCCTACTTATTCTCTGAATTAGATATTCTGAAGAAGATAATAAAAATGCTTGCTCTGATGTTCAGGCCTGATAAGTGCCCCTGATGATTTCTAAGTTTGAAGCCACAGCTGTTTTATCAAAATATCTTTAGAATCGGGGTGTCTGGGTGACTCAGTCGTTAAGCGTCTGACTTCAGCTCAGGTCATGATCTCACGGTTCATGAGTTCAAGCCCCACATTGGGCTCTGTGCTGGCAGCTCAGAGCCTGGAGCCTGCTTCAGATGCTGTGTCTCCGTGTCTCTCTGCCCCTCCCCTGCTTACTCTCTGTCGCTCAAAAATGAAGAAACATTAAATTTTTTTTAAATATCTTTAGATTTTATGGTTTTCTCTACTGTCTACCCCCAACCCCATCATACTGTGCTTCATTGCCCACCTGCCCCCAACTTTTCTCCTTAAATGCAATTTTCCTCTTTCAATGTCCTCTAAATTTCCCTCTGCCCAGGCCTTTCTATGGATGACTTTCCTGGATTTGCTTCATTCCTTCCTTTGCCTCTCTTCATCTGAGTCAGGGGATGAGTGATTCTGAATGCAGACATGATTCAGCAGAAGTGCATACACACATGTAGGGTATGGATGCATGATACTGAGTCTGATGATGGAGATGTGGTGGTGTTATGGTCAACAAGTTCAGGCTCCAAGTGTCTGGAATAAAGAATCAGAACAGAAGCCTCTCTGGAGAAATATAGGAACGTCTCATCAATGGAATAGGGGAAAATGAGAGAGGAAATGGCAGAAGAGTAGGTGGACAGAGGGATTCATGTTAAGCTGTTTATATTTTCATCAGTTTGAAAGGTGACCTGGAGGGGAATAAAGAGGGATAGAACAACCGTGATTAGAAGGAGACAACAGGTAGATATATACTCTCTTGAGTAATTGCCATTTCTTGGTTTGCTTGCTGGTTGTTGTCATTTTCACTTTGAGAAGCTGTACATTCTCAAAATATTAGAAGCACAAATATTATTTGAATACAATTAAAAAGTACATTTCAACTTCAAGTCCGTTTAAATAAAATAATCTGAATTTTTGTGTATCTGGACCATTGTGCCTTTTACCAGTGGTAATGTTTAGAAGTGAATATGTTGGAACCCTTTAAATTAGTTCTAAGACTTATAGAAATTCTACATTTGAAAGACAATTTCCTGACATGGAAAAAAGCAAGTGAAGCAAGCCTAACTGATCTAAAAATTATTTAAAGCCATGTTTAATGTTAAATCCATTAACTGTATATAAATTTAATATAATTTATTTAACATACTTTTATATTTATATATAAATATTTTATACTTATTATATAATATATTAACATTCATTTTATATTTATATATAATATAATTTACATAGTGGGGGGAGAAACCTTATTCTATGTAAAGATTATATATTTATAATGCTAAATTTTACTTTTAAAATGCAGTATACAAGAATTGTTTGATTAAAAAATGATTTTTATCTACTTGGAGAGCTTAGCATATTAAAAAGTTTAACTTCAAACAAAATTCAAGCAGAAGCAACTATGATCTGTTTTCATCCTGTCTGTATGTGATCCCAAATCATCAACAGATGAAGCTTTTTTTTATTTCTTATAACTTCCAAATAGCAAAAAGAAATAAAGTTACCTTTCATTTATGAGTTATCATTTTTTCCTCTCTATATTTTGACAAACAACATGACAGAAAAATGATTAAGTTTCTCATTTCGCAATGTGACTTCTGTGTTATTTATTGTCAAAATAAAAGTCACTTTGTGAATCAAAGTTTTTAATCTTTTTTTTTCCCCTCAATCTCAAAAAGTGTTTTGTCAGGAAACTGGTTTTGGTAAATACCTCCCTCCAAACCCTGCCACCTAATGACAGGTAAGTCCTTTTAAATGACTCATCGCTAATTAGTTCAGAGCAACATTCCAAAAGAATATTTTATTTTTGGAACCTCATTTTATTGATTTTCTGCTCCAGTAGCATGACTAATGCACATCACAGTTAGAGCTCTGCAAAATGTTTGCAGCAAAACCCCAAACCAGGTGATAATCACCTGATATTTACCTGGTTTCTTTACTATGTTATCAACTAAATCATCAGGCTCAATTCCTGAAAAGGTTCTTGGCTTTTACAGGAATTCCTGACAATACTGGGCATTCTTCTGTGTCAAGATGATTTCTCTTGCAAATTCCCAAATTCAATCTCAAAATGAAATGAGATGCTATGGTTTTGGCTGTTCTTTGCTTTTTATTTTTGGTTCACTGATGCTTGAAAGTCAAAATGAAACTGAAGTACAGGCCCTTGGGAGCCCAAATGAGTAATTTAAATGAATATCAATGAATCCAGCATGCTGAGTTCCAGCAGCATAGGCAATGCCAGAACCACAAAGTGTCCAGAACTTACTCAGGATGGAAACTGGTTTTAAAGATCAAGGCGGAGAATAGCAAATTGTTTTTCTATAACAACCTATGCCTACAGGATTCCTTCTCCCTGTGATTTTACTTCAAGCTTCTTGTTTATGGTCATATCTACTGAATAGTTGTGTCAAAATCATTCATTGTCCAGGACTGCTGCTTACCTTTCAACACAAGAAGATAAATAATGTTTAAATTAACAGAAAAATTATCTTGTGATGTTTCTTCCTCCACATTTACTGTCAGGAAGAAAATCAATGAGCAGTTACATGTTTGTAATAAATGAAATGAAAAAATAAAATAGAGCTTATTCAAAATATAATGAGTTTAAAAATAAAATAAAATGTATACCTGTTGATTTAGCAGCTGTAAAACTATACAACTTGGGGGGGGGGAAATAAAATTGGTAGTAGAAAGCAGAATTAATGATGGATCTAATGAAAACTAATGAACACTGTGGCTCCTTTGAAGAAAAAAATGTATATCATACAAAATTATACACTATTTAAGAGGATTCACGATTAAAGGTTTATAAATCCTGCTCTTGTAAAGAAATCTTTATTAATTTTGAAATTAATCGAGATAGTTTATGGTCTCTATCCTCTCAATAATTTTTTATTCAAATTTGTTCAACATTTGTTTCACTAACATTAAACAAATTTTTAATTAAATATTCTTTTGACTTATGAATGTACCCCTTGACTCAGTGTTTTAAAATAGAGAAAATGAATTTAGAGTGCTATGAGAGGGAAAGTTTACAATTCAAAAATTTTATACCCAGCTGAATTATCTTGCATAAGTAAAGGGATTAAAAATAAATATTAAATGTGTAAATATTTAAATAATTATCATTCATTAATAATTTTGAAGAGTAGGGGAACCTGGGTGGCTCAGTGAGTTAAACATCCAACTTCAGTTCAGGTCATGATTTCATAGCTAGTGAGTTCTAGCCCCACATTAGGCTCTGTGCTGATAGCTCAGAGCCTGGAGCTTGCTTCAGATTCTGTGTCTCCCTCTCTCCCTGTTGCTCCCCCACTCATGCTGTCTCTCTCTCTCTCTCTGTCTCAAAAATAAGTAAACGTTAAAAACTCTTTTTGAAAAGCATTCCTAGAATATAAGCTTTAAGCCAGAAATTCCCAACCTTTCCCAGAAATGACACACTATTATCTCAGTAATTTCTTACAACACCCCTATCAAAATAAATACCTAATAGCTCTGTTTATTAAGAGGTTAGATTAAAATAACTTAAGTATTTGTGTTTTAAAACATGTCTGAAAAAATAATATGAAGAAATTTTAAAAAATAATAATGGTATTTTCATTTCACTATTAAATAACCACCATTATTTATTAATGGGATATTTTCACCTGTTGGGTACTGTGCAACTTTTCAAACACTGGAATTAGATTTGATATATAACCACTCTTATATACAGTGTAATCATAATTATAATGCAATGTTTACTTTTTATCACAGCATCTCCTGAAAAATTCAGTTTTATAAAGATATGTATGTGATCTAATGTTGAAGCTGTGAACTACCTTGACCTGAAGCTGTGAACTACCTTAACCTGATAGGGTTTAATAGATGTTGTTATATTTCCCTCAAAAATTTAAAATAACTGAAGTGTCCCTGTGAGCTAACTGCAGCAATCTAGGCAGCACAGTACATAGTTTTGCAACCAAGACTTTAGAGGAATAAATATTATGGACTCAAATACATAGAAAGTCATGTTGTAAAGAAACATAGGGTGCCCCTTACACAATTTGGACACAATTTTCAAATGTCCCATTAGATCTGGGCTTATATTCTTCAGTATAGAAGTAAACTTTTGGTGGGCAAGAAAAATGTTTAACAGCTTCTTTCAGCCTTTTTTTTATGCTGTACTCATAAATCTAAAAAATTGGAAAACTTCCATAAGATAAATAGACATTATTTTTTTAAGTACTTCTTATGCCCAACATTACTTATAGCAGTGTTCAAACATGCACAGAAAAATTCCAAGAGTAAATGCACCAGTACTTTAAAATGTAATTCTCTTGGGGCACCTGGTGGCTTGGTTAACAAAGTGTCAGATTTTGGCTCAGGTCATGATCTTGTGGTTCATGAGTTTGAGCCTCACATTGGTCTCTGCCCTCACAGTGCGGATCCTGCTTGGGATTCTCTCTCTCTCTGCTTCTCTAGTCTTCCCTTCCCCCGCCCCACACACACAATAAACTTAAAAGAAAAAAAAGGCTTTGAAAAGTAATTCTTCCCCTGTGGTAAGCTGTGGATGGGAGAGGTAGGATTTTTTTTTTCTCCATTACATTCTTTCCATGTTTCTAAGGTTTTAATAATCTGCATATTTTCCTTTGCAAAAGAGGAAAAATATATTTATTTTAAAATAGAATTTGGAAATATTAACAAAAAATGTCTTTAATTAACTGGGATTAATAAAAAACATTTTCTGGAAAACAGTGAAGATTATAAAAGAATCAGGGAAAAAAATAGCTGAAAGAGTAAATCAGTTTATGGACAAAACATCAAGTGCAGGGAAAGCAATAATGTTAGTACAGTGTCTGATATTTTTCTGGTTTTGTTTATGGAAATTTGTGCATGTCACAGTTTTAAGATTTAAAACATTTAAAAAAAAATGCATGAAAGGGAGTTCTGTTCCACAAAATAGTATGTACATGTGAGATGTTATTATCTCAAAAGTTTTAGAAACATGCCCTTATCCTCAGGTGGTGAGGTAAAAGAAGTGCACAGCCCACTTTGCCACCAGACAAGATTTATTACACTGGGTAGAGACAAAAATGAGTCAGTTTCTAAGGGTACAGTTTTACAGTTTCTTCAAATTCTAGAATGTCACAGCTTAAAATTTGCCCCAACATCTATCTTAAATCTCCCATATAACAACAAACACTACATCTTCCTTGTTCTGCCTTTTGGCCTCATTATAACATCCATTTTCTCATCTGAGGATGCAATTAAGATATTCAAAGAATTATATAATGAGACAATTATTTTCATCAAACTATTTGCAAAAAAAGTATGTTTGCTTTTAAGATATATTCAATTAAACTAATGGGGAAGGGGAACTGAGCAAATTCAGCAGGGTCAAATGTTAGGCCTTCAGATTCATATCTAAGTAAAAGGAGTTTAGACATGCAAATAGAAATCAAATTTCTTTTTGCTCATGTGGCTTCATTTCTTGTACTGTTTTCCTTTATTTGATATCATAATGCAAGTAATGTTTGCTATGCAATTTGCTTTCATTTTAGCTTTGATTTTTTTCCCCTGGGTTTCTAATTTCATTTCCATATGTGGATTGTTTTACTACCAATTAGTGCTAGATGACATGAATAAGGGTTTCTTAAAACTGTTTTCAATTCTTTTAGAACTACATGGACACATTAGATGGCAATTAGTCTGAATTCTACCTTCATCCTCTAGCCCCTAATCACATCTTCTCTTCATGGAACAATTAATTACCTGTTGAATGGCCAAAATTTAAAGCAAAATAAATAAAAATAGTAATTACAAAAATTGCTAGTGAACCAAAATAAAAACATTTTCTTTTAATATTTGTTAAATATATATATATATATATATATATATATATATATATATATATATACACAGCTTGCTCAACTAAGGTTACTTTATCCTCATAATTATCTTTTAATGATTCCATAGTGATATTACAAAGTTAATAGTAATTAGTTTATTCCCTAAACAACAAAAAAAATTAAAAATAATATCACCACAAGACCTTGAAATAATGATTTATAAACTTCAGGTTCATTTATCTTGATTATCTGCAAAATAATACCACTAATAATAATCACTTTCATCAACAGAGGTGCTACTTGCTCTAAATATGCTTTCATACATATTATCTTATCAGGACCATAATAAGATCACACAGCTAAATTTATTATTTTCATTCTGTAGAAGAAAATACAAGGTTGAAAAATTTGAAGGACCTCCCAGGAATCTCATGACTTAAAGTGTCCAAGTATTAGCCGACCTTCAGCACAGTAGCCAATAATAGAACAAAATTTTATTAGGTATTTTTTTAATTGTTTGCTTACAGTCTATTTCCCTCTATCAGTTTTCAACTCCACAAGGGCAAGAAACATGTATAGTTCATGAATTAACAGCAAAAAATTAAAGGTATACTGGCTGTTTAATAAATATATTTTGAATGAACCAATAAAAGTTTCTCTTTTTTAAACGCTCATTTATTTATTTATTTTGAGAGAAAGTGCAAGCAGGGGAAGAAGCAGAGAGAGAGGGAGAGAGAATCCCATGCAGGTTCTCCGCTGTCAGCACAGAGTCCAGTGAAGGGCTCGAACTTACAAACTATAAGATCATGACCTGAGCCAAAATCAAGAGTCAGATGCTTAACTGACTGAGCCACCCAGGTGCCCCACCAATGAAAGTTTCTAATTCCTGATCCAAAATTTTATTGGGCCACCCCACTATATTCTCATCTAAGGAGTAACACACTGTACCCACAGTCTGTTTCCACACCCTCCCCCATTTATGAAATCTCTGGATATCATGGGACCACAGTGGTAAAATGACCACTAGCCAACTTTCTTCCCTCTTACTCTGACATAGGTCTCCTTGAAACTTATACTATACACTTTGCTTTTGATACTTCCTCAGATCAGCTAGGATCAGAAATACACTAGCCTGTATCAGTGTAAATGTGCTGATGTCTGTTGGGCAACATTATGACTGATATCATCAGTAGGAGGAAAATTTCCAGCTAAGCCAATCATGACAACTGTGGAAGAATAAAGCCTGCAGCCTTCACCCCCTGCCCATCATAGGACTGAGCATCCTGGAAACAAAAGCAGATTCTAAACCAAATTATTGAGGCTCCAGTTCCAAACTTTACCTACTGAAAGTGATGGGAAAGATCACTCTAAGTGTCTGAATTAGTTCCTCACTTATAAAATGAGGATGATAATGGCTATACCTCTAAACTCATGGTTATTTGAAAAATTATATTAATATATATAAAATGATACATAATGTGATATATAAACCCAAAGTTATTACTTATTATTTGGATATTTTCCTTCTCATATATGAGAATGGTGTACAGTTAAATTTCTGTGATGTGTGTGTTTGTATTCATATATATAGGCATACCTTGTTTTATTGTGTTTTGCTTTATTGTGATTCACAGATACTGTTTTTAAATAGTCTGAGGTTCGTGGCAACCCTGCATCCAGCAAGTCTTTTGGTGCCATTTCCAACAGTATTTGCTCACTTTGTGTCCCTGTGTCACATTTTGTTAATTCTCACAACATTGCAAATTTTTCTATTATTACTACATTTGTTATAATGATCTTTGATCAAGGAACTTGATGTTACTATTGTAATTATTTGGAAGCACCACAAACCACACACATATAAGACCGAGAACTTAACTGACAATTGAGTTTGTTCTCACTGTTCCACTGGCAGACTGTTTGCCATCTCATCCTCTCCTCAGGCCTCCCTATTCACTAAGACACAAAAATATTGAAATTAGGTCAATTAATAACTCCACAATGGCCTCTAAGATTTCAAGTGAAAGGAAGAGTTGCATATCTCTCACTTTAAATCCAAAGTTAGAAATAATTAAACTCGGTGAAGAAAGCATGTCAAAGCCAAGATAGGCTGAAAGCTAGGCCTCTTGTACTAGTTATTCAAGTTGTGAATGCAAAGGGAAAGTTCTTGAAGGAAATTAAAAGTGCTACTCCAAACTTTCACTCTTCACAGATAACATGCTATTTTACATGGAATACTCAAAAGATTCCACCAAAAATTCCTTGCTAGAACTGATCCATGAATCCAGCAAAGTTGCAGGATATAAAACCAACATACAGAAATGTTTGTATTTGTATACACCAATAATGAAGTGGTAGGAAGAGAAAGCAAGGAATCGATACCATTTACAAGTCACTGAAAACCATGGAATACCTAGGAATAAACCTAATCAAAGAGGTAAAAGATCTGTATGCTGAAAACTATAGAAAGCTTATGAAAGAAATTGAAGAAGACACAAAGAAATGGAAAAACCTTCCATGCTCATGGATTGGAAGAACAAATATTGTTAAAATGTCAATACTACCAAGCAATCTACATATTCGATGCAATCTCTATCAAAATAACACCAGCATTCTTCCCATAACTAGAACGAACAATTCTAAAATTTGTATGGAACCACAAAATACCCCGAATAGCCAAATTAATATTGAAAAAGAAAACTAAAGCTGGAGGCATAGCAATTAGAACTTCAAGCTGTATTACAAAGCTGTGATCAAGACAGTATGCTACTGTCACAAAAAACAGACACATAATATCAATGGAACAGAATAGAGAACCCAGAAATGGACCCATAAATGTTTGGTCAACTAATCTTTGACAAAGCAGGGAAGACTACCCAGTGAAAAAAAGACAGTCTCTTCATCAAATGGTATTGGGAAAACTGGACACCTACATGCAGAAGAATGAACCTGGACCAGTTTCTGACACCATACATAAAAATAAACTCAATATGGATGAAAAACCTAAATGTAAGACAGAAAATAATCAAAATCCTAGAGGAGAAAACAGGCAACAACCTCTGACCTCGGCCACAGCAGCTTCTTACTTGACATGTCTCTGGAGGCAAGGGAAACAAGAAAAAATGAACTACTGGGACCTCATTAAAATAAAACGCTTCTGCACATTGAAGGAAGCAATCAGCAAAACTAAAAGGCAACCGACAGAATGGGAGAAGATAATTGTAAATGACATATCAGATAAAGGGTTAGTATCCAAAATCTATAAAGAACTTATCAAACTCAACACCCAAAAAACAAATAACCCAATGAAGAAATGTGCAAAAGACATAAATAGACATTTTTCCAAAGAAGACATCCAGGTGGCTAACAGACACATGAAAAAAATGCTCAACCTCACTCATCATCAGGGAAATACAAATCAAAATCACAATGTGATACCACCTCACACCTGTCAGAAGGGCTAAAATTAACAGTTCAGGAAAAAATAAACGTTGGCGAGGATGTGGAGAAAGGGGAACACTTTTGTACTACTGGTGGGAATGCAAATTGGTACAGCCACTCTGGAAAACAGTATGGAGGTTCCTCAAAAAGTTAAAAATAGAACTACCCTACAACCCAGTGATCACACTACTAGGCATTTATCCAAAGGATACAAAAATGATGATTTGAAGGGGCACATGCACCCCAATGTTTATAGCAGCACTATCAACAATAGCCAAATTATGGAAAGAGCCCAAATGTCCATCAACTGCTAAGTGGATAAAGAAGATGTGTGTGTGTGTGTGTGTGTGTGTGTGTGTGTGTGTGTATGACTGTTACATATATGAATATTACTCGCATGTGGCATTCAAAAAGCATGAAATCTTGCCATTTGCAACAACGTGGATGGAAATAGAGTATATTAAGTTAAGCGAAATAAGTCAGTCAGAGAAAGATAAACATCATATGATTTCACTCATATGTGGAATTTAAGAAACAGATGAACACAGGGGAAGGGAAGGAAAAATAAGATACAGAGAGGGAAGCAAACTGTAAGAGACTCTTCAATACAGAGAAAAAACTGAGGGTTGCTAGAAGGGTGTTAGGTGAGGGGAGGGGCTACTGAGTAATGGGCATTAAGAAGGGCACTTGTTGGAATGAGCACTGGGTGTTATATGTAAGTGATGAATCACTAAATTCTAATCCTGAAATCATTATCACACTATATGTCAACTAACTTGGATTTAAGTTAAGAAAAAAATAAAGCATTATTTCACTGAGCACACAGTTGATAAGAGTGTAAAATATCCTTATTGTTTACATGGAGAAAGTTTTAGTGGTTTGGACAGAAGATCAGACCAACCACAACATTCCCTTAAGCCAAAGCCTAATCCAAAGCAAGACCATAACTCTCTCCAATTCTATGAAGGCTAAGAGAGGTGAAGAAGATGCAGAAGAAAAGTTTGAAGCTAGCAAATGTTGGTTCCTTAGGTTTAAGAAAAGAAACCTCCATAACAAAAAGGTGTAGGGTGAAGCAGGAAGTGCTGATGTAGAAGTTACAGCAAGTTAAATAAAAGATCTAGTTAAAGTAATTAATGAAATAATGTACCATTGTTTTCAACCACACTCAAAAAGTTTAGAAAAATGATAATTGATGAAAGTGGCTATACTAAGCAATAGATTTTTAATGTAAATTAAACAGCTTTATACTGGAAGAAGATGCCATCTAGGGTTTTCAAAGGTGAAAACAGTAGAAGTCAATGCCTGGCTTCCAAACTTCAAAGGACAGGATGACTCTTTTGTTACGGGCTAATGCAGTGGTGAGTTTTAAGTTGAAGCCAATGTTCATTTATCATTTTAAAAAACCTTGGGCCCTTAAGAATTATTCTAAATATACTCATTCATGGGTTTGAGCCCCTCATTAGGCTCTGTGCTGACAGCTCAGAGCCTGGAGCCTGCTTCGGATTCTGTGTCTCCCTCTCTCTCTGCCCCTCCCTTGCTTTCTCTCTCTCTCTCTCTCTCTCTCTCTCTCTCTCTCTCTCACAAAAATAAATAAACATTAAAAAATATATACACTCATTCTACAATCTACAAATGGAACAACAAAGCCTGGATGACAACACATCTGTTTATAACATGAAACCATGTTCTAATGGGAATGTTTTAAGCCCACTATTGAGACCTACTGCTCAGAAAAAAAGATTCCCTTCAAAGTCCTACTTTTCTTTACAATGCATCTGGTCACACAAGAGTCCTGATGGAGATGTACAACAAAACTAATGTTTTCATGCCTGCTAACACAACATCCATTCTTCAGCCCATGGATCAAAGGGTAATTTTGACTTTCAAGTCTTACTCTTTAAGAAATATATTTCAGGGGTGCCTGGGTGGCGCAGTCGGTTAAGCGTCCGACTTCAGCCAGGTCACGATCTCGCGGTCCGTGAGTTCGAGCCCCGCGACAGGCTCTGGGCTGATGGCTCGGAGACTGGAGCCTGTTTCCGATTCTGTGTCTCCCTCTCTCTCTGCCCCTCCCCCGTTCATGCTCTGTCTCTCTCTATCCCAAAAATAAATAAACGTTGAAAAAAAAAAAAAAGAAATATATTTCATAAGGTTACAGCTGACATAGACAGTGATTCCTCTGATGGACCTAGGAAAAATAAAGTAAATTAAAAACCTTTCTAGATGGCATTAAAAATATTCATGATTTGGGCGCCTGGGTGGCGCAGTCGGCTAAGCGTCCGACTTCAGCCAGGTCACGATCTCGCGGTCCGTGAGTTCGAGCCCCGCGTCAGGCTCTGGGCTGATGGCTCAGAGCCTGGAGCCTGTTTCCGATTCTGTGTCTCCCTCTCTCTCTGCCCCTCCCCCGTTCATGCTCTGTCTCTCTCTGTCCCAAAAATAAATAAACGTTGAAAAAAAAAATTAAAAAAAAAAAATTCATGATTCATAGGAAGAGTTAAAACTATAAACATGAATAGGAGTTTGGAAGAAGTTGATTCCAGTCCCCATAAATAACTTTGAGGGGTTCAAGACTTCAGTGGAGGAAGTAACTGCAGGTAGAGTGCAAATAGCAAGAGAGCTAGAATTAGAAGTAGAGCCTGAGGATGTGACTGAATTGCTGCAACCTCATTGAAAAATTTGAATGGATAAGGAATTGCTTCTTATGGATGAACAATGAAAGTGATTTCTTGAGATGGAAACTATTCCTGACGAATATGCCTTAAAGATTGTTGAAATGAGTACAAAGCATTTAGAATATTACATAAACTCAGTTGATAAAGCAGCAGCAGAGTTTGAGAGAACTGACTCCAATTCCGAAGGAAGTTGTACTGTGGTTATCAAACAGCATCAAATGCTACAGAGAAATCATTTGCGAAAGAAAGAGTGAATTGATGCAGGAAACTTCATCGTTGCCTTATTTTAAGAAATTACTACAACCACCCAACCTTTAGCAATCACCTGATCAGTCAGCAGCCATCAACATTGAGGCAAAACCCTTCACCAGCAAAAGGATTACAACGTGGTGAAAGCTCTGATGATGGTTAGCATTTTCTAGCAATAAAGTATTTTTTTGTTTATTTATTTTTGGAGAGAGAGAGAGAAGGAGAATGAGCAGGGGAGGGGCTGAGAGAGAGGGAAAGAGAGAATCCCAAGCATTCCCCGTGCTGTCAGCACAGAGCCCAACATGGTCATGATTACCAGGTCATGATCTGAGCTGAAATCAAGAGTGAGATACTTAACCGACTGAGCAACCCAGGAGCCCCAGCAATGAAGTATTTTTAAAGTTAAGGTATGTACATTTTTTTTAGACATAATGTTATTGCAAACTTAATAGACTACAACACAGTACAAACATAACTTTTCTATGGACTGGCAAACCAAAAATTCATTTGACTCACTTTACTGTAATATTTGCTTTTATTGTGGCCGGATCTAAATCCACAATATTTCCAAGGTATCAAGTGTATATTAAAAACATTATATATATTATGTATGTTATATAATTATATAATGATATATGTAATAATAAGATGCATAATTATGTGATAATATATTAGATTATATATTAATATTTATATAAACATATATTAATTAACTTTAAGCTATCTGAAATGAATTGATAAGATCTTTGTAATTTTTTCTGTGCCCTGGAATAATTTGAATGTTTTATAAAATATGTTAGAAAATTAGAACTGCTTCTAAATCTTTCTGGGTTAGATATCATTAAAATGCCAATTATTTAATAAAACTTTTTATATTCTTAAAAATCCATTTAGGATTTTTACCTCTTCTTGAGGCAGTTGATTTCTATTTTTTATAGAAAAATAACCTACATTTCAAATTTATTAATATAAATTCACATGTAATATTTTGCAATTCAAATGAATTTGTGGTTAAGATAGGTAGATAGATACACATACACACTACATATTCAGATATCTGCTTATTTTTGACAAAATAATTTTATTAACCAAATATACTTTTTATTTTATTGATCAATTAATTTTCAATATTGTCATTAATATTCTTTTATTTTGGTTAATATTGTTATTCTATTATAACAGCTTATGTTGAATGCTACATATCTTGATTTTCTAATTTTTTTTATTAAAAGTTTATACATTTCCTTGTTTTGATTTAAAATCGCCAGGTTGTTTTGAAGAAAGAGGTGGTTAAAGTCATTTGGTGATTACTATCTTGTTCATTTCTATCTGGACAACATCATAATCAGAGAATTTAGACTGTCAGTTCTCCACTTTCAAGAATGTATTGAAATTCCCAATTTGACCACGTACATGATTTTAAACCTTTCATATGGTCAAAATAATGCATTTCTATTTATTTGTTGACTACCAAGTGGTAACATCTAATAAATGAGTGCATATGCAATTAAAATTCTATATTTCTATACTTATGTTGTCTCTTTGGTCTTTTAAACTGTTATTACAAATTAAACTTTTCACTATGATTATGATTCTATTAATTTTTCTCACATTTATAAGTACTTTTCCCTCTAGTTTTTGCTGATATTTTGTGTAGGCTATATTATTTACTGTCTTTTTTGTAAATATTGAGATTATTATAATATACATTCATTACTTCCATCCCTAAATTTCTATTGTCTTTTTTAAATTCATTTTTTTTAACTTTATTTATTTTGAGAGAGAGTAAGAGTGCAGGAGGGGCAGAGAGAGGGAGAAAGAGAGAATCCCAAGCAGGCTCTGCACTGTTAGCACAGAATCTGAGACGGGGCTTGAACTTACAAAACTGTGAGATCATGACCTGAGCCAAAATCAAGAATCTGATGCTGAACTGACTGAGCCACCCAGGTGCCCCTAAACTTCTAGTGTCTTTACTCTTGAAAAAAAAATCTCTTAATTTTATCCCCATCATAACTACTTAATTTATTTCATGTTAAAGCTGAGATTTGCTGTCTCAGAAATCCACTCATTTCACTATCATACTTTTCACCACCACCCAATATTTTCCACATTCGTCTGAAACGATGTTCCAAACCAGGACATTTATCTCCTGTTCTCATATATTCTGCCCCTGGTTTGGTATAATTGTAGATATTCAGTACACTAACCGGTTCCATTATTCATCCTTGCCATCTAATCTGAGTTAGATCTTCATCCACTCCTCAATCATTTTATTCATCTCCTTTTGTCCCATTCCTCATATTACATATTCCAAACCTTCTCCAATCTTCTCAGGTTTAAACCTCATCTTTTACACATTTACTTTTAAAACATGTCTGAACTTCTAAACTTGCTAAGGTTATTTATACCACCAAAAATGAGCTTCCTTTATCTCTATCTTGTCCATTTAGAAATCTCAGCATATATTGCTCCTTTCCATTCCTGCTACTTCTGAAAAAAAAAAAATAGTATTCCTACTTCATACAATTAATCCCTTTGCTCATTTCTTCTTCCTTTAAAATTTTCCCCATTTCTGGGGCACCTGGGTGGCTCAGTCAGTTAAGCGTCTGACTTTGGCTCAGGTCATGATCTCACAGCTTGTGAGTTCAAGCCCCACGTTGGGCTCTGTGCTGGCGGCTCAGAGCCTGGAGCCTGCTTTGGATTCTGCATCAGATCCCTCTCTGCTTCTAATCCACTCACATTCTGTCTCTGTGTCTCTCAAAAATAAATAAACATTAAAAAAATTTTTAAATAAAAATAAAAAAAATAAAATCTTCCCCATTTCTGATTCATTTTAAGTCTCTCCATCTCTACTGGATCTCCTTAAGTATGCCTTAGACTTACGATTCTGTAATTTGCTTTATTTACAGCATATTATTATTTTATGTTCTATTATTTCATTGTTTAATTATGCTTTGTATATTTTGTCATGTGATCAGAAACTATTTGATGTTCTTATCACTAGGATGCCAAGATTAGGCCATTGTTTGTTATAAACTCCCCAATTAATCAAATTACCCAAACTTACACCTCTTTAAGCAGACCCTTGCTTTTTATCTTGGCCATTATATTGTCTCTACTCTAACAAAATCTTTTCCCCACTGAAGCAAAAGTTGTTACAAACAATATTTACTAAAAGTTAGAAAACTAGAAATCAGAATGCTCTATTCTTAACATAAGTTGTGATTGTGTCCAATTAAGTTATTTCCTTATGAATCAAAAATATCAATAACTACAATGTCACATTAGGTTTTTGAGAGAGAATTTAAAATAGTAAAAATGCTGTAGAAATATATTATTTTCTAACATGATTACTTTCATAATTGTTTGTCCATTCCTTTAAAGTTGTGTGTGCGTATGTGTATTTGGCCCTTGACAAAAAAGCATATGGAGCAATAGCATTCATTGCTTGTGAGTTCTTCAGCAATAATCTCTCCACCTGGCCTATGTGCATGACATATTGTTTTTGTAAATTTTCTTTCTTAGTAGACTCCCTTTCATTTTCTCACATGCACACCAACCCAGATTTCTTATTGTATTCATCAAACTATTTACAATTATTTGCTCCTATATCCATTTTCCACACCAGATTGGGAGCTTCCTGAAGACAAAAACAAACAAACAAAAATTCTTTTTAAAATTCAATTTATATTCTTAGAAAATACAATAGCAAATAGTAAGTGCCAATAATATGTGTTGAATGACCTTTAATAGGCTTGGAGCCAATCTCCCAGGTAAGGGGAAGAAAAGTGGATGTGCTGTTGATGTCGGAGAGTAAAAAACTCTCACTTGGGAAATGAAGCACTTTCCCATCAATAGAGTACTAAGCTAATTATCTCATTGAATCCCATTAGCTCTCTGAATACCATTACCACTTTTGCCTCACTGTCCCACTGATGATCTAATGTAAAATAAAACTAAACTAGGATTTTTTAAAATACACTTTTATTTTTCAACTTAACACCTAAATAATGAAACTGCTTCTCTCTCAAAAACAAAACAAAACAACAAGGAAAGCATCTCCTCACAGCTCAACTCCCTCCATGGAGTTCTAGAATGCCCACTGAAATTGTGTATGAATGCATAAAACCCTGCTGGAGGGTATATAGATTTTTTTTATCTTGATTCCTTTTGTTGTGTTTTACAAATTGTTCAAGGCCCTGTGGGCCCAGTTTTTGAGAGAAGAGAGAAGACTTTTGAGTCTTTCCAAATCCTCATTTTAGGGTAGGGGGAGCCTACCAGGAGATTTCTTCAGCAGAATCTCCTTCATATTTGTCCGACTGGGGGTGCACTATCCCTGGGCTCTGGCAATCCGGTTTATAAGGCTGCTTGTGCCAGTCGAGGTTCAAAAAACAAAGCTGTGGGTGGAAAAATATCCAAAAGTTTCAAAGGCAAAAGCTGCTGTCTGAAGTTTTCTAACATTTCTGTAGGAAGTAGTGAGGGAGTAATGCTGAGAATACCCTGCAAATTATACAAAGGCGACTTGAAAAGCTACAGCATGTCAGTTTTCAAAAATCCTCCTGAGGCTCAGAGACTGTGAAATTCTCATGTATGTTGATTTATGCAGTGATTTGCTTTGACCCCAGGGAAAGCTGCTTTATGGTTTGGACATCTATGCCTACCCACCTTCCCACCTACCTGCAAGAATCACCAAACAAACGTGCAAAGGGAAAATAAATGAAGAAGAAAGGGAAGCAATCATATAAATAATAATGACTGAATTCAAAAGTTAAAAAATATTTTTCTTTTACTCTGTCTGAGCATTCCATGCATAGTAGGCCATATATTCTGTCATAAATTTTGTCCAAAGATGATTATTTTTCTGTGTATACACTTAGATTAAAAAAAAAAAACAAAACATATGGTACAAAATGGATGTTACAGTAGAGACAGAGAAGGTTTTTACTTTAACAATCTTCCCCTATCCTCTTAGCCAACTCAAATTCTAACTGTGTTTCAAACCCAGTCTAATTTGCTTACTTTCTTTCTTTTTTTTTATTTTATTTATTTTTTTATTTTTATTTATTTATTTTTTTTATTTTGGGGACAGAGAGAGACAGAGCATGAACGGGGGAGGGGCAGAGAGAGAGGGAGACACAGAATCGGAAACAGGCTCCAGGCTCCGAGCCATCAGCCCAGAGCCTGACGCGGGGCTCGAACTCACGGACCGCGAGATCGTGACCTGGCTGAAGTCGGACGCCTAACCGACTGCGCCACCCAGGCGCCCCTAATTTGCTTACTTTCTAGAACATATCCTGACTGCTCTAGTTCGTACCTTGGCCATCTTTAAAGTCCCTATATTGCCTATTATCTGAAATGTATTTTGGTAATTAATCAAGTTATGACCAGTTAATGGTAACTGCACTTTTTTATTATTAAACATTTTTTTAAATGTTTATTTATTTTTTTTTTGAGAGAGAGAGAGAGAGAGAGAGAGAGAGAGCATGAGTGGGGGAGGGGAAGAGAGAGAGGGCAACACAGAATCTGAAGCAGGCTCCAGGCTCTGAGCTGTCAGCACAGAGCCCCACGCGAGGCTCGAACCCACAAACCATAAGATCATGACATGACCCGAAGCCCGACATCTAACCTAACTGACTGAGCCACCTAGGCGCCCCATATTAACTGCACTTTTTACCTTTGTTATTTAAAATTTTTGACTGTGGCTAACAGTGACAATTACATTTTAAAGCTTTTTGGTCATGATTTAAACTTCTGTAATGAAGTTTGACTGAATTTATTTATCTTTGATTCCTGGCAGCTTTTAAACCTCACTCTTATTTTGTCCTTATTCTACCCCACATCAGAACACACTGCTAAGAAAAGCCAGGTGATCCCTCCTTTTGTGCCAGCAGAAAAACTCAAATTATTAAAGTCCTGTTCATACCCAGGACCTATCACTTGGACCCCACCATTTCATCCTCATACAAACCCCAAGCCAGCGTTACTTCCTTGCCCACTCAAGCTATTTCATACCAGCTTGGGCAGTCTGTTCGTCTCTACTCAGGGAGCCTCATTTTGTAAGTTATAAACATTTTCATACTCTTGTAGTGTGTGTCTGAAGATATCTGGAATATATATGGGTTGAATTTATCCTCCCTATGTAGAGTGGTTACGATACCTTCCCTTGCATCCAGTCCGAAGACTATGCATACAGAGAGAGTTCAATACTTACACGTTTAGTGCCCAGCTGCGTGACTTGCGTCCCTTTCATTTCTCTTTAGCAAGCTGGAACCTGGGTTGTGATGAGGGGGTATTAGCCAGCTATTCAGCCCATTCCTCAGGTTACCCAACTGCTAACCAGATCATCAAAATAGCCTTTTGGTATTCTCTTTGAAAGGGATTATATAATGGAAAAGAAAAGAAAAACTAGGGCAAATATTCAAAATGTGGGCTTCTCATTGTGATACTAATTGCATTGCTTGTGCCTTGGACCAGGCACATGGTCAACACTTCTTGATGCCCCTCACCCACCTCAAAGGACACCTTCCACATAAGCTTACAGTTGGTATCTCTTTCAGTCAGCACTGCCAGAGGCAGATTGAGATTGTTCATCTGTTCACTGCAAAAATGTATCTTTATTAATAGTCATCCCTTATACCTTTTATTATTTAAAAATACAATTGTGTGTTTACTTCTTTATAACTTATCTATTTTGAAAATAATTTGAAGTGTCTCTATTACTTTTTGTTTTTGGGTCTTCACTCACAACCCCATGAGATAGACAAGTCAGCTGAACTTGACATACATGGCTGCTGAGAACCACAGAAATCATGACTTGCCCTAAACCAAATTGGTAATTTTCCAGTCTTTGATTCCTAAGCAATAATCTTTCCATTACACAGCACTATTTTCTCAGAACCAATGCCAATATGAAAAGTATGGTAACAGATGTGCATGAGGTGTCGGATATGTAAGTTTTATGTTAAAGGTAAGTCATAAAGCTACTTATTTTTTCTATGGCATTCAGTTCCTGTTGATGTGAGTACTCTTGTCACTTGGCTAAGTGCTTAGCATGAGTCTCCATAGGCCCTTGTTGAACTGGATGAGGATGTCTTCTGCAAAAACAAAAACAAAGCCCTATACAAAGATTTATATTAGAGGTAAGTTCCTTCCTGTAAAAAAAAAAGTGTGTGTGTGTTTTTCTTCTTCAGGAAGCTATGGAATTAAAGGGAGGGAAGATGGGGAGAGGGAGAGGAAGAGAGAGAGAGAGGGGCACACACAGAAGAGGGCGAGAAAGAGAGGGAGATGGAGAAGGAGAGTAGAGGGAATGGAGGAGAAGAATGGGAAAGTTTGTAGGACTTTTTTGTCGTGCCTAATACTTATGTAAATGTCTTCCTGTCAGTTATCTATGTGAAAGAGATTAATATTAGTGACTGAAGTAATACTAAATCGAACACAGAAACAAAAAATAACAAACAACAAAACACACATGTCTTTTTGATCTGGGTCACTTAATAACTTAATATAAATAAATTTCACAATAAGCAAAGGGAGTTACATCCCATTAATTCCCATGATAGGAAGTTTACCTGATTGGTAAATTTGCTGACAGGGCTGTACAATCATCCCAGATTATATAAATCAACTTGAAATGATTGCAGTGTTTTCCGGTAATCAGGTAAACCAAGTTCTGGATAAACATTATCCTTAGATTTATATCACCTCTTTGGGGGCACAAATCAAAAGGTAGATACCAACTCTCTCTTGGCTTAGTCTGGTATCCAACTGTCTTGTCCTCCTTTACACTGAACTCTTTTGGCCACCATCTACTGCCCATGGCTAGAAACTATTTTCCCTGCTCAATGTATGCACTGGACTGGTTCATGCTTTGGAGGAGCAGTTGGTTAATGATAATGATAATGACTTAGATTTCAGTGGGCAGTAAATATAAAATTTTTGATTGTTAAGTGGCTTCATGAGTGTAGGAGACTGTTTATTAACTCTGTGGAGGACAAAGGTGATTGAACAGTGCCAAAAAGTATATGCAAAGAAAACGGCAACAGAAAACACTAAAGCAGTGCATTTTTATTCCTGGAATGTAAACAGTGGATAAAAAACAGAAAGAAAGAATAAAAACCTTGATTCCTTGGCAAGAAAATTGCATATATGATGTTAAATATGATAAAGCCAACACATTTCAAAGTAATGCAAGGAGTGAATTACAGAACTCTTCTTGGGTCAATGTTTTGACTATAATAAAGGCAGGAATACCCAGAGACTGCTAACTACCAGCCATAATCACTAGATGATAGTCTCTTTATTTAGAATGAAAACTATACATTTTTAAAACTATGATTATTCAGGGGCACCTGGGTGCCTCAGTTGGTTAAGCATCTGACTTCGGCTCAGGTCATGATCTTGCCATTCATGAGTTCGAGCCCCGTGTCCAGCTCTGTGCTGACAGCTCAGAGCCTGGAACCTGCTTTGGATTCTGTATCTCTCTCTCTCTCTCTCTCTCTCTCTCTCTCTCTGCCTCTCCCTTGCTCATACTCTCTCTCTCAAAAATAAGTAAACATTAAAAAAAAACAACTATGATTATTCAGATAGGTCATGTGTTATGTTGTCCTACTTATGGCAAGGTTATATTTGCATGATAGGAGAAGATATGATTCAGTAGGCAGACAGGGAAAGATTAGGGCCTGAGGTCCCTGGGTGGGGAAAAACACCTATTTTGTAACAATGCTGAGAGTATCTGACCATAGCAAAGCCCCTAAGGAGTGAGGTTCCTCTTAAGAATGTAACAGATCCCAGCTACTCCCCCTCAGGTTTCCCCTCAGGAATTTGATAAAAGACCTAAGTATGGCCATAGACCACCCCTCATATGAGCCAATCAGGAATGGACAACCTAGCACCTAGAGTTATCCAGCCAATAAGGGTAGAACTTGGGAAGGAACAAAGAGGAAGGGAAGGGGGAGGGCTGACCAGAAGCTTATAAAACAAGGACCTTTGCCCATAGTCCTTGGGCATTAACTATTGAATGTCCCCTCTCAGTAAAGAGAGTTTTCTTACTATTCTTCCTTTCTGATCTTATACTCTAATAAACTTTTGCCTACTGTTCATTTTGTGTCCACCTCTTGATTCTTCAAAATGGTGAGACAACAGATCCTGGGTGTTGTGGTAAAAAATCCTGCAACATTTGCAGAGGTTATTAGATGAAGTGATATGGAAAATGTGACTGATATAAAATGGAAAAGAGTAACTGAATAAACCAAATCTTTGCTCTTAGTTTCCAAATCTGAAATGCTGAAATACAAAGCTAGAAAAATTTCAGTTTTACATTTTCTGCATTTCACTGTCCTACCTAATGTGACTCCAATATCCCTTAGCACATGGTTGTGTTTCATACACATGAACTGTCAGGGCCTACATGGAGATGTCCAGTAAATGTCTACAGGTGACAATGCCGTCAGGTACAACTTTTAGGATTAAATTTACTAATATATTCAGGACTGTAAGGATTCCATTCATCATTTATTTAAAAGATGTGGCAGATTTAGAGAAAGCTCTTCTGCAGTTAAAGTGACCAGCCTCTACTCAGGATGTAACTCCAGGACCCAGTGATATCATTATACATTTTCAGAGAAGGATTTTAAAGCTGTCTTTGCTGTTTCAGAATTCTGAAGTAAATACTCAGAGACACATCTCATTTTAAGCCCCCGCCCCCCGTCTCCCCAGACCTTGTTTAGAATCTATCAATTGGGGATGTTTAAGGGCATCCATCTAAGCTACTAGCTCTCACAATTGCAGTGCTTTATAGAAATGCAGACAACTGACACCATCGCAGGAGACCACAAAGAATCTGCCCAAGGTGAGTCTGATGTGAGTAATTCATGCTGAAACAAACATCAATCTAGACTCTTTATAATTCCCTCTAATCACCTGGGCAATTTAAAAAAAATCATAATAATGCTACTATCCACCCCAAAGATTCCAAATTAATCAGCTCATGGAGCACCCTCCTATCATCTTCTTAAAAGCACCTGAGGTGGTTCTAAAAGGCAGTGAAGGTTGAGAATAGTTTCCCTAAATGTCCATGCCTACTGACAGCCAGCACTATCTTTCTGGAAAGAATTTTGTTGCCTAAAACCCAGCAACATCTGTCTCTGTGGAATTAACACACTTAATTGGGTAGGTGCTTAAATAATGAAAGACAACTTCATGGAAAGGGGCTGGTGAGGTGTCAGGGGCCCCTCGAGAAAGTAGCCTCGAGAAACCAGCCTTCACTATCACAAATTAAACCCTGGGGAACTACTGTGACTGTTGTCCTTGATCTAAACACAACTCTACTCTCTTCTGCCACCACTGAATGATCCTAGGCCTGTTAACTTCACCCCTGGCCTTCCAACTTTCTATTACCTTTGTCTCCAGGCCTTCTTCTTTGCACAAATCCAGGAGGACCATTAAATTATGTAGTGCCAGAAGTTCTGCTCAGGCGGGGGCATTTTTGGTTTGCTTGTTTGTTGGTTTTTTTAACCTATCCTAGTCCTTTCAGGCTTTTACCTAGAAATTCTAAGCTCTTTAGCAGGTGTCCCACAGGCTACTGAGCCCATCTTATCTGACTCCACCAGGGGAAGGAAGGCTGGCCTGTCTCTGCTCCTTCCTCTAACTTTTCTTGGCTTACCATAAATGAGGTCATCACTCCTCTGCTCCTAAACGAGAAGTAATGTCTCTAACCTTGTCCCTTTTACTTCGACTTCTCTTCCAACCTACATCTTTTCCATTAGCCAAACTTATTAAAATACTGCCTTTTATTATATCTCCAGCTTTCTCAAAAATCACTGAGGGCCTGTTTAAGTATGTATGCTAAAGTCACACTCTCTTTGTAGCCTAAGAGTTGATCCTCCTTTTATGGAGATTCATTCTGTTCTTCCAACCAAGACATTCCTGAAAGAACTGTGTGGTTCCAATACACCCTCACTCCTACTGTCCACTGGAAACACTGAGGTTCACTTTCCTTGTTCACATGCTTGCCCCCTGAAGCACATTCTTTCCCTTGTGCCTGATAGGAGTGTTATTAACCCTTCGAGGCTCTAGTCATGGTTCACCTGCTCCATAACACCTCTGAACCCATTTGTCCACAGTGACTTTTTAAGTCCCATAACACTTGTTTTCTTACCATTTATTTGGCTTATAATACTGTATTCTGTGTTCAGTTTTCTGGACTTGGTCCTAGTGATTTGCCTGATCCACTGTTTTGCTTACACTAACATATACTGAGGAAATAATTTCTAACTGATTAATTGGCAAAGACTATATAAAAGTGAAGCCAAATGAAGTTCTGGGGAAACTTCTAGTTAAAGCTAAAGGAAAATGTTATGGCTGTATGATAATTTATATCTGATATTATTCAACCCCCAAATGGAGAATCTATCTAGGAAACGCATTTTTCTAAACGAAGGGAACTGACTTCATGCAATGACGTCTCCTCTCTCTCTCCCCACACTGGGCCCAATGAGAGGTCTGAGTTCAAACACACAAAAAGTGCTTTGAAATGTCAGTTGTTCACATCTGAGAAAATACTGCTTTCTTTGCCCCCTACCAGTGTAATCAACTGTAATTTCAAATCAGTATCTTACCTCACCACAGATTGCTTTGTACATCCAGTCTTCTTCTTGTTCTTTTTCTGCCTCATTACTTATCTCCTTCACCTACTGATATTAGTTGCTCCAGATACTTAATGCAATTTTCCTGGCAGTGTAAAGTATATTCAGCTCCTTGACAGTCAGATTTGAGTTTTCCAGCATGTTACAGAAAACACTTCTTTTCTGGCTATTTGTTCTAGAATTTCAAATACATTATTAAACTTAGGAAATAGGAACTTATCTTCATATTGAGGTGGGGATGCTGCTCTAAATGAAAAGAGTTCTGCTGATCCCCATGCAGTCATTTCAAGATGAATGAGTATCTAACTCAAACATTTTAGGACATAGTGGGAAGAAGTCAAAAGAAGGATTATCTTTTGCTAGATTGATATTCTGCTTTTGCATTATTTACTATTTACTAACATGTGTGAAAATACTGCCTTTCTTTCTTTGAAAAAAATTCTCATCCATTTCTTAAGATTTATTATGGCGTTGGACTAATTTGGCATTTTCTTAGTACTGACTTTGTCTTTCCTGGGTAAGTTCTTCTTTTTCCTTCATATAACCAAATCCTACCTGTCAAATGAGATCAGCTCAGTCCTACCTCCTTCATGAAGCTTTCCCTGCCTACTCCATCTTTCACTCATTTTTACCTTATCACAACTTCTATAGTTATTATGAGGCTTCTCTGAATCCCAGGATTTAACATTTGATCATGCTGCCTTGTTTTCTGCCATATACTTTATGCCCGGTTTTCCACCTGAACTATTTTTTGCTTAGCCAATCGTCAGTCACAATTCTATCAAATCAGTATCTGTTTTTGTGCATTGGTACATAGCCCTATAGTTATACTAAACTAGCATTATTATGCTTTATATTTATTTCATGCCTCCCCCAACTAAATAATAAGCTCATTGAAGGCAATAGTTCCTTCCTAAATGTCTCCTCAATCTTACTGGTTTTTCTCTCCCTCCACTGCTCTACCTTCATCTAGACTACATCATCTCTCATTATGAGAATCATAACACCCTACCAGAACCATAACACCAGAAGGTCTGCCTTTACCTGTCTCCTATATTCTCTCCATCTTATCTCTTGAGGAAAATTCAGAAACAAATTTGAGTCTATTCCCTCTCTGTTTAAAACACTTGATGGAAAACATGAATGAACCTTGAACACATGCTGAGTGAAATAAATCAGACATAAAAGGACAAACATTGTATCATCTACTTATATGAGGAATTTAAGGTAGGAAATTTCATAAAGACAGAAGTAGAATGGAGGCTATCAGGGATGAGGGAAAGAGGGAATGGAGAGTTACTATTTAATGGATACAGAGTTTCTATTTGGCATGATGAACAAAGTTCTGGAAATGGATAGTGTTGATTGCACAACATTGTGAATGCACTTAATGCTACTGGAATATACACTTAAAAGTAATTAAAATGGAAATTTTATATACTTTATAACAATGTAAGTTTATTAATTAATTTATTCATTAACAACGACCACAATAACAAAAACCTCAGAGGTCTTACAAAACTTTTAGGATAAAGATCATAGCCTTGCTCTAGCCTCAAACCCTGGATGGACTGAGCTCTATGTATCTATCTCTACAGTCACCCTCCATCTCTATACTAAACACTCTATGGATTGCTTCTGGTCTGTCAAATATGCCTTGCTCCTTTCCATCAAAGAAGCTTCCCACATAATTCTCCCTGTTTCTTTAACATTTCAAACAGCTCTGCTTTGAACACCACTGGCTCTATGACAGCCAGCACAAATCCCAGTTCCATTAGTACTACCTCAAAGAAGTCTTTCCTGAGTATCTAGATGGGTGCTCTTCGAGCACCAAGGCATTTCCCTTTGTAGTCCTGGTCACAGCTGTAATTGTATTTTCACTGGTGTGTTACCAGTACCAGTACCAATGGGTACTGACTGGTTTGTCCCCTAGATTGCAAGTGTCAAAGAATGACAGAAACATCTCTGATATTGCTTACAGTGTAGTGTCTGTCATATGGTAGAAAGTCATGAAATATATACTAAATGAGTGAAACCAAAAATTTTATCATGTGCTCCCTTTTCTCTCTGTGGAAGATCTAGCTCTTGTTGGTATGACAGCAAGCAGGTCACTTTTACTGGATCTTACTTTTCAAAATGTAAAAGAAGGAATATAGAACAAAAATTTTCTTCTAACTCTAAAAAGTGAGATATAGAACTGTTTTATTGGGGGCAGAGTCTGCTTCTTGATCTCATAGGCAAAAGCTATGAAAAGAAGAAAGGGCATTCCCAGCAACTTGTCCACAACCAAAAGTTTGCTTACAAGGCACAGTGCTCTCAACAGCCATAATCGGAAAGTGTTAACAATGGCTACAGCAAAGCATAACACACACATATTGTTTACTTCTTACAAGGAACTCTTTTAGTCGTCATGACAATGTTGTCACGTTATTGCCACTAGTAATTAGCAGAGTTGAGATTTAATCCACTAGCTTAGATCTAAGTCTGGAGGGGGAAAAAAACATTTATCTATATATCTCTTTCCATTCAACAATGTTTTGGCATATATGAAAAGAATACATAAAATAAGGCAAATGTGTTTTGAGAATGTTTTCTAACTCACCATGTAATTCCATTGCATTTTAAAAAAGAATTATCGCTTATCTAACTCAATTATGAATTAATCCATTGTTCAGAAATAAATATTTAAAAATGTATTAAGCATTTAATATGTGCCTAGCAACCGTGGGATTGGAAAAAGGCATATACCTAGTCTCTAACTTCAGTGAGCTTATAAAATAGAGTTGGACAAATTGGATTCTCACATATGAAACAATTAGAACATGCCACAATATACTGTAATGTATGACCAAATGCTGTATGCAAGGCACCATATATAGAAGGTTTGCAAACACAACGTATACTCTTAATTTTAAAACTTTGCCTGCGTATAATACCATGTTACCTCTGCAACATGGATACATTTCTCTGTCCTTATCTCAGTAAAGCTGCACAAGTACTCATGCCAAAACTTAATTTTTAAATCCGTAATGAAATGCACTCAACAAATATAAGATATTGCCAGTATCACACTATTTGCGGGCTGGCAAATCCACTGTGGCAGTTCTGTTTTATACATCCACATTTTGAATTTTGATATCCATTCTTGTATTTCCCAAGATCAGGAAGCGGGTGGCAAGACCTTTTCCACATTTCTGAAATAAAGTCATCCACAATTAAAATGGTTTACTGGAAACAGATGGACTTCCCGCAGAGATTAACCCAATTATCTTTGGTTTAAGAGCCAGAAAAAGCCATAAGACCATTATCTTACAAGACAAGAATTTTATCGTGATGCCAATCTCATTACATGAGTGAATGGAGGTGTTTAGTGATAGTTTTCCTGCATAAATATTCTTAATAGATTTAGTTTTTCAAACTGTTGGCTACTCATTATTTTCAAATGAAAGAGCTTGACAGATGAATGGTGTTGTGCATTACAGAAGGCCAGAGACTTTACAACATGTAGTTCCCTCTGCAAAAATAAGGGTACTACCCTCAGACAGAAGGGAGAGCTTCACTTTTACACCCTCTTAAAAATGTTCAAACTTATGTTACCAATATTTCTCCTAGCAACAAAGCTCACAGAGTTCAGATATTTTATAAATATTTTTTTGTATTTGAAGCTTTGAGGTGTATCCAATTAAAAAAAAAAATTCCCTGGGGCGCCTGGGTGGCGCAGTCGGTTAAGCGTCCGACTTCAGCCAGGTCGCGATCTCGCGGTCCGTGAGTTCGAGCCCCGCGTCAGGCTCTGGGCTGATGGCTCAGAGCCTGGAGCCTGTTTCCGATTCTGTGTCTCCCTCTCTCTCTGCCCCTCCCCCGTTCATGCTCTGTCTCTCTCTGTCCCAAAAAATAAATAAACGTTGAAAAAAAAAATTAAAAAAAAAAAAAATTCCCTTAAGGAAAGTTACAATTTTTGCTCCCATTTTTTTGGAGGGGGAGAGGTGGTTGCCAGTTGTTAAAAATGAAAGCTTAGGCTCATTAAGAGTACTCTTTTTGTTTATCTTCATATATTCAATAAATATGCATTTTGTACGTCTGATCAAGCATATATGAGACAGGAGAAAAAGCCTTTGTTTCACATCAAAAAGGAGAATTGATTTGTCCATAATATAACAGGATGAGATGGCCAAGCATAAAACAGAAGCAACTCTTCATCTAACATTGATCCTTCGACAGGGGAAAAAGAATGCGCTGGCCCTTTAAGAACTAAGACAGGTATGAGTTTTTGTACCATCAAGCTGCTGATTTCTAGTTGTGACAGCACTACAACAGGCAGAATTTCAATGTCAGTATTTCTAAAACTGATGCCATTAATACCAACTACATAGAGTTTTAGAAGTACCAAATAGATAATGACTAAATATTTTACAAACTATAAAATGATACTGTGAATTGTTGACGTTGTTGGAGTGATAGCTAATACTCTCCCTCCCCTCACTCAGGGCTGGTTTATCCATTGGATATAGTAGGCACAGTGCCTAAGGTAGATGACACTTTTAGGAGCCAGGAAAATGTATAATTGCTATTTATTTTAAATCAGAAGAAAAGTAATTATAACAATACTAAATAATAAATGAATCCATCCTAGATTAGTATATTAATATTACAACAACAGAGTCAATAAATATAATGTATATTGTTGGTTGACTGTTTTTATTTTTGTTTTTGTTTTTTTTATATAAAGTGGAGGAAGAGGCCCACAAAGGCAGAAGTACTTAGGGCACTTAAAAGGGTAAACCTCTCCTCACTCTATTTGAAAATAATTTACATATTTGGAGCAGTCTTACTTCTGAACCTCTCAGAATTGCACATTTCTTTCAGCCTGGGATGGAGAAGAGTCAGATGTGAAAATTCTACATTCACACCTGGAGCAAGGGCAGAAACACACACCAGCTTCTTCGGAAACATAGGTAAGAATTCTCCCTGAGATGGTCTGATGGTTCTTGTCTCTAAAAGTTAAACCAAAAGCATAATTCATTCATTCTTTTTTGAATCATGTAACCTTCTTGGAAATACTTGGCCTTTCCTGGCTGAGGATTCTCCATTTGCTTGTTTGTTTGAAATTTACAATGGGGACTAGATAGTTAATGACAGTTTGGTTCTGATTGCTTTTTGTTTCCACCTTGGTTTCACTGGAGCTTTGTAATGAGTCTGTGACTGTCTGCTATCCATCCATCTATTTATCTCTCTTCTCTCTTATGCTGTCTCTTGATATTGATCGATTTATCTACCTATCCCTACACACCCATCTATCTTTAACTATTTTATATTCCTGATTTAATGTAGATCAATAGGTAAGAAATAATATAAGAAATATTGCACAATACCATTTATAGATATGTTTTCTAAAAAAAACCCAAATAACACCCTAAAAATTTAACGGATGTTTACATTTTTTTGATTATAGATGAAATGAAAAAAATTGGGTAATTATGGAGGAGATGAAAAAGGGTATAGAAGAAACATGAAAAAAATCAAAATATAACAAGATCATGTTCTAGCATTCATACACCATAAATAAATGAACATAGTATAATAAGTTTCAGTATCTCTATTGGGTCTTGAGAATAATAAGAAAGAAAGAGATAGTGTTGTGAGTCAGAATGGGTAAGGATTGCTTGAGAGAGAATGCAGAATTTGAATTATGTCTGGAAGGAGAACTGCAATACGTGGGCATAAAAGGAGGAACAGGATATGATTCATGAAAGGGAAGACCAGAGCAAAATCTGAGGGGTGGGTCAGTGTAAAGAAAGTTCGGGGGCAGTTACTAAATGTATTGCCATTCCAAGTATGAAAATGGAGCCCCAGGTACACTGTGGACAGTGAGAGTGGCATTAGAAAGGGCTTGTCATCATTGTGAAACCATAGGGCCTTTTCAAATAGAGCTTTGGTGGACAGACACATAGATAATGGGGATGTTAAAATGGGCCATGTCTCTTTTCTGAAGAAAAAGGAAAAAAAATCTGCAATCCTTCCTCTCCTCTTGCTATAACAATTCGGAGAAAGAAAAGAAGTCTATCATTCAACTGATTCCAGGGAAAAAGACAGGCAAGGTCATGTCCTCTCACACAGAGAGATACAGCTGCGGAGAGACCTGGCCTGTGATCTGCTCCCCATTAGGGTGGTGTGGCTTCTCTTAATAGGGCCCAGATCGTTTTTCAAGTAGCAAATCTGTCCAGCAGAAGGCGGTGAGCTATTGTTATCATTTATTCTGATCCATGGAACCCAGTTGATAAAAAGGTTAGAAATGCCACCTCCAGACATGCACTACATCAGATGTGCTTAAAACTGCAATTCAGACGGAGCTCCAAATAGTTTCTGCCTCTCCTGTCATCTCTTGGGCAGGAATAATAACCTACAATAACAGCAGCCTTTTTTGCTTCTAGGTTAGTACTAAAGGAATGAATATAATTTACAACCTATTTAGAAACACACATATCTACATACAACAGCAATACAATAGGATATCTGTAAAAATATTGAACTGATCACTATGAGTTAATACAGGATATTATGAGAAATGAAATAATCAGGAAGCAGTAAGAAAGAATAGATTTTTATTTAAATTTCCCAGATCATATGTTTTATTTTCATCCTCTCATATCTTTTTTTCTTTAAAACACTCACACTGACCTTTCCTAAACTTTAAATTATTAACTGATTAGATATATATTCCACTGTACACAATTGATATATTTTCTAGGTTTAATTAGTATATTCTAGTTTATATATGCATTCTCTTTTTCCAAAACATTCCCTAAACACAAGAACTTGTTCTATAAATTATCTTTATTATGATTCCTAGAGATAGGAGAAGATGAAAATTGAGGCTTACATAGTATATTTCTCTACAATATCACATATTCATTTCATAAGAATTTATTGCTAATCCATAATGTTTTCTGGGTCCATTTAGTGTGAATGTTATGTTAAATTCTGCACTAGCTTCTCATTCCTTGAAGAACATATACTCCAATGGCTGACACCAGACTAATAAAGTAGAAAAGAACTATATAAGAGAGCAGGCAATAGACTGAAGGCTTATGAAAACACACACAACCACCTGATTAACAAGAAAGCAACCAATATAATCAGATTGCCCAGATAACTGCCGCTTTCTGCTTGGTATTGTTTCTCCACAAAATGTCAATAAAAAAGAAGCTGACAAAAGAAAAGAAATACAGAAATAAAAGAAAAGAGAAATAATGTTCTACTGCGAGCACACAGATTGCCCAATCTTGGACATTTTCTCTATTTCTGCAGAGATGTGAACTGGATGTTACAAATACTAATCCTCAATCTCAAAGGGGTCTTTAGTCAACTAGGATTCAGTTACATTAGGCAGACTGGTCAACCAAGGCCTCACAATGAAATCAGGTTCTTTAGGGAAAAATATACAAAACAATAGTTGAAGTAGTTTAAACAAAGAACACAAGCCCTAAACAAATATATATAATATATATATATATATATATATATATATATATATAGAAAACAAGGGCAGCCAGCAAGTAAAAACACTGAAAATAATAAATAGGGTGGAAACAGATACTCACTCATATATACAAGAACTGGATGTTTCCCTGTGATCGCTCCCTAACTCTGAAGAATTCTCTTTCTCGGGAGCTGGGTCCTGCTAATATACCCTAAGGAATTTTCTGGAACAGAAGCTTCCGTGTTTCTGACTCCATAATTTTGTTGGTGATGGTGGTAGTGGTAGATGGTCTGGTTTATGTTTTGTTTGCTGTTGCTTGTTGTTCTCGTTTTTAATTTTTATTTTATACCTGGCTGTCAGAATTCTGTGTGGCTGGATTATACCCCCAGAATGTTAAAGGCTAGAACTCCCAACATGGAATTGATGTTGGAAGCTGAGGAGCTTTCAGTTGCCAGTTGATATAATCCATGAAGGTTTTCTTAGCTTTCAAAGGAAGTCAGTCAGTTCCTATACTATTCTGATTTACCTCTACTGGTATCTGGTAGAATAACACAATATTATTCCAGTTAGGCTACATATAAGATTTGATCACTTAACTATGGTAAAACACTGTGAATGCAAACTAGGAACCTATTATGATAGGTTTGTATTGGGTGGGTAGCCATAGTACATACCCAATGGTATAATGAGAATATTTGATATTGTTTTTCTTTTTGTGGGTGTTTACGGAAACATACAGGAGGTGGTAAATTCAAGGCTTGGGCCGGAGCAACTTGGAGAAAGCCAGCAACACGGATAGAGTAAAATTGAGAAGAGCTAACATGTTAAGAATATAAGCAATTCTATTTTAAGTTGATAGCAAACTGAGAGATACAAAAATAAATTGGGAATGAAGCTTAAGAAATTACAATGGGAATGTAAATTTCAAAGAAAATTTAGAAAAAAGTATGAAGAAAGTTAATTTTGATCAGATATGTGAAAGAAGCAGCTTGAAAGTTATATAAAACATATATATGTTCTCTTACAGTCAAAAGTGAATCAGGCTTAGTAAGCCTGATTGGGAGACACAGTATCCTTCAGTATAAACTTTTCCTTCATCAAATCCTTCACTGAATCAAAACTGAAGTAGAGTGCTGGAGAGAAGACCTAGTCAGTAAGGAGATGAAAGTAAGAAGAGAGCCTTCATGGTCTCAGATGTGATTATTTTTCTGTAGGAAAACCTAGTAATGCCTAAACCATCAGCAAAAGTTAGAAACTAAAGACATCAAATAACATAATTTCCACTTTGTTAGATGCAGAGGACAGAGAGAGGGGAGCCTTGTAAATGGCTATGAAATAAATTAAAACTTTTTTATATTTCAGATATACATATTTTTTTTAATTCACAGGACTAGTTACATCATATTAGTCAACGTTTTCCATAGAAAGTGAGACACATAGTCCTGGGGTCAGAAGGAAGTGTCAGAATAAATATTTCTAAGTTAGATTCTTGGGTTTACCAATGACACCTTCTACTTCCTTGGAAAAGCCATGTAGATGGCTGGCCTCCATTTGTGACAAAGTAATAAGCACAATAACACATACTTAGAAAACTCTCATGAGTGTTTGAAGAACTAATTAGCTAATATTTGCCAAGTACTTTGAAGATGGGAAGTGCTAAATAGTATTACTATGTCATGCTTGCTGAAGACTAATGAGCTCAGAGGGAGATGGTCCCACCAAATACAAGCTTTCTGGAAAAAGCATAGCCTCCTTCTTTCTCCCCAAGTAGGAAATGAGAACAACATGCATAAATAATGTCATCAACCACCTGAAACATGGTAGGTGCCCCTAAAATTGTAGCAATTATCACCATCACCATCAGTGTCCTCATCACCCTTGCTCTGCAATCAGTGTCCTACTAATGCTGGAATTTGTTTGAATCCAGCTGTTGAAATAATCAATAAGGTATGCAAGAAAAAGAGCAATATTTTTCTTTAAAACAGAAACAGTCTTAAATAAATCAACTTGTTTTATCTCAATAATACTTACTAAATTCATTGTTTTATATACTTAGAACCCAGAGTTTTGACTAATAGGGGTAATTGACCTCTATGTTGGTAACCTACAGATACAGCCTGTGGTATATTTTATTCTATGATCTATACCATTTTTGGTAAGTTTTTGAAGTATTTTAGGAATCAGTTCTATAATGCTATTTTTCATCACTTTAGAAGAGTATGGACCTGAACTCAATTCAAATCAATTGTACAAAGTGAAGAAACACAGATTACTGATGCTGGGAGATTCCTCACATCCAGACTGTTAGCCCGTCTGCAGACACAGGACTGATCAAATCATGCATTACGCTGATTACTGACCACAGATTTCTTAATCTCTTACAGTCTGGCTCCCTTTTCCCCCACTATTCAAGACACACACTGTTGTTGCTGTTGTTGTTGTTGTTGTTGTTGTTGTTGTTGTTGTTTGAAGCTTACAATACCCTTAGGTATAAAATCCATTTTTCTCTTTTCTCCAATTTGCCATCATTTTCAATTTTCCTGTGCCATTAAACACCTATCAGTTTATATATTTTTTAAATTTCTTTCTCTGATAAATTTATTTTTTGTTCCTATCCCCCCTTTCTTTCTCTGTTTCTTCCTATGCTTTAATATACACATTTCCTAAAGATCTGTCCCTGTTGCATTTTTTGTCCTTCTGCACTGACTATACAAAAAATATAACCCATTCTTATAAATTTGAAATCCCCTCCTTGAGAAATGCTACAACTGTAAGTTATCTCTTGAACTACATTTCTACATTTCTAATATTCCATAAGAACTCTTTATCGAGGATACTTTGCAGACTTTTTCAATTCAATACTTTTAAGAGTGAATATATAATTTTAACTGCAAACTCTTTCTTGCTTGCACATTCCCTTTCTATATAATGCCCCAATACCCCTTCCAGGATCTCAGATTTGAACTCTAATCTTTGTATAACTTTGATGTTTTCTTTCTCCTTATCTACAACATGGACTTTGTTTCCATTTCAATATGTTCAACCGTCCTAAAACATCTCCCATTCATTTTGTTTTCCATTCTAACTGCCTGAGTAACATTCATTATCTCTTTTTCACTTGTGCCCTTTTAGTGGTTTCCTGACTGGTAAACCTACGTCCATCCAATCACTGTCCAGTTGTATTCATCTTATGTTTTTGTCCCATATTAATCTTCCTCAACAGGGAACTTTAACTGTGTTGTTCCCTCTGGCTCAAAAATCCTACGGGCTTCTATTATCTTTGTGCTTACCTTGCCCTCCACATATCCTTTGCTCTAGCCAAACTAAACTCTTTTTTAGGTCCAGGTTTGTGGCCATTCTGTGCCTTTCTCTTGGTGTTCTACCTCCTTAGATTTTTCTATCCTCTTCTCTCTACTTCTCAATTCTTATTCATTCTTCAAGGTCCTGTTCAAGAGCCACCCTCTCTGAAAGTCTACCATATCTACTCATTGGGAAGTAGTAGCTGGGTACTTCTTCTTCTAAAAAAACCTACTAGGTAGCTTTGGCTAGTCTAATGTAAATAACACAGTAGTAAATGTCCTTTGTCTTTTTTCTTTTTTTTTTTTTTCTGGATTTTTTTTCTCCCAAAAGCATGGACTGCATGTACCTCACATCAGTTGCAGTTGTATAATTCAAATGCAGATCTCGGTTTTGGTTGGAATTATTAAGTATAGACTTTTAACCTTATTTAGAGCTAGGTTTTGAAATTTAGATATACCTAGCTTAACCAAAAAGAGGGTGTTCTCTTGAACACACGTGGAGGCCAAATCCCCAGAGAGCAATGCATATTTGTTTGGTTATACTTGTTCTCTCTGTGGATGTATCTTTCCCAGTGTTCTTGGCAAGATAGTGATAACAGTAGTGGTGGCAATGGTATGGAGGGGAAGAGAAAAGAATAGGAGTGAGATGTCAGGTTATTCAGTTCGAGGTAAACTTCTTTTCTCTTCTTGGCCTTCTGCAATTTAGTATCATCCTAAAGTAACTAATATCCCCAGCATTTATCTAGAGGTTCTGTTGTTATTTCTTGATAACGTCAAGTGCAAGCATGTGGTAATGGGAAAAGACATGACCAGTGTAGATTAAATCTTCAATAACTAATTGCCAAATAAATGAACAAGCTTCCCCATTTATTTTTCACTGTGGTTAGGACAAAAGCAAATAGAACCTGGAAAATGACACAGCATTACCATTAACTTACTCAGCTAATTACCCCCCAAAGATCTATTGTTTTAGATGTGGTCTCCTTTTGGGAAGATGTCAATGTATCTTGATTTCCAACTATCAATTATTCTAATACACTTTTTCTTGGTTTCTCATTTGTCCTGACCATCAGAGGCTCTTTCCCTTCTTTACTTGGCATGGTAGGCTCTCTTACCTTAGGGACTTTGCAAATCATAAGTTAGTTTTGTGCCATGATCCTCTTTACCCTAGAGTAACTCATTCCTCCATAGGACATCAAGATGTGTAACTCAATAAATTGCCTTTATATGTCTCTATATATGATATATATATATATATATATATATATATATATATATAAACATATATGTGTGTATATATGTACATGTGTATACATGTATATGTGTGTGTATTTTTTCTCTCTATTCTGGAAAAATTATTGGCTTATTAAAATTTCACAAAATTCTGGGTTTGAAATATCTAAGGCAGAGTGGGTCAGTGGGTAGGTGGTTTCTTCCACCACTATTAGAAGGGCAGCCTACCACACAGATGATAAGCTGAATTTTGAAGGCCACTGAGCAGTCAGTATTTGTTCAATTTATCATAATCATAAAAACACCTGGGTCCAATGATCATATAAGTCATCCACAGAATCTGGTGGGGGAACACATGCTTCTCTCATCATTTGGAGGATTTTATCCTGATGTTAAAAGAATTTACAGAACGTAAACCAACTCTCTTGTTTTGCAGATGAGGAAACAGAGGGTTTAAGATATAATGTGACTACCTTAAGGTCACACAGCCCTATTGGCAAGTCAGGAATACAGAACTGGATATTACCTTGACATGCAGGACCGTACTATTCTCAAGTCATTTTATTAAATTTAGAGTAACCAGATAGGATTGGCTGTGGTCATATGATTCCAAATACTAATATCACCAAACTCTTTCTGATCAGGAGAGATGATCTGGGTAATGGTCATGCACCTGGGTCTTTTTTGCACATGCTATTAATGACACCTACATTTCCTTACCTCCCTTTCTGCCTGAAGAATTATAAGAAATTGCCCATTCCTAGATCTAATACTCTCCTCTCTAAAGGCTCCCTAGATTCCACTGTTCATCCCTAGTGGTTTCATAGTCTTGCTTGACACCTCTATTGTGATATTATGTCACTGTATCTATTGTACTTGTATTTATTTTACTAATGGACTTTCAAATCCTTGAGGTCAGAGGCCTTGACCATCACATTTATTCATTTCTGCAACCAAATTCTGGCTAGTACAGAGCAACTGTCCAAACTATATTTGCTAAATGAAAGCATAAAAATTAAAAATGTGAATAATTAAAAGAGATTTGTACTACTTTATTTTTCTGCCACATGGTTTGTCTGTTGCACCCATATACATACACTGTTAATCTAAGCCACTAACTGGGAGTTACCAGTGGAAGAGTAAGGCAGAAAAATGTCCATTTTCTTCTCTTATTTTTTTTCTGGTATATTTCTTAGAAGTGGACCAGCATAAATGTTAAGAGGCTAGAGTGACATATCAAGAGATTTGGGTCATATCTTCATTAGCTTTGACAAGTCCTTTGCACTTTGTTTCTCAGTTTTCTGAAGTCTCAAATGGGAATAATGCTAATTTCAAAGATATGTAATGAAGGAGAAATTAGATATTATACATGAAGCTTTTTAAAAATATAAAGAAGCAATGCTCATTAGGTTATTGTTAAGATGACTATGACTGTAATGATAACAATGGTGCTCCAGAAGATTAGGAAAAAAGCATGGATCTGAACCTCTAATGCTACATTTTTATTCAGCACTAAAATTCCTTCAAATGGTTTTATTGAATGCCATTGCCCAAGAACTTCTGGTTTCTTTAGTTATAAGCAATCTCAACTACCATTTAGTATTTCATCCTGTTTGGGGCGCCTGGGTGGTTCAGCCAGTTTAGCGTCCTACTTTAGCTCAGGTCATGATCTAATGGTGGTTTTTGGGTTTGAGCCCTGTGTTGGGCTCTGTGCTGACAGCTCAGAGCCTGGAGCCTGCTTCAGATTCTGTGTCTCCCTCTGTCTCTGCCACTCCCCTGTTGGTGCTCTGTGCATCTCTCTCTCTCTAAAATGAATAAACATTAATTTTTTTAAAAATATTTCATCCTGTTTGATCATTGTCTTTTGAACATGCAGAAGTTGTCATTTTCTACAGCAGACACACTTCGGTAAGAATGTGGGCTCTGAGTAGGGCCATAAATTCTACCTTTATCACTTACTTGGCTATGTAACTACATGTAAGTTAAAAAAAACCACCTCATTAAATCTTAGACACTAATAATCAAAGATGCCTTATAGAATTAAAAAAAATTTTTATGTTTATTTTATTTTTGAGAGAGAGAGAGAGAGAGAGAGTGCAAGTGGAGGAGGGGCAAGGAGGGAGACACAAAATCTGAAGCAGGCTCCAGGCTGAGCCTGTCAGTACAGAGCTCAATGTGGGGCTCGAACTCATGAGCCGTTAAGATCATGACATGAACCGAAGTCAGATGTTTAACCGACTGAGCCACCCAGGTGCCCCTACAGGATTTTTTTTTACAGTAAAATGAAATACTGATAGTTTTATATAACATTTGGCACCAAAGTAAATAATTAAAAGAAATAAATAAAAAGTAAAAGATATTATTAGTTATCTACAATCTTATTAGATATCTAAAATCTCTTCTGTCATCTGCCATCATAATAGAAATTTTAATATTATAATTTAACATTTGAATACTTTGAAATACTTGCATAGTGAGGGAAGTACAGTATATGGGAACAGACCCAAGTTCAAATACTGGCTCTCTCTCTTACTAATGTATAAAATGGATGATAATTGAAATATATGCCACACAACATTGTTCAGATAAAATAAGCAGCATATGTAAACACTTTGTACAACATCAGCGATATAATAACAACAATGCTGTGATAAATAACAGTAATATTTAATACACATAGTGAGATTTATGACTCTGACTCTATTCTTAACACTGTACATATATTAGCTCATTTATCCTCCACAACAACCCATCTTACAGATAGAAGAACTCAGGTACTGGGAGGTTTAGTGATTTGCCTTGAGTTTCACAGCCAGCAAGTGGGGGATCCACATTCAAAGCCAGGTCCTTAGACCCCAGAATCCATGCAGGTAGTAAACACTATTCTCCCAATAAATGATAGTGGTCACTGGGCTGAATCTTCTGCAATATTCAAATATTCACAGGAGGGCAAGCACCAGCCTAGTTCCTAGGGTAAGGCATTCTAGAGAGTCCCTTATCAGTAAGTATTAGATGGACCTGAAGTAGAGGGCTGTCCAAATGCTCCAGACTCAGGGAGAGATGAAATGGGGGGGGGGGGGGGTATAAGAACCCAACAGTTAACTTTGACTCTATTCTAATTTCCCTCACTCTTTACCACTACTTACCCCACAGGTTGGGAAGTAAGTGAGAGCCTTTCAGACTGGGAAAAAATTATTCTTCTTATAGAACTGGACTAAGAAGCCATGCATCAGGGCCCAAGCAGCCTGGGAAGGCCTTGGCCTTGACTACACCCCTGAGACCACTGTGGTCCTAGGGACAGTGGAAGCACACTATAGCCACAGATTCTTGCCTTCTCCACTTGTCCAGACTCTAAAAGTTTGTGGAAGAGAAGTGGAGGGATTTGGGAAGAAAAGGCTAGAGTAGGATGGTGGCCACAGACCATTTGGAATAGAACATTCTCCGTTGCAGTATTTGTTGCTTTTATGTTCCCCTATTCCTGTAACTGAAATATTGTTCCTACAATGAAGAGTCCAGGGCAGGGTGCTCTGCCAACTGAAAGTGCAGTGTAGGACAGAATAGTGGGCTTTATCCCAGTATGAGCCCAGGCGACCCTGCAGGGTGGAGGTCCACAGGCCCCCTGCTGCAGAGTCCAGCGCCTTGGCCACGGTCTCCGGTTTGCTCCAGAGAAGCAGGGAGTATTGAAGTGGCTTTGATAATAGGCTGCCCACGGAGAAGTACAAACACTGGTCTCCATGATTAATATAGATTTTCAAAATACTCCGTTCTTGAGGGGAAACACATTACTAGTGGTAGGAGCAGCCAGAGGAATAATAAACTATTTAATTTGAGTTTGCTTTTAGGTTCGAAGCCTGTGCACTAACACAGTGTGTTCTTACTGATATCTCTTGCTCAGGTTTTCACTTCTTTAGTGGTAACCTGCTATTCAGTCTATTAAATCTCCTTCCGAAATCCCCAAACTCATTCGAGGCCTCCATCACTTTCTCCCTCCCCCCTCCTGTCATCAAATCTACCTTTTTAAAGCCCCTTTTCTTCCATTTGTTCTCTAAACAAAACTCTGCAGCCGCTGCCACACTTCCTTTCCAGATGCTGCTAACAACAAATTATTCCCCATGGGTTTTAGCTAGGATTTCACCCCTGTTCCATTTGGCTCTCAGGACACATTTGTTGAACTCAAAAGCCTTTTAACTGCCTTTTTTTTCCCCCTCCTCGGGAAAACTCATAACAACACACTGTTTCTCTCCCCAGAGCAACTGACAGGCCCCAGAAATAATGAAACATGGAAAAATAATCTATCAAGAAAGCTTTGATAGTTGACCTATTTGGTCACTGTCTTTAACAACAACTTCATATTATTTTTCTTTTCTACGTTTGTTTCATTTAAAGATCTATGTTTATATTCATCTGATTAATAATGATAGGACACCATCTGATCAATAATGAATATAAGTGATCCTGAACTTAACTTCAACTGAATATTTATTTACATTTTAAAAATGTGAATATTGGTTTATGTTTTATAAATCCTGTTTTAACAATTCTGTTTTTTCCCCCAACATTCTCAATAGATACCTCAATAGATAACTCTACTAAAAGTTTGTTGTTGTTCCTGTTGTTGTTATGATATGTACTCATTTTGTTTTATTTTGCTGTTCTGCATTTTAGGTACAGAACAAAAAGATAAAGCCACAATAAGGAGAAAATGACTTTCCTGAGTAAGCAGTTATTGGAAATAGAGAAGGTGCTATTCATATTCCCCTTCCATTGTCATAGCTCTGTGCAGCAATTATTACTTTAAGCTTTTACTTCCTGATGAAAGCCATAAACATCCTCACTCTCAAAATTTTAGCATTCACATTAATTTGCTTATAATTGTGGGGAGGGCTAAAGCACAAAACCAACTGGAGTATAATATGGATCTATGGCCACTGGCTTAAGGATTCTGATATAGCCAGATATGATCCCTGCTAAGTGACAAATTCAGGGTCTGAGGTCAACATAGTCAGATGCTTGGCTTTTTCTCTAGGGTTAGAACATTCAGTCATATATGTATGTATATGGGAAATAACAGTATGATTGCATCTTAAAGAATATTTAAATAAATTATCTATAACTTAAGGCCCACAGATTTCAAGATACAATATGTTGTTGACCTCAGTAGGATGCCACACAAAGACTGAAAGAAGATTAAGAATGAGAATTGAATGTTGTATTCTATATTCTTCCTTTCTTTCTCTTTAATGCAAACCCCTGGGGAAAAAAAAAAAAAAAAACAAACCAGCTATGACCTCCATGGCCATTGTTGGCTATTATTTCCATTGAGCCTAGAACACAGTTCTGTCACAGCAGGCATTCTGTAAGTGTTGATGAACTCACACAAACTAGGAAAGTAAAATCTGTCAATGAACAAGATAAAACAGGCAAGTTAATTACTAGGAGGGTGAGCTAGAGCCTCCAGTGGTTCAACAGAGCAGAAACTTGCAAAGGGAGTCCCTGATTGCTTTAAGGACTGTTAGCCTTTGCCCCTTAATTTGGGTCACATGGAAGCAAAAATAAGGTAGGTGCTCAGCTTGGACACTGACACACTGACTTTGAAATTTATCTCAATAATCTCTTTCTAATGTGAGAGATCAGATTTTCCTATAAGATTCTGCATCTTGTTACATATTAATTATTACTTATTCTAATGACTTCCAGCACCAGGAAGTTATAATCAATAACAACAACAAAAACAACCTTAAAAACATTAAAATGCCTTAAAGTATCTTAAGACATCTCCCTCATTGGAAGCATTCAAATAGAGCATGAAAGCCTTATTAGGGATGAATAGAAGTCTCTGGTATAATGTGGAGTTAAGTAACCTGCAAAATCTCTTCAAAATGAAATCCCCCAAATATAAACCCCAGCTAGTCCAACCTGAGATATGAATGTCCTATGATATGATTCACCACTCCTTGTAGCCAGTACGATGGAAATATGTAACCTTCAAAAGTTCTTTCACCTCTTATTTCTACTTAATTTCCTTACTCTTAAGAAAATGGCCTAGAAAACAAGGAACAAGCAAGGCTTTATGAAGAAATAAGAGACAAATGGAAATTTCTGGATTATGAACTCAAAACTTGTTTAATGAACAAATGATTTTACAAACATAAAGTAAATACGAGGACAGTAGTTTGATACCAAGAGATGCAGATGATATTAATGTGTTAAGAATCAGGAGTCCCTAAAAATACACACTAGAACCTTGGTTTGTGAACATAATCCGTTGTGGAAACATGCTTGTAATCCAAAGCACTTGTAATACAAAGTGAATTTCCCCATAAGAAATAACACAAACCCAGATGATTCATTCCACAACCCAGAAATGCTCATATAAAATGATTATAATACTGGGATATAACAAAAAATAATAAAGAAAATATGAAATATAAAGAAAAATAAACAAATTAACCTGCACTTGCCTTTGAAAGCCTTCGTGGCTGGTGTGAAGAAGATAAGAGAGAGGTGGCTTATTGTGTAGGATGACTTTCACTATCACTAACGGAATCACTGCTCTCTATTGGTTCCATGAAATATTTTTCTTTTCATGCAACTTCAACAAAGAACCCATCCAATGACACTTGCTTTTGCCTCTTTTTGAGGATTTTGTGGAAATGTGACATTGTGTTGTTGTTAAACACATTCATTGCTTGCACTGCTACAGCCTTATTCAGGTGGTGCTTTTCTACAAAATGTTGCACTGTCTCCTACATTTTACACACCTCTCTAATCTCATTTGAAGTGAGGGATTCCTCTGCCTTTTTCTCCTCCTCTTCTGAAGCCCAGATCTCCTCCATAACCTCTTGCTGTTGCTCTCAAGGCAGATCCATCAGTTTGTCGATGGTTAGCTCCCGGCCATGTTCCTGCATGTCCAAGAATGCAATCAGGCTATAGTTTTCTCCAAGCAGAATTGAGGGTTGTCTTGGTGACCCCATCCCAGGCTTTACTGATGATCCTGAGGCAGGTCACAATGTAGAAATGATTTTTCCAAAATTCTCAGAGGATAAGGTTTCTCCTTCAGTCACCTCGAAGCATCAATGAAATAGTGCTTTGATGCAAAGCTTTTTAAAGTTCGAAATGACCTGGTGATCCATGGGCTGGAGGATTGGAGTGGTGTTGGGAGGAAGGAACTTGACCTTAATGAACTTGAACTTCTCCAGTAAGTCAGCCTCAACACCTGGAGGATGAACAGGAGCAATATCCATAACCAGCAAGGCTTTGAGTGGCAGATTCTTTTCTAAAAGGTATTTCATCACTGCAGGACGAAAGACCTTGTTGATCCACTCAATGAACAAGATACGAGTGACCCAAGCCTTGCTGTTGGATCTCCACACAACATTTAACTGGCTGTTCTACACCTTGCATTTCTGGAAGGCTCATGGATTCTCAGAATGATACAGGAGCAGGGACTTGACTTTGAAATCCCTGCTTGCATTAGCATGAAAAAAGAGGGTGAGACAATCTTTCAAGGGCTTGTGCCTGGGTATTGCATTCTCTTCTTCTGTAATGTGGGTCCTCTTTGGCATCTTTTTCCAAAAAGCCCTATCTCATCACAGTTAAAAACTTGCTCTGGCAGGTAACACTCAGAAACCATGAGCTTCTGGAACTTGGTAGTGAACACCTCAGCTGCCTTAGCATCTGAACCCGCAGCCTTTCCATGCCTCACCACATTATGGTTGACACTTCTCCTCTTAAAGTTATCAAACCATCCCCTGCTTGCCTTGAAGCCTTCTTCACTTTCTGTTGACATACCTGGCAGTTTACTTAAGAGGTCGGTGTACAAGGCAGCTCACAGATAAAGTTCTCGGTCACAGTATCAGCTGCTATTTGCTTCTCATTTATCCAAACCAGAAGCAACCTACTACATCTTCTAGAACATGTGGCCATTGATTTGATATTCTTGTGACTCCTTTTGCTGCACCTAGCCCCCTTATTTCCTCCTTCTTTAATATTGTGCAAATGGTTGACACAGACTTCTTATAAAATCTTGCAATTTTGGCCACTCACATACCTTGTTGGTACTTCTCTATGATTTTCTTCTTTTTTTTAAAATATTTTTAAATATTTATTTATTTTTGAGAGAGAGAGAGAGAGAGAGAGAGCAAGCAGGGGAGGAGCAGAGAGAGAGGTAGACAGAATCTGAAACAGGCTCCAGGCTCAGAGCTGTCAGCACAGGGCTTGATGTGGGGCTCAAACCTGGGAACAGCTAGATCATAACTTAAGCCAAAGTCGGATGCTTAACCGACTAAGCCACCCAGGCACCCCTTGATGATTTCCTTCTTCCACCATAATCATCTCCTTACTCTTACTGCCTTTCTTTTCAACCTTTTTCTGCATGGGGACCATTGTATATGCTTGCATGGATGTTGACTACAGTACAGCATTAATAAACTCCTGTCATATACTCTGTTTAATGTAACTGGCAATAAGGTAGCAGAGGAAAGAGTCTATATCTGCAGGCAGCTGACCTACAATGAAGCAAAGCATTCCTAAGCTTACTTTTGTATGGAAAAGCAAAGGACTGCCCATAGGTGCTTTGAAGTGACAAAACATAAACTAGTGTCACTTGTGGGCACCTTCCAACATTCTGAAAAATCACTCATTTCTACCAAACACCGAGGCCTGACACTGAGCATCTGAGCATGGGAGATGATCACCTATAATCCTGCAGACAGACAGAGAGAGAGAGAGAGAGAGAGAGAAGAACCATTGGCTCACTTGCGATCATATGACATTTGGCATCACATACTACTTGTACTGCAAGACTTTGCTTGTTTATCAAGTTAAAATTTATTCGAAATGCTTGTTCATCCTGTGGAACACTCACAGAAATTGCTCACAATCCAAGGCTTTACTGTACTTATTCAATCAATTCGTAAATCAGGTAACTACTGGGGACTTTAAATAACAGTAACATGCTATGTCCTTGGGACATAGAGATGATTTGAATAGGGTCCATCATCAAGATATCCATAGTCTAGTCAGGAAGCAATACATGAAAAAAATTCACTGGAGTATTATACGCTCACCAGGTATCCCAAGTGGTGGTAATAGTGTACCTGACATGTAATGGTTGCTCAAAAAATATTTGTTAAGTGAATGAAATGCTAACATTAGGCACAAACATGGTTTTGTGGAAGCAGTAGTAAGCCTAATTAAGAGCCAGAGGTATTCTTTAAAATGGAAGCAGTGTTTGAACTGAATCCTAAAGATAAGTTGGAGTTTGATAATAGAAGGGGAAAAAAAGGAATTCTGAGCAAAAGGAACACTGTTTGAAAAGGCATGGGAGTTTGAAAGTAGATGTGAATTAAAAAGACAGCAAAAATTTCATTAGAACTGGACCATCGATACAGTAAGGGCATGGACCATAACTGAGGTTAAAGGAGTAAGACAAGGTTACCTGGTGAGAGGGCTTGAATAACGTTCAAATTAGATTTTTAGTTGAAATGCAGTGTAGAATTGTTTGCACATGATTTGGAGCTGCAGCGGTCACAGTGAACAGGGGTTAAATCTGTCTAATGTAGCAAGATGGTGGCCATTATAGCTATATTTGCTGTCATTTGAGTTCTCTCCAGGCCATCTGGGCTACACTGAAATTCCAATCAGCATAAGGATCTCGTTTATATACTAACAATATGGAAGTATGCTCAGATACATTGTATTGGATTTTGCCTCAAATCCTGTCATTGTTATTTTATGAAAACAAAAGCTGGAATACAGCAATCTCTTGTGCAAAACCGTGAAGGGGCCTCTATGGTCTTCTGAGTACAGTGCAAACCCCCTGACATGGCTACGCCTAAGTAAACCTTTTATGTCTCATACTCGCCAATGGCCCCCTATGTATCTTAAATCTGTACACTGCTTCTTTCTCCAATGATGAAAAAAAAAAAGGTATCAAGGGAAAATATATCTCTCAAATATAAATCCTTCTGTAAACTCCCCAAATCCCACAAATATAGTCTTTTTTTTTCCTACCCTGGTTTATATAAATAGGTACTTCTGTCATGGTTGTTCTGTTAAGCCATCTAAGCCATCTCAAGGCCTTCTGTTATAAGCAGAACCACATCATTGAGGACAGATAAGTAAATGTGCCCACTGTTTCCTGGACACTGGACAGTTATTCATAAGTATGAATAAAACAAGGTGAATATAGAAAGCCCAGATCCAGAGAGATGGATAAGTCATTTTAAAGAGGCAAATCCTGCCTTCTGGGCAAGGTATAGACACCCAGAAGTCCCCTGAGCCCCTCGTCTTTTTCTTTTCTTAGGAGAAAAGTACATTCTTGGTTTAATCTCTCTAATTAAATAGCAACTTCTTCCACAGCTCTGGAGGTGGTTACATCCGAAAGCAATAAAACCTAGGATTCCTTCACTCAAAGAATCCTCCTAGTTATCTGTCTTCTAGGTCACATATCACAGGATAGACCCTTAGGGCTGAATTTTTAAAAGGCAACCAAGCTTTTTCTTGTGAAGATGACAGGTGTGTTATGTATTACATTGGACAATGACATAAGAATTTCCAGCATGAAAGACTCCTCCTATCCTGTTCTACCCTCTTGAAATGATCAAAGGTTTAAAGAATATTCATGTCCAATCTCTTAATGGTGCTGAGGCTGAAATATGTGTGGAGATACCCAGGAGATTTTTAAAAAGTGCTGCAAGTAAAGTTCTCACTGTCAAAGCTTGGTAAAGCTTGCGTATTGGATGATGTTCTTGAAATGAAGAAGAAAGTTCAAGATGGATATTGGCTTCCCACAATTGCCAGGAAGTTGAAACTTTTTCTAACTAAGTTCTCAGGCATCGTTCATGGACTTCTACTAAGATCTACTGTCAAATATTGTTTCTCAGAGTTTTTTTCCTGGCTTCTGAGAGCAGGTAGGATTCCCTTTTATGTGCTCTGACATGTACTAGTTTCCAAGCCAAGTACTCAGACAGATTGTAAACTTCATGAGGGAGAAACTCTTTCTACCTTGTCAGCATCAAACACATGGCATATGAGAAGCACTCAAATTTGTTTGACAAATAAAGTATTAAACAAGTTAATGATGTAGGTAGGTTTTCCAGTTAACAATAGCTATTTCCAGCATGGAGTAAGAGGGAAACAAACACATTTTTTTTTTCTAATAGAATCACTAGCATGATTTTTTGTTCTTTCTGTAACATGAAAATAAAATTGCACTACCACCAAAAGTATTAAGGGGGCCTTTGACAAAAGCTACATAGTAATTGAGACGTCTTCATTGCAGAATGACCACGTGATTTACAGAAAATTTTACAATGTGTTCTTTCTTCCCCATATCTGATTTTTAAAAATTCCTAATGGTGGAGTGCCTGGGTGGCATTGTCTGTTAAGCATCCAACTTCAGCTCAGGTCTTGATCTCACGGTTCATGAGTTTCAGCCCCACGTCAGGCTCTGGGCTGACAGCTCAGAGCCTGGAGCCTGCTTCAGATTCTGTACCTCCTTCTCTCTCTGCCCCTTCCCTGCTCCCACTCTGTCTCTCTCTCACTCTCTCAATAATAAACATTAAACAATATTTTTAAATTCCCAATCGTTTTATCTAGCCAAGAGTTTCCTGTAATTCTGAACATTGGAAATATCTTCAACTCATACACATCCAACTGGGGATCAGACATAAATCATCACTGATCAGAACCCAGCTCTACTCCACACATACAAAGCTCAAGCAGCTGGCTGGTATTCATGAAACCCAGGCTGGAATGCTCCTTCTAGGACCTTGAGTGGCCCCAGCTTCTTCGTCTGATTATAATTCTGTGATTGCTTTCATTGAGTTTTTGTTTTGTTTTTTTTTAAACACTTTAAAAGGGATGCTCCATATGGAATTTCTCCCTTTATTTCTGCATTTTAAGAAGTTTGATAAATTGTAAGGATTTGCTTATCTAGGGATAAAGTCTCTACTGAAAATCAGAAATTTGTGTATTCTCATCAATAATTACAGTTTATGGCTACAGAAAGATTCTACTTTACTGTTGGTTTTATTAAGTCAAGTGACACAATCATTTATTGTATGTAGAAAACAAAAATGAAAAAAAATTAAAAAGCAAATTTTGTGATATATTCAGGGATTATCTATCAGACAAATCTTCTGCACCTTTAGAATCCCTATCAGTAACCTTGATAATAAGAATTGTAGACCTAGTTTTACCGGAAAGGGATTTAAAATTTTGGATTTTTGAGATGTGAAAACTGAGGAACAGAGATATTATCAAATTGACCAAAGTGCACAAAGTTACTTCTAGCTTAGCTGGCACTGGAACTCAGATAATGTCCCACAATGTCCAGTGGTTATGAGGCTATGGAAAGTTCAGTGAGTCTTTACCAGATGCCCTTGTATGAAATGCTTACCTTGGCACTGAGGCCATTTCTCCATTTTGGCCTCCACAAGACATTGCATCTCTAAGCCTCCACCTCTTGCACCTTCCTTCCACTCCTTGCTACCCTTTAGTTTGCATTCCTGTCATGCTGGCTTTCCATTGTCCTTGGAGAAGCCCTAATCACTTGACTCCCAGACCAGCAATATGCTCTGCTTAGAACCTACCCTCAGTGCCTCACCTCATATAGTCAATACTTAGTCACTACTTAAATCTCTATTGTTTCCAAACACTTTCACACCATAGTATAACTAGAAAATGATAAGAACAAACAAACATTAAAAAACATTAAGCAAAATGAGGAGACTGCTCATAGTAGGACTAATTTTCTCTAGGTCTTCACTCAGCCTGAGTCCTATCTGGTCACCCTGAAGGCAAAGGGATGAAATTTCTGGTTACATCTGTAACGCATTTATTCCCCACAGCCCAGAGCCCAGAGATGAGAAACACTGCTAACCATTCACTCCTTTCTACTAGGTCAAAGACAAATTATACTGTCTCATGACTTTTCATACCTCTCAGTGCTTCATAGAATCAGGATTTTACATTTAGGCTATTAGTGTCATGGAGGCAAAGCCACTGTCAACTTCTATTCACTCTTTTGGCTCTAGAAACCTTATATTCTTAGTATATCTTGATTAATTAATGAAAGGTCAAAATATCCAGGGTCCTACAATGAATATATAGAAAATGTGCGATATGAATCTGGGATGTCTAGATTTGGAGACAATATCCTCAAAACTAAGCTGCTTCTACTCCAAATTTTTAAAATATTATGAGAGAAACAATAAAATATATAGTTTCAATGTATATTTTTAAAATCTGGTTATTCTTCAGTTACTTTGGAATTTTGGATATCCAGAGAATCCATCTGTGATTATCTTCAGCCCTCAGTATGTACTCATGTAATTTAGTTTTGCTTTCTCCTGTGTCCCAGGCAAGGTACTATGCTATTCATTCACAAAAATGTGTGTCATGAATAACTCACCAGGTATGCACTTCTGTCCATCAATAACTGGACTTTATTAGTAGCAGCAATACTAAGCAAGTGTGATTTATATCCCCTACTCCAAGTCTGAAGACTGGCTTTCTTGGAATTTACTCCCAGAGTTCTTACTTAGCCCTAGTATCAAGTATGGAAACTTTACCCTTTTGCCCTCCTTGCCCTCCCTGCTTTTCTACACTATTATTCTGTTGAGGACAGGTCTTTTCTGGGCCCTACACCACTCCACTCCCATCCATTCCATAAGCACTTTGCTGCTCTCTAAACCCCACGATGACTGTAGAAAGAAATATTCATGTTAAGGTGTAGATGACTGATTAACATAAAACAAACATTTTCAAAGAACACATTAAAAAGACCATGCTTAATACAAAGATGTAAAATGGACTAAAATAAACTATGGATTTGTGATTATGGAGACCAGTTTAGGGATTCATTTTGGAGTTTGAGGATGCCTCCCTAATGCCTCTCAAATCAAACTGCACCAACGGTTGACCACCAGAGGCCACATCAGTGCTACGCATGACCTAGAGATAATAAAAAATCTTGCAGTGCATTCCCCAGACTCTTAAACAGAGCTCAAATCCGTTGTATTCATTCTTTGTCTATTGCCTACTTTCAGATTCTCTTTTACACTTTAATTAAGCTCCTTTTGGACTCTGAGGAGTTAAAGAGCTTTGCTAAGAAATAATGACAGAAGCAAGTAGAAAAGGAAAAACTCCTTTTGAAGAGACATTTTTCTGCCTTATTATTATTATTATATAGGAATCCCAGCTGTATTCATACTCTGTGCCTACCTATACACACGTGGGAAGAGGGCAAAGATGGATGTTGGCATGAGCAGAAAATGGTGCTCCCTGGGGCAATGAAATAACTTTAATAAAGGCCATTATGTTTGCGGATGAGCATATGTGTGTGAGAGAAAGAAAAATAGAGACAGAAAGACTGAAAAAGGAGAAATGAAAAAGATTAAGACAAAGAAAGAAAAAGGGGGAAGGAAGGAGGAGGAAGGAGGGAGGGAGCTAAGGATGGGGAAGAAGATAGAGAGAGGTTAGCACTAGCTCACCTGGGATGCCCCTAATGGTAAATTTATAATAAGGAGATGAGGCTGCTGAATGATTTACTGCTAATCCCATAGCAAGAGCAGGAGGAGGTGAAGGAACAAAGGTTTACAGTCCCTTTGGAGATTTGTTTCATCTGCACATCAGCCCACAATTAATGGCCATTTAGCTGTTGTTCTCCTGCTGGACACTGGTGGATTGATTCAGTAAATAAAAGTGACAGAGCGATGTCCCATGGAGGCAGGCGGCAGAGTCTCTGCACCTGTTATTTGTGCATCTCCGCTTGCCAGGTCGTTGACCTTTAGAAGCTGGTGAAAATTAATAAGTGAAAGCACAAAGCTGCTTCTTAAAAAAAAAAAAAGGACCCAGGCAGCAGTTAGACTACCATTCTTAAGAAGTGGTCAGTAAAGAGTTACCACTTTATCACTTCTCAGTCTTCAGACCAGCAGCATCCATGGGAGGTGAGAGTCAAGCGCCTCTCAGCCAGTTTCACTAAGTGGTCCATGAAGGCCCAGGGAAGTGGAAACATTGGGATTCTCTGAGAGTGGAAAACCACAGTTCATTCTGCCAGTTTAGGGTTCAGCCTGCCCCATTGTTCCTTGAGGCAGTTTGGGGGACAGTTGGGGGTGGGTGGTGAGTGGCCCAGCCAAACTGGGCTGGCACATCTGAGCAGCTGTGCTTGGCATGGCTATCTGGTGAGCAAACAGCTGCAGTGGGTAACTGATCATTTGCAAATAGTTAATGACAGATTTGTCCTTTGTGTTCACTGCCATTGGAGGGGAGGAAAATAAAAGGGAGGGAGAGTCAGGCCAGGGGATTTTATGGCTGCTGCTACTGCAACTGCTGTTACTGTGGTTGCTTCCAAAGTGATAGAAAGGTCAACCGAAGTTAACAGGGCTTGCTTCTTTCATGGGCAAGCTGCCTCCAGACTACAGGCGGTGGGCAAACCATGGTGATCAAGGAAATTGAAACCTATAAGGCCTAAATCAGGATGTGTCAACCTGGTGTTCTTTTATTTTCTCCTTCCTTCCTTCCTTTCCTTCCTTCCTTCCTTCCTTCCTTCCTTCCTTCCTTCCTTCCTTCCTTCCTTCCTTCCCTCCCTCCCTCCCTCCCTCCCTCCCTTCCTTCCTTCCTTCCTTCCTTCCTTCCTTCCTTCCTTCCTTCCTTCCTTCCGTAACTTGGCCTTTGTTTTGTTATTTATTTCTCAGTAAATTGCAGTCATTTAGCAGGCATAATTAGCCTTTGTCATGCAGATGAGGAAAGGCTGAATTTAGTTAAGTGAGTTACTGAGCATTAAATAGTGCACTTGATTCACCTATGAGTGTTATTTGAGGGATTATAAAAGACACCTGCCCTCAAATGCCCCTCTAAATAGAGTTGCAGCATTAGCAATGCATTCATCTGAGTTAAGGCAATCCAGGTTTAAAGAGCCTTCCTTTAAATGGCTAATTCCACTGGGATATAACTCACTTGTTTTGTTGTAGTGCATCTAACCCATCAGCAGGGCCTAGAAAACCTGTCACCAAAATATGTGTTGAATCTGGCCCCTTCCATTTCCACTGCCATCAAACTAGCCAAGCCATCACTGTGTCTTCCCTGTATTTTTGCATTACGCTCCTAACTGGTCTCACATTTTCCCTCAATTACCCCTTTGCCATCTTCCTCCACCAGTAAACAGAGTGATCCTTTAAATAAAATCATGCCACCAGCTGAAAAGCCTCTGCAGTTCTCCCAAGTACTTAGAATAACATCCAAATTACTTACCTTGACCTGCAGCCTGAACCTTAACTCTTTTACTCCCTTATCTCTACCTACTTACTATTCTCTAGCACCTCATAGGCTTTATGGCTATTCTTTTATAAGAGAAACTTGTTCCTGCCTCAGCAGCTTTGACCTTGCTATTTTCTCTCCCTGGAGTTCTCGCCCCAACCACTTGGCTGAATCCTTCTCAACAGTCAGGTCTCCTCATCGCAAATACCATTCCAGAGAAAAGGCCTTTCCTGCCCACTTTGTGTAAAGTAGACTTGTCCTCACAGTTACTCTCACAATGCCCCAATTCTCTGAGTATTCCCATCACTGAGAAAAATACACTACCCAAAGTGGAGTTCAATATGTACTACGTAAATGAAGAAATTAACAAAATTAGGAAAATTACTTTATTAGAGTTTAACAAAACTGGCACTAAAGAATGGAGAAAAATAATCCTTCTGATAGAAAGCAAGCAGGGAGGGGGAAAAAGGAGAATGTAGGGTGTGGAATTTATCAGAAGGAAGTGAATAACCTAGAAATTCAGGGACCTTCAAGAGAAATATATAATATGTAAGAGGAGATAAAAAGTGAGAAACAATCAGAAATAATGTGTGAGAAGTACTGAGTTCTTTTTAAATAACTTTTGTGTTGTTATTGTTTTGTTTTGTGTGTGGCAAAAGTATTGTATATTCAAAACGTTAAGTGTTAAATGGCTAGTCAGTCCTTCTTACTAAGCCAGAATTAACAATCACTAGGTTATGAAAATTGTAAAAAATATGCAAGTTGTTTTCCAGACTTCTTCAATCCCCAATTTCCCATGTTCTTTAATGGCATTATCAACCAACAATCTAAATGGGAATAGGCTCATAAAACCTGTCCCAAGTCAAGAAGGATGGGATCATTTCATGGCTTACAAGTAGCTCAACTGCATCATCTACCCCAAAGTGCCCTTAAAAGTAGTTGTGAGATCCTGGCTTTCTAGTTCAATGATGCCAGATGGTTTATAGAACCCCAGAGAAAGAGAGGAGTATCTCTGTAAGCCTCAGAGCCTAATACCTGGTAGTTATCAAGGCTAACTCAAGAATATGTAGAGATGAAAAACTAATTTTTTAAAATCCAAATCAGTTACGGGCTGAGCTCATAAGAAAACATAGTAGACAATTATATAATCTATATATTATGTGTAATAAAGTTTTCAACTATACCATTATCATAGACACACTGGCATACTACCCACTCACACACCCACACATACCCATCTCAGCCTTTATTATCATACCATGATTCCTTTGAAAATGCTGGGAATCTGAAGGTTTTGATTTGGCTCAAGCTATATTTAAAGGCTTTATGAACCACAGATAATCAGGCAGCTATTTTGAAAGTAGCTGTGGTGATATGTAGACACAGTGAATCGACATAAGGTGATGGGACCTAGTGATATTTTAGTAGGAAAAGAGATTCAAAATGTGGCAGGAAATAAGCATCTTTAAAGTTTCTGCTTTAATATGTGTGGGCAGGACCAAAGAATGAGTATTTCTAACAAGTTTCCAGGTGATGCTGATGTTGTTTTCTAGGCTCCAGACTTTAAGAATCACTGGTCCTAAATTTGACAAATGACATAACGAAAGCCTAGAAAGATTCAAAATTTCTGGAAAGATTCAAATGTAAGTGGGATAAAAATATTTATCCCACAGATATTTATCAACCACTCATTAGTGCCAAGGGAATATTCTTCCCACCCTTCCCATCAGTAGAATGTGGCGTGGTGATCATTCCAAAGTGTGAGAAGGCTCTTGTGCTTTTGCTAAATACCCTGTATGGATACTTTCAAAGGACTTCCTTATAACTTTCCGACTCAGTGGGGAAGAACTGGCACCAGTGATTGACCCCTGTGGCCTGGCATCCTGCCATTAATTCATATGCAGATGGACATGGCTGTGCTCCACTTACTCTGGCTCCTGTACACTGCCTTCCTTGGATGCCTCCATCTCAGCTAGGGAATTTGGTTGACAAAAGAGACTTTGTTTAACTTCCTCTTTGAAAATATCTTCTTTTTGGTCACAGAACTCAGCTAAGAGCAGAGAATATGACCCAGACCCCTAGATGTGTGATCATTTCCCTCCCTATAGGAAACTGCAGAATGACTTGCCAGGGAGTTGGACAGCTTAGGGTACTTGAGTTGGCCCCCAGTGAAAAGTACATAAAGGCAAAGTTGTGGTCAGGAGAGTTTATGCCTAACTAGGGAAATTGCATCCAAGAAGGCTTCACTGTGGGGTTTCCTATTAGGATGGTTCCAGACAACAGGTCAATTATTTCTCACTCAGATGATGAAACCAGAGGAAGGGGGAGATCAAAGGGTTACAGTAAGAGGTTAATGACTAAAATAAGTTTAACAAATAAAGAGGAAAAAAAATGTTCTCTGCACACAGCATGGAGTCAACCCCTAAGAGTCACTTTAAGAGTAGGTCACAGAGTCAAATGCTGCAGAGCTGTGCTGTAGAAGGGCTGGGCAATTTTATAATGAATAATGGCATTTATATAATATGATGGGTTAGAGCTGGAAGCTGAGGGCTACTGAGATCAACAGTAAGTACTGACCCCAACACCCATGGAAGAGTCTTATTGTTTTTTTGTTTTTTGTTTTTTTGACCATTGTGGGAAGCTCACTGCTCATGCAAGCTTATCTCCAGATCTGCATTAATCTGCTTATCCAGGCTTCCTTTCTGATTAGCAAGAGGTCAAAGAATCTGGACTTGGACATGCTGACCATCTGACCCACTGACATGGGTAGCAGGGGCAGCACAGCCTTCAGGCCTATGTTAGAGAAAGTCCCTGTCAATGTCCTCATGGGCTTTATAAAACTTAAGTGACAAATTGCAAGGTTCGGATCTGATGGTTGGAGTCAGGTGGGATTCTTTACAGAAGGCTTCCAGAGCAAATGAGTTTGTAAGAGAACCTGACACAGTCACTCCCATACTTTGACACAGAGATGGACCGGAGGTGAACGTGTATGTGTTTGTGTGTATCTGTATGTGTGTGAGGACTGGAGGATGAAGAGGCAGTCTGGTGAATACTTTACCAGAAAAAGAATCACTTGTACAAGCATCAGAGCGAAAACAAAGGCAATGCTGCTTTTGTTTTTGAAAAGCAAATGAGGCCTTATGCAACCACAGCAGTGTTAGTCTTAGGAAGAAAAAAAAAAAGTGAACCTGAGAGGATATACACTTCTCAGTACCCTACTTTGTTCCAAAGATCATTGGAATGCCTCTGTGGATGTTGCCTTCAGAGGTTATAATGTATTGCTTTCAAATATTCCTTATTATAACAAAGTTTCAACTTCTTTTAAAGGTAGACTTAAATGTGGACACCTGGGTGGCTCAGTCAGTTAAGCATCCAGCTTTTGATTTCAGCTCAGGTCATGAGTTTGCGGTTTGTGGAATGGAGCCCCACATCAGGCTGCACACTGAACAGTGAAACTTGCTTGGGATTCTCTCTCTCCTTCCCCCTGCGCTCGCTCGCTCTCTCTCTCTCTCTCTCTCTCTCTTTCTCTCAAAAAAAAAAAAAAAAACTATTAGACTTAAATTAAAAAAAAAAAAAACATGTTTATCCTATATCTCTCTTTTAAGATTGGGATGAACTTGGGTAAGTCACTTACCTTCTGTATGCCTTAATTTCCCCATCTATAAAATAAGAATACGTTGAAAAAAATTTTTTTTTAAAAAAAAGGGGCGCCTGGGTGGCGCAGTCGGTTAAGCGTCCGACTTCAGCCAGGTCACGATCTCGCGGTCCGTGAGTTCGAGCCCCGGGTCAGGCGCTGGGCTGATGGCTCAGAGCCTGGAGCCTGTTTCCGATTCTGTGTCTCCCTCTCTCTCTGCCACCTCCCCCATTCATGCTCTGTCTCTCTCTGTCCCAAAAATAAACGTTGAAAAAAAAAATTAAAAAAAAATAAATAAAAATAAAATAAGAATAAAATAGTATATGCCTTCTAGAGTCTTGGGAGAATTAAATGAATTAATACACTTTAAAGGCTTCAAATAATGCCTATAATATAGTAAAACAAAACACTCTGTAAAAAGTTGGGTGATACCAGATTGAAGACTGTTGAAAAAAATATATAGCTAATGAAATTTGGCAGTACATTTTTTTGGTGCAAAACAATTAATGAGGCATATATCATGAGACACAAAATTGTTGGCATTTATGTGGATAGCATCACTATCTACCACCTTCCCCACTCTTTTTACCAGAGCCCCTTCTGATTTAAACATTATCTAAAGGGGTAAAACATTCTCTAGCCTGAGGGGACTTTGTAAATTTACACTGAATACCCTTTTCAAATTCATTCAGGAAACAGCTTCATAGGATGCTCTGAATTCACCATTTTCCCCCTTTCCCACAGATAATTAAATGATAACTTAAAACTCAGTAGAAAACAAAAGTTTATTTGTTGTTTTTGCTTTTTTTTTAAAAGCCACTGTGAGTTAAGCTGACCCACTATTTTAAAAAGTTATTTACCATGTAAAAAGGGACCAAAGTCACTGTCCCCATTTTGCATAGGAGATTCAAAAGAATGTCCTCTATCTTTAATGAAGTATTGCTAGGACAGAGGGCTAAATCACAAAATTTCGGTTATCCAGGCTACTAAACACTCTTAGCAAATAAGAGTAATTTAAAACCAATGTAAATCTCATATGCAGTCAGCTATTTTATAAACATGTACATATACAGTTTAAAGAGAGAAGTAAAAATAAACAAGTTAGATGAAATTTGGCTGGCTTTATAGTACACTCTGACCTAATCTCCTGCAGTAATAACTTCAAATCCAGCCTAATAGAATAGCATGAGTAACAGCATTTTATCCCAATTAACTCAGCTTGGCACTAAATAAGCTTGGGTATCTTCTATAAAATTTTAAATACTTCCTCTTGACCACCTGCACACATTCTCATGATTTGCAGTTATTTGATTTTATTGTTTTTTGTTTCGTTTCATTTTATATTTTTACTTTCTAATAGAGAGGGATGAAAAGTACAGAATGGGAAATTGTTCCAAATATGCCCAAATCGCATTCCCTGTGCATAGCTCTGAGTTTACGCAGTGGGAGAAACAATTGCTGAGATCTGCAGAATGGATTCATGTTTTTGCTAAACCTTCCTCTCTCCTTTAAAAATTTTTTTTTTTTCAACGTTTATTTATTTTTGGGACAGAGAGAGACAGAGCATGAACGGGGGAGGGGCAGAGAGAGAGGGAGACACAGAATCGGAAACAGGCTCCAGGCTCTGAGCCATCAGCCCAGAGCCCGATGCGGGGCTCGAACTCACGGACCGCGAGATCGTGACCTGGCTGAAGTCGGACGCTTAACCGACTGCGCCACCCAGGCGCCCCCCTCTCTCCTTTTAAAAGACTAATCCAAGAATTTTTGGCAAACAAATTTCTTACAAAATAAAAATAATTATTTGGGCACAAAACTTTTGGACTATACAGACCTTTAAACTTAATGGTCTGTAGTATCTTTCATGAGAAATGAAGTCAGTATCCTAGAACCAAGCAAGGAAACAAGCTATATAAATCAACACCGAAAGAAATCACACTAATGACTTCTCCCAATTTAAAGAAATGTCAAAGGCAAACATATAAATGGAATGCAATCAATATGAATAATAATAACTATCATGGGTACTGAACTTTCCATCCAAATTTTGTTTGAATATTCTGGCATATTCTAACATTTAAATAATTCTAAAACTTTTAAAACATAAACAGGGATGAATTAAAGTGCTTTTTTTCCCAGGGGGTGGGAGGTTATGCAGGTATCAAAAAGATGAAAGAATAACATACAAAAAAAACATTACCATGTCATAACATGCTGACAAATCTTGCAAAAATAATTTTTATATATTTATAGATGGCACATTTGCTTAATAAAGGCTATTAACCTCTGTGAAGCTGATTCATTGAATTAATACTTAACCTGTCACTAAGTATTTGAAGGAAGATGGTTTAAAAAAAAAATTCAGACTGTTTTTTTCAATTTATAGTGATGTTTTTCCAAAGCTTTACTAGATTAACAAAGAATATTTACAAAAAATGCCAGCAAAATACAGCATTATATATCTAGTGTCTAAATTTATCCCTCTAAACTTCTAGGAGTTTACTATTGTTTCTGTGAGCTAGTTTTTAATAGAATGGATCAACATGGAGAAATTAGGAAAAGAAATGGAGAAAAAAGAACTGAATACTCTCTGTCACCTTGATTTTTTCTCTCTCAATATTAATAAAGCAATAAAATCCAGTGTGAAAGAAATGAACACAGGAAGGCCTGAATCTGAGTCTTAACTCTGTATTCTGAATGAGAAAAATAACTTCTCTGTGTCTTATTTTAATTCTGCTTAGTCTGTGGGTTTGGAACCTAACATAATTACTGTTTCACATTTTAATCATGAAATCTTTTAAGAATATGGAAAAGTACACAAATGATATTTCAGTCATAGATCTACTACACATATTTAACAAATGCTAATACTTTCTTATATAATTTGTACATCATAAAATTGATCAATTTTGACTTTACAACTCAAAGATTTTCAGCAAATCTGCAGTTATATAACCATTACCAAAATCCAAGATTAGAACATTTTCATCACCCCAAAGAATCCCTTAAAATGTCTTTCACAGTCAATCCCCATTCCCAGATGTGCCTTTTCTAGGCATCTCATATATGAAATCATATAGCAAGGGGTCTTTTGAATCTGGCTTTTTCTACTTAGTACAGAAATCAGCAAACTGCAGCCTTCAGGCCAATCCTGCATGACTGCTATTTTTATAAATAAAGTTGTGTTTCCAATAGCTACACCCATTCATTTATATATCTATGGCTACTCTCCTGCTACAAGGTCAGAGTTGAGTAGTTGCAGCAGAATTTTTAAAATATTTTTACAACAATATTAATATTTTAGATTCGTCATCAGTTTTGTATTCATTCTCAATCATGCTTTTGTATTCGAGGTATAATTAATTTATATAAAAATTTGGAAGTTTTTATTCTGTTTCTCCTCTCCAGATTATCTAATATATATAGAAACTGCTTGTGGAATTTATTTGTGAGAGATGTCTTTTATAGCATTGTTCCTCAAATTTTTTTTTTGTCAATTTAGATTATCTCCACTGAGGTTTGTTTTTGACAATTATATTTTCCTAGAAAGCAATCTATTTCATTTAGATTTTCAAAGGTATAGGTAGAATTGTACAAAGGCATTAGTGACATTTTTTTTTACAAAGAGTTCTCTTTTCGTAGTTTATTCGAAGTTTCTCTTTTTAATTTGTATATCCTCTTCTTTTGTCATTATTTAAACTAGATTTCTGTATTTGGTTGATTTTTAAATGTCACCTTTTTATGAAGTTATTCAACTTAAGCTCTGTATTTCTAGTCATAATACCACTTTTGTCTTTATTAATATATTCCCTCTGATTCCTTTCTCTTCACTATTTTGTTCTTTTACAGATTGTTGAGTTGTATAATTATTTTTTTACACATTCATACAGAAATTTAATGCTAAAAATTTTCTGCTAAGCATTACTTTAGCAATATCTCATAAATTTTAATGTGACTAAATTATTTTCATTATTTTCTAGAAATTCTGATATTTAGTTTTTATTTCCTTTTGTCTCCAGAGGGTTTAATAGATATTTTAAATAGTTTTATAAGAAAGGTATTTAAGGGGCGCCTGGGTGGCTCAGTTGGTTAAGCGGCCGACTTTGGCTCAGGTCATGATCTCGACATCCGGGAGTTCGAGCCCCGCGTCAGGCTCTGTACTGACAGCTCAGAGCCTGGAGCCTGTTTCAGATTCTGTGTCTCCCTCTCTCTGACCCTCCCCCGTTCATGCTCTGTCTCAAAAAAATAAATAAACGTTAAAAAAAAAGAAAGGTATTTAAAATTTGCTTTTAAGATTAATTAACAGCTTTTAAGAAAATTAACAGCTGTTAAGAAAATTAACAGCTGTTAAGAAAATTAACAGCTTTTAAGAAAGCAGATAAGGTAATGTACCGCTAGGTGACTATAGTTAATGATACTGTATTGCATATTTGGAAGTTGCTAAGAGATTAGATCTTAAAAGTACTCATTACAAGAAAAAAAGTTGTAACTATGTATAATAGATGTTAACTAGACTCTGTGGTGATTTAAAAAATTAAGAGGAGGAGGAGGAGAAAAGAAAGAAAGTAGGTATGTCTTCAAGAAGTTTCTCATTCCATTGCCTAGCAATGGATAGTGGTAAGTCTATACAAAGGTAAAGCTACAAAATGACAGGATTAAAAGTCTATAAATTGCCATGTAGCAGATAGCCACTCAAAAACCTGAGCACTTGTCCTGGATGATTTTGTGAGGGAGAAATAAGTTTCAACTAGTTTGAGCCATTATATTTTAGGATTTATTTACAGAGCAATTCAATCTACCTTAATAAAATGTGTTTACACAGGAATTGTTTTTATTATTTTTTTAATATTTATTATTTTTTAAATGTTTATTTATTTGTTTAGAGAGATAGAAAGAGCACACATGAGCACTCACACAGACAGAGCAGGCACACAGAGAGCGAGGGAGAAAGGGAATCCTAAGCAGGTTCCACATTGTCAGTGCACAGTCCAATATGGGCCTTGAACTCACTAACTGTGAGATCATGACCTGAGCCAAAATGAAGAGTAAGATGCTTAACTGACTGAGCCACCCAGGTGCCCCAGGAATTGTTTTTATTTATCCTACTAAGAACTCAGTGTAATATTCAACCTGAAAATCCATGTTGTTCTTTAATTTCTTAAGGTTGTAAATCACCATAACTTCAAACACCTCTCCTTCATTCTCTCCAGCTCCCTCTTCTATGAGTGTTTTAGAACATGTATTCAACTTTCTCCTTTTCTTCTCCAGGTTTTCCAACTACTTAACTTGAGACTTCTCAAAAGTAGAGTCAGAGACGAAGTGTAAATAAATTGCAACTGGTTTATTAGAGAATGATTCCAGGGAAACGTGAATTAGAGTGAGGAGAACATGAGATTAGAAACAGAAGTGTTATGGACTGAGTTGTGTCACCCCAACCACAAAAAAAAAAAAAAAAAAAAGTATATGTTGAAGTCCCAAACTCAGTAACTCAGAATGTGAATGTATCTAGAGTTACAGCCTTTGAAGAGGTAATTAAGGTAAAATAAGATGGATGGGCTGTAATGTAACAGGGACAGATGTCCTTAGAAGAAGAAATTAGAACAGTGACAATGTATTCCTATTCCTATTCCTATTATTGTTGTACTAGGGCTGCCATAACAAAATCCCACAGACTGGGTGGTTTAAACAACACAAAATTATTTTCTCACAATTTTGGAGGCTAGAAGTTCAAGACCAAGGTGCTGGCAGCTTTGGTCTATCCAGAACGCTCTCTTTTTGGCTTGCAGATGGTCTCCTCACTGTGTCCCCACATAGTCTTACTTCTATATGCATGGATATACCTGGTGTCTTGTCTCTAAATTTCCTTTTTTATAAAGACACCAGTCAAGTTACCTTAGGGCCCACTCTAATGATCACATTTTAACTAAATCATCTTTTTAAAGGCCCTATCTCTCAAGTACAGTCACATTCTGAGGTACTGGGGGTTAGAACTTCAACCTATGAATTTTGGGGGATGCAATTTAGCACATAACAGACATACACAAAGGGAAGATCATGCAAAAAAATGGAAGACAGCTACCTACAAGCCAAGGAGAAAGGCCTTAGAAGAAACCAACCCCACCAACACCGTGAGAAAATAAATTTCTGTGGTTTAAACCACCTAGTCTCTGTTACTTTGTTATGGCAACCATCACTGACTATTACAGGAGGGAAGCCAATACCGAAATCATGAGATACCACTAAGGAGGTATCGTGGAACATGACTCAAAACATGGGGCATTTATCTACCAACCCCCACATAATACTTATTGAAGCTACTCATAAGGACATTAGTTCCTTGACACTTGAAGCATTTTCTGTGTGTGATCTAGGTACACTGTAAGATCCAGGAATTCCCTCAGGCAAAGAGCCACAGGAAAATGCAATTAAAAAAATCATCCACATAAATGAATAGTGTTTGTAAAGGAGATATAATGGGGGACTGATGGTGGAGCCTACACCATTCTCTCAATGTTTCACTAATTTCTCTTTCTGTTGCATTTAGGTAAATATTTAACTATTACCAAATCTGTCTTATAATTCTCAATTTTGCTGTTTTTTTTATTCTTTTCATTATAAGCATAATACAACAGACAAGGAAAATGGGTTGTTTTTGTGGCATGCAAAGCAAGAAAGTAAAATCAATACCCTCCAAAGTAGATAAAATGTCTATAAATATAGTTAACCTTATTTTCACAAAAGAGTGAATATTATATTTTAATTTTTAAAACGGATAAACAATTTTTACAGAGAAAATGACATTTAAATGTAACATAAAATAATCTAAGGACATAATATACCATATATATATGATGCATACAGTAAGAATATATCTAGAATATCAAGTAAGAGTCTGCAGTAGTATAGTAGGTCCTAAACATATGTATAATAATAAAATAAAAATAGGGAGCTGATATGAATCCTCAACTGCAAATGAATGACCAACAAAATGCTATTCATATTAAAGAAATGAAGATGTGACTAAAAGCATTTTAAAAATCAATATAAATTATGACTGATAACTTATACTGTTGTTGTCTAATATCAGACAAAACAGCACCACTACTGATAACACAGAAACGTATCCTGACCATTACGGTCACTGACAAATCCCTAGGAACTTCCCATACGATCTACAATTTATGAACTATTTCTATGAATATCATTTTACCTATATAAACTTAATGTTGGGAAAGCTAAGCATGTCTTCTGATTTGACAACTCCTCCTATGCAATTCATCAATAGTAACATGTCAAATAAACCTAATTATTTCTAGAATTTCTCTTTTTACAAGATATAAAAACACAAATTTTTGTGATTTTCCAGGAACCCTCTAGGATAGCTAAAGGGCAGTTTTTAATGCAAAAGATATCATTTAGGATTTTACCTGGGGAAGGCAAAATATCAAAAGTTGTCAGGAGATTTGAACACTTCATTAATTATAGGGTCAAGGGTTGCTATGCACTAATACTTTACTGTCAATTTAACCAAACTGACAATAAAATATTTTTTAAAAAGGTAATATGATTTTTATTTTACTATTTTATTTTTTTTAATGTTTATTTATTTTTGAGAGAAAGAGAGAGACAGACAAAGCACAAGGCGGGGGAGGGGCAGAGAGAGAGACACACACAGAATCTGAAGCAGGCTTCAGGCTCAGAGCTGTCAGCACAGAGCCCAACACAGGGGCTCAAACTCACAAACCGGGAGGTAATGATCTAAACTGAAGTCGAACGCTTAACTGACTGAGCCACCCAGGCACCCCTAAAAAAGGTAATACAATTTTTAAAAAACCATATTCCCTCCTAAGTGAGAAACTGTCATTTACTTAAATAAAAAGGATTTAATAAAATAAATATAAAGCATAGAAAGTTATCCTGGTAAGACACAGAATCTCTGTAATCTAGGTACATGACACAGAAGGTAAAATTTATCTTTAATAGTTTCTTTTAAGGAAGACCAATAGTCCAAAATTATGTATTCATTCTAACATAGAGAAAACCAAATTTAGTTTTGCATTAGTATAATTTTTGATACTAATGCTCTTTTTGAAAGTCTCATAAATAAACTCATCAAACCATGATAGCTTTGGCCATAATACATAAAACTGTCTCTTCACTAACCATATAACTTTCTGTGTCTATATACATCCCTTGTAATACAACTTTTCAAAGTGACAACATGAGCATATGCATAATGAGACCTAAGTATATGTAGTCACTCTTCACAAATAAAAATGAAGCAAAAATATATAAACTTAAAATTATAATTAGCAATTAATGTTTCAGTATTCTATAATACTTATAGGTATAAACTGAATATTGATTTACTAATTCAACTTAGTATTAGTTCAAGTTTTTCAGTTACCAAAAGATCTTCAAAATTATCTTCAAGCTGACATATTATAAAACATAACTGTTTCGAAATAAAATATGTCATGGTGTGCCTAGGTGGCTCAGTTGCTTAAGCATCTGACTTCAGCTCAGGTCACGATCTCACGGTTTGGGGGGTGGAGCCCTGTGTCGGGCTCTGTGCTGACAGCTCAGAGCCTGGAGCCTGCTTCACATTCTCCATATTCTCTTCAGTCTCCATCTTCCTCTGCCCTCCCCCACAAATATAAATAGACATAAAAAATTTTAAATTGAAATAAAATACATCAGAATAATAATTCTATTTGGTTTCACAAATTTACATTTTTTAAATTCTTAAACATTTAATAAAAGTAACACCAGTTTATTCAATCAGTAAACCCATATAAGTTTAGAGATGATAAACCAAATTAAAAAATAAATCTTGTAATTACACTTTACCCTGATAAATCATAGAAGATACAGCTGCTGTTATTTATTATGTTTATATCAAACTAGTCTCATTTGCCAAAGATTCACCTAAGTTATATAAACCTGAATTCTTAAACATTTCTGAGTTATAACGAGTAACTTTTATTTTCCACATTGAAAATACTGGAAGTTTCATATCTTCATTTTCTGGAAAGTTTAGGAATATTCAATTAAAAATAATTATTATTTCTATACTAATTAGAATAGAACTCCTCCTTTAAAAGATTGTAGAATTGATTTGGGGAATACTTTTAGAGGTGTAGTCAAATATTATATACTCACACAATGAGAGGTAAAGAACTTTTTGAGTTATAAACTATAAACATACAAAGGTACAGAGAGAAAGTCCATAACTTCAATTCTAAAATTTAGCCAGGGGTCAGGTATAAACCCACAAATATAAATTTATCCACCCAGACACACATTTCCTGGTGGGCATAAAATTCTTAATTTATTTGAGCTCAAAATAAACAAATAGACAAAGAGAAAAAGCCTAACATACCAGATTCTCTCTCTCCCAACAGATATAACGTCTTTATAAACTATCAATCTATTTGCAAATATGGCCAAATGATCAGATAATGAAGACAAAAGATGCTGGTGCCAGAAATCAAGTAATCAAAAGGAATCAAATCAATTCTTGGTCATGAAGCAGATGAAGAAAAGTCAGGAACACAGGATAAAAAACAGGGTTCACAGTTGAGCCCCAGATCACCAGTCAGAAACAAAGCAAAGGGACTCCAAGATGCCTCATTACCTGGACTGAGTAGTGATACAAAGCCAAGGGCCAAGCCTACCTGAATCCTGGCACCAAATCAAGACAAACTGCAACAGACAATGAAGGGGATCTTTTTTATTCAGGCTATTACAATAGAGAGAATATTCATTAGTGAGAAACTTCCCAAAGAAAGAGAACCTTTTCTTGAGTAGAGGAATAATAGGTCTTGTCCCTGAACATGTAAGAGCAGGACAGTCCTTTGTAGTTACCTATTTCTTAGAACACAAAAAAAGTGTCAATATTCCTTGACAATTGCTCATTTCTGGAAAGATGAGTCAGTTGAAATTCAACATTGTTGGTATTTTCTTTATTTTTTCATGTGATACTGAATTTTCAATTTTGTGCCTTTTTTTGAGTGATGTTGTTTATTCTTTAAAAGTCCCATATGCCATAGCATAAGAAAGTTTCTTGACACAGAAGTTTCTTAGCTGTATCAACTTGGATCCAAGGGTTTTATTCATCAAAGAACAATTTTAAGATGAATTTACTGGCAGGGTGCCCGGGTGGCTTAGCTGGGTAAGCATCGGACTCTTGATTCAGCTCAGGTCATGATCTCACGATTTGTGGGTTTTAGCCTCACATCGGGCTCTACTCTGACAGCTTGGGATTCTGTCTCTCCTCTCTCTCTTTGCCAATCCCCCTCAAAATAAATAAATAAATAAACTTTTTTTTTTTTAAAAAAAAGATGAATTTACTGGCTTTGATTTACACATTGTACAGGAAACATAAACTCAAATCAAAAGAATCCAGTGCAATGTCCTGGGGTTTCAATTCCTTATCCTTTTTTTCCCCACTCTGTCTCTTTAACATTCAATTTCTAATAAAAAATAAAGTGCAAACCTGTTTGTATCTTTGTAAATCTCCTTGTGTAGAGTTCTGTACTAGAAGTATTCTGTAGGTGACATTCCCTGAGAAAATGTTTATTAAGAAGTTCTAGGGGCACCTGGGTGGCTCAGTCGGTTAAGCATCCGACTTCAGCTCAGGTCATGATTTCATGGTTCTCGTGGGTTCAAGCCCCGCAACAGGCTCTGTGCTGACAGCTCAGAGCTGGAGCCTGCTTCAGATTCTGTGTTTCCCCCTCTCTCTCTGCCCCTCCCCTGCTCGTGCTCTGTCTCTCTCTGTCGCTCAGAAATAAATAAATGTAAAAAAATTAAAAAAAAAAAAAGTTCTAGAATCAGCACCACTTGAAGGCAAGAGAAGAAAGCAGGATTGGGCAGAGGGAGGAGTCAAGCTATAAATTCCCTTCAGGAGACTTGGTTGCTCCTGTAGGAGTTCTGGAGGTGGGAGGACTCCATAGATTTGCCCTGCATTCAGTTGAGAAGCCAGGCCTCTATGCCACTGTGTCCAGCCATTGGACATGGGCGAGCCCAGGAAAGGGGCATGAGTTTAAGAGAAGTGTCTCTCTTCACCAGAGGCAATCCCCAAAAGGGTCTTAGTGATGACTATCTTCTGTAGTTAGGGAAATAAATCTTTGATTCATAGGAGGATCTCAATAGCCTAGTGCAGTGTCTACAAAGTATCTTCCCAAAATGATGGGGATAATTTGGTGCCCTGGGATTCACACACAAAAATCAGTTCTAATGAATCACTCTGCTCTGGTTCAAGCTCCTATTTCCTGCCCCTTGTTGGAGAGTGTTAGAATCCTAATCTGTAACTTCCAAGCCCTGGAGTTTACTGTGAATGTTAGAGGTGTCACCGTCTCCTTAATGCTTTGGTCTTGATTTCTGCTCTCTTCAATTTTAGCATCTTCCTATTTTTCCTCCTTTAGAGCTCAGCTGTAAATTTGTATCATCTCATTCATAGTTATTTTATAGTACCTTTCAGATCATTTTATTACTTTGTGTTCTTGAGTTCCAGAACTGCATCTTGCTGTACATACTCTATGTCATCAACTCTGTTTCTTGGTAGAGATTGTATTTGTTGCCTGTGACTCATTTCCTGTATTTTCAGTCAGAGAGGCCCTGTCTTTATCAACTCAGTACAACATGGTGATCAGTTTTTCCTTAACATAAGAATGTTTATCTCTGAAATATTAAGATTTTAATCATGAAATGCTGCTCAAAATTTCCTTTTTTTTTCCCCAAAGGATTCCCTCAGAAGCAGTGTAGCACATAAATGTTAGTAGACACAATATTTTACAGATTTTTACTGGTAAAACCAGAATTAGAAACAATTCTAATTAGGAAAAATTTGGTAATTAATATGATTGGTGTTCCAATAGACTTTAAACAATTTTGTTCCATTGTGTTATTTTGGCTTTTTGAAAAATGGATTTACTGGAAAAATTCTTTATGGATAAAAGACAGGGATGAACAACAGAAACTGCAGAGAGAAAACTGAGTACTTTTCTGGAATGTGAGAGATAAAAGTTTTGCTTTTCTCCTTTGCAAATAGTGTGAAACTATCCACACCATTCTATCTGGAAGTGATGCTGCTTTGCGTTTCTGACCTTTATAACTCCAGGGTAACATTTTCCATTATGGAATATCATCCTGACTGATCTCACTCTTCCACAACTATACCTTTCTAACCAAAGACTACAATATACCTAACATCATGATTTTGTTCAAACTACAGTACGTTATAACCATGCAATGCAAATATTAGTGTGCCATAGTCAAGCTGAGCCTTAAAGCCTGCCTCTAAGACAAGGGATGATGATTCCTGAACATGAACAAGGAAAGAACAGGTTTTCAATTTCCGATATGTTAATAGCTGGCTCATAGATACTAAATAATTAAGTAACAAAGAAGCTCATAACTTACTCAACAAGAGGTCTACTCAATGTTATTAAAAGCTAGCTCACATTCTTACTCCGCACACAACTCAAGACAGGTGCAAATGAACACTTAAAATAAACAAACAAAAAGCCCCACCCCTGTTCACGGGGCTCTGTCTTGCCTGATTAATCAGTGGAGATCTGGCCCTTACTTACAATTGCCAAGGACCTGATAGCAGCATGAATATGCAGAACAAGCAACAATTAGACTTAGGAGGGTGACTTCTTCTTAGCCAGTGGACAGTGACAATAAGGGTGGTTTTGCCATGCTGAGAGGCAAATAATCGGCTGCCCACCTCCTATCCTACTCTCCAAATGTGTTTATATCACTAATGAAAATGAGTCCAGAGGCTTCCCATGGGTCAACATTCCACACATCAGAAAAACACTATACAATTCAGCTTGAGCGACAAGTCTTAGACATCACACAGGGCTGCTGGAATAGGAGTAGAAGCTTGCAGGTCAAGAGAGACATGAATTCTTAATGCCCCAGGAGTCCAAGGACAGAATAGCAGGGGAAGTTTCATGTTCAATTATTTATCAAGTTCATTTATAAAAATAAACCCAATATCTAGATCAGTTGGTGCATATGAGAGAGTACCATGTTTATCAATAAATAATACAGACAATTCAGCTTTTCACAAAATTTCCCTCCCCTTATAATCTTAAGGATAAAACCTGTCTCATCTGGCAGAATACATGTCTGGAGTCATATATTTCTGTTTTATGAATAGTGCCCCAAGCCACAAATATTCATAGAATATAAAATCATCACCCATGTATGAAGAAAACTTATTTATTCTTCTAAATTAATTTTTATACAGTAAAAACAAGAATAGCAGCTACAATTTGATGGATACTTATATAAATATATTTCAAGTAATCTAAAGAGAAAAATATACCAACTACATGCATATACAGATATACTCACTCACATATATTTTTAATCTTCATAACATTGTAAAGTAAGATATAATATTCCTGTTTTACAGATGAGGGTTAAAATATTAAGTATTAAATAATAAATGAGTAGTAAAGCTGAGATTAGATCCTAGTACTTCACATTATTTAACAACAACCTCATTTTTCTTATCTTTAGTTGCATGGGTCAAGAGAAGGGCTCTTATATTTGGGAGGAGGGGTCAAATATCATATTATCCTCATATTTAACTTGCAGATAGTAATAATAATATTGATTTATATTCTCTGTTGTAGTGTATAAAATACTTTTCATATATAACATTCATTCATTTAAAAGTTACTGAGTACCTAGAATGTGCAAAGTACTATGTCATATGTCAGATATACAAGTGGGCAAAGAGATGACTGCTCCCTTTAATGAGATTATATCTTAGTGAGGGAAGAAAGATAATAGTCTGGGTAATAACAGCTATGATAACTATGATAGTTATAGTGAGTACACACAGTACTAAAGAGAAGAAAATAAGTGCCCAATAAATTATCTTGGTGGTCAGTAAAATCTTCCTAATACCTTTTTGTTAGATGGATTAATCAAAGACATAGGTAAAATAAAACAATGACAAGTTAGTGACATGAGAAGGAAGAAATATAACCAATTGGTGTGCCAGAGTACATCTATACCTGGTCATACTGGTTGTCGAGAGTTAGTCAATGGTTGAATTTTCAGGAATTGTCTGAGCCTGTTTTTAAAGGCACAGTAGCAGGAAATCAACTGTAGTTGAATTTACATAACGAATTTGACAAAACCTACAAATCAAGATTCAGGGTTTGTTTAATTTTCCTGATAGTCAAGTGATAAAGTTTTGTCAGCACACCATTCAGTAGAACTAACTCTGTGTAGAGATAATAATATAATAGGATATCTAGAAAATCTAAGAAAATAAATGATAAAGTAGTTAAATAATAAGTGAATTATGTATGATAGAAAGATATAAAATTAACCCACAAAAATAAATAACCATCATATGTAAGAATAATAATGAACTAAAAATACGATGGAAGAGAAGATTCCATTTATACTGACAACAGTAAATAAAAACTTAGGGAATATTAAAACAACTAAAAAAGTAAAATCTATCTGAAAAAAAACTTTGAAACATTACTGAAAGATGGAAATACAGACTTGAATAGAAGACATATTCTTTTTCTTGAATAAATTTTGATTGTGCCCAAGTTAATATCTAAACTTAATACAAATTTAACAAAAGTATCAAACCCTTTTTAAGTTAGATAAATTGATTCTAAAGATTATATTAAAATATGAACCTGAAAGAATACCTAGGAAAACTCTGAAAAAGAATAAGAGTGAATAAGGACTAGTCTTGTTATATATTAAAATACTAAAAATTTTCTATATTTAAACCAATGTGTTCCTGGCACATGGATAGGTCAATAAACAGAAATAAGAATCCACAGGTAGATACAAATACACATAAATATTTGGTATAAAGTAAACATGTGGTTTCAAATAACTGGAAGAAACATAGCCTTATTAAGTAGTACTACTAGAATAATTAAAGAGCCATTAAAATAATAAAATAAGATTATTACTGCACACTACACACAAGAATATACTCCACATGGATGTACAACTAATGTTAAAAATAAGAGTTATACCCAAAGAATACAAAAATACTAATTTAAAGGGATACATGCCCCTTATGTTTATAGCAGCATTATATACAACAGCCAAGATATGGAAATAGCCCAAGTGTCCATCAACTGATACATATATATTCCACATTTTCTTCAGTAATTCAGTATGTGTGTGTGTATGTATATATATATATATATATATATATATATATATATATATGTGTATATATGTATATATATATACATATGTATATATATATGTGTATATATATGTATATATACGTATATATATACATATGTATATATATGTGTATATATGTATATATATGTATATATATATGTGTGTATATATATGTATATATATATATACATATATATACACACACACACATATACACATATTACTCAGCCATAAAAAAGAACGAAATGTTGCCATTTGCAATGATATGGATGGGGCTAGAGAATATTATGCTAAGTGAAATAAGGCAGTCAGAGATAGACAAATACCATGTGATTTCACTCATATGTGGAATTTAAGAAAGAAATAAGCAAAAGGAAAAAAAAAACATAGACAGACAGACAGACCAACCAAGAAACAGACTTTTAACTATAGAAAACAAATTGATGGTTACCAGAGGGGAGGTGGGTGGGGGTATGGGTTAAACAGGTGATTGGGATTAAAAAATGCACCTGTTGTGATGAGGACCAGGTATTGTATGAAAGTGTTGAATCACTATATTGTACACCTGAAACTAATATTACACTGTATGTTAACCAACTTGAATTTAAATTAAAACTTAAAGAATAAAAGTTATAAATACCAGACCCCCCAAAAACAAAACAAAACAAAACAAAAAATGAAACAAAACAAAGACAAACAAACAAAAAAGTGAATCGTTTATAACCAGGGTGTGAGAAAAGCCTTCTAACTAAAATTCCAGATAGAGTTTTAAAAATCCTGAATTTAATTTCAAATCAGTAAAAATAGTTTGTATGGACATAAACAATGTGAGTGAAGTCAAAAGACAAATGAAAAACTGAGATAAAATATGTACTTAAAGATGTACACTGGAGATACCAATATGAACTGATGATTTTAAAAATGCCTGTCTTTATTCTGGAAAAAGTCTACCATACACAAACTGAGCAGCCAACTACTCATTTTTCAAGACTAGTCTTTACTAGAAGAAACTAGGGCTTTGTGGAGAAATGTCTGCTTCTATGTAAAGTCTGGAAATGTGTCAGAAAGTAAGCAAGTGCTCAGAAACTAATGGAGAAATCGCAAAAGAGGTAAACACTTTCTGCATCTGTGACAAGTTGATGCATTAAAAATAATAGTGATGGTAATGTTCACAATGCACTCTAAAACACATTTGAGTCCAAATGCTATCAAAGAGAAAAAGAGATTACAAATAAGAAAAATGAAGGAGGAGAGCTCTGATTTTCAAAAGATTGACAGATAACAAATGTAAAACAAATTACAAAATTAGAAAAACCACTGTGCAACATTTACCCTCCCTCCACCCATAAAATTAATTGTTTGAGGCCTGACATATTAATAGACACTAAAAACCACTGGTTATTTGGGAAGAGCATTTTAACACAGTCTCAAAATATAACTCCACAGATTCCTTTTAAATTACAAAGAACGATGGTATTATTACTCTGGGGATCTCTGACAGATGCCACTTTTAAAAAATAATCAATTTAAGGATCATCAGTAGCAGGAAAAAACCTGACAGTACAGACCTCTAATGTGATTTAAAAGGAAGTACATAACATCTATGAGGACATTGTTTTTAAAACGTTTAACCTAAATGTCAGAATGAAGACACAATCATTTCAAACAAATTAAAAATATAGGACATTTTACTAACAATTAGTCACAATTTTTAAACAAATAGCAATGTTATGAAATACAAAAACTATTGGGATACTGGTTGAAATTAAGGGAATATAAAGAAACTTGACAATCAAACACATGGACCTTGAAGAAATTCCAGATCAACACCTCACGCCAGTCAGAGTGGCTAAAATGAACAAATCAGGAGACTAGAGATGCTGGCGAGGATGTGGAGAAACGGGAACCCTCTTGCACTGTTGGTGGGAATACAAACTGGTGCAGCCACTCTGGAAAACAGTGCAGAGGTTCCTCAAAAAATTGAAAATAGATCTACCCTATGACCCAGCAACAGCACTGCTAGGAATTTATCCAAGGGATACAGGAGGGCTGAGGCATAGGGGCACTTGTACCCCAATGTTTACAGCAGCACTTTCAACAATAGCCAAATTATGGAAAAAGCCTAAAAGTCCATCAACTAACTGATGAATGGATAAAGAAATTGTAGTTTATATACACAATGGGATAGTACTTGGCAATGAGAAAGAATGAAATATGGCCTTTTGTAGCAACGTGGATGGAACTGGAGAGTGTTATGCTAAGTGAAATAAGTCACAGAGAAAGACAGATACCATACGTTTTCACTCTTATGTGGATCCTGAGAAACTTAACAGAAGACAGTGGGGGAGGGGAAGGAAAAAAAAAAAAGAGAGGGAGAGAGCCAAACCATAAGAGACTCTTAAAAAGTGAGAATAAACTGAGGGTTGATGGGGAGTGGGAGGGAGGGAAGGGTGGGTGATGGGCATTGAGGAGGGCACCTGTTGGGATGAGCACTGAGTGTTGTATGAAAACAAATTTGACAATAAATTTCATATTATAAAAAATAAAAAATAAAAAACATAATGGAGTCAAGTCTAGAAATTCTTCAAGAAAAACAGTAATAACCTGAAGTTTATACATAACCAAAGAATAATTTAACTATAAAGGCATAACATAAGCATATTTAAAGATCCAATATAGTTGGAACAAATACTTCCTGAAGAAAATACCAGAGAATCAAAATGAATCAGCCAAGTAATAATGGAAACAATGGCAAAAGGAATGGTCCTGAGTTTTGAACTCTAATTAATGTGAAACTAAGACCAGCACAAAAGTGGACATGATGGCTGCCCAACATAATGTACAATTTTATTATCAATAGTGTAGAAATTAAAAATGAATAATAAGAGAAGATTAAAAAACAGAAGGATAGTACAAGTTTCCCTATCTGACAGTATTCATATGAAATCTCTTGTAAGCCCAAATGGCATAAAGCAAAGAAACAATTACCATTAAATTATATGGAAAATGGGGTGCCTGGGTGGTTCAGTGGGTTAAGTGTCCAACTCTTGATCTCAGTCAGCTCAGGTCATGATCTCATGGTTTGTGAGTTCTAGCCCTGTGCCAGGCTCTGTGCTGACAGAGCAGAGTCTGCTTGGGAATGTGTCTCCCTCTCTCTTAAAAAAAAAAAAAAAAATTACATGGAAAAAGTCTTGAGTAGTCCCAGACCCAAAAAATAACCCCTCTGAGTCTTGTCTTATATCTTAGGACACATCTTGTCTATGAATGCATCAAATCAATCAAGATAAAACACAGATGCTCACAGACAAAATTCAAAACTTTGGCAGCCTGAGGCTGAGATGCTGAGTATAGTTCTTTGGTGTTGGGTGTGGCCACTCTTTCTGTTTAGGATGTAAACTGCCTCTATAACATCTTGCTGCAAAATGAATATTGAACACTTTTTTTTCCTTGTTTAATAAAAGCAGAAATCTGTTTAGGATTTATTTGATTAGTGAAAACATATAGATCTTTCATAAATGTGAAGCAGTGTAATGCAAATTTTCAAAAAGTGGGGGATACCTGTGTATGAAATGTGATCGCCAAAACTGATATGAAAATTATAAATAGATACATTGTAAGATATAAAGAAAACCACAAAATACTATAATCAAATAAAATTGGGTAATGGAGCAGAAAGTAGGAATAGAAGATCAAAATTCAAACATTAAAATTTATCAGAATAAGCACAAACATATTCAACAATATAAAGGAAACAAACAACATACTAAAAAGATACAGCACATTTGTACATCAAATAACTGATAAAAGTAAAATGAAAAAATACAAAAAATTGAGATTACATATCCATGCTGTATCAATAAATATAAATGTTCTAAGCTTCACCATAAGAAAAACAATTTCAGAATTGATCAAAGAGCATAATTCTTATAAGTTGTGAATTCAAGAGATTCTTCAAACCTCGGGACTTTGCAAATGTTAAAAGACAAAAGCAGGGGCAAAATGTTAAAAGACAAAAGGCAAAAGCCTACACACAAATGAAAATGAAAGTAGTGAACAAAATGATCTTATCATAAAAATAGAATTCAGGTAAAAAGAAAATGTTACAAAAAAAGATGGAGTATGCTTTATAATATCAAAGAATATAGTACACGAATAAAATTTATCAGTTATGATTATCTATATAAGAAATAACAGTATCAAAACTCATAAAGCAATATATAGATAGGCAAAAACATATTAGATAGCTTTCATTCACCCCTCTCTATTCTCAACAGATAAGGTATAAAACAATATTGAAACAATAATATATAAGATCAAAATAACATATTAATATGGTAGATATAATTAATTATCTTGACTAACATTTCTTTAAAATCAGAAAATACAAGTATTGACATAATAGTGAAACTGACCCATATTAAACCACAAAGAAAACTTTGGAAGTTTAAAAAAACAGAAATGATAACAGAGTTTATGCTATGATCAGAGCTCAATAAAGCTAGAAGTTAATAACAAACAACAATAACAGCAACAAAAATAAGAACAAAAAATCTATACCATATCAAAATGTGTTAAAAAGATATCTAAAATTCTTGGGGATAATCAAGAAATGAAAAATGAATTTCATAAGCACTAGAAAAGAAGAAAAAATAAACATATTAAATAGAACCTATAGGATACAGCTAACAAATACATATGGTCATAAATATTTTAAGAAAAATTGATTTAAAGTGGGGTGTTAACCTCCTCGCATCCATGGATAGATCATCCAGGTAGAAAATCAATAAGGAGACCATGTCTTTGAATGACACATTAAACTATATGGACCTAACATTTCATCCAGATACAACAGAATACACATTCTTTTCAAATGCACAAGAAACATTCTCCAGAATAGACACATTTTAGGCCACAAAACAAGTCTTATTAATTAATAAGATTGAATTATACTGTGCATCTTTTCTAACCACAATGCTGTGAACTAGACGTAAATCACAAGAAATAAACTGGAAAAACATAAATATGTGGAAGCTAAACAACATGAAACTAAACAACAAATGTGCCAATGAAGCAATCAAATAAAGTAAAGAAATAAAATAAAATAGATGGAGACAAATGAAAATGCAAACACAATGGTCTAAAATATGGGGGACACAGTAAAAACAGCTTAAAAAGGAAATATATAGTGACACAGTCCTACCTCAAGAAAACGTTTGAGTAAAAAAATCTAAGTTTACACCTAAATGAACTAAAAGAAGAACAAACAAAACCAAAGATGAGTGGGAGAAAGTAAATAATAAAGATCAGAGTAGAAATAAATGACATAAAGACTAAAAAAAAAAAAAGTCACTAAGAACAAGAGCTGGTTATTTGAAAAGGCCAACAGAATTTATAAACTTTTAACGAGATTCATCAAGAAAAAAAGAGAAAGGACCTAAAAAATAAAATCAACAATGAGAGAAAAGCAACAACTGACACCAGAGAAATACAAAGGATTGTAAGAGAATACCATGAAAAACTATATTCTAACAAACTGGACAACCCAGAAGAAATGTGTAAATTCCTAAAAATACACAATCTTCCTAAACTGAACGCAGAATAATTATAAAATCTGAACAGACCAATTACTAGTAATGAAATAGAATTGGTAATAGAAGAACTACCAAAAAATAAAGTCGAGGACCAGATGGATTCACAAGTGTCTACCAAACATTTAAAGAAGAATTAATGCCAATTCTCCCGAAACTATTCCAAAACACAGAAGAGGAAGGAAAGCTTCCAAATTCATTCTATGAGGCCAGCACTACCTTGATAACTAAAATCAGACAAAGACACCATAAAAAAAGAAAACTAACGGTCAATATCACTGATGAAAATAAATACAAAACTCTACAGCGAAATATTAGCAAACTGCATTCAATACAATAAAATGATCATTCACTGCAATCAAGTGAGATTCATTCCTGGGATGCAAAAATGGTTCAAGATTTGCAAATCAATCAGTGTGATACTACATCAAAGAAGGATAAAAAAAATGAAGGATAAAAATTCTCCATCATCTCAATAGATGCAGGAAAATATTTGACAAAATTCAATATCTATTTACAATAAGAAAAAAAAAAACTCTTAACAAAGTGGGTTTAGAGGGAACATACCCCAACATAATAAAGGCCATATGAAAACTCCACAGCTAACATCACACTCAGCGGTGAAAAAGGAAGAGCTTTCCACTAATACCCAAAACAAGACAAAGATGTCCACTCTTGCCACTTTTATTTAACATAGTATTAGAAGTCCTAGTTACAGTAATCAGGCAAGAAAAAGAATTAAGAGGCCTCCACATTGGTAAATAACAAGTTAAAATATGTCACTATTTGCAGATGACATGAGACTATACATAGACAATCCTAAAGATTCCACTAAAAAAAATGAAATGAATTAAGTAATAAATGAATTAATAATAAATTTATTATTAAGTAATGAATTCAGTAATGTTGCAGGATACAAAATCAATACCCAGAAACCAGTAGTATTTATATACACTAATAAAAAAATAGCAGACAGAAAAATTAAGAAAACAATCCAATTTATAACTGCTCCAAAAAGAATAAAATATAGGTATAAATTTAACCAAAGAGGTGAAAGACCTGCACTCTGAAAACTATAAGACACTGATGAAAGAAACTGAAGATGACACAAACAAATGAACAGATATTCCATGCTCATGGATTGAAAGAATTAATATTGTTTAAATGTCCATACTACCAAATGCAGATTCAATGCAATCCCTATAAAAATACCAAGCATGGGGTGCCTGGGTGGCTCAGTGAGTTAAGTATCTGACTTCGGCTCAGGTCATGATCTTGTGGTTCGTGGGTTGAGCTCTGCACCTGACTCTGTGCTGACAGCTCAGAGCCTGGAGCCTGCTTCAGATTCTGTCTCCCTCTCTCTGTGTCCCTCCTTCACTTGTGCTCGCTCTCTCTCAAAAATAAGTTAAAATTTTTAAAAATATATTTTAAAAATTTGTTAAAAGAATATGCAATGGAGAAAAGACAATCTCTTCAGTAAATGCTGCTGAGAATGCTACATGTAAAAGAATGAAACTGGATACTTTCTGACACCATACACAAAAATAAACTCATAATAGATTAAAGACCTAAATGTGAGACCTGAAACTATAACAATTCTATAAGGGAACACAGGCAGTAATTTCTCTGACATGGAACATAGCAATATTTTTCTAGATATGCCTCCTAAGGCACAGGAAACAAAAACAAAAATAAACAAAAAAAAATAGACTACATCAAAATAAAAAGCTTTTGCACATTAAGGGAAACCACCAACAAAACAAAACAAAACAAAACAAAACAAAACAAAACAAAACAATCAACCTACTTAATAGAAGATATTTGCAAATGATACATCCTATAAGGGGTTTATATCCAAAATATATAATAAACGTATACAACTCAACACCAAAAAAAATTATTTTTGATTACAAAATGGGCAGAGGACCTGAATAACATTTTCCAAAGACATACATATGGCAAATAGACACATAAAAAGATGCTCAACATCACTAATTATCAAGGAAATGCAAACCAAAATCACAATGAGGTATCATCTTACACCTGTCAGAACAGCTAGACTCAAAAAGAAAAGAAGTAACAAATGCTGGTGAAGGTGCGGGGGAGTGGGGGAAAGAAACACTTGTACAGTGTTGGTGGGAATGTCAATTGGTATAGCCATTGTGGAAAGCAGTATGGAAATTCCTCAAAATATTAAACATACAAATAACATATAATCTAATAATTTTACTACTGGATATTTACCAAAGAAAAATAAAAACATTAATTCAAAAAGATATATGCATCCATATGTTTATTGCAGCATTCTTCACAATAGCCAAGATATGGAAGCTATCTGTGTCCATCCATATATGAATGGATACACACACACAGCCACACACACATACACCCACACACAAACACACCCAGAGGAATATTACACAGTCATAGAAAAAGATGAGATTGTGCCATGTGTGACAACGTGGATGGACCTAAAGGGTATTATGTTAAGTGAAATAAGTCAGACTGGGATTGACAAATACCATATAATTTCACTCATATGATGAATCATATGAAAAAACAAATGAAAAAAAAAAAACAAAAACAGAATCAGATCTATAAATACAAAGAACAAACTTATGGCTGACAAAGGAGAAGGGGGTGGGAGAATAGGCAAAATGGGTGAAGGGAAGTAGGAGACACAGGCTTCTAGTTATGAAATGAGTAAGTGATGGGAGGAAAAGGCCCAGCATAAAGAATACAGTCAATGATACTGTAATAGCATTGTATGGTGACAGATGGTAGCTATACTTGTGGTAAGCCTAGTACAGCATAGCATGTAAACTTGTTGAATCACTATGCTGTACACCTGAAACTAATGTAACATTTGTGTCAACTATACACAAATAAAAATAAAAATTGAGTTAAGCATTTATTATATAAAGTCTTATGAATCTAATTATATGTTACAAATAGAAAAAATAAATAATCATATATTAACACCAAAGTTAATGAATTAGAAAACAGAAAATCAATAGCACTTCGGTTCTTTGGAAGATCTAATAATACAGATCTCTCAACATGGTTGCTATTGGTGTTTTGGGCAGTAGTTCATTTGTTTTAGGAAGGTGTGTGATGCCAAATGAAGAACATTTAGCATTACAGACTTTTTTTTTTTTAATTTTTTTTTCAACGTTTTTTTTATTTATTTTTGGGACAGAGAGAGACAGAGCATGAACGGGGGAGGGGCAGAGAGAGAGGGAGACACAGAATCGGAAACAGGCTCCAGGCTCCGAGCCATCAGCCCAGAGCCCGATGCGGGGCTCGAACTCACGGACTGCGAGATCGTGACCTGGCTGAAGTCGGACGCTTAACCGACTGCGCCACCCAGGCGCCCCTAGCATTACAGACTTTAAGTAAGTATCACTCCCCTTAGTTATTATGACAATCAAGAAGTCCCACATGTTTTCAATGCTTTCTAAGGGAGGGAGTTCCCTCCATGGAGAACATTAAGATAAATGTTTTAATAAAATAATAAAGATCAGAGAGATAGAAAGCTGATGCATTAACAAAATAAACATAAATTTAAGGAAATAATCAGAGATATAGATACAAAGATAAGAAAATTAATCCATGTGTTAGTTTGAGTTTGCACAGAAGCGGATTCTCAGACAAGGATTTCTGGTGCAAGTAGTTTATTGGGGAGGCTCATGGCATAGAGAAAAAGCAAAGAGAAAACAGTCTATAAAGAACTGTCATCAAGACAGCTATCACCACGGGGTGGTAACTAAAGCTTAATCTGGGAAAGAGTTTAAAGCACAAGCTTCAGATTTACCTCACACATGGGTGAGGGAACGGGAACATATACACACTGACTTCTGTCAATCATCGTTTGAATGATGCTCCCAGCTGCTACTAATTAATTCCTAGGCATTTCTAGGCTGCCTCCCACAGCTTAGACAAAGCTTCATGCAAAGAGATGAAAATGATGACTAGAGAAGGGCTGAGGATACAGGCAGGGTACTGATTGGCTGCTCAATAGACTACTCTGCTCAAATCTGTGCGAGAATGTGAATAAAATGGATTATTTTCAGGACAAATATAAAATTATTAAAGCTGAACCCAAAAAGTAGAATCTAAACAGATCAATCGCCATGGAAGTAAAGGAGAAAATAGCCAAGTGATTTACTATCTCCATTAACCAACTCCTATGCTTGAAAACAAAACAAAACAAAACAAACAAAATACACTCAAGTTTCAAAAGAAGAATTTAACCAAATCTTTAAGGAACAAATAACACCAACATGATTTAAAAAGAGTGAAGAAAAGCAAGGACTCAGAACAGCTTCAGAGGAAAGCAAAAAAAGATATCAATGAATGTAAACAGATACTGTGTTCCTGGTAAGTATACTCAGAGCTTCCTGAACATGGCTAAGTAATCTATAAATTTAACTTAATCCCAATTTAAAAAAATAGCACAGTAATTATCAGGAAAACCAGATGAAAGTAAAAGAAAAAATAATGCAGAAAATTTTAAAGCATTAATAGCCAGGTAAAATATGAAAGTAGAGAATAATGACTTGTGACTCTCTCATATAATATTGAAACATCTTGTAATTAAAACTGGTTGGTATTAGCAGAATAGTCAGACAAAGAAAGAAATGAGATACTTGGAAATATATAATCATACACACACATATACATATATACATACACTTATGTACATATATATAAACATATACATAGCATATAGTTATAAGGACATAATGATTCCTATATAAATAATCACAAATGTGTGCTGGTAATGTTTAACAATAGGTTCACAGAGGAGAAAAATATCTTAATTTTTAGCATTTGCCAATTTATGTAATGTAAAAATTCCCACCATGGCTAATTCCAACCTGTAAATATGATGTTACCAAACACAGAACTGGAAGAGATGTGTAGTTGCACATCATTACACAGTATTTCTATCATACTTTTCTATAGGTAAATAACTTCAAGAGCATTAATAATAGTAAAATAATTAGAAAGATTAGTTTTTAATATTTATTACTTTTGTTTTTACTTATATTTGTTTTATTGCTTGTTAAATTTTATGCTGATATAATTTTTAACAATGACCTGAAGAGTTGGCTTTATAAATCTTAGAAATTTAAAAATTTCCTCTTGGGAACCATTACAAACCACCTACAGCATATTACAACACACATAGAAATTTAGGATGGGATGATTTTGAGAAAGAAATGAGCTATTATATGGAAATGTTCTTTTTTAAAAGTTTTATGTATTTTTTTTTAATTTTTTTATTTTTTTGGGGACAGAGAGAGACAGAGCATGAACGGGGGAGGGGCAGAGAGAGAGGGAGACACAGAATCAGAAACAGGCTCCAGGCTCTGAGCCATCAGCCCAGAGCCCGACGCGGGGCTCGAACTCCCGGACCGCGAGATCGTGACCTGGCTGAAGTCGGAGGCTTAACCGACTGCGCCACCCAGGCGCCCCAAAAGTTTTATGTATTTTTGAGAGGGGGGAGCAGAAGAGAGAGAGAGAGAGAGAGAGAGAGAGAGCCCATAGTAAATGTTCTTAAGTACTAGCTTTTATGTTAGTATTTGGTGTATGCTAAAGATGGTATTTCAAATTACTAGAAAAATAGATTATTCAATATATGGCTCAGAGACCATTGACTAGTCACCGAAAATATAATAAACTTGATTTCTATTTCATATTCATACCAAAATAAAGCCCAAATGATTAAAAATTTAAGTGTAAAAATAAACAATCAAACATAAAGTACTGTTTCTCCAGAAGCCATAAAATATTGATTAAATTCAGTTACATAAAAATCTAAATTTTGTGAATAAGCCATATATAATGTAAAAAGTAAAACAAATTATAAAAATACTTGCAATTCATTGCAAAAAAGGATTAATTTTCTTAACAGATAAAGAACTTTTAATATATAAAGTGATTTTTCTTTAGTACATGTGCTGCCAAAGTGAACACTGAAGTGATTTCTTAAAAGTCAGTAGGTAAAAGTCCAACAAACCAGTAAAAAATGAGCAAATGAAACAGTTCAAATGCACATTAAAACAATGATATGGTTCCCTTCCTATGTTCATCTCTTAAGTTTCTCAGATACCACATGAGTGAAATCATATGATATTTGTCTTTCTCTCACTAATTTCACTTGACATTATACACTCTGGAAGGAAAAATAAGATAAAAACAGAGAGGCAGGAAAACCATAAGAGACTCTTAAGTACAGAGAACAACCTGAGGATTGATGAAGGGGTGGGTTACATAGGTGATGGGCATTGGCGGGGGTGGGGGGGGCACTCTGCACGATGAGTACTGGGTGTCACGTGTAAGAGATGTATCACTGACTCCTGAAGCCAAGACTGCACTGTATGTTAACTAACTTGAGAATTAAAAAAAAAAGAAACTAATAAAAAGAAAAAGAAAAAAACAATGATATACTATTCATAACTTACCCAACTGAAAACAACAAAATGCTTAATACTCAGTGTTGGTGAGATTACCAGACAATCAGTATTCTTACAAACTGTTGGTTTATAAGAGTATAAACTGGTACATTTTTTATACAGTGCAATGTGACAACATTCAATCAAATTTTAAAGAAGAAAAGCATGCATGCTGTTTGACCTAGCAAATATAATTCTATTAAAGTATTCTACAGATATCTTGTTATAAAATATAATTAATAAAACAAAAGTTATGTAAGAATAAAATAATTTATATAAGGATGTCCTTTGCACATTTTTGATCATAGCAAAAGATTAAAATCACATAAATATTAAATTTACATAAAGGAATTCTATGTATTTACTGAATGAAGCAGCTGCCCTTATAATTATATATACCCCTCAATATAATAAATCAAAGTTCCCGATAGTATATCTAGCTGTTAGCATTTGTATACATGTAAGTATTTATATATAAATATAACCTATATATAAATATACACACATTATATGGACAAATTGCCTATGATCATACACATGGAAAGTGGTAACCATGGTTAACTCCTAGTAGAACTAGATGACATAGGAAAATGATGAAAGACTTAATCTTTTTTATGCTGTACAACTTTTTTCATTGTTTGAATTTGATACTTTGTTTATGTATTAACAATTAAAAAGTCAGAAGAATAATTTTAAATTTGTTAATGTTTATTTATTTTTGAGAGAGAAAGAGCATGCAAGCTCAAGAGAAGCAGAGCCGGAGAGGGAGACAGAGGATCTGCTGTTTGTGTCAATGCAGACAAAGCCCGACGTAGGGCTCAAACCCATGAACTGTGAGATTTTGACCTGAGCCAAAACCAAGAGTCAGATGCTTACCTGACTGAGTCACCCAGGTGTCACTGTAGAATAATTTTAGAAATAGATGGGGAACTCACTTGGAGTGTAAAAAAAAAAAAAAAAAAAAAAAAGTAAATTAATTAAAAGAAAGTTGGGTAGTTATTCCAGATTTTTCAGAAGTATCTGCATATTGCTTCATAAATGCAATTTGTCTTGAGATAAAAATCTTGCTTGAGAATTCAGCAATGTTTAGCACCTTTATGCATGAGAATTTTATGATTATTGTTGATCAAATACAATGATGGTGGTGTCCTAATGTTCAGAAGGCATAATTTAGTTTGGGGATAGTTCAACTTTTCTCTTTGGAATTCTCTGTACAAATCTTACATGAGTAGAACTGATTTAAATGGAGTATCCCTGAGAGGCAAAGAAGAGACTTGATATTCTTCTCCACAAGTACTCTTGCTGTGTGATGTTATATCTTGTACCACAGATTATATATTCAGAAGCTTAAATTCAGGGGAAAATAAATTATTTCAAGACTCCATCACTACTGGGGTCTCCTGGGTGGCTCAGTGGGTTGAGTGTCTGACTCTTGATTTCAACTCAGGTAATGATCTCACAATTCATGAGATAAAGCCCCACGTTGGGCTGTGCACTGGCAGCTGGGAGCCTTTCTCTCTCTGTCTCTCTCTCCCCCTCTCTCTCTGTTCCTCCCTCACTCAAGCTCTCTCTCTTTCTTTCAAAATAAACAAACAGTAAAAAAAAAAAAAAAAAAAAAGACTCTATCACTACTGGTTAATGAGAAGGAACCCACATCTGATGAATTGATCAAATGTAAATTGCAAGCCCAAGTCTATATCTATTTCCATCATCTTATAAAAAAATCACATCATGTAAAGAAAATCACATCTTGTAACTAAGAGATACACATCGCAGTAAAGTCTCCCCAAACCCCACCAATCCAGATGGTAAAAGTTACACTTGTTTCCATTTAGTAACCAAGCAGTTACATTTAGAGCTAATATAATTCCCAGATATGGAGAAAAATTCTCAAAGGTAGTTATTGTTATTAATAACATTAATAATACTATTTGATTCTCTTCATATGCTCATTTTTCTCTATTCTCATAAATGAATTTTTAAAACACCATCTGATTTTCTCAGGCACCATTCTCTCAAAACGACATATTACTTTGTGTAGTTAATGAAAAGCAACAGTTCCAATAGATGAATAGGGAATGTCCAACAAATCAGAATGGACAAGCTGGTTTAGGCAAAAATAAGAATTGTCCCGATCTCATTTTTATCCTGGGGAATCTTAATTAGACTTATGGTAAGCTGCATTACTGTTAATAAGGATTAATGTCATAGTGATAAGCAGAGCATACAAATCAATAAATGCCACGGTATCAATATATGAACAGAGACACAAATAGCCATTTCAGTTCTTAATAGTGAACTCATTATAAAGTTAAATATTTGCTATGCTCAGGATTTGAAATACCTTCAGAAGCAGGGCGACTCATACTTGCACTAAAGGGCAGTGCAGTGAAATTTCACAGATAAATGTAAACCTTACATGATTTACAAACTTGCCTATAGGGTTATTTTGCAACTCTGACATGGTTCGGAGTCTTGTCCTCAGGTATTTTTGGAGTAGAATGATGATTAGTCAATCAATCTAATGAGTTTTTATAATGAGTTTTTATTAATTATTACTATGGATTGGCTATTGAGTTGTTTCCCTCTCAGGAAGTAGAATAGTCACCTGAGCTTACAGTATTGTTAAGGAGGAAAACTAAAAAGAACACATGAAACAATTATAAAGTAACATATTATTTAGGGTTACTTTTGGAATCAAGAAAAAATACCTAAAAAATAATGGCTTAAAGAAGAGAGATTTCTTTTAAAAAGAAAGCAGTCTGGGGACTATGAGTTCCATGTGGTAGAAGGAATTCAGGAACTCTCCACTTCTCTACTCAGCCATTCCTTTGATTTGGCTCCAACTCATGGTCCTGGAAGGGTCCTGTTCCAGGTGACAGATTGTAGGAGGAAGTGGAAGGATGTGCCTGCTCACTTTGAGGAAGCTCCTTGAAATTGCATACACTACTTCTCAAATCTCATTGAAACTACACATAGTCACATGGTCAGATAAAGCTGCAAAGAGATTGGGAAATGTAATCTTCACCTGGTTAACAATGTAAGTGAATAAAAATTGAAGATTATATTATTGAGGGTCAAGAGGAGAATGTATATCAGGAAATAGCAGCTTTATGTATATTTCATCACTTTTCCCACTAATATCCTTTTTTTGTTGCAGGATCCAGTTTATAATACAACATAGCATTTGTCATATCTCTTCAATCTCCTTGAATCAGTAAGTTTCTTTGTATTTCCTTGCTTGTAATGAACTTGAACACTTTTGAAGAGTGCTTACTGGTCATGTTATTTTGTAGAATCGCTTTCATTTGGTTTTGTCTGATATTTTCTCTTGATTAGACTAGGGCTGTAGATTTTTGTGAAATAAATCCGAGAGGTGAAGAAACCTTCTCACTGCATCATATGTGGAAATACATATCAAAATGGCTTATTCCTGGTGAAGTTAATCTTGATCACTTGGCTGTGGTGGTGCCTGACAGATTGCTCCATTGTAAAGTTGGTAATTTTTCTTTCCATACTCTACTGTTTGCAAGTTAGACACAAAGTCCAGCTCATGGTAAGAGGGAAAATTTAAGCTCCACCTCCTGGAGGGAGGAGTATCAAATAATTTGTGTGCATAGGTAAACAACCTCAGTTATTAATACATATTATGGAAAATTACTTTAAGGGTATGCAAATTTCCTATCTCCCCTTCAAGTTTCACTTACTAATTTTAGCTTTTGTCAGTGGATCTTGTCTGAAGTAATTATTACTGTGATGTTCTAATGATATTTTCTATTTCTCTCATTCCTTCTACATTTATTTATTGAAATTATTCTGGAAGGAAGATTGTCAAATAATTATTATTATCTAATTTTGACTTAATTATTCAATTATTATTCAATCATAAATTTATATAAATATATATGCATGTATATTTCAGTTATAATCCAATGCTTTCTGTACTTATATTGATCCAATTATTGTTGCTTTAGCCATTGGGAGTTCTTTCAGACTGAATCCCACTTCCTTCTGATATAACTTTTCCTTTTTTATTTGCACTTACTTAACTTTTGGAACTACTAGATGCTGAATTATCTGATATTTTCTCTGCCTAAGCTCTAGAATTAAACATTTTTGGTTCCTTTGTCTGGAGAATGGCATTTTTAAACCAAGATCTGCGCCCTGTATGTACTTTTGCTACTTGGGTACCACTGCTTCTGGTCTCTTTCAGTGGGCAAAGATAGGACATTTGTATTCTTACCTATAGACACACACACGCGCACACACACACACACACACACACACACACACACACACACACACATATTCAGGAATGCAGGATTCATTGTTGTCTTGTGTCCCTGCTTATTTATAAAGTGTATCCTGACAGTGAGAAAACTGTCTCCTGCTGTCAACAAATTGTTTGTTTAACTCTAGTAAATAGGTAAAACAATATCATAATTACTAACCTATGCCTCTGTGAAAAGCAAATTTACCAACTGGAGTGAGTGTATATATATGGTTATTTTTTCATTTAGTATTACAGTATCCAGTCAAAACACTGTTTACCAAACTGATTTAACTCAGCCATTCCACCCCCCCACCATGTCATATATTTACAATTCAGTTGGAGTCATTTGTCATAGTCTAAACTCTAGTCAAAGAATCCCCGACAATCTGGTGACTTTTTTTTTATTTGAATACAGTAAATTTCACTGTTTGTTATACATAATTCTAAGAGTTTTGACAAGTGCACAGTCATGTAGCCATTACCACAGTATGAAACAAAGCTATTCCATCACCGCAAATCCCCTTTATGACTCCTTTATAGTCAATCCCTTGGTAGTCCAACCTGACAACCCTGGTCTCTCATCCATTCCTAAACTTTTGCCATTTTCAGAATATCATATAGATTGAATCACATAGTGTATACTTTTTTGAGTCTGGCTTCATTCACTTAGAAAAGTACATTTATGATTCATCTTTTTTGTGTGAATCAGTAATTTGTTCTCTTTTATTGATGAGTGGTATTCTATTATATGGATGTACCAAATTTTGGGTACTCATTCATCTTTAACCTAAGTAGAGAGAGGTTCTCTCTCCAATTTTCTGGAAGAGATTGTTTAGAAATGGTACTATTTCCCCCTCAAATATTTGAAAGAACTAATCACTGAATCCATCTGGATATTTTAACTTATTTTTGAATATTTTTAGCTATAAATTCAATTTCTTTAATAGAGAATATATCGGTTAGTTATGATATGTTTGTTTTTCTAAAAAGTAGCTCCTTTGATCTAAGTTGTCAAATTTATGTTCATAATGGTGTAGGAATATTATCTCATTATCCTTTAATGTTTGTGTGATCAGTAATGATGTTCCCTCTTCGTTTCCTGATAGTGGTAATCCATCTCTTCTCTCATTTTTTCTTGATCAACCTGGCAACAGATTTCTTAATTTTGATGATCTTAAAGAAAACAAGTTTTGGGGTGTCACAGATTTTTATTGATTTTCTCCTTTCTATTTTATTGGTTTCTGTTTCCTTTTGGGTGCTCCCCTTCTTTCTGCTTCCTTTGTTTATCTTGTCTTACTTCCCATAGTGTCTTAAGGTGGAAGTACAGGCTACTGATTTTAGATCTTTCTCTTTTTTCCTAGAATAAACATTTAATTTTCACAACAGCTTAAATGTTGCTATTGTATCTTTGATGCTAATATGTTTCTCACTTTTAATATTTTATCATTCTAATATTTTTTTCTCATCGTTTCTTTTGCAAAGTCAGCTGTAAACTTTACTGCTGTTATATTGATGATTGACTCTCCATTTATGTTTAATATTTTCTTTTGCTTTTGGATTCTGGCAATTTTATTGTGTGTGTTTATTTATTCCTCTTATTTAATTCATTGTTTAAAGTTGTTTTCACTTTTGAAAATACTCATTTTATCTTCAAATATTGCTTCTGCTCTCTTTTTATTCTTATATTGAAATTGAGTATATATTATACCTTTACATTGTATATATTATGTGCTATTACAATGTGTTTATTTATTTATTTGATTTATGTGCTTTATTTTGGATATGTATATATCATCTATAATTCCACTATATTCTACTTCACTGATTCTCTCTTCTGTTGCATCTTATTTCTCGTTTATCCTATCATTTAGTTCCTACTTTTATTTATTTTTTATTTTTTTATTTTTTATATATAAAGAGAGCTTGAGTGGGGAGAGGGGCAAAGAGAGAGAGAGAGAGAGAGAGAGAGAGAGAGAGAGAGAGAGAACCTAAAGCAGACTCCTTGCTCAGCTTCAAGCCTGATGCAGGGCTTGATCCCATGACCAGAGCTGAAACCAACAGTTGGACACTCAACCAACTGAACCACCCAGGCACCCCTAGTTTATAATTTTATTTACTTGTGTTTTGTTTCAATTCTAGGATATCCATTTTGATCCTTTATATAGTCTTAATTTCTCTGAAACAGACTATGCTTTTATTTCTTGCATACAGTAAGCATAATTAAAGTCATATCTAATAATTCCATTATTTAAGCAACTGAATTTCTCTCTATTGTCTGTTCTTTCTTCTGAGTTTCAATAACATTGTTTCATTTTCTCAAACATTTGATTATTTCTGACAGCCAGACATTATTTATGGGAAAAAATGAGATAATTTCAGGAGTGAGATAATAATATATTTCCTCTAGACATCTAAAGAAAATTTACATTTCGCTTTTTTAATCTTGCAGTTATCTACCAATGCTGGTTAACCTGAATTAAATCAGAGATATTTTTCTAATCTGAATTCCATTTCCTAAAAGAGATTGTTTCTGTTCTGTGTTCACTTTCACCACATAGACCCACAGCCCCATCACTCTACAATGTGAGGCCCTGAACTCTAGTGTTGGACTCCAGCTCCTTTAACTCATCAAGCTTCCATTTGGTTCCCCAACCTTCCAGTTTCCTATGTTTGGTCAATACCTTGAGAAGTAGTAGCTTGTTTCTCCTGGCTAGATTTTCTTTGTCTCCTAGATCTTGGCCCTGTGATTTTTCACTATTTTGACAGTATCCCTGTGCCTTTAAATGTAAATTTAAAAAAATCTTTGTCAAGGTTTTATAGTCCTTAGTAGAAATACTGGTCCAAATTACTTACCCTATCATTACTGGAAACAGAATTTTACGTATACAATGTTACAAACACATAACATTATTCTTCTTCCTAAAGTGCCATTTAAATGTTTCATTATCTTTTACTGTACAAGGCAGACATCCAAGTATATCTCTACCCTGCCCTTTTCTCCCATTCTAATCTCATGTTAATTTCAAGTGGAATTTTAGTTTCCGATATTTATGGAAAAATTAACCACAAAATTGCTATTTTATTAAAAGTAAGTTATATCAATTATTAGCCATTGCCTTCTGTAGCATCTTTTTCCCTTATAGTTTTACCTTTCTGGAATCTGACATTAGTAGTTCTTAGAGAGCTGGAGACAGGGAAAATTTGTCAATTTTTGTCTTTCTTTAAGTAACTTTATTTTATCCTTACACTTGATCAAATAACTTAGGGGAATTTAAAGTTTTTTTTTTTTAACATTTCAACTATATATCTATATCTATATCTATATCTATATCTATATCTATATCTATATCTATATATCTATATCTATATATATAGATATATATACTGTATCTATATTTTATATCTACATTGTATATATTGTATATTTTTATATAATATCTATTATATATATTTATATATATTTACTCTGATCTATTTTTATTCTCTTCTTTGACCTTGAGGTTTTATTTATTTATTTATTTATTTTTACACTTATTTATTTTTGAGAGAGAGAGAGAGAGAGAGAGCGCGAGCACAAGTGGGGGAGGGGCAGAGAGAGAAGGAGAGACAGAATCTAAAGCAGACTCCACAAACCATGAGATCATGACCTGAGCCAAAGTCAGATGCTTAACCAACTGAGCCACCCAGGCGCCCCACTGACCTTGAGGTTTTAAAGTGTTATATGGCTATAGGTGTTTTTCTCATATTATCACATATCACTTGGAGGTCTCTGTCAATAAGGCTACTCCTATCTTGATGAAATTATTGGTAGTTTTCAGAATCCAAAGCAGGCTCCAGGCTCTGAGCTGTCAGCACAGAGACTGATTAGGGGCTTGAACCCACCAACAGCAAAATCAGGACCAGAGCTGAAGTAGGACGCTTAACCGACTGAGCCACCCAGGTGCCCCTGGAAGACCCCATTTTTAAATGACACTGGCAAGAAGGATGAATTGGGAGTAGCCTACGAGGATAATGAAGTTCTACCAGTAAAAAGTCAAGACTTTTAAAGGACATGTGCTCTACATAGTAAGAAGCAAAGCAACAAGATAATTTCTTAAGAAGGTAGCACCTATCTATCTGATATGTGCAGATATGTGTCCGAATATTGTCTTGAATGTGCACTGAATATTGCTGAGAAACATTAAGCTCAAAATGAGACAGTTTGAGATAAAAATTCTTGGCTACTCAAAATTTGATCTTAGATGTTCAGAACATGAACATTCAAAAAAATGATCAGCAATAAAAAGACACATAAAATATAAAGCTGATTAAAAAGAAAAAAATAAATTTAATTCAAGGTGCCTGGGTGGCTCAGTCAGTTAAGCATCCGACTTCGGCTCAGGTCACGATCGCATGGTTTGCGGGTTCAAGCCCCATGTCAGGCTCCGTACTGACAACTCAGAGCCTGGAGCCTGCTTCAGATTCTGTGTCTCCCTCTGTCTCTGTCCCTCCCTTGCTTGTGTTCTGTCTCTCTCTCTTTCTCTCTCCCAAAAATAAACGTTTAAAAAAATAATAATAAATAAATTTAATTGTATAAGAATGATGTAATCATCTCATTCATCTTTTTTTCTAAATATAACTTTAAAATCACTATCTAAAGCATATATATCTATACTTTAGCTTTTATTCTTGATTGTTTTTGCCTTGTATTTTTCATATAAATTGGATTTTTTTTGATCCAGTGTATTTATTGAAAGATGATCAATTTACTTCTAGATAGACATTAATTCATAGATGATTATTCACAATTCATGTGTTTTGGTTAAATTCTTCTTTTGAAAATTACTTTTATGGAAGGCTCAGTGCTGAGAGCTAATACTAGCACTTATCAGACAGAGATGCTTTACCTCTGCCTGATAGTTTTAATCCAATAGAGCTTTGATTCTCATCTATGGTTCTTTTTAGCATTGCCCCTTCCTTTCCATTTTCACTTTCTTCTAATACAATTAATGCAAAGATTTTTAAGAGATTGTGTGTTTATGACTGTAGTCACATTTTTTCTGACATCACAAAATTCTTTTTGGTCATATACTTTAGGAGCACTCATAATATGGCAACAAAGATAAAATAGATGTATTTGATCTTTTCAGTGTATTAGAGAATGAGAAATGTACAGAAGCCTATTCTGTAACTTTTGTTGACTGGGCTCTTATTATTTAAGATTACTCTGAGGAGATGCTTTGCCAGTTGTTGGGTGATCTGGCTAGAGTTTATTTGAAATGTCTCTGTGAGCAGAACCTTTATCTACTTACTCTTCCACTACATTATGGATCCTGGGAAAGACAAACTGAAGAAAAGGTCTATTTCATTAATGATTCCTGATTATAACCGATGAAATAAAGTCTCCTTTGATGTCATCTTTTACCAATTTTTTTTTCTGGAAACTTCTTTAAGTCAAGGATTTAAAGAAAGGCAAGTTAGACTTCATGCATGACAAGATTCTTTCTCTCTTGCCTGATTAAAATGAGAGAAGGAGAGAACCCTGAGAGTATTTTTAATACATTTTCCCCTGACACCGCATAAATCTAGGAACATTTATATGCTAATCAAATCAAAATAGGAATTATTAGTGACTGGAGAGCCCCAACATGGCTGTTATTTTCCCATCAACATATGATAACAGCTCTGACGCTGAATTAAGGAGCTGAATATTATATAAGCCCCAAAAGGTTATAGTACATGACAGGTTTAAGCAATATTAAAACCTAGAAACACTGCCCCACCTATTACATATTTATTCGGAATTACAAATTGTAAATATTTAAAAATACACAAAGATACAGTGTGAGTAAATTCTTAATGTTTAATGAAATTATTCATGATATACAAAGAGTCAAATAACTCAACAAATACCATGAAGGTTAATGCATGCGAATGAATCTGAAGAGTCCAGCAATGAGACTAACATACTGTGTCCTTTCCTAAGATGATCATAAAATGGAATTAAAGTAACCTGATTTCATGGTTAAGGATATCTCTGGGGATAAAAGGAAGCAACTTTCACTGAAGACCTACTAGCAGCTAATCAAGATCCAATGTCAGGTCTCCATCTCCATGGGTGGGAATCCATTGATTTTTTGTACTGTTCATATTTTAATACCTTTTAAAGAGAGAAACCTGGTACCTTAAAAAAAATCTATATATTTAGCTTGTCTTTTGGCAGTTTATTTTATCACCTCTTAAGAGGTCAGCTGCTGGATGGGAAGATCTATCATATATAATCTCAGATGAGCAAATAATGAGAAATTCAAGAAAAAGCCAACAAAGAGAACTGGTGTGATGGGCCCAGTGGGGATATTTTTATTTTGATTTCCAGGGTTTCTAATGTCCTTATTTATAATGATCGCAAATCATAATGCAGAAAGTCTAAATTTACACTTCCCATTTTTAATGCTGCAATGCCCACACAAGAAAAACCTCGTCTGCAGTGAATGGGTAAGAAGAATTTCCTTGGCAGACTCAATTTACATCTACATTCAAAATGCCATTTTCAAGTTCCTATACTAGCTAGCAATAACAAAATTGCTCTAATGTTTACAGAGCCTTGAAGAACTGAGACAGACAAGACAATTGTGAATAAGATTTCAGCTAAAGCCCTGTGAAAATTCCAATATTTATAATATAAGATGAAAATTGTTGGAAAATATTTGTTGATAATAGAATCTTATAACTATACCCAGATAGTTTAATTGATAGAATTTCATCTTCTCAATATCTTTCCATCTATCTATCCGTATATTCTGACTGTACATAAATAGTGGTAAGTCTTATTTTTTAATTGAAAAAGAAAACATGTTTATGTAAAACTCTGCTTTCTAGAATCAAAACAGTAGTGTTGGATTTGTATGTATTTTTCATATTTTCTTAGAAGATGCATCCCTTATCATTCAATTAGGTATATGTTGTTTTCAATGTAATAAAATCAATATCTTTGCTTTTAAGAGAAACATTATTTATTAGCAAAATTCTCACTTAATTGGAGAGTGAGTTTAATTTTTTTAATGCTAATCAGACAGAAATTACTTAGGTTTCAACAAATGGATAAAATTTTATGAAGCTTTTAAGATACACCTTTCTTATTAAAAAGAAGACAGAGACTTGGTTTTATGTAACATACTTCATTGGTTTGGCAGAAGTTATCTATCATTTCCTAAAGAAACAATAAAATACAGCATCACTTAGATTCCATTTAATCTCTAGGTTTTTTAGGTATATTAGTAGGTATTTAATGTAGATTTAATATTTTTTTTATTGCTAGTACTTGGGTAGATACAAATGGAAAGACCTATACCTATCCCACTGATGACTTCTTTAGCTCCCTATGCAATATACAAATAAACAGGTATGAATAAATTTATACAAGAAATGTTGGTATTTGATCCAGGGGCTAGACAAATTTGAGTTTGAATTTACCTGCAGAAACTATCAACAAATAAGCCAATTGACTTAGTCACTTACATTAAGTGATTTGATGTAAGTGATTTACCCAGTGATCTACACTGGGTTTCTGATAAACAAAGTAGAGGTGACAGTACTACCTAACTTACAGACTTGTATCAACTAAATTACTAACAAGTACAGAGCTTCGTTTCTAAAAATAATGCTATAAATGGCCCATTATATGTGCTAATACTTTGGTGATGGTCAAACTTTTACTGACCAATGGATTGTGTAAATTGTCATACTGCTTGTGGACTCAGCAACAGGAAGTTCATTCCACAAATACCAAGTAGAATGGAACAGGCAGTCATAAAGATCATATTTTTAATCCTCAAACTCTTTATAAATCCTGAATATTTAACCCAAAATTATTCTGTACAGTTAGATGAATACTCAGAATGAAGTTTTCTAAATGTTGCAAAAAATAATACTGTCATGTCACAAACGTCTGTATTATTCCCCACCGTACTTCCATGCCTAGAAGAAATCTGAGGTACAAAGGAAGTACTGAGAAATATTTGTGGTATAAATTATTTGAATAGACAATTTTTATTCAAGGGCTACTCAACCAGGATATGTTCTGTTTTTACTTAATATTCAGAGTATGACTCAGAATGAGATTAAAGTCCAATCTTTTGTGGGCTCATACATAAACAAGAAGTATGATTAAGAACTTCCAGTGGGACCAGCAACACCTATTAGATAACTTTCTGAAAAGTTAGCCCGACATTCAAAGTTCTTCACAATTTATCTTTTGCTAAATTTTTAATCCTTATCTCCTAGCATTGTACCACATCCAGTGCATACTATTTTATCAGACCAACATTCATTTCCTCTGTGACTTTTAGCCATGTTTTACTTAGTACGCAGAACACCCTTCTTAATTCATGTATATAGAAAAATTGCTTTCATAATTCAAAGTCCAGATAAAATATCATTAGTTCTGTGAAGACTTTCTAAGTTCCTGCTGAAAATTAATCACTCCCTCCTCTGTAATCCCATAGTCATTTAGTATCTATATCTAATGTATTTATTATCACATTTTATTGTAAATAGTTTTATTTGTAATTGGAACATAGCCATGAAATCACTTAGGACAGGATCTTTGTTGATATGTTCATGTTTGCACATCCTGCACTTAACATATTTACTGCTATTTAATTTTGGTTAATAAAGTTTTTTATTTACTGAATTAGATTTAGAAAGAAGAGGCAAGTAGAAGAAAATAAAAAAATGAAGTCATAGTTCAACATCTCACAATTCTAAATACTTAACTAAAATTCTGGTTGCTTGCAGGGTGATTCAAATTCAACCTTCTTCAATTAAATTGTGAGTTTTAGTGGGTAAATAACCACTCCATCATAATTTTCAGCAACAATCTGATGGGACTGAAATGTAAATCGGGGCATCCATCACACTTCCTGCTGTTGATGGCAAAACATCCTGCACCTCTGGATTTCTTAAGAGTAATGGATATGTCTTTGTTGTCTTTCTCTTTACTGAAGAAAAGTATAGCTTTTCTCCAAAGAGTATTCTCAGCGATTGAGTGTCATTAAAATTAAAAATAGTGATCAAAGAAATAAGCAGAAGTAAACAATGAGCAATCCACACACTAAAAACAGTGACATAAGGTGGAGAATAATGGAAATGAAAAAAATATATATAATGATGACTGGTTGACAGATTGCCGTCGTTTTACTCTCTGGGGTTTTGTCACAACCTTCAGTAGGGAGATAACATTGAACATCTGGTGGACAACCAGTGCGGAACCTCAATGAAGCTGAGCATGTGCAGTAGAAGAGGAATGAGCTTGGGGCTGTGGCTCATCTCACACATATCTAAGAAAATAAAATGAGCCAAGAATAGTATTGAATAATAACAGCCAACTTCTAGGAAAACATTTGAGTTATAGCACAAAAACCAACCAAAAATCACTATCTTGTTTTTGTCATATACCAGCTATCAGAACTTGGACAACATTTGACCTCAATAAGTCTTCATTTTCTCACCTATAAAATATTGAAGGTAATGATTCTCAATATAATAAGTTCTACTGTTATACCGATTAAGATGATACCATTGCCTATGTTTTGCAAACTGTTATATGAGGATAAGATAACCACTGCTTCTTTTCCTTATAATTATGTTATCACCCACTATTTTGCTTGAATTTATATACTTATGTATTTATTGATGTTTAAAGAACAGTCTCCTACATTATACGTTATTTCAGGTTATTTAGTGGCCTCAGCTGTCTTTCCATCAGCAACCTCAATTTTACTTCAGGTTTTAGTGATTGATTTTTCTGTTCCCTTCTAGCTGGCATTACCTATCTTCAGTTGTGTCCTAGTAAACATTTAACAACGGGCTCTCTGTCTCTTGGGGAAAAACACTGATTGGTAGCATTTCATGATTTCCTCAGTTTAAACACTCCCACTGTGGTTGACTTCAAGCTACCAACATGACATCATGTTGGAGAGTTGGAAGACTTGGGCACAATCATTTCTCACCAGCTGGTAAGAGTTATTAGCTCTAGCACACCACTGCCTCATACTCAATATAAACTAATTTCTCTTACAACTCAATGTAAAATTGGGAACTTATCTAAATTCTTTCTTAACTTGCTATTTCTGAAACAAATAAAATCAGGTTTTTACCAGAAAATGCTGAAAAATAACTGAAAACTAGTGAGAATAATAAATAATTCAGTATTATAGGTAACAAGTTCCAAAAAATTTGAGGATAGTTGTGTCTGAATTTCATTCAAACATAAACTAAACCAGACTAAATTTTACTAAAATACCTGGAGCCAGATGTTCCGCTGAGTCCCCTAATGAATAAAGACTCTGGCTGATTTTGCTGCCTGGTTCACTATATATCTCTACCAGTCCTAATTAAAGCAATCTGCCTAATGAATAATCTGTTTCCAGGGCAAAAAAAGGAAAACTAAGCCTAGTATTGGCACTAAGTAGTCCAAAAAGGACCGAATTCTGTTTGACAGCTCAGCAGTTTTCATTCTGAGAGCCTCAGGAGAGAACCTACAGAGAAGGGCAGCCTTCTCAGAGAGGAACTGCACTCCTGTACCTCAACAGTGATGAGCCTCATCTCCAAGCTGTTCTTTTATATGTTTCATTCTATTTTCTACCCAATAACTCCCTAACACAACTGAACCTGCCTCCCAGGTGAAGAAGACAGTTTCCTACACAGACTTGAAATATTTCTACTACAGAATTTAGAATTGATCTTGGTTTTTGGTAGCATTTTTCACCTTTATTAAGGCCTCTTTCTACTTTAAGTACTGGAATTTTTCCCCTCAATCCTATTTGACTTCCTTCTACTCAATTTTCTTTTGAAACTCGAAGAAACATTTTATAATGAAACATATTCAAAAGCCAATTAATAAGGTTGACTCTAGCCTGGATATATTCTCTCCAGTGCCTTCTTTGGCAGGCATGATCATTTTTGTGGTTCTTTGTACCATATTTTCCTTAGGGAACATGGAATAGATGCCAGTACCTTAAATTCTTAAAGATACTAACTCTTTAAGAAAGTCCCATTATGATTGCTTTTCCTTTATTTTCAGGACAGATATGAATGGTGTAACATGCATCTAGTAAGTAGCCAGTACTTCCTTGATCTGTCTTTTGAGTTCCTTTCCTTTTCCAAGCTGAGCAATTCCATCTCTCTCACTATGTACTCCTCTTAAAGACAGCTAAACACCATCACATTAGATGCAACAGAGAACAACACTAGATTACATTTCCCTCCTCAAGAGCAACTGAAGATTTGCTTTATGCAAATAGCATCTTGGGTCAGGACTAAATGGCAAATATATTGTTAGTTCAGACTCTAGAGTAGAGTCTGGAGCAGAGGAATGGCACACCTTCTCCTGATCCCTAAAGACTAAATGGCAATAGACTTTACTTGAGGTAATTTTACTCCATGGAAGCCCTCACAGCTCACTTCCAACACAACAGCACCTAGAGATGATTCACAAGCCAGCTTTGCCAAGTACACAACAAATCACATCCTCTTTTTTTTATACTTCTGAAATGAAACTAACAACCTTTGTGTAGAACACAAAAATTGTAATGGATACAACTTTTATAGAAAAGTATCAAATATCTCATTGAACTTAGCCATCTTCCATTAAGAGACATGAAAGATAGTGTTTCATTAGAACAACCAAGAATAAATGTAGCAGTTAAAGCAGCCAACTTTTTTTTTAAACTCGTGTGGTCTGCTTCTTAATCTAGAGAAGATAAAAAGTTAGAGGAAAGATTTTATATCACTTTTCCTTCCAACTTACACTTTCATGATTTTGCCTTAATCATTCAATACTTAAGCACTTATCATGTTTAATATATTTTTAAATTTTGGAATTCTTAAGCTTTATGTTCCCGTATGTTTTCTCATTGGATCCTTGCAATAAACCCTGTGAGAAAACTTGGGCAAGCACTAATATGGACACTATTTAACACAAAAGGGAACGTAGAATCAAAATCCACCAGTGCTAAATTCAAATTCTAAAGCTTCTTTCTAGACTTTCAAACTATAACTTGTTTTTAGGTGTTTACTTCTCTTTCTAGCATATTGATTTTGCTGCCTGACCTTACGTTGGAGGCTGTTCTTAAGCTATCTAGTACTGACTTAATTATTCCTCTATGTGAAATTTTGCACATTCATTTGCCTTTAACTTTGAGGCAATCCTATTTTCCAAAAGCTGGTAAAAACATCCACAATATACACTTCAAATTAAGAGCACCCAGAGGACCCAGAGTACAGTGAAAGTTGATGAGCTTTTAGAGAAACATGGGAAACTGGTAGTCATAAAAGTAGTTAGTATTAAGGAAGCATCTTTCTTGACCTAGAGTATGGGGAAAAACCAGAAAAGGAAGGTTGTGTGTTCTCTCCATTGCAGTCATAAGATGTAATGCCTATTCTCTCTGTAGAGTAGAATGGAGAAGACTGATAAATACATTAACAATATTTATCTACTCAGTAATCAAAGGAAGGGAAGTTAAAATACCAATGAATTAATATTTGTACCTTTCAAACTGATGATCTTCAGAGAAAAGGACTATACCTAGTATCCCTCAGGCTGTGAAGAAAATGTATACAACTGAGAAACCACCTATTTATTGATATAGGTGGAAATTCTGGCAAGAAAACAAGTTCTACCTAATAATTTCATATAGTATATTTTTAATAAATAATTTCTGATTAATTATAGTACATTTCTACTTAGGCATTTAGTCATCTCAGAAATATTTGTTGATTGTATGTCCTTGGAAGGATGATGCATACTCAAACCATCAAATAAACATACATGGCAATAAATAATTATTACACAAGCATGGTATGGATAATAGTGTTTTAGGTTTTTGGAAGAGAAAAAAAATCCACGAGGACAAGTGGCCAGAACAGGCTTCTCAGTCTGAGTGATACTTGCTATGTTTTGTACAAGGTACAAGGGTACAGAGAGCAATGAAGAGGGAATGTTAGGTGTAACACAGCTACTGGGGAAGGAATGTAGGGATATTTGAGATACAGTACACAGTTAATCTGACTGGATGGAGCATTCGAGTATGACAATGGATAGGAGATAAAGAACTTTCCTTCAAACTTACGCACTATTATTATCTTACCTCTAAAGTGTTGGTGATGACATTTTTAAAATCCATAATAAAAACATGAGCACCTAGATTCTTCTAGTTTACTTTATTTAAGTCAAGATCTTGAGTAGTTTCATAAGTGGTAACCTAATTCATTTTATTTTTAGTAATTGAATCTTATGTTGCAAATTAACTGAGTGCCTTTTCATTTCATCTATTTTTAAACTAAAAAATGTACATGGTAAGGATTGTAGTGAGGAGCTATTTGAATGGCCAGTTATTTTTAAAAGAGCCCAATGAATTCAAAGTGACTATCGCCACCGTATATCATTTATGTCTCTGCCTTGGACTTGATTGTATTTAAGTGCATTTCTTCTCTAAAGTATGTGCCTCAATACTTCCTTCAAATATACTTCAGATTATGCAATAAAACTAAATCCAGTTGCCCAGCAGAATGAACCTTAGTGCCAGAGACAATACTAAGGCTCTTAGTGTGAGGGCATTTCTGCTCCCTGAAACAATGAGATATCAACAGCCATGCATTCTTCCCTGAAATGCAACAGTTGTAATTATTCATGAGAAGCTTTTTGTTTAAAATATTCAGCATTTTAAAATAAATATAGCTAAATTTGTATTTCTTTTGTTTTCTTATATTTTCTGAATCCTTCAAATGACATACCCCTAAAGAAAATAATGGCAGAAACTATATTGTGTAAAAGTAAGTCTATTCTTTAAACTCCCAGGTACAGTACATTTTAAATTATCCAAAGACCCAATCCACTGTCATTTCTCATGAATTTCAAAAGCTTCCAGCTTGGTTACTAGCAGCTTTTATATAATCTCTACTCCTAGATCATTTCTTATCGTCTAAGGAAACAGTATTCTTCAAGACAAGAGTGATCTCCTCCACCTACAACCAAAGGCTTTTGACACCAGGATTTCTTATAATATCTTTCCTTCTTGGAAATTATTTTTTTTTCCTCTTTATTTTGGTAAGAAATATGCATTTTCAATTCAGAGGCTTCTCTACACAGTTGCATCCAATACTGATAGGATCTATTGTTTATAGATACTCAGCTCTTCAAGAAAATATGAAAACTTAATGTAGTAGTTTCAACTTTGTGTAGTAATACATTTTATCTATAATCAACACTATGAAACTTCTGAATCATCTTATATCTGTTGTATCTTATATTCATGGGCAACTATCATATACTCTGCATTGATATCAATGCCTCACTTATTTGCTTTATTTACTAAATTGCATGTTTGTATTGTTTATGAGGAGATCTGTCCATTTTTGTGACTTTTCTTGCCCTGTCTGCTTATAATTCTAGAGACAATAGATTCATTCTGTCATCTACCTTATAAAACTGCACCAGTTACTTATTGTTACTCAGTGACTTAATAAGATACCAATACTTTGTTTTATTTATGAATTTTCAATTTGGACAGTTTCAGTCAGGATGGCTCATCTGTGCTTTACATGACATCAGCTGGGCAGTTTAATTGAGTATATATTTTCAAATGGCTCAATGCACATGTCTGGAAAGCTGGTATTGGCTATCAGCTGAGAGCTAGGCTGGAGGTCTTCATTCTTCTACAAATAAGCTTCTTGATGGGGTTATTAGAGGTTCCTTGCAACATAGGTGCGATACTCTACAAGGAAAGTTATCTAACCCTGCATATATAACATGTAATGAGACGTAGAATAACTACAGTAGACCCTCTCATTGAGTAAAGGAAGAATTAAGGATGTACATTAAAGGCATTGGTTCATAGTATTTCTGAAACCTAACTAGGCACATGCTGTCAGTTCATTGATTAGTGCTCAGTCTTTTTCCCTGGAAATGATTCATGATGGCTCTTGGGTCTATACTATGAACCATCCTTTACTTTCTATCAAAAACACCCCATCTTTGCATCTAAGTAGTTTAAGCTTTTGGGGATGTAGCAAATTAGGGGCCTCCTTTCATTCTGTCAAAAACACACCATCTTTGCAGCTAAGTAGTTTCTTAAGCTTTTTTGGACGTAGCAAATTTGGGGCCGCCTTTCATTCTGTACTATCTCTGTACTTTTCAGCCCATGTCAGCTAATTACTTTAAAAATTGGCAGTTTCTGGGGATCATACTATAATTCACTCCATTAGATAAAACCTACCAATGCAAATCTCCAACATAGACTCTTCTCTATTTGGGCCCCATTGAGGCTACTGTTGGGACACTTTTAATATTCTTAGAAACTTTATTACTTAAGTACAAGACACAAACTTAAAAATATTAGAAGTTGTATTAGGCATTCCTTTAAATGTTTCTGAGGTTGGGAAGAAAACAAAACAAAACAAAACAACCACATCATATAGTCCTGTCATGTAAACTTTTATCATCAGGCCATCCTAATCTAGTAGCACACTGGATTTGATGTTTGCTCTAGAGTCATTTCTGACTTTGAGAATCAATTTTTTGGTAGAGATCAGAAATGGGAAACATTTCTATACTAAGCCCTTAAACTCATAGTTCCTTTATATTTCCTCTAAATTGTGCTCAATAGCTCTACAGTTCCTTCAATTCTCACCTCATAGTTTATCCTAGGCAGCTAGAAAAAGTCAGTCATCAATTCCTATGTTCTGTTCTGAAAATCTATCCGGTGAAATCTATGAATTCATTAGGTCTCCTCTATATGTCCAAAGATGTCACAGGCAGTAGTGTTGACAAACATGTGCCCACTTCATAAAGGGGAACTTCTTATCTCTAGCCTCCACTGCAAAGGTTTTAGGTATTTGGCTTTTTTTTTTAAATGTTTATTTTTAAGAGTGAGAGAGACAGAGCATAAGCAGGGGAGGAGCAGAGAAAGAAGGATACACAGAGACCGAAGCAGGCTCCAGACTCAGCTGTCAGCACAGAGCCTGACACAGGACTCAAGTCCAAAAATTGTGAGATCATGACCTGAGCCGAAGTCAGACGCTTAACCAAGTGAGCCACCAAGGTGCCCTTCACATGTTTTAGGTATTTGTTACAGTGGTACCCACTGTACCAGAACCAGTTCTGTTTCAGTTGCCTATTGCTTGTAAGAAACATTCTCAAAGCTTGACTTCAAACAACAGTGATTTTACTTTCTCTTATCATTCTGTGGCTCAGGAAATTGTACATGGCTCAGCTGACACTGAGCTGACAGCCAGATGATCTGGTGGGTACCTAAAGGCTCACTCACATGGTTAGCACCAGAGTAAGGATGGTTGAAAGAATGGGCTAATCTGAGCCTCTCTCCCTCTCTTAAACATGAGTCTCCAGGCATGTTTAAGTATTCTCTTCATCAGGGTAGTTGGACTTCTTACTTGGGGGCTTAGAACTCTAAGATAGAGTGTTCTGAGAAAAATTAAGAAGTTACTTAAGGACTAGACCCAGCAACTGGCACAGTATCACTCTTTCTATACTCTCTTAGTGAAGCAGTTATGGAAACTGCCCAGATTCAAAGGCAAGGGACACAGACACTCCCATTTCTCAATGAGGACAGTATGAAAGAATCCATGGCTATCTTTAGTTTACCACAGAGAATGTGCAAATACCAATGTAATTTCTAACAAAGATTTTTCAAATAGGATTGGTCTAGTTTGTATAATAAGCCGTAAGCCTCCAAATTAAGGTGGCAGTCTGGGTCATACATTTGCATGTATTTTTAATGGAGAAGATTCAGAATATAATATGATCACTTAAGTGTTTTGCTTAAAAAATGACTTTTTTTGTTATTTGTTACCACTCTTAGGTGGTAACACTTGGAAATTTCTATTTTATTTGATTTTTGGACATTTGCCAAAAAATTATCTTTAACACACCTTTTGTTGTATCTTTCTCTTCATGAGTTCCATTAAGTATAGGAAAACCCCCAATCTTCCTATTCTGAAGGTCCATATTCATTTTCTCTGATCATTTCATTTTTTACGCTTTCACCTCCTATTAGTTTCTGCCAAGGCTGACAAACTTCATATGCTATTCTTTGCTGCAAGCTAAGAGATCTTTCTGTCTCTTCCTGAAACTTTTGATCTGCTATCTCTTGCCTTGAAACCATCAAGCCTGCTGTTTTTATATCTTAATTGGTTTTCTTAATTTACCCATATTTATTCCCTAAAAGATGGCAGGATAAAATTTTCAATTTCCTTCAACTCTTACAGATTTCACAACATTTGCATTTATAGTATACTAAAAAAGGCATATTTCTTTTCATTTCTAGTATCTCCTAATAAGGCTGCATTAACTTTTACTCTGTTTCTCTCTTATATTTGAGCATGATAACTATATGGCCAAGAAAAAAAATGTACAGCAGAGAATCATATTTTTTTTTCCTTTTTAAAGAAAGGTTTGCCTGACCAAAGCTTTATTTTCAGATGTTATTAGTTCCTTTTTTGTCTTGAACCTTAGTTTATCAAATCTAGAAATTGTGTGGGATTCTTGACAAACCCTATTCCGGAAATATATTTGGACTAGGCAAACGCTTCGGAAGAAAATAAGACTATGACCTCCTCTGAACTCTGTCCTATTTGTAGAATAAAAGCGAAGAGCAGTACAGAAATGCAGAAACACTGATAGAAAACCTGTGAAGTAAACCTCAACTCAAAAAAACTTTTCTATAGATGTGGAAAGCCCACTTTGTTATATTTTTTTCAAGTCTTCTATGAGTTACTTCATTGTAATCCAGTATAATGTTGTCAAGGACCAGAATAAACTGTTTTATGATTATTATATTCAGGCGGTGAGATTGGGACTAGAGAAAGGGAAAAAAAAGCTAAACTAACCCTAAAAAAAAGTCAAATTCCTTTTAAGGATTGTTCTCAATTGGACAGTAATGGGAATCAAAAGGAAAAGTCACTGTTTCACCAGACTATTTTATGTTATCTCTTTCCCTTCTCTCTCTCTCTCTCTCTCACACACACACACACACACGCACACACACAGAATAAGGAATGGTTTTATCATTGTCATCAACATCAGAAATTCATTAAGGTATACAAAGGACACATTATTGGATACTGGTGATATGTTGTTGGCAGGATAGAAATTAAGAGACATGTGTTGAGCATTTGCTTAATGCTCAACCTGTGTTAGGCATGTGCATTTGTGTTACCTTCATTATAACATGGCAGTATCAGATATAGTTTGCCAAATAAATAATATAGATTGCAAGTGAAAAAATATATAAAAAGTCAAAAGAACATTACCTTGCTGAGTACTTACTCATAAAATATAGATTTTATAAGAAACAAAGAAATGCATTTTACAAAATATCCAACTGAAGGGAATGACATTAGTTTGGACCACTCATAACCCTGCTGGAGATCAAAGGGTTTATCTTATTTTTTTAAGTAAGACCAGGGCCAAGAGAGGTGCTTATTCACACTAAGCCACATAAGATATCCTTCTTCTGGGACCTAAAGAATACTTTCTTCTCTCCCAGGTGAGCTGCCAAGACAATGATCTTCAGAAGAAAATAATGTATTCCCCAAATAACTATTTGTCAGGAGATAGGAGACTGGTTGAGGTAACTACTTTGGGCCCTTGCTAGTGTCAGGCCTCTAAATCTTACCTTCATTTCTACCTACAAAAGTTACTTTTCTGCATAGTAATACTTCTCTTTTATTATATAATGTACCTAAATAGCCTTTTATTTTTACAGCTAACATTTTTGCTATAGCAAAAAATTTTAATATACTGCATTATAACACATGAGAGTTTAGAAAACTATGGCCCACAAGCCAAACCTGCTATTTGACACAGCTCACAAGATAAGAATATTTTTTCACATTTTCAGATGGTTAAAAAATATGAAAAGAAGAATAATATTTCACAACAGTTGAGAATTATATGAAATTCAAATTTCAGAGCCCAGAAGTAAAGATTTTTGGTTTTCGTTTTGTCTTTTTTTAACAAGGCCATGCTCAGTTGTTTCACCTATGGTCCATGACTGCCTTTGTGTTACTGCCTAGAGCTGGGTAGTTGGGACTAAGCCATATGGTCCACAACACTTTAATTTGCATATTTACTATTTGACCCTTTACAGAAAAGTTTGCTAACCCTTATTTTTTGTTGTTGTTGCTTTTGATTTTATGCTTATTTATTTATTTATTTTTAGAGAGAGTGAGAGAGAGAGAGAGAGTGTGTGTGTGTGTGTGTGTGTGTGAGTAGGGGAGTAGGGGAGGGGAAGGAAGAGAGGGAGAGAGAGAATCCCAACAGGCTGCACTGTAAGTGCAGAGCCCAATGAAGGGCTCATGAGTTCATGACCCGAGCTGAAATCAAAAGTCAGACGCTTAATTGACTGAGCCACCCAGGTGTCCCAGTAAGCCTTATATTACATGTTCAAGTGATTCTTTCAGAACTGAAAATGCTCCTGAACTAATTTGCATTGTCTACCTTAGACAATGGAAGGTCTTGATGAATTCTTCACTGGACTTGGGGATACTCTCAGACATAGAACTAATCCTTGAACTTAGTAGGAGAGCCTCTGCTGACAGTGATTTTGGTATCTATATATTTGCCAATCAGACAGAAAAGGTGAAAAATTCATTTGGAATATAATGGAGACTGCTGTAGTTTCCTTTTGAATCTGTATATTGAAAGGGATCAATGAGGATTATAAATTCAGCGAGAGGAGACACTGTCAATAGTTTTGCAATAAATTTCCCAGAAACTTTGATGTTGGTGGAAAACAATAATATTTACTTCTAAAAACAAAACAAAACTAACACACAAAAACCCTTTTATCTGCTGATTTCAAGACATTGCTCTAGGAAGCTTTAAAACTGCCTTGTTTTGGGTAGCATGCTTTTATCCAATGAAATAAACAGGATGCTGTCTCTTATTTCAGAAGTGACTATATCCATTTCCATGGGTGTGCTGCCTCCTCAAATTGTTTCTAATTCATCAATCCTTGACCATTAGAATTCTCTTATTATTTCCTGTAGGACTGAGGTTCTAATCCTAATTTCCTAAATAATTTTCTTGTTGGAAAGATGTCCATGAGATGCCCAGACAGCAAATAGCCACCAAAGTCAATTTGGAATTTTCAACCAATATCATACCAAACAATTTTGAAGGGACACACTGCAAAGCAATCTTGAAAAGTAGCACTGCCAGGGATCCAGGTATTAAGGTGATATTTGTTAAGTACAGAAGAAATAGTACAATGAGTTCACATATTAACCACTTATGAAAGAACGCTGTGATGTTGTACTTCCAGCCTCCAAACAAATTCAAAAAAGTAAGCCAAATTATTCTAAGATAAATCAAATCACTACCATGAATTATTACAATGTAGAAATAATGAGGGGTAATAAAAATTAACTCATCATATTTCTATCTTATTTATCTTAAACTAGGTAGATTATCTCTCAGTTCCATCAACTTACCCCACCATCTGTTCACTGGTTCCTATTATTTCTTCTGCCTGGAATCATTCACATTTTTCCCTTTCTATTATATCCAACATAATGGCTCTCAAACTATTGGGAACAGCTAAAGATTTGAAAAACCAGAACCAAGTGGTACATCAAAGGGGCAATTGTTTAGAACAGGTTCCGGGCACAGATCGGAAACTCAATAAAAATGATCTTAAATTAAAATTTTATAGTAAATAGAAATACAAGTAAGAAGACAAGTTTAGGCACAAGGAGAGATTGGGGATGTCCACAGAGTCAGTTCAGAAGCGTAATCAAGGAAGTTGAGGAGAAAACTACAGTCAAGACAAATGGACTTGAAATTTACATATCAAGAGCACAGATTCTCCCTATATAAATCCCCTATATGGGACTGCAAAATTCTAATTAATAAGTTTTGTTGAGATATGCCACATATTCCTGCTGAGGTACTTAATAAACACTCTATGTGTTTTTTTTCCTAGTCGTCTTGACAACTTACTTTCTTCTGATAAGTCATAGGATTCTCTCACATTCCAGATGGCTGACAAACACTGGCAGGATAAAGGAAATGTTTTTCAGTTGTGTTAAAGAACATGGGCCTGTAGGAAGACTAACTCATCTGGAAAACTATTTTCCATTGGAACAATAAACTTAAAAAGAAATATTTCTCATAATTACTGTATTGAAAATTATACTTATTATTTAGTAGACCCTAAATACAGTGATCCAGAAATTAAACACTGTATCTGGGGGCACCTTGGTGGCTCAGTCCATTAAGTGTTCGACTTCAGCTCAGGTCATCATGATCTCACAGTTCGTGAGTTCCAGTCCTGTGCTGGACTCTGTGCTGACAGTTCAGAGCCTGGAGCCTGCTTCGGATTTTATGTCTCCCTCTCTCTCTGCCTGTTCCCTGCTCATGCTTTGTTTCTTTCTCTCTCACAAAAATAAATGAACATTAAAAAAAAATAAACACTATATTTGAAACTTCTGGCAAAAAAAATGGTGAAGCAAAGACACTTATGGTCTTTTCTCTAACATTTTTCTCAAATTAACTATAACAGAGATGCTATTTGAGAACCTCCCTTCTCATCAGATTATACTAACAGTGATTCCACATTCTGTGGAGCTTTCAGAGTCTGACTCTTACTTCTGTGACAGATAGACTGGGGGAGGTGCTGAAGGGGCAGCTATATTTTCAAGGATGCTTCTGACCTTGAATTATTCTTTTTTTTTTTTCTATTTCTGGCTAGCACTGCATCTTCAAAATTTGAAACTGGGCCAACTACACTAATTTACAAAAACATACCAAAAGCCAAAATCCACTCACACAGAGCATCCATGAGATAGTAACTTTGTTTTTGGTCAAAAGCAATCATCTTGCTGGTTCTCACCCTCTTTCTTTTTTATTCCTCTCTCTGCTTTACTGATAAAACTACCTGTTCTTAGCTCCTATTCCTAAAGGTACATATCAAAACACATTTGGACAAGAAAGAAATTGTCAAAAAAAGTAACATTATGTGCCTACTGTAAGATACTCTGAGCTTCTGGTTAAACCACATTACTAGAAAAAGTAAAGGAGAAAGAAAAAGAAAGTAAAAACATATAAGAAAACACTATGTCTAATAAACAAAGATATGGTCACCATCTCAAACCACAAACAATGAGCATTTATTTATCACATCATGTGAATGTGTCAAGGGATCTATGCTTCCATTGATTTTGAGAAAGATTCCGATTTCTCTGAAATTAAAATAGTACACTCTTTTAGTTTCTACAAATAACACTGTTCAGTATGATGGTCCCTCTTCAGTGAGCTGGAAGATAACTGAGTATTGCCTTAGAAGGAACTGAGATAGGTGAGATGATCCTACGAGGGTCACACAGCTGATAAGTAGCAGAACTAGAACTTAAACCATGTAAAATTGACTATACATTCTTTCCACTTAAAAAGAAAATGAAAAATTGCATGTGAGTATCATCTTTTAGTTTCTACTTAGGTTATGAATGGCTGAGTTCTCACATATAAAAAACTGACTTTCGCCTGCCTAATGTGTAACTCCTTAGTTGTCTAACTCTTTAATGTTTAATTCTGCCTAAATCTTTAAAATGACGTTAAGAATCATGGTGGTGATGGGGTGCCTGGGTGGCTCTGTCAGTTAAGTGTATGACTCTTGATTTTGGCTCAGGTCATGATCTCGTGGTTCATGAGATCAAGCCCTGAATCAGGCTCTGCACTGACAGTACAGAGCTTGGTTGGGATTCTGTCTCTCCCTCTCTCTGCCCCTACCTGCTCCCTCTCTCTTCTTCTCTCAAAATAAATAAATAAACATTAAAAAAATGGAGGTGGTGATAAGAGGAGACGATAAGTAACAACTTAGTTCACATATTGTACTGAGATTGTAAAATCTATCTTTTTGTTTAATACACAATTTAACAAGGTAGATACTACTATTGTCTTCTACTTTATAGATGAAAAAAGTAAACTTATAAAGATTACATATCTTTCCAGGATCATACAAGCACTAAATGGCAGAGCCACTTCCTGATCTCAAGTCAGCCTGACACCAAAGGTATCTTAACACCATGCTATTCCTCTACTTACAAGTAGACCATTATTATTCTGATGCAAATAACAGTTCATCCTATCTGTTCAAACTACCTAAAATTTATCTTGTCATCTAGTATCTCAAAAGCCTTTACTAATTCCATAATGTTAGAAGAATTGAGAGCAAATTCCATAGTTTTACTTTGAAGATATTCCACAGCATGGGGTGCCTGGGTGGTTCAGTCGGTTAAGTGTCTGACTCTTGGTTTTGGCTCAGGTCATGATTTCACAGTTTGTCAGTTCCAGCCCCATGTCAGGCTCTGTGTTGACAGCTCAGAACCTGGAGCCTGCTTCAAATTCTGTGTCTCTTGCTCTTTCTGCCCCTCCCCTACTCGTGCTCTGTCTCTGACTCTCAAAAATAAGTAACAAACGTCAAAAAAAGTTTTTTTTAAGATATTCCACAACTTAAACTTGTGCTTTCTCTTACACTCTACTACCCTATTGTATATACCTTCTGATACAGTCATATGGCCCTTTAACTGTTTCCCCAGGCCACTGTGCACATTTTTAGCCTGGCTGCTTTTGCTTATATCTCATATTCTATCTGGGATATTTTCTTGGGTTTTCTTGTTTTAAAATACTACATAGTCTTAATAATCTAGCTTTATAATCCCCCCTTTCCAAGGATTTTCATTCCATCCTAGTATATCCCCCTGAAATCACAGCATTTAATATCTGTTACTTTTTTGTTCCACTGACCTCATAGAGCCTCAGGAATTATAAACATCTTATAGTGTTATTTAACTTTAAGAAATGTATAAAAATTCATTTCTCAATTATAACCTGATTGAGGGTGGGGACACTGTTTTATGAATCTAGTCTTCCCTGCAGCATCTAGCACTATGGTTTTTTGCCAGTGAATGCATTATAATGATTTGCTGATTTAATTTTATGTATAGAATATATGAGTTCAGAATTTGAATATAGGAAAAAAAATCTATAGTTCCAAATTTACATTTGTTAGAAAGTAAATATACCATTGCATTTGCTTAATTTCAGCAGCAAATGAATTTTGAAAAGAAAAATATGTTATTAAGATTTTGATTATGTTATATAATTATAATATTTGTAGCAGACAGCTTCTGGCATGGCTTCAAATAATCCCTTACTCTAGATATTCATGTCTGATGCAATTCTCCCCCTTTGAGTATGGGCTAGATATGGTGTCTTGCTTCTAATGAATAGAACATGGTAAAAGTGATATGTCCCTTCTGTGATTCATTTGTATAAGAATGTGACTTTCATTTTGCTGGCAGACTTGCTCTCTTGCTGGTTTTGATGAAACAAGCTGTCATATTGTAGGGGCACACAGGGCAAGGAACTGAGGTTAGGCTCTAGCCAATTGCAAGGAATGAAATGAGGCCCTCAATCCAATACTCTGCAAAGAATTTAATCTTCCTAAAACCCAGGTTAGTGAGCTTAGAAGTGGGTCCTTCTTCAGGCAAGAACCCAGCCCTTGACTATAATACTGTGAGAGACCCTGAAGCAGAGGATTCAGCTAATCTCTTCCGGCACTCTTGGCCCACAGTAACAGAAATGATATGTGTGTCTTGTTTTAAGTCATTCAGTTTCGAGATACTTTATTCATTAAATAATTTTATTTCATTCACATACATTTATATGGCGCAATTTCCATTAAATGTGTAACTAAAACTTTTAAATCTTGATTTTTTGCAGTCCATATTCTCTGCCTGAGCAAGAGCATTATCAGTCATACATAACATATCTTGATTCTATGAGTAAAACTGAGAAGAGTTTATACCTGTTATATCTCATTTCAAAGTTACAACAATGCTGTGAGGTAGATTGATAAGGGGGGCAGATGTCTATATTATTGCCATTTTCAGAAGACACTGACACTAATAAAGGGTTAAGGTACATAGAAAAGGATCAACCATATGTCTACTAGAGTGAAGTTGAAGGTGAAATTATATTTTAAGGTACTCACATCATATGAGCAATTGCCTCTTTCACAAATGTTTATGGTTTCTCCTGCTCGTTAATGGAAAAATATACAAAAAGAAAATGGACTATAATTTTGTGTGTGCACATGTGTATAGTTAAAACAATATCATCATTATTTTATTTGAGAATATTGCATTCCCCCTAAGTGTAAGCATCCAGCTTTCTACTTTCCAGGGAGCTAAAAGAATCAAACTAAATACAGCATACTAGGCTGGGTGAATTTGAGATTCCCACAAATGATTTGTTCTCCTGAGACTAACACAGCATTGTTGCAGATAAAGGCTGAAATATCTGCCCTCTCCCTGGGTGACTGTAAAATCAGAGGAGTGCCAAGGAAGTTTTCCCCAGCATTTGCTTTCACACCTTTTGGTGCCACTGAGCAAATATTTAACACAGAGAAAAATAACAGCAATTTGTCCCAACTAGTAAGAAACTCAACATGTGATGCCAAGTTATACTAGCTTTCTGGAGACTAAATATGCTCAGTTAATAATGTGTATGTACATGTGTGTGTATTTTTTTACACACTTAAATCAACAAAGAGCATAACCTCAATTTAGGTATTTATGAAAAATGCCAGAAAAAAGTATTAAAACTGAAAGAAATATTAAATGCAGCATATATGCATAGGTATATGTGTGTGTGTGTGCGCGCACACACACACACACACACACATACCTATGTATATACATACACCCAATTTGTTTTTTAATCAATAGTTTATTTATTAATCCTGACATTATTCCCGGGGCTAATTATGGTCAAGAAATGAGAAAGCTCTCTAGAACCCTCAAGGACTCCTTAAGTACTAAATAATGAGGGGTCAGTATTAGTGCGGAGCTGGCTGTGTGAGATATGAGCAGACATGATGTGATTCTTTGTCTTACATTAAAGGGCTCAAACCCACCATTACTATTCCTTTTCAGTATTATTCCTTACTCTTTGTCCTGGAAAAACTGTTTTTAAACAACAACCACCTAATCACCCCCCCAACCCCAAATTATATGTTTATTTCAGATTTTGTGCTTTACTTCTTTGTCTTTTCTCATGTTCTTTAAGGGCAGGACCTATAACATCTGTGTTTTCTACACTGGATCATGTCTTAAACTATTCATTCAGCAATTATTTTATACTTATCTCCAGTACTCAGAGAGCTTTCAGGAGGACACTGGAGTCAAGCTTGGGAGGGTGGTTTCACCAGTGCTTAAAACAGAAACCACTATGCTGAGAATTTTCTAGTTTATACCCTACTCAAAAAATTGTTAAAATAATTAAATTCTGGATTGTACCTCAGGTTCTTAATTATTATCTGAATTATGATAATCCCTGAAGCTTTTCCTTCATTTTATGGAAGAAACAGTTCTTTCAAATGATCAATTTTTGTAGATTGTCTCATATTTTGTTGCTCTGTGCAAATCAACTCTTTGGAATAATTTCTTTTGGAAATTCTATCTGATGGACAATTATTTCCAATTTATTTTGTTATTAATGATCAATGTATTAGTTAGGGGAATCTAGCTACTATACAAACAAATCCTCACATATGCTAACTTAACAAATAAAAGATTAATCACTAAGTTAAGGGGACTGATGTAGGAGTTCCTTGTCTGCAAGCAGCTCTCTTCTGGGCTGTAATTCAGAGACCCAGGATTCTTGAACCTCTTGGTTCCACGTTCCCCTATGACTTGTAAGTCCTGTACTAAATGCGAGTAAGTGGTTGATGTGAGAGATAGGTAAGAAGGCATATCTCCATTCCACTCCTAGCATGGTTACCCCTGGATGCAAGGAGGCTGTGAAATATCTTCAGCTGAGCATCTGCCTCCTGCCACAACTCATTAGGGAAAGAAAAATATGGAGTGGGAAATATTAATATTCGAAAGTTATCTAGCTCTCTCTGCTACTCCCTATCACAAATGATTAAAGCTCATAATTTCTGCTTTTTATAAACCTTTAAAATTTGTCCTACAAAGACTAGTACTCAATTGTACACTTCCTTATATTGAATTTCACTTATATTATTATTATTATTATTATTATTATTATTATTATTGGTTTGGTTGTTTCTGTAGTAAATTAAAAGCAGCTATAGGGCAGGAACCATGATTTACTCAAGATATCTCTGATAGTCTTGGGCTTGGTGAACTCTATCTAATCCTTAATACTCACACCATATACCTAGGATTCAATGGCAAATGGCAACTCTGAATATATTATGGCTAACAATTTATTCTATTTATTCTAACTAGAGAATTCTACTCTCCTCAAAACCCTTGAGTAGTCTTCAGGTATTCTGGCTAATGATTCCATGGTTCCTAGAATTCTAAGACCAAAGTTGCCATAAGCATCTGTTCAAAGTTTCAAAAGTATATGAATGGCACAAAAAAGTCTTTTTGCTTGTAGTAGTTGTGGTTTTGTTTTGTCTTCTAATGCAATACCTGCATAAGTAAAACAAAGGGAAATTTTTGAATTATGATAATACTGTTACTAACAAACAGACTTTGCATTTGTATAGTGTTTGCAGGGTGTCTTTACTTTTCAAAGCACTTCCATGATGTTTATTATATTTATTTTGGAAAACTATCTGGTGATATGGGAAGATGCATACTCTTATATCCAATATAGCAGGAAGACATTTTATCCCAGTGTGGACAAATTAGTTTCTCATACTAATATAAATTAGTGATGACACTAATACTACAATGGATGTTTTGGGGTTCACAAACCACTGTTTTTTCACAAAATGCAACAAACTGTAAGCTCTTTGACAGTAGGGAAGTATGTGTTTCAATTTTCATTACCTATTTGTACTGTGGAATGTTTTAATTAAAGAACCTGTGTGTATGGAGACAGTGGGTGTTAATTATTACTGTTTAGTAGGTCTACCACCCATTTGACTTTTTACCTTTTCTCCTCATGGACACCCACTGAAAACATCTCTTCTTGTATTACTTTAGCATTATCTCTCAACCGACCATTTCTGCAGATCCAAGACATGAATAACAATACCATGAATATATCCAATGTTATCTATAACCCAGAATTTTCTTGCTGCACTATCATGGTCTATAGGTTTTTCTTCTTCACCTGAATGTCAAGATCAGGGATGTGTCCTAAATATTTTAGTATCCTTTAGAACCTTATTATAAAAGTATGATCCAAGCTGGGAAGTTTTCTCTCTTCTCAAATTGCAATGATTTTTTGCTTAATGAGTACCATGTGTTTACTCTTCCTTTGTGAAGTAAGACTTATCTTTAATGTTCTAAATTTAAATTGAGTTTCGAGAGAGCCTCGGCTTATTAATTAGTCTTCTAGGATTCAGTGGTCAAGGTTGTATTCCCTCAAGCCAATCCTTTCACCATTTTAGAAGCAGAAGTTGTATTCTCCTCTCAGCCTTCATTTTCCAGACTAAGAGTCCCTAACTCTTTAGACTGTTCCTCTGAGGATATGCTACACACATAAATCAGGTTTCCAAGGAAGCTAAAAGAGGTAATTATTATTTGCATTTTGGGCATTTAAAAACTCAAAGCTCAGAGGTGAGGATACTTAATTCTAGCTACTTCACCAGATTATAAATTTCTCCTGGGAACACAGCTCCTTCTGTTTGTTTTATCTACATCTTTACTCCTTAAGATTCTGGTGATACAACCATACAAATAACCCTGAGTCTAGGGCTCTTAATAAAAAATACATTAGGACCCATCAATGTACTAATCCCAATTCTGGTTTCTAGGTCCTTCTCAGCCAAGAAAAGTAGACTTGTACTATTACCTAGGGGATTATTTTACCAAAAGAAGGAGACTTTTTAGAACACTGAGGTGACAAATTCCCTTTTATCTTCTACATTCCAAAGAGTATTTCCATCTAAATTACATGGATCTATGCCCACCTGTCTTAGGTGAATAGGTACAATCCAGGTATATTGAGAATAATCATCTTCTCCAATCTGAATGGTTTCCTATGGTTTAGTTGTTACCAAAGGACAAAGCAGAAGTGCTTTCCAAGGTCTTTTTGAATTTAAACCAAATTTAAACCTTTTTTTTTTCTTCTTTGGCCTCAAAGTTACATTTTAATTACAGTGCAATAATTTGAGGAAGACTGGTAATAGGGAAAACTTTTAGACCTTTTGTTCTTTAGTGCAGTCAAGGGAAACCTCATTAGAGAGGATTTTCTTAGTTAGCAGGGCTTCGAGGTTAATGAGCTGTGAGTGATAATATATAGTAGTAATCCCTCCTGGCAGTAACAGGTTGTATTTTATACATTCCTTAATCTCAATAGGAAAGGAGGTGATGGGAGAGGGTGAGAAGGAAACCAATTTAAGGGGCCTAGGGATGTTCCAAAAATCCCACTCTTGGTATGAATCATAATTGAAAACTTCACATATTTAAACCTGAGAAGCTGAAGGATGAGTGGGTAAAAACATTTGTCCATAAATGATTTTAGTGACAAAATGGTGACCTGTTTTGATTCCAAAGCTGGATTGAATGAGGTTCTCCAAATCTAACATCACCAAGGCTAATTTCCTTTTGATGTCACAAGAGCCAGCAAAATTTAGAGTCATAAATCCTGGATCAATTTGATAGAGATGACAGACAGTAGGAGGGTGAAAGTAGATGAAGGTGGTGCTAATAAGGAGATGTCCTGAGTTGAATGCAATTTTGGGGTACAATTTATATGACTTAATTACATAATGGGGTAGCTTTGAAAGTGACTGAGATTCCTCATCAGATGACCTTATTTTCAGAGCCAGTACAGCGGTCCTTAAGAACCTTTTTTGTTCATCCCACTTGGCACTTTGTTGTTGAGAATCCTCTAGAAATCAACTCGGTTCATGCCTTAAGTTTAAAGAGACAGAACTGCCTTCTTGAGCAAGTTTCAGAATTCACCTGGCTGAGCCACAGTGTCATCTTATTTGTGTGACATTAGATACCTTTGTGTAAAGAAAGGAAAGAAAAGAAGGAGGTATGAAGTTCGCTTTCTACTCCTTTGCTAGTTTTGCCTTTATAGGATTGCATTTTAGAACTGCCATAAATTATTTATACTTTTAATGAAATAAAGTTCAGAATCCTTGTCCTGACATTCAAGGTGATACATAATTTGATGTTATCTAACTGTTCTATTTTATTTCCCATTTCTTTCCTCCACAAATTCTGTTAGAAACCAGCTGGAATAGAGGTGCCTGGGTGGTTTAGTTAGTTAAGTGTCCACCTCTTGATTTCGGCTCAGGTCATGGTCTTAAGGTCATGAGATTGAGCCCCTCATCAGGCTCTTGTTGACATGTGGAGCCTGCTTAGGATTCTCTCTTTCCCCTATCTCTTTGCCCCTCCCCCACTCACGTGTGTGTGTGTGTGTGTGTGTGTGTGTGTGTGTGTGCGCGCGCACACACACACATGCCTACGACCATACTCTCTCTCAAAATAAATAAATGAACATTTTTAAAAATAAGAAGAACAACCTGGAATATTGATTTTCTCCCAAACATGCAAAACACTTTTGTACCTTCACTCATTAGGTTACTGTTGTCGGGAATGTTCTCCTTCACTTCTAGTTATCTGCCTCCTATTCTTTAGGATCTAGCTTAAAAAACAATCAATCAAATAAACAAATACACTTACATTCTTCATGAAAGCTTCCTTGTATTTCTCTTTAGAGAAAAGAGAAAAAATTATCCCTTCATTATCTCATGAAGTACCATTTTTTATGGCTATATGCAAAAATATTTTGAAAAAAATTGACAGTACTTTATAATTCAAGGCTCTTCTCAACTTATTGGCATTGTAGTTCCTTTTTCATAAAATAAATGGTATTTTAACACTGAAAACATAAAAATGATCATTTCAGAACAAAAGACAATCTTATGAATCCAATATATTTGATTTGATTTGATTTGATTTGATTTGATTTTAGAGAGAGAGAGAGTAGGGGAGGAGTAGGAGGGGGAGAGAGAGAATCTCAAGCAGGCTCCACACCTAGCATGGCTACATCTCACAACCATGAGATCATGTGCTGAAATCAAAAGTCAGACGCTTAACTGACTGAGCCACACAGGTACCCCAAAATCCAAAGTGTTTTATATCATGAAAAAGCAAACATTTTCCTTCCTTCCTTCCTTCCTCCTTTCCTTCCTTCTATATTGTTACATTTTTATTTTTTAGATTTTTACCATGAATGCATGAAGATTTACTCTCCAGTGCCTTGCAGCATTCTTGGACATGTTTCTTCAAGAAGAAACTTTATCAAGCTGAAAAATTACTGAGAACATTCATCAGTGTTTCTCTCCCTTGGCATGTCTTGGAGAAACCCTGACAAATGCTTCCTCAAATATTTGAAGCCCTTTGATAAGGCTTCCCATTGACAGAAAATCCATCCCTTCCCCCTTTTTTTTGGTTTATTTCTAAGAATATGATAAGACAAAAAACATTTTATTTTTCCAGCTCATGGCTGGGCACCAGAAGACACCAAGAACACTCTAGATTGAAATACATGCCTACTTTGTTTTACTTAGGGAGACCAGAGAGTGTCAGGGTACATCAGGGCCCTTTAGCCCTGTGCTCCAGCTCCTCTTACTCAAGTCTCTGGGATGCAGGGCTAAGCCTGAATATCCTATGCTTCTTCATCTTTGTAAGACCTAAATTTCAAAATCAGTTGCTGGTCTTCTACTATCTTACTTGAAATGTCTTTCAAACCACACAAACCCTTCTGTATAACACACAATAGTTTATATTAACTCTGAGTTCTTACCTGTTTTTCCATGTTGATTTGGGACTTTTGGGGATTTCTAAGGCACTGAAGACACATATGTAAGTGACTACTTCAGCAGGAATTAGATTGATATTACTTAGTCTTTTAATTTTACAATGTCTCTTCTTTGTTCTCAATAGTTCCTGGGTCAAGATTCAATTGACAAAATAAGCATTATTGATTGTTCCTTTGACGGGAAAATTATAGATCAATAAAAAGTATATATAAACCATTTTTCTATGGTTTTTAATGGGATACAGTTTTTAAGATAAACATCTGGGTGATTAGGGCAATTTCTTTTTCCTCACAATCATAATTTTAAGCTTTTTGGTGTTCAAGAATAAAATTTCAGGTTTAGTATGCTTAAATTAATGATATATTTTATACAAATCTTATATTTTTGACTTCGAAGTTTAAGTCTTTAAAAGAAGGACATTTTGACAATGGGATGGAATTTTGCTACCATTTTAGACATGTCCTTAAAGAATTGCTATTTCTTCAACCACTCTTGGATAAAGTAGTTATCTAGCATTTTGTAAGAAAAAATTTAAAAATAGGTTCCCAAACTGAGGGTTAGTGGAAGGGTTGTGGGAGGGGAGGTGGGCTAAATGGGTAAGGGGCACTAAGGAATCTACTCCTGAAATCACTGTTGCACTATATGCTAATTTGGATGTAAATTTTTAAAAAATAAAAAAATAAATTAAAAAAATAGGTTCCAGAATATTTCCTAGCAGTTAATGTTAATATGATCTTTCTCCTTCAATAGATCAATGGTAGAATATTTTGGGATTCCTGGGTGGCTCAGTTGGTCATGATCTCACAGTTCGTGAGTTCAAGTCCCGCATTGGGCTTTGAGCTGATAGCTCAGAGCCTGGAGCCTACTTCAGATTCTATGTCTCCCTCCCTATGCCTCTCTCCTGCTCATTCTCTCTCTCTCTCTCTCTGTCTCTCTCTCTCAAAAATAATAAACACCAAAACTTTTTTTAAAAAATGGTAGAATATTTTACTGGGAACTCTACATTGCTGAGCACACTGAGAGGGACTATGCTGGACGCCATACTTCACCAGAGCTCGTGAAGCTGGCAAGTACAAAATAGAAGAAATAGAGAGATGAATGTATCTACCACCTGATCCTAGAAACTGTGTATGTTCTACCTATAATCAATCCGTCTCTTCAGATTCCTACATCTGCTGCCATGCCTTTCATCATAAATAAAATCTTATAGATATTCCATACACAATATAATTTTTTCTTCTATTATTTGACTAAGTTTGAACACTGATCTTGATGTTCACTTTAACCTGAAGTATAAAAACAAATATGTTTGGAAAAAGGAAGGATGCAAAGGGTGAGCCCATTGTGCTATTACTTCTGGGACAAATGCTTCCCGTTCATCCTAAGCCTTGCTTTCCCCTCCATTGGCAATAAAACTGCTACCAGAGTTAGTTTCCTTGGAGACAGAGGAAATGAACCTATAGCATTTCCTGGAATTAATCCATTCCCAAATGTTGTTGTATTTATTTTACCTAAATTACCAGCATTAACTATTAATCTGTTCTCAAATTCCACTTGGATTTATGTCACCAAGTTTTCTGTATTAATTCTAAATTTATTTTATTTTATTTATTTTTGAAAATACTGAAAATACTATAAATAATGAATTATTAATATACAAATTACTTGAGTCCTCTTTGATTAAATCCTCTTACTTACTATCTACTCTGTTCTAAATCACCTGCCAGGTACTATGGGGAAGTAAAAAGAAAAAAAGTGTTAAGTGTAATGATTATTCCTAAGGAAACAGATGTGGTCATGGGTCTAAGTTTTAGAGAGGATTTCTCCTTCCCATACTCTACTCATAGTAACCCATAATCAATTTCTTTCATCCTGTTCTCCAGAATATATTTTTATTTCTATTACTTCTCTACAACTCTACCACTACTGTGCTCATTCAAACCACTAACATTCTTTGCCAGGACAAAAGAAATAGCCTTCTGAATGTCCCACTTTCTCCCATACCTGCCTTCCCTCCCCTACAGTATATTTGTCCCAAAACACCCAGTTATCTTAAAATTTTCAAGTTAGATCATGGTCCCCCACTGCCTTCAACTTTCCATTATTTGTTTGTTTGTTTGTTTGTTTGTTTTAAAGTTTACTTGTTTATTTGGAGAGAGACAGAGAGAGCGTGAGGGGGCAAGGAGAAAGGGAGAATCCCAAGCAGGCTCTGCACTGACAGCACAGAGTCCAACTCAGGACTCAAACTCATGAAACTGTGAGATCATGTCCTGAGCCAAAGTCAAGAGTTGGACGCTCAACCAACTGAGCCACCCAGGCCCCTCCAATAATTTAAATTAAAATCCAAACTCCATTCTCTGGCCCCATGCTTTTCCCCCTGACCTCATATCCTATAAAACTGCCACTCAGCAGGAACAATGTCACTTGGGAGCAGGTCAAAATCTCTGGGATGGGACCCAGGAATTGGTATAATAACAAACCTTCCACGTGATTCTGATGCATGAGGGTTCATTGTCCCAAAGCCCTGTTTCCCTTAGGTTTGATCCAACCCTACAGGATTTCTTTCTGCTTTTTGAACCATTGAATTCAATGTTGTTGTCAGGATCTTTAATCCTCTATTTGGAATGTACCTACCCCTGATCTTTGCATGGCTTTCTCCTTGTCAATCAAGTTCCTACTAAATACTATGCCTTTGAAATGTTCCCCTGACTACACCATCTAATGTTGTCCTCCTTATTCCTTTCTTCTACATTAGGTTCTCCTTTTATTTTCTTCTTTTTTTAAGTTTTTACTTAAATTCCTATCAGTTAACATACAGTGTAATACTAGTTTCAGGTGTGCAATACAGTGATTCAACACGTACATACAACACATGGTGCTCATCACAGCAAGTGCCCGCCTTAATCCCCATCCCCCTCACCATACAACCCTCTGTTAACCATCAGTTTGTTTTCTACAGTTAAGTCTGTTTCTTGGTTTGCCTCTCTCTTTCTCACCCCAAAATATGGAACACTTCAGGAATTTGTATGGCATACTTGTTTAGGAGCCATGCTAATCTTCTTTGTATCGTTCCAAATTTAGTATATGTACTGCCAAAGTGAGCACAGTTCTTGTTTTCTTAACGGTGCTTATTACTACTTGAACTTGTTTCTATGTTTATGTATCAATCATGATATTAGACTGGAACCGAGGTCCTAAGACAATAAACAACATATTGTAAAGTGGGGTGCAAGGCTATACATAGCACTTGTAAAAGGAGGTTAGACAAAATTAGTTTGTACCCTGTGAGATTATTCAGCTCCAGTGTATAAGATAAGTTTGAGAGGCCTAGAAAAGGACTGTGTAATAGAAAGTTTGAGTGTGGAAGTGGCTGATATGTTCTGGGTCTCACTCCTTTTATTAGATAAGGACAGTCATGTTTTTCTTAGCCTCTGAAATAACAGCCGAGTACCCCACAGAATCTTCTTTGAGAGTTACTATGTGCCCCTTGCAGTGTGTGGGACGTTGGATTTATGTCTGAGAGAATCTCAAGTATGAGAGACAGGCTGGTTATCTATTCTGACAGTGAAGTGAAAGAAAGGAAAGGTGGTTGGCTGCCTTGGGCAATTTGTATTCCTAAACTTCGATGAGGAGGAAAGGATGAATGATGAGCACTTCCTTTAGGCCACATGATATTCCCTTAAGTCCCACCCAAAAGTTCTATGAGAAAAGTCAAAAGAACTTAGCAGAAAGGAGCAAAAGGTCACAGGCTAAAGAAGATGCTTTCAACAACCAGATGCAAGAGAATTTATCAACCACATAAAGGAAAAAACAGGCCTCCTAAGAGTCCACTTGAACAAGAGTGAATTTTACGAACCTGACTGGTCAAGACAGAGTGAAACTATGTCACATTATTCGTCAGATAAGGACTCCACTCACCATTCTGCTCCACCTTTCCTAGCTCTGACCCTGGAAGGATCAGCATAGGTCGAAGTTAACAAACTGGGCAAAGAATAAGCTATCCACTAGCCAAGGTCATGCAGACACCAGCTGCAGTGCAGATGCCTCGCCTCTTCCATCGTGAAGGACTTGGCCTATAGCCTTCTGGACTAGTAAAGACGAATGACCATAATACTGAATAAAATGTAAAGCTTTGATTTTTACTATATTTGGACTTACTAATTATCTATTAGGTTTTTAAAATATATATGTGTATACACACATGTATATAATCATGTCATCTTCAAAAAGGTATCATTTTACCTCTTCCTTTCTGATTTGCATGCTTTTTTTTTTTTTTTTTTTTTTTTGTCTAATTGTTCTAGCTAGGACATCTAGTACTATGTTGCATAAAAGTGGCAACAGTGGTCTCTTTGTCTTGTCCTGAACTTAGGGAAAAGCCTTGTAACTTTGCACCACTGAGTCTGATGTTAGCTGTGGGTTTGTCATAAATGATCGTTATATGTTGAAGTAAAATCCTCCTATATGATATTTGTTGAGAGTTTTTATCATGAAAAGATGTTATTTTTTTCCAGTGCCTCTTCTGCATCTATTGAGATGATCATATAGTTTTTATCTTTCATTCTATTAATGTGGTATATCACATCTATTGATTTGTGCATATTGAACCAGCCTTGCCACTCAGGTACAAATCCCATTTGATCATAGTGTGTGACCCTTGTAATGTGCTCTTGAATTAAGTTTGCTAGTATTTTGTCGAGGATAATGTACTCTTGAATTTAGTTTGCTAGTATCTGTGTTCATTGGGGATATTGGCCTGTAATTTCATTTTCTTGTAGTGTCCTTGTCTGACTCCTGGATATATATATCTGAAGGAAACAATATTAGTGTCTCAAAAATATATTTGTACTCTCATGCCTATTGTAGCATTATTCACAATATCCAAGGTACAGAAGTATCCTAAATGTCCTCCCGTGGTTAAATGGATTAAAAAATGTGAGATACACCCTCCCCACACACACACAGAAAATGTTATTCAGCAATAAAAAAAGAAGGAAATCCTGCCCTTTGCAACAACATGGATGAAACTGAGGGAATTTTGATAAGTTAAATAAGCCAGATAGAAAGAGGCAAATACAGCACGGCATCACTTCTATGAAAATTTTAAAAACATATAATAGTAAAGCTCATTTCATAGAACCAGAGAATGGAATGGTGGTTCCCAGCAGCTGTGGGGAGGGGAAAAGGGAGATATAGGCCAAAGGGTATACAGTTTCAGTTATATGATGAATAAGTTCTAAGGCTCTGATGTACAGCATGATGGCTATAATACAGTATTTTATATGTGAAATTTGCTGTGAGTAGACCACATTCTCACCACACACACATAAAAAGAGTTAATTATGTAAGATTATGGATGTTCTAATCATCTTTATCTTGGTATCATTCCACAATGTATATGCATATCAAATCACCATGTTGTACACTTTAAACACATACAATTACATTTGTCAATTATTCCTCAATAAAGCTGGGAAAAAACTAAATAAAAATTATCTACATGGGGGCCTTTTATTATGTGGAAATCACCCAAAATCATGGAAATTTACTTACATTTTGTTCAAGGGTAGGAGACTATATTTAAAGGGACATAGAGAAATACAGTCAATATGCTTTCCAATTACATTTTATGAGAGTAAAACTTGTTCAAAATACAGGCTGTACTTACTTTCTGCTGAGCCATATCACCAAGAAACAGGGATCTCATCTATTATTGTTCACTAAGGTATTAGCACAAGATCATGTCTGGTATTAAGGAGTACTTAAATACATATTAGTGAATGAATGAAAAAAATGAAAGAACAAATGCAAAAAAAAGGAATACAACTGGTAGACTGGAGGTTAAATTATGACTCTGCCATTATGTAACTATGTCATAATTAGTAAGCCTTAGTTAATTTCCTAGTAGAAATTAAAGAACCTACCTCTCAGGTGATTATAGGAATGAAATAAAATAAAATAATGCATATAAAATGTTTAGTTCAGTACCTGACCCATAATTATTATTATGATTATAATGCTTTAGGTAATAAGACATCTACATGTATAATATTGTGTTAAAAAATAAAATCAGGGGCGCCTGGGTGGCGCAGTCGGTTAAGCGTCCGACTTCAGCCAGGTCACGATCTCACGGTCCGTGGGTTTGAGCCCCGCGTCAGGCTCTGGGCTGATGGCTCAGAGCCTGGAGCCTGTTTCCGTTTCTGTGTCTCCCTGTCTCTCTGCCCCTCGCCCGTTCATGCTCTGTCTCTCTCTGTCCCAAAAATAAATAAACGTTGAAAAAAAATTTTTTTTAAATAAAATCAGTAAATATCTTAAGGATTAAAGTGATTAGGTTCAAGTTCTGAGCATTTCAAAGTAGACAGAATTTGTAGAGTTGGAGCAGAGAACAGAAGAGGGAGGCATAGAGTGTGAGGAGGGAGACATGAGAAACATTCCAGGTGTCTAGGAACTGCTGAGTATATAACAATCAGAGTTCACACTTTTATCATCTCACAACTAATTAATTCATCAGCCTCTACCATTTTCTTTTCCCTAAAATATTGCTTCAATAATGGGACTCCCATAACAACAAAATTAACAACAAAAAAAGAAAAACAAAACAAACAAATGCCAATCAAAAATGCCCCACAGAAACTCTCTCTGCCCAGAAGGAAATCACAAGTCCTTATGTTGGTGTTCTAGATCCATTGCTATATGCAAAACGTCCAACTTCAAGTCTTACTATTCTTCACCAAGAACGTTCTTTGAGCCATATTCATCTCTTTACTGCCCCATGAATGTATAACAAACATTGATCACTGAAGTGTCTGTTCATTTTGTATTCTCTTCAGGGAAAGTGCTTCTCCCCTCTGAGCCTGTTCAAGTTGCCTCCTTCATCAGAGTTCAGCTCAAGTCATCCCTCCAGGGTTCACTCTCTTCTCCCTCTGAAAAGCCATTCCTCTAATTGGTTATAATGCTCTTTTGTCCATTTATCACATGCACTGGGACACCCTGTTCATTGTGCTCTCACATAATCATTTCATTCCTGTAATTTAGTTATGTACAGCTTATTTTTTTATATATTTATCTTATATCTACTACTAAGAATAATATAAATGCTTTGAGGATAGAGGCAATATCATTTACTTCTGTGTATCCTGCTCACTGACTAATACTATATTGTGCACATGATCTGTTTTATAGAATTCTGCTGTGATGTGGATGCTGTGCATCCTGATGGCTTAGAGTAGTGCCAGTGTTAAAGTTGTCACTATATCTTATCAAGGAAACTGATATAGCCCAGGCCTCCCCCTGAAACTCTGGATCACCTTGAGGAAAACCAAAAGAGAATATATGTTCCGCAATAACCCCAGCCATAGCCAACAGCATCAATTTAAACTTTTGACTTATCCTCAGTCAGTATTGAGAATATCTATTTCTGCCTAATTGAAAAGGAGTTGGGTACTACTTGAAATTTTCTTTATAAGTTAATTGGCTTGTAAGTATGAAGAAAAAATGGGAGTTGGATGAACACAAAAAAATTTATATTGGTCACATAATCCCAAATAGGCTCTCAGATAGACAAGGATGGGTAAGGAGGGGTTCAGGTCATTTGTATCACTTAGGATGAATTCTTTAAATATCTCTGATAGAACCAGTTGAAATAAATTTGGAAATAAAGTATAATATTACCACAGAGTCATATTGTTGGTGACAGGAGAGCTAAAAAAATAAAGAAAAAATAACTGGCTGGTAATATTTTAAAGGGTAACCAATGCTCACCAGCAGCTGCAGTAAGACATTAAGTAATAGAGCACAGTAATGTTAACTGCTCTCCTGGTAAGAGTGGTAAATGAAATAAACCCCAGCATCCAGGGTATCATTAATCTATAGTGAATAATGGCAGTGGTAGTGTAAGGAGATTAAAAAGGGCATTGTAAACATTTGTGGCTGTATAATATACAAATTAAAAATGTGAGAACGCTTGCAGCTGCATAATCTACAAATTAAAAAGTGTAATAGCATGGCATTAATTACTGGCTGATCAATTCCCCCATAATTGCTGGCATGTAGATGAACAATTATAGGTCCAAAATGTTATTTGAGAAAGAGACATTGACCTTGGAACTGTAAGGAATGATACTCTGTTATAAGGTAATACAGGATCCTATCAAACTCAGTTCCAATATTTGTAGCAGCCGCCAGCTCAGTGCAGGGCTGTAATCACCACACTATTTCTTTCGATTATGGTGCCAGAGGGGTTACACATTGTTTTCTCTTTTTGAACAGAAACACCCAGTGACCTTCAGCCTTCTGAAAATGGGACCATCAGGCCTCATTTCCAAGTTCAAACAGTTTTAATAAAAATGAAATAGCAGGAGATAATGTACTTTACCCTTCTAGGCCAAAAGAACAGTTTAGAAAGTTGGAAAGACAAACTTGGTTCAGATGTGAACATTCCAACTGGGATTGTGGCTGTAGACGCAAATGTTTCCAGACCAACCATGTTCATGTTGACAGTTGATAGTCAAATAACCAGAGACTCAAATATTTGATTGATAGTGGAAATCAGAACACTTACCTCTTTTCATTTGCCCTCCTTAATAATAGATGACACAACAAAGCTATGCTCTTGTTGGCAATTTACTGTTATGGTCACCATTAAGACAAGCGAGTTGAGAGGTTCAGCAGAGCGGTTGCTATATCAGACATGTGGCTTCAGTTGAAGTTAGCTCTACTAGTGCCATTTCTGACACTGAATTGCAACTTCACTCTTCACACACAGGAGTTACTAACATTCTTAGTCCCCTTCATTCATTTACTACATGTGGCAATCTTGATTTTGTTCACTGTCCTTATGTTAAAACTGTCTTCATCAAGATCACAGTAATTGCCAGTTCCAGTGGACATTTTTTACACCTAATCTCATCTGACCTTCTTATGGAATTGGACTCCACTGACAACTCCCTTTATCTAGAAACTCCTTTTTTTTTTCTTTTTTTGACCTCTTTCATGACTGCCTCAGTTTCTGTACCTTATTGGCTTCAGTGATACTAACATTCAAACTTCATTCCTTTTTCTTTTTCTATTCATTCTCTCCCAGTGAAGTTCCATCTACTTCTAATATATCCGAGGGCTAAATCTCTGGTCCAGACCTCTCCTCCATAAAGAAATGGAGGGCTCAGCCCCTCAGATCCTGCATATATGCACCTTCACACCAGACACGGAGTTAAAATTGCCCTCCTTCTGTTCTCCTGATTGTGACTGACAGCTAGAATGCTATGCCCACCCCACCTGTACTCTCAGGCCAAGTCAGTCATCATGGCCTGTTTATATTGTGCCCACCCCATTTTTTAAGATCCTGTACCCTCAAGCCAAGTCAGTCATCATGGCCTGTTTATATTGTCCTCTATTTTTTCTTGAATCTTTCACTATCCTATTGTTCTTTTTTTTCCCCAGTGTTTTTGTCATAGCCTCATAATTTTTTCTTCCTCCACTTTAAGTACTAACTTCCCAATACACACATATAGGGCCATCCACAGTCATCACTGGCCCACTTGTAACTGGTCCACTTGTAACTTTTCAACTGCTTTGTATTTTTACTGAGTAGAGTTAAGCCTTTCATCAAGACCTCTGATTCCTTCCATAAACTGGCCCTTTATTCATTCTCCAATTGCACATGCTACTGCTTTCTAATCTTGCATGTTTTCTCCAACAACAAGTAACCATGATAACAAACTCTTTCAACAAAGCCAGCTTTATTAAACCTCCAGGCCTTTGCACATACTATTCACCCCTGTCTGGATTCCTACTTCATCCTTGTCATCTTAAAGTGTTTTCATCATCATTTTTTTAAGGGTCAATTTAGAGACCATTTTCCCTCAGAATCCTTCTTTGTCACCCTCAACAGAGCCATCCCTCTCTCATTTCTTTATCCCTACAGATACTTTCATTACAACACTTCTCAAAATGTGTGGTTTGTCTAAATGGCTATTCTCCCTCTCCTGTGTCTTTGTAAATGTGTTTCCTATTATGAAGCCTGACATCTGGTAGGCACTTGGTAATTTTTATTTTATGAATTGTATGGAAGTTGGTAAAACCAAAAGAAGTGCTTGAAAATTAGAAATAAAAATGTAGACAAAGTACTCCTCTCTTGGGAGGACTTTGCTTATATTAAAGCAGTTGCAGTGGAGATAACAAAAACAGTAATAGTAATATCAAATGCCAACACTAATAATAGTGTAACTAGTCATAGTAATACAAATGCCAATCACTTCCTATGTACCAGATGTTGTGCTTCTTTTTTCTTTCTTTTTTTTTTCTTTTTTGGCATGAATTATCCCATTTGATCTTGACAACAGATAAGGTAACTGAAACTCTAAGTTAGAGAGTTAAAAAAAGAAAAGCCTGTTCAGAATCACAGTGTTAGAAAATAGTGAAGCTAGGGGTCAATCCAAGCTATCTGATTCCAGAGTCTGTTCTATTAACCATTAATTATCCCACCTCCCCAGCCCCCCTTCCCAGTACTAGTTAAATTATATTTTCATTGAACAGCTCATTTTTTATTGAAAATACTGAAATAACATGTTATTTTAGATTTGTTTAGACCCAGAACATTTATCTCTGTATAGATATACTCCTAACCCACAGATTTTCCTTTAAAAAAATCCTAAATACCTTGAAAAGAGACTGACCTCAGTGAAACTTTCATCTGAAGCATTTTAAACAATCACATATCACACATACACACCAAACAAATTTTCAAATAATACCAGCACTTTCTCCCAAAGTAATATTCATCAATTTCTCCACTTGACTGTTCCATCTATTCAACACAATTATGGAGACTTGAAATACACAATAGATATTGATTCAGTTTCTCACATAGAGACCATTTAAAAATAAGAACTTGGGAGGACATTTTGAGTGAAACCATTTACATAAAAAATAAAATACTGGCATATAGCTTGAGGTCAGTCTTAAAAGAAGCCATAAAACATATAAAATTAAAGAAGCAAGTATCTTCAGGAACTTTTAATAGACTCTCCCCTTTGTGCTAATCAAAATAATTAGCATTTCTATTATTCCTTGGAATCTCACTATAGAACTCTTTGCTAAAGAGAGGAATTCAGTGGTTTAGAAAATGATTAGCATTTATATTATTACAAGGGCAACCCATTAGAACATTACTTCCTACAAATTAGAACTCAGAGTTATGAAAGCCAGCATTTCTACCACAAGCTGGAAAATATGTGTAAACTTACTCACCATGGAAAGGAATTCACTGTGGAGTTCATGAGACTGGACCTACAGAAGAACAGAAAATTGGAAAAGCAAAAATAAGAAGAGAGTGTTTTCAAAGTATCAAAATGAACTTGCTCTAATGTGGTACTACCCACAGACCAGCTCTCAGTGAGTCCTCAGAATGGCCCCAGAAGGTAGCTCCATGGATCAGACTCATGATTCTGCTTCTGCCCCAGAGAGATAACATTAGTAAATCTAAAGAGTAGGAGAGGAAGAAAGTCAGACTTCCAGTTCTTTATTGGTTTCTCCGTGGAAGATATTTTAAAGATAAAAAAATCTCAAATTTAGAAAAATAATTAGTTGTTTGAAAATTATTGTAATTAAATACTTTTTATTTAAAAATCTGTGTGTAAATTCTAATCAGTTTGAGTAGACACAGTTTCCATCAAGAAAATGACAGTTCTTCATTTTCATGTCATCATTGCTTTTGGTTTGCTTAGTCTTTTATTTTTTTGATAATTTTTTTAATGTTTATTTATTTCTGAGAGACAGAGTGCGAGTGGCGGAGGGGCAGAGGGAGAGGGAGACACAGAATCCAAAGCAGGCTCCAACCTGTCAGCACAAAGCCTGATGAGAGGCTTGAACTCATGAACTCTGAGTTCATGACCTGAGCCAAAGTCAAATGTTTAACCAACTGAGTCACCCAGGCTCCCCATGGTTTGCTTCGTCTTTTAATACATTAGAAACACTTAAAAAACATCTCTATGAGGTTTTCTGATAGAAAAAGTTAGAATGTCCCTTTACATTAATCAGGTCACTGGAGAAAGCCCCAGACTGTTCCTCTTTCCCTCCCCCTAACCAACTCAGATGCAAAAAAGCAGGTACATGGATGAGAATGGATCAGGGTCAAGGTCATTGAATGGGACAAAGTATCAGAGTTATAGCCTGTCTCTCTTTCAGGGTACCATCCTCTGGCTCCCATTATCAACTATCCTAAATCAGAGCAACATGGAAGGAGACTTCACCTCCTTTGGCAATTGTGAATAGTCCTACCCGAGAAAGACTGGGGAGAGACTACTTGCGCTAGTGTATAACAAACTCTCTCTCCTTTTTTCCCCTCAAAATTGTTCTCTTCCCCTCTTAAATTTTTTAAATCACTTTTTGTTTTGAAATAATTTTAGACTCACAAGAAGTTGCAAAAGTAGTACAGAGTTCCCATGTATCCTTTACCCAGCTTTCCCCAATGACAACATCCCACATAACCACAGTACATTACTGAAACCAGAAAATTTGTTATTGGTACGATACTATTAACTAAACTACAGATCTTATTTGGAGTTCATCAGGATTTACATACATATACTTTTTGGGTGGGATGTATAGCTCTATGAAATTTTATCACATGATAGATTTGTGTAATCACCACTACTATCAAGATAGTAAAGTGATACCTTTATATCACAAAAAAGAAACACCCTTAGTTACTTATTAATAGTCAAATACTTCCTCAACCCTAACCTTAACAAACACTGATGTGACATAGTATCCCCTTCCTACCTCCCTTCATTTCTTCTTTTTTTTTTTTATCCTTTCCAGGCCACCATTATCTGTTCCCAGGTTGCTAAAATTATCTCTCCATTGTCTTTTGTCTTGTCTTCCACAAATCTAATTCCCAAACTGCAATGTGATAGAGCCATTTAAAACACATGGGATCATGTCATGCCACTATTATATACCCTATTTTAGTGACATCGTCAATATTTTCAGGATAAATTCTGAGTTCCATTTTTTTTTCTTGATCTGGCCCTTCTCTAAACCTCTTTCATGGTCTCTTAATATATTTTCCCTTTATATGCTGAATTCTAACACTATGGACTGTCTTCCATTTTCTCAGTTGGATTACATTCTCTATGAATCTTCTAGGTCTTGCATATGCCAGCTATACTTCAAGGAACATACTTTTTCTCTCCTTTTATCTAAATGATTTGTGATCAACCTCCATCTCTCAACTTCAGTGTAATTTCCTCAAGAAATTGTTCTCTCATCGTCCAAGTCTGTGTCAGGTGCCCCTTCCATCCACCATCATAAGACCTTGTACCTTTCTTGCCATAGCATTCATGAAACCCCACATTCCAAGTGTCCATTTAGTTGTGTCTAGTCTTCACTTTGCTGTACACCTTAAGGGTCAAACTGTGGCTAGACTATTTATAATTCTATCCCCAAAGTCTAATTCAGTGATTAAAACATAGAAGGTGTTAATAAGTGTTTGTTGAATGCATTAATGAGGGATGTACCTTGTCATATGGGACTAAAGTGCTGAGAAGATGGGCAATGGGGGGCAAAGTTAACACTTTGCCCACTACTACATTTTTTTATGTGCTAGCACTAATTATATATGCATTGAAAACACCTTAAATAATGATCTCTGCTATGTCATTTCTTACGTCACCATCTCAAAATGTTGAATAAAAGCATACTATGTGCAGTGAAAAATAATTCTTAAACTGCTTGCAATCCATTTCCCATTGTGAAGGAACACCTCAGTAAAGCTTAACTTCTCAACTGCTGGTGAAATGGCATCACATTTGTGCCAGGTTGGAGTAGAATGAAATCCACATGTCACTAAATTTGTGAACCCAGTCCTCATCCTCAATGTAAGTCAATAAAGTTAGAAAGCCTTTCACTTCAGAATACAAAACACCTCATTGCACATTTCATATTCCATATTTCTAGACTAACTTATTAGAGATGCGTACACCATTTGCTGTTGCTTTGTGACACTGGCAAATGCTTTTAAATCTTCTAAATGTTTTTTTAAAATGTGTGAAATGTGTTCTTTTCAAGGACGTGAAAGTGAACTGAGGCCAAGTGGCAGTGGGCGTGTTAGCTATAAATCTACTCAATACATAAATATATGCATATTGAATTTTTCATCACTAGGCCGACTATAAAATATCTACCTTGTTGAATGTGTTATTTGTAATGTGCAAAGTTCACACTGCTAAGAGAACCATAACTTTTGCATTCTTATTTTGTTCTGTGACATGCAAAAGTGGGTTTATTTTCCCTAAAACATAAAACTAGACTTTTGTGAATATAATACTCCATCAGATTAAGGGCTAGATGTGTAGAATATTTTAACTATTCAAGAATAGATTCTGGTATATTATTTTATGTTAATTGTAAAGATCAATTTTTTCTATTTTCCAGCATGCTTAGAGGATATCAAATTTTATTGTTCTTTACTCTTCTGAATGAATGTAATAGATATGGCAATTAATTTTTTAAAAATTTAATGTAAAAGTGATCTATTTGCACATGGTATACATTATATACACACTCTCCATTATACATGTCTGTATAAATGCTGAAATTGATAATATTTAGCCATTTGGTAGATGAACTGGTCTACTATGCTTATTTGCCACTTGACTCCTTATAAAAATGGGGGAAAAAGGCTCTTATTTCAGTTAGGCAGGTCTCAAAGAAGTTGTCTCCTCTTAAATAAGTAAAAAGATAAAAAATCAGTGAGGACAGCACTGTCCTTTGGAGAATGGACCTTGCCTTTAGGTTCTTGTAATCTACAACTGATTTAATAAGATTTATTCTTTTTATGATTTATGAAACACTACTTGTAGTTGAGAAATAATTCAGCATTATTCTGGACAGGATATGAAGAATGACTTTTTTTAGCCTTTAAAAGGAGCCTATTCTGCTATTCTTTGAGGCAAAGAAATAAGACTGCTAATCTTGGGCACTATTTCTCTGCAGATGGTACTGGTCAGATCTTGTTCTTTTGGTTGAAAATGTGAATTTTATACCTTTATTATGGTAAAAGGATTTAGCTGCAACTTAAAAAGGAATATATGTTCCTAGGTAAATGGCAAACTGTTTGACTTAACTCTGGACTGCAGTACTTGCTGGAAGCAGTTTTTTCATAGTTGGATATGAAAAATAAGAAAGACTCAAAATGCATAAATTGTAGCAGATGCTTCCTTAACTTACCCTGGTGAAATAATTTTGATGGGTGGTTATGAATTTGTAAGTAATGTTTACTTCTGAAATGCCATAATTGCTTTTGGAACTATTGGAGGCATTTTGAATTGTATCTGTTTTTATTGTAATATGGAATTGTATTGCCATTTTATGAAGTGGCATCTTTTTGATGCATGGAAGTTCTGGATACATTTGTTATCCATCATGAGGAAACCAGATAAGTAAATATTACAACTATAACTGAAATGCTTCTTTTTTACATGAATAAATGAAAACCATTTTGAATCTGAAGGCAGAAACACTCTATCTGCAGACTGACAAATTGCATATTTGTTTGGTTTCAAAAAGCTGGTGTCTGGCTTCTACACTGTGACTGAGAGAAATGTCTGTCTCCTGCATGACAGAGCCTCCGAGATGGAGGAGTTCTCTTCTTTATGGAGGTGGGAGAGGTCAACTGAATGGACCATAAAGAAAAAGTGTCCTTGTCTATATAATTACTTTTGAATTGAATAAGACCACACAGTCTTTCCATCCAAAATGTGGTAGCTTATCTATATTGCTACACTCCCAAATCCCTCTTGGCTTTCTAATGTTTTCTATAAACGTTTACTGAACACATAACTTTGTGTAAAATATTAATAATTAGTTTCCTGTTAAGATACTTTGGCCACTGATAACTTAGAATTCTGTGATCAATCTAGCTTTAACATAACCCCCAAACATTGACCATATAGAGTAATATACATGTGTTTTAATCTAAAGACTAAACAGACAGACCTGAATTTCAAAATGGCTAAAAAAGTGCAACTAGCCTTTGGAGAAAGAACTACCTCTAAAAGTGATCAAGTGATTCAAAAGAATAACCAGGTGTTTGACTTCTAAGAGGTACCAGAAGTTAAAAGAGCTTTTCTTAATTATGAGATAAGGAGTATATCCAGTACAATGACTTGTTCTTGTAAAGCACTGTTTGGGCAATATACAAAACAAGTCATATAATGCAGACATTTTTGTTGTCAGATAAGATGTGGATCAGGTAGATGACTGGCCACATGGATAGTCAGAGCAAAGGGAATGGAACACATTTGAAGACAGACCATCTATACCACTGCCTCTTAAACTTCAATGTAGATACAAATCTCCTGAGGAATTGTGATAAAATCCAAACTCTGAATAAGGATTTCTTGGGTGGGACTCAAAACTGTATTTGTAACAAGCTTCTAAGTGATGCCAATGGCACTGGGCTATTGACCACACTTAGAGAAGCAAGGTGAAACAGTTAAAAAGAACTCAGCAATGGAGCACCTGGGTAGCTCAGTGGGTTAAGTGTCCAACTTTGGCTCAGGTCATGATCTCACAGTTCATGTGTTTGAGGCCCACGTTGGGCTCCATGCTGACAGGTCAGAACCTGGATCTTGCTTTGGGTTCTGGGTCTCCCTTTCTCTCTGCCCCTCTCCCACTCATGCACTTTCTCAAAAATAAACTTAAAAAACAAAGCTTAAAAAAATAAAATGAATTAAAAAAAACAACAAAGAACCCAGTGATTAGTGCAAAATGAGTTAAAGTAAATTTGACATAGAAACTTTGTTCCATTTCTTTGCTACAATTCCAGTGTCTCTGTACAGTCAGAGTTTATCTCTGTTGATGACAGTATCAAATCCCTATTCTTCAAGTGCAATGACATTATTATTTTACTTTCTCTTAGACATGACTTTATTCACTCATACAAAAACAGAAGATCAAAAAATGTCATTACCATTTTTAAAAGGAGTATCATCAAAGAAGTTATTATAAACTATATAGACCAGTAAAAATAATCTAACTTCCAGACATAATACTAGACAATTATTAAAGAGCTGGCTTGTAAGTGCCTAAGAAAAGTCAGCCACAAAAACAGGTCCCTCTGAGCACTTACTAAGCACAAGTCATGTTTCAATAGCATAGTTTTTTTGGCAGTAGATGTAACAGGTCTAGATTTCCACAACTGACATTTTTTCTGTCACTAAACTTAAGAACAAAATGTAAAAACAGAAATTAAATGCAAGGAAATTTGTTTTTTGTTATCAATTATTATTGGAAAAACCATATCAAAATAAGGCTGATTAATTTATTGAGGTACATTGATTAGAAGTTTCTAAAATTAGACTAATAGGGTAAATGTGTTCAATTTTATTTAAAGTTTTGTTAATGCATTAGATACATTAATAAATTAGATAATTAATAAAGAAGACATTGGCATCAAAAATTTATATAGCATTGAGCTGTGAGAAACAGCAAAGATATTAACAAGCTAAAGTAACAAGTCATGTACTGAACCTATGTATAAATAACACCAAAGAGTACTTTTGTCTAATTGTCCTTAAGGTCAACATTAAGTTTAGATATCTTAAAACATAAACAATGCATAATTTTATGAGAAAAAAAATGATCAAGTTCTCTGACAGGTCTTTGTCTTCTACAAATTAAGAATCACTCTGAGGGGAGTCAAGAAGTGTTTTATCAAAGAGGTGACCTGAAACTTGTCCATGAAGTACAGGAATGGGTAGACAGATGGACAGAAGAAGCAAGTGACAGTGCTCGTTTAAATTAGTTACAATTAAAAGGACTATAATAAGGAAGGCTGTAGGATAAAAAATGTGCATGGCCTCTGTAGAAACATACAAATAGATTATTCATGAAGAAGTGCAAAGGTTATGTTGAAGTGAAACAAAACAGGGCATCTTGAAAAGTTATAATATTGTCATATGTTTAATTTCACTTTTTAGATCTTAATTTTCTTCCTGTTCATTAGTTATTTTCAAAATACAGCTAATAATTTTTTATAAACTCACAATGTAAATCTTTAGTAAAGAATCAGAACCTAAGTGAATAAAGGGCACAAGATTTGTTTTTTTCTTTTTGAAGAGGTGCTTGTTAGTAGAAGAGGATTCTTTGGTACTTCAGTCTCAGGATCAAGCTTGCAGTGGAAGAATCTCTTGCCTCACCACTCCTCAGTTATGGAGATCTTCATTCCTCTGTTCACACTGTCTCGAGCCTTTTGACTAACTTCCAATTTCTCTCCATATCCTCACTGGTCCCATCTTGGCTTTCTTTGTTGAATATAAAGTAAACTGGATTAGGAGAACACATTAGGAGTGAGTGACTCTGTGTGTGTGTGTGTGTGTGTGTGTGTGTGTGCGCGCGCGCGCGTGTGTGCCTTCTGAGTGAAGTACAGCCTTGAAGTCACAGATGGCACATTAGAAAAAAGAAATATAGTAAAATGAGTAAAATATATTCTCATTCACAATTTCCTAGAGGCCCCTTGGTTGTTAATTGAAACTTTTGTCTACTTTATTGAACAATAAAAGTGGCAGCAACTACTCCCAGGTGTCCTTCAGTATTAAAAAGAGGATAAAGGGTTCCTGGCAAAGGTGACAGAAATTAATGCGGTGAGCCCAGCTATCAAACATTCTGATATGTGAATTGCCTGATATTTCTATAATGCTGTCTTATGATTGGAAATGTTATTGCTTCTATTGAATCAATAGAAAATGTTAAAGCTCCACAGAACCCCAATTACAAACTAAAGCTGGAAGGTTAACATCTGGGAGCAGCAGAGATAGAAACAATCTCTATTGTCATACCTTCCTGACAAGTAAATGTCAGAAACATAACGCCTTCGCCTGGTCTCAGCACGGAGCACATGTAAAAGAGTGATTGTAAGGCTGCCTCAAGTCAAATCGCCTGTCATCTCAGCTTTGACACGGAATTACTTTTGTTTTATGCATCTATTAACCTTGAACTATCAGTATTTGTTTTAATGTTCCAGGCTGAAGTGACCTACGTGTTCTTCTCTCATGCAAGGAGAGGAGAGAGCCTATGGCCCAGGTTGGGACTGGTCTTTACGAGAAGGCAGAGTGAATGCACTTGGAAGGACCAGCTTTCTCCCAAATAGTAACTCCCTTTTTCGAAGTCCACCACTGGAAGGACAATTCCTTTGTGTTTTTTTTTTTTTTTTTTTCCTTTGTGTTTTAAGGGACTCTTGTGCCCAAGAGTTTCTTGCAGAAATGCAAACATCACAGATCATGGAGAGAATGCCATATGATCAGTGATGAGACAGTTACCACAAAATGTATTCCGAAGAGGTCCTCGGTACAGTCAGTAGGGAAGGTGGCAGAGGAAGAGAAGGCCTCAGTTTCTTATGGTAGAAGATGGGGCAGAGAGAGAGATTAAGTAACCTAACTTTGATCTGAATCCTGATGGCTTCACATATCACATCTCTTTTCATTCTTCCTAGACCTTGCATATTATTAAATGCTTTACATCTCCCACATTACCTTGTCTAGCATCTGTAAAGAATAGCCATTTTATGTTCCTTTTAACATAATACTACATAAGGCAAGTGGGACAGTTCTATAACCGGTTCCAGGCCTTCTGTTCTACTGCTTTTTCTTGTTGCTGCTACTGTTGTTGTTGTTTAATCCTGAGACAACTTCAGCTTCATCTGATGCGTGGTCTCAAATTACAAAGTAAAAAATATATATTATACATAATATATATATATATTATGTATAATATATATTATGTATATTAATGTTTATTTATTTTTGAGAGAGAGAGACAGAGTGCAAGTAGGGGAGGGGCAGAGAGAGAGGGAGACACAGAATCCAAAGCAGACTCCAGGCTCTGAGCTGTCAGCACAGAGCCCAATGCAGGGCTCAAACCCATGAACTGAAAGATCATGACCGGAGCCGAAGTCAGATGCTTAACTGAATGAGCCACCCAGGAGCCCGAAAAGTAAGATTTTTTCTTGTACTTCTTTATTCGCCATGGCGTATACGAGTCTGGGCTCTAAAAATCCTACTTTGCCCTTGATCCAATACTTCACATAACCAAAAGCATATCCTGAGCATATTCTGCTTGAAGCTTATTGTGAGGAATAAACCTGTTTCTTTTTGAGGTCTGATGTCTTCACCCATACTTTTAGGCTGGATGCAGCCCAGTATTCCTAGGGAGAGAGTTACTCAGTGCAAGTTTTTATCAGAACTAGATCCTATTTTCAACACATAAATTCTCTATAATAACCAGAAAAAAATCTGAGTCTTTCCTTTTGTATTCCTATCAACCTTTTATTAAGGCCACTTCTCTGCCTTTTAATATCTGAATTTTCAACTTGTTTGCAAAAAGAGATGACTAACATACTTTGCCCTTCCTGGTTCAGGATCACATCTCTACTCAGTTCTAAAGTTCTTTTTCATTACTCACCATGGCAGCTCTCCTGTTTTCATCAACCACGAATTCTGAGCACCAGAATGCCAGGGCATCTAATCATTCTCTTAAACAGCAAGTGCTTTTATGGCATATACTCTGTGCCAGCCACAGCTATCAGCATTTAACACCTATTACCTCATGGGCTTTCCATAATAATCTCATAAGACAGGAAGTTTTATGGTCCCCATTTTATAGATGAAAAACTGAGGCACAAAGATGTGAAGCCTGAAGTCTTAGAGTTAATAAGTGATAGAAGCTAGATTGAGCCTAATCTCCAGAACCTGTAATTTTAATACTCTACTACACAGCCACCCCATTCGCCATCTAAGGAGCTTCAGGTTAAAAAAAAAAAAGATAAAGTATTTATTGAACATTTATCATAAACTAGACACTGAAAGATTTCTATATACATATTTTATTTAATGCTCACAAACTTTTAAAAGTATGCAATGAGATAAAATGATTTGCACCTGGACACACTGTTACTAAAACTGATTCCAAACCCCACAGTCTTTTCAAAGTGAAGCGTCAGTATATTAATATAGATGAAAAAGATAACACTTGTTGATATACTCATTAGTGATGCTGTGTGGCACAGAGACTTGCACTAAAGCAATTTAGGATTTTTACCCCAAAAGCTAGATACCATACCAAAGTCATATCAGCCTTTCCTAACCAGCCCTGTTCCTGGACACCATGACATTAGGCCCCTGCTGACTCTGCAGAATATTTTCCTGTGACCCTTTCCTTTTCCAGAATTATTATCTACACCAGTGCTTTACTTTAATAAGCCTTCATTTTCCAGGAATGACTAATTTTATAGGAGAGACAAGCACTGCATGGAAAGATAAGGGAATTTTTAAGGCAATAGCATTACAAAATATGGCCTCCCAAAGTCAAATTAGAGATGTGTTTAGTAAGCTCAGTTTTATAAAAACAGATTTCAGCATTCATGGTGTGACTGTATATTTTAGAGTCTTGATTGTCCTATAATCAGACCCCATATTTATATTTCTTTCTTGTCTTTGTGAGAACACCAGCCTTTGTGAAATGTTTCAGATGAGCTCAATTCTAAAAGCAAGGTGGCTGACACCAACCTCTATCGAACCACAGCAACATAAAAATCAAACTGTAGTAAGTGATTTCATTTTTCCATGAACAACTATAAAAATACTGTCCATCAGTCTGGAAAAATACTGTCTTGGTGAAATAATGCCTATGGCCCAGAAATGAATAATTACTGTACCATTTATTCAGCAAAATTCTCTTTGAAGTTAGTAAAGTTTACATTGAATGCAAGTGGAGAACTAGATCTGATCATGACAATATTTCTTTGTTTCAAGCCAGGGAATATTTAGGAAGATGTGTACTTCAAGAGCAATTGGACGAGTGTATCACCAGATAAGGCAATTTTAGCACACAATGACTGGGATAAATGAAAAAAGACACATTGTTACTCATATCACAAAGCTCTAATTCACATTTATGCCAGCAGTCGCACGTACCAAATGGCTTATTTTCTCCATTACATTGGTGGGCCTTGGGATCAAAGAACTCTAAGTCTTGCAGGCAAGTTTATGAAAACCAGATTCCAAACAGTTTGAGGTAAAGTGTTTTCCATGGAGGTCACACTGAAATAAATGCATTGTTCGTTTGTTTTCTCTCTTCTATTTTAATTTATACAAAGCATTAATTGTGAGCTAAAGTATAATCAGATGATTGAGTTAAAATCCATCAAGTGTCGGGGCGCCTGGGTGGCGCAGTCGGTTAAGCGTCCGACTTCAGCCAGGTCACGATCTCGCGGTCCGTGAGTTCGAGCCCCGCGTCGGGCTCTGGGCTGATGGCTCAGAGCCTGGAGCCTGTTTCCGATTCTGTGTCTCCCTCTCTCTCTGCCCCTCCCCCGTTCATGCTCTGTCTCTCTCTGTCCCAAAAATAAATAAATGTTGAAAAAAAAAAAATCCATCAAGTGTATGTTCAAGCTGTGTAAAATATATGCAAATATATGTATACATGGGTGTGTGTATATATATATATATAAACATAAATATATGCAAGTATATGTATACATGGATATATATATGTATGTATGTGCGTGCGCACGCGTGTGTGTATATGCGTACACACACACAGACACCATATGTACACATCTCTGTGGGGTAGTGGATATAGGAAAGTTCATTACTTAGACTCAAGTCCATATAAAACCTGCTTTTTAATTAGGAGACAAATGCATACACATGAAACAATCAGAGAATATTGCAAAATAATACATAGCTGCATTACATATTTAGTGGCACAGACTTCCTATTTCAGAAATTCACAAAATATATCTGATCCAAAGTCTTGGATAATAAGAGGCATGTCATAAAAGCCCAGCCAATTATTATCTTTATCTCTGTGCTTCTTAGCACAGTATATGACACCCTACCAGTATAATACTTAGGACCAAAAAAAAGCCCAGTTAATTACATAACAGTAACTCATTCATTAAACCAATATTTATTAGTAACTGCTAAAAAAGGTGAGGGGGATTAAAAAAATGAATATGGCGCAATCTCTTCCCTCAAAAAGCTTACAATTTAGTGGTAGAGACAAGGAACAAGAATCCAGTGTCCAATACATGTAAATTGTTATCTGCACAGATTGCTGTATCATTTAAAAACAAACTTTGTGGGGCACCTGGGTGGCTTAGTCAGTTAAGCATCTGACTTCAGCTAGGTCATGTTCTCACAGTTCATGAGTTTGAGCCCCACATCAGGCTGTGTATTGCCAGCTCAGAGCCTGGAGCCTGCTTCAGATTCTGTGTCTCTCTCACTCTCTGCCCCTCCCCCCACTCGCTCACGCTCTCGCTCTCTCTCTCCCTCTCTGTCTCTCAAAAATGAATAAATGTTTTAAAAAATTAAAAAAAACAAACTTTGCACTAGCTACATCTGAACTCCATGTGAACATTCTGTGTACCAAAAAAAGCAACAAAAATAATAAAATAATAAAATGAAGACCCAGGAGAATAAGGGCTTTGCTGTGTCACTTCTACTATGAGACATCTAGCCTTCATGGAATATCCTCATACAAAAGATTTAGGGAAGACTGAAGTTCTGTGTTACAAGAAACATAACAACAAAAGAATTCTTTAAATAATGCCTTGCTTATCTTGATATGACAAGCATGGCACAACAATATAACAGCCAAGAATGAGACACTAGATAAATGAATAAATGGATGAATGATGCTATCGGGCCTCTCTCCTTGAATACACAACCTTGTAAAAGTTAATGTTAGTAAGGTTCATTCCTTAATAAGTCGTGCATTGCTTTTTTCTTTTTCTTTTCAATTTCTGATACTGTAATTTAAACTTCACAACTGTTTATACTTGTTTCCTTTAGGTAAGCTCTTTGAGAACAAGTTCTGTTTCATACTATTTGGAATCTTATTCAGACCATAAAATAGTATTATGCATACAATAACTGCAACCCACCTCCTGAGAAAGCACACACACAAATATCTTGATATATCAAGATTAAGAGAGATCAAGGTGCAAAACCCAGTTTCACGATGCACAAAACTGTGACAGTGGCCAAGAGATTATGTAAACCTCAGTTTTTTTCATGTGTTCAATGAGGGATATAATATCTACCCAATAAGATTTTGTGAAGATTACACAGAATGAGATCTATACAAAGTCCCAGAAAAAAAATGTTTTACCCAAGAAATGCTAGACCTCTTTCTTTGGCATCCCACACATTCATATGCACACAGGGAATGAAAGTGCTATTGCAGTAAAGGTCTCCACCGCCTGACACAAATGCTCAGTTCAGCGCTCAGTTCAGGGACAACACACAGAGAACACAAGGTAAGCGATACCCTGTAGAATGTGAAGCAATGACTCTGAATAGGGTTTGTTGGATTCTGAATTATTGAAATCAGCAATGATCATTTAAAGGGCAGAACTTGGGCTTGGTCCAGTGATATGAATACTGATTTAGCACATTTCCATTTATATAAGGCCCGCTGATAGTAAATCATACATTGTGTGTATTATTAGTGTCATGCACTATATATAGTAGTTTAGAATAAAATATCCATTTTGATGAGATGCAGCTAGATGGGGTCAATTTTTGTCTTAAATTCCTTTATATTCTATGCCTTCAGCAATTACACATAAATAATTTCCTTGCACTTTAAATTTTACTATCTTGTCCGCTTATGCCTAAACATAGGTTACATACATTCTTTTCTCTTTACCTTTCTTTATGCCATTTTCCTGACTGGTGTATTCTTCCACATCTTCTCTGCTTTTCTGAAGTCTTCCAGGCTGGCTTTCAAAGACCAGCTCATTTTCAAACTCTAATCTCATTAGGGTGCCTTGTTCCTTCTACCCCCACAAAGCTTATCTTTCCCTGGCCAGTTTCAGAACTCAAACATCCATATCCCATTAAGTTCTTAAACAACAATTCAAGGCAGCTAATTTGTTCTATTTTTTTATATATCTGGTTATCCAATTTTGTAACATCTATGACCTGCTTTACAACATGGAGCACAAATATAGTCAGAGCATTTTAATATATCTAATTAATATTTTATTTCCCTGAAGAGTTCCTAGCAGGAATTTACTCCCGTTTTTGAGAGTAAGGCACCCTGCCTCTCCATAATCCAGCCTGGGCCTGGTGAAAGAAATGAGTCTAATAAGGCTACCTCTAACATTGCTTCTTGCTGTCATATAAAGAATGATCCTTTAGAACTTGGTCTTGCAGCACTATCTCCCTGACTGCTTCATATCCCTGCATAGGCAATGGGATTCCTTAAGGGAAAAGGACCCCATTCCTTCAGGACAAAGTTCCATTAACAATGTACAATGGTTGGACTCCCTGTGTAGTTCATGCCCATGTGTACCTATATTCTGTACTGTTACAAAATGATCAGAAAATAATCTATCACTCTTACTCGTCGTGCTTTAATACATATTTTGGAGGGCCTTGTTTGTCAAAGGGATTGGTTCAGAGATAACTTCCAGTCTTAGTAACTTCCTTAACTGGAGCCAGCTCTTCTCTTGAGCCTCCTATATCTTTATCTTAAACCTAGCTCTAAGATTAACTTCTCCATTTTCAGGGCAATTTACATCAAAGAGTTTCACTGTCTATTCCTTCTACTGGGCTTTGGGGGAGGTCACTCTGCTCACTGGCTAGCTCTACTTCAAATCTTGTACATTAGGAGTCACATTAGGAGTGAACATTCTTCATTTCTAGAAGATCTTTAGGAAAATTAAACTCTAGGCAAAATTCACCTTCTTTGCAAGGGTCAGTTTCATTTACCATGAGTCTCAGAGAATGTCAACCTTTGTGCAGTCACTAAACTCATTTAAAATATAATCTCTAAACAGCAGAAGCCTACTCATCCTATAGTAAGAAATTTTATTACACACACACACAACCCTTCCTGGAGAAAAAAAGAAAGAAAGAAAAAAAGAAAGAAAGAAAGATAACTGGAAAATAAAAACAACAAAGAAAGGAAAACATATATCTTGTCTACCTAATTAAAGGCCAGTATCCTAAGCATCTCCTTTGTATCTCTAAAAACTAGCACAAGAGTTTGCACAAAGTGTTATTAGGATATAAAAGCATATAATCATCAAATTTAGATATGGAAGAAAACTTAAAAACAAAAAACTTGAAATCAGACTTGAATTGTGACTAGCCCAAGGTCATCACACTAGTTTTGTGTGAATGAGGTAAACATATTTCATTGATTATGATAATATCTATTTTATGTGCTATTTTGCTAAACAAAAAGGCCTTAAGGATAAAGGCCTTGACATCCACTTCTAACTTTCCTAAAGTAATTAACCCAAGAGTACAAACACAGTGAACATACAGTGGTCATTTTACAAGTTAATGTTGAAAGAACAAAGGGAAAATGTGATCTTCTTATATGGTGTTTCATTCTTTCCCATATAATTTCTGTATGTCATCTTGAAGAGAGGAACTGAGCTTAATACAAAATGTTACAATTTGATTACAGGGATCAGACTTGGTTAAATTATTTCTTACTCTTGACTACCTAGATAGAGTGAAAATGCTAGTGGCAGGCAGAAAAATTATGACATCTAAAATTCATTTTCTGGCTATTGTTGTCATATTTATTGCCATTTTCAATGAATGTAATTATTTTTAAATAGCTTTCACCATTTCCATATGCATCACTGCTGAATTGCAGAAAAAAAAAAAAAAAACAGCTAGTATCATTCAAGGATGGCCCTGGGTATAAATTAAGTAGGAAATATGTCATTGGCTATCTTTCAATCTTCTCTTTCCATGCCCCTTTAATTCTTCCAGAAATAGCTCTTTGTTCATGCCTAGCGTCTGTTTGGTGCTTATTGGCTGCTTGGAAACCAGTTCAGCACTTCGTAATGCCATTCACCTGAACATGATCTCCACCATGAGGCAACTGAGGTGAGGTTCCATACGGGCTGTGAGTTAACCTCAAGTCAAAACAGAACCATCTGCTCCACTGTCCTGCCAAACCAGAAACTGGGGCATTCAGAAGTTTTCCCTATTGAAAACTCTCATTATAAACATTTGTCTCCAGGTGCAAACCTATATCAACATTAGTCTAAAGAATTCTTAGTAGCTAGAAGGCAGCTGAAAATTCTAGAGGTTCCTTAAACCAGTTTAAAAAAAAAGATTTTTTTATTATAGAGATTATTACATCTATATCCCAGTGGTTTTAAACTTTAACAATTACCAAAACTGAGCTCACTCTGAAAACATGAATAATATTCCTATGATTGAAAGCAACCAAGGTTTATAGTAACTTTAAGGGCTATTAAGCAAGTTCCTATATGAATCCAGAGAGTGAATTGTATAAGCATTTAGAATGTGCTGATGATAAAGGGATTCATAAAAGTTGTTATGCTGATTTTATGTTGATGGATGTTTGAATATAAGGTGAGTTATTAACCAGAGGCAAGTGAAACTAATGTTTAAGTGTTATGATATATGTGTAATTGAAAGTGAATTTTCTTGGCAAAATGGGGAGAACAGTGAAAGAGAAAGAATGAGTGAGTTCAAATAAAGATAATAACAGAGATAAATCCATTTTCAATGCGAGTACAAGTAGCCAAGTTTCCCATAAAGCCAAGAATTTTAACCCCTGAAGGAATCTAGTCCAAAAATATTTGAAGTGTTATACATATTTGTAATATGTTAGGTGGATAACAATTCTGCTTCTTAATTAGATCTTTGAAGTCTTCCTTCTTCCTCCTCTTCACCATCTGTCATTTTCCCACTCTTTGCAGTCTGTTGCCTCTTTCTTGCCTCCTTTTCCTACTGCGTATTAGTAAAACTAATGAGTGGGACATTACCTTTCCTTTGGATGCTGTCCTAGTAACTGAAAGAATAGAGCTCTGCATCCATACCATGACAATTCCTTTAGCGTTTGGACTCCAAAAGCTTAGTCCAATGACTCCACCACATAACTTGGACCTAGTAACGGTTGAAAAGTGGAGACACAAAGACCTATGGACGCATTTCTCATTCTCTTCTTCTGTTTCCTTCCTCCATGGTCCTGTTCACTTTTCTGTAAACTTTCATTTTATACCAATACCAGGAAATAGAGTAGGGAAGAACTTCCCAACTGACAATAGATATCTGAATGAAACATTTTATTTAGACTTTCTCTTAACCACTGTTCATGGTGGTGCTGTCCATACTCATCATTAGCATTTCTAAGTATTTTTCATAGTATTATCCTATTCACCTAATCTGCACAATAGATGTACATGATTTTGCTCCTTCACTTCCATTCTTGCTTTTATGGATAGAAAAATAAAAGTTAAAGATGTGGAGGGTATTTTTCTCTTTCTTTTATATTTCATGCTCAAATAATCTAGCATGAAAAAAAAGATTAAGGGAATTACTTTTTAACATTTTGAGCAAGACTTTAAAAAATAAGTGTGGTGATCAATGAACTCACAAAACTCTGAGGTGGTGGTGTTTTTATTCATTGGTTAGTTGGTTAAAGCCAAATAGACCTATACTAGAGGGAAGAAAAAGAAAACCTTAAAGGCACCTACTAACACTTGAAGAAGACAAGGTAACTTCAAAACACATCACAGAGAAAGCAGAATCATACGCATCTCTCTCACAAGGGTGTATTTATTCACATTTTACACTAAGGGAAAAATTTAAGTCCAGAATATGGAAAGTCTTCCAGCATTTAATCAGTTTAAACCGTCCAAATTAAAAACAAAACAAAACAAACAAACAAAAAAAAAAACAGGTGGAATCTAAAAAACAAATGAATAAACAAACTAAAAGCAAAATCAGATCTATAAATATAGGGAACAAACCAACGGTTGCCAGAGGGAAGGAAGGGAAGGAAGATGGGCAAAATGGGTGAAGGAGAATGGGAGATTCAAGCTTCCAGTTATGGAATGAATAAGAAGTCATCAGAATACAAGGCACAGCATAGGGAATGTAGTCAATGATATTGTAATAGCACTGTATTTTGACAGATGGCAGTTATACTTGTGATCGCAACATAACATATAGAGATACTGAATCACTATGTTGTACACCTGAAGCTGATGTAACATTATGTGTCAACTATACTCAAATAAAAAAAATAAAAGAAATAAAAACAATAGCAACAACAACAAAGAGGGGTAAGGGTAGTTGAAAATACTATACCATAGAAATACCAAATTTTTAAACATCTTGAAGGGGAACCTGGGTTGCTCAGTTGGTAAAGCATCCAACTTCAGCTCAGGTCATGATCTCACAGTTTGTGGGTTCAAGCCCTGCATCGGGCTCTGTGCTACAGCTCAGAGAGTGTGAGCCTGCTTTGGATTTTGTCTCCCTCTCTCTCTGCCCCTGTCCCGTTCACTCTCTGTCCCCCTCTCTCTGTCAAAATCGAATACACATTTTTTTTAATCTTAAAGAAAAAGATCATTTTTTTCTAAAAATATGGCTGACAAATGGCAAACAGAATATGTCAAACAATAAACACAATTCTACCATTTTACTTCTCCCTTATATCACCTGTCCCCTGCCAAATATAAGCAAATAAAAAAAGTGAATATTGGAAATTAGAGTAGCTGCTTTGTTGTTTTATTATATTAAAACTTGATAATACAGTATTAAACAGATAAGGAGTGAGTCAGTTTGGATTTGTCATGCCAAAACTACCACTGCAAACATTTTACAAGGCAGTTTGTTAAAACAAGTGAATTCCTTTAGATCTCGGTTATGCTTTGGTTTGCTTTGGTTTGGTTTGGGGGGTTTTTGTACCTTCTCTCAAAATTTCACAGAACATTCTTATTGTTAAATGGTAAAATGTGAGTTATATTATAATGCAGACATGTGGACTTATAATTAGTAGAAACTTTTATGATCCAACATAAGAAGCTTAGTGATGAATTGAATTCTATGGTGCACAATTTTACATATTCATACTATCCTAATGTAAGTGTCTCACTAGGGTTTGGGGAGTGTTGTAGACTATCAGGCCCCTTCTGTTTGTGAAGGACTAAAAAGGGACTATTTTGGACTTTTAGAAATCCTGGAGTACTTATAATTAGTTGATATTTGCAAGGGGTTTGGGAGCCAACACTAGTATTTTGTTGAGGTTGAATGGCAGCATGGTATGGGACAGACAGCTATTTCAGTATCAGGAGAACCAAGGTGATGTTCTAACTCCACAATTTAGTATTTGCAAGGCTTTGGAAAAGTCCTTCTATGAATATCTGTTTCCTCATCTAAAGTCTCCAAATAGCTTTCCTTTTCTACCTTACCTATTACCCAGAGTTGTTCTGAGGATTTAAAAAAAAAAAAAAAAAAAAAAAAACCTTTGGTATTGTTTTGCTTTTTTTTTGTCTTATTAAAAACTGAAAAGTAAGGCATTATTACTATCAATGCACATATGCTTTGCTTTAAAATATTTTAGATTCATTCATATGTCTTTCAGTCTCTTAAAAATTCAAAATATAACTTCAGGTTACCATGGCTCAGAAATTATTTATTTTCAGGTACTGGAAAAGGCATAACACTTCAAAGTCATCAAAAAATAGAGATGGAATGGGATAGAAAAGAAAGTAGCTGAGGTCTTCTGGTAGCTGGAGAAAAACTGTGCTTTGTGTTTGTACTATGTGAATGTGGTAAAGCAGAATATAACGAAAAACCTCTGTTTCATGCTGAAGGTATCAGTTTGAGTTGATTAGAGAGATAAAAGCTTGCTCCAAACTGACAAACTTTCAAAACCTCATCCTGAGTCTTTTCTGACCAACCCAACAACCTACTGTCCTTAAATAACTTTATATCTGGAGTTTAACAGTCACTTGGGGTAAAATTATCTGGTCAAGGACAGAAGCTATGAAGACTATGATCCAGAGTACATAAGACCTAATGTATACTTTAAAGAAACACCTAACAATAAAGGTAAAAGGGGGTATAAACAATCCATAACCTTTTACACTAAATGACTTTAGAAGGTTTTACTTTTAGTGAACTGATATTTGTAAAGTAGGTTTCATGAGGAGCCCCAGACTTAAAAATGTCCATTTAAAACTATGTTAACTCTTTAACCTAGTTAAGAACTATTTGCCAGTGAAGGAGCTGTGACATAATAGGTGGTAGACTAATAGAAAGTGATGGGGAAAGCATACGATATTTTTCAATAGACACTAACTGTAAAAATATCCTGGCTTCCCTGGCACATTTCAGTGAGGAAGTCCTCTCACTTTCCTGTATTTCTAGATCCATTGTTAATCATTTTTATTCTACCCAGAGCAGAATGACCTTAAATAGACTGGGGGGCGGAGGGAGGGAAGTACCATATTTTTGCTGGCAAAACTGAGAGTAAAAACCCTTTAATTAATAGAACAGACTGTGCCAGTAATAAATTTAGCTCAGACTAACTATTGTTCTCCCTGAGAATCACTGGGCTGTCTGTAAGCCTGTATGGGTACATTTGTGGGTTTGATGGCCATACCAAAGCTGGTATCCATCAGAAACCTTATTCAAAGATATTTTCAACATGAGACTAAAGCAGTGGCAAATTTAAGGTCAACTGCTATTGTTATAGTTCCAACAAACTCCAATGTTTTTCATAATGGCTTTACTTGAAAACAGAATATAGCCAGTCATGGCTTGATGTAAGTGAGCAGTTGACAGTAGAATTAAATTCTTTTCACTGCAGGTGTTTTATTGGTATTATCTTTATCAGCCTCATCACCATCATTATTATCATAATCATTAAGCTCTTACTATGTACTGATATAGTGGAGATAAAAAGAAGAGTAACTAACATCCTCTGCCTCTGAAGAGTCTATAATTCATTTTGATGAGATAGCACATATGCATAGAAGACCCAGTAATAATTGTATATAGAATGGTATAAAATAAAATACATTGTTTATAGAAGAAATATTACTGGGAACTGAAGCTAGCAATAGGCAAGCCTATATTCATCATCTATGCATCCATTCAACAATATTTATTGACTTTATCAGAAATAAATTTGGCTGAAATAGAGGGAAAACACATGATTGGTTAAAATAAATAGGATTCTTGTTATTCTCCCATAACAAGAGCCAATGGTAGGTCTTCCATGCCACCAAGAATTCAGATTTTTATATTCTCCAATGATAAGAACCAATGGTAGGTCTAACTATGCCATCAAGATTTCAGATTCTGTCAGTCCCCATATTTTTTGTGGGTTGGCTTCAGCCCCATGACTGCTACCTCTTGTTCACTAGATATAGCTGTAGGTCCAGATGGTACATCTGCAATCAAGGCAGAGTGAAGTAGTAGGGGGCATGGAATAGTAAATCTCTAAGGTGGGGAGAAGAGAACAAAGTAAAGAAGGGACAGAGATAGGTGGAAAAGAGATTAAAAAAAAGAAGATAAGGAACTTAGAAAATGGAAGTTAAAAGAGAATTTTTCAACAGCTGGGAAGTATAAGCAAAAGATTAGATGGAGAATAATAATGCTGTGTTTTGGATAAAAGTTAGCAGCACAACAGGACTGTCTATTATATATCAACTACCCTAAAATTATTTATGTATTCCACTTTGTAAAAGTGGCATATCTGTGATCTCCAGTTGAAGATTTCTAGGTAAAGATGAAAACAAAATAAATGGGCCAACCATGAGAATGAACTACACCCAAGGAGTTTTTAGAATTTTATTTAAGGACAAAGTCAGAGGCAGTAGGCAGGCAGGCAATAGTTAGAAACAGACAGGCTTCAAAACAACAACAACAATATATTGTATAAAGGGTTAGTATCCAAAATCTATAAAGAATTTAACAAACTCAACACCCAAAAAAACAAATAACCCAGTGTAGAAATGGGCAGAAGACATGAATAAACACTTTTCCAAAGAAGACATCTAGATAGCTAACACACATGAAAAAATGCTCAACATCACTCATCATCAGGGAAATACAAATCAAAACCGCAATTAGATACCACCTCATACCTGTCAGAATGGCTAAAATGAACTACCCAGGAAACAACAGATGTTGGAGAGGATGTGGAGAAAGGGGAACACTTTTGCACTGTTGGTAGGAATGTAAACTAGTCCAGCCACTCTGGAGAACAGTTCAAAGGCTCCTCAAAAAATTAAAAAAAGAACTATGCTACGACCTAGCAATTGCACTACTAGGTATTTATCCAAAGGATACATAAATGCTGATTCTAAGGGGTACATGTACCCCAATGTTTATAGAAGCACTATCAACAACAGCCAAATTATGGAAAGAGACCAAATGTCCATTGACTGACGAATGGATAAAGGAAATGGATAAAGGAAAAAAAAAAAAAAAATATATATATATATATATACACATACACACATACACAATGGAATATAACTTGGGAATCAAAAAGAATGAAGTTTTGCCATTTGCACCAATGTGGATGGAATTAGAATACATTATGCTAAGCAAAATAAGTCAATCAGAGAAAGACAAATATCATATGATCTTACTCATGTGTGAAATTTAAGAAACAAAACAGATGAACACAGGGGAAAGGAAGGAAAAATAAGATAAAAACAGAGAGGGAGGCAAATCATGAAAGACTCTTAAATACACAGAACAAACAGGGTTGCCGGAGGGGAGGTAGGTAATGGAGATGGGGATGGGCTAAATGGGCTATGAGCATTAAGAAGGGCACACTTGTTGGGATGAGCACTGGATGTTATATGCAAGTGAAGAATCACCGGGTTCTACTCCTGAAACCAATACTATAGAGTATGTTAACTAACTTGGATTTAAATAAATTAATTAAACAATAACCATCCACATAGGTTTCAAGATTCAAAGTAAATAATGGGATGAGAATCTATTCTTATTGATAAAGATACACCAAAGTCCCAGAGGTCAAGCCAAGGCATATCGATGAGGGGTGATCAGGAATCTGACTGGAGTTTGCAACAGTAAAAAGAATTTAAGAATAAGTCATTTTTACCTACTCAAAAAATATATATTTTGAACCCACAATCTATAGGTGAAGGTAAGAGCCACATAGTGACCTGGCTGGAACTTTCTCAGTAAGTGCAGTTGACATGGACAGATTCTAATATAACTTACAGAATTTTTTCAGCAAAACTGTGTCCTCCAGGTTTGTTTATTTAATTCGGAATTAATTTTATTTAATATGTTTGATCTAGATTAATTATCAAATGGGCCTAATTATTCTCCACCCTATACTTTCTCTTATTCTGGACCAGTCTTCTTGGCTCACTTTATGCATTACATTCATAGAATCTGCTAGAAATCCTGCGACAGAGTATATATTCAGGGCTATATGAAATCGGTTCTACTCAACCATATCTAATAATTCACCAGGGCCTAGTATTGCTTTTCTCTGTTCTAGAGAGATGCAGTGACTTTTCATCCAGTCATTTCTTGCAATCTGTTAGAAATTGAGGGTGATAAAAATTGTATTAAAATTGTATAAAAATTGTATTAATTTTGTTCAATGGTTAAGATGTGTTCCTTAGTCATCCCAGTCCTTTTCTACCTCCAAAACACACACACACACACACACACACACACACACACACACACACACACACACACACCTCATTGCTACTCTTATGGTGTAAGCAAGCAATTTTTCATTATCTACTCAAAGTCTTAGACTCCTTAACTGTCAACGTCCCCTGCAAGTCATCTTCTGAACTTCAGAAGAAAACCAGTCACTTCATCAGCTCTACAAAAGAACTTTTTCATACGTTATCAGAATATCCTCTATGGTTGTTTGCTTCCAATTAGATTCAAACCTGTCAGTAAACACCATTTTATTCTGACATAACCAATGGAAGTTATAATTTTTCTTTACTCACATATGAAAGATCTTTCAGATAGAAAAAATAATCACGCAATTTTCTTCTTTATTCTAGAACTCTGTCAGTTTTAGTTTCATAATTATGTTTCTGGTAGTTACAGTAGACTAAGTTTATTTTGTTACAGTATGGTTCTAGACACTCCAAAAAAATCTCTAGGGGAAAAATGTTTTAATAAAAACCATGGGGCAAATACATTTATATTTCTCTTACCTTTGATTATCTACGTGGGTGATGTACATTAGCCCTCTTCCTAAAAATTATCTCCCCTTCACCCAGCAAATTAAATTAAATGGGGAAAAAACTTTTATAAGAGAACAAAGAACTAGGTAAAAGTTAAAGATAAGAGAATCCTCCATTCCAGTTCTAAAAACCTGGGGATTAAGCACAGTCCACTCAACCAAATGTATTTACTGAAGGCCAAATCAGAGTCTGGCATTTCTAATAAATCTAACTTGGGTTACAGAGGAAGAACATTCTAGGGTTTATAAGCCTATCCGTATACTAAAAGAGATTCATGATCAGATCTGAGCTTCTCTGTTATTGTTAATGTGAGCTTTTGTTATTGTTTTAGGATGGGAGGAAAATATTTGTGTTTTTTTTTTTTAATTCAGAACAGAAGACCTGAGATCTGGAGGCCCTTTTTCCATTATCAGGTAACAGCACTGGGATACTTGTTGAAGGGTATGTATGTTCTTGAAGATTACTGTAGCTGAGCAAACAGATGTCATTCCACATCCTGTGTTACAGGAAGGTGTAGTACTCTCCCCTGGGTACAAGATAGTGAGGAGCTCTTCCCTAAGGCAAGATAGAAAGATGGTGTCATCAATTAGTTAGTCAATTTATACTGACCAGATACTATATGATCTACTGTGTTCCACAGTTCAAGATATATTAGAGCTGGGGGACACAGATAGGGGTAGAGTATATGAAGTAATCAGAGGGAAAAAAGACACAATATAAAATGAAGTATCACAATGCCTGAATTTAATTAAATCATATAATCCGGTGGAATTAGCACAACCATCATTTTATCAGTGATTTTTGGAAATTCCATCATGAAACTTAACTTCCAGTCCTGTTCCATTTAATCCTTCTATTCAAAACCCACTAAACTAAACTTCAGTCAAAGGAGGCTAAAAATAAATACATCAACAATTAATCTGAGCTGAGTTTCATAAGGGAATGAGTGTCTCATGGTTGTTTATTCTGCAGCATGCACCAAATATAGATTGTATGGTCTCCTACTATGTGTTTTTTAAAATTAGTTATTACTAATAAAATAATTACGTAGTTGCTCTCAGGCGGGCATTGCATTCAGTGTTTATATTTGTTATTTCACTTACTTTTGATTTCTACAAGGTATTTTATCTTTTATAGTTGAATACAACAGCATCAGGGGGATAAAGTTAACATGTCCAAGTTCACATAGTAAATAAGTGGAAGAGACAGACTCTGAACCCGATCTGTTTGACTCTAAATCATGTGTAAATGGTAATATTCCACACCACTCTAATACAATTAAAAACAGTTCTAATTTTGTAATTGTACTTATGTTAACACAGATCTATACATAATATTAATATTAGAATATTGGTTCTCTTCATTTTATCAGTAGTTAAATCCTAAAGTCTAAAGATAAAATTTTATCTTCCAATAGAATTTTGTGAATCCAGAAAATAACTGCCCATAAATGTAGGTTGAGATTAAAAAAACAGTGTAAGATATTATGATATCTTCCAAACCCAGGCATTTTCCTATTCATCTATCTATCCATCCATCCATCTCAACATTCAATTTCGTTTCTCATTATGATCCCATGTCTTCAGTTCTATGCATAAAGTAACTCCTAGATTTTTCTTCTTAGAAGAATTTTGATCCTAGAAAAATAAATCTTGTCACTAAAGCCAAAGTGGCATGCAAATAACATATTTTTCTAAAGAAACTGGCAATGTAGCTACATAGAACTCAGGGAATTAACATTTCAGAGTTGTGTCATTTCCCTATGGCCAATTACCTTGATAAATATGTGAAGACCCACACTCTGCCTCTTGCTGCCCCTTCCCAAAGAAACCTAAAGTTGGTCCAAATAGAGATTACTAACATTTTAGGGCTCTCCTCTATTGTCATGTTAACTTCCACTTAAAATTTTTAGCCAAAATTTTTTAATGAGTGAGAATCATGAATTTACTATACTAGTAATTTACTATATAGTATATAGTAATTTACTATACTAGTAAAGCAGTATATTTTCTTCATTTTTCTTTTTCTTTCATTTAATTCCCTTTCTCTCACTAAAAAGACTTCCTCTTTCTAATGTCCTATCACATGCTGCAATGCTTCTAAATGGCTAGAAGAGATAAATGTCATTATAAAACATGTTCTCATTAATGATTGTGACAATAGCTCATGGACAACCTAAGATGACAGCACAGGCTATCTGAAGCCATAAGTCATAATAACTAAGTTGTTCACAATTATTTTGATGATTTCATTGCCTTTCTATCCAGAGCCAATTGAAACAAGTAAAATCTACCTACAATAGAAATAATTAGGTAAAATAAAAAATTCCTCACAAGAAATGGTTACTAATAGAAATATGTTCTCCTTTTAGCCAGCCCAACAAAAATTGTCTCAGTGAGTCATTTTTTCTTGTTATTTAACATAGATCCCTTTTCTTAGTCCATACAGCCATGCATTAGTGCAGACTTGTGTTTCTTACGGTTGCCAAGAATTTGAAAGCTGCCACTGCATCTGGGAGGGCCAACTGTGACTTTGCAGAGCCATATTTAAAAATGTAACCATGGGTGCCTGGGGGGTTCAGTCAGTTAAGTGTCCAACTTTGGCACAGGTCATGATCTCATGGCTCTTAAGTTTGAGCCCGGTCTCAGGCTCTGTGCTGATAGCTCAGAGCCTGGAGCCTGCTTCAGGTTCTGTGTCTCTTTCACTCTCTGCCCCTCCCCCTCTCATGCTCTGTTTCTCTCTCTCAAAAATAAATACACATTAAAAAAAATTAAAGAAAAAAAAAGTAACCAAAGCCAAGAATTCCCCTAGAATTAGCGAGGTATATTTTAGGTTCTGAGGGAGAGGTATGCTCAGGACTCAAACAAGCAACCAAACTTTTCAGGATTCTAGTCACAAAATTACCTTCATTTATTTGTCTAGAAAAGGAGAGAAAGAAGATAAAAAATGGGGAAGCTTGTTACCTATTTTACTGTGCTGGGAGGGTTCTCAAGGAAAAAAACATCAGTGTTAAAGATTAACCATGGTTGTAAATAAAAATTATATTTTTCATCTCTATGAATAGATTATATTAAGACAATATTTTTGTTCAATCTACAGCTTTTTCTTCTGTTTCATGTTACCAAAGAACTTGTTTCTCTTGGGAAGTCACTCTTTAGGGTATTTTCTGCTGGAAACTAGTCAAATAGGAACATGCTCTTCCCAGAGTAATTGAGAAAGGAGGTAACAGAAGCATTTTATGTTTATCTCAAACTTCATTCTGGGGCTCTGGGTATAAACATGAAATAACTGTTATTCCATAGATTCCAAGTAGTGTGTTTGGGTTAATCAGAGTGCTACAGGAAAGGCTGCATTTAAGACAAGGCTCTGATTTAACTATCCAACATTAATGTGCATCCCTGAAAATCACTAAAGTTGGTTTCATATCCTATACTATCATCTTTATCATGTATATCAGCTTATACCAAGCTCTGATCATGAAATATCCTACCATACGTTACTTCCATTTTAATACGTTACGTCTCTGCTCAATTCTCATTTTTTTCAATGTATAAATGATACATATTTTTTTCTTCTAAAGAGTTGGTTCCCTTGTCCAAAATAATTTATTGAGGAACGTTAGATATACACTTCACAACTTACACCAATATTAAATAAAATATCTTAAATATCCAAATTAAAATACAAGGCAAAGAAAGCTAAAAGGAAATTTATATAGCTATGTATACCATCTCAGGATGAAAAACACCTTATTTAAGCAATGACACAAAAATAGATACTGTGAAGTGAATATTGTATAGTACTTACAAATATACTTTCAGATATCACACCATTCTAATTCTGTCTCTATTACTGACAAACTATGTAACTTTAGGCAGGCTGCTTAACCCTTCTGAGCCATATTTACCTCTCTTGTAAATTGGGGATAATAGTAGGACCCTCATCATTGAGTTGTTAAAAAAAAAAACTGAAGGAGACGATAAATGTAAAGCACTTAGCAAAGTGTTCGGCTAATAAAAAGCACTCAGTAAATATTATTACCATTATGTTTATAAGGAAAAAATATTGAAAAACTTTAACTGTATGCCCACATAGAGGAAACTAACATAAAAGCAATGCATAAATATGCATGGCTGCCAGTGAATTAATATTCTTAAACATAGAAAACTATTAATAATAAATTAAAATTTTTTAATGTCCACTTAAAATAATTAAATAACAGAAAAGACACAAAAGAAGGAATATAAATTTTCAATATTCTTGAAGAAATATTCACTGGTAATCAAAAAATATAAATTAAATTATGAGAACAAACCATTTTACCAGTTAATTTGGAAAATGTTCTTATTTTTAAGTTATAAAAACAATTTTGGTAAGTGTTTAAGCAAAATGTACTTTTAAATGATATGGATAGATGTACAAAATGATACATATTTCTGGTGTTTTTTTATTTGCACATTTCCTTTTATTAATAGCTTAAATATTCCTTTAATTAAAACTTAATTCACTTTAGAAATTGAAATTATCTAATTAATATATATATACTATTTCTAAATATATATATACACATATTTAACATTTAATTTATTTTATACATATATAATATGTATATGTACATTTATTTAATGTATGCACATTTATTATTTATGTATGTACATTTATTTAAATATGTACATTTATTTAATATATGCATATATAATATTTCTCAATATAATTGTATTTATTTGAAAGAACATATTTTTGATATGGAGCATCATTCTAAACCACCTGATGAATTCTTATTTGTAGGAAGCCAGCCCAAAGAATAAGGAAAGCAGAAAAGTGAAACAAAGGGCATGAAAATTATTCTCAATTATTTTATCAATTTTTATTAAATATGGATTTATTTATTTATTTATTATTGTTGCTTTTTAAATTTTCACATATCCTTAAACAAGATGCCTGAGAGAGAAGTGATTATGCCTGAGAAAGAAGATTTAGAAGGAACAGTTGAAATTGAGAAGAAGAAAAGAAGAATTTGGAATGGGTGCAAGATGGCAAAAATGGAGGATCCCAAGAGAAGATGATAAAGGAAGAGATCTGGGGTGGTGGCAGGGGTTGAGGCTTTAGAAACAGGATTTGGTTAATATAATGTTCTGCTATATACTGTATTATTCAGGAATATAGCTCCTTTCTCTGAGTGTAAAATTTCAGAAGTATTTGGATGAATATAACTAATATCTTGTATCAGTGATGGCTTTGGTTAATCTTAGAAAAGGGTAGAAGCAGAGAGAATACAGTGCCAAGACAAATGGTAACTTAACTGAGAATAGATAATCAAAAACAGAGAAGAGAATGAAAAAATACTATAGAACTAATCTCCTGGGAGTTTATAAAATCATTGGAATTTCCATAGTTCATACTATAGGACTGAAAGATTACACTCAGATAGCCATTACCTAAATGACTTAGGCAGGGTTCAGATATCTTAAGAAGGCTGATAGCGTTGCCAGGCATGCAAACAACTCATCAATTAACAAACGACTGCTAACTTTCAAACAAGGCAGAATGTAAGAAGTGCTATGTACTTATAGTGTGATGGCAGGGGTCAAATACTTATAAGAACACTCCCCCCTGCCCCATTTCTAGGTCAACTCTGAAAGTAGAAAGGAACTCTGATAGAGAAGGAAGCAGACCCAGGACCTGAACCAGCTTGAAGATGCTGTCAGCTAGATGGATAGTCTAACAACAGAACTTCAAGGCCAGGCTTCTACCTGCAAGAACAACTCTGTAAGTCCAAATGGATATGGTGTAAAACGACTTTGTTAGCCTTGGTCTAAATCGTAATTAAAAAGTCAAAAGGTAACCAAGGGAGTATATAGAAAGCCCATCTCTGAGGAGTTTTCAATATGGGGATGGTTAAGAAATTTTAAGGTTAAAACTTAAAAGTCCAACCAACAGAGAGTGTTCTAATTCACAGTATTAAAACACAGGTAACATGCATAGAGGTAACCACACTATTTACATTTCATACCATAGATCTCTTATCTCTGCCAGAGAGAAAAGTGGAGCTGGGAGGACAGGAATGGCAGAACATGAGGGCACATGCTTAAGGGACCATGAATATGGCTGGGTCACCCTGTGTGCAGTTGATGTGATAACTGATAAACTGGTGCCATTGGATTCAATCCTGGTTCTGCTACAGACTTAAGCTATTTATTTTGTCCTATTAATTCTCTAAAGTTAAACAGGAATATTATGCTCATTGCTGGGTAATGGTGAGAAATTAAATGATATGCAAGGTGCCTGGTACAAACCAGTTGTTCAATTAATGGCTGCTATTACATACGGTGGAAAGGATTGAGTGTAAAGAAAGACAAATTTTTAGGGTCTTCCTTGTTGCTTCTTCAGGAGAAAGAATAACCTTTTGAGGTTACTTCTGCTCTTTGATCCTCTGTTTTTCAGAAAAGCAGTGCAAAGGGAACCTATTCTTCCCTTTGCAAAGACAAGGCAATAAGTACTTTAAAATAGGAATTTTTATAGCTTTCAAAACAAAACAACAAAGGAAAATATCTTCATCATTTAAGATCTAAAGCTTTATCCACAAAAGTGAGACCAGTGTGCTGTTTCTCCCCATATTAATATTGGAAGATTCAGACTTAAAAAGAGATTTTAAAAAAGAAAAAAAAAAAACATTAATATATCTCTTTGCTTTGGATTAGTAATCATTTTGGCCTTTCTCTGAGTTTTCCTTAGCTGCTCTCAGTGCTGCTACCTGTTGGTTCTTTCTTGCTTTTTGTTGCAGTTCTTTCTTCTCCATGCCGTGGCGTTTGTCTGAGCCCTCCTACACTCTTAGCTTCTTTCTCTTCAATCCATGATTTCTTTTGGACTGCATTCTATTTTTATTTTACCTTAAATTCCCATGGCTGATATCACTTGTTCAGCTGCTTAAAGGTACAGGAGCAAACCCACTGCTTCAAGAACAGAAATCGTACATATGTCATGTATATGTTTATATATGTATATGTGTGTATATTTATATGTGTGTGTGTAAAATACTAGAAACTGATGTTGTTACATATTGTGTACTAGCCTTAGAATCAATGTGGAACTAAAATTTTGGAATGAAATGTTCCTTGAGGTCTTTGGGCAAAAATCTTTTTCTCAGGGTCTGTTGGACAAATATCATTAATGTTTCAGTTGTAAAAATTTCCCCTCAATTTACATTATTAGAAGTGCCTGGCTTTCAAGACCTTCTATAATCTGTGTTAGTATGTCATGTTCAACCTCATTCTTTCCTTTATGCATTCCTTTTCTAGTCAGGCCACTTTCTCAATGAATCTTCTAGAAGTAAGGCTAATTTCTGCTTTATGCCTTTTACCTCATTACTTTGTCTGAATTGTCCATACGCCCTTACATTTTGCCACTTTTATGCATTTTAGACAATGTACTTCAGGTCATGCATCCTCCATAAACCTTCTCCAACACAGCCAGCCTATAGTAACTTGTCCTTAACTGACCTCGCAGAACACCATATGCTCATGATACTGGCACATCATCCACCTTGGCATAAAAAGAGGTTTTCAACCTGGTAAGAACCCAGAAGTGAATTAATCCAATGTTCCACTCAAAGTGGCTAGAGCATGACATTGGTGTCATATAAAATTGGAATTAAAGGCCACCTTAGTCACTGAGCATGCTTTCTTGAATAAGTTATTTTGAACTTTCTGATTCTTCTCACTTATGAAATGGTGATAATGCCAGAGTACAGACTTTTTTGAGATATTAAGGTAATATATAACTTATGATCAAATGGTTTATCAAGAAGTGGCAATGTTTTGTATAATTTACCTGCAACTGAAGACCCCATGGTGCCTGCAACATTACCCTGAGAAGAACAGCCATTGTATTCATGGTGCTACCAACATCAGCTAGCCAAGATGGAGTAAATCTGTGAGTAAAATCAAATATGCTGGTGCTTCTACCCCTCTGTTTCTAATTATATTTTGCCAAAATAGAGTTCCTACTTCTGACTTCTCTCAAGACTAGTTTAGGACATCCCCTCAAATGATCAAACAGTTCAGATGCTGCTGCTTTTCTGTTACTCCTGCTTCAGGAATGCCTTATCACTGTTCTACAGCATGTTTTATCATGCCCTTCAGGCTGGAACAGTGGTCCTCAGGTGAGAGATGCATAAAGAATTTAAGAGATACAAGGTCATGAATAGATATTAAGAGAATCAATTTCCAGATCCCCAGTTGTAATGTCCAGAGCCTCAACTACTTGTGGTATAGTTTCTTCTTTCCTACCTCCATTTCAGTCATCATCTGATTCATTGACCTAAGGAAAAAGCTATCAGAGCACCAAACTAGGGCCAATAGGTTATTTTTATTTTTATTTATTTTTAATATGAAATTTATTGTCAAATTGGTTTCCATACAACACCCAGTGTTCATCCCAACAGGTACCCTCCTCAATACCCATCACCCACCCTTCTCTCCTTCCCACCTCCCAACAATCCTCAGTTTATTCTCAGTTTTCAAGAGTCTCTTACAGTTTGGCTCTCTCCCTCTCTAACCTTTTTTTTTTTTTTCCTTCCCCCCTCCGATGGTCTTCTGTTAAGTTTCTCAGGATCCACATATGAGTGAAAACATATGGTATCTGCCTTTCTCTGTATGACTTATTTCACTTAGCATAACACTCTCCAGTTCCATCCACGTTGCTACAAAAGGCCATATTTCATTCTTTCTCACTGCCAAGTAGTATTCCATTGTGTATACAAACCACAATTTCTTTATCATTCATCAGTTGATGGACATTTAGGCTCTTTCCATAATTTGGCTATTGTTGAAAGTGCTGCTATAAACATTGGGGTACAAGTGCCCCTACACATCAGCACTCCTGTATCCCTTGGGTAAGTTCTTAGCAGTGCTATTGCTGGGTCATAGGGTAGTTCTATTTTTACTTTTTGAGGAACCTCCACACTGTTTTCCAAAGTGGCTGCACCAGTTTGCATTCCCACCAACAGTGCAAGAGGGTTCCCGTTTCTCCACATCCTCGCCAGCATCTATAGTTTCCTGATTTGTTCATTTTAGCCACTCTGAATAGGTAATTTTTAAAATCAGGTACTATAATTGCCACACCACTCTGTGTTTTGTTGTAGCTACCGAATGCCATGTAACACGTTATACCCAAACCTAGTGGTTTAAAACAATAATTATTTCCCATGATTCTATACATTCTGTTTCTATCCATCATGCTAGGGTTCATTCCTGTGGATATATTCAGCTGATGAGTTGGCTAGGGAGACGCTCAGCTTGGATGCTGGAAGGGCTGGGCTTACTAGTCTAAGTGGGGCTTTCTGACTTATTGATAAGAGTATTTGAAAAGGCAATGAAGTCCTTTCAAGGACTTTCAAGATTCAAATCCTTTCAAGATTTAGTCCTGGATGTTGCATACACTTCAGCTTCATGTCATAGTCAAAGCAGGTCACAGAACCAGCCCATTATCCAAGGGGGTGGAATTAGATTCTACCTCTTAATGGGAGGAGATACAAAGTCACACTGCAGAAGATGGAAGGGAAGGGAAGATTGGATGGAAGGGAAGAATGGAATCTTCCACTGCAGAATGGAAGGGAAGACTGTGATCATCATTTCAAATTATCTATCGCGTGACTCCAACCATCTCATTAAATGTTTCAAATAATGGATTCCTTTTTATAAAAAATGGCTATTTGTCAAAAATTTTATTATACTTATGCTTTGATGAAGTGTTTATAATAATTGTAATAATTTTAACAATTAGAGCTCTTTGGGTAAAGAAATACTTTAAAATTTCAAATTATGTACATATTTCATTTCAAAGAAATATGGTAACTTGGGTAATAAAATATCAAACAATGCCATTTGTGTGATTTCCAAAACACAGACACAATTCTGTGAGGTTAGAGGGACAGAAATATGATTTTAAGAAGATAAAGAATGGATGTAAAGTTTTTGACTATAAATACAACAAAACTCATTTGTATACCAAGCTAAATAAACCCTAGTGAATATTAAAATCACTTCTCTAATTATATTTCATTGGAAATATTATAAGAATGATTTAAGTTTTATTTAAAAATATTATTTAAAATATACCAGAATTTGCACTCTTTTTAACTAATATATAGTGACAAATTTAGAAGCAAACTTAAAATATCCTTTTACGGTATACATCACCAATCCACGGTGGAGATCCCTTTTACAGAGCATATTACCACTTATTGTTTAGTCTTTTCCACTGCTTTTAGGTTGTCTTAACACTCATAGGTGACCATTTTTTTTTTTTAACAGTCAGGAAGTCTGTTTTCCTTCTGGAGCTACCTGACATACGAAGTTATTTGCATAATATAATTTAATCATTACACAATAATCATGTTTCTTTCTCCTCCAACGTATCTCTTTATTTCTGAAATTCTTAACCCCCCCCCCCTTTTTTGTGTGTGTTCCATAAATCTCATTAGCAGTTTGGTGAAGGTTCCAATTCCTTCTTAGAACAATGATTCTAAGTGATAAATTAAAACATAAGTTTATACAAGAAACCAATTATATTAAAATACATCTACAACATATTATAAAAGCTAAATTTGTGATGCAGTACTATGTATGACTGTTGTATATATAATGCAATTTAGCAACCGGCCCAATAACTACAATAATTTTTAATGATATTATATATTTCAAGGTATATGTGACAACAGTAATGTAATATGAATATATCTGTGATGTTGACAGCCTCAGGAACCATTAATAATACTGTGGTTGGTAGCCTACATTCGTAATTGAAGGAAGTGATAAAATTTAGGTACAGGGTAATGAAGAGACATATACACTATTTTCCCATCAAATTTGTAGCCCACTGAAATCTACACATGAATTTTTTGGGAGGTTTTTGGCCTCCAGGTGAAGACTCTCACAGGCTTAATGTGTTTAGTTTTTATATCCCCAGCTACACTGGGGCAGTTCTTCAGAAACCCTGTGAACATGTAGGTGACAATGGTGTACCTAAGAGATGCAGAATATATACTTAGAGAAATTGTTAATGGACTATTAAGTTCAGAGTACGTTTTGGTCCTTCATCTAATACTAGTTGTCTGTATTTGTCTAGGATATAATTTTTGTTCATAAACATGCTTTAAATTCTAGTGCTGGAAACTGCCATTTTCTCCTATTTATGAATGATGGGTATTAAAACTATTAGTAATGAAAAAATGAAATTAATAAGAAAAAACAATATTTTGCTGATCATATCTTATCTGTTGGGTCTTCTCCTAAACACTAGGTATGTATGTGTATATATATATATATATATATATATATATATATATATACACACATATATATATATGTATATATTTTTCTCTTTAATCCTCAGAAGATTAATATTATTATCCCCACATTAGAGATGAGAGGTTTGTAAAAGTAAAAAATACTGGCCCTAGACAACAAAAGTAGGAAGTCCCTAAACTTAGACTCAATTTTTAGGTCTGTCTCACACTGAATTATGTGTTATACTGTCTGTTAGTCTATCAATCTTACATCTAAATATTTATCTATTTTTAACTATCCTAATTATATTATATCCTAATTATATCTTAATCCATGCCAAGTATACTATGGGTACTCAACATCAATATCTCTCTAAATATTGATGCACTCACCTTGCTCTCTGTTACCCATGGATATGTTCTCTATGTTATACTGCCTGATTTTCAGGCCTTTTACTTCTTGACACCAACATAGCACATTTTATCTGAAGCTTGCATCCTGATTCTGGGATATGTTTAGGGAATGTCTGGCCCCTGAATGGAAGCATAAACTCTAGTCTAGTCAGTATTTTTAATTCCCCCTAGCCCTATAAGTACATGTATTCATATTTTATGTATTTTATTATTATATGTTTACTGGATGAAAAAATAAATAGCATCTCTAAGAAAAGAAAAGGTAACATCAAAAATGGAAGGTCAACTAAAGCTGAAAAATAATATAGACTGTCTTCAACATGAAAGAAGACATCTGTGACCCCACATTCCTCAAAATATGCATTGTGTAATCACTCATTCACTCAAGTGCCTACTTCCTACTATTTTCTATAACTGAATGCGATTAAATGTCTAACATACATGAGTGTTCATTGCTAAATGTGACATTCCAAGACAACTTGTCTGTGAACAAAATTTTCCTCTGTGTGAAAGCTAAACTTTGCCACATAAAAATATAAGCCACAAGCCAGATCTAAGTTAAGTGGTAAGACCTACTGAATTTGCCACTAAAATAACAATAGATCTTCAGACAGACTCTCCTTTTATTTTCAACCCTTAGTTTAGGATTATTCTCAGAATGTCAAAGATATTTTTATGGTATCTGGCCTTACATATAATCTAACCCATACGTATTATTTTCTCTAAATTCCCTCTTAAGCCTCTAGGTACAGAGAGGGAAAAAAGTGCTTAATGACCTTTCCTTAAATATAAATAACAAATACCACTTGCTGCTCTTCTTTGAAGAATTAAAATTGATTTTCTCTTTCTGGATGAGAGATGATCTGGCTTGAGTGAACACACAGTGGCTCCTATCACAAATGATTTTACAAAATTTTCTCTGAAGAAAACAAAATGTGGCTGTGGCTGAGATACTTTTTCAAGTATTGAATGAAGTTTAAGCCACAAAACGGTACAACCTTCTGACAAACAAAATCATGTTGGAAGGGTTTGCCTTGTGGGCCCAACAAAGTTCTTCCAAATTTCTTTTGTTCTGAAGCTGCAATAGGCAAAAAAGCTGTATAAAACATTACAACAGCTTTAAACATTGGTGTAAGCCAATATTTAATGTGGCGACTAAAGTCTTTGGTGAAGAAAACCTACCTTATTGTTAGCAGAATGATTCATCTGTAAGAAATGCAGTTCTATTCTCACTAGCTTTAGGGGTCTGGGGCTTAGTATCTCTGTCTCAGGAGTGGAGGTGCCAAGGAAAACAATACATGTGGTCAAAGAACCATCTTGGTTCAGAGACCTTGGTTTTGTGAAAGCCACTTTGAAATGGACTAAGAAATAGAGTTCCTATTCTATCAAAAGAGAGTGATTGCCCAAGAAACTTCTAGGATCAATAACATGTCTCAAAGTATCAATCCTATGTCCTTCCTTTTATGTCACAAAATTCCATAATTTTCTAATTCTACGTGTAGTTAAAAATTGCAATACATTAAACATTTGGGCATTTGATGAAAACTTAGACTACTCTTTTAATACTTTTCCTTTTTTTTTCTTAAAATTTCACTACCTTAGTTCCATAATAATTGGCAAGTGAAGAGGAATAGCATTTACATTGTTACCTGTAAAGTACAACCACATATTGTGCTTTGCCGCAGTGCCTCACATTTGGGGAAGGTTTTTATCACTCAGTACAAACACATTTTAATTGTTCCCTGAACAAAGACATCCCAACCAAGCTCTTTGTCTGGGTGTGCACTGTTGTATTTCTGAAGTATGAATTCCTGGCAAACAGTGCACCCACCTGGCACCAAAGAAAAATTACATAACAATGAGCAGACATTCGGCCTCAGAGCTATGAGTTGCACTTGCTACCTTACCACTGCATTTTCTGCAGTGCATGATCTGTGGATGACAAATAGTGTCTCTCTCTAACAGACCATGAAGCAAAGGTGTCCAAATATTCTGTGTCCTCTTTCTCCTTCTTTTTCCTCTATTTTTCTCTTTAGAGATTAGGAATTATACTGAATTACCTCATTTCACAGATGATAAAAGTGAGACTCAGAAAGGCTAGTAAGAGAGACAGAATTAGAAACCATGACCTAAAGACAGTTTTGATCCATAAGTATTGGAGGAGGGGCAGAGCAACTTCCCCTGAGGCTTTGTTAGAGTCAATAACATTTCAATGAAAAACCCATTCAGTTAATTGTATAATAGACACTATAAAAATGTAGCAGGTAATAGCAAGAAAAGAAAGACCAACCCTCATAGGTATTTGGAAAGGAAAATAATTCTTTAATCTTCAAATTGGATAATATTCTTATGTAATTTCCACCATAAAGGGTGATAATGTATTACAGGTCTAAGGGACCCTTTCACACTCTTAGTGGCTCTGTACATTGAAACTAAAAACATTAAAATAATTTTTCCTTGAATTACATTTTCATTGAGATACAACAGTTTCCTATTCATGTCCTTATGCTATATAGGTAGACTGACTTTCCAACTTTGGTCATTCTTTATTGTTTATTTAATAAGAATGTTTGCAGGTGCCTGGGCAGCTTAGTTGGCTAAGTGACTGAGTCTTGATTTTGACTCGGTCATGAAATCGAGCCCATGCTCAGCATGCAGCCTATTTGAGACTCTCTCTCTCTCTCCCTATGCCCCTCTCACCTGCTCATGCTCTCTCCCTCAGGAGGGAGGAGGAGGAGGAGGAGAAGGAGAAGGAGGAGGAGAAGGAGAAGGAGAAGGAGGAGGAGGAGGAGGAGGAGGAGGAGGAGGAGGAGGAGGAGCAGGGTGTTTGTACTGGTCAGTTTGTGTTTTTTCAGACACAGATACACATGCATATGTATGTCATTTTTGTATACACACACATACATACATATGTGTATCAGAAATTCAATATGGCACTAAATATGATTCAATTTAAAAATTTTTTCTAAAGTGTATATTTTCTGTATAAAAACCATCTTAGTAGATCTCTTCAATGTGTTATTATTTTTGTCACAATCACTGTAAGTAGCTTTACTTCAGTCTATAAGTTTCATAGAGAGCTTTCTTGGCCTAACTTTCTTTTTAAAAACAAAAAGAATGAGGGATTATCTTCCTAAAAATATCCTCATGGCCAGACTATAGTGGCTGGTGGAGACACCCTCCAGACTTCTTTCATAATGTAGTTCCCCAGCCAGTCGGTCTGGCTTAAAAGACAAAACATTCTTTTTTTTTTTTTAATTTTTTTAACGTTTTATTTATTTTTGAGACAGGGAGAGACAGAGCATGAACAGGGGAGGGTCAGAGAGAAGGAGACACAGAATCTGAAACAGGCTCCAGGCTCTGAGCTGTCAGCACAGAGCCCGAGGCGGGGCTCGAACTCATGGACCGCGAGATCACGACCTGAGCCGAAGTCGGCTGCTTAACCAACTGAGCCACCTAGGCACCCCTAAAAGACAAAACATTCTTAAACAACCAATCATTGTAGCTATTATGGTATCCTCCAACTTCAAAGGTAATGAGATTGAACCTTGGTTTCAACCCCAAGTTACAGTTAAGATGGGATAGAAACAATTCTTACATATCTCTAGACACATACATACATACACACACACACACACACACACACACACACACACACGAATAATAAACAAACTGAAACTGGAAGTCATGTAATAAGTAAAGCAAAGAGCAAAGTCAGGGCTATAAACCTGGCTTCCTATTATTCAGAGAACCATCTAAACATTCATTTATTTTGGTTATACCAGTAAGTGATGCTGCTACAACTGCAAGTCAGGTCAGTCTGCTTCCAAAAACTTTGCAGTATAAGAGAAGATGTCAACAAGTTTTAATAAAAAATACAAGAGGGAAAAAGGGGGCAAAATTTTTAGTACTTTATAAAATAAAATTATAAGACCTATCAAGAAGTGGTATAAATATGATATAGTCTGCTCCATTTTGTCTACAGTGTTTATTCTTTCCCTGAAGTCTTGTCCCTATGCTCACTATTTCAGTTTTAATTTAGACTCCCTCTTATCTGCTCAAAATTCCTTTCATCCAAAGATCAAAGTTAATTTTTATTATTAACTCTCCTTTTATTTAATTGGCATGTATAGGACAGGACCAAAAATATTTACTAGTCAAAATTCCCACTGGATTTTAATTTTGTAGCAGGTCTTTATAGTTACATGGGTTACAGACTGGATTCCTTCATCACATTCTGTTTCTGTTTTTGTTTTTTTTCCTATCCCATACAGTATTAAAAGCCCACACATCATGCCAGCCTACCATAGGGTCATACCCACTGTGTGCATCCAAGGAACTCTCTGGACACCAATAAAGATTAGATGAATAGGCACAAAGCTATTGAAAAGGTCAATCCTCATTCATCACACATTTTTGTCCAAGTTCTTTCTTTGGTTGATGTTCGAGAATAAAAGGATAAACAAAACAAAACGAAACAACAGAAAAAGAAAAGCTTTCTTAATATTTTCAACTTTTTCAAGAATAAGTTGTTTTGCTTTACTGTAGTTTGAAAATATGTCATTTTGTGAGATTGATCCAATGCTGGGATAAAGAATATGTTCTGAAAATCTCTTTTAGAAAGATTTATAATATTAACCTCAGGCTATTTTAAGTCCCCGTCGATCTTTATGAAAACAGCCAAGAGATCCATTTGTTTTCCAAACAGTAGAAACTCTCTGTTACCTTTTGTCAACCATGATTGAACAAATGACTTTGGGTCAAAGTGATTCAGTTGTGAAGTGCCTGGGGTCCTGCCAGCCCCCTGGAATACAGACTCACAAAGCAGTCACTTTGGACCTGAGCTGCCCATTGCAGCCAGGGGCTAAGTAGTCCTATTCAATTTTTCTGGGACTAACACCATTATGGACCATCTTAAACCCAGGATAAATAGGAACTAGTACAGTATTTATATGTCGATACATGACCATCATGCCTGGTCAGAAACTGAATGTTCTACCAAACTACTCAGTCAGATTTTTTTTCATAATTGTTTTCTATCTATGCAATCAATTAATTATGTGATAATTTCAGTGAAACACTCAGTTTCTTGTCTGTTCTTTACTCTCCAAAAGTTTTAAGATCTATCCAAGGCACTAAACTACAATGACAGACATCCTATTTAGCTAATAGGAAGTCAGAATCTATTACCTATTATCCCAACTCTACAGTCTTATTCAAATCCAAATTATTTATGCCATGCCTCTATTCTCAAAGAACTTCTTCTGTTAAGTTTACCACCATCATGGCATTTTTCTTTAGTTAAACAAGTTGGTGAGCTTAATAAAAATCATCAATGGGCCACATTTATATAATGACAACCTGCTTCTTCCTGACTTTGCTCCAAATCCTTGCCCTCTACATCATGCCCCTCCCAATGAGCACTCCTCTGTGCACATACACATATATACATGTGTACAAACATACACACATACATTAATTCTGGTTCTAGGCCAGCAGCCTGGTCAACTCAGGATTCTTTATGAATGTAAACTGTCTTTACCTACCTGGATTCTATCTTCATTTGGCCTGTGTTGCTAACATGTCTATGTGAGTTGGTAACAAGACTACCTAATATATGCCAGTAATTAAATTATTTTCTCAAGACATGATCAGTTTATTAATTTGTTTAATTCATTGTATATGTACACCTGGCTTTAGGAAGTTCACAGTCTGGTTTTGACATTTGTCTTTGGGTGCCCTTGAGTATATTTTTCTTTTAGTATGTTACATCTGGATGTGTTGTGCATTTTTGATTGTCAGCTCCCAGAGGACAAGGAACTTGCCTACTTATCTTGCTCTGCAGAGAATCACACACATATCAGTACTTAGCAAGTCTTTTCTCCTGCTGCTACTGATGATGATTAATAGCATTCTCCAGCATTCTCGAAACCCTTACAAAATACATTAATTATTTCCACATGTACCCAGGCAGGAAAGAAAGTATCATTATTGACATTTAAGGGATAAGGAAAATGAAGTACTGTGTATTTAGGTAAAGTATCCAAAGCTTTATAATAAATAAGTAGCAAAAATCAAATAAAACAAACTTGGCTGTCTCTTCTCCCAGTTCCTTAGATTTCCAATTAAACTCAATTTGATTTAACACTTTAATGAGTCTTTATGCATAGTAGTTTATTAGGTGCTGTGGAAGGAATGAGTAAATATGGTCTCATCTCCTACCTAAAAGAAGAAAAGTAAGAAGATAAGATCTACAAATAAGTAACAATTAGATAGCAATTTATTTCAGTTTAAGGTAGATTTGAACAATACTACCATGTGAAATATATACTGCTAGGATATGGGGAATGTAAATAGGAATAAAATATACTGTTTTTTTTTAAATTATGTTTTTATTTATTTCTGAGAGAGAGACAGACAGACAGAGTGTGAGGAGGGAGGGACACAAACAGAGGGAGACACAGAATCCAAAGTAGGCTCCAGGCTCTGAGCTGTCAGTGCAGAGCCTGATATGGGGCTCAAACTCACAAACCATGAGATCATGACCTGAGCCAAAGTCAGTCACTTAACTGACTGAACCACTCAGGTGCCTCAAAATATATTCTTTATAGGTACTCAAAATGTGGCCAAAATGTAGGAAAATTGGAATATTTTTAAGTCTGTGACAGAACTTACTTAAATGCTAAAGAGGATACAGAAGATAACAGTTGTTTTGTAGGAGACAGAAATCTGAAAAGGCTTAGGTGAGAAGGTGGCAATTATAGACTTTGAGACACATGAGTCTAGTGACAGACTGCAGAATATATTGGAAAAGAAAGAAATAAAGATAAGTTATTGGGGAAGGGGCATCAAGTTTCAAGTGGGAAGGCATGTTAAGCAGCTATTATGAAGTCAAGGTGAGAATGAGGGCCACATTACAGAAGTAGTAATGAGATTAAAGAGAATGAATTGTACAGATAACTCAGAGGTAAATAAAGGTGCAAAGAGAGGACAAAGAGAATCAAAAACTTCCTCCAAATTATAATTAATTGCCAGGTTAATTGTACTACATTAAAGTCAAGAAGAAGGTAGAGATGTTGGGAAAGGTCTGGAACAGTCAGACCTAAACTCAATTTTTTAAAATTTATCGATAAATACTTATGAAATACTTCTTTATATATATATATATATATATATATATATATATATATATATATATACATTTATATATATAGTTTATATATATTTAGTATTTATATATAGTATATATATAGTATTTATATATATAGTATATATATAGTTTATATACATATATATATATAGTTTATTGTCAAAATGGTTTCTATACAACACCCAGTGCTCATCCCAACAGATGCCCTCCTCAATGCCCATCACCCACTCTCCCCTCTCCCCCACCCTCCCAACAACCCTCAGTTTGTTCTTGGTATTTAAGAGTCTCTTATGGTTTGCCTCCTTCCCTCTCTGTAACTTTTCCCCCCTTCCCCTCCCCCCCGGTCTTCTGTTAAATTTCTCAGGATCCACATAAGAGTGAAAACATATGGTATCTTTCTCTGCCTGATTTATTTCACTTAGCAGAATACTCTCCAGTTCCATCCACATTGCTACAAATGGCCAGATTTCATTCTTTCTCATTGCCAAGTAGTATTCCTTTGTATATATAAACCACATCTTCTTTATCCATTCGTCAGTTGATGGACATTTAGGCTCTTTCCATAATTTGGCTATTGTTGAAAGTGCTGCTATAAACATTGGGGTACAAGTGCCCCTACACATCAGCACTCCTGTATCCCTTGGGTAAATTCCTAGCAGTGCTATTGCTGGGTCACAGGGTAGATCTATTTTTAATTTTTTGAGGAACCTCCGCACTGTTTTCCAAAGTGGCTGCACCAGTTTGCATTCCCATCAAAAGTGCAAGAGGGTTCCCGTTTCTCCACATCCTTGCCAGCATCTATAGTCTCCTGATTTGTTCCTTTTAGCCACTCTGACCGGCGTAAGGTGATATCTCATTGTAGTTTTGATTTCTATTTCCCTGATGAGGAGTGACATTGAGCATCTCTTCATGTGCCTGTTGGACACCTGGATATCTTCTTTGGAAAAGTGTCTATTCATGTCTTCTGCCCATTTCTTCACTGGATTATTTGTTTTTCGGGTGTGGAGTTTGGTGAGTTCTTTATAGATTTTGGATACTAGCCCTTTATCTGATATGTCATTTACAAATATCTTTTCCCATTCTGTCAGGTTGCCTTGTAGTTTTGTTGATTGTTTCATTTGCAGTGCAGAAGCTTTTTATCTTGATGAGGTCCCAATAGTTCATTTTGCTTTTAATTCCCTTGCCTTTGGAGATGTGTCAAGTAAGAAATTGCTGCAGCTGAAGTCAGAGAGGTTTTTTCCTGCTTTCTCCTCTACAGTGTTGACGGTTTCCTGTCTCACATTCAGGTCCTTCATCCATTTTGAGTTTATTTTTGTGAATGGTGTAAAAAAAGTGGTCTAGTTTCATTCTTCTGCATGTTGCTGTCCAGTTCTCCCAGCACCATTTGTTAAAGAGACTGTCTTTTTTCCATTTGGATATTCTTTCCTGCTTTGTCAAAGATTAGTTGGCCATACATTGGTGGGTCCAATTCTGGAGTCTCTATTCTATTCCATTGGTCTATATGTCTGTTTTTTTGCCAATACCATACTGTCTTGATGACTACAGCTTTGTAGTAGAAGCTGAAGTCTGGGATTGTGATGCCTCCCACTTTGGTTTTCTTCAATATTACTTTGGCTATTCAGGGTCTTTTGTGGTTCCATACAAATTTTAGGATTGCTTGTTCTAGCTTCCAGAAGAATGCTGGTGCAAATTTGATTGGGATTGCATTGAATGTGTAGATTGCTTTGGGTAGTATTGACATTTTAACAATACTTATTCTTCCAATCCATGAGCATGGAATGTTTTTCCATTTCTTTGTATCTTCTTCAATTTCCTTCACAAGGCAGATGTGTTGGAATTTTTATGGATATTCCTCAGTATTTCCTTGGCACTACAAGTTTGTTTTCTATTTTTACTGCACTGTCTTCCTATGATGTGAACAGGCTTGTCGATTACCTTCAAATTTACCTTTGTTTCTTAAATGTGTTTCTATGGACTCCCACTTTTTTGGTGACTTGCCTTTTTTATCCTTTTGTATTCAAAACTTATTACAAGATAATAATTGGAATGCTTTTTGACTCCCTCCAATATTCAAAAATCTCATGAAACTTGCATCTTTTGTGAGGCTTTTCATAAGTAACTGACAGAAATACATTTCTGATATTTTTTGAATGTTTAATAAAGGTTAGACACTATTCCAAGCTCTTTACCAGTATCAACTCTTTTCATCCTCATAATTGCTCATTGAGGTAAGTACCATTAATAGTCCTGATTGAAAAATGAGAAGTCTAAGTAACTTCCTCAAGGTTTCACAGGTAGTATGTGACAAAACCTGAGCTTTTAAACACAGGAATGCACTATCTCGACAGTATAAATAAGAAAATTCCTTTTATCATCACAGTCAAGCTTGGTTGTAATAGCTATTAACTATTTCTTTCTAAACTTGAGGCTTTGGTGGAAGGTTATTGGTGTAGGAGTCTAGTTTTACAAAACAAGTGGGGAGTTGAGTGTCCATTTTTAAAATGGTCAAGGACCTGGGGCGCCTGGGTGGCGCAGTCGGTTAAGCGTCCGACTTCAGCCAGGTCACGATCTCACGGTCCGTGGGTTCGAGCCCCGCGTCAGGCTCTGGGCTGATGGCTCAGAGCCTGGAGCCTGTTTCCGATTCTGTGTCTCCCTCTCTCTCTGCCCCTCCCCCGTTCATGCTCTGTCTCTCTCTGTCCCACAAATAAATAAAAACGTTGAAAAAAAATTAAAAAAAAAAAAAATAAATAAAATGGTCAAGGACCAGAATTTTCTGAAAGGACATTAAACAAGAAGTGAGACCACAAAAAGACTATCAGACAATGCTGAACAACTGGAATAGACTGGTAAGAAAGCATCAACTAAGGATACTTCAGACATGATTTGCTTCCAGTTATTTCCCAATCTCTCCATGAATTTGCTCAGAATTCAGTCTTTAGCAAGATGTCTATAACTTAGGCACTAAACTGTTCTTTCACTGGACCCCATGTAAAGCAAACCAAAGACTAGATACTGTCTCAACAAGAAAACTGGGCTGCTATTAAAGAAAAGCAGATGTTGCATCAGGCTCTGTGCCGACAGCTTAGAGCCTGGAGCCTGCTTCAGATTCTGTGCCTTACTCTCTCTCTGACCCTCCCCCGTTCGTGCTCTGTCTGTCTCTGTCTCAAAAATAAAAAAACATTTAATTTTTTTTTTAATGGGGCACCTGGGTGGCTCAGTCGGTTCAGCCTCTGACTTCGGTCACGTCATGATCTCATGGTTCATGGGTTCAAGCCCCACTTTAGGCTCTGTGCCGACAGCTCAGAGCCTGGAGCCTGCTTCAGATTCTGTGTCTCCCTCTCTCTCTGACCCTCCCCCGTTCATGCTCTGTCTCTGTCTCAAAAATAAATAAACATTAAAAAAATTAAAAAAAAGAAAAGCAGATGTTGAAAAAGAAAAACTGATACAGCCACTGAAAACTTCCAGCAATTAAGCCTTCTTTCTGCACTCATACTTGTGATACAGAAAACACTATCCAAATTATTTATGATATTTATAGCAAGATCAAGAAGCTGACAAACTATTTTTTATGATTCAATGTCAAAACAAACTGTTTTCCTTACATTCCTTACATTATTCTTTACATCGTTCATTTGTTTCCTTGCTTCAATTGATGACTATGGTTCATATTACATGTATCAATAATTTATAGTTTATAATTTTGCTAAATAAATATTACTTTCCATATTCTGGGTCAGGAAACAAATCTCAGCATATTTAAAATAATTGAAATCATGAGAGTGGGTCCCGTTACCACAATGAAATCAAACTATAAATCAGTAACAGACAATTAAGAAGAAAATCTCCAAATACTTGAAAATTAAATAACATACTTCTAAAACACCTGTGGGTCAAACAGAAAGTTGTAAGCAATTTTTTTTAAAACTTAAATTAACAAATTAAAAATGCAATGAACTAAATAAAAATGAAAATACAACATGAAGAATCAAAACTTGTAGAATGCAGCTAAAACATTACTGAGGAAAAAAATTTATAATACAGTGTGCAGTTTATAAAAGAGGAGATGTCTCAGATCAATAATAGCTCCCACATTAGTATTTTTTTGAAAAAAGCAAATGAACCCAAAGCAAGCCCAATGAAAGAAATAATAAAAAGTATAAATTAATTAAATTGAAAACAGACAAATAATAGCGAAAATAAATAAAACAAGAAGCTGGTTCTTTGAAAAGATCAATAAAATTGACAAACCTCTATCAAGACTGACAAAAAAGAGAGCCTAACACAAATTACCAATTTCGGGAATTAAGTAGTGGTCATCACTGTAGATTACAAAGACATAAAAAGGATAATAAAGGAATACTATAAACAAGATTATACACTTAAATTTGACAACTTAAATGAAATAGCAATTACATGAAACGCATCAACTACCACAATTAATCTAATATAAAACAAGTAATTTGAATAATACTATAATCATTAAAGAAGTCAAATTACAATCAATAAATTCTTAAAAGGAAAATCTCAAAGCCCAGATTGTTTCACTGGAGAATTATACCACATTTTTTTTAAGTTTATTTATTTATTTTGAGAAAGAGAGAGAGCACGAGTGGAGGAGGGGCAGAGAGCAAGAATCCTAAGCAGGCTCCATGCTGTAAGTGCAGAGCCCATTGTGGGGCTCCATCCCATGACCTGTGAGATCATGACTTGAGCTGAAATCAAGAGTTGTACACTTAACCAACTGAGCCACCCACCACCACATCTACCACACTTTTGAAGAAGAATTATCAATAATTATACATAATCTATTCCAGAAAAGAGAAAGGGGAAGAGAGTATCAAACTTAATTATATAAGGTATATTACTCTGATACCAAAATGAAAGAAAAGTAAAGAAAAAAAAAGACAACTATAGCTCAATATCCCCCATGAACACAGATGCAAACTTTTCAACAAATGATTAAATTTAATGTAATGATATATCACAACCAAGTTGGGTTTATTTCAGGGATGCAAGACTGATTCAATGTTCAAAAATCAGTCAATCCACTTTATTAATAGGATAAAAAAAAATCAGAAGTCTTAGCCAGTGCAATAAGGCAAGAAAAGGAAATAAAAACATATAGATTGTAAAGGAAGAAATAAAGCTGTCCCTATGTGCAGCTGACATAATGGTCTCTGTAGAATATCTCAAAATATTAAAACAGCAATTCTAGAGCTGATAAATGACTTGAGCAAGGTCATAGGGTATAATATTAACATAGAAACATCAACTGTGTTTCTATAAACTATCAATTAACATGTGGAAACCCAAATAAAACAAAATTCAATTTTCAATTACTCAATATAAAACACTTAGATATAGATTTAACACAACATGATCAGGACTTGTATGCTTAAAACTACAAAACTCTGATGAAAGAAATCAAATAAATGGAGATGTACTGTGATTGGAAACATGATTTATGACAATTCTGTAATTTAATTTATTAATTAATTATAATTCCTATCAAAATTCCAGCAAGAGTTTTCATGTAAATAAGCTTATTCTGAAATTTGTATGGAAATGCAAAGGAATTAGAAGAGGTGAAACAATTTGGTAAAAAAAAAAAATTAAAAAAAGGAATCCCTCTACCAGATTTGGTTTTTAATATTTTATTTATTTTTGAGACAGAGAGAGACAGAACATGAGCAGGGGAGGGGCAGAGAGAGAGGGAGACAAGAATCTGAACCAGGCTCCAGGCTCTGAGCTGTCAGCACAGAGCCCGACACGGGGCTGGAACTCACAAACCATGAGATCATGACCTGAGCCAAAGTCGGACGCTTAACCAACTGACCCACCCAGGCACCCCTCACTTTACCAGATTTTTAAGACTTACAATATAGCTACACTGTTCAAGACAGGGTGCTATTAGTGGTGAGATAATCACTAAGATCAATAAAACAAGAGATAAAATCCATAACAGCAGATCCACACAAAAACACCAACTTATGTTTGACAAAGATGAAAAAGCAATTCAACAAAGGAAGTATACTCTTTTCAAAAAAAATGGAGCTGAGATAATCAGATATCCACAAGCAAAAATATAAAAATAAAACTGAATCCAACCTAACAACACACCTTATACCAAATATAACAATTTTATACCAAATACAACAGATTTACATGTAAATGTAGAACTATAAACTTTTAGAAGAAAACATAGGAAAACACTTTGGTGATCTAGGCACAGGTAGAATTCTTAAACATTACATAAAAATAAAAAGCCATAAAAATATGCTCAATTGGACTTCATCAAATTAGAAATGTTTGATCTGCAAAAGCTCTGGTTAAGAAGATAAAAAGTCAAGCTGAAGATTGGGGTTAATCTTTGCAAACATTATAACTGACAAATGCCTCATATCTAGACTATATAAAGGACCCTCCAAACTCAACAGTAAAAATAAAGAAACAACAATAACAACAAAAATCCAATTGGAAAATAGGTATAAGACATGTAAAGTTGTTTTATCAAAGAAAATATACATATGGCAAACAAGTACATTAAAATATGGTCAGCATCATTAGCCATTAGGGAAATGCAATTTAAAATCATAAAGAGATGTCAATCATATGTATTGTAGCATCAGATTAAAAAAAATAAATGCTGGTGAGAATGTCAAACACAGGATTTATCATACATTGCCTGTGGGAATGAATACAAGTTCTGGGGAGGAATACAATTCCTTTGGATAATAGTTTGGTACCTTCACCCTGAACACATGTTTATGCTTATATACATGTACACAAAAGTTTGTACATGGATGTTCATAGTCACTTCATCTATTATAGCAAAACACTAGAAAGTACCCAAATGTCATTCAATGGAGGAATGATTAAACAAACTGTGCTGCATCCATATCATGAAACATAATTCAGCAATAAAAGGAACAGACTACTGATATACCTGACAAATTGAATATGTCTTAGGGGAATTGTGCTGAATGAAAAGAAAAAAAAAGGTCCATCTCAAAAAGTCATAAACTGTATGATTCCACTTATATAAATTATCCAAATGACAAAATTACAGAAATGGAGAGTAAAATAGTGGTGACCAGTGGTTAAAGATGTTGGGACAGCAGGGTATACTTGACTATAAAAGGACAGCACAAGGGAGATTTTTGTGGTTAGGGAGCAGTTTTGTGTCTTAATAGTGGTAATGGTTAAACAAATCTGTATCTGATAAAACTTCATAGAAATAAACACACAAACACAAGTTCATGTACAACCCAGGAAATCTGAATAAGTTGAAGTTATGCTAATGTCAATTTCCTGGTTTTATATTGCACTATAGATGTATAAGATGTTACCATTGAGTAACAGTTACCTCCTGTAATATTTTTGCAACTTCCTGTGAATCTATTTATTTATTTATTTTCCAGCTATGGCAAAAACAGCCAGTAAAATATTAAAAATAAGTGGTAAATATGGACATTCTTGCATTGTTCCTGATTTTATAGTTAAGCATTCATTTTTCCCACTATGTATAAACTTAGCTATTGGTTTTTCACAGATGTCTTTCATCAGTTGAGTATGTTCCTTTATATTTCTAGTTTTTGAGAATTTTATTTATGTATGGATTTTGGGATTTTTTTCAAATGAATTTTCTGCATTTATTGAGGTGATAAAGTCCTTTTTGAGTTTTGCTTATTAGTATGATGTATCACATCACACTGATTTTCAGATATTAAGCCAACCTTGCATTCTTGGTATATAAATCACATTTGGTCACGGTATATAATCTATTTTATAGATTTGCTAATATTTTGTTGAAGCATTTTGTGTCTATATTCATTAAGGATATTTATCTGTTCTTTACTTTAGAAGTGTTTATATAGTTGTATTGAGGATAACACTGACCTTTTAAAATGTGTTGAGTAATTTTCCATTCTTCTCCATTTACTGGAAGAGTATGCACAGGATTGATATTATTTCTTCTATCATATTTGGTAGAATTTATTAAGACTTTGGGTATGAACTTTCTCTGTGGGGAGAGTTCTAAATTTCTTCTAAGAACTGATTTAACTGCATCTCTTATATTATGATTTTATTTCATATACACTAATTTCAAAATATCTTCTAATTTCTCTTGTGATCTATTTCACCCATTAGTTATGTAGAAGTACACTGTTTATTTTTCCAAAGGTTATGGTAGTTCTCAATTTCTGTTATTGATTTTTAATTTGATTCCATTACAGCAGTAGGATATACTTCGTATGAATTCATTCCTTGTTGAGACTTGTTAAATAGTCTAAGATATGGTCTATCCTGGAGAATATTCCATGTGAACTTGAAAATGTGTATTTTTCTCTTCTTGGGTGAAGTATTCTATAGATGTCATAAAGGCCTACCTGATTGATAATGTTGTTCAAGTCTTTTATGTCCTTGTTAATTTTATCTCTTTTTGTTGTACCAATTATTAAAAATAATGTATTTAATTCTCCAACTATTACTATTTAATGGACTATTTATCATCTCATTCCTGTCAGTTTTCTTTCATATATTTTGAGACTCTATTGTTAATGATGTTCAGTTATAATTGTTATAGCTTCTTAATGGATTAATATTTTCATCATTATGGATATCCCTCTTTGTCATAAAAATCTTTGAATCCTTATCTCATTAAGGGCTTAGCATTGCTCCTGGCATTTAGTAGACAGACATTCTATAAAGAATAAATAAATAAATAAATAAATAAATAAATAAATAAATAAAATGATATAATTACTTTAAAAAAATTTTTTTTAACATTTATTTATTTTTGAGACAGAGAGAGACAGAGCATGAACGGGGGAGGGGCAGAGAGAGAGGGAGTCACAGAATCGGAAGCAGGCTCCAGGCTCTGAGCCATCAGCCCAGAGCCCGACGCGGGGCTCGAACCCATGGACCGCGAGATTGTGACCTGAGCTGAAGTCGGACGCCCAACCAACTGAGCCACGCAGGCGCCCTTAATTACTTTTAATAAATATTTATTTATCATTTTATGCCAAGAACTATTCTAGGCATTAGAATATTAACTATTATTCAATACAAGCCTTGTTGCTGATACTTTATATCTTTAGGTACAGGTGGTTTTTCCAATATTTATTTGTTTATTATGGTGAGTATCTCCACTAACATTCTATAAGACTGTAAGTTCTTAGCAAGGAAATTTGTTGTTTGGTTTAAGACTTACTCATATTTTTTAATGAATAATGATATGCTAGAAACTGTGATTTGATTAATCAATATGCAATATGCCAAGAACCATTATTTTATTGTGAGTCTACAAATGGAAAAATATGGATGCCAAGGAATATGAGGCATAAAGACAAATGGAACTTGGATCCATAGTGGCTTAGTGTTAAGACCTAGCTCTAGATTTACTATTCAGGTCTCTATTACATGCACCCAAATATAATTTCTCTTTATTATTATTATATTTTTTTTAATTTTAGAGAGAAAGAGGGAGAGTATGAGTGGGGGAGAGGGGCAAAGGAAGAGAAAGAGACAGAGACAGAGACAGAGAGAAAAAGAGAGAGACACAGAATTTCAAACAGGCTCCATGCCCAGTATGGAACCCAATGTAGAACATGATACCATGACCCTGGGATCATGACCTGAGCCAAAATTGAGACAGATGCTCAATTTACTGAGACACCCAAGTGCCCCACACACAAATCTAAAATCTAACTGATACAAATGATTGCTATGATGTTGCTGATGAGGAACAAAGTTCTGGTCAGGTCTGCCCAATTCATATACAATAAAGAAGTGAAACAAGATATCCCAAATCTCATGGGTCTGGAGCCATCCAAATCCATGGGCCATTTATTTCTTTCCCTAATATTCTCTCTTGCCAGTGGGCCCAAACAGATTTTGGCATAGCTGCAGAAAGATCAACTTTTCTGACATTTAAAGGATAAGTACTTGAAGACCCAGAATGCAGTGGCTAAGAATAGTGGGCCTATACAAGATTGCTAGAGAAGGTCACCTTTTCCAAGGCATTATTCATGGAATGCAAATTTACAAAGAAACATATTCACTTAAAAAAATTTCCTAGATATGCTGACCTTCAGTCTTTGTTGAGCACCAATTTTTCCTGAATATTTGCTATTGCCAATGCACTGCATTTTGAAAGTGATTCCTATGACCTTAAAACAGCCTTTACTGTCCTGGAACCGCTGGCTATTCAGCAGATACTGAGCCTGCTCTCATCTCTAGATGCTCCAATGATGCCACATCTGCACATTCAGCTAGCTTCTGCTGACTTTATTTTCTTTTCTTTTCGTTTTTGGCTAGCTAAAAACATGACCAAGTTAAATTTTTCTATGAAGGTCTCAAAAATGACTAAATTTTAAAATCTATTTGAACTCTTCCTTAACTGCTAATTGAACTCTGTGTGCAAGGAGGCCAGAGGTGTGCAGTGAGGTACAATCTCCTCACAATAGAACGCAGAATCATGGGGCACCTGGGTGGCGCAGTCGGTTGGGCGTCCGACTTCAGCCAGGTCACGATCTCGCGGTCCGTGAGTTCGAGCCCCGCGTCAGGCTCTGGGCTGATGGCTCGGAGCCTGGAGCCTGTTTCCGATTCTGTGTCTCCCTCTCTCTCTGCCCCTCCCCCGTTCATGCTCTGCCTCTCTCTGTCCCAAAAATAAATAAAAAAAATTGAAAAAAAAATTTATAAAAAAAGAACGCAGAATCAGCCCTTTACCACAGCCACAGCTTTCACAGAGAGCCTGTAACTATTTCAATGCCTCATAGTTTGGGGCATTTGAGCAATCTGTCCTCCCTTATCTTCCTAATTGCCCTCTCAACTTGATTCCCTCAAAACAGGCGGCATCTGAATAAAAGTTAACTACTACCTTGGCAGATGAAAACCTTGGTTAGTTCTAATGAAAGAAGGGGAGTGCTGTTGACATTTCTTACTTCCAGTTCTTGCATGGCAATAAGGCGTAAGGACTGATTTATCAAAGAGAGTGTGCCCATCAAGCATGAGTGAGACAGAGAGAGAAAGTTCACGTTGCACAAAATGAGCTGCTAATTTCTTTTCCATTTCACTGACAATGTGCTCTATGAGTTCAGAGCAGCTGGGATGAGAACAATGGATGTTCCCAACCTGTGCTCCATTTAACTTCTGCAACTCTACAAGGTCAAACAGCAAAAGGAAAAGGAAAAAAAATCTCCCTCTCTCTCTCTCTCTCTTTCTCCCCTTCTTTCCCTCCCCCTTACTGGTTTATAGTTGCCAAAGCTAGGAGACTAAAGGACTTTATACATTCAAAAAAAATTTTTTTGTAATGTTTATTTTGGAGAGGGGAGAGGGGGAGATGGCACGAGCAGGGGGAGGGGCAGAGAGAGACAGACCCAGAATCCGAAGCAGACTCCAGGCCCTGAACTTTCAACACAGAGCCTGACACAGGGCTCAAACTCACAAACTGTGAGATCATGACCTGAGCAGAAGTCAGTTGCTTAACCAACTGAGCCACCCAGGTGCCCCGTGTTTTGTTTTGTTTTTTCCAAAGAAATCCATTTCTAGCCAGAGTTTCTACTGGCAAAACTAAATGCTATTTTATTGTCATTTCTTCCATTAAATTCACATAAATTCTGGTTCATTATTGTGAGTGTATTTGTTGGGGTGAGGGAAGGTGAGTATGAGTACTCTCACTTAAAGTGATGCGTGCTGTATCTGCTGCCTAAATCCTCGCTGATGAAAAATGAATTCCAAATGAGTTACTGCGCATTGGCTTTACTGCCACTAACAGGGAATTTAAACCCTTTTTGTTTTCCAATTAGCAATGTGCACCAGATAGCTTTACTATTCAATATGCTTCCCTATAACCCATACCACCAAAATGGTAGAGTCCTTTGGGATAAAGGTTTCAGTTCTCTGATCTGATTCATGCAACTTGGATCTCAATTAGCACTGTTTTGTGGCACTTTGATACTAAGGGATGGGAGGGAGAAGAACTAGGAATGTGAGTTAATAATCACCCAGAACATCTTGCCAGGATTTTAGTTCAGGAACCATCTCCCACTATTAGAATTCATATCCCACCGTAGTACATAAGGCATTAGATTCAGAGAAATTGAGTTCTCTTTCTTTTTCTTCATAGATTGACTTTTCTCATCTTGTAATCCCACTTGACTTGAAGCATAGACTAACCTCTATGTTTCAAGGCCTGGACTTATCCCTATTTACCTTCTCTGGTCCATTTGAGAGTTATGGACTAGGATCCTCAAGCTCTTCACTTTATCTGAGCACATCTCTACCAATCATAGCCTGTACACATTGAACAACTCAAGTGTTTAGGTAGCCCTTTGCTATCCAGGGGCAAAGAACAGGGACCAGGTGTGACTTTCATTGTATTCCCAGGACCTACGACAATTCCTGACACAGAACATGATTTCAAAAATGATTGCTAAGTAGTGTAGATTTTGCATCTAGCTGTCTTTCTCAGGCTAATCATTTACTAATTATTAAATTTGCTTTCAGAAAGGCATACAGGCCTATTTAGAAGAATTATTTGTCTTAATCTTAAATTTTATTCCATTCATTTCTGTACTATATTTAAGGTAAGAGATTACTCATTATAAAACTATGGTACCAAACTCTGATAGATACATTTATTTGTTTTTCCCCCTGTGGTAAACATTGGTCATTGTTCAGTACTTTTTAATATTTATAATATTTAATTAAATAACTAGAATAAAATGATAAATTGAACCAGTATTTCTAAGTTTTATGTCAAACTGTAAAATGTATTTAGAATCATTTATTATCCAAGACCAATGATTTGGGAATAAATTGAACTAGAAATACATTGAAAAGTCAAAGCACTGTCTTCCAAAAAGTAGATCTACTATCTCTTTCTCCTGTTTTTGAAGAAATTGCTTTTGTCTCTATGTGTTCTACTAGAAATGAGGATTAAATGTTCCATTGAAACTGTCTACCAGCACACAATAGGAATTGCGTTATTTCTTTGTTCTTCTTATCTAATGAAACTTCCTAACCTGAATGCCGTGTCCAAATTGATAATCTAAAATTAAAATGAGAATGATATGTCTGTGTACACACACACACACACACACACACACACACACACACACACACATCTTTCAGCAATAAGTAATATGTATATCATAGATCACAACAATAAGTAAATATAGAGGAATAGAGCTGTTTCTGAGAAGATATTGCAAGGAAGAATTGCTATTTAAAGTAGAAACTCAAGTTCAAATCCTGATAGAGACTAGAATATGATTAGAGGAAAGTAAAAATGGTAGCAGCAATCCAAGAGAAGAAAAGAGAATTCACCAGAGATATTAAACATGAAAGCTCAAAAGTATGAATTATATTCATGATCTAATTCTTCTTTATGTATATGACCTCTCATTCCAGTTTTGATAATATAACTAATAACTCCAGCACCTTCAGAAAGTTTCCCAGTCCATTCCCCTCCACCCTAATCTCTTAATTCATCAAGTTATTATAGTACATGGATTTATATTGACCCGGATTGGATCCATGTCTGTCACTTACTAACTATGTAATTTTTTCTGAGATTCCAGTTCTTCATCTACAAATGTAGCCTAGTGATATCTCTCTGTCAGCTAAGTATCTGTCAGAGAAGCTGAACTACTATAAGTGATATAGAATAAGGGATTTATTATAGGAATTTAACTTTATACCATTTAGGAACTGGTTACACAGTTTATGCAGGGCTGTTATCTGTGCCTTTGGTTCTGGGAACTGATGCCAGCAGTTGGGAAGGAAAGATATAAAATGGGGGAAAGCAAGGACAAACTGGGATCCACAGGATATAATAGAACCTGTGTGGATATTTTGCCACCACCCTCATGCCCCCAGCTTTGATGATACAGGTTACCTGCAGGTGAAGCTGGTACCTTTTTTATGAAGATCTATGAGTCAGAAGAGGTGACACAGGATCTGACAGTAGTTGAAGGAGCTATGGACCTGGCTGCTACCTCATGCCAGTAAGGTCAGCCAACAGATAAGTGACATTTATGAGCTGAAACAGTACTAGAATTCCTGTACCAACCTTATGATTATTAAAAGAATATGTCCAGTGCTTCACTCCCACTTTTTAACTCTAATGCAAACTGACTCTTATGTCCTACATTAATCCATAACTACACAGGGAAGGAAAGTGTAGAAAAAGTAGACTTAGCTTAGCTAAGATGACAATGCAAATCCATAAAAACATCCTGTTGACTCAGAGTGATGCTAGATTAATGAAACAAAATGCATATGAAATCATTTAAAACTTTAAAACACAAAAATGGTACACTTAGTATTATTTCTGCAAAGCCTCCTCTTTACAATGAACTGGATGTTGTTTCACCTGTGTGTGATCTCTTCAATATCACTAGCCATAATCATAAACGGTAGATTTCTGTGCAGTGTTATTTTACAGGAATCACTAGTCCTGAGTAATGAATTTCTTGCTAAATTGTCAACTACAAAAAGATACAGGCAACAGCTTGGTCTTATCAGTACATTCTGATGATATTTAGCAGAGTCTGATCCATATGAAGAAAGAAGAAAGAAAAGAAAAGAGAGAAAGTAAAAAAAAGAAGGAAGGAAAGGAAGGGAGAAAAGAAGGAGAGAAGGAGGGAGGGTGAGAGGAAAGATGGAGAGGGAAAGGAAGGGAGAGAGGAAGGAAGAAAGATAAAAATATCACATTAGATGGGAAACTTAGATGAAAATAAGGAAAAGGTGTTATAAAAATAACAAACATTGTACTTTTATCCCATAAATGTTCTGGATAATAGAATTCCCCAAATTTCTTCTTAATTAACAACTTCTTAATTTTCTGGAGCTTTTAGTTGCAGGTTAAAGCAAGAACTATAAATGTATGTACGAATAAAAATATTATTGAGGTAATAGTACAGTCCATACATATGGACTCAAGCAGAAGTCACTTTATAAGAAAAAGGCCAATTTTAATATCAGCTCCTTAATTTTTTTAATAAAGCACACAGATTTCTAAGTGTATAGGAAAGCTTTAGATCATGATATTTCTTTCCAATTCTTAAATCAAGGAAGTTTTGATCCATTTTTGATACATGCCAATGTATCAGTAGGATTTTGAGACAATAAGAAAAGGATTTGGGCTCTTTTTGCTTCTCTGAGATTAAAACCAGATAAACTGCTACAGGAGAAGTCACCTTGAAATGGCCAACAACTGAGTCAAACTGAGTTTAAGGAAAATTTGTAGCTCTGAATGTCAAGGTGAAAAAGGATTTCAGCCACCACTTACTTTCTTCTCCTTCATGTTATACTTGCTTATTCACCTTCTTCAAGACCCTTTATTTATAGGAGGATTCTCCTGAGCACCAGCAACAATTATGTCCCTTTCTGCATAGATCCTGAGCCCCAGGGTTTGTTAGAGGTCTCAAGGGGCTTTCTCTGGTGGGAAGAAATGGAACTACTATTGTAGCCCAGATGCTAGAGGAAGCCTCTAGACATCATCGCATGTAACTCTCAGCCCTCTCCCACCATACACATTTCTGTGATCACTATCGCCTGAAGTTACTCCAGTTTCTCCTTTCCAGAATTCTCATCTGCCACTTAAGGTGGCTTAAGATAGAAAGTATAAATGTATATGATAAAAGGAAGAGTATGACTGAAGGTAAAGAAAAGTCCATCCAACTGTATAACTTGACAACACTGAGCAGTATGCTATGCTTTAAAGAATAGATTTGTGAACACATGAACAGAAAGAAATACACTGGAATATGAAACTGAAATGGACAAAGGAAGAAGGTAATCTAAGAAGCACTATCAACCATTATGTTCAGAGGCCAGTAGAGGATCTGTTTAAATTAATACATGTAATAACTTACCATATGAGATAAAAGATGATTAAAGAAAACTAATAAATGTGTATTACTTACAATAATTCTCATTGCATATATTTAAAATCTTCTACAACCCATTCCAAGTTTCATGAGGGCTGCAACCTTGGCTGTTTTGTTCACTAGTGAAAACTAGAGCTAATAAACATTTTTAAATAAATAAATTCAGAAGAAGAAAAAAATGCCAAACTAGATACAATAGAAAGCATCATACTGCCACTGAAATATGAATTATTATTTAGAAAAATAACTTAGGAGAAGACTAAGAACACATACTTATTCATTTTTTTTATTGCTTCTATAAGGATATATCTAAACATTCATCATGTCATAAGCACTGAACTATATGTTGCTGGGGTAAACAAGAGATCTAGTTCCTGCTACCATGGAACTTAAGAGGAAAATATACAGAACATGAGAACAAAAAAATGAGCTTGAGATCCTAACATATATAACAAGTATAATTTTCAAATACTGTATATTAAGAAAGCATAATCTTTACAGAAATCCATTAAATTGTTTATATAAGAATTGCTATTTGATTCTTAAAGAGAAAGCAGAAACGAGAATATATCAGTTAGTTATTACCATGTAACACATGGCCTCCAAACTCATGTACGTAAAAAAAATGAGCAATTAGTGTTAACAAATCTATGTGTGGAATGAGTGATTGTTTCTGTTATGGTGTGTTCATTCCTTTGTTATCAACTGTGCATCAGGTAAGCACTTCTCATAATTTTGGCTGAACACTCCTATATGTCTGGCACCCAGCTAGCTCAATGGTGGTCCAGGACAGCACACCCCAAAAATCAGACTCTCCTCTTGGGTCTTTTTCATCCTCCAGCAGGCTACCTCAGTCTTGTTCAAATGGCAAGAAAGGGGTATGAGGCAGAAAGGACAAAAGCACATAAGACCTTTTAGTCCCTTACTCAAAATGGGAAGATTATCACTTCAGCTGCTGTCTAGTGACCAAAACCACACAAGTTTAACTCAAATAGAAAGCATGGAGAAAGACCAAATCATGATGGAAGGAACTACAAAGGCACATAGGAAAGATCAAGTCCAGATACATGGAAGAACTGGGGTTATCTTTGCAACAAATCTACCACATAAGGAAGGAAGAGAAAATAACAGAAATACCAGGAGCAAGTGACCATGACATCAAAATTTAATAAATACAGAAGCCTAATAATGAACATGACATGGCTTGGGATTTAGTAAATAAATTCAAGTCACTAAGAAAACATTACCTCCGTTTTTTTTCAAAAATGTGTATTTATCCAAGCACTGTTTTAAGCAGCAGGTAAGTAAGGGAAAAAAAGAATAATAAAGTTTTTCCTCCATTTTTCTTTGGGAAAAAAGTCAGCAAGGACAAATAATTATGATGAGATAATTTTAGATCATGCTAGAAGGAAAACCAAAGATGACAGTGGAAAGGTGGGTTTGTGGTATGATGAGGTTATTTTACAGAAGGAAATCTGAGCAGTCTGAGCAATTCTCTTTAAGGAAGTGACACATGAGCAGAGACTTAGATAACAGGGAGGAAGAAGACTTGTGAGCACATGGAGGTTAACACAGAAAACAGCACCAAGATACTTAGAAAAGAAAAGCTTGGCCCATTCACAAGACAGAAAATGTCTTGTAAGGTGATAGCTTACCAAAGTGAGGTAGTAAAGAAGGGAAAGGTGAAATAGGCATGGTGTTGTGAACCAGGTAAAGGCTTTTTGGCTTTTACTGTTAAGTGTAACAAGAAGCCATCAAAGCATTGCCATCAGGGCAACAATGTGATACAATGTAGGTTTTAAAAGAACAGTTGGTTATTATGAGGTTGAATTAATACAGAGGCAAAGTTGAAGTGGAAAGACTTTTGTAGAAGTACAGGATGGGCAAGAATAATAAAAGGAAGATCAGTAAGGAGCTAGTTCTAGTAACCCATGGTGAGAACTGATGGTGGCACAGGCTACAGTTAGACTTTGTGAGAAGGAGGGAGGTGGTCCAATTCTTGAACTATTTTAGAGTAGAGCCCATGAGGTTTTCTAATTGACTGGGCAGAGGCTGAGAGGAAAAAATAAGTGCTAAGAATTAAGTACCTGGGGCGCCTGGGTGGCTCAGTCGGTTAAGCGTCCGACTTCGGCTCAGGTCATGATCTCATGGTCCGTGAGTTCAAGCCCCGCGTCAGGCTCTGTGCTGATGCCTTGGAGCCTGGAGCCTGCTTCCGATTCTGTCTCCCTCTCTCTCTGCCCCTCCCTTGCTCATTCTCTGTCTCTCTTTGTCTCTAAAAAATAAATAAATGTTGGGGCGCCTGGGTGGCGCAGTCGGTTAAGCGTCCGGCTTCAGCCAGGTCACGATCTCGCGGTCCGTGAGTTTGAGCCCCGCGTCAGGCTCTGGGCTGATGGCTCGGAGCCTGGAGCCTGTTTCCGATTCTGTGTCTCCCTCTCTCTCTGCCCCTCCCCCGTTCATGCTCTGTCTCTCTCTGTCCCAAAAATAAATAAAAACGTTGAAAAGAAAAAAAAAATTTAAAAAAAAAAAAAATAAATAAATGTTAAAAAAAAAAAAAAAAGAATGAAGTATCAAGATTAAGTTGAGATGTAGACAGTCAAATGGAGAGGTTAAGTCAGCATTGGATAGATGACTGATTCTCAGGGAAAGATCAAAAAAAGAGAAATAATTTTAGAGTACCTTCATATAGATAGATCTAGATAAAATAAACCAAGGAAGACATTGTATAGAAAAAGCAGAAGTCTGATGAAAAAAAAAGCCTGAAATATTCAAAAACATAGATATGGGTAGATAGAAGAAAATATCTTTTCCCCCGAAGGGAAAAAATGCTTCAAAGAGGATGGGCAAAAAAGAAGCTTAAGATGCTGTGTGAACCTGGGTATAAGGCACAAGCCTCCTGGTGTATAGATGTCCTCTAAAGTTAGTGGGCTGTAGCATCTGGGGAGAAGAAAAAAAATGTCACTTGGATCATAAGGTGACATTGTTTTGCTCTAGGCTGGAGGTGAGTTTCCAATGGTGGGGGAAAGGACTAAAAGAAATGATATATTATAAGGGAGTGTCTTACAGAGATTAAATTCTGATAAAATACTTACAAATCCTCTTGATGAAAAGAAAAGAGTCTCTAAAAACATTCATGTGGATCAGTGGATTTTAGCTTCCATCCATGAAGAAGAAATAAGGACTGGATTTACCCTCTCAAATGAAACAATCAAAGAAGCAAACAAAATATACGAGACACTGAGTATCAAGCAACAAACAAAAGTGATGATTAAGACACTGGGGCACCTGGCTGGATCAGTTGGTTGAGTGTCCAACTTTAGCTCAGGTCATGATACCACAGTCAGTAAGATCAAGCCCCACGTCGGCCTCTGTGCTGACAGCTCAGAGCCTGGAGCCTGCTTCGGATTCTGTGTCTCCCTGTCTCTCTGCTCCTCCCTCACTCACGCTCTGTTTCCCTCTGTCTCTCAAAAATGAATAAACATTAAAAAAATTTTTTTTAAAGAAACAGGAACCATATGAGTGAAGTGAGCACTGTGACTGCCTCAGCCTATGGCATTGAGAGACTTTTCAGGATATGGAACTTCTCTCCAAAAGGTATGGCTATAAGAACAAAAAGTTATGGAACAGACATGGAAAAAATTTTGTAAATCATATATCTGACCATAGACTTGTATCCAAAGTAAATAAAGAATTCTCAAAGCCTAATGAGAAAACAATGCAATTTTTTTAAAGTGCAAAATATTTAGTGATTACTTTCCCTCTATCAGAGAAGGTACATGGAAGGCAGATATCCACATAAAAAAGAGCCAACATCATTAATCATTAGGTAAATCCAAATTATATCCACAGTGAGAAACCACAATACCCATATTGCAATGGCTTAAATTAAAAGTGTTAGCTAGGATGTAGAGGAACTAGAGGACCTGTGCAGTGAGCAGGTAATATGGTACAACTTCTACAAAATAGTGATTAGTTCAATCCTTGAGGCCAAAGATGTTTTGTTAATAAATAATAAAAAGTAAAACTCCTTATGTAATTTGTGACCTCAGATGAATACAAAGCAGGGGGGTGGGGGAGTCAGAGACATTGGGGAAAATAAAGTGAATTCTAGAGTTGAAAGGCTAACTGCTTCAATGTTTAAAGCATAGGCCTAGGTAGTAAGTAAAAATCCTTACTACTATTGCTACCTCATGCAGATCATTAATATTCAAATCTGCAGTTTTTTCCTCTGGGAAACATAATAATGTCCTAGGCATTAAAAAACTTAAACAACATGGTACAAAGACCTTATCATGGTGTTTGACACAGCCTCATTCAGAGATGTTAACCCCCTTCACTTTTCCAGCTCTCTTAATGTGCTCAAATTGCCCAAGTCAGAATAGTAGATCCCAGGACCCTGTGTAAAGTTTCTAAAGAGTTCTCAAAGCTTGTGAGCTTTAAGAAAATCATAAATAGATGCGTGGGTAGCTCAGTTAGTAGAGCATCTGACTCCTGGTTTCTGCTCTGGTCATGATCTCACAGTTCATGGGACTGAGCCCTGAATCTGGCTCTGTGCTGAGAGCGCGAATCCTGGATTCTCTCTCTTCTTTCCCTCTGCCCCTCCGCAGCTCACATGCACGAGCTCATACCTATGCTATCTCTCTCAAAATAAATAGATAAACCTTTAAAGAAAGAAAAATCAGGGGTGCTAGAGTGACTCAGTCAGTTAAGCATCTGACTTTGGCTCAAGTCATGATCTCACTGTTTGTGAATCTGAGCCTTGCATCAAATTCTGTGCTGACAGCTCAGAGCCAGGAGCCTGCTTCAGATTCTATGTCTCCTTCTCTCTGCCCCTCCCCCACTCATGCTCACTCACTCTCTCTCTCTCTCTCTCTCTCTCTCTCAAATATAAATAAACAGTAAAAAAAATTTTTTAATAATTTCTTAATAGAGAAAAAATCAGAAATAATATTAAATCTTTGGGAAAACAATAATAGTAAGCGTAAAATATCCCAACCATAAAGGGGTAAGCACATTAAATTAGATTATCTTCTAAAAGAGGGTATTAAAATTATGCCATAAAGAAATACCTTTATAGATAAAATAGGCCATTTTGAGTTGAATAGGTGTCCAACTAGTTATCTTCCTAATGGCTTAATTGATTATACCTTAAAGTTGTGATTTATGATCAACGCCAAATAGTAGGAAGGTATGAGTCATCATATTGAAAAGCTCTAGTACAGATGTTGACAAGAACAGTATACTGATTAATGATTTCATTGAGAATATTAGGTGTGATAAGATGTGGTAAGTGCTGAAATTAGGCCAAAGACCTGTGTACTATTCTCACCCACAGAACCATCTCACCAATGAGATATTTCAGAAGCAAAATACCCTGAATTTATATGCAGGGATAACTATTACATTAATTGTAGGTATTTGTATTATAAACATGATGTGGAAGAAGGAATATCTTGCTTGCTAATAACATGGGGGGAAATCTAATGATTTAAAAGATAAAATGGCTATGAAGTCACTTTTAATCTAAAGTTCAAATGCTTATCAAAGTATCCTTACATTGAGGGAGCCAAGATGGCAGAACAGCATGGAAGTTTTTGTGTGTCTTGAATCCATGAAATACAGCCAGACCAACACTCAACCATCCTGCACACCTAGAAAACTCATCTGAGGATTAACACAACAATCTGCACAACCGGAACCAAAGAACTCAGCCGGTACACAGCAGCACAGAGAGCTGAACTTGGGGAGAGAGAAGCCATGGAGGGCAGGGAGGTGCTTTTGAATGCTGAAAGAGGACAGAGATGGTGGACAGAACACAGGAAAAGCACCCCTCCCCAAAAGCAGCTGGAGAGAAGGTGGAAAATTAGAAACAGCCACAGGGACTGAACTAAAAAGGGATAAAGGAGAAAGGAGAGGGTTTAAATTCCATTAAGACTGTAAACAAGGAGAGCACAAAGTCTGCAACTCTGCAGCTTGATACCTGGCGGTGCTCTGGTGGGAAGGGTGAATCCCCAGGAGCAGGGTGGGGTCCAGAAGGTTCTTGGGCCACAGGGGAAGAAGCTGCTGGAAGGTTCCACTGCTGGAAGGACATTTGGGAGAGGCTGTCAGGAAACCTGGGCCCAGCAGATCCCAGAGAACAGCCACATTCGCTGGTGCTGGAACAAGGTTGTTAAGGGTGAAGCCTGGTTCCAAATGTGTGTTGCGATTTTCCATAATCCCTGAAATGCTGCTGCTACACAATCTCACGAACTTTTTCTGGGGTGAGCTGGCACCTGGCCACAGTCTCTGAGCTGCAGCATCAACACGGTCCTGTGACTTTCTTGGGTGTGGCAAGCATTCGGCCATTGCTCGGTGAGACCCTCCCGCAGAGGGGCGGAACCAGTCAAAGCCACAGTCTCTTAGAAGGGGCTGGGGAACACAGCCCTATCTGAGATAAAAGGTACTACCTGGGGCTTGGTCACGGAGGGTGTAAAAGAGGGGAGTGGATGAAAGCTGAAGACAAAGAATGGGTGCACAATTGCTGATCGGGGAAAAGAGAATTCCGATACTAGAGTTGGGTAGCTGAGGGATGCCATTTTCACTGCTCCCGCACATGTACATATGCACTTGAGGACACCACAACAATCCACCCCAGTAGGCTAGCAGCACCATCTAGTAGAGAACAGAGCCGTTACACTAAGCCCCGCCCCACTGGGCAAACTTCACTCTTCAAGAACACAAGTCTCACCACCTGCTTAGTTTATGTACTTACTATAAAGTGCTTCATAGTCTGACTTCTAGGGGAAAACAAAGTAATTTCAGTCATATTTCAGTCTGTTAGTAGGTCCATCTATTCAATTTTCTTTCTTTTTTTCTTTTTAATTTTTCTTTTTTTTAAATACAGAAAGAAAAAATTCATTTGTATTTCAATTTTTATTAATAATATTTTTCTTTAATTTTTTTCTGTATTTTTTACTTTTGTGTAAACTTTTCAAATTCTATTTTACTTCCATTATTTTTAGTCTACTTCAGTGTATTCATTTTTTCAAATTTTCAAATGATTTCTTTTTTTGTTTTTACTCTTCTTCATTTCTTTTCTTTTTCTTGAATACAGAAAGAGAAAAAAATCATCTTTATTTTTAATTTTTATTAAAAATATTTTCTTTAGGGGCACTTGGGTGGTTCAGTCGGTTAAGAGTCCAACTTCAGCTCAGGTCATGATCTCATGGTCATGGGTTCAAGCCCTGCATCAGGCTCTGTGCTGACAGCTCAGAGCCTAGAGCCTGTGTCAGATTCTTTGTCTCCCTCTCTCTCTGCACCTCCCTCACTCATGTTCCGTCTCCCTCTGTCTCAAAAATAAATAAACATTAAAAAATTTTTTAAATGTTTTTAACTTTTTTCTACTATATTTTTTACTTTTGTGTAAATTTTTTCAAATTCTAGTGTACTTCCATCATTTCATTTTAGTCTACTTCAGTGTATTCATTTTTTTTCAAATTTTCAAATGATTTCCTTTTTTTTTCTTCTTTCCCCTTTTTTCTCTAATCTATCAAGCTATATTCAACAACCAGACCAAAACACACCTAGGATATAGCATCATTTATTCAATTTTATATGTGTGTGTGTGTGTTTTTAATTTTTTAATTTTCATCTTTTTTAATTTTAATTTTTTTAATTTTAATTTTTTTCTACCTCATTAATTCCTTTTCTCCCCTGAAAATGATGAAACTAAGGAATTCACCCCAAAAGAAAGGAGGAAACAACAGCCAGGGACTTAACCAACATAGATACAAGCAAGATGTCTCAACCAGAATTCAGATCACGATAATAAGAATACTAGCTGAAGTCGAAAATAGATTAGAATCCCTTTCTGCAGAGATAAAAGAAGTAAAAACTAGTCAGGATAAAATTAAAAAATGCTATAACTGAGCTGCAATCACAAATGGATGCTGCGGCGGCAAGGAAGGATGAGGCAGAACAGAGAATTAGTGATACAGAGGACAAACGTATGGTGAATAATGAAGCAGAAAAAAAGAGGGAGATTAAGGCAAAAGAGCACAATTTAAGAATTAGAGAAATCAGTGACTCATTAAAAAGGAACAACATCAGGGGCGCCTGGGTGGCGCAGTCGGTTAAGCGTCCGACTTCAGCCAGGTCACGATCTCGCGGTCCGTGAGTTCGAGTCCCGCGTCGGGCTCTGGGCTGATGGCTCAGAGCCTGGAGCCTGTTTCCGATTCTGTGTCTCCCTCTCTCTCTGCCCCTCCCCCGTTCATGCTCTGTCTCTCTCTGTCCCAAAAATAAATAAACGTTGAAAAAAAAAAAATTTAAAAAAAAAAAAAAAAAAAAGGAACAACATCAGAATCATAGGGGTCCCAGAAGAGGAAGAGAGAGAAACAGGGATAGAAGGGTTATGTGAGCAAATCATAGCAAAAATGAACTACTGGTACCTCATCAAAATAAAAAGCTTCTGCATAGCGAAGGAAACAATCAGCAAAACTAAAAGGCAACCAACAGGATGGGAGAAGATATTTGCTAACGACATATCAGATAAAGAGTTTAGTAACCAAAATCTATAAAGAACTTACCAAACTCAACACCCAAAAAACAAATAATCCAGTGAAGAAATGGGCAAAAGACATGAATAGACACTTCTCAAAGAAGACATCCAGATGGCCAACCAACACATGAAAAAATGCTCAACATCACTCATCAGGGAAATACAAATCAAAACCACAATGAGACACCACCTTACAACTGTCAGAATGGCTAACATTAACAACTCAGGCAACAACAGATGTTGGTGAGGATGTGGAGAAAGAGGATCTCTTTTGCATTGTTGGTGGGAATGCAAGCTGGTGCAGCCACTCTGGAAAACAGTATGGAGGTTCCTCAAAAACTAAAAATAGAACTACCCTATGGCCCAGCAACTGCACTACTAGGTATTTATCCAAGAGATACAGGTGTGCTGATTCGAAGGGACACATGCACCCCAATGTTTATAGCAGCACTATCAACAATAGCCAAAGTACGGAAAGAGCCCAATGGGAAAGAGCCCATTCCATCAACTGACGAATGGATAAAGAAGATGTGTCGGCAATCCAAAAGAATGAAATCTTGCCATTTGCAACTATATGGATGGAACTAGAGGGTATTATGCTAAGTGAAATTAGTCACAGAAAGATTAATATCATATGACTTCACTCATATGAGGACATTAAGACACAGAACAGATGAACATAAGGAAAGGGAAGCAAAAATAATTTAAAAAAAAACAGGGAGGGGGACAAAGCATAAGAAACTCATAAATATGGAGAACAAATAGAGGGTTACTGGAGGGGGTGTGGGAGGGGGGATGGGCTAAATGGGTAAGGGGCACTATGGAATCTACTCCTGAAATCACTGTTGTACTATATGCTAATTTGGATGTAAATTTAAAAAAATAAAATTAAAAAAAAGAAAAGTATCCTTACATTAAAACAATTATGAAGTTTATAGAAAAACTAAATTTGCAAAATATAATAATGGTGAAAGTGCAGTATCTAAAAATCTTCTACAATAAAAATGTAAGAGTTATCATACTTGGGTTGAACAGCTATTGGGTAGGGAGATATATCACTATATCTTCAAATGTGGAAGAAAACACCCTATATATTGAAACTCTTACTTGTTGCTTTCTAGCATTCTGTACCTCACCCAGTCTTACTCCAGACTTAAACTGAGAAGCAGCTGAGGAAACAGAGGAGAACTAAGTTATAGTGTGGGGAAAATTTCTGTTTCAGTCTAAAGAAATTTTAAAATAGACAATGTTTTCTGAAGCCAAATCTAGCCCAATAAATAGGCAGAAATATTTGATGTAATATAAAATATCTCCTACTTCCTAAAAAATATTTCCTCTATTAACCTACTACAGTGCCTGGAATTTCTCCAATTAGAATTTATGTTTGTATATTAATGGTTAGGCTATAGCAATGAATCTCTCAAAGATCTCTATTAAAAGGCAAACTACTCTGAGGAGATAATACACTATGCCTTGGATTTGGACATGGATGTGTTTACACAAAGCCAATCCTAGAGAAAATAAGTTGTACTGTAAGAAATCTTTGAGGGAAGGAAATTATAAAGGAGAGAACAGGAACTCTGGAAGTTGCCTCAAGAGAGTAGTTGTGTAAAAAACAACACTGAGAGTCCAGGAAGATGGAAAAAGCATACCACCAGACCTCTGAAAAAAAAAAAACCAAACAAATAAAGGTTCTAAATGGAAAGAGCAGAAGACAGCACAAGGAAGTGGGAAAACTCCAAAGAAAAATGTTACCTACATCATAATGCAACTGCAGTACTTCCATTGTTCTCACATAGATCTTTGACATTTATATGATTTCTGAGTCACTTATAGTACTTTGCTGATTTACTCAACAAGGATATTGAACACCTACTGTTTTCCAACTTCCTTAAATTGGCTTTCCTCAAAGTTGACTTTATGACCAGAAAGCAGGAGAAGATAATTTATTTTGGAGGTAATTTTAGGAGCCACAATAAGAAAGTAGAGAAAAAGAGCAAAGGCAGAAAAAAATTTTAAAAAATATTAATTAGAAAATTAACTGAGGCTCAATACTTTTAGGGACTCCCTGAGAAACTGAGGATCATGCCTTTGAATCATTGTTCAGAGGCCAGGGAATTGAGCCATATTTCTGTGGATGACTTTTACTCAGTTAAATCTGTGCACTTCCAGATTATGCCTGCTAGTTGTGAAGCAATCGCTTGTAGTACCAATTGCCCTTAAGCAGAGGAAAAAAAAAAAAAAAAGATGACAAACTAAGTGTCCTGAGACTTGTCAAGCCTTGCTACATATGATCTCAAAGATGGAGATCTACTACTACATTGGAAATTCCACATTTATGGTCTGGAAGAAATAACAGAGAAGTAGTCATAGTGAAAACTCAAACAAATAAGATATAAACTGTGATTCAAGTCCATAAAGGACAGAAAGGAATATGTTAATTAAAAGTGTGATCAAATAAACTAAAGAAGGCTTCCTGAAAGAGGCAAGATTTGACCAGCTCTTAACGGTGTTAATATGAATTAACAGTCTTGATTGAGTAGTACAGGTGGAGTGATGAGTATATCAATATACTGACCTAATATATTTCACACTAATTTGGAAATTAAAAGAGAATTTGTTGGATGTTACAACCTTTATAATTGCCCCATCCTGGATTGTGAAGCACAACCAAAATCTTAATGTTCACTAATACAAATGAGTAAGATTACAAAGTCTCAGAATTGAAACACACACACACACACACACACACACACACACACACATCTAAATTTTAAGCACTGAGTTTTTGGGGGTTTTGTTGTATTTTACAACACTTTGCATGGGAAACCCAGTTGTTACCTAAAGGCTTCCCAAATTCAAAATCAGACATTATTGAGACCATCAGCCTAGAGGCTAGAAGAGTTTAACTTCAGCCCAAAAGCAATTAAAGAATACATTAACTATATGTTCTAAACACATTTCTGAATGACTTAGGGTGAATTTGTCTTTGGAAAGATTATTTGCTTCATTAACATGTGATTTGGAGCTCTGAACATGATGTTTTTCTCCTAATAACATTCACATTTTTGTCTATATATACACATACATATGTATATATACATATGAATATATATGAATATGTGACTATATACCTATATTCATATTTATTACTGTAGATAATTCTCTGTCAAATCTTTTTTCCTTGCTTTTTTATAACCTATATGAAAGTAAGAAAACATGTAAACATTTTCACTTTATGCACTAAATTATGCAATATTTTTATAAGTACCTATATTTTAATTAACCCTGTTGTACAAGGATCCAATAGGTATCATCAGGTTTAGATTTAAGGTACTAAGTTTCAGATACTCAATCTTTACCCAAAGTACCTTTCTCCAGCTCTCCAAACAGTATTTTTATTTTTGGTAAGACTAGTTGTGTTTTAATTATAACTAGTGTGCAAAACACTGGAGTAGGAATAATATTTTTAAAAATATAAACTGTCCGACACTAGTCTAACATAATCTATACAATTTATTCATTTGCATAACATTAATTGAGACATTGTAAGTCAAAATTCTAGGCAATAGCCCCAAATTCTAATTTTTATCTTAGGATAAAATAAAATAAGACAATATATAAACATATAGTTACAATATATATGGCACCTACAATGTACCACATGTCTGTAGTGTTATATAATTTATTTGAGAAAATAGGGGGCGCTAACCCAGGCTAGGTTTTTGTTATGGGGAATGCCTAAAAATTTCTAAGTGTCAGGACAAGTCAGAGTTGCATTTTATCTGGATATTTCTGGCAGTTGTTCTAATGATAAGTTAAAGGGTGAAAATCGAGACAGAGAAGAATATGACATAGACTGAGTACATGTAAGAAATAATAGGAATGAGGGCAAGAGGAAGAGTGAAATGGATCATAGAAAGTACTTAAGAGGAAAAATTGGCAGGACTTGATAACTGCTTGTGCCAAGAGCAGAAGTATTATTAGGGACCTGAGCAGATATTGGATAGAGGTCACAGCCAAGCATAGGTCTTAAATTGTTAGTATGTGTAATAGGGGTGGACGGTGATATATACAACTAAGATAAAAAACTACCTCGCTAAAGAGTGTCTTTAGAAGGCATTAAGTTTGGCATTAGCTTTGTATTTGGACATTTACATAAAAATATTCAGCAGATATATCACATCTGAAACTTCTGGATATAAACCCATAAGTATAGATGAGCTCTCCCAAAGAAAACTTATAGAACAAGTGTCCTCTATCTAAACTACAGACATTCAGACTCAAGGTACCATTCTGCAGGCACAATTTTCTCTATGTCATTAAATAATTTTCTCCCCTAAGGAAGGAGGCCATTGAATTCATAAGTTTATGAATTCATTTGTGATTACTTTTTCTCTCATCCCTTTCATCCAATCCATCAACATATCTAGTTGATTTGACTTCGAGATATATATGCCAAATTTTCTCCATTTCCACTTTGACACCTTTATACATCTGCATGTATTTTTATCTGTTATAGTAAATATTATATTTTCTTAGGATAATAGCCAACAACCCAAATGTCCATCAACTGATAAATGGATAAACAACAATTACAGACACACACACACACACACACACACACACACACACACAGAGAGAGAGAGAAACAGTAGTCTGCAATAAAAAGAAATGAAATACTGATACATGCTACATGAACAAACATTGAAAACATTACGCTAAGTATAAGAAGCTGGTCACAGAGGCTGCATATTGCATTATTCCATTTATATAAAATGTCAAGAATAAGCAAATCCATAAAGACAGAAGAATAGTGAGGGGCTGAGAGATGGGGGAGGAGGAACAGAATGATGAGTGACTACTAATTATCACAGGGTTTCTTTTGAGGGTGGCAAAAATGTTCTAGAACCAGATAATGATGATGGTTGCACAACTCTGTGAATATATTGAAAACCATTAAGATTTATACTTCAAAATGATGAATTTTGTGGCATATGAGTTGTATCTTAAAGAAATCAACAAGTGCTCTTAATTTGGGGAGGAGGGTGATAAAGTCTTCAGTAGGGTGGTAACAGTAAAGGAAGAGGGGCAATAATAATCATATGGCAAAATCTGCAGGAAGAAATGAAACAACTTGGTGACAAATTGAAAACAGAGCAAGGGAAGGAAACCAGCCAGGACAAGTGCCTTACTGGAACGAAGTAATTTGAAAAAGAATCCAATTGTAGGGAGAAGATTAATTCAGTTTCAAATATGTTGAGATTTGCACGAATATGAGGTTTTTTAAGCAAAGATGCCTTTAGGCAATTGAACATGTGGGACAAAAGTTCAAGCTGCTGGAGACACAAAAATGAGAGTCATCAACTTAGAGGAGGCAGGGGGAGCCATGGGGATAATGCAGAAATAAGAATAGAAAATTAAGGACTGGAATTCTTGTGGGAGTATCCTTCACTTAGGGGATGGTCTTACAAAGGGATCTCAGAAAAAAAGAAAGTGAAAAAGATGGCAGAAAAGTGCATTAGTACAGAGGATAAGAGGGGAGAGAGTTGCAAGAAAGAATAATGGCAAATCCTGAAGAGCTGTCAGAGAATCTGGGTGAAAGAAAACAAAGTGAAGCTAACTGTTAGGACTATTTCATTAAGTTATATAATAATTAAAGGTAAGAGTATGTCAAATTAAGATCCAGAGGAGGAGAAGGAGATCTTAAACTAATTTCAGATTGGACTTTTGAAATGAATGAAGTTAATTTTACCTAAGAGAGGCCCTATGTATTGCCATGGAGAAAGAAAGGTTAGGGAAAAATCACTGAAGCTTAGAACATAAACAGAGTGCACAGAACACCAACCAGGGGAAAGGATTAGAATAGAGAATGCAGGGGGTGCCTAGGTGGCTCAGTTGGTTGATCATCTGATTCTTGGTTTCAGCTCAGGTCATGATCTCACAGTTTTATGAGTTCAAGCCCCACATCAGGTGCTGTGCTCACAGTGTGAAGTCTGCTTGGGATACTCTCTCCCTCTCTCTCTGCCCCTCCCCCCCAAAAAAAACTCGTACTTTCTCTGTCTCTCTCAACATAAAAAAAAAAAACAAAAAAACAAAAAAAAACTTTAAAGTAAGAGAGAGGCAAAAAGTGACATGACACGATCCATTCTTAAAATTGAATTAATTGAGTTGAAAGAAGACTGTTTTAGTAATTGTATTAGAAACCCTCTGGAGACTAGAACTTGAAGAAAGTGATAGCAGAGAGATGGAAATAGCATATCCAAGGAGCAAGATAGGCATGTGTACAGTATTTGGCAATGCACACCATTAAGAACAAAGTCAAGATCTCAAGTACAGAAACAGAAATGATATAATTTTCTGTCTTCATAAACTACACATATTTTTGGCTACACATTAGCAGAACACTGATCTTACAGTGGACATTTTGTGGATTTCTGCCTCCCTGATATTAATGGTTTGTGAATGCTTCTGACAGTCCATCTTTTTCCTACCTCCCCTCTTCTCTACTGCCCCACATGAAAAGACAGTCTGTCAAAAAGTGAAAGTGATTTTATATTTACAAGGCAAAGGAACCTTTAAATGACCTTACAGGTTTACATGAGGTAGTCACAGCTCCAGGATGATCGGTAAGTTTGCTGTTGACAGATACCACTTGATGGACTGGAAATCAATTTGATCAGATGTTTTTATGGATTATAGTGGCCTTGGCTAATTACAAAAGATTGTCTTCCTAGATCCCACAGTTTTCAGAGCTGACTTTGAGCAGATGTACACAGGATTAAGCTGCAGGCTTGACAGTTTTCCCTAATTATCTGTCGCAAGGGCAACCCTTGGATCATCTTGACACTTACGTCAAAAACAGTATGAACTTTTATTTCTTTGGCCACATGCCTTTTTGTCATAGTCACCTATGTTTAAGTGATGAGGCTGATCATATTATTACCAGTTACCTAGAATTGGAAGAGTGAAAGAGACTGCAAATATGAATAAATGTATATAAAGTTTTAAAACTCTACCTAAAGCAGATAATGTGATCATTGACATGAAGGGAAAAAAAATGAATTTTGTGTAGATTAATCATTACAGAAACAACTAGAAAACATGGGTTCATAACAGCATGATTTTTTTTGTAAAAGAAGTTATAAGATGTCTTATTAAAAGAAGGGATAAAAGAGTGTCTTGTATGTCTTGATCAACGACTTTCTTTACCTGGCCTAATCATAGGCAGGTCTTATGAAAATTTAGGTTCACCATCAGGGAACTAAATTGTGTCATCTGTAGTAAGATTGTGACCAATGTAGAGCTGAAGTAAATGTTTTGCTTTCCACAAGGTAACTATTTCAAAAGAGAAAGCATTCCTTTGAAATGTAAATTATTATACATCTGTTAATTTAAGATGGTGTTGCAGCTAAGGTAAATTAAAACTCAGATATGTCTGAATATGAGGAACAAGGGTCCCTGAAGCATGAGTAAATCTGCACGTGGGTAAAACAGCCTGCACAGAGGTAATTTTGTATGGAAACAGGGAGAGAAAAGAGAGAAAGAATGAAGGGATGATAGAAAAGGACAGCTAAAAATCCTATCCTTATTTTGGCTGCATGAACGGGGTATGAGGCTTTGGGGAGCAAAGTTTTAGACTGGAACTAAAGAAACTGAAATCGCAAAAATTTATGTGACATGGATCCAAACATTTTTGCTGGAGCCCATGAGTGGCAGGATATATCACTGAGTGGGGAAAAAAATTCTTCTTCTTTATCCTGTCTAGAACCCAGCATATGTCTGGTAACATGAGAGATTTGGAAGGTCTATGTGAATTCCTGTGAGCAACTGCTGACTAAGGTAGAAAGTACAAGAGACAGCATTAGTGCTTGAGCAAAAAATCCCATTCATAATGATAGACTTTTTTTTTTTACATATGGCTGGCATGGCAGAGTGACTTTGTAGAGAGTTAAAAAGTTATGCTATCATTATTTAACAAATATTTTTTATAGTTCATGCAATGTGTACTCTTCATTTAGGTATTAGGGATTCATAGTGAAAAATAAAACAGAAAAAAATCCCATAATCCTGTGAAATTTGAAATATGAGACCCTTTTTGCACTAACAATCTTGTAACATCTGGTGAATATTAGGTCACATTAACAGAACGTTAAAAAATATACAAATTATATTATTATCCTATTGACCAAAAATGATTTAATCTATACTCTATTTCAAAAAATAATCATCAGTTCTGAAGAATTTACTCATTGAAGAAACTCATTCACATGACACTTTAAGTTCTTATCTAATGATAAGGCTTTATAATTTTTGTTCTGATAATTACTTTTAAAATTAGAAATTGAGTTATAATGGAGGCCAGCGACAATAGGAGAAAACAAAACAAAAATATTTAAAAGATTATGTGTTACAAGACTGGCTTCCTTAGAAGGGACAGTGGTTTCACTGAGCCACTTTGGATTGTTCTTTCAGATGCTGGATCATAAAAACAGATGACGTGTAGAAGAAACTACAACCACTGGCCCATAAAATGGCTGTAATCCCATCAAATACCAAGAACAATTATAGTCCAAACTTATATCACTAGACCTATCAAGTCATAATTTGTATATACCTATTTTAGAAACTGCATCATTTAACCTCACTCACAAAGGTGTTAGGAAGATTAACTAACTAGATAATTTCACAAAGTGCTTAGATAATAAAAGGTAAAGGGATAAATGCCAAGGATTATTACTTTAGACCCTCTGCCAACGCTAAAAGACCAAAGTTAATGTTTTGTTTCATTTTCCACTGTCTAGGTAGCTCAAGTTCATTAGTTCCAAGAATGGGACAGTGGGAGGCAAGAAGTGTCTCTCCTGGAAAAAGAGAACATAGAAGCATATCCCAAGGGGAGTCAAAGTCATGAGATTTTTCAGAGTATTTCTCAACTTAAAAAGTGTCAGAAGACAATTTTCCATGAGTTTTTCATGCTTCTTCATGTCTTGAAAGCAGAGACATTTGAATTGCCTTTATGTTTAATTATCTTTTCAAGGAGGTTTATAGCCAAGAGCCTTGGAAGAAAGAGATTTTTTCTCCTTCCAGAGCCAAGGACAGGTTTGTCTGCAGTCTTGGATGATAAAAATAGTCTCTCCCTGGAACAAAGGGTAGACATGTTTATTGCCCATTCTAACAGATCTGGATTCTCTATACCCAAGGCTCTTCTCCTGTTGTGTAACTCATCTGGATCTCTTTGTGTCATCTGGTTTTCTGTGGTATTTTGTGCGAACTGAGGCTTAGAGAACTGGTGTAAGAAAATGCTGATAATCTGGCTACTGCTATTGCCCTAAGTAACAAAGTTTTTGTCTCTGACCTGGGAGTCTCATGTCTTCTGCTAGCATCCATGAAATTGTGTCAGGTTGGACAAAATCTCAAACCTTTGACAGCTCTTGAATATATATAATACATAAGTGATTTATATTATTATATAATAATATACATATGATTGCATATATATATTGAATATATATTCATTTAAAATAAATATGCTGTGTTGGTAAATCTCTGAAAGGATTTGAGATTTATTCTCGACATTCTCCTTAGACCCCTGTAGAGAAGTAATCATAAGCCAGAGAAAGTAATTTTAGAAGTTGAGCAAAACAATATGTAGCCACAAAGCATTATTCTATTTGATGTGGGGGATTAGCTCATCACGGGCTGGTTCAGTAATTCTTTCCTCATGCCATTCCATTCATTTTCCTTTTCAACCTTGCACAGTTACTCACTAAATGATTGCCACCGTGGCCTGTTCCTCTTTTACCCTAAGGGTGATAGACTGTGCTTCCCAATGCTCATTCTCTGACTCCTGATTTATGACTTTGATAGCACTTCACTGAGTAAGGATTTGTGGCAATTTATGTCATTATACAAATTATACAAATTGCCATTAACTGATGTAATGTACTATAAAGAACTGAAAGCATGAAGTAAAAACTATCTGAATTTTCCTTCCACATGTTTGCAATACTTTATTACTTAATTTTACCATTCAATTAATATAAATGTATACTCTTAGAATAAATAGCTTTATGTTTACAATATCCACCTTATCCCCTCTTATTTTTAATTATTTACTTATTTTTCTTGTTAAAGTACCTCTTCTTTATTCAATATTTTTAATCTAATAACAGTCTCTAAAATATCAAATCTGCTACTATATCTAAAGTTAGAGAAGGAAGGATTAAATGTGGAATGTCATATTTAAAAAAGTAAATTTTATTCAGGGTGGTTGGATATTGAGTGAAAAAAAATCGAGGCATTAAGGAAATCAGGCTGTGTGGGACTTCATCTGATGGGTGATATGAGTAAAACTGAAGTTCAATGTCAGATCTCTCCTCATTTCCATTTCCTCTGCTTCCTCCTTGTATTAGCCCTGACTGTTGACTTCCAGGACAGTCATGTGAATTTGGATTCTGGTCTACCTGTTTCATGTTTACTGATGACAGCAATAATTTGGAGAGGTAATCCAATTACAGTGTCTCAGAATAGTCCAGGATCACCTTATGTAAATGCAGCTGTTCTTCTGTTGCTAGGTAGCCTAATGTTGAAATGGAGGTGAAACAAGAAGACATAACCAGTCAGTCAAACAAGTCTCAATGAGTATCTACTTCACATTACAACTCTAGAAATACAGGAGATTTAAGAAAAAAAAAGTTGGAAATGGAAGAAAGGGAGAGAAAGGGCTTTTGGACAGAAATCAGAATATAGTAAGGGAACAGAGGCAGAAAGTATCTTAATACATGATTATTCTGTTTATGATTTCTTCCTTACCCAATTCTAGTTGTCATGTCACACTTTATCCAACTTCACAACATGCTGACTTAGTCATGACCTTCCCAATTACCTTCAAAGCTTAATTTCTTCTAGAATCCAGAATCTAGTCTTACAATATCTATTAAATCCTCTCCTCCATTATTCTCCCCAAACTAACTTCTACCCCAGGCTAGCTTGACTAAATCTATAGTAGGTAAGATAGACTACCAACTGTCCTTCAAAAAACTTTCTTTATCTGCTTCATATTCATCAATCAAAACACATATATCCTCAGGAAAAATAACATATCAGACTACATTAATATTAAGAAAGATCCTTTCCTAAGAGCAGGATGGGTTATAAGGAGAGAATTGACAACATTAATCCATCGAAAAAGAATAGGGAGAAAAGATGAAAAGATAAAGAATGAAATTTGGAAGTGATAAGAATCAACCTCACATTGCTGATTAAACCAGAGAATCTGGATCCTCATCTTGAATCTTCACTTCCTATATCAAATGTAAATACGCCTAAAGAACCCAGTAATACCAATATCTTATAGGAAAAAAAAACTTGTTTATATTTAATTTGGACCCCAATGTCTGTCTTAAGGGACCTGTGATTTGGTTTTATGAACCATCAGACATAAGTTTTATTAAGAGTCTAGAATTGTTACTTAGTGACAAATGGTATCCTCAACAATTAACTACACTGAGATGCTATCAAGACTGAATATATAAAGGCTTAAAAAATGGAATAGGTCAGAATGGAGCCTGAGGCAAGCATTTTGATGTTCCCACTTAAGTCCTAGATTTTATTGTTTATTGGTGCCTTATGTTAACAGCAAAATTCCTTAGTATTTCCAAAATGTTTCCACAACTGAGTTTACTTATAAGTGCCTGGTTTCTAAGAAAAAAGAATTATGGAGAAGATTTTGGGGTTCTTTAAACCTCCTTTAAATAATAGAATTTGGATACGGCCATGAAGTTCAACCTTGTTTTTCCCAGCAGTAAATCCCATCCATCCTTACCACTACTCCCATTTTAATGTGTGTGAGAATGAATTGTAGGACAATGGGAGTTGATAGACATATACATGGCCATGGGTACGGAATAGGAAAGCACAGAAGTTAGTTTGAGAGAGAGGGATCACATAAATCACACAAGATTTTGTTTCGTTTTTTTCTTTTCTATCAATTATAGGGTTTTTATCTTCGACACTGTTGATATTCTGGGCCTTATATTTCTTAATTGTAGGGGCCTGTTCTGTGCAATATAGAATGTTTATGAATATTCTTGGCTTCTATGAAACTACTTGCCAGTAGAGACCTCCCCACAAATTGTGAAAATCGAAACTGTCTCCATTGCCAAATGACAGACCAAATCACCCCTGCTTGAAAACCACTATTGTAGGGCCACCCAAATGAATCTACACAATTATAATACAATCATGGAGATTTTGAAGAATGGACTCTGTGCCCTTGGTCAAGTCATTTTCCAATTCTGGACTACCCTCTCCTCTTCTGTAAAATTAATTACTCCAAAATATTTTCTAGTTTTAAGACTGGTTGAATTTAAGGGTTCTATTCCATAAAAGTGTTCTGCACATTTTTTGGGTGTAATTAGAAAGATTCAGTGACAATTTTGTTGTGAGCTACCTGGAATAGACATAGAACTGTATTGTAGAGCCATCCCTTTTCTGATGTAACTTATAGTTATTTGATAAGGAAATAGATGGTAACTGACAATGGTTTTTATAGCTATTTGGATAGATTATGAATTACAACAGTAATTACCTCTTAGATATAATTTATTCAGAGTATTAAGAATCATACAAATAAGAAGACATCAATTTAGGGAAGGAGAGCTCTGCCAAATTTCTGCTCAACTCCCTTGCATAAGTCAAGCCATCCAGAAAATAAAAAGGTATTACCATTCTTTTTGTTTTCTAATACACTTAAGTCTCAACGTGTATTATGTTGTTAGTGGTCTTCCATTATCTAAAACATCAGTTAACGTTGCCTTTTGGATTAAAAAGATATAAGTAAGACTATGTTATTCAATTTAGAAAGATAGGATCTCCCCAGGCCACTACCATATCTCCAAGGTCTGACTTAGTTACTATGTAGGACACAAAATATGAAGGAAAATAAAACATTATCTGTCATTAAAAAGCTGAAATCCAGTTAAAGTGATAGAGATTCAATAACAAGTAAAAATAAGACACCATATATTTAAGTTAAAAAAAAATGTACTGAAGTATCATAGGAGGGCTTCAGAAAGAAAGAGGTGTTATATTAGGTGAGAGGCAAAGCTTATTCCATACTAACATATTATGCTAGTATGCTCGAAAAAAGCCCTAAAATACATGCTTAGATAACATAGGATTATCATGTTGCATCATATTTGATCATCAATAAAGATGGAATTAAAGGGGCGCCTGGGTGGCGCAGTCGGTTAAGCGTCCGACTTCAGCCAGGTCACGATCTCGCGGTCCGTGAGTTCGAGCCCCGCGTCAGGCTCTGGGCTGATGGCTCAGAGCCTGGAGCCTGTTTCCGATTCTGTGTCTCCCTCTCTCTCTGCCCCTCCCCCGTTCATGCTCTGTCTCCCTCTGTCCCAAAAATAAATAAACGTTGAAAAAAAAAATTAAAAAAAAAAAAAAAAGATGGAATTAAAAATATGTATTGTGTAATGGGGAGCTGCCTAGCATGCTTTTAAAGACAAGTAATATAGCTTTCCTAGATTTCACTGAAGTCATTTTAATTATCCTGGTCCTTTTGGAAACTGTTAATATTTTCTGACAACTTCACTTCATATGGTATGAGTTACATACGTTTATCCTGTGCCATTTTGAGTAGGAATGCTTTTTCTTTTCCCTGTATGTGTTTCATTGGACTACATTTTGTCAGAAAACAGGGATCTGTCCTAGAGGCCAGAAAGAGGAAGATCTTGCAAATACAGGAGTCATTGGGGAAAAATGAGTTTCTTCACAGATCTCTCTGTATTCCACATGATAGCTACCTACTAGTGACTAAAACTGCTTACTAAAGAAAGCCCATTCTTATCTTGTTACTTCATTAGTAACACATAGGATTAGCTTTTGCTAACCATAAAAATATAGAAGTTAGCTTCTAATACATCTTAATAACTAGGACTTCTATTCCATAAATCTAATATTTCTATTTTTCATTACTTTTCTAAAAAGATTTGATTAACCAAAGCCACATAACACCAGACTTTGATGTCAACCTCTGTGCCCCCTTAGTCTAAAGTAATCATCAATTTGGAAGTTCCTCTTGAAACTACTAATAGTGTCTTTGAACCTTTGTATTTACAGAATATCCCAGCAAAAGTGGGAGTGACAACAGTTAATATATCTCATTAGGTAGCTATAAAAATGAATCATTCTCCCTCATACAACACCCAAAATATATTACCCTCTGTATGTTTCAATGGTTTCAATGTTCATATCATAATCAGATGGACTAAGTTTGAAAGTAATTTTATGTAGGTCAAAGGAGTATATTTGTATACTAAAGCAATTAAGAATGAATTAAATGGACTTAGAACATATATTTCTTCCACTGAATGTAATTTGGTGATGTTACTTCCATAGAGATCCTGCTTCTGCTCTTGCTTCACTTAACTGCTCCAATACTTACTATTGCCATGATTTGGACAAATCACATCATATGTCTGAATCTCTATTTTCTCATTTTAAAATCAGAGGGTTAAAGTAAATAGTCACTGTGATCCTCCACCCCCAACAGTATCTAAAAATTTGTAAGTACAATTTTAACCTCTATTTTCATCAATCTTATATGCATTAATATGCAGAGTAATCTTACCATTTCTAATGCACTATTTGAAAAGCTGATTAGGTTTCCAAGCATTTATTATTTGTTCAATTATAATTATTTCTATGAATATCTTCCCTTTTAGTTCAATTTTAAGTATTTTAGGGATAGATTTAATATAATGTATACTTCATATACTTTCAGTGTCATGATTCATAGATAGATATATAAATGGCATTTTTTTATTTGACCATTTGATTTCATAATAGGGCATCTCTCAGGTCCAGGAAATGCAAGAAAGGAACCAACATTTATTTAGCACTTACTATGCCAGACACATCTATAAGTTAACATGTTTGTTTTTTATAGGGAAGGAAAATGAAGACAGTAATAAATGGAACATCCAGAATTTATCCCCTAAATGTCTGATTCCAACAGCCATACATATCTTCTATTTAACAGATTATTTTTTTTTCATAAATAACATTTCTTGACCTTACAATTTTGCTTAAATTGCTTTGTTTTGCCATCCTGAGTCTAGTGCCATGGCTACCCATAAATTAATATGCCATTGTCTTTCTCTTCCATAACATACATGCATGCATACATACACAAATGTAAACAGTGCACATTCATACACTCATTAGGAACACTTAGATAGAATTCACTCCTTAGGGAAAATAAAGGAAAATGAAAAACAAAGGTCATTTCACCTACTCTGTCTCTTAATCTCTCGTCATTATATTTATATTTTTATTTTTCTGATAACAGAAACCACTTGAATCATTTCTAAGCAAGAAAACTCATAGTAAAAACAAAACAAAACTAAACAATGCTTATTAATGATAACTGACCAGCTCTTTAAATTCTACTAGAGTATAGGTGCACCTGGGTGGCTCAGTTGGTTAAACATCCAACTCTTGATTCGGCTCAGGTCATGTTCTCACGGTTCCTGAAATAGAGCTCTGTGTCAGGCTCTGTGCTGATAGTGTGGAGCCTGCTTGGGATTCTCTCCCTCCTTCTTTCTCTGCTCCTCACCCAGTTACTCTCTCCCTCTCAAAATAAATAAACTTTAAGAAAATAAATATTAGGGGTGCCTGTGTGGCTCAGTCAGTTAAATGTCCAGCTTGACTCTGGTCATGATCTCATGGCTTGTGAGTTCAAGCCCCATGTCAGGCTCTGTGCTGAAAGCTCAGAGCCTGGAACCTGCTTCAGATTTTGTGTCTCCCTCTCTCTTTGCCCCTCCCTCACTCATACTTTGTCTCTCAAAAATAAAATTAAAAAAAAAATTAAAAAAATAAATAAATTCTAGAGCATAGAAGACACTTGAGAACTGTTAAGCTGAAGAATACAGGGAAAGAAGTGAAGTTAATTAAGAAATCTTTCCAATTGAAGCAATAGTTAAGACCTTGCTGGAACCATTGGAAATAGAATTGTGAACCTGGAGTTTGAAACTTGATATGATGCTAGTATGTGCTTGGGTACTGACCAATGCAATCATAAAGGCAACCAACATCATGGGGTAGGGAAAAATAAGAATTTAAGAATTCATCCATATCTCTCTCTGCTGATGTGATCTTCCCATGGTGAAACCGCCTAGGTCCTGACATCATAGGTTATTTTATCATGGCCCTCAAAATTGTTCTCATGTTGTATTGATGTGTCCAATTTCTTTCTCTCTCCTACCAGCAATTACATCTGGCCAGAGATTTTCATGTCCCATTGTGAAAGTAACACTTTGATTCAATTCTTAGCTTCCCTAGCCTGTAGTTTACTTAGAGCAATCACAGAGCTATACCATAGTTTTGTAAATTTTGCTTTGAAGGAAATACAGCAGAATTGTGGATGCCCAAAATGTTGGGACAAAGTTATGTTTGGCTCTTAGTTAGTTTGCATGTGAGCTCTATCTCGTCAATGATACTGAGACTTTGATTCAAACTCTATTCGTGCCACTTTACCCACTTTTGATAATGTTGAAATCTAAGTGCAGAGCATATATTTAAGAGTTTTCTTCTGGAAAACACATTGGTCTTAGTATCTGGATCTAGTCTTATTTAATGCACTAATAAGCCATGTGATCCTATGTAATTTATTTTACAGGTCTCAATTATTTTATCTACAAGATAAATACGTTGAAATGTATGTCCCGTCTTCCTTCATTTCTAAAATGTTATGTATTATCATTCAATCATTCATTCTTTGGTTATTACCAAATATCAAGGGTTTTTGTTTGTTCTTTATTTGTTTTGTTTTACATAAACTAAGTGTTGTCCTTGATTTTTTAAGACAACTTTGACGAGGGAGGTGCTCACATCATTAAGAAGTTACTGCTTAGTAATGTAGAAAGAAAGAAAGAAAGAACAAAAGAAAGAAAGAAAGAAAGAAAGAAGGAAAGAAAGAAAGAAAGAGAGAGAAGAGAATATAAATGTAAAATAAACATGCCAGAATCAATAAGTATGTCCCTCCAAAAACTTGATTTCAAGCTGCCTACTCACTGGTTCACCTTTTACCTCAAAATGCTCCAAATCTACTTAGGTATCCCAAATCCTAGCTTCTCAGTTCCTTGGCCTCGTCATTTCCAATGAGCTTTCCATTCATATCATGTGATTCATTCACTCCCATTATTATAATCTTGACCTTACCATCACCCATAGCCATGAATTATCAAATCTTAGTATCTTACTTTCTGACCACCACCTAGCTATTCCAGATCATTTACACTAGACCTTCACATTCAGCCAGTTGACTGCAACTTTTCTACTCCCTGCCATCCCAATGACATCTTTATCTCCATTCTTAATCTATGTAGGTTTTGTGGTCAAGTAGTATAAACACACACTTGTAAATACCTTTCACACTTCTGTCCTCTGCCCTACTTAGGGTTTATAAACCCTATTTGAAAAATCTTGTTAAATCTAACAAACTGCTTATTCTATACATATACTTAAAAGCCAAATATGATTATAGATCATATAACTCTATTGACTAATTTTACTTGAATTTATCAACACGTCAAGATAATCTTACTACACCTTCCTAATTTCTTTCTCATTGTAGAAAACTACTATATGTTCTATTTTCCTCTCAAATATCCAAATCCCTCTATCCAGTCCATCTCTCACAGCTCATGACATCCTCTCATTTTTCATTAAGAAAATAGACAAAAAAAATGGACTTATCTATGTATCTATGTAAAGTGTTCCATCATTTCACATACATCTCTGCCCAGATTACTTTGTCTTCTCCTTCATTATTATGAAACAGATGTTGCTGCCTCTATCTAAAGTCAACCCCTCCAGGGAAGGGAAAAAAAAAAAAAAAAAGAGGTTAGAGTGGGAGAGAGCCAAAGCATAAGAGACTGTTGAGAACTGAGAACAAACTAAGGGTTGATGAGGGGTGGGAGGGAGGAGAGGGTGGGTGATGGGTATTGAGGAGGGCACCTTTTGGGATGAGCACTGGGTGTTGTATGGAAACCAATTTGACAATAAATTTCATATATAAATAAAAAAAAAAATAAATAAAGTCAACCCCTCCAAATGGGACCTGAATCCCCATCACCTTCCTGGTACTCAAGGCCTAACATTGACTCTGCAATTCTCCCCTCACCCATTTCTCTTATGTTATCAGTTCTCCCTTAAAACAGGATTTTTTCATAATTATTAAAACATGCCTAAATGTAACATTTTAAAAATCCTCCTTTGACCTCATTTTCTTCCCATCCTTTACCTCAGTCTCTGCTTCCTTTAAGAGTGAAACAAATAAAATGTTTTCTTTACTCACAGTCTCCATTTTCTCACCTCTCATTCTTTCTCTATTCACTATTATCTGACTTACGTTTCCACTGCTCTCTAAGTAGCTCTTTGCAAGGTCACAAATCACCTTGTACACATCCAAGTTGTAGTCTTCTGTTCTCAACACAATGAACGTGTTCCAACATTTAACACAGCTGACCACTCCCTCCTTCCTAGAATACAGTTTTTCCCCATAAGTATTTTAGACACTGAACTCTGTTTTGTTTGTTTCTCTTACGACTTTATTCTTTCTCTCTTTTCTTCTCAACCTAAATTTTTTCCTCCTCTTTTGCTTAACAGCTCAATCCTACAGTGTCCTAGGCTTAGGCTTTGGCCTTTTTCTCTATTCATAGTCTATGCTAAAATGAGGTCATCTAACTCCATAAATTTAAATGCAGTTTCCATAATGTTGAGTCCTCAAAAATAATTTCCAACTCAATTGTTTCTTTGATAATTAAACTAGTATGTCCAATGAATACATGGCACCTCCTTTTGGATATATATGAGCACCTCCAAAATTGATATGTCTAATTCAGAACTCTCAATTTTACTGCCAAGGCTGCTTTTTTAATTTCCTGTCAGTCTTTATTAACTCGATATGTGCTACTGCCATCCACCCTGCTGCTAAGACTCATTATTAGATGCTTTCTCTCACCACTCCTCCACCATTACCAACTCTTATCAACCTACTTGTAGAATGTATCTAGAGTCTATTCAGTTCTTACCATGTACATTACTATAACTCTCATCCAAACTACTATCATCTGCCATCTTGACTAGTGAAAGGGCTTTCTATCCAGTTTCTCTGCTCCTCTCCACAGTCAATTCTTCACTGGTATTACACAAAAGCCAGAATAATCTTTTGAAAGCATGTAACTGAATATATGGAGCCCCTCCCCAACATACACAGTTTAAACCATCCAGTGGTTTACTATTTCAATTAGAATAAAATAAAAAAAAATTCACTCATAGATATTACATAACTTATAAAGTCCTATGTGACCTGGAAAATGTCCTCATATCTGACTTGATCATTTTGGGACCATTTTATTTGCTTCCTCTTCATCCCCACCCAAAATGTTCTTCCCCTGGCATTGTGCAGGTTTGCCTCCTTCTTACTCTGATATTACTTTAAATGCATTATCTCTCAAGTCTCTTTCTGTCTAGTAGATCAAAGGTAGCTACCCCCCCCCCCCATCCTGGTTGCTCTACACCCTCCTTATTACTTATCACTATTTGAATGTATCTCCTATATTTTTGCTTGACCATGATATGTCTTTTCTCACTAGAATGTAAACATCTTGAGGGCATGGACTTTATCTTTTCTATTACTCTAACTCTAGGCTAGAGTTCAATGCATATGGGCTGGATGAATGAATCTAAAGCTTGCTATAAAAAATGTATTAAATGAAATCAGGAAGTTCACAAAGTCATCTAAGCTAGGAAAGGATACAAAGTGGCAGAATTCTACCATTAAACAGAGGTGACCAGTCAGGGAGATATGAAAGTCTGGCATTCTCTGTGAAAACTAAAATTTTTAGTACGGTCTGAAGAGGGAATGTACACAGTAAACCGAGTCAACTGTCCAGGGAAATGTGGACTCAGTTTGAAAAAGTCATCATGTGACATATTAAGGTGTTTTCACTTTACCCACAAACACCGGGACATAAGAAAAGCGTTTTTACATAGAGTTGTGACATAATAAAATTAAAGCATATTGAAAATAACTAGGGTACAGTGAAACCTTGGTTTGCAGGCATAATTTGTTTTGGAACCATCCTTGTAATCCAAAGCATTTGTATATCAAAACAAATTTCAAGAACCATTGACTCAGTTGTGATCATGTGACACTCAGCATCATGTACTACTCATATACACTACTTGTATAGCTCGTTTATCAAGTTAAAATTTATCAGAAATGTTTGCTCATCTTGTAGAATACTTGCATCACAAGTTACTCGCAAACCCAGGTTTTACTGTACTTTTTTTTTCATTTTTTTTTTTAACATTTATTCATTGTTGAGAGAGACAGAACCAGAAGCAGGCTCCAGGCTCCAAGCTGTCAGCACAGAGCCCAACATGGGGCTCGAATTCACAAACCACGAGATCATGATCTGAGCCGAAGTCAGACATTCAACCAACTGAGCCACCCAGATGCCCCTTTACTGTATTCTTCATAGGAAAAACTGAAATTTCAAGATGTGGCCAAGAAGCAGACTACTTAGAAGGTATTGTCAGTGGTTTAGAAGGAGGTGGAAGAAGGCCTGAGGGGAGGTGGCGATGAAGAGGATAGAGGATCAGCACATACTTCAGGGCCTCATTTGAGTTTCAAAATGTTCCCATGTGAGTTTAATTCATTATACTCTCTAGATAACAATGATGTTAATTTCTGATCCTAACAGACATCTCTGGCTGATGACTAGTTCATAAATTTGAAGACATCTAAAAATCTCAAATTGAAACTACAAATTTAACCCTGCCATTTACCTGACTATATCTTAGTTTAAAATATCCCACTAAGAGGGGCGCCTCGGTGGCGCAGTCGGTTAAGCGTCCGACTTAAGCCAGGTCACGATCTCGCAGTCCGTGAGTTCGAGCCCCGCGTCGGGCTCTGGGCTGATGGCTCAGAGCCTGGAGCCTGCTTCCGATTCTGTGTCTCCCTCTCTCTCTGCCCCTCCCCCATTCATGCTCTGTCTCTCTCTGTCCCAAAAATAAATAAAAAACGTTGAAAAAAAAATAAAATAAAATATCCCACTAAGAAATAAAAGCGATTTAGCACCATATTCTAATTATTTCACAAGTGTGCACATATAGGAATATACAATGTGTTTCTATATACACCTGTGTGTGTATAAATAATACTTAAGGATACACATCACCTATAAGTATAAATATCGATTGACATGAATGCATTAATCTATGTATATATAAATAATATTTATCCATGAATATAGATTTATACTGAAGAAAAATACATATAAATAGATCAAACAAAAACGTGAATGAAAATATTCCTTTCCATCCAAGAATTTTTACAAGCTTGAGTCTTGAGTAAAATGAAAAAACATGTTTTCTTTCAAATAGATGAGGAAGAAGACATAGTTTAAATCTTAAGTGAACTAATCTGATAGGAGAATGAGGTATGAGACTCGGAAGGTATGGGGGACAGAGGAATCTGGAGCCATTTATTGTTGTACAATGACAAGCACTGAAATTTTGCATTAGATTATTGAAAAATGTGAAATTCTGCCTTGTGTAATTGAGCATGAGAAATCTCATTTCCAGCTTCTGTAGGTGTTTAAATTGCATTTAGAGTATGGACATAATTGTGTTTATTTGCTCACCTAACTATTCACTTAAGACTTGCAAAAATGTAGTCCACAGAGTACTAAGGAAGAGACTTGGGGGTAACTGATGAGAATTCTTAACTACATTTCAGGTAGAACTGTATGGCTATAATAATATGTTAAAGATTAATAAAACAGATTAAAATAGTAATACATTCTCCTCCTAAGCACACTGTGAAGTGATGCCCATTCTACAGGCATAGAGAAGAGGGAGGCTGAAAATAAGCTGAATATAGGAGCAGAAGATGAAGAATACTTGCTGTATACATTCAGAGTGTGACTTATTTTTCTGGTCATTTTAAATTGTTGTTCAATCCCAACATGGGGATAAACAGCTTTGAAGGGTTTCTAAAGTAAGGACACATAAAATGTCTGCTTTTCAGCAGTTGGCAAATAATAATTCCCCTCTCAGAAAAGCCTTCAGCAAAAGAGCAACTTAGCATATAGACAGTCTCCCAGTGACCTGCCACTTAGCTGAGAATAGGTCGGGAAAAAGCATCCATGCCAATGAAACCTGCCTCAGATCTAAAACTTCCACTCTATTAATTCTTTTCTTTGGCAAACACAGAAATGAAAGGCAGAGGGAGGAAAAGCTGAGAAGACAGTGAGGTCTGAGAAACAAAGAGCAGTCTCTCTTTATCCAGGGCTTTGCCACAGCCTCCCTCATTTCCTGGGTATTGTTATCCAAGAAACCAGGTGGAATGCTGTGCAGGCAAATACAAGATTATCTCAGACAATGAGTGGTAGTGCATAGGAGTTAATCTATGTGCAATGGATCAATAGCATGATCCTTAAGATAGAGAAGTGGCCAAATCAAATGGGCTTTCTGTTTTCTTTGTTATTTAGGCTTTGAAGCTCTATTTTTAAAATTTCACTTTGTCTTGCATCTTAAAGGTGTTCATGCAAGTAAAAGACCATGCATTTTAGTCTGGGCTAAATACCCCTGGGCGTAATAAAGGCAAGTCAGTGCTAATTTGCAGCCTGGCTTTTTTAGACACAAAAGCACAGTTTGAGATAGACTGAGTTGTACAGCACTTGTTAAGTATCAAAAAGGAACTGATTTTTTTGTATTCTTTGGAGATGTGTTTGGACTTTGAAAATATTTCCATTTTAACTTCTATAATCCACCTCTCTTCTGGGTACTATCCTTAAAAAAAGAACTATATATATATCATGTACTCACCCTACAACTGATAGATTAAATTCATCCAGACTAAGCAAATTGAATTTAGACTTTATGTCATTTACTACTGAAAGAATTCAACTGGATATAATATTGACTCACTTTATATGTTTATCTAAACTCTTACCTTAGAATTCATATCTTTCTCTAGACCCTTTGTCGTTCCACCAAGTCAGACGAAATAATTTTTGATCTACAGTCATCTGTTGGCATTCCTAGGGTTTATACCACTTAGAAGAAACCATGAAATTTTGCATTATTCACACAAACTCCCCTAAATCTTCTTTGAGAGATAATACCTAGTTTATTTAGGGAGGTAAGAGGAAATAAGAGTAACTATTACATGTACAAAAGAGGTTGATACCCTTGAATTAAGTGGAAAGTCTCTAGGAAGGTCCCCTTGGCCTGAAACTTTACCATGAGAATCTTTTACGTATGAAGTCACTGGGCTGAGAGACAACAAACTCCACTCTATCTTCGTATCTGCCATATCCACTGTGTATTCACTAGCATAATGTTTCAATGTCTTGAAGGAAAAGATTTTGCCATGACTTTTTATTTTTATTTTTTTTTCAACGTTTTTATTTATTTTTGGGACAGAGAGAGACACAGCATGAACGGGGGAGGGGCAGAGAGAGAGGGAGACACAGAATCGGAAACAGGCTCCAGGCTCTGAGCCATCAGCCCAGAGCCTGACGCAGGGCTCGAACTCATGGACCGCAAGATCGTGACCTGGCTGAAGTCGGACGCTTAACTGTCTGTGCCACCCAGGCGCCCCAGCCATGACTTTTAATAATCTATTTAAACCTTGAAATTTTAGTTATTATAACAGCAGAATATTTCAAATGTAATATTTAGTAACTTTTTTTTTCTGGCAGCAGTGCTTCTCAAAATGTGATCCACTAAGCAGCAATCAGCATCACTTGGAAACCTGTGAGAAATACAAGTTCTCAGGCCCAGTGAAGACTTAGTGAATCAGGAGCTCTGGGAGAGGGGCCCTGAAAATAGTGTTTTAACAAACCCTCTAAGTGGCATACTCAAGTACAAGAACTGTTAGTCTATAGCATAAACACCACGTTTTTTAATTTTTTTTTTTTTTTTTTTTTTTTTTTTTTTTTTTTTTTTGAGAGAGAGACAGAGACAGAGACAGAGCACAAGCCAGGGAGGGGCAGAGAGAGAGGGAGACACAGAATACGGAGCAGGCTTTAGGCTCTCAGCTATCAGCACAAAAGCCTGATGCAGGGCTTGAACTCATGAACCACGAGATCATGACCTGAGCCGAAGTCGGACACTTAACTGACTGAACCACCTAGGTGCCCCAGCATAGGGACATTATTAACCACAGGAGTTGACATATGCTTGCTTTCATTTTAAAATATATTTCTTTTATTATCTGAGGCATACATTCTCAATGGAAACAATAATGCCCCCAAGAAGTGAAAATTATTTTGAGGAGAAAATGAGAAAAAAAAATCTTAGATACTACAATAATTATTGCCCTTAAAAGACAACAATACATAAATAGTATATCTGTGGTCTTAAAATTTTATGAGGGAGGAAAGCAAATAGGAAAAGAAAATCTAAAAAGTCTTCTTAGTGGGTCAATAGTGGAACAGGAACAACAAAAAAGATTAAGAATCCCTAATCTTAGGAAATGCTCTAATTTAAAACAAATTTTATCTCTAACCCCTTCTCCCCTAGATTCTATATATAAGATACTAGATTTTGGATTTTTGCCAAGAGTCCATTTAATTTAATGATACATAATTAAATCCAAAGTAAAGATTTACTTACATTATGTATATTAAAAAATCATGTATATACGTATACATGCATGTGCACACACACACACAAAAACACATATATAAAACATATATAACAATAATCATTTTCCATACCAGAAAATCAAAGATCTGAAAGGTTGAATTACTATAATTAATCCATTCATTCATTCTAAAAGGATTTGTTGAGTGCCTAATATATGACACAATCTATTTCAGGCACTGATGATTAATAGTGAGCAAAATGGACAAAAGTCCCTGACCTCTTCAAACTCACCTCCTAATATGGAGGTAGTCCATAAACAAGACAAATAATTAAAATGTACAGATTTTGAAACAGTGACTTGTTTGAAAGAAAAAAAAATGAACGGAAGGCTCAATGTTGGATGGGAATGGAAGATGGGAAAAAAAAAATCACTGGGAAGGCTATTAAGGTTGTATAGGGTACAGAGGGAAGGCTCCATGGAAGAGGCAAGAATTTTAGGCTCACATCAATGATGACAAGCTAGTCATCAAGAACCGTGGGGATAAATTACATGTGGCATGTTTGAGAGACAGAGTAATGGAAAAGTCTAATGACAGTAGATTTTATGAAAAATAAAACAGGTGATAATATTAGAGGGAGACACTGGGACACAACTGTAGTCTTCAAAACACAAATAATTGTCAACCTCTTTAAAATAGGTTAATAGTAAAGGTGGTCAAAACATGAAGGAAACATGTTTCAAATGGTGTACTAATTAAATAAAAAGGAAGTAATAGGCAAAATATATTAGAGACAGGGTAAACAGAAAGGAATCAAACCAGAGTTTATTAGACTATCAACTCCTTAGAGGGTAAGATCTCTGTCTACACAGCAATGAATTTCCCACATCTAGGTTTTAGGTGTCCAGTAAATATTTGCACAAAATTGCTCTACACACAGATATTTAAGGGCTAGAACTAGTAGTCTGGTAATGAGGAAAACATGGATATTAGAAACCTTACAAATCAAGTACTGAAAAGATTCAGTGAATGAATGTGGGAAACAAAGAAAGAAAAGGACATTCCAATGGTTTGAGTCTGATGGAGAATTATGAAAAGAAATTTATGAAAAGAATTATGATTTTTAATGTTTATTTATTTTTGAGAGAGAGAGAGAGACAGAGCATAAGCATGGAAGGGACAGAGAGAGAGGGAGACACAGAATCCAAAGCAGATTCCAGGCTCTGAGCTGTCAGCACAGAGCCTGATGCAGGGCTCGAACCCACGAACTGTGAGATCATGACCTGAGCCGAAGTCGGACACTTAACTGACTGAGCCACCCAGGTCCCCGAAAAGAATTATGATTTTATTAACTGCAATCATGACTCTTGAAGAGAGATTGGGGGAAAAAATAAATTTATGGTATCCTAATTTTGAGATTGTTAGTACATCCAAGGTGGAAGCTTCATAGATGTGGCTAGAAAAGAAATCCCAGAAAAAGAGAGAGTTTAGGGATTACTTGTCACTATAAATGTGTTTGCAATTGTGAGGTTGAATGGCATGTGGCCAATTGAAAATTACTCTTCTATTACTTGCAAAAAGTCATTTCTTTTTCTCCTTGACCTCAGGTGCATTGACAAAATAATACCTTCCTAATTTAAATTTTAAGATTAAAGGTTTTACAATTTTTCATAAGAATGGAAGACCCAGAATCCAAATATTATGAACAAATCTATATGTAGATAACAAAATAGGGAAAAGCAGATAAAGAACAGAGATGTAAATGTATCAGAATACTTCCTTGCCATTAGAACTAAGAAGAAAATTTATAGAAATGGAAGATGGTTGGAAGTATACATGCCAAAGACAAAGAAACAGGAACAAAATCAGGCCCTAAGCCTGACTGTCATGCCTACTAAGAAGTCACCAAAGATCTTTGTGAAACCACCATCAGTTGAGGGGTGGGGCAAAAGCCAGACATCAGGATGCTACAAGGCATATAGCAGGATATGAGAGGCTTCAATCATTCTGCTTGCCTTGGCATACATCTATTACCCACCTCTGTGGAATCTTTAAAAGCCACATATGTTGGCTTAGTAAAGACTAAAAAATATACAGCATTTCAATTAAAATCTGAGGCATCTAGGGGCCCCTGGGTGGCTCAGTCAGTTAAGTGTCCAACTCTTTGTTTCAGCTCAGGTCATGATCTGAGATGGCATCAGGCTCCATGCTGACAGCACACAGTCTGCTTGGGATTCTCTCTATCCCTCCTCTCTGCCACTGCATGAGTGCGCTCTCAAAATTAATAAAGTTAATTAATAATAAATAAATAAATTACATATATATATATATATATATATATATATATATATATATATATACACACACACACACACACACATTGAAATCAGGGATAGTGTGCCTGTGTGGCTCAATTGGTTCAACATTCAACTCTTGTTTTCGACTCAGGTCATGCATGATCTCACAGTTGGTGGGTTCAAGCTCGGTGTCAGACTCTGCACTGACAATGTGGAGCCTGCTTGGGATTCTCTCTCTCTCCCTCTGTCACACCTCCCTTGCTTGTGCTCTCCCTCTCTCTCTCAAAATAAATAAATAAACTTAAAAAAAATATTCACAGCATCTACCCATTTGCCCTAGGAATCATTAGAGACTGAGATTGGGGTTCTTAAATTTGGTTATATCACTATTTTCCTATGATTTTTACATATTTAATACTTAATACTCCCATAGTGACAAAGCGTTTGCATTTGAGTAACACAGGATTGTAACTGCTTTGGAAGTCATTATCCCAAATACAAAAGATTTTGAATAATCCTTCAATGCATCAAGGTGCATATCATGTAAGCAATTATTAAATATTTTTTGTAGAGGAAGAAATTTATTTAAAGTACTTGTGATATTTAATACCACGAAGGACATTTGTGGAAAAATTCTAACACTAATGTACCTGTCAACCCATATTGTCCCTCCTGAGGTCAGAATGAGCCTCAGGCAAAATTATGCTTCCTGGAAGGTTCATTTTTTATGGCCCCAGTTCCCAGTTTTCAGTACATTCCTTTCCTACCTTTGGTGCCCTTCCCTTTTTTTTTTTTTTTAATCTTTAGGAGGCTATGTGCTTCCTGTTCACTCTGAAGTCATTCCAGAGGCTTTTCAGCTGATAAGAGCTCAAAGTATTAGCTCATTGTGGGTATCTGCATTTCAAAAACGAACTCTGGAAGACGAAACACTTTGAGATCCAAAGTGTAAATGTACAAAGATTCAATCTCAAGCATTGATGACAATGGAGGGGAAAGGGATTTGGAAAGAGTAAAAAAAAATTTGGTACCCCTCAAATCATGTTATAGGTGTCCCAAGTCTTCCTGAACACTGTTAACAGACTAGAAATTATTTTTTTTAATTTTTTTAATGTATGTTTATTTTTGAGAGACAGAGCATGGGTGGGGGAGGTGCAGAGAAAGAGGCAGACACAGAATCTGAACCAGGCTCCAGGCTCTGACCTGTGAGCACAGAGCCCGAGGCAGGGCTCGAACTCCCAAACTGTGAGATCATGACTTGAGCTGAAGTTGGACACTCAACCGACTGAGCCAACCAGGCACCCCTCGAAATTATTAATAGGGGAACAACAGTTCACTCTCAACTGACTTGAAAACGATTGAGGCCATCTTGCAATAACTAATTCCAAACAGCTTGGCTGAGTTTACATAAAAAGTAATTTCACTTCAGGATTTGTGTATTAAAAAAATTAATTTTTTTCTATTTAACAAAAAAATCTATAGCACTACCTTCTCAAGATTTAGACTTCTCACTACATTAGGCATTGGAAAATATTCAACAGAATCAATGGTATCTCTTGTTTTACTTTGCAAGGAGTGTCTGGCTTCTTAGATATCAACGGAATTAATTTCCATCATGAATTTCCTGCTTCATCAGTAAGAGCCAATCATGTACAAAGTCGATGTAGCATCAACAGAAACTTTTATAGCTTTAACATAAAATCTTCATGTTGTCCTTGTATCTTTAGGAAAAAAGCAAAATTCTTTCTTTGGATTGATTTTAAAGGCAGTGTAGCCTAGTGGGATATTTGTTTGAAAACATGGTTACTAATTTGCTGTCACTTCTTGCAAGTCACTAAGCTTGTGTGGACCTCAGTTTCCACACTTATAAATAAATATAAAATTATCTTCAATATAAAAATAAATGGAGAGTTGGGATAACGTTCTCCAAAAGTTTCTTCTGCTCATTTGCATATGTCACTTTCCTGAACTCAAGCATTTCTAAAAATTCTCCCTTTCAAAAGAAAAATAAAAAAATTGAAAGCAAGCAAGTTTTTATCTCTGGTGATCATGTGCCCTTCTCTCACCTGCTTGTTCATGTTTTGTTCAAGTAGTGACTATGCCTCAGAAGCAGTTTATCTAACACTGCTCTAAGCCTAGATCAGGATAGTGAAATAATTTCTGAATCTCCCAGACAAGGCTATAGAACTGTGAAGTTAGAATACTGTTCCTAATTTAGTCCTCTTTTTAAAGTGGTCTCCTTCTTCCGACACAACCTTGATGTCTACAAGAAAACAGAACAGACCCTGAATATACTGTGACCGGGTAAATTTCTTATGCCATGTCTACTTTTTCCAATGACCTTTATTTCATTATTACCACCCCTCTCTCAGGTGCCTGGTGCCCTCGAGTTTCCTCTCTACCTGCCCCTCCAGCCCTCACTCCCAACTCCAGACGCTCACTCACAGATGGTGCTTCATCTAGGCCTGCCTGGACGAGAATGATTCCCTTAAGGGGGCTGCCTGTGTGTTTTATTCTTGCAAGGACACTCATTAATTATACTAGGAAAATGGAAATGTATTCCCAATATAATATAAATGGTAAATGTTAGAATAAGTCTTATTTACTCTCCCTTAAATGCCAACATGGCGGCTGTGTATCACTTTAACTTAAATGATTCAGTTGTTGAAAGATCTAACTGTGAGGTTTGCATATTTTTTTGAGCCAAGTATTTATTTGTATAGGCTTATTGTAGTAGTATATGTAGTACAAAGCCCTCAAGTTCTCTTCCATGTTTATCTCTTAAAACTCTGTACACTGACCACACCCTTCAGTCAAACTAAACTAATCACTGCTTTTAAGAATAATTATTATCCATTTAAAAGGTGGTTCTCCCATACACTCATGTTTAAAACACAGCTGACGTGTAACTTTTTTTAATGTTTATTTATTTTGAGGGACAGAGAGAGAACATGAAGTGTGCACAGAAGCAGAGGAGGGGCAGAGAGAGAGAGAGGGAGAGAGAGCAATCCAGCAATCTGTCAACACAGAGCCCAACATGGAGCTCGATCTCATAAACAGTGAGATGATGACCTAAGCTGAAATCAAGTTCGGATGTTTAACCCACTGAGTCACCCAGACACCCCTAAATGTAACTTTTCTAAATCTTAACTTTATACAGTTTTGTTTGCATTTACCTCATAGGATTGTGAGAATTCAATGAAGTGAGTACATATAAAGCACTTACCATAGTGAAATGGTGACCATTATTAAATTATTTGTTATATCTTCTCTTTTTATCACTTTAGCACTGACAGAAATATTTTACACAACTATTATTCAAATTAATAATGAATAATTCCTGGATTAATATTTGTTAATTGGTTAACTTAATAATATAGAAAATAGCACTCAGGCTAAAATGAACAAATCAGGAGACTATAGATGCTGGCGAGGATGTGGAGAAATGGGAACCCTCTTGCACTGTTGGTGGGAATGCAAACTGGTGCAGCCACTCTGGAAAACAGTGTGGAGGTTCCTCAAAAAATTTAAAATAGATCTACCCTATGACCCAGCAATAGCATTGCTAAGAATTTACCCAAGGGATACAGGAGTGCTGATGCATAGGGGCACTTGTACCCCAATGTTTATAGCAACACTTTCAACAACAGCCAAATTATGGAAAGAGCCTAAATGTCCATCAATTGATGAATGGATAAAGAAATTGTGGTTTATATACACAATGGAATACTACTTGGCAGTGAGAAAGAATGAAATATGGCCTTTTGCAGCAACGTGGATGGAACTGGAGAGTGTTATGCTAAGTGAAATAAGTCATACAGAGAAAGACAGATACCATATGTTTTCACTCATATGTGGATCCCGAGAAACTTAACAGAAGACCATCGGGGAGGGGAAGGGAAAAAAAAAAAGTTAGAGAGTGAGAGAGCCAAACCATAAGAGACTCTTAAAAGCTGAGAATAAACTGAGGGTTGATGGAGGGTTGGAGGGAGGGGAGGGTGGATGATGGGCAGTGAGGAGGGCACCTGTTGGGATGAGCACTGGGTGTTGTATGGAAACCAATTTGACAATAAATTTATATATAAAAAAAAGAGAAGATAGCACTCAAAAGGGGGATGGAGAAACAAACAACAATAGTCCAAATAAACATGGACAAAATCAAAACAACTGTACGGATTTCAGTAGACCTCTGGCAGCAGCTGTGGAGAAAGCACTCAAAGGAGTGACTGTCTTTCCTATTTCTGGATCAATTTTCTTTTTTGAAGGAATCGTTAATAACTAAAGAAAAAGTATAGTAGATATAGCTGCTTTATTTTTGCAATAGTTTTGTGCCTTTACATTTTTACACAACTCAATCAACTTTTCAGTTTTTCTTTTTAAAATCCTTTCCTTTTCCCATTAGTCTGTTAATAATTGTTGCTTTCCTGGCATCCCCACTTTGTCAGGTTATTATGCATTCCTCAGCATTGTGAAAAATGAAAAGTGGAAAAATCACATATTTTTCAGCTGACTTAACACTGCATAAAGTGCTGAAATTATTAATTGAACATCTTGATTATAAATTAGGTGGAAATAATGTTGAAGAAGCAGCCCCTAGTCATATAGGATTATTATTAGGGCTACACACTGAATGATTCGAGTTTCATTCTGATAATAGTAAATACAGTTAATACCACTGAATATGGGCTCATGGATTTTGGCTGAGTATCAACCAAATCAGGCCAGCAATTGTCCAAACAATTTTGAGGTTTACATCCTAAAACTACATGATTAAAACATCTTTGCCCCTTTAACTGCTTGAGAACTACAGCAAGAGCTTAGAGCCAAGCTAATAGCAATCTCCCTTCTGGAAACATTTAATCCAAAATCACAACATTTTTTAAACCTCAGTAAAATTCACACCACTAATTTCAAAGAGGTAACAATCCAGAATGAAGGTTGGTAGATATTCACCTTTAAATAGTGCCATCTTGAAAAATGTGTCCATCTTGGCCAAATTAAAGTATCACCCACATTTTAACAAGTGTTTAATTTGCTAAATAAACAACTTTAAGGTCAGAGTAAAATATACTAGCATATCAATATTTAATGTTTAATTACAAGTTTGTTTTTTCTATTCTTGGACGTAGTCCTGGAAAGATCTCTATTTAGCAATGTTTTGTATATTATTTGGGTTAGGCTTAGCCAAGGTAACAAATCTCAAAATTTCAGTGGTGTTAACAATAAACTTTTAGTTCTTGCTCACATAACGTTTCTATGTGTGTGCTCAGATTATCAAGGGAGCTTATTTCTACACAGTGGTAGGAACCTGGTGATAGTTTTATGCCAGCTTAGGCTATAGTACCCAGTTATTCAATCAAACATTATTCTAAGTGCTGTTGTGAAGGTACTTTGTAGATGTGATTAACATCCACAATCAGTTGACTTTAAATAAAGGAGATTATATTCCATAATGTAGGTAGACTTCATTTAAAAGTGCAAAGGCCTTAAGGACAAATTAGGTTTCCCCAATGGGAAAGGAATTCGGCCTCAAGACTATAGCATCAGATCCTGCCTAAGTTTATAGCCTCCAGACCTACCCTACTACTTTCAGACTTGTCAAGCCCCACAATCACACGAGTCAATCCCTCGAAATAAATATCTTTATATATTTTTCATTTCCATATATATGTCAACACATATATATGATATATACACATATATATGATTATATATATATTCATGTCCTACTTATTCTGTTTCTCTGGAGAAACCTTCCTGATACTAATACTGATCCCCTAACTCCTTCCATCTGGTGGCTCTGCCATTGTCATTTTCCTAGCAGACAAGAAAGAACACAGAAAGAGTATTTAAAGAGGAACACACCTAAAAGCTTTTATAGATTTGTAAATGGCATATAGCATTATCTGTTTACCTTCCTTAAAGATACTTAGTCATGAGGCTAGGCCTAAATGCTGGAAAATGCCTCCTAGATGAGGCCCCAAAATAGGGAGCAGATTTTGGTGAACAGCCAGTGTGCTCTATTAAAATTTTCAGGAATATGATTTATAACACAGTTTAAAAATTAAATTTTAAGCAATTTGTATTTTATATTTATTTTAACTTTCAATGGAACATTGAAGGTGAGTCCCACATTTGGATGGAAAGAAATGGAGGGAAGATCATTGTATATTGCAGGGATAGAGAAAATTTGAAGAAAGGGAGAAGTGTAGAAGAGGAAAACAGAACCTGTAAGATATGAAGAAGGGATACACCTCTTGAGAAACGGATCTGATCCTCTTTGCCCATCCCTCTCTGTTAGTGAATCACCATCTTGGTTAGCCACCACTACAGATGGAAATTGCATATTCCTCAAGCATGTTTGAACAATAACTGCAAACAGTTTTATACACTGATCTAGATCTTAGAGTATGTAAAAAGATGGAGAGAAATGAGGCTAGAAAAGTATAATCACTTCAAATCCATTGTCAAGAATTTGGATTTTCCTCTTTAGACAGTGAGGAATTAATATAAAGTTTTTATGCAAGGATTGATGCGACCAATGTCAATATCAGGCATTAGATATATCAGGCTGTTTTATTTAAAATGGATGGGATGGGAGAGATAGGAATTAGACTAGTTAAAAAGAAGATTGCAGTAAAGGTACAGAGCAGAGCTAAATAACTGCTTTGTGGCAGGTGGCAGTGAGAATTGAAAGAAAAAATATATAAGGAATATCATGGCAGTAGTATGGACAGAACTTAATGTTTCATTGTATATAGGAATAAGGGGAAAATATTTAAAAATATTACCTAGGTTTCATATTATGGTAATGGGAGGCTGGTGTAACCTACTTGAAATTAGAGATATTTTACCTATTCTCTGGTATAAATTACCTTTCCCGGAATAGATGATCAAGGTACTAGGTCCTACTTGTGGCACACAAAGCCGTGGGAGCCCAGAGGAGGGGGTGACCCTTACAAGAATGCCCGTTTCCTTTGCCATCTTCAGACCTCTTGTATTACTATCCCCTACTTCATCACTCCAGAAAGACATTTAATGTTCATTAAGGAGATATAAATAGGTTGCTCCCTTATCAACCTGGCAACTGGGTCAATTTCACACTGAGTCATTAAATGTCTTAAGAACTGGTAATCTATCATGTTTTAATGACAACTTTAAAATGGTATTTCAAACCAAAAGATTTATATCCCATTAAGAAATGATTGTAATATACTAATGCAAGACTTCACTTACCCATTGAGAGCTGTATTTTATGAAGGAAGTGGGGGTGACTGGGTAACTACCTTGCAATATTGAAAACAGCTGACCATTTAGATATTTCGTGTACAGCCAACATTCACTTAATTTGTATTTTGGCAGACACATAGGTAGCCAATAAATGATACCTTTACTAATATTCGAATGGGATATTTTAAGCCATAAATGTGAATCCAAGAAGCTGGACAAAAAAGAAAAGCCAAAAACAAATCAGCAAAAATACAAGCAATATTCCAGTTGTTAAAGAGCTAAATTAAACCCACATATCAAGGATAACAATATAGTTACATATACTATTTCGTTGATGGGAAATTATGTATCACCGGATCGGTTCCCATCTTTTTTCCTCACTAAGGGATTATAATGGATGAAGAGAGACATACTCATTGCTAGCTGTCACTATTTCTCTTGTCTTTTTTCAGCCTTGGTAATAGTCATGAGAGTCATTTTAAGAGATGGCTGTGTCTGTATATATTCTATTATAGTTCTTTAGAATTTTATAATGTTTGCAGATAAGTTTCATTAGATGTTCTAGATTGTGGGGACATAGTTGCAACTCAATATTTATAAGTTATAAATAGAAGAGGGCAAAATTTACATTTCAGAAACTAGCAATAAGACCTTGGACATCTAATTTAATTTAAACTTTAATTTCTTCACTGTTAAAATAATCTGCTATTAAAATGTATTCTTGTTACAGCATTCAGTAGTCTATGAATTATTTGTCATATTAATGATGCCACCTAAAAATTTCATGCAATTTTCATTAAAATATGTTTCATTGTCTCATTCTCAAACTATGTAGGAAAAGAATTATTATAGTTTTTTATACAAAGGTAGTGGGCCAGGGAAGTGAAATGAATGGTTCAGGCACACAACTACATAGTGTTTGCAGTAGATGTAATTTATTTTTCTACCTCTGCTTTTTGTCCGATTTACTTTTATATATCAGATATAAAAAAAGTTATGTAAATTTACTTAAGTGAGCAGCAGAAAAAAAAAAAAACTTAACAGCAGCAATTTATATGTAATTCCTATTTATGATTTAGTGATCAACTATTTTTTTAAATATTTATTTTGAGAGAGATAGAGGGAGAGTGAGAATGTCAATCCCTGATGTGGGGTTCGATCTCAGGAACCATGAGACCCTGACTGAAGCCGAAATCAAGTCAGATGCCTAACAGATTGCGCCACCCAGATGCTACTCAACAATTTTTATACCTCAGAGCTAAGGAATATCTATGGTGTTTAGACTCAAGATGGAGATGCAAATGAATTTTTAAAATTTTTAATGCTTATTTTTACTTTTAAGAGAGAGATACAGACAGAGCATGAGTGGGGGAGGGGTAGAGAGAGAGGGAGACAGAATGTGAAGCCTGTTCCAGGCTCTGAGCTGTCAGCACAGAGACCAAATGGGGCATCAAACTCATGAACCACGAGATCATGACCTGAGCAGAAGTTGGATGCTTAACCAACTAAGCCACCCAGGTATTCAAAAATATACATTATTGGGTACTTCTATCTTTGACATCAACACAGGGCCATTTTCTCTTTGGGATGCAATTGAAGCAGGAGCTGGAACTATGATTAGATCAATGGGCATGGTCTATACAGTGGGCCAACCCGGAATTACCCTTTATAGTTTCATATTTATTTCTTGAGAGTTAGGATTTGAAATATCAATTAATTTCTTCAAGATACTTAATCCATTGCCTCACTTATCAGTTCTACTTCTCTATTCTCCATCATTTACACCCCTTCGGTAGTTGCATAAGAGGACAGTTTTAACAATATAATCTGTTGTGTAAAAACAGCAGTGAAGGTTCATCATAAGAGTTTTTAATGTTAATTGATACAAGTTAAATAATCTAGATTACGGAAAAGTCAATATTAGAGAAGAAAATACAGTACTAAAAATAAAGACAACCAGGTATTACATACTTCCTGGTATAAGTATGTTATACTACCTAAACAAATACTATTTTCAAAAAGATCAAACTTAAATCTAATTAAATCTCTTGATGAAACCTTAATTTTTAGAAAATGAAGAAGATAAATAAAATTTGAAACAATGCTATGGGAAAAATAATCATTAAAATTCAGACTGTGGGACAATCTGCAGCCCAAAGATTCCGTTTTTTATTTTTAAAAAAAATTTTTTTTTCAACGTTTATTTATTTTTGGGACAGAGAGAGACAGAGTATGAACGGGGGAGGGGCAGAGAGAGAGGGAGACACAGAATCGGAAACAGGCTCCAGGCTCCAAGCCATCAGCCCAGAGCCTGAAGCGGGGCTCAAACTCACGGACGGCGAGATCGTGACCTGGCTGAAGTCAGACGCTTAACCGACTGCGCCACCCAGGTGCCCCTTTTTTTTTTTTTAATTTTTTTTTTCAACGTTTATTTATTTTTGGGACAGAGAGAGACAGAGCATGAACGGGGGAGGGGCAAGATTCAGTTTTTTAAATAATTTTCAATGAAAAAAATGTAGGAGCAATCTACAGGTTAGAAGAGAACTGAAGACACATCAACTATCACAGTGAATATTCCTGTCTTGAATCCACATTAAATAAAATTTTAAATATTTATTAAGATAATTGACATGCATGATAGGAAGTACTTACTAATTGTTTTAGGTAGCATAGATGTCTGATTTTTTTTTTATTTTTTTATTTTTTTTATTTTTACGTAGCATAGATGTCTGATTTTATTTATTTTCCATACCTTTTAGATATGCCTACTGAAATATTTGCAGATAAAAGCATAAATAATATGTGGGACTTGCTTTAAAAGAATATGGGATGAGGGAAAGTAGTATAGATAAAATAGTATTGGATAAGAGTTGATAAATTTGAACATAGGTGAAGTGCTCATGGTTATTAATTTTAATATTCTTTGTACTTCTTATTGTGTTTGGAACTTTCCATGATAAATTTAAGGAATAACAAATAAATTATAACAGACAGGTAGATCTTTGAATGCATTTGAACTTCTATGCCATAATCTAGAAAGATAATTATAGCAGCAAAATATGAAAATGTTACCATGGAATGATATATTGATGTGAATATTTAATTCAGAAACACCACATTTTAAAAGGGATTATTCGTAAAAACTAAAAGGTGAGACAAGGGCAGATGAACATATACATGGTTGCAAAAGCCAAGAACAAAACAACACGTTCCTCCCTGGCTTTATGCCTTTGCGAATTAGTCACAGTATCAAGTTGTTGGAGAGGCACTTTAATTTGATACCTTTTGTGCTTTGGGGATACTTTTACTGGGTTAAAATTGCTGCTGTTAGAAAAATCAGTGTCAACCATGGAGTTATGTTGACCCTCCGGGCAAAGGTGAGATGAGAGGGTCAGGCTGAGAAATGAAGACAAGAGGGGAAACGTGCAAAGCGGGGAGCAAAATGTCAGAGAAAACTTTCTTTTTTTTAAAATGAGCTGGATTTTTTTTCCCTGTGCCCAGGAAGTCATGTTATGCTTTGTCTCGAGAGAGGGCAGAGAAGCACCTCTTGCTGCCCTCTGCTAGGATCCTGATCATCAGTGTCAACAGAGGAGCCCTGCTACCCTTTCAGTAGCAGCAGAGAAATTGAGAGCAGTTCCAGATCTGCCCAATTACAGTCTATAGAACCTGGCCCCTGTAAAAGCAAAAGATCAGCACTTTCTCCTTTCATGGTCTGTAAAGGTTCACTCTCGGACACCCTGCCCCTTCAAAATCAATGGATTCTCAATAAATCAAAATCAAAAGATTTGGGTTCTGGTTCGAGATCTGCCACTTTTCCTCCCAGAATGTGAATCTCTCATTTGAGTCTCTCATTTTGCAAATGAGAGACTTGAAATATATGATCGTGGAGGTTTTGTTGAATTCGGTCAGTCTTTAAGTTTATATTCATTGATAGCTGCTGTTAAGTGTGGACAAGCTTCCTCACAGCTCTTCTATTTGAAACTGAGTGAGAGCAGAGGGAAGTAGAGGGATTCTCTTATTTGTGTGAGTCATACAAAGTTTACTTTGGTTCTATTCTGTTTCTGTTTGTTCATTTGTTTGCTTTATTTTTTTTTTTTTCTGTATGACTACATTATACATTAGATGTTCTTCAGAGAGAGCAGGTGATTGTTTTAATAGGGTGGTAGACTATTGCAAACCATCTTACCTGGAGACTAGAGAAATAACCATCCCCTATTTATTTCAATGCTGGGTATTCCCAGATGTCTCGTCCCTTGCAAATCCATCCTGTGCACAGGATCTATTCCACATCTTATATGCATGTCTAATCACAACAATGCCCTGCTCAAGCACATCTCTGGTTTCCCAGTTCCTGAAGGAAAAAATATACTAGCCTGTGGTTCTTTGTAACTTTCTTTATATAGGAAATTTCATAATTCATACAGTAATTGACATAATATACTTCACAAATTTGAAATACAAAAACCATAATATCACAATTATTTTTTCACATGCTTTTCTTTGTGGAACTGCCGTTTTCTTGAGACCTCTTATTTCTGAATTACCCAGGCACCCCAGGGTTACTCAGTCCAAGGAGGAATTCCAAAGGCCAGGCTTAAAAGCAGAGTCAACTGGCATGTCCTACCTAGTAGTACACTTACAGTATGAATTTGGTTGTGCCAGCTGGTATCCTTTTTAAACATGGGTCACACACAGAGGGCTTTGGTTAAGTTCCTATGACTCAGGTTTCATTTAGCCCATAAACGAGCTACAAGATTACATTCATGTTGCCCAAAACCCAGGCTTTATGACAAAAGGGCTGGGCACACAAGGCTTCAAGCTTCCTGTATATGTTTTTTCAGAATTAGTACAGCCTCATGAATTCTGAGTCCAGGTTAACAGCCTAGATTCTTTCCCTCACTGTTGAGTTCCCCTTTAAGGTCTTTCCCTTCCAGTGAACGTTAGGCAGTTTCACCCAGTGAACTCTGACAAGTTTCTTGAATTTTAATTCTCAAAGAGAGGAAAATGATATTTAGTCCCATTCCTTCCCCACCAAAGCCCTCCTTAGGAATAAACAAACAAACAAACAAACAAATAAACAAAACAAAACAAGGGATGTTCCATCCCTTCCCCTGAGCTCTGTACACAAAGATCAGGGGTCTTTTTAGGGGTTTCACACATGCTCACACACACAGAGTCAAGATCCACTTACTCCCTTTCTCTATGTAAGGGAGTGTATATATTTAGTTATTATAAGTCGGTATTTGTACAATTATTGGTTACTATATGCCTCTTAAGCAGATTAATAGTTGTGTGCATACAAGAATAGTATTTTTCTTATTCTTGCTTACCAGCACAATACCTGGGCATATGATATACGTCAAAATGTGTTTGTTAAATAAATTAATGAAGAGCATGTAGATTTCAAGTGTTCTATGACATACAAATTATGCATCAAAGAAGAGTTAGCCAGGAGAAGGAATAGTACACACAAAATATTAGAAGGCTCTGGATCATAGCGTTGGGTAAGGATGGGAAGGTCGGAGGAAGTGCAGAGAGAGAAGATCATGAAGATACTCATAAACATTACTATGGAGTTGGACTTTATCTTAAGGTCAGTGGGAAAATTTTACAGAATAAAAAGCAGAGAAAAGTATTTTAGAAATACTACTCTGGCTTCAATATGGAGAATGCATTGGAAAAAAACAAAAATTCAAGTCCACTTTATTGATTTAGATAAGCAATCATGGAGCCCTGAATTAGGGTAGTAACACAAGAGTAGGGGAAAGACTACATATGTAAAAGGTAGAAATGATAAGATTCTATAGCTGATAATAGGTGGGGTTGAGGGGGACAGATAAGCCAAAGTTAATTCTGAGATTTCTGCTAGGACATAACTGAAAGGATGGTGATAGCCTTTGCAGTGGCAAGAGAGGAAACATATGAGGAGAAGGTTGGGTGAGAGGCGAAAGACTGAATTCCGTTTCAGACATTCACTTGGAGCACACAAGCAGTTGTATCTATGTGTGTGAAGCTCAGGAAAGGGATCTAGTGAAGATGCCTGTTTGGTGGCATTCTATATAAGGCACAGGAATGGCAAAGGGTTTTATCTTCTGTGTCTACTCTGGAATATGGTAGCATTTTTCTAGAGTCCTGAGTTGAAAACAGACTTTGAGGTAAAATTCCTTCAGAGTGGAAAAAAATGTGTTTATTGATTAGAGGTTTGGCATGCGTCTAGAGAGAAGTGGGAATGGAGGCATATTTGTAGCATTCATTTAACGTGATCTGGATGGTAACTGATGTCATGGGATATATGGGATTGTATACAGCATGTCTATAGAAGAAGGGTGAAAAGGAATTAGGGGGAAATTCTGAAGTACCCTAATATTTATAGAACCATACAGAAGAATTCTGGTCCTGATAATTTAGGCAATGGACTAGAAAGGAATGTTTTGTTACCACTTTATCATTGCTGCAAGCAGAGTGAGATTAGAGCTAAGAATGCTAAGAAAATATTTCGGTATTTTTATTTTCAATGCCCTCCTTTTGTGCCAATCACATCCCAACATCCTTACCCTTGAAGGAATTAAAGAATCACCAACTCAGGCTGCACCAATTCTATATAACATTCTGCACTGACTGCCCTGAGTGTGCTGCTGTCTTGGTCCTATAAGCAGGTGTCTATGCACATGTGAGCCACAATGCCTGGGTTTCTTTCTACTTGTCTAAGAGATGCCTTGGTAGCCCGTTGATTTCCTGGTTCTCCCTCCTCGCCTTTTGTTCTCATCCCAGGCGCTGTCTTGTCAGCACTGTGAGTAAGCCACATTATTGGCTACCGTGTTTTCCTATTACAGACTACTGGGTTGCCTAATTTCTTAGACTTTTGTATTAATAACTTAATTCAGCATATATTGATTTTCTCCTGCATTCCAGGCCCTCTGTCACTTTGTTCTTTGGGCACACCAGTCCTATATAGTAAATGAAAGAGTGAGACAAATAATCTAATAATCACAATACTTCTGTAAATGTCACAGAGGTGGTAAGAGAGAACAGATAAATGAGAATGTTACTTGTTTCCTAGAATCAATGAATGATTTCCAGAGTATAAGTTAGTGGGCTGAGGTTGAGAAACAAGCAGGGATTGTTTATAGTTCATTCTCTGATCCCACGGATACACCAGTTAGATGCACAGGATAAAATATGGCTACATATAACTGAAAAATCAACAGTAGATTAAATGAAGAAATGTTTATGTATCTTTCCCAAATAAAAGGAGTTTGAAAGGGTCAGTCTAGGACTGGTACGGTGGCTCCATAGTCACCAATCACCGTTCTCAGTGCTTGGCTTCCATCCTTAAGTTCACTTTACAATACAGTATGGCTGCTGAATATCCTACTGTCATCCTTCTGTGATTCAGGCAAGAAAAAAGGGAAAGAATAAAAGGGAAAACTAGGTGCATCTCCTGGATGAGACACTCTGGCATATAGGAGAGGAGTCAGTTGATAGGGCAAGGAGAGCACAGAAGGTGCAAGAAAGGAGAGAGGAGACAAGATGGTCAAGGATGGAAGGAAGAAGATAGTGTCCATAATGGTAATGCTGTGATTTCAGAAAGAACCACATATACAAAATAATACAATCCCTTGCAGTAAAACACCACCACCAAGTACACAACAACATACCATGAAAACTGGTTTTCATTCATCAGAAGAACAATAATTACATCACTGATGCTATTTTTAATAGCTGTGTTTTTCCAAATTTATTTCTCCCAATTGGAAGAGGCCCATGAAATTCTCATTCACTGAGGATTTGGACTGTATTTTGTTTCTGAACTGAAGAAACTGTTTGAAAACTTGGACCGTGTATTTATGGATTGCTTTGCCAACCTGTAGTGGCAATAACTTTTGAGACACTCAGCGGGGTTGACTTTGTCAAGTGTAACAAAGAATATTTCAAATATTGGGGGCTTGGCAAAATCTTCAGTGTGGTTTGCCAGGTGCTGTTCCATCAATTTTTAACACCCATTTTTTTAAGAGACATTTAATCTATACTTATTTCTTACTGCTTTACTTCTTAACTCATCAAAATGTTATATTTCAAGAGCTCTTTGATGTGTATGATACCTTTGGGTTCCCCCCCTTCCCCACTGCCTTCTTCTAAACAGGAAGTTATGTTAGCTAAGGGGATAAAAGTGGGAAGAAAATCTCTGAATTTTGAAAAAGGTGTTGGTTCTGGTTGCAAAAGCCTCAAGGTTTGAGTCAGTGCTGAGCATGATAGAAATTGTCATCTTGGAAAGGAGGAAATTGACCATGAACGGATTTTTATTTTTTTACAATCATAGATGCAATGTGAGAGGACATCATGGATTATGGAATTCCATCTTCCACCTAAGGACTGAATTCCTCCCAACAGGCTATTGTCATGGTTCTGTTCGAGTACCTCTAATAACAAGAAACACAGTACCTGATAAGGTCAACGGATCTTCCCCGCCCCGCCCCCCCCCCCCCAAATCTGATGGTTATAGCTTTAAATTCTTTCTCATGGTAACTTCCCCCCCCCCCCCCCACTCCTCTCTGATGTATGTTCCCAACATCCCTCTCTGAGAGGTCTTTCTGGGGTCCCGTTCTCCTACCTCACATTTCCGGCCTTCTTCACTCTGACAACGTGATCCCAGCATGCCTCTCCCAGAGAGGTGTTCCCAGCATTTCTGACGACCTGCTCCCAGAACGCGCTGATGGGTGTGGCTGGCATCTGTTCCTCTGAGGCTGTTCCCAGCATCCCCCTCTCTCTGACGGAGGTTCCCGGCATCCCTGTGGGAGTGTTCCGGAATCCACCCTACCCCCACCCCACGTCTCTCTCTGAAAGAAGGTTTTTGGTTTCCCTCTCTGATGCAGCGTTGAGGCATCCGCCTCTTCCTTGGACGTAGGTTCCGGGCGTCCCCCTCTTTTAAATCATATTCCCAGGATTCCTCCCTGGCAGCACGCTCCGGTCTTGTTTATCTCTTATGTGTTCCCAGAATGCCTCTCTCGGACGAGGGTTCCCCGCATTCCTTCCGCTGAGGGTGTTCCCAGCATTCCTCTCTTTCTCCACTGTAATTTCTATCCTTCGGTTTTCACGTGCCTTGCTGGGCCACACAGAATCCGTGTTTTTCTTCCGCTACATTGTCGGTTTTTCGGATGCTTGAGACAGCTATGTTGTCTCCCTGATTCTCATGTTCTTGAAGTATAAAATGCGAACTTTGTTAAACTGCTCATATGGCAAGGTTTTATTTCCATCCAGTAACTAAGGGAATCCTCTCCATACACCAATGTTTGTCAATATTACTCTTGAATTTTATTATCCAGAATTAAACAAGATAATTTAAATGTGCCACCAGTCATGCACCCTAAATTCTTTCACCTATGTCTATTCTCTTCTCTCTCTCTCTCTCTCTCTCTCTCTCTCTCTCTCTCTCTCCTCTCTCTCTCTCTCTCTCTCTCTCACACACACACACACACACACACACACACACACACACAATACATACATCAGGAAAGGAACAAGAATTATATGCATAACATATGGCATTAGGGACTGCTTACAGGATTCTTTTTAGACCTAAAATGGATACTGGATATTCAATTAGAAACTAATGGTAAATGAGAACACACACACAAACACATTTTTCTGAATCTTTGGACTCAGATACACAGCAGTTAATGCCTTGAATTTACTATACAATTATAGCAGGTTCACTACTTAGTATAACAGCTTTTGAAACAAATCAGTTTAAGTGTTTTAGAAATTTATAAGGGAAGGGAAGTTTACAGAAATCTATCAGGCTGAGTTTATCAGATTTTACAAATGCTATAAGGACTTCTCAAACACAACCTTATTCTCTTGATCTAAATGTATGCTAATGAAATTCTAAAGTTATCATGATTAAAAAAGAAGTATGTCCTTAGTTTTGATCCACCAATATCCACTGCTGAAATCATTTTTAGCATCCTAAATCATATACAGAAAGCCTTCTTAAATTTCCTCAGCTGAAATTCTTTTCTTTCTCTTAGATATTACCATAGCACTGTATATATTCTAGTTATCATAAGTCAACTGTGGTGCAGTGCCAGGATCCTTATGTTACAGTGAAAATCACTGTAAATAAAAATGAAAACTTTGAACCCAAATTCTAGCATTAATAGCTAAGTAAATGTATACGTTACTCTGTCTGGTTGGTTAGGTTTTTTTGTGAAAAGAGAAGAGTATCTAATTCTCAGGAGTGTGTGTGCATATAAGGGAAGGAATTAATAAAGAAAATACATGTCAACACTTACCTTCCAAATATTTGGTGACAGTTATGTTATCTACTGTAATGTCTGGCCCATAGTTAGTTTTTAGTAAATATCCTTATTTGATCTCTCTGTGCCCAATGATTAGTTTGTATAGATTTAGTAAGCACCACTGTTTACCTAGCAACCTGTATAGAGTCACCAATCCAACTATCTACTTTGGCTGCTTGCTAAAAGTTCTGAAGTGAAAGAAACACAGTTCTGATCACGGCTCCACTCTTAAAAACATAACAAGCAAGCAGACTTATGCATATATTCCTATTTCCTACATTTATTTCCCATAAACACTACCCACCACGTCCCCAGGGACTCCCAAGGTTTTGGGGAAATTAAAATCAGACATCACTAGTAATTCAGCTATGTGAGTAAGAATCACTACTTAGACTTAACTTTCAATGTTACATATTATTGTAAATCTCTGGAGACAATTACATTACAGTAATGATCAAAATATCTACTAGCATTATTTTTAAAGAATTTGGGAACTGTAACATATATGACAAGAAAAATATTGGCATATGATAGGAAAAACTTATATTTTAGATGATACAATGATCTCAAAAAACCTAAAATAACCTATGGAGAAAGCATATTAAGGTAGACAAATATAAAAATGCATAAGAAAATAATTGTGTCTATATGAATTAGAAATAATCCATACAAAAATATAATAAAATCACATTTGAAAGTGCACACAAAAAACATAACTAAGAAAAAACTTGAAAAGAAATCAATCAGAGGTTATCTGGTTATCTAAAAACAAACAAACAAAAACTACTGAACTTGACTGAGGGATATAAATATATCCTAACTAAATTCGAAATACAATGTTGCAAAGATGTCCTCTCTCCCAAATGAATTTATAAGTACAATACAACTTCAATAAATATTAAGAAGGGTTATTTTGGAAGTTGATAATAAAATTCACGTGAGAGGATAAATGGGTAAGGATAGTGTGGAAAGAAGAAATTTTTACTACTACATATTAAGTGATATTGTAAAATTACAAGGTTTAACACACTTATGTGTGAAGTGGAAAAAAAAAAAGAAAAAACCCCTGAAAGGCTTGGTGTATGGGTAGTTGGGACAACAAAGATATGGGATGGAATACTTGCATCTGGAGAACATGAAGGAGACAGCAGCCTGACACCACCACAGAAAGTAGAGCGAAGAGAAAACATTTAAGATCTGGAGTGGGGCTTGGGGTATGTGTGTAGATACAGTCCAAAAGACAGAGTATTTAAAGCAAAGTGACTAAGCTTTAAACTTGCCAATGATTGGGATATTTGAATTTTGCAGAAAAGAAAAAAAAAGTATTTCTGGGACAGAAGGAATACCCTGAAATGGAATAGAATATGTTGCGCACTGAAAGAGAAGATTAATTACAGAAAAACAAAGAAAAAATTTTGCCCACTTTCATTTATGACATTCCGGTCTATGCCTCTTACATGTATATACCAAATACTCTAACAGGCATGTATCTCTTTCATTAAAAAAATGTAATAAATGTTATATAAAGGATAATTCTGGAGTTTCTAACCAAAAAAGCAAATCTAATTAGGAATCTTAGACTTTTACAAATAGATGAAGAAATACCTGTTATGTTCATAAAACAGTATCAAAGGGAGATAAATAAGGACTTGTCAAGCTTTTGCAAAACTGCAGAGTTTTCACTTTTGGGTAAATGAATTAGAGGAATGGATAAAAGGAAGAATGCTTCTCTGATATGTGCATTTATTTATTAGGCTATCTGAGAGAGCTAATCTCAATGGATTCACTTAGTAGTAGAAATTATTGCAGAGCAGAAAGCTTACATAATCCATTATGAGTCAGAATTTTTGTCCAAACTACCTAATTAAAAGTTCTTTTCCTTCTTAAACTGCTTAATGAGGGTTGCATCATGCCTCCTGGATGAGTCAGGGGTTTTCAAGGATTTAAGAATGAAGTAAGCAAACCCATAGCATGATATATACTTCACCATCACACAGTTTCATAGGAGCCAAAATAACACAAACATTGTTATTTATTGCAATCAAATGTAGAATCATTGACTACCATCATCACTGTTCTCTCAGAGGAAGCTGCTCTTTTTCCTGAACTTTTCCACCTTGAGACATGTATTCTTAAATTTACTTTTCCCTGTTATTACCATTGCCTCCTTCTACTCCTTTCCCCATGGACAATCACCCTAACAGTTAAAGTATACATTTTTGTTGGGAAGTTTTCTTGCAAAATGTTTACTGTTGATATATGAGCACAAGTAAATATTACATATTCTGCTATATAATACACTCTCAATCTGATACTTATATCACTAGACGTCCATGTCGCTGTGTGACTATCTAGCCTAATGTATCTAACTGCATGAACCTCCACTGCTTTTTACCTGGTCACTCCCCAGGCCATGGATGCCCTCCAACTCCACTATCAAGTACACTAATATTGTGGTTAGTTAGCATCCACTTGCACCCTCCCCATTTGAAATGTGTGAAAATTCCTTTAGAATATTTATTTAGGAGGTAAACTCCTCCCTAATAGAGTGTGAAGCTAATTAATTGATGGTTTTCTGCCAGAATGCTATCTGGAACAATTGCTCCTATGTACACTTCCACTCTAATACCACCTTATCCTGGCTTCACTTGTTCCAAAATGGATGTGAGTGGGTTTTGTTTTTTTTTTAACTGGGGACTCTGAGGTCCCAGCATCCTGTCTGTCACTGGTTGGGACTGTATCTGCTAGACTCCTCTCCCTCTTTAGGAATTGACTTCAGAAAAGCAACAGGGTGGAAAGGCTCCCAGGGGTCCCAGATCCAGAGGGTAGGGGTAATCTATCCCTAAAAGAAGGCCTACTCAGATGAGCCACCTTCTGGATTTCTTTCAGACGGTGAAAGACAGCAAGGCAGGAGGGTCGTAAGTAGTTTCTGGTTTACTATGTCCCTCTATTTTACTGCAAAAAGCAAATGCTCTTCTTGGGGGCCCAGGCTGCCTGCCATGGGACCTTCTCTTAAAGGTGGTACCATAACTTAATTAAACCTGGAACCACTAAAAAAAGAAATAAAAATCCAAAAAAAAAACCCAAAACAAAACCTTAGTATGTATACAAATACAGTGCACTGGGGCTATATTGATAGGTGCAAAGTTATATCCTTTGGCCATTTTGATTGTGCTTCTCTGGTTACTAACGAGTTTGAACATTTCCTCATATGCTAATATCTTTTAGGTTTTCTCTTCCCATACTGAGCATTGTGTCCTTTGTCCATTTTTCTTTTGTGGATATTGTATTTTTCTTGTTTATTTGCAGGAAATCCTTTATATTTTAGATATTAGTCCCCTGGTATTTTTATGAGCAGAAAATGTCTTTTCACATTTGTTATCAATTTGTGAACTTGTCCACAATGTTTTCCATTGAATAAACCCCAATTAAAAAATATATATATATTGGGGCACCTGGGTGACTCAGTTGGTTAAGCATCTGATGCTTGATTTCGGCTCAGGTCATGATCTCAGGATCTGAGACTGAGCCCCACGTCGGGCTCCATGCTGGGCATGGAGTCTGCTTGAGATTCTCTCTCTCTCTCTCTCTCTCTCTCTCTCTCTCTGCCCCTCCTCTGCTTGCACACATTCTCTCCTAAAAAACTGTAGTTCATGGTTTGGGAATTTTTAATGTCTTTCCCCACAATAGGATCACAAAGATGTTTTTGTATATTTGCTCCTAGTAATTTAAAAGTTTTACCTTTTGTGTATAAGTCTTTAATCCATCTGGAGTCCATTTGTAAATGGTCTTCATTAGATATCTAAATTTATCTCCATATAGTGAGGCATAAAAACATCATTTATTTTCCGCAGTTTTATTATGTAGTAAGTTGCCAACGTCCCCATGCATAAGTGTTCTGTCTCTAAACTCTCCATTCTGTTCTCAGACTATTTCTACATTTTTGTACTAATGCAACATTAATTTGTATTGCTATGTCATTGTAGTATGTCATAATTTCTGAGAGGCAATCTCTCTATCCCAATTTATACTTTTTCAAAGTTGACTTTATTCTTTTATATTGATTAAGGTTCTGTTGCCAGCTTTTATTAAGCTCCTAAAAAATTTCAGTTGAAAATGTGATTGAGATTGCTTTTAATATACAGATAATTTATTAGAACCAGCATCTTAAAAAGTTAAATTATTTCATCCAAAAGTATGGAACTAATTTTGATTATCTTTCATGCCTTTTATTGGAATATTAAATTTCTCTCCATAGAAATTATATATTTTTAATTAGGATAAAATGTAAGTAATGGACAGTTCATACTGCTTTTATGAGGAATATTTGTTTGTATACTGTTTTCTGGCTTTGTATACTGTTTTATTAATGATAATTGTTATCATTATAACAGAGGCTACTACCTTCAATATTATGTTAAACAGTGGTGATAGCATCATCTATATATTGTTTCTAATCTTAAGAGAGAGAATCTAATATTTTGTCTTTCTATATTTTGCTGTAAGTTCATGATGTAGAACTCTTGCCAAATTAAAGCATTCATTTCTATTCTTCTTTGCAAAAGTTGCTTTTTAAATCATAAATAGATACTGAATTTTCTAAGTAAATGTTAATTAAAATGTAACATACATTTAGGGGCACTTGAGTGGCTCAGTCAGTCAAGCCTCTGACTTTGGCTCAGGTCATGAACTCAAGGTTTGTAAGTTTAAGCCCTCTGTAGGACTCTGAGCTGTTAGTGCAGAACCTGCTTCGGATCTTCTGTTTCCCTCTCTCTCTGCCCCTCCCCTGCTCATGCTCTTTATCTTTCTCAAAAATAAAATAAAACATTTAAATATATATAGATAGATAGATTTATATATATATATATTTAATATAAAACATACATTTAAAAAAATGGACAAAATCATAAGACCATGGCTTAAGAGTTTTACTTCTGTTTTTCTTTAAATAAAATTTTTACTTGGAATAATTTTAAGTTTACAGAAAAGTTGCAAAGATAGTACAGAGAGTTCCTAAATATTCCTCTAATTTTAAGATCTTAATTATTATGGCATACTTGTCAAAATCAAGGACCAATATTGCATAACTACTATCTAGTCCCAACCTTTAGTCAAATATCAGCGGTTTGTCCATTAATGTACTTTTTCTATCCCATCCCAGGATCCAATCCAGAATGCTACATTTCATTTAGTTGTCATGTCTCCTTGCTTTCCTCTGGTTGGTGATAGCTTTTCAGTCATTGCTTGTTTTTCATGATCTTGAAGGTTTTGAGGGATACCAATCAGGTATTTTGTAGGATTTTCCTTAATTTGGGTTTGTCTGATTTATTTTCTTATGAGTAGACTTGGATTATGGTTTTGGGGAAAGAATACTGTACAAAGTTGAAAAGTCTTTCTCATCCCATGATATCAAGGATATACAATAGCCACACGCTGTCATTGGTGATGTTAACCTGGATTACTTTGTTAAGGTTCTGTTGCCAGGTTTCTCCACTGTAAAGTTAACTCCCTCTGTTCTGCCTCATTCCTTTTCATATCTATTCTATGGAAGGAAAATACTAAGTCCATCCTATACTCAAGAGTAGGGGGTGGGGGAGGATTAAGCTCTACCAGCTGGTAGGCAGCATTTACATATATCACTTGGAATTATTTTGTAAGGAAATTTGTCTCTTCCACTTATTTATTCAATCATTTAATTATATCAACATGGCCTCATGCATATTTATTTTATACTTCAGGTCATATACAAAGTTGTTCTTTGTGGTTGTTGTTGTTTTAAACTGAGCTTTGGCCATTGGGAGCTCTTTCAGGTTGGCTCCTGGGTCTCTTTGACATACCCTATCCTTTACTCATTTTCAGTACTTTCTTACTGTCTGGTCCTACAGGCTGTTCCTAGTTCATCTGGAATTAAGTGAAGTGGCTAAAGGGTGCCTGAGTGACTCAGTTGGTTAAGCATCCGATTTTGATTTGGGCTCAGGTCATGATCTCATGATTTGTGGTTCAAGCCTCAGGTCAGGCAGTGCAGAGCCTGCTTGGGATTCTGTCTATTCCTCTATCCTTTCCCTCCCCCACTCATGCTGTCTCTCTCTCTCAAAAATAAATAAACTTTAAAAAAAAGTTCCAAGACTGTTTTTTTTTTTTTAAAGAAATGGATGAACACATTGTGTTTTTTGTTGTCAGTTTCCCACATTTAAGAAACAATAAGTTTTCTCTGTGGCTCTTTTTTCTTCATCTTTCAGTTAATTGCATATTTCCTCCATACAGTACAATATGGGTTTTAGGATCACAGTAAAATGATTCTCTAATTACATTTTATTCTTAGCTCTTCAGAAAAGTAAAACCGTTAAGACATGCTAATGGTCTTGACTATAGATAGGAGCTCACAACTAACAGCAGGGCCAAGCAAAGAGACTTTTCACTCTCAGCACTGGCCTATGCGAGGCAAGAACTGTAGTAGACGGGACACAGAAGTGAATCAATTCAGTCAGAGGGTAAGGTGGGCTCATGGGAAAGGGGTGAGATCATCCATATTTGATTTTTATTGCCTATGTTTCCTAGTAATGATGACATGATACTCATTTGAGATATGAAGCATCTCCCATTTCAGTATTTAATGTGCTGCCCTTCTGCACAGGGGCATAGCGGGTACTTCTGCAATGTAGAGAGTTGAGAGGGACCATGGGTGACCTGAATACAGATGTCCCACCAGGAGCTCAACAAAGAGAGGAAATGGATTTGGGCAGGGCTTTTCATTTTCTTTTCCTGTTTTTTCTTTTTATTCATTATTATTATTTTTGAGGGCATTAGTAATAAAGATTAAGTTCTGAAACATGATATTTAAAATAGCATAAAAAATCTATTGAATTTACACAGCCATAGGTGACAAAATCAGAAGTATGTTGTAAGGAAAGTATTAATCAGTAAGTACTACACATATCACCATTTTAGTTCACAACAAGTATATAAAATTCTATTGTGACACACAGACTCCTGGATAAACAAGAATAACAGGAGAAAAGGAGGCAAAGTCGTCATTGATAAATGGTCCCCTTCACTTTTTCTGTTGTATAATAAAAGTTTAAGAAACTCAGGGTTTTTTGGCTTTCCTTGGTTGGATTGGTCCATTCACTCAATTCCAAAAGCATTTGGTATCTGGCTTATACCACACAAAAAAGTAGGGTTGTTTCCACAATTTAAGAGTTGTTTTAAAAATGTTAAAGGTAAAAAAAAAAAAGTTAAAGGTACTTTAAAATACATGAATTTTATTATAGCTACAACTATTCACTGCCCTTTCTACTACTTCAAAGGTGAATCTTCAGTATAAATCAATGACAACATTTATCTAACTTATTTAGATAAAAGTAGAGACAATTTTGTTGAATTTTAAGTTTGGTTTCTTCCATAATATAGTTTTAACATTTCAATATTCCTAAATAAAAATGCAATGATTAAAGAAAATTATTATTTTTAAGGTTCCAATAAAAGTTGTTTATTCTTTCTTAATCATCCACCATTCCCTAATATCTTATTTAATTTTTTATATTTCTAATGTTTGTTTATTTTCGACAGCTAGAGAGACAGAGTGTGAGAAGGGTAGGGGCAGAAAGAGAGACATACACAAAATTGGAAGCAGGCTCCCAGCTCTGAGCTGTCAGCACAGAGTCCAACAAGGGGCTCGAACTCACCAGCTGTGAGATCATGTCCTGAGCTGAAGTCAGACGCTCAACCGACTGAGTCACTGAGGCACCCCCCAACTCCCTGATATCTTTAAAAAAATTTTTTTTCAACGTTTTTTATTTATTTTTGGGACAGAGAGAGACAGAGCATGAACAGGGGAGGGGCAGAGAGAGAAGGAGACACAGCATCGGAAACAGGCTCCAGGCTCTGAGCCATCAGCCCAGAGCCTGACGCGGGGCTGGAACTCACGGACCGCGAGATCGTGACCTGGCTGAAGTCGGATGCTTAACCGACTGCACCACCCAGGCGCCCCCTGATATCTTTAACTAAATACTGCTGAAAAAGAGTAATTCAAAATAATTATGAGAAAACGTTTTGTATCTTCCCTTTGAGGAGATCCCGAGAATACCACTAGTGCTACAATTCCATATTTTGAAGATCCTCTTAGGGCTTTGCTTGCCCATATGCAGCCCTCTTCTGATTTCTGAAACTTGTTATGAACTAAAATGGTGATATGTTTACTAGTTACTGATTAATACTTTCCTTACAACATACTACTGATTTTGTCACCTATGGCTATGTAAGGGCTTAATATGCAGAACCTTTTTCTCCACAACAAGAATGTAGACTTTTAGCAGTGAGTATCTATTGGACATGGTCCTTTTTTCTCATCACATTAATGGAAGTGGGTTCTGCAGTGAAACCCAGAAGGAGGTGAAAATTTTAATTTTTGTTTTAGGTAAAGTCAAACTTAAGAGTAGGAACGACAATTTTTTATGAAGGCAATATATGAGTTTCAGCAGGAAATTAATCTGATTTCTTAGAAATGTATCTGACATTTAACAGTGACCTAGCATGGAGGGCCTCCCTGGCATTTGTGCTGACTCAGCAGGAGCCAAAACTTAACCCACCCACAAGAGCATGGAACGCTAAGATCTTGAGGAAAGGGAAGCATCCTCAAATGATCAGAAAAAGAAGGAAGCATTTTTAGGGAAAGTGGTTACAAAGAGAAAATACAGGATGCCAAGAGGGAAAAAGTGGCTGTAGAAAACGTAGGAGTTTTCCTGTGGAGCACTCTCTGGAGACCTAGCATCAGCAAATCTATATTATATGGTCTTTAAAGTGGGGAATATACATTCCAGAGAATGCACAAGACATTTAAGCAGTCATGGGAAAAAACTTCTACTTACTTCTCAGAAAAAACATCAGGAATGTGTTAATACATTGACTGGCATTGGTGCTCTGTCTTAAAAAGATTATTCTGGACCCAATTCAACTGTGTAGGGTAGGAGGGTTCCCCCATATCAATAATTCTATATTAGCTGTGTGCCCCACAATTCAACTGAATTGCTATACTATTTACTTGGAGAAAGCTCCAGATCCCACAAGTTGAGGGTTCAGTCCTACAAGAGTTCCTCCTCCCAGAAGGCAGTTGAAAGTTCAGGTTATCACCTGTGCTTTTGACCATTTAGCTATGGATTGGAGATTCCAGAAACCCCTGCCTTAAGTTTGATTAATTTGCTAGAACCTGCTCACAGAACTCAGAGCAACATTTAACTTAACTAGCTTACTGGTTTATTATAAAAGGATATGTCAGTAGTAGCCAGATGGAAGAGATGCACAGGGCAAAATATAAGAAAAGAGCATGGAGCTTTCTTGACGTTTCCGAGTGTCTCAACCTCCCCAAATAAATCTACATGCTCACCAACCTGAGACCTCTCCAAACCCCATCCTTTTAGATTTTTTTGGAGGCTTCATTACACAGGCATGACTGATTAATTCTTTGGCCATTGGTAAGTAGTCCAATCCCTAGCCCTTCTCCCCTCCCGGGAGGTCAGGGAGTAGGACTAAAAGTTTCAAGCCTCCAATCATATGATTTGTTCTCTTGGCAACCAGCCACATCCTTAAGTGGCCTAAAAGTCACTTCATTAACATAAAAAACATTACCTCTGTTGCTCTTACCACTTAGAAAATCCAAAGGTTTTAGGAGCTAAGTGTCAGACAAAGAGACAAAGACCGAATGTATATTTCTTATTGTAAGTCACAATATCACACTATGTAAGGAAGTAATATGTCACATATTGTATATGAGACAAGTGAGAGAATTAAGATATCCTAAAAAAAGTAGTTCTCAAAGTGAGGTCTTCAGACCAGCTTTGTGGGTGGGGCCCAACAATCTGTATTTTAACAAGCCTTCCAACTGATTCTGATGTTTATCACCACCACCACCACCACCACCACCACCACCACCATCATCATCATAGTCATTTTCACCTCATTAAACATATATCCTCAGCATTCCAAAAAGGAGAGAAAAATGACTGGGCTTACTAGCCTCTTCAGAAAAAGGAATTAAGAATTCAGTTTCTTGACATCTGTAAATTTTCAATATTTATAATTATGTTTTAAGAGGGTCTCTGCAGCAGAGTCAATCCCTGAGGCTTGCCCAGCAGCAGGATCAAAAAAAGACCTTACTGAAGATTTTTCTGGATAGTATATCCCAGTGTCAACCACATTACTGAGATTTTTATGTTTATATTCTGCCTTAGTGCATTAGACTCGGACTGATATACCTTTGAGCATTGGTTATGCTCTTTGTAACCACTCTAACTCCTTGAAAATGCTTCCTTTTCTTTCTAATCATTTAAAGATGCCTCCCTTGCCTCAGGATTAATTAGGTTTTCAGGCTCCCGTGGATCTTATAAACTCCACGTTCTATCTTTTCTCACATCTTCAGCTTCAACAAGTTACTTAACTTCTCTGGGTCTCACTCACCTTGCCAAGAAAATGGGAATAATTATATCTATTTCATAAGATTGGTGTGAAAATTAAATAAGATTACTCTTTCAGTAATTTAACATAATGCTATGTATAATTACGGTATGCACTTAAGAAAAAAAAATGTTCTCTTACTGCCCTTTCTGGAATCTGAAAAAGTATGAGATTCATTTGGGTACTGCTGAGCTCGAAGTGATATATAAAATAAAAAAAAAATATGAAATTTTCATATGGTCTATGCTGTAGAAAGTTGGAATAGCTTCAACACTATGGAGTATTAAAGACAACTGTCTATCGTCTGCCTGCAGAATGGCTGCCATAGCTGAGCTGCTAATTAAGCTCATAGTGGCACATCATAAGGAATAGATGATGCTTTTGGCCTTGGGGATAGTTCATTTCATGTGGTAGTTGGACATTTTAAAGTGATTTTTCTTAAATAAAAGAAATAGAATATTGCAGATAAAGTTGAAATTCCTTTTATTACATTCTCCTCAGGAGTAATCACTATCATAAATTTGCTATGGATTCTTCCAGTCTGTTTTACACTTCTAATATATGCATGTATACATACACTCTATCTTATATTGCTCTGTGTGTTTTTAAAATGATATAGTCTCTATCATACTATATGTATTATTTAGCAAATTGAATTTTCACCTATATTTAGAGATCTATGCTATTCATGTTAGGTATATATTGCTTATTTAAAAACTTGCCATATGGAATTTTGGGCTTCCAGCCCAGGGCAAGAAATGGAAGAAGAGTCACTTTAACCCTTGCAACAAAAAAGAGCCAAACTAACTTCAAATCCATGCATTTTCTGAACCTTCTGGAGAGCTTAAGTTGGAAAGCAAACAACCGTTCTAAAATCTAAAAAGGGTTGATGCCTATGAGACAGAAGTGTTACAAGCAGGTTCTCATGCCAGACAGAAGCAACAGTCGTGTAAAGAGTTAAGCTAGAAGAGTTAGTAATTTTGGTCAAGCCAAGTATGAGTTAACGGGACAGTATGTAACCCTGAAAGCAGCAGAAATTGGGAGGTCCACACCTTCTAACAGGCTCTTTCCCCACAGATACCACCAGAAAGTAAGTTTGAAAATACTAAAAAATTATCCACTGCGGTGAAGCTAAACAAGGGGAAGAGCAGTCACTCTGGAGGGATAAGAAATTCTGCCTAGATCCTTCTCCATCTCCAGTATGGAACAAACCCTCAAATTGTGAGGGAAAAGATAACAAGCGCCGCTGTTGTAAAAACTCAAAAAAGTCATTGTTGCTGGAAAAAAAGAACAGGAGGGAAAAAAGAGAGGGGCAGGGTTGTGAGATAGACTCACAACCACAGCTGAGGGAAAGGCAGAACTGAGAAGACCATTCCCCAAGATCCAGAGACACAATGCTTCCTTGTCAGAGGCTAAACAGAATAATATGAAAAACACACTCTCAGATCCTCTGCCACCAAGCTACCAACCTTCAAAGCCAACAGAATACTGCTAGAAGAGAAACAGGAGAGGAAAAGGAAAGAACAAAGGGAGCCACTTGGAAGCACAGCACAGTAGGAAACACTAATTTCAACACTAAATAGACACTATTTTGATAAATCAACACCTACTCAAATTGAAGCCAGTGGTGGTACAAAATGGTGACCTATAGTAACAACAAATTCAAACCCAGCCCAAATCGTATCTAGACTAACTCAAAGCCTGCATTAAAAGACTAGCAGTGGGGGCGCCTGGGTGGCGCAGTCGGTTAAGCGTCCGACTTCAGCCAGGTCACGATCTCGCGGTCCGTGAGTTCGAGCCCCGCGTCAGGCTCTGGGCTGATGGCTCAGAGCCTGGAGCCTGTTTCTGATTCTGTGTCTCCCTCTCTCTCTGCCCCTCCCCCGTTCATGCTCTGTCTCTCTCTCTGTCCCAAAAATAAATAAATGTTGAAAAAAAAAATTTAAAAAAAAAAGACTAGCAGAACTGGAGCAAGTGGGTGGCTCAGTCAGTCAAGTGTCTAACTTCATTCAGCTCAGATCATGATCTCACGATTGATGAGTTCGAACCCCACTGACAGCTGAGAGCCTGGAGCCTGATTCAGATTCTGTGTCTCCCTCTCTCTCTGCACCTTCCCCTCTCACACTCTGTCTCTCTCTGTCTCAAAAACAAATAAAAGTTAAAAACCTAGGTAAATAAATAAAATAAAAGACTGGCAGAATTTGCACACATTTTCATTTGTGTGCATTTTAATGCATAAAGGCCATTAACCTCCATCTCTACTGTTTTATGTCTAACTTCCAGCAAAAAAATCACAAGGCATAGAAAAGGCAAGGAAAACATGCTCAGAAAAGACAAAACAATTATCAGAACTAAACTCAGGTATAACAAAGATGTATGGAACACCCTGACAAGAAATTTAAAGTAAATATGACTAATGTGTTCAAACCTCTAATGGAAATGATGGACAGCATGCAAATTAGAGGGGTGATTTCAGTAGAAGAGATAGAAATTATGAGAAAGAAAAGAAAGTGCTAGAACTCAAAAACACAGTACTACAGATAAAGAATATCTTCTAAGGAATCATCTGGAGACTCCATACACTAGGAAAGAATCAAAGAACTTGAAGATAGAGCAATAGAAATTATCCACACTGAAATGTAAAGAGAAAAAAAGAATGAAAAATGTTTTTTTTTAAAAAAGGGAAAAAGAATATCCAAATTGTGGGACAATATCAAACACTCTAACATACGGGTGACTATTCTCAGAAGAAAAGATTTGAAGATATAATGTCTGAGAATTTTCCAAAATTCATAAATTTGGAAGCTCAAAGAACACCAATGAGGATAAGATAAATACCACCCTAGCTTCCAGAAAAACTTCCTAGGCATACCTTACTGCTGAAAACAAAAGACAAAGGGAATATCTTCAAAACAGCCAAAGGGAAAAAAAATAACATTATATTCAGAGAGACAAGGAAAAATTTAGAGCCAACTTCTGAACCTAGGTTTCTGAACCTAGCAAGTCAGAAGACAATGGAAAAATATTCTATTATTACTTTATTCTCTCTCAGTTCCACGTTGAACATTAATTTGTTGATATATGAAAATAGAACAAGGCCCTTTATTTTTCCTTTGCTAGTGGGTGTGATGCTAAGTTTTTTCAGTTAAAGACACCGGTGAGATGTTACAGGAGGAAGTAATTCCGGAATTCCAATGAGTTCTTCTTAGCAGGTTTTTGCAGTGCCCATGGCATTTCCCATCCTCATGTCCTGAAGTGTAGGGAGCTTCTCCAGCCTATAGCTACTGATGTGAATAGTGATAAGCAACAACCAGAAGCCTGAAGCTTCTCCAGCAACTCCCTTGGGTGGTTTTAATAGCAAAGTGCCTTCAGTCAGATACATTGCTACAAACAGCCTTTCCTGGCACCCTAAAGGCCATATTTCTGGGAAGGTCCAGATTGTAGATTTCCATCACATTCTGCCACGGCAGCACCATAGTTACTCCTCTAACATTCAGTGAACTAAAGTCATAATCTTCTGTATCTTAGTCCTAGGAAGAAGGCTGTTCTTTGGGTGTTCTATCTCAGCCCAAGGGATAGAAGTTATTCTTGCTATTCCTATATTCTCTATCATTCTCTTAATTCTTTCTAGCCAAACTTGTTTCTCTGGTTCTCTAAGTTAATAATTCTTTATTTCTAAGTTAACAAGTCTTTTTAATAAATATTTCTTGTTCATACTACTGTGTGGTTTCTGTCTGGTTAACAATTCTAATACAATATTGCATAGATTTGAGTGGCCCTCCTGAGTAGTTCTCCTCCACAAAGGACCCCCTTCCATACTTTGTCTCTTTCATATTCAGTCTTTCACTTCCAGGGTTTCAGAACAGAAACAAAGAAAGAGCAAACATAGATAACTCAGAAGTGGTTTACATGACTTTTTCTCACATTGTATGGTCTCAATCTAGATACTAAGGAGGCTGAATAATATAGTATTCCTGTATTCCAAGAAAGAAAGGATGGTCTTGGTAAGCCTCTAGCAAGTCTCTGCAACAACGTACAAAACTTCCTATGTTCTCAACTGAACTCTATAATACCTCTCTCCACCACCCACAAATCTTCCCCATCTTTCATCTCGTCCTCAGTAAATGTTACAATCATTCACCCGTTTATCAAGCAAAAAGCTTGTGGCCATCTATAACGCTTGTCTCTCTTACACTTCACATCAGTGAATTCTCTTACAAAACTAACTACCCTCATCTTATCCAAGCCATGTGAATCTCTGCTCTAGATTATTGCAAGGAACTAATTTCTACCTGGTCTCTCTGCTACCACTCTTTTCTCTACATTATATTCTCCTTAGGGAAGCCAGAGGCATCATCTGAAACCTAAAAAGATCATGTAATGACTCCACTCTCATCCCATCAGTGGTTTCCCATCTCACTTAAGACTATAATTTAGGGGGGCCTGGGTGGCTCAGTCAGTTAAGTGTCTGACTCTTGATACCAGCTCAGGTCATGATCTCGCTATTGTGGGATCGACCCCTGCTCAGCGCTGGGCATGGAGCCTACTTAGGATTCTCTCTCTCCCTTTCTCTTTGCCCCTCCCTGCTCACACTTTCTCTCTTTCAAAATAAATAAATAAACATTGAAAAAACAACAGACTAAAATTTAAAGTCCTTTCGTAGCCTACCAATTCCTACATGGTCTGATCTCTAGTTACCTTCCCTAGCCCTTCTTACCTGTGTTCATGCCCCTCTGACCACATAGGAGTTCTTGTAGTTTTATCTCTAGATCTCTTCTCTTGTTGTGTCCTAATCCAGGAATGCTCCTTTCTCTGTTACTTTAATGGACACATTTTCTACATTCAAAATTTTTTTTTCAACGTTTATTTATTTTTGGGACAGAGAGAGACAGAGCATGAACGGGGGAGGGGCAGAGAGAGAGGGAGACACAGAATCGGAAACAGGCTCCAGGCTCTGAGCCATCAGCCCAGAGCCTGACGCGGGGCTCGAACTCACGGACCGCGAGATCGTGACCTGGCTGAAGTCGGACGCTTAACCGACTGCGCCACCCAGGCGCCCCCACATTTTCTACATTCAGACATAAGTTTTACCATCTCAGAAAATCCATCTCAGGCATCAACCTAAAATATCACCTTCTATTTTGATTGATTTAGATTCTGTCATACCACTAATCACTGCCAGACATTATTATATTAATTCTTTTATTATATTAATCTCTTAATCACTAGAATATAAGCTCCATGAAACAAGGACTTCGCTGTTTCCTCACTATAAAATCAGTGTGTCTAACGGTTCTAGGAAATGAAAGGCTTAATTAATATTAGTTGAATGAATGCATTCATGTTAGACTTGAAGAGAAAGCATCTGTACGCCACATTTGGAGGGCAGATATGTGGTGGAAAAAGAAAACAGCATTGAAAATCTTTGAATCTTTTGTGAACTAGGAAACAATGTATAGCATAATTTGGAAAGTGTATGAGTTTCCATGAGGTAGGAAAATCAAATGCAAAAGTACCAGGACCAAGAAGTAGACAGGGATCACTTAACAGAACTGGGGAGTTTGGATTTTATTACAAGCAGACTAGGAAGCCATTGGAAGTTTGGCTTTAGCAGGAAAGCCGCCCAGTCAGATTTAAGGCTTAGGACTATCATATTGGCTGCAACATAAGAATAACTTAGACAGAAGAGACACTTAAGGAAAAAGACACCAATTTTATCCAGTAGTCTAGGTGAGATGTGACTAGCCTGGACTAGGATGATGGCAGTTGGAATAAAGAGAAATGGAAAGTTCAAAAGATGTTTCAGAAATAAAATCAACAGAATATAGTTTTGCCATCGATTTTGAATGTGGATGTGAGAAAAAACATTCTGCTGATCTTCAGATAAAGAAAGGTAAATTTCACCTCCCTATTTAAACAACAACAATAACAACAACACCTCAGTTTCTAGTTCTTGCACTCAATCACAGAGAAAAATGTTAATCACTAGTCTCTTTAAATTTGATAAAAACACAGTAGGTTGAAAATAAAAGTTGTTTTCTTAACATGAAGATAAAGACTGTCATTCCATTTGTTAATTTAAAGGAATGATGTCTGGTATGTACAGGTCAAAGAAACACCTTTCTTAAAGACTGCCCAGTACTCCATATCTTGCTACCTAAAGTGTTCTAAGGCAGAACACTCACAAACTCTTGAGAAAAAAAAAAACAGATAGATGCCTGCCAAACATTAGAAGCTATTTAAATATTATTATAACATGCAATGTAATTGTAACAATTCAATCTCCTGGAAAACGCAATAACCACTTTCCCTACTTAGTACAGGGAAAGTGAATGTGAACTGCCCAAGTTGTATAACTTTTATCTCCGGTATTCTGCCAAACAAAGAACTGTTACTATAAAATGTAAAGGAACTATTTTAATATAGTTTTATATTCATCATTCCTGTTTTGTTTTTCCTCAAATATGGATCAGAAGACCCTAAAATTTACCTTTTTAAGTATAGAAGATCATATTTTTACCTTTATAAGTACAGATAGGTAGAGGCCAGGATGGAGTGGCATAGATTTTCATATAGATTTTGAAGCCAACTCCATCATTTTAGAGACTGTAATTTGAAATAGAGCATGGTTTCAATATCAAGATCCTCTTTTCCTAAACTTTCAACAGCTTCCCAGCAAAAGTGGCTATGAAAGTTATGGAACCCACTGCATAATTAAAATGTGGAGTCCCTTCTTGGAAAATTAAGAATTTCAAAATAGCAAGAGTAGAACATTCAATGCATTGTGAGGCTCTTCTGAGCATGGGGTCTCATGCAAGCCCTCAAAACCAGTCCTACTCCCATGTTTGAACAAAAAAAAAGAGGTTCTAATTTTGATCATTATTTGTAAATGATAGCTCAGATTAATTTTTCTTTCAATTTAGACAGTTTATCCTATAATTTTGTTTCTCCAGCCAGGCAGACTATGTCCCCAGCAACACAAACTGATCTAATATGATTGACCAGAAACCTGGGCATTTCTTCATCTCACTCACTATAAAAGCAAACTTTCACATATTCTTATGAATTATGTCATGTAAAAATACTCTCATCTCTTCAACAAGACCCAGGTGTGATACAAACTTGTCATACTGAGTCATCCACAGCCTCTTTCAAATCATTGGAAAAAATGCACAATCACTGCTGGTTCAGCAGTTTTAATGAGCATGGCCAGTCACTCAAGCTAAAACATTGGTTGATTAAGGCAGGTAGGTATTCAAAGTCAGATAAGCCAGTGTTGTATTGAATTTGCTGATCAATGCAATCAAATGGCTAATCTAGAAATCCTTTGTTATGCCAGAGTTGGTGATGTCACTGGCTGCTGCAGCAGTTTAGCAGGGGGAAGGGGACCTGGTGAAGGTGCCCTTGGTAGTGACACCATTTCCCACTATTGCCCTTGCCACCAGTTTGAGTTCCTCCTCCTCTCTTCCCTCAGGGCTGCTTGTAATTTCAAAGGTGCCCTGGTAGGTAGGTTTTGACTCTATCTATACTCCAGGCTATACAGCCTCATTTCCCTTTCCTTTTTTCCCCCTTTTCCTACCAGGTAACACCCCTCCATCCAACCCTTAAATTAGTGCCATGGACACGACTCCTTTCAGGGAGTGTGTACACACATACACACAAGACACACACACACCAGTCCTGCACTAAATTCTCCAGTCTAACCAGAATTATGCATGTGAGTAGTTGAAGAGCAAGTACTCACGATGAAATTCAAATACAATTTCCACATAGCCACAAAGGACAGCTTGTGGGTACAGCTTTTATTCAGCATGAGACAGAATAGAGAAAATCAGCCTATGGAATAATTTTCCTGCTACTTTATTGTTGAAACCCCAAATTTTGACCACTATTATTTTTCTATAACAAGCTTCATTTAACCAATGTAATATTGCCTTTGAAGCCAGGCCCATTCAATGTGAGATGAAGTAGAGATGCATGAGTTACTTAGTATCTTTGAGTATCATTGATAAGATGTCTTATTTTTCTTTAAGTAAAATTATTCAGTGGCTTCTACTATGTAAATGTAACTTACTACACTTTGCTTTTTTTTTAAATAAAATTTTGTTAATTTCACCCTATCTCTGAACCATTCTGTCCTTCACTTGCAAAAGTCAATCTCTGTGGTCCGTAACTGAAATCTTTTCTTTTTCAAACTATCAAACATTCTAAAATAATTATTTTCAATCTATGTATATTCCTCTCTTATTCCTAAACAGGCAAAAACATCATTCTGGCTTTAAAATAAATCAATCATTAATAATTCATATGAGAGTTATGATCCCTGATCATATAATACCAGTTCCTTACAAGTAAATCATTTAATCTTCTCATAATTGCTTAGATTTGCTTGACTCCATTACTGTGATTTTTTTTACCCTTATTTATGCAAAATATCTGTTGTATATATTTATGTGTATCTATCAAATAAAAGCCTTTGAAAATGCTAAACCACAAATCTAATTACATCATTATTTCTGTAGTCATGCATATATACACATACACCCTCAGAACAAAATGGAGAATTAATTCAATCCTATGTTTGTTTCGGTTAAGTCTGAGCATGAAATGTAACATATTTTTTATATCTCAAGTTCTGCTAAATTCCTCAGTTTTGACAGTAAATGGACCAGTTCTATTTCTTTATTTCTAGAACTAAAATACAGAGGTGGGGGGAGGAGGGAGCTGGCAGATGAGGTAGAATTTATCAAGATCTCTGTTTCTCAAAATTACTACAGATAAAAATATTTGAGAAAATAAATAATGAAGGATTGGAAAAGTTTCATATTATTTTCTTTAGGATCAAGATGTTTTTATTTTTTTTAATGTTTATTTATTTTTGAGAGAGAGAGAGAGAGCATGAATGGAGGACAGACAGACAGAGAGAGGGAGATACAGAATCTGAAGCAGGCTCCAGGCTCTGAGCTGTCAACACAGAGCTCAACATGGGGCTCGAACTCAGACTGCAGTATCATGACCTGGGCTTAAGTCTGACAGTTAATCAACTGAGCCACTCAGGCACCCCAAGGATCAAGATATTTTTAATTGAAACTCTTCTGGGTTTTGTAAGAGGTACTGTTATAGATGAAGATGCATTGTAAAATAAATGCTAATTTGTCTTGTCAGCTGAAAAGGTATACACAAAAATTTTGTGTTGCTTGCTTATCAAACATTCATGGAAGTTGTCTTCTACTTATATTTTGATAGCCAGTATTAAAGATTTTGCTGGTGATATTCTTAGTAAGATTCTCTTTTCTCAGTCCTATCAACTAATTTCTACCACATCATTACAATTTGAATCAATAAATCAATAGAAATAATAATTCATATATCAATTTATTATTCCATCAATCTTCCTTTGCAGAAAAACAAACAAACAAACAAACAAATAAACTCATGGTCATATTTGAGACCTATCCTCATTTTATGGCTAAATATTTGGGGCTGAGCTAAGTAAAACAGTTAAATTTTCCCTACAACATTTGCCTCCCATTTAAGTATTATTTTGCTTTCTGCTGGGTTTTTAATTAAAATATTTCCCAGATTTTAAGTTCTTGATATAGTATGCTATGGCAGAAAGAACCTGACTGCGTCTGTTTGGGCTAGTCTAACAAAATACCATAGACTAGGTAGAGATCTTGAGGCTAGAAAGTCCAAGATCAAGATTTGATCAATAGATTGGGCATCTGGTAACAGCTCACTTTCTAGATAGCTTCCCCCACCCTGCCCTGCTCCGCTTCACATGATGGAAGGGGTGACAGAGCTCCTTCCTTTATAAAGGCACTAATTCCTTTCATGAGACTCTGCCATTACCAACTCATCTCCCCAAGTCCCCACCTCCAAATTCTATGACCTTGGGGGTTAGAATTTCAACATATGAATGGGGGCTGGGATAAACATTCAGACAATAGCAGAGCTCAAGAATAAAAAAAAAAAAAATGTGGTCAATTCTGGACTATAGCCCAGAATCTATGCTGTGACCAAGAGAATCATATAAACTTTCTAATATTTAGGCCCAATCTCTGACAAAAAGGGTATCTACCTTATTAGCTTGTTGGTGAAGAGGATTCAAATGAAGAAATTGCAGTAAGGTGCTCTTACCAACTCTGAACCTAATATAAATGTCTCCAGAGGCCATTATTAAAATAGGAAGGGGGGGGCACCAGGGTCGCTGTCAATAAAGCAGCTGACTCTTGATTTCAGTGCAGGTCATGATCTCATAGGTTCAAGCCCCACATTGGGCTCTGCACTCACAGCACAGAGCCTCTTTCGATCCTCTGTTTCCATCTCTCTGACTCTTTCTCTCTCTCAAAAATAAATAAATGTTAACTTTTTTTATTATGAAGAAGAGAGAAATGGTTGTTTGGAAGAAGGGGACTAGCCATCTAAAGATTCTCCATCAAATACATTAGCACACTGTCAATCCAACAGAATGCCCATGCTCTTAGAACAGGAATGAGAATAATCCCAATGTCAACTGATACATTGATAAATTAATTTAATCATGAATTTTCTCCAAATACACAAAACCTGGGTTTGAATTCTGGCTCTCTTATAAGCTATGCAACCGCATGTAAATTATTTAGGCCTTTTGTCTCATTTATTCCATCTGTAAAGTGATGGTAATAAACCTATGATCTACTCATAGGGTTACTGGTGGAACTTAATTAGTTAATGTATTTAAAATGCTCATACTCGAGCTTGACACATTGTAAGTGCTCTGGTCACTGTTGTTATTATCAAGGCACATGTACAGAGCACGTGCCATTTGGTTGAGACCATGATTGTCGAGAATTAGGCTGCAGCTAATTGGACAGTCAAATATAGGGTTTGTATAGTCCACACTACTTGTTTTCAAAGCAATGGACAATTTACTTAATAATTATGGACAAAACTATGTGATAATTAATATTATCCACTAGACTGGGTGTTTTAAGCCCAGGAGTAAAGATAAGAATTCAAGAGTTGAAATCAAAATGGCAGGTCTTCAAATTTTAAAATCATTGACTCTCCAGGGATGGTAGATAAGATACAGAGCAAGGTAATGCTGGTGATAGAGGACTCACTCTCCCTAACTCCCTTCTGTAAACATTTCCAGCAGACTGACAGCCTTAACGACAATACAGATCTAGACAATAATGAGAATTAACATACATAACATATTAAATGAGATAATGACTATAAAGTGCTAAGAACTTTAATAACACTTTATCATTATAGTTATGTGGGTGCTCATCATCATTTGTGCTTCAAATTTCATAAAGTCAGGGACTATATCTCTTCTGCTCAATGCTACCAGACCTGCATGATGATGCAGTAATAAAACACCAAATATGACTTCCAAAAGATACTTGAACACAATGGAAATCTTTGTGGCATACCAAGGAGGCAGTTAAATTCATTGATACAAGACAAATGCCCTGAAGACCCTTTCTACCTTTCTTCTTATACTTTCTCACAATTTACTCCCTCCAGATCTCTGATTTCTCTTTTTCCAACTTTAGGCCAAGTTGGCTCTTCCTCCTTCCTACTCTTTCTAATCTGAACCAACATAGCTTTCCTCAGCATTTTACATTTTCTCTTCCAGAATTCTCCTTAGAAGATATAAGAGGAAAAGCTGTGAAAACACAGGCCTGTATGGAACGAAGTATGGATTGAATGAATATTTAGAAGCATAAATTCCATTCAGCAAAGACATACTTTGGTCGTTTGGCCTGGATGTTTGGAAATGAATTAAAACCTAATGCTGGTCCCAGATAAGAACAGAATGCAGCAAGCAGACTAGGCAGGAACTCAGGAAATTATTTCATAGTGCAAAAAAATCTGAAATAAGAGAACCAAAGCCTTATTAGCAGGATTTATCATTTTAACTCAGGTTCAGATTCAAGTGATTCTTTCAGAGCACTCCTTTCAGTCTCCTGGCCTCTGTTCTCCAGGTCATTCATCGCTTTTTCTCAGATATTTTACTGAGTCTGCACCTCTTCAACAAGCTCAAAAATCCAAAATTGCTCTTTAATTTTTCAACCATGATTATTTTTCTTTTCCTTTTGGGTGTGTTACTATAAGGGAATCAGTCTACAACTCTCCTTCTCATGGATGCTTTTCTTTTTAAAGACAAGAGCCACAGATTACTTATTATTGCAGCTTTTAGATGCACCTGAAACCATGCTTCTCTCCTAAGGCTCCACAAAAAGTACATTTTACATTGAATGACTAAAGTGTTATAGAGTTTAGTACAGAAATTAATTCAGGTTTTAATTTTCCTCATTATACACTATTATAAGTCCCCTCCTTAGAACAATATCGTATATGAGGAGGGCCCTTAAAAACCTTAACTCAAACTCAAGATGAAGGAGAGACAGAAGTTTTGTAAGGAGAGAACTTTAAGACATCACCAAACAACCAAAAGGCAGAGAAATGCTTTTAGGAAAACAAGCTCTCTCACCTCATGCACAAAATGTTCAGGCCAGAATTCAAGAGGAAGAGTAGCTCAGCTTCCTAATTACTAGCCCTTGGGCCTTTACAAAGGGAGAAAAATGGACTCCCTGAGGTTCCTCACATTTGGTCCTTTGATCGAGTTTAGTTACAGAAACCTGGATGCTTAGTGCATCCTGAATGTTTGTTTTCATTTAATTTTCAGCCAAGACACTGGACATTGATTTCCTCTTGCATTTTATTTAAAGTGAATTCACGATTGTGGATGGGAAAACCAGAGCCAAAATCTTTGCCCTGAGCATAAACCAAAGTAAAATCAAAGCATTTCTGAGAGTGTGAGTTGTTCAGTTAAATTTGCTTTAAAAAAAAAATCATCAAGCAATTGCACTGCTGAAATGGATCAGACATGGAGGCAGAAATCAGACGAGAAACTCTCGGTGTGCCAACTTGTGCAGTATAATTTTCACATCAAAGCACTTCAAAATAGGATTTTTGCAAGTATTTTAACTTTTAGCTAGCTGACTCAAATCCTTTCTGGAAGTAAGCAGGTTATAAATTAGAACTACATAAATAAATAAATCTCACGGTAGTATCCAGATAGCATGCAGTTCAAGGTTTGCCCACCCCATCCCCATCTCGTCCTGTGCAGTTAGGGTTAGAGCTTTCTTTACATCACAGCTCCTTTCCTTTACAAAACTGGACAGATATGAGGAGGAAGGATAGGCATGTGCTTGAAGGGTTTGAAAAGAGGACTGGAGGGCTTAGTAACACAGAGCTCAATGTGAGGAGAGGGTCGAGTGCATTGAGATGAGGCCAGAAATGTAAATTCAGATGACTTTGAGAAGAGCTTCTGTGCTACTGTAAGGACTTTTCCTGTGCACAATGCCATCTTAGAAGCTGGATTAATTTACAGTTGGTTTATAGCTTATTTTTGTTTCTAGCTACCTGTATGAGCTGCTTAATTATTCTGACATCAGTTTATTCATCTATACATGATGGAATTTAGATTAAAGCTCTATGTTGCATGTGTATTTATATATAACATATATATGTGTGTGTGTGTGTGTGTATATATATATATATATATATATATGTATATATATATATATTACATACCTACCTACACACACACACACACACACACACACACACACACACACACACATTCTGAAAGAAAAAAGTAAATGATACTACAACTAGATTTCAATTCTTAATAATTATTTGGAATATAAACATCTCTGCACTGTCTAATCTTTTTAGCTACATCTTTCACCACACAGTCCCACTTACTCTATTTATGTCATGTGTCCGAGGTTTTCTTGATCCCTTGTTCCTCCTCACTTGGTGCCGTCTCTCTGCAACCATTCTGACCTCATAACATCTATTAAAGTCATGGCTATCCCTTAGATGCCAGCATAAGCTCTACCTCCTCCAAGAAATCATCCAGGTATCTTCATAATAAATTTAGAATCATCTTTCCTCAAATTTCCAGGGTATATTTACATTCTTTGTACCTATGTCATCTTACTTAGAGCTCCTTGCTGGTCTTCATTCCTTACTGGTAGATTATCAGTTACTATAGGAAATATGCTCAGATTTGTTACTTTTCCATACAGTTTCCTAGTAACTCCAAATTATTTTGTAGATAGACGTTGTTCAATAATACTCCGTGAAACTGTATTGAATGCATAATTTGGATCATTCGATAGAGAAAGCTACAATGTTACTTATCAGTGCTTACACATAAAAAGGGCTTCACTGAAATTAATTTTTTTTATTTTTTTTAACGTTTATTTATTTTTGAGACAGAGAGAGACAGAGCATGAACAGGGGAGGAGCAGAGAGAGGGAGACACAGAATCTGAAACAGGCTCCAGGCTCTGAGCTGTCAGCACAGAGCCCGAAGCGGGGCTCGAACTCATGGACCATGAGATCATGACCTGAGCCGAAGTCGGACGCTTAACCGACCAAGCCACCCAGGCACCCCTGAAATTAATTTTTATGCAGTAAATAGGAACATATAAATAAACAGTGGCTACAGGGGCAAGAAAGAAATTCTTAGCAGATTGAGGTAGGGAGAGTGGGTACGTATTCTTCTCTAGAAATTTCTCAAAAGTCTGTTACCATTTTATGAACTAATCATCCTGCATTTTTCTATCATGGTGCATCTTCCTCATGAAATATGAATTTGTGCAGGGTGGTGCATATACAGACCACTAAATGAGAAATTTTAAGACCAGTCTTCTGGAACCAGATCTTCCTCTCCATTATAGTTTAAATTGGGAATGTAACTTAACCTCTTGAACTACCATGTCCTCTTCTATGAAATAGGAAAACGGATGCCTGTGTCTTCTATTTGATAGGGCTCTCTTAAAATCAAGAGATGAATATTCAAAAACAAATCACAGATTTTATTCCATCCATTTTTCTTTAGTTCCTGAATATGTAATGGAGATCAATCCTCCATAACTATTTGCATGTTGTTTTCTGTGTGTAAAAATCCATTCTCCTCTTTTATGTAATTAATTCTAATTTTCCTAATAAAATGCAGCACAATGATCATCTTCTCAGGAAGACTTCATAGATGCCCACACTTGCTATATGCTCTACCACAGCTCTTCTTGCACTGAATCATAGTCCTTAATTTTTAGTCTCCCTCATGATGATGCCAAATCCCTGACTGCAGAGACTAACACCTGGGTAACCATTAAATCTTTAACACACTGGTGTTCAGTAAATGTTTATTGGCTGAATAAACTTTGAATGACATCTCAGAATTGATCTCATCTCCTATAAGCTGGGTACAGTGATCTAGTTTTTAATTTTGTTAAAGCTGTGATCTGGTTTCATAAAATTGACAGTGGTGCACCTTGAATCTGAGATCTGGTAGAGAGCCTAATACATATTTATTACAAGGGTATCTTACCTGTAGAAGGTATTTCTTTCTCTATTTTGTTCTATAGATACTTCATAAAATATTTCTCAGGAATAATAGTAAAAAAAAATTTAAAAAGAAAGAAAGAAGAAGCTTGGGCATAGGGCCTGCTTTGTAAAAAGGCATGTTTTACTTGGTAATTTATTTTTCTTAAATTTCTCCTTAATACTATTTCAATATGCTAATCTTCCTTGTTTCTTGATCAAGCCTGCTTTTGAATTGTTTTATTAACAATGGCCTCCCACTCTGGAGAGGTGACTAAACTTTAATGGCTGCCTAAGTGCCCCCTGTATCAATATATTTAAAGACACAGAAATAGGGCACTGCAATAGGCCATAAAGATAAAATACATTATTAAGTGGCATTATTGTCATTGTTATTATTCTCGCATCGAGCAAGGAGATGAAGAGCTGAATTGCACACCATATGGTAATTGCTTGGAAGATAACCACAACTTACGGTTGCACCTTCCGCATCCAATGACATTGTTTGCTGCATTTCAGGTGCCAGTGTGGCAGAAGGCCAGCCCAGGAAAGATGAACTGGCAGAGAGAGAATGACAGACATTAGGCATAAGTACTTTTCATGTCAAGCCTTTGGCATGTTCATTGTCGAAAAAATCTGTTCTCAGAAATGCCTTCCAAAATACGCAAGTTATGCTATGAAGGCATATGACAACTTCTGCCATCCAGGGATATGTTAATATGGACCATCCTGGGAGATGCCAACTCATAGCCAAGATAATGGGTGATTCCAGATGTCTGTCCAATCCCATTCCTACTGCCCAAGGGAAGTTCAGAAATTTTTTAAAAAATCAACATTTATATTGAATTTTTTAGTGTGCAATGACTTTCTCTACCAGTGGTCAATTTTGTAAGAGAAAAAGAACAACTGGAACCTTTACAGTTTACTATGTACAGCCTTCCATTGTTAGAACCTGATTTAAATCATAGATTTGAATTATCTTCCTTCCCAACAGTAAGGTGAACATTTTTTCAAAAATATTAAAGGTGAGTTCCTATTTTAGATGACAGTGTTGTTCAGTTTATTAAATGTTATTTTTACACAGTGAATCTTCCCAAGAACATCATCCCATAAATACCATTTTCCATTTTCTTTCCAGATGAACCATCTTAAGGAAACAGAAAAATAATGTGCCTAAAGTCACCCAATTGGATTTTACTGGAGGTAGAACCAAAATCTAGTTTGCATTTTCAAGTCAAATGATCTTAAGAAATTTGGCTTATGTCAATGAGCTATCATTTATTACAATTTTCTACTGGGAAATAATTTGGTAGCTCCAATATTGTTATATTTTGGGAATCTAACAAATAGTATGCTTTTTATAAATTATAAGACATATTTATGGGCTCATGTCATATCTGCTTCATTGTTAGAAAACTAAACAAGAATGATTATCCCATATTTCAAAAGTAAAATGAAATGCTCAGACATAAAACATGTCCTAACACAACTACTACTGCAGCTGATCTCTTTGAATTAGCTCAAATGCCTGCCTTAAAATAAATCAGCAAATAAAACTCTCTTCTCTACCATGAGCTAGCCTTTCAAGATGTAATAGAACCTCAAATGTAGAAATACTTTTGGAATTTATTCAGAACAGTAGAAATCCCAATCCAAAAGCACAGCTGAATATTCATGGAGCGTTTTTATTTATCCAAACTTATCCTTGGAAAACACAATTTTGGAACAATAACCTCAATATCTTGGGCAGCAAAATTATCTTATATATAAACGTTTGCTTCTGTCATAGCTGTCGTTGTGTTATATGTATACACAAATACACACGTGAATATGCATATATGAAATTAAAGACAAATTTAGAGTCTAATTGCATTTTGTATGAATCTTTCACTATCTTCTCGCTATGGAAAACTTTCCTAATGAAGAAAGAAAAAGTAAACTATCTCTGTACTAAAGGAATTTATTGACTTGTCACTATAAACTCAATCCTGGTTAGGACACTAAGGTTATTAGGGAAAAACATAAAAGATGCTTGTTAAGGATGGCGTACTGCAGCAGGAACAATCAAGGCATACTTAAAAGAAATACAACACATGAGCACATGCTCAATAGGGCACTACAGTTATTTTAATACATTACAAAGAGTAGCAGATTCATTAGTGAATAAGCACATATAGGACTAGCTTCTGACAATCACTGAGGTCAGACACAAATTGCCCTCCAGATGCCTGGTCTTTGGGGTTGCAAAAGCCATTCAGAAGCTATTTGCTCAAGTGCACAGAGAAGTCCAGGGGAATATTGTTCCAGAGTTTCAGAATGGCCTTGTTCCTTCTTTGCACTTTGCTCTGGGCTCAATTGTGTCCCATCCAAATTCATATGTTGAAGCTTTTACCCCCAATGTGACTGTATTTAAAGATAGGGCCTTTAAGGAGATAATAAACGTTAAATGAAGTCATAAAGGTGAGGCCCTGATCCAATAAGATTGGTGACCTTTTAAGAAGAGATACCAGAGAACTCTCCCTCTTTGCCATGTTAGGAAACACAGAGAGAAGGCCTCTGTTTGCAAACCAGGAAGAGTGTTCTCAACAGGATCCCAAACAGCCATCACCTTGTTTTAGACTTGCCAACCTCCAAAATTGTGAGAAAACAAATCTCTGCTGTTTAAGCCACCCAATCTATGGTATTTTGTTATAGCAGCCCAAGCAGACTAAAACAGGCTTTGTCAGTGAGGACACCATAAGGACCTGATTGGCTCACTGACTAAACTTTTTGCTTACTTCACTCCAGCCATATCAACCCCTTTGGTTTTTCTCATATATGCCAGGCAGACTGATGCCATTGGCCATCATTTATGTTGGATCCTCCATAACCAGCACAGCTTACTTCCTCACCTTTTTCAAGCGTCTTTGTAAATGGCGCCTTCTTAGGAAGACTTTACCAACTACCTTAACTTGCAACCTTCTTTGATAATTCCTTTCATTTTCTCTGCCTTTCTCCTCTGAATTTATCTAAGTTACATACTATATATTTTACTTATTAATGGTGTTTATTTTTTCTCTCTTTTCTCACTGGAATGAAATTATCAAGATAGCAAAGATTATCAATTGTTTTGGTCATTGCTAAGGCCTCATTGGCACATTGTACATGCCCAATAAATATGAATCGTGTTGAATATAATGTTATCATAGAGCTTGTAAAATTCAGAAAGGATAAGAAAAGGTTCATAAGTGTTAGAAACCAGTGGCAAAGCTACAAATGTGGTGTTACAGTATATAGTTAATTCCCTGATTCAACAAGAAGGTCTTGAGCACACACTGTACACCTGGTCTGGAATTAGTGACCTTTCGAACCTCATAGTCACAAAGGAGAGAGAGCAAAAGGGAATGAAAAAAAAAGAAAGAACAGAAAAGTAATGAAATGAGAATAAATGTATGACAGTGTTATTCTCTCTTCTCATTCACAAATCAATTAAAAGATCATCCCTTGCTATTATCTTCTGTTCATAATTGTATTAAAGAATAGGAATCAGTTAAGCATCCAACTCTTGATTTTAGCTCAGGTCACAATCCCACAGTTCTTGAGTTCAAGCCCCATGTCAGGCTCTGCACTGACAGCATAGAGCCTGCTTAGGATTCTCTCCCTCTCATTGCCTCTCCCCTGCTCTATTTCTCAAAAATAAATAAAAAATAAACATTAAAAAAGCCCAATTGTATTAAAGAATATGCATTGTGCATGAGCAGAATATCAAAGAGAAAGGAAAAGAGGACAGGATGAAAAAATAAAATTATTTTTGGATCACCTACCAAGTTTAGATTTATTTCTTAATTTATCTGCAAAACCATAGATGAAATGACAGTAAAGGGGATTAGAAGAAAGGGAAAGGGAAGACAAAACCCTAAATTATATAGATTAAAAAACCATCAAAATGACTGGCCAAAATTAATATAAAAAACCATAGAAAGCAAGAGAAATGGAATATCTGGTATACTGAGTTAATAACAGTGGTCTTCTCCAAATGCCATCTCAGAAATGGTAACTTCCAGAATGGCGAGTAAGGTTATAAAGGAGAAGAGGATGCTCTCAGAATTTCATTTTATTCACTTTGGAGGGGATAAATTAGGATTAGCATAAACATATCTAACACACCATATACTCTCCTTCTCCTTGATATATATTTGTTGTTATTCTTTCAATCCTTGTCCCTCTGGGAATAGAAAGCTTTATGGAGATATAGCAGAAAGAAAAGCTGCTTAATGGGGCACACTACAGCAAACATTATTGATCAATTTTGTTTTACTTGTAAGAATGATTGAATGTGCAAGTAATTCAGATGTCATTTTGTAGCCTGAACATTTTATTTTCTTTAACGTGTGTTTTCTTCAAGAGAATTTATTTGAGAGAAAATAAAGAACCAGAGATGATGTATTGAACAGGAAAAACATACCATTTGACAAGAAGATTTGTGTAGGTCACCCTCTTGATTTCATGGCACCATTTTGTATTATCAGTGGTGAAATTTTGCCAGCTCAAGGCTAAAGCAAAGATTCTCTTCCAGCATCTCCCATTTTCCCTTCCTTCCTAAACTCTTTATTCTATTCCATCAGACCACTTCTTTCTGTCTCTTCTGATGCTTCGAACTTCTTCCTCAACACTTGCTGAAATAAAAGTTCCAATAAACTCATTTGTAATAGGGTGTAAATAATTGATAAGCTTTACTTAAAGTGTGGACACATTCTGCCTATACCTTATCCATCTGCAAATACACATGCAACCATCCCCAAATGGCTATGGATCATAAGAGAAGAAGATAAAGAAAGTGAAAGAGTGATGTTCTAATAATAGATAAAATTGTTCAGGGAGAAAGGTATACTTTCCCTTTGCACATGTCAGGTTAGTGGAGACATATTGACAGCTGCTGCTGAAATGAAATTATGCAAGAATGTCCTAAATCATCTAAGAATATAACCAACCCGTCTTTTGCTTCGAGCTTCTAAAATTCCAAATACTTTATCTTTGTGCACAATATGGAGACAACTGTTTGAAAACAAAAAAGAAAAAAAATTAATATTGAAACCATGTCTAACTTTAGATTGAGGCCAAATAGGCAATCACTATGAATGTGGTTTAAAGGAATCTCACTCAAAAACATCTCCCCTGTCTCTTTACCAAATTATCTGCTATCATCCCATTAGAAACTGTTCCCTTCAGGTTATAGGACTGTTTCTAGTTAAACTGAAAACTTTCCTGAAATATAAAACACGGTAAGCCCAATCAGTGTTTAGCATTTTGTGTGATTGGGGTTCAGTCCATTTTCTAATATAACTAGCTAATATCAGCTTCCCCAGAAAAGAAATCCAAGGGTGAAATGAGCCTGGAAGGGAGAAGGTAATGAGAGGTTTAAGACAAGTAGTATCCTGGATTCAGCTTTACAACTCTGAGTATTTAAGGAAAAGTATTAGACTCTAGAAAGAAGTGTCACCGAGACAAAAATTCTATCGGAGAGCAAATAAAAATGTTTGCTGACACTATGATAGTGTCTGAACAATGACTGTCTTAAGGCATTAACGTTGTCCTAAAAAAAATGTTTCCATACAAAATGGCAAGCTCTTTGATACATATGGACTAGTTACTATGAAAGCTCTGAATTTATAGGTCAGGAGATGTGGGTTCAATCATCGACTCTCCTTTGCTAGTTGTGAATCCTTGAACAAACCAACAATTTGTAACTTTTTTGAAGCTCAGTCTCTTCATCTAACAACACAGTAATAGCATCTTCCCATCAGGTAATTGTATTGTTATAAATAAAATCTACAGCTTTGTAATCTATAATGCAATACATAGTTAGGACCTACTGTGACATTAAATCTTGACTATTTGTTTTGTCATGTGTCAACCCTCAAAACCCACCATTAGCATTATGTGTCCAGAGGTGATACTGCATATCAGTTATTCCCTATAGGTTAATAATATGAGGCCAGGGGAACACAGACTCACAACCATAAGAGTCCAAGAGATTGCAATAGTTTTCCTGGATGGATTTCCTCATCAGTGAGGACTTCTCTGGACAGTTAGGAATTATCTGATCTTAAGCAATGGAAATGACTTCCATTTGCAATGAGAAGAAATTGAGAACATTTTCATAAAAAGTAAGAGCAAATAGCTTTCTTTGGGGTTGGAACAGAGATTTGTGTAAGAAGTGTTATGGAAAACATGGAGGGGAACAATGTATCTTAGAAGGTTTTGAATCCAGTTTATATATTTTAATTTCATTCTATAAGCAAGAGAATTTTCTTGACAAGAATAAGGGACACAAGATGGTCTGAAATAGACCAAGGCTGGAAATAAATAGGAAATACAATGGAAGCTCATGTAATGCCCCCAAAATGGCCTAAAGCAGCTTCAATTTTAATAGGAGGTGGGATCATGGGGAGTTGGGAGTTGTAGGCAGGGAAGAGTGGTGATGAGAATGGAAAAGAGACTTCATTAGACAGAAATTGAACTGAAAAAACTGAGAGGATTGAATGAGGGTGATGAAGGAATAGTAATTACAGAATCAGCAATTTAGCACTCGAAGTAGCCATGGTATGATTCTTCTATTTCAATTCTTCATTATGTAGATGGTAATAGTGAGGTTCAGAAAGTCTAACCAGTTTGCCTGCACAGCAGAACAACAATTTTAGGTACGTTCCCTGCTTTTCAGTTTACGATTTTTCTATGCTTCCACAATAACAACAACAAATTCCATCCTGGAATAGTAGGAATAGAGCACCGAAATAGGGTCATACAAGGACACTATTAATGAGTTTATATAACACAGGCCTATTTTGATGGCAAAAGAATATTGAAGTGGAAATTGCCCATAAGCAGAGAGAAATGAGAGATTAAAACTCAGATGAGAAATTAGCAGTAAGAATATGTCAATGAGCTTAATTTAAACAGGCCTTAGATTCCAACCCTCGAAAAAGTCTCACTGGCATTTTAGGAAAATATGAACTTGATCATGGCAATGTGAAAGGAGACTGGAGTACAATTGGCTGGAATGTTCCTGACTTGCTTAAAGCCATTGAGTGTCCTAGTATTCACAAGATTGAGTTCAAATTTGTTAAAATGACTTACAAGGCTATCCAATATCTAGCCTTCTTTCTATCATTCTATGCTTAGCTGTTACCACTCTCATTCCCACTCCATGATCCAAACATAGGAAACTATTATATATGTGCCCAGTATGGGTGGATACAGGGAAAATTCCTGAAAGTCCTGTCTGAGTTTTGAATGATGTGTGAAGAAGTGAGCTGAGAAAGGGATTGGGAGCTGCTTGAATATGAGAAGAGTTTCCATACAAAAAAAAAAAAAAAAAAAGGAGCAGAGGCAAAACCATGGGACATGAGAGAGATCACCCTATTCAAGGAATTTCTCAAGCATTAATGTGACAACTTTTCTAAAGTGAAAGTGAAAGGTGAAAACAGGCAAAAGATCACAAAAGGCTGGGTACACCATGAACCATTTTCAAATGATTATCTGCATTTCTTTCGATGAACAATGAACTCACGGAGATTAAGTCATATTATTTTGGGGGGTTGTGTTCCAAACCTAACATTTTGCTGCCTACAAAATGTTTCTTATTCAATGTTTACTGTCAATTTGGAGAAGAAAACATAGATTATTTCAAAGTTCCACAATTTTTTAATCATTTAACACTTTAAAGAATCACTTCTTCAAAATACTATGATTTTAATGATTTGATGATTTATTCTATTTGGGATCTGGTATAGACACATGTTTTTACCAATTATCTTTTCCATTTTCTAAGTATTATGTTCTGTCCCTAGGAAAACCACCGTCATTGATTTATACCACATATTAATGGGTATTTTTTATAATTATTTGTCTCAAGGGAATTCAAAATTCTATTCCTAGGTAATATAGATATGTTTTATATCTTCAATAGGCTATGAACTCCTTCAAGTATTTCTCTTTTATGTTTTCTATACCCAGATAAATTGCACAGCACCTGGAATATAGCAGGAATTCAATAAATATGTGCTGAGTAAGAAATTTAAGAAACTATGGGATCTCATTCTGAAACAAACTGGAGAGACAATAAGTGGTATAGAAGAGAACCAAAGGGTCACCTAATTAAAAATTAAGGAAATGTTTGTTGATATTGTACTCATTGTAGAGACTGCTTTCAGGCAACAGGCTTGAGCAAAGGAAATCTGAGCAAGGCAAAAGGGCCACAGTGACTATAGAGCTGAATGCAAACAGGCTCATTAAGCGATGCACCTCGAAAGAGCCATAGGCTCTAATTGACCAATTGCAGCTGGGCATAGTTCCTAGGATTAGCAAAAACGGGAAAATTCATATGTCCCCATATCCCTCAGTCCACCCTATAACTATAGCTTCTCACCTCTGTCTCTTGGCAGACAGCCTCTGCTTTGCTGTCCTGCCCACTGCTCCCTTGCAGTGTATTCAGTAAACTTTTATCTCTTTTTTTCTGCCTTGGGTGAATTTTTTTGCCACCTGCATGCTGCTGCTGGCCCAGATCCAATCCGAAAGCCATACACTTAGTCTTGTACAAGTTACCAGGCCCACTAAGAAATGACACAATATTACAGGCCTCCATTAGCTTAACATTTAGTAAAAATTAACAAACAAATTTAGGAAGATTGGGAGGGCACTGCACCAGATATTACCTATTATAACTTATAGTGAAAAAATTAAATAATAATCAAAGTAAAATCATCCAGAATAGGGTTGTTCAGACTGAAAAAGGTTGTACCCCTAAGAATTCATATGAGAATAGTTTTTTAATAGAGGACTAAATAAGAGGAAACTATCTGGAATTCAGTAATTTCACATATTTTCAATCCAACTGGAAGAAAAATAAGTAAATAATTATCAGGAAGTATGATAGATTATTTCCAAAATAACTATTTAGGAGTCCTTGGACTCTAATTTTTGTCCCCATGAGCCTGCAGAAAATATTGTTCAGCTTCCTCAGCCACTCAGCTATAGTTTTAGAAATAAGAAAATGACTGGAAAGAAAAGGCAATGCCAAAAGCCAGGCTCACCTTCGTGGGTTTTATTTGTCTCCAAGATACTGACTCCCAAAATTGTCACTAACTTGGATGGTCCTTAACGTTTTCCTACCGATTTACTCTTAATATTTTGTTTAACATTTTTAGTTGTTCTCAGCAGGAATTGTAGGCCAAAATATCTAGTTTGCTATTGCTGGAAGAGATACTCCCCAGATGATGTTTTTAAGCCCTTGAATTTCATAGAATTCTGGTGCCAAGAATTCCAGGGACCAGACTCAATGCCTTAGGATAAGGATATCCTTCCTTTGGGATAAAATAATTAGTGGCACTAAGAGAAAACTAATTATCTGCAGGCAGAAACTTCCCCAAGTCTCTCCAGAATTAGAATTTACTTTCACAGCCATTGTCAATAAGCAGTAATTCTACTTAGATCTCACACAATCTCTAATTTTAATTGTTTTTGGCAGAAAAAAACTTTTGAAACCTAAACTTTTAACCCCCTCCCCTCCATTCCAGGAAGCAAGACCTGTCTGAGGTAAATGTTTTGTCCTCAGTGCCCTTTTGGCTCAGTGTTCTGACCCATGCCTTTTGTTCTCCTGAGTATTGGAAATATTTCAATGCCTACACTTTTCCCCCCCATAGATCCTACATTCTGGAATTCTTGAATTTCTTCCTTTTTTTCTTCTTTCAAAGATCTTGTTCCACCCCTAAAATTTTGGGAGTTTGTTTGATTTTTTTTTTTTTTCCTTTCTTATGAGTGACTGTTATACACATTGCAGGTAACTAGCATCTTTGATGCCTGGGCGGAAAATACCAGAAGCAATCCCCAGTCATTCTTCATAGTAGATATTTTGAAATTGTCAACCTTTCCAACCTAAACTGCAGGTGTGTCTTAAGATGATGTAGTGTTTAGGGGTTGGAAGTGGGGATTAGATATATTTAGTTAAAAAGAATGCATAGCTTTCTGACTGGGGTTGTAGATTTGCTTAAGTTTCTCAAAATAATCACGTTTCTGAACTCAAGAAAATGGAAAAGGCAAATAAAAATCTCAAGGGTCTTTTTCAAAGTATTAGAGCAATATTTTACCCTATTATTCCCAGTATTTGTGCAACAGTTCTCATACAATCCCAAATATAAAATGGCCTTTCTTAATAGGAAGAAAAAGTGACACACCATTGCTAAGGCCAACTTCCTGAAGCATGGATGACTAGTGGTCTGTGCTAGCAAAATATGCTGGACTTGCAAATATCATTCTTGCCTTTCTTTTTTCTTTCACATTTCCATTTATAAATGTATATAATTTGCTTGGTAGAGCAGACCAAAGAGTGTTTCCTGGCCAAATCCTCATCTGTTTAGAAATACATCCAGTTCCCCAGGAATTTAGTTGAGGTCAGATAAGGCACTGATTGGTTTAGTTTAGTGATCAAAATAAATAAATAAATTTAGTAAGTAAGTACATACATTCAGCTTGATGTCAATTTGTTATACATCATGGTTATATGAACAGAAAAGTAATAATTTAAAGACTCCAATATGTACCACTGGCCAAAATGGATAAAAGACTCAGCAGAAAAAGAGATTTGCTATATCAGCAATATTATGTTTCCTCTCCCTGTACTGAAAACAGTTCAGTGCTAGCCAGTATAAAATGAAAAATGGCCTTGAAAAATGTATTCCAATCTAAAGAATAGTTAAAGATTAAAAATGTAGCAACACCGTGAATAGAAAATAAAGTATTTTATTATAACCAATAAAGAAACATGGATTTAAAGGAATCATTACTATTGGCAATGTAAGAAGGTAAATGGGGAAGAATAAAAAATTCTTTTTATCAACGGCAATCATAAAATGAGTTGCTCACAGAGGTGAATACAATCGAAATTTGCCAATCTGACCTTAGAAATTAATAATGAAATTTACACTAAATTCATCATAAACCTCACTACCTTTTTAAGTAAGAGCTCACCAAGCAATGTTCAATATTTCTTCTGCAGGGATGTAAACACTATATAGTTATTATTGTAAATTAATGCTCTTAGATGGTATCGAGATAGGAGGGACTATTTTTCCTTTCGTTGCTATATTGTTCCAAATTTTGACTATTATTTTGAATTCTTACTCTTCCTAGACAACCATTACTTCAAGCTTCAGTTAGTATGTTTACCTCTAGCAAAGTCACTCTACTTCTCATTCCACTACTGAATTGGTTGTTTTAATGTTTCGTAGACTAAAAACCCAGATTGCAAGTTTGTTATATATGTGTATAATCTTAGAGTAAATAACCTTTGAATTGCATCATGGTCTGAGGTTAAACTACTATGAATAAAAGAAATGCACACTTCATGATATTTACTTTGGATGCTTATAGACTTTAGGTTAAGTCTGATTTTTAGAGAGTACAATTTATTAGATAAGAGAAACTTGGGAAAGTAGGAAAAGGACATTTTCCTTTGTAGCAATAGTAAACTAGGTAATTCAAACCAATATTCCAGTTAACTACAACTAGAAATACAAAATTTAAATGTATATGATGTGTTTATGTGGGGTGAGTGTACATGTGTGCTGTAAAAAGCAAAAAGCACAGATAGCCAACAAAATTGTGAGAAATTCTCAACTTGGTACCAGAGAAAAACAGAAGCATACAAGGAATGCTTGTGTATGTTTTTCACTTAGGGGAGCATAGATTCCAGAGATGCAACCTGGGCAGTAAAGGAACAATTACAACAGCCCTGAGGAGTCGAGGATATAAATATCGATATCCAGGGCATTCCAAGGAGAATGTAATGACCCCTCTTTTGGATTAGGATCCCACAAAACAGCAACATCAAAAAAGTAAGTGTGAACCCCAAAATAGAATTATCCTTTCAAAGACTACAGCTCAGGTTCATACACCTCATCTTCTCAATTAGACAAAGATGGCCCCAGATGGTACCCACTGGTGCCCAGGAGGAACAAAGATAAATCATCTTTGGAGAAAAGCACCATTTTAGGTATCAAATATAACTATAAATGCTTTTCCTAATGCCATCTCCAGCATACAATTAATAGGAACAAGGCTCATCTGGAGATTTCAAAATAAAATGTGAACTTTTTATTCAGAAAAAAAAAAAAACTATAACAATACATTTCACATGCTCTCTATATTAGAATTATTACTCACGGCCTTTACAATATTTGTCCCTGAACTGATGAAGATGGAGAACTTTTTCAGAGAACTGGAAATTTAACAAAAACATTACAATCCTATAACTAAAAAATGCAATAACTGAAAACAGAAACAGGGAATGACTATACAAGATTGGACACAACTGAAAAGATAATTAGTGAATTAGAAGGTAATATCTAAAATAAAGAATAGAGAAAAAATAGATTTAAAATACAGTACAAAACGGGTAGAGAAGGTAGCAAGAAGACTTGCTCATTTGTACTTGTAGTCCTAGAAGAGGAGGAGAGCACATGGGGCAAAAATAATATAACAATATATGAAAATAATATAAAGATAGCATATAATGGCTAATGACTTCCAAAACTGATGAAAGACAACAAACCACACACACAAGAAGTCCTAAAAAGCTAACCAAGATATAAATAGGCATCAAAGCTCATCAGATTTTAATTGTTAAAAAATAAAAACAAATAGAAAATTTTTTAATCAGATTAAAAAAGCCTTCCCAAACAGCATCAATGAAGCTGGCATCTGACTGCAACACAGAAACAAGAGAAGCCAAAAGAAAATGAAATACCTTTAAAGCAATAAAGAAAAATAATTTCCAAACTAAAATTCTAAATCTAGCAAAGTTTATCCTTCTAGAGTGAAGGACATTAAAATACAAGGGTAAAAAAAAAAAAAAAAAAAAAGCCGAAAAAAAATTATCATCAGAATTTAACTTAAAGAAATAGAAGAGTTTTTTTGTTTTGTTTTGTTTTTTTGTTTTTCAGAAGAAAAATCATTCCAAGTGGATGGCTGGGAAAGCAAGAAGAGGGAAACTGGCAAATTATACTAAATATTGACCTAATAAAACAACAATAAGAATTACTGAGTTTAAAATATAGTAAGAATTTATATTCATGATCTATAGCTGTAGACTATACATTCTTATGTACACATGGAATTATTCTAGACAACATATGCTGGTCTGTAAAGCCAGTTCCATTAAAATTAAAATGATTGAGGATCATGTAGACTTCATTCTGTGACCACAATGTGGCTTAGCTAGAAATCAATAATAAAAAATAACTACAGAATCATTTGATGTTTGGAAATTAAGATATTTACTTCTTATTAATCCATAGTTTTGTTGAAGAAATCAAATAAAAATTAGAATATATGTATATCCAAATGATGGTGAAAATTATACAACTCAAAAATTGTGAGATATAGCTAAAAATGTACCTAAAGGGAAATTTATAGTCTAAGCATATGGCCATAATCAATAATATACAATACTTTTTTAACTCTTGGTTCCCCTATAGCTAACAAGAGTCAGAACATATTTTTTTCCTAAAATTAAAAATATGACTCCACTCCAAATATGAAATTAATATGCCAAAGATTTCTTAAATCACTCATGAGGAAACTACTAAGCTAATAAAACTGGTCCTGAGAGCATTTGGGTTGGCTATTACAGGTAGTTTTTAAAATGAATATTAGAAATAAAATTACTGGGGCACCTAGGTGGCTCATTGGGTTAAGCATCTGACTTTAGTCCAGGTCATAATCTCACAGTTTGTGGGTTTGAGCCCCAGGTAGGGCTCTGTGCTGACAGCTTGGAGACTGGAGCCTGCTTCAGATTCTGTGTCCCCCTCTCTCTTTGCCCCTCCCTCACTCACACTCTGTCTCTGTCTGTCTGTCTGTCTCTCTGTCCTGGAAAATAAATACACATTAATTTTTTTTTTAATTTTACAAAAGAAAGTTTAAAAAGAAAAGAAATAAATTACGTTAATATAAAGTTGGTAATGTCCTACAAAAAATAATCTTTAAAGTTCTCTTTTCTAGCAGACAAACCTACAAGGAAATATATAACTTAAAACATTTGGGTTTTAATTAAATGGTTAAAACAAAGTCAAAGACAGGTGCATTTTCCTAGAGAATTAAATAATCCTTATGTGACCATGTTAAACGATGGCCCCAAGATGACCTTGAAAGTACAAGATATCTAAGATTTAAATGACTTTTCTTGACACAAGTATTTACAAAATTTAAAGTGGTATGGCAGATGCCTGGAAGAAAGCGTAATCCTGCCTCCAGGCATTTGTAATGTAGTTTTGCAAAGCAAGATAAGAATCAAGCACAGAACAACACAAATTGTTTTGATTAATGCAATTCCTATATAACAGTCAAATAAACTCTTCAGCTGCAGTGAAAAGAAGCCAGGGAACTCTAGCAGACAATCAATGAAAGGGAATTTTCAATTCTTTACAATTTTATATACATGAATCAATGAAATCTCAAATCAAAGTGTTCAAATCTACAATCCCCTTTCCCTGAAAATTTCTCCTACATTTCTCCTGTAGAGTCTCTCTCTTAGGATTGAAACTTCTGAACCTTAATAAGTAAGGAAACTATATATTCATTCTTGTATTCCTAGCACAGTTCCTGGATTAGAACACGTGTTTCATATACATTGACATAATTATTACTCTTTTACATATGATCCTCTTGTATTCTTATCTCTTGACCTCCACATATCCTAAATTTGACTACATAGCTAGTCGTCTCCTACTGTGGGTTGGGGACTATTCTGATGTGCATGCATGAACTTATGTACTCTCCCCAACAACCCTAGGTGGTTGGCACTATTTTTCACTCCAGATTACAGATGACAAAGCTTAGGCTCAGTGTGGTAAAGAAATTTGGTCAAAATTATCTACCTTTTAAGGGGGAAAACCAGAATTGTGCCTCAAGTATTCTTACTCCTATGCTTTTTATTTTTACTTATTTATTTTTTATTTTTTTACTCCTATGCTTTTAATCACTTTTTTTATAGGATCTTGAATTCCATCATATGGCAAAATGGAATGAAGTCGGTAGGAATTAAAACTTATTATTTTTTCTTTGTTTTCCAGTATCCTAGATAGAAAACATAAATAAAACTTAAACCAGGATCGTAGCTATGTGCAAAAGCAAAGAAAAAAGAACAGGATAATCTTAAACACATCTTCAAGAAGATGAAAGTCAGAAAACATATTCTGTGAACCCTTGACCAGCAGAAGTCCATCTGTCTATCTCAGCTGCAGATTTCAGAGGGGTTTATTCATATAAGGGAAGATACTCCAGATAAATAAACATGCCAATCCTAGACTGCATATTTGTTACAGACTGATTGAATGTTTGTGCATCCCATTCCCAAATTCATATGTTGAAATTCTAACCCTGAATGTGATGGTATGAGGAGGTGGGCCTTTAGGAAGTAATTAGACCCCAAAACTGGAGCCCTAATGAATGGGATTAGGGCTTCCTTTTAAGGAAGACCACAGAAGGCTCTCTTGCCCTCTTTGCACTGTGTGAAGATAAAATGACAAGACAGTAGCCTTGCAACCCAGAAGACAGTTCTCACCAGAACATGACCAGACTGGCACTCAAATCTTACACTTCCAGCCTGCAGAACTATAAGAAATAGATCGGGTGTCTACAAGCCATCCAGCCCATGAGACTTTGTTACAGCAGCCCAAATTAAGACAATAGTGGCTGGTAATTCTGTTCTAAACCCCAAACAAAATAAACTTTAGTTAGCCAACTAAGAAAAAGCTGAGTTTAAAGATAAACCATTTTTATGACAAATGAAAAGCAAGGAAAAGAAAATAATCCCAAGGATAATCAGCCTTCCTTCTTAAAGTCAAAGCTGATTTAGGATATCAAATCCATGCCTCTTTTTCCTGGCCTGCTAGGACTTCCAAAGTAGAATTTGGCTCTAGGTTTGTATTACCATAGCAGCCATGTAGAAAAGACCTGACAGACAAGGGAAATAAATATATTAAAGAAGCATATATTGAAAAACGGAATTATCTGGAATTAACTTTCTTACTGAAATCACTATCATGAGACTTTGGGCCCATGTTGTGCTCCTTAGAAGTCTTACAGTTTTGATTCGATTGAAAAAGGACAATTTAGAGATAACCATTAAAGTTAGGTGTTGTTCCAGTTTGTCACTAAGTGACAAACCAATCCCTTGCCCCCAAAATGATGAAATGCCACCATTTTCTTATACTCCAAATTCTGTAAAGAATTTAGGCAGGACTCAGTGGGGCCAACTTATCTATGCTGCAGTATGTTGATGAGAGGACTCAATGACTGGAGGCTGAATTCATTTGGCAGCACCTTTATTCCATATCTGGTGGTTGATGCAGCTATTAGCAGGGATCGCAGTGGAGCTAAAAGCTCGAACTCCTACATGTGGTCTCCCTGTATAACTTTAATCTGGGCCTGTTTACAAAAATGACAACTGGATTCCAAGAGTGAGAGTCTCAAAAGAGCGAGGAAAAAGCATGTGACATTTATTCACAAGGTAAGGCCACATTTTGAAGCTAATAAATACAGGTGTTTGATTGATTTAATGTCATAGAGCATCACACACTTTTACTTCTACCATACTTTACAGGTAAAAGAGGTCACAGAACTCTGCCCAAGATCAATGAAACAGGCCACAGGCCCCATCACTGATTGGAAGGAATGTCAAGGTCACATGGTAAGAACATGCTACACCATGTTGCTATGAAGGTAGAATAAGGAGTCAAACAATGCACTCTAATGTTATGAGCCCTCCTATTTACATATCCCTCTAAGAAATGAGAAAGATTCTTGCAGTCCTTCTTTGAAAATACTAGTCACTTACTAAAAGTGATGACTAATCTAAATCAAGCTAGAAAAAAATGTCAGTGTTACCAATAGCTTTAGTATTTGGCGCAAAGTTAGCGTATGGCTTTGAGATCACTGGCTCTTCTTTTTCATACTCAAAGTGTTCCAGATTTGAAAGATGCTCAAGAGTTCCCCTGGCAGAGAGGGAGCAACTCCAGGGAGAAGAAATGGCCGGTGTAGAATCTCAGGATGAGACAGAGAGGACAGCAGGGATGAATCAAGAAAGAAGGCCAGTTTGAAAGATCACAAAGAGTGGAGAGTTCTGCCTAAGGCAGCTGAACCTGGAAACTTACTCAGAAGCCAGAGGATATAGTCTAGGTTAATGATACAAGTCTTTATCTTAAAGGCAGTGGAAAGCCACCAGAATATGGGTGGACAGTCAGTGACACAGTTGGAAAACATCATTTTAGGACAAAAATAGATAACAGATGAGAGTGAGAAGAGACAGTGCAGAAACAGTGTGCCCATTTCAGGGGTGTTTGTAGTAGTCTGGTGAGAAATGATGGCAACATGGACCAGAGAATTATTCATGAGGTATAACTTCCCCTTACTGGGGAAGTTAAGGGAGGTGGTCCGATTTAAAGCTACCTCAGAGAGGGGTGCCTGGTTGGTTCAGTCGGTTAAGCATCAACTCTTGGTTTCAGCTCAGGTCATGACCTCAGGGTTCACGAGTTCAAGTCCTGCATAGGTCTCTACATACTGACAGTGTGGAGCTTGCTTAGGATTCTGTCTCCTCTCTCTGCCCCTCCTTCACTTGTGCTCTCTCTCAAAAAGAAATAAATATTAAAAAAATAAAACTACTTCAGATAAACTGATCATTCTGTGCTTTAGAGGTCAGCAGAAGTTTCTATGTGAATATGAAAATTGAGTTGAATCTTAAGGAATAGGTAAAAATCAAATGTATGTGAAGGGGTAAGAAAATCTCAAGTAGGGAAAGCAGCTTATGAAAACAAATGCACACTGGAATGTGCTAAAGCCATGTTCTGGATCTAATGAAGAGAAGCATTTGATTGTGTACATGTGACTTGAAAGGCCTTGAACTTTAGCCTAAATAGACTAAGACAGGCTATAAATATTAACTTAAAAAGATTCTAACACAGTTTGGTTAAAAGTGTTCTATGATCATAATTTTTCTATAATCTAATACCATAAAAGTAAAGATTAGGGTTTTAGAATTAAATAAATTGAACAAGCTTTAATCCCCCTATTACCCTAATATATAATATAAATATTATGTAGGTATTATTATGTAGGTAAATATATATTTATTAAATACATATTATATAAATAATAAATATAATATAAATAGTATGTAGGTAGGGGATTTTATATATATATATATATATATATATATATATATATATATATCCCTTAAACCTACACTATTCTTGGGAAGATTAAATGAGATAATGCATAATTAATGCAGTATCTGGCATGTAGTACCTGCTCATACATGTTAATTATTTATTATTGTAACTATGAGCACATTTAGTACTGTTGCTTATTATCTTAAGTCATTTACTTTGAGAGTTTATAAAAGGCAGAAATAATGTTTCATTGTTATCAGAGATGTCATCAGAGATGGCTTTTGCAGGAGGCACAGTTTGAACTGGGCACAATGTAACGGCCATCACATTGCTACCTAGTAGGCATCAAATATACTGCATAACAGTAGATATCCGTACCTTCAAACTACCTCACTGCCCCTTACCATATGAGCCACACTAATTCAACTTTATTTCTTGTCATTTCCCCTCTCTTCCCCAGGTTTTTTCAGTGCACCATATGAATCCAGTTAGTCTTATGAGTATTAATTCAATTCCATAAATACTAATTAAATATCAGTGCTCCTGGCACTGTGAGAAAATAATAACTAAAGTCTTGATTCCTGTCCTCCAAGGAACCATGATACCATTTATTCATGTTCAAAAGCAAACCACTAGAAAATAATACAACAGAGAAGACTGTGGGTAATATTCATTGGAATAGCATGAAGAGAAAGGCAATGATTTGAAATACCATGTAGCTCCAGTGAAGAAGTTTTGTGCACCTGAACCTTAAGATTCATATAAGAAAATAGAGGGAGATTAGTTTAAAAGGGAAGGAGAGGGGCGCCTGGGTGGCGCAGTCGGTTAAGCGTCCGACTTCAGCCAGGTCACGATCTTGCGGTCCGTGAGTTCGAGCCCCGCGTCAGGCTCTGGGCTGATGGCTCGGAGCCTGGAGCCTGTTGCCGATTCTGTGTCTCCCTCTCTCTCTGCCCCTCCCCCGTTCATGCTCTGTCTCTCTCTGTCCCAAAAATAAATAAAACGTTGAAAAAAAAAATTAAAAAAAAAATAATAAAAGGGAAGGAGATTAGTTTAAAAGAAATTTAAAACCTGTAGTGGTCACAGAAGACATTTCCTACTCTCAACAGGCTATTAGGTCTCATTGCAAAGGCAAGTTGAGACAGGACCAAAACTGATTCACACTAGTGCCTTCAGTGAACCTTGAACAACAAACACATCACACCAAGAGCATGGACAAAGTTAACATAAAAGTGTAAAAGAGTTTCTTTCCCTGATCAACTCAGGAGATGTTTGGGAAAATGAATTTGTTGTTGCTGCCTTTGGCAGTCTAAGGAAGATGACTGAGACCCAAGGAAAAAGGCTACAAATGACTTTCTAGCCCATAGCTTAATAATTTCAAAGAACTTTGATGTTTGTCAATATTCCAAGAAATATGTATTAAAACTGTAAAAGACTTTGGGTGTTCTTAATTTTTTTGAGCAAATTTTTCTTAGGGCTTTCTGAGCAGTATGGCACAGACACGATCCCTTTTTCACGAAGATGGCTGCCTCTAGCGCCTCACACAGAAAAATGCAATTAAGTGAAAATCTAATTTTCAAGTGCATCTCGCAGTTTATTCAAAGTGGAGAATAACTCACATTATGAGCTTTCAGACTCCAGGCAGAGCACATTAATGCTGCTTTCCTTTAATAATCCATTTCTGAAACTTGATTTTTATTTTATTTTACTTTTTTTTTTTTTTTAAAGAAAAGCTTGGGGACACAAAGAAGCCTATAACTAATATGGCCAGGTTTAGCTCTTCTTTAGAAAACCTGACGAGTCCAGCAGATCCAAAGTACAGTCCTAGAGAGAGAGAGGGCTAATCTCCTCTTACTTTCTGTTCATAGCTTTTACCCTGATAGGATAGGATCTGATTTAAACTCTGCCACTTTAAATCAGCTTTCAATCTTGCATCTAACTCTTCTCCTGGGTTTTAGTGCCATATTGCAATGTTAAAGTGTAAAACTCTGCATCTGCCGAGGCATTTGGCTGGAAAAGCAAGTATGTCAATGGCCGTCCCTCGCTGCCATCACACATATGGAATTTCTGTGTTCAGCTCTGCCATCTGGTCGTTAGGCCTAGATTCACTCTTCATTGAATAAGGACCATCTACCATATCAGCGCCTCTTACAATATGCTATCCTTTTCATGGTGTTATTTTGCAGTTCTTCTCTGATGACATTTTCTCTTCCCCATAACCCTCCCCACCCCCCACAAATGTTCTACAAAGAGCAACCTTTAATGCCATTTGGAAAAAAAATAAAAGCATACACAATGTAATTGATGTAATTGCAACAGGAACGATCAAAATTTCAAGTAATTGCAAACACAATGCTAGGATTTGCATAATTAGGATTGCCACAGATTGCACCTTGAATATGTACAAGATAGCCTACACACATAAAACAACCTTAACCAAGAAGAACCACTTACCATTGAGAAGAGTGTGGGTTAATTGTCCTTGCCATTCCATTTCCCTTGTTTATGACAGTCGTCATCATGAAACCAGATGACATTTTCTTTTCTATCACAGGGACATGGCTCCAGAATGGTATCCAATTTCTTTAACAACGTACACTCTGTTACCGCTAAAGTATCCCTACCTTAGGGAGATACAAATACCTAACTACTTCATTTCCTCCTCAAACACTTCATCTTGGGAGAAAAGAACAAAGTCCTAGCCTGAAAACAAATATCAACTTAACTTCAAAAGTTTAAAGAAAAACCCTCAGTAACCAGTCAACATGAGTCACTAGATAATCACAGATAGAACTGGGCTGGAATATATCATTAACTTGAAAGAAATTAAAAGAATTAGAAAAGAAATTTAAAACCTGTAGCCAAATTCTGTGAAAAAGAAGATGGTAGCTTAGGGCAGGCTTTTGAAATAACTGTGTATAATTGAGGCTTCACTTTTCCTTTCTGAAATCTTTCTAAACTCCTTCCCCAACTCCACCCCAACTCCATCCCCAACCACCAATCTCCATGCATTTCCCATCAAAATTTAACCAATATGTGTTTCCTTCTATCACGGATTTGCTAGGACACCTGCTTAAACTTTATTGCAAATACAAATCACCTGGGGTTCTTGTCAAACTATAAAATCTGGGGTGGAACTCAAGAGTCTGCATTTATAACAATCTCTTAGGTGATACCAACGCTGCTGATCTGAAAATGATGCTTCAGTTTATCCAAATGTCTGTTGCTCCTGCCCCTGATCTACCTTACATCTGGGAGAAAGCAGTTTCATAAAAGAAGACTTGGAGCCATGCTAATTTAATTTGATAAGCATCTTATACATGCTAGATGTGATGCACTAGCTATTTTTCAACGTTTAAATCTCACACGTCAAATCCTGGCTGATGGTTATTGTTTTCCTATTCTATAGGTGAAGAAATCAGAGACATATTGTTGGCAAAGGCAGGAATCAGCCAATTTCTGCCTGACTCCAAATCATGAGCTATTTACCCCATTCTTCCTTACTGACTCACCATGTGTTATTAGACTTTAAATATGCCACCCAACCCAGGACTCCTCCCATTTAAAGAGAAGCTCCTTGGACTTCTGAAAGTTCCATGCATGTTATTGTTGTTGCTTTTTTTAAAATTTCCTCATGCCTGAGTATTAGTACAATACCTGTTATAATCAAGCCATGTTTGTTAGATGAAATAAATGAGCCCACAAAGGGCAAGATTCACCCATAAGGAGTGAGAAGCAATGGAGTGTAATGGCATAGAGCAAAATTTCTTGAGTCACAGAGGCTAAGTTTGAATGTTTGCTTTTCTACTTATTGGTCATGTGAATTGGGCCACGGTAATTCTTTGCCCAATGTCTCAATTTTCTCATCTGTATAGTGTGAAAATACCACAAACTGCAGGGAGTTCTTGTAATAATTCTATTTAAATTAAAAGTTCTTAGCACCATGCTAGCACACATTCCAACTTCAGTAAGGGATAGTTACTATTCTTATTATCATTATTACAAAAGAGTAGCCTTGTTTTGGAATAGTGCACTTTAAGTTGTAGAAGGACCTAGACCACTGGTTCTCAAACTTAATGTGCATTGTAATCCACTGAGGAATTTTTAAAATTACTAATGCTGGATCCTACTACCGGAGTTATGATTTAATTAGTACAGGGAGTGGTCTGCAGTGGGCATCAGCAGGTTTGCAATTTCTCCAGGTGATTATAATATTTTTAAATTATGATGCTTGTGCCGCATTCCAGATTAATTAAATTAGAATCTCTATAGGTGAAACCCAGGCATTTGTATTTTTTAAAGCTCCCTAGATGATTAAAATGTGGAGCCAAGTTTGAGAACCACTGTCTCAGATAAAATTCTCCAGTGGTTTTAAAACATGGCTAAACAGAGGAAGATGGCGGCGTAGGAGGACGCTGGGCTCACCGCGCGTCCTGCTGATCACTTAGATTCCACCTACACCTGCCTAAATAACCCAGAAAACCACCAGAGGATTAGCAGAACGGAGTCGCCGGAGCCAAGCGCAGACGAGAGGCCCACGGAAGAGGGTAGGAAGGGCGGCGAGGCGGTGCGCGCTCCACGGACTGGCGGGAGGGAGCCGGGGCGGAGGGGCGGCTCGCCGGCCAAGCAGAGCCCCCGAGTCTGGCTTGCAAAAAGCGGAGGGGCCTGACGGACTGTGTTCCGACAGCAAGCGCGACTTAGCGTCTGGGAAGTCATAAGTTAACAGCTCTGCTCAGAAAGCGGGAAGGCTGGAGGACAAAGGGAAGGAGAGCTGCTGAGCCCCCGGACGACAGAGCTCAGTTTGGTGGGGAACAAAGGCGCTCGCCAGCGCCATCTTCCCCGCCCATCCCCCAGCCAAAATCCCAAAGAGAACCAGTTCCTGCCAGGGAACTTGCTCGCTCCGCGCAAACACCCAACTCTGCGCTTCTGCGGAGCCAAACCTCCGGCAGCAGCGGATCTGACTCCCTCCTGCTGCCACAGGGCCCCTCCTGAAGTGGATCACCTAAGGAGAAGCAAGCTAAGCCTGCCCCTCCTGCCCCTGTGCACCTTGCCTACCCACCCCAGCTAAGACGCCAGATCCCCAGCGTCACAAGCCTGGCAGTGTGCAAGTAGCCCAGACAGACCACCCCACCCCACAGTGAATCCCGCCCCTAGGAGAGGGGAAGAGAAGGCACGCACCAGTCTGACTGTGGCCCCAGCGGTGGGCTGGGAGCAGACATCAGGTCTGACTGCGGCTCCGCCCACCAACTCCAGTTATACACCACAGCACAGGGGAAGTGCCCTGCAGGTCCTCACCACGCCAGGGACTATCCAAAATGACCAAGCGGAAGAATTCCCCTCAGAAGAATCTCCAGGAAATAACAACAGCTAATGAGCTGATCAAAAAGGATTTAAATAATATAACAGAAAGTGAATTTAGAATAATAGTCATCAAATTAATCGCTGGGCTTGAAAACAGTATAGCTGACAGCAGAGAATCTCTTGCTACAGAGATCAAGGGACTAAGGAACAGTCACGAGGAGCTGAAAAACGCTTTAAACGAAATGCATAACAAAATGGAAACCACCACGGCTCGGATTGAAGAGGCAGAGGAGAGAATAGGTGAACTAGAAGATAAAGTTATGGAAAAAGAGGAAGCTGAGAAAAAGAGGGATAAAAAAATCCAGGAATATGAGGGGAAAATTAGAGAACTAAGTGATACACTAAAAAGAAATAATATACGCATCATTGGTATCCCAGAGGAGGAAGAGAGAGGGAAAGGTGCTGAAGGGGTACTTGAAGAAATAATAGCTGAGAACTTCCCTGAACTAGGGAAGGAAAAAGGCATTGAAATCCAAGAGGCACAGAGAACTCCCTTCAGACGTAACTTGAATCGATCTTCTGCACGACATATCATAGTGAAACTGGCAAAATACAAGGATAAAGAGAAAATTCTGAAAGCAGCAAGGGGTAAACGTGCCCTCACATATAAAGGGAGACCTATAAGACTCGTGACTGATCTCTCTTTTGAAACTTGGCAGGCCAGAAAGAATTGGCACGAGATTTTCAGTGTGCTAGACAGAAAAAATATGCAGCCGAGAATCCTTTATCCAGCAAGTCTGTCATTTAGAATAGAAGGAGAGATAAAGGTCTTCCCAAACAAACAAAAACTGAAGGAATTTGTCACCACTAAACCAGCCCTACAAGAGATCCTAAGGGGGACCCTGTGAGACAAAGTACCAGAGACATCACTACAAGCATAAAACATACAGACATCACAATGACTCTAAACCCATATCTTTCTATAATAACACTGAATGTAAATGGATTAAATGCGCCAACCAAAAGACATAGGGTATCAGAATGGATAAAAAAACAAGACCCATCTATTTGCTGTCTACAAGAGACTCATTTTAGACCTGAGGACACCTTTAGATTGAGAGTGAGGGGATGGAGAACTATTTATCATGCTACTGGAAGCCAAAAGAAAGCTGGAGTAGCCATACTTATATCAGACAAACTAGACTTTAAATTAAAGGCTGTAACAAGAGATGAAGAAGGACATTATATAATAGTGACAGGGTCTATCCATCAGGAAGAGCTAACAATTATAAATGTCTATGCGCCGAATACCGGAGCGCCCAAATATATAAAACAATTACTCATAAACACAAGCAACCTTATTGATAAGAATGTGGTCATTGCAGGGGACTTTAACACCCCACTTACAGAAATGGATAGATCATCTAGACACACGATCAATAAAGAAACAAGGGCCCTGAATGAGACATTGGATCAGATGGACTTGACAGATATATTTAGAACTCTGCATCCCAAAGCAACAGAATATACTTTCTTCTCGAGTGCACATGGAACATTCTCCAAGATAGATCATATACTGGGTCACAAAACAGCCCTTCATAAGTTTACAAGAATTGAAATCATACCATGCATACTTTCAGACCACAACGCTATGAAGCTTGAAATCAACCACAGAAAAAAGTCTGGAAAACCTCCAAAAGCATGGAGGTTAAAGAACACCCTACTCACGAATGAGTGGGTCAACCAGGCAATTAGAGAAGAAATTAAAAAATATATGGAAACAAACGAAAATGAAAATACAACAATCCAAACGCTTTGGGACGCAGCAAAGGCAGTCCTGAGAGGAAAATACATTGCAATCCAGGCCTATCTCCAGAAACAAGAAAAATCCCAAATACAAAATCTAACAGCACACCTAAAGGAAATAGAAGCAGAACAGCAAAGGCAGCCTAAACCCAGCAGAAGAAGAGAAATAATAAAGATCAGAGCAGAAATAAACAATATAGAATCTAAAAAAACTGTAGAGCAGATCAATGAAACCAAGAGTTGGTTTTTTGAAAAAATAAACAAAATTGACAAACCTCTAGCCAGGCTTCTCAAAAAGAAAAGGGAGATGACCCAAATAGATAAAATCATGAATGAAAATGGAATGATTACAACCAATCCCTCAGAGATACAAACAATTATCAGGGAATACTATGAAAAATTATATGCCAACAAATTGGACAACCTGGAAGAAATGGACAAATTCCTGAACACCCACACTCTTCCAAAACTCAATCAGGAGGAAATAGAAAGCTTGAACAGACCCATAACCAGCGAAGAAATTGAATCGGTTATCAAAAATCTCCCAACAAATAAGAGTCCAGGACCAGACGGCTTCCCAGGGGAGTTCTACCAGACGTTTAAAGCAGAGATAATACCTATCCTTCTCAAGCTATTCCAAGAAATAGAAAGGGAAGGAAAACTTCCAGACTCATTCTATGAAGCCAGTATTACTTTGATTCCTAAACCAGACAGAGACCCAGTAAAAAAAGAGAACTACAGGCCAATATCCCTGATGAATATGGATGCCAAAATTCTCAATAAGATACTAGCAAATCGAATTCAACGGCATATAAAAAGAATTATTCACCATGATCAAGTGGGATTCATTCCTGGGATGCAGGGCTGGTTCAACATTCGCAAATCAATCAACGTGATACATCACATTAACAAAAAAAAAGAGAAGAACCATATGATCCTGTCAATCGATGCAGAAAAGGCCTTTGACAAAATCCAGCACCCTTTCTTAATAAAAACTCTTGAGAAAGTCGGGATAGAAGGAACATACTTAAAGATCATAAAAGCCATTTATGAAAAGCCCACAGCTAACATCATCCTCAACGGGGAAAAACTGAGAGCTTTTTCCCTGAGATCAGGAACACGACAGGGATGCCCACTCTCACCGCTGTTGTTTAACATAGTGCTGGAAGTTCTAGCATCAGCAATCAGACAACAAAAGGAAATCAAAGGCGTCAAAATTGGCAAAGATGAAGTCAAGCTTTCGCTCTTTGCAGATGACATGATATTATACATGGAAAATCCGATAGACTCCACCAAAAGTCTGCTAGAACTGATACATGAATTCAGCAAAGTTGCAGGATACAAAATCAATGTACAGAAATCAGTTGCATTCTTATACACTAACAATGAAGCAACAGAAAGACAAATAAAGAAACTGATCCCATTCACAATTGCACCAAGAAGCATAAAATACCTAGGAATCAATCTAACCAAAGATGTAAAGGATCTGTATGCTGAAAACTATAGAAAGCTTATGAAGGTAATTGAAGAAGATTTAAAGAAATGGAAAGACATTCCCTGCTCATGGATTGGAAGAATAAATATTGTCAAAATGTCAATACTACCCAAAGCTATCTACACATTCAATGCAATCCCAATCAAAATTGCACCAGCATTCTTCTCGAAACTAGAACAAGCAATCCTAAAATTCATATGGAACCACAAAAGGCCCCGAATAGCCAAAGTAATTTTGAAGAAGAAGACCAAAGCAGGAGGCATCACAATCCCAGACTTTAGCCTCTACTACAAAGCTGTCATCATCAAGACAGCATGGTATTGGCACCAAAACAGACACATAGACCAATGGAATAGAATAGAAACCCCAGAACTAGACCCACAAACGTACGGCCAACTCATCTTTGACAAAGCAGGAAAGAACATCCAATGGAAAAAAGACAGTCTCTTTAACAAATGGTGCTGGGAGAACTGGACAGCAACATGCAGAAGGTTGAAACTAGACCACTTTCTCACACCATTCACAAAAATAAACTCAAAATGGATAAAGGACCTGAATGTGAGACAGGAAACCATCAAAACCTTAGAGGAGAAAGCAGGAAAAGACCTCTCTGACCTCAGCCGTAGCAATCTCTTACTCGACACATCCCCAAAGGCAAGGGAATTAAAAGCAAAAGTGAATTCCTGGGACCTTATGAAGATAAAAAGCTTCTGCACAGCAAAGGAAACAACCAACAAAACTAAAAGGCAACCAACGGAATGGGAAAAGATATTTGCAAATGACATATCGGACAAAGGGCTAGTATCCAAAATCTATAAAGAGCTCACCAAACTCCACACCCGAAAAGCAAATAACCCAGTGAAGAAATGGGCAGAAAACATGAATAGACACTTCTCTAAAGAAGACATCCGGATGGCCAACAGGCACATGAAAAGATGTTCAGCGTCGCTCCTTATCAGGGAAATACAAATCAAAACCACACTCAGATATCACCTCACGCCAGTCAGAGTGGCCAAAATGAACAAATCAGGAGACTATAGATGCTGGAGAGGATGTGGAGAAACGGGAACCCTCTTGCACTGTTGGTGGGAATGCAAATTGGTGCAACCGCTCTGGAAAGCAGTGTGGAGGTTCCTCAGAAAATTAAAAATAGACCTACCCTATGACCCAGCAATAGCACTGCTAGGAATTTATCCAAGGGACACAGGAGTACTGATGCATAGGGGCACTTGTACCCCAATGTTCATAGCAGCACTCTCAACAATAGCCAAATTATGGAAAGAGCCTAAATGTCCATCAACTGATGAATGGATAAAGAAATTGTGGTTTATATACACAATGGAGTACTACGTGGCAATGAGAAAAAATGAAATATGGCCATTTGTAGCAACGTGGATGGAACTGGAGAGTGTGATGCTAAGTGAAATAAGCCATACAGAGAAAGACAGATACCATATGGTTTCACTCTTATGTGGATCCTGAGAAACTTAAGAGAAACCCATGGGGGAGGGGAACAAAAAAAAAAAAAAAGAGGTTAGAGTGGGAGAGAGCCAAAGCATAAGAGACTGTTGAGAACTGAGAACAAACTAAGGGTTGATGGGGGGTGGGAGGGAGGAGAGGGTGGGTGATGGGTACTGAGGAGGGCACCTTTTGGGATGAGCACTGGGTGTTGTATGGAAACCAATTTGACAATAAATTTCATATATAAATAAAAAAAAAAAAAAAAAAAAAAAAAAAAAATAAAACATGGCTAAACATTAGAATCATTTTAGGAAACAAAAATATTGATGATGAGGTCCCCATCCTATGACAATTTACATCCAATCTTTAGGGGTGAGACTAAATAATTGGCAGTTTTTAAAGGTTCCTACATGTGATTTTTTTAATATCCTGGATTTCAGTGTACTGGATTGAGATCCAGCATTCCAGTGGTTCTTAAGTCTTTGCATGCATCACAACCACCTAGAGGGACAGTTAAAACACAGAATGCTGGGTCCCACCACCAGAGTTTTGAATTAGGTAAATCAGGAATTGGGCCTAGGAATTTGTTTGCATCTAACAAGTTCTCAGGTAATGCTGATGCTGATGATATCATTAATAAAATAATAAACCATGAGAGCATACAGATATAAATAAAAAATAAATGTGGAAATTTTACGAAGAACAGACTATACTACAAAGTCGCACCTCACCAAATAGTGATGAATTGCAAAAGGGAAAAAAGGTAACTTGAAGAAGCCTGGATGGCATCACCTTAATTAAGTGATCATGAAGAATATCATCAGCGATGGGACAAATAAAAAAGAAGCACCACTTGAGGGCACTTAACTCAGTCGGTTAAGCGTCTGACTCTTGATCTCGGCTCAGGTCACGATCTCATGGTTTGTGAGATCGAGTCATACATTGGACTCTGAGCTGACAGTGACTCTGAGCCTGCTTGGGATTCTCTCTCTCCCTCTCCCTCTGTCCCTCCCCCACTCACACTCACTCTCTGTCTCTAAAAATAAGTAAATAAACTTTTAAAAAAGAAAAAGGATGCAGAACTTGATAGGATGAGAATGAGAAGTTGGCAACACTAGTGTGATTTTCCTAAGAAAGCAGAACTGGAATCCAATCACAGGGAAACATCATGAAAACCTCTGGGGAGGCCAATTTTACAAAATAGCATCAAAAATAATCTCAAAAGCATCAAGATCCTAAAATTCAAACAAAAAACCAAAGAACCTATAAAGACTAATACAGACTAAAGAGATATGACAACTACTGCCCTCATGATTCTGAATGGATCGTTTTTGCCAGGGAAAACATTACTGGGGCAATTGGCAAAGTTCAAGTAGGTCTGAGTAGTAGATAGCAAAAATGCATCAATGCAAATGTCTCATTTTAAATACTGTACCGGAGGATGAGCTCATCTACAGGTTCTGCACACCAAAATATACTTGAAGGGGTATCAAGTTGTTAATTTAATATCAAAATGTGTAGGAAAATAAAAACCTTCTTTTCTTGTACTGTAACTAAAACTTTTCCATAAATTGGGATTTTTTTTAAACAGAAGTAATTTTGGAAATGTTGAACCAACTTTAATTCTGTGCAGGCTTTTCCTGGAAACAAGAGTGCCAAACAAGGCTAGAAATGGGTTTGCATCTTAGCAAAGACAGAAAAAAAATTACTCCCCGAAAAATCCTAATCAAAATTGGCTTAAGTTAAACTCCTGTAATTCAGGTGTCCTGAAGTGTCTTCCCTTAGCCCACACTCAAGTTTCAAAAAAATTTAAAACTCCGGCTCAAGGTAGTCCTTGTGACATTTTTCTATGTCTCCCCTGCATGATTCTTTAAAATTGCTTCATGTCTATAACGTGGCATATTTCTTCACATTCCTTTCCTCTAGTCTCATATTTTGCCTTTTTCAACGTATTTGTAATTTCTGATTCTATGTCACATATTATAACCTTTCTATGTGATCAACTTGATATTTCTACCCCACCACTTTTTTTTTTTCTCACCCGGTGAAAGCATGACATTCTTTCTGGCCTATTTGCTTTTATCTTGTCTTGATTTTCACCACTGATAGGGATTTCCTCACGTAATGAATCTCATTTTTACTATCCTCATTATTTGCTCTATTCGTTTTAAACAAATCATGTTATATTTATTCCTAATCCTGTGATTACAGTCATCTTTATTCATTAATTCTTCTATTCATTTATTCATTCATTCCACAAACACGTGTCACACACTTTTAAAATGCTAAAACACTGCTATGCACTACAAAAGTGCATATAAGTATAAGAAACAGCATGGTCCTTGGCTTTAAACAGCCTATGGTCTAATTATAATTCTATAAAGCAATGAAGGGTGAACAATGCTATCCAGTATTGGTTGTTCTTTATGATTCTATGGCGGTCGGTACATCCTGTGTTGAGGGAAAGAGCTCCACAGTAGAAGTTACATTTGACTTGTTCTTGAAATATAATTATGAGTTTGAGAATGATAGCATGAGAGCATTTATGCCTGTTTAGAAAGGAATGAATCAGCATGAGGATTCAGATAATATTGGACCTCTGGTGTGGTTTAAGTGAGGAGAACAATGGAAGACAGGAGAGTCAGAATCCAAGGCTAGGATTATTAGATGAAGCTTGTCCTGGAGACAAGTTAACATGTTAGGACCTGAACCCATATAAAGATAAAAAAAAAGAGGCCATAAAATATGAATTTAAACTAAGTGTTGATGTAATTAAAGTTATGTATTAAAAAGACTACCATGAGAATGGATTGGAAATAGAATGAATGGATTAGTATATATACTGGGTGATTTTGGCAAGCCTAGAGGGAGAGAGAAGATGCAACCCTACATGAAGGTAGTGACATAAGGAAGAAGAAGGCAGCTCACCAGAGACATTCAGGAGATCCTCTGGTGATCTGTTGTCTCTAGATACCCCTCTATTGCCTTTGAAAACATCTCAGACTGTTTGTGGATTCCTTCTGCTTGAGATTTATTTTCAAGGTTGAGTCTTGAAAGCTTAGAACGCTTGCTATGGATAAGCTTGAGAAGGTCGAGTAAAAATGCAAAAGAACACAAATAAAGCATGAATACTATTCAGACCAAACAGAGACAGTGAGTGCCTGAGCCAGGACTGCTATGGTAGGATTGAAGAAAAGAAAAGGGACTCAATAGGAATTAGGGGAAACACTCAAATTCATGATTTATTAGATATGATGGGAAAGTGAAGTCCAAATGAATTTCATGTTTCCTTTTGGACTGAAAATTCCTATTTCAGTTTCCAGAAATTGGGATAGAAAATACAAAGAAAGAGCCAGATTAAGGAACATGAGAGAATTACTGCTGTTCTGGACATGTGAATTTTAGCTATCCATAGATATTCAAGTGAATATGCTCAGGTGGAAAGCAGATGTATATGACAGAAGACAGGAGGATATTTGTCTAAGAGATTTAGATTTAGAAATCATTATACTATCAGTGAGTGTTGAAACCATGACACTAGGTAGAACTTTTAAGGGATAATGAATGAAGAGAGAAAAGCAACGTTGGCATGAAGACAAAATAGAGAAGCGTTAGGTACAAGGGATCAGCAGCCAGTGACATCATCAGGGACCAAAGTGGAAGGCCGCCAGACAGCCACCCCATTCTTCCCTCTATTGGTACTTCCCACAGCATCCAGAGTAATCTTTAAAATAACAGACACTCAAGGAGGTTATTCCTCTAACACCTCTCAAAGCTTTCCTTGACCTCTACAATAAAAGCTACTCATTTTCCAAGACCACAAGGCCCTACATAATCTGGCCTCTGTTTAGTTCTTCAGCGTCATCTTATGCCAACTCTTATATCCTTTCTGACACCTGGTAACTGGGTCCTTCTTCAGTTCTGCATCCTCAGTGCCTGTACCTACACTATACTCTACATCAAGCGAGCTCAGCCCCATGTTCTTCACTGAGTGGGATCATCATGGCAATGTATGTTTTATATCGCCATTCCTTTCTCAGAGTGGACTTCAACTGCCAGATCTAACCTGGCCCATTATGGTCAATGTCTCCTTCAAAAACGTCACTTGTCTTTTTCATAGAATTTACCACAGATAGAAGTGAGTTTACCAATTTGTGTATTTATTTATGTTGTGTCTTTTACATCCATTTGAAATATGAGTTCTATTTGGGAAGAACTTTGCCTTTCTTTTTCATCTTGTATTTCAATCACCTAGCACAGAGCCTAATGTTTGCATACATATGTATAATGTGTTTTGTTTGTTTGTTTGTTTTTAGCAGACATGTATTTGTTTTTAGCATACATCCTGCCCTGCAAAAGACTGTGCAAGAGGTAGTGAGCAGCACAGGAGTGAACATGATTCCATCCCTGTCATGAAGAAGGCTACAACCCAAATAGATGAAGTAAAAATATACAGAAAGAACTATATTAAAATCTAAAGAAATGTGCGCCGTTAAGCAAGCACCAAGCTTCAGAAGAGATGGTTAGTGGTGGAAAATCAGGAACCTGTGTAATGTCTGGACTTCTTTAGTTACTCTCTATATATTCTTACACTAATTTTTCTCCCAGTGAATGTTAACTTGGGTGGTGGTGGGGGTGAGCATAAAGATTAAAAAGGAAAAATTTAAAGCAAATATTTGCCATATTTTTTGAGAAAGCTGACATGTTTTCCAGAGTTTAAACTTTAGTGATTTTCCCATCATAATCTTAAAATTGGGCAACTGGAAATCAGGATCTGTAGGTACTGGTCAGATACTACTTGACACAGGCATGTTGGGTGGACTTAGACTGCTCTTCTCCATGCATCAAATTAAAGGCTTCCTATCATAATACCATTAAAAATTAAAGAAGTGAAAATGGTTTTGAAAGTGTAATTTTTCTAAGGTTAAAAAGCCATTTAATTCCACTAATAATTTAATTAAAAATCAACACGCATTTATTTGACACCATGTGACTGCCAAGTAGTTTTGGGGAAAGAAAAAATAGAGAAGAATAGACAAAAGCCCTAATCTCAAAGAATTATAATTCAATCATCAAACAACAAATATTTATCCATTAAACATTCAACAAATACTTTAAACTCAGGTGTAGATGAGACATGTAAGTGGAATTTCTGGAGACCATAAAATAATATAATCAAGCATATATTTTAACAGTAATGTTTTAATTGTTTTAGAAATTTAGAAAACGAGGAACCCTTCCTTGGGCCTGAGTTTTCTGAGTTCCATGGAACAAGACCTGAGACAGGTGTTAAGGATTTAATAGAATTTGAGTTCACAAAGGAGAAAGTGGCACACATCCTAACTAAAATGAATAACATAAATGAAAGCTTCAAGATATCATTTGTATCAAGATATCAATGTATGGAATGCAGATCATTTCATACATTGCCCCATATATAGTAAGTATTTAATAGTAAGAGCAAAGAATAGATGTTAGGTCAGTAGAAAACCAAATGTAAGGCTAAAGAGTTTGAACTTGATCCAAAAGACAAGGTGGAATGTGTACAATATTGCTTCACCCTAACCTTACTTACATGTCTTTGAATCTAAAAGTTGACATATATCTTACATTTCTTGTGTATTATAATAATTGCCTATTGTACTACAGTCACTTTCAATACACTTCAAACACACGTTTTTCTTTATTCTGAAGGATATCCTTTGATCTTCCTTAAACTAAAAAAATCTATAAATTTTAAATGATTAATTTCATTGTTTATATAAATTATGTAAATATAAAATTACACCCATATTTCATTGTTTACATAAAAATGATAGGATATGGAATTACATGAGTATAAATTTACACAAGTATATAATCCAATATATTTTAAAAGATTCTTCCAGGGGCACCTGGGTGGCTCAGTCAGTTAAGCGTCCAACTTCAGCTCAGGTCATGATCTCACGGTTTGTGAGTTCGAGGTCCGCAATGGGCTCTGTGCTGACAGCTCAGAGCCTGGAGCCTGCTTCAGATTATGTGTCTCCCTTTCTCTGCCCCTCCCCTGCTCATGCTCTGTCTCTGTCTCTCAAAAATAAATAAACATTAAAAAAAAATTAAAAGATCCTTCCAATGGAAGAAATTTAACTTTCCTTTATGTTATTATTAAATTGATTTAAGTGAGTCTCGTATCTCAACAATTTTGAGATGATTGCTTTTCAGTGACTGTTCTCATTTGTTAAAAGACCTGTTTTTTGGCAATATTTTTTCTTCAGTTTACATTTGCAAAATCCATTTAACATTTTTCACCTTTATCCCCTTTTTATTATCATTATCTCTCACTGTTCTTTTCATTTTTCTACATGGTTGTTCCTACATTTGATTTTGTGACATATGCCATTAATATATTAGCTTGAATTTTCAAAGCATAATCTCTAGACCAACAGTTTTCTAATTATTTTTCTAGCCAGGAAAACATTGATTTGAACAGAAATCATGTGCTTACAACTAAAATATAAAAGAAGTAAATGGAGCTGTCTTGTTATAGTAGATGTCAGGGCTCAGCATCCTGCACATGTTCTCTGTTCCTTCTGCCTCCCATTGTTGTCCCCAAGAAAGCTCCTAAGATACCCGAGAATTTTGATGACCACAGGTTGAAAGCCACTGTTATAGATGCCAGTTCCTATTAATCGCTGCCTTCACTTTCAGTACCTATCACTGAGCAAGTGGTAATATCTTGGGTTAAGAAACATAATCTGTATGTTTTCATTTCCCCCAGGAATAAAAGGTAGAAAATTGATCAATGTATCCTGCCCAAATACCAGCCACCTACCTCCCCGCCCCCCCCCACACATACATTATTTGTATTCTGCTTGGCTTTGTTCTCTAAAATAAACATTAAGATATCAATATATAGTAGAAGTTTTCTTATTCAGCATATTTGCGACCTATATTTGGTCAAATAATAGAAAATCTGAGATAAGCTGGGAATCGTGGAAAAGATATTTATAGTCTTTGTACATTTTAACTTTAAGTATGTACGCTGATATTCATTTGCTAATTTTTCAACGTAGATCCAAAGCATTTTCTCGGATTGTGAGTTTTCTGACCAGAGTTCTATCATTTTCTTTTTATATATACCACACTCATTATTCATTATTGACAATTAATTACCAGTGCTAATTCCTTTACAACAAAGAGAAAACTTATAAGGTGACTAGATTGTTTTCTTATAATGCCTCTCCCACAATTCCTTGGACAGTGTTTTTCTAAGACTTGCAATTACTGAGTACAACTGGTACAGTTAGGATTTAGCACAAACTCGACTGACTCTGGGTTAGTAATGTAGTGCCCATCCAGGGGAAAAGATGTGTTTTGGCACCTACTGGTCACAGGGAGTACAGGCACAAGTCCCCTCCTCAAACCCTGGTGACCACTCATCTTTTTCCTATCTTCATGGTTGTGCTGTTTTTAGAATATCTTATAGTTAGAATTATACAGTATATAGTCTTCACACTGGTTTCTTTCACTTAGCAATATGAATTTCAGTTTCCTCCATGTCTTTCCATGGCTTGATAGTTCATTTCTTGTAATCACTGCTTAATATTCCATTGTATAGATGTATCACCATTTATTTACTCACCTATAGAAGGGCTGACATTTTAATATGAAATTACAATCAATAGTTCATTTATATATTAAGATTTACTGCTGTCCATCACTAATACTGAAGTCTGTTCCCTTAAAAAAATCTGTATTAAGAATCATATATCCTCCCACCAAAAACATCATACGTTCCCTCTTCTTTTACTTCCAAATATATTTTGGATATAAAAACAGATTTCAATAAGGATTTTAAGCTAAATCACTCTCATAAATAACAGAAGTGCTTGATCCCATCCTTCATCTGGCCCTGAGATGGTGAGGAAACAATGCATCTCACAAATATAATTAAATCATTTATGCGTCCCAATAGTAATAACTGAGTATTTGCTACATTCTTGTCTCTGAGCTAATAGAGATATATTGATGAAAAGTAAACATTTCAATGCAATCACTTCAATTTGTATGACTAGAATGGAGATGAAAATGGTGGCATTAATTAGAGAAGTATGTTCTTTTCTATATTCTTATTCCTTATTCTATATATATTCTATATTCTTATTCCTGGTTTGAGTTTTATTACTGAAATATGATTTTATGGAACAACAGGTAAAGCCACATGATTGCACTTGTTCACCCACCACTTTCCCTTCAAAAAGAAACTAACAGTTTGCTGATCTCCTTTCAGACATTTAATTGTTTTATATGTTTCATAACCAGCACTATTACTGAATTCCTATACAATTTTTGGTTCCTCATTTTCTTCCTTTTTTTTTTTTAAAGAAGTGGTTATTAAGATTTCTACTTTTCCAATTTGATTTTGTGAGACACTAAATCTTTATCTTACAATTAGGAATTTTTAAAGCTGCTTATATGGCTCTTCTTTGTAAGCTGGCCTTTAGAATCATAAAAAAGAAAGAATGAAACATCATTTTCACCCCAACGCATGATGAACTCTTCTTGATTTTTTCCCATATCTCAACTCAGACAATTTCTTAGACTGTGGGCAAATTAAAGCTGCTAAATAACTTTCTTTTCTCATTGTTCGCCTTGGATTTTAAATGCATGTGGCATAATCAGCACTAACAACGCGTGTCCTCTGCACCCCCCACCAATTCTGCTGGCACATCTCACTAATTCATCACCATCCAATCAATAATGGCCCCTGCTGAGAGGGGGCGAGAGAAGGATGCCTTTCTTTTTCCCATAAATATTTGAAATTGGCCTAATTATAATGTCCTGTGCTTGGATGCAGTGACAATAGCCTTTCATTTAGACGAGAAAGATACACAGGTGGAAAAGTACCCAGTTAGGCAGATTAAATAGAAATGTTCCACTGAAGTGTGTAACTCAGAAACCATCATCGGCCTATATTCCAATTGCATAAAACGAGTCCTATTAAAGGAGGGTGATACCAGACAGAAATCAGCTATACAGAACTTCGCTGCCTTTCCACTCTCATAAGAGCAGTTCTCTTCCTCTCAGCGTTTTTTTCCTTACCCTACTCACTTCCTATTTGCATCCCTCTTTCCTCCTTACAGAAACTTTCCTCCTCTCTCACCTTTCTCTTTATTTCCCTCCTTCTTCATCTACCTCCTTTGCTCTTGTATCTTCTTTTCCTTATCTTTATTCTCGGATATGGAGCAACACAACCAGGATAGTGATTTGGGATGATCGATCTGGCAGCACTAAGAAGCATGAACTTCAAGGGGATTAGCCTGTATGCGTGGAAATGATTAGAAAAATATTGCTATTTTCCAGGCAAGAGATGACTAGGTTCTGAGATGGTGGTCATGGGAAAGGTAAAGAGAGGAGAGATGTGGGAGGTGTTGTAAAGATGGAACTGACAGCATCACAGGAGACCAGAACACACCTTCAGAACACTCAGAATCATTTGCACATCATCACCGTGAATTTTTCAACTGCTAATTTGGTCACTGCAATGTGAACTTCAGCAATCTGCCCTTTATATGCATAACAATATCATAAATAAATCAGGGGAAAGCTAATGAGAAAATATATATCAAAGAGCCAAGTAAGCTCCATGCAGAAAATCAACAACAGTTTGTAATTCAGTTCAATCATGTGCTGGGTAATTGCATATTATGCAATCCAAAAGTATGAGCACTTTCTATTGTTAAATCTGATTGAGTCCTGAATGTAGGCTATCTAGGAACACAGACTTCTACATAGGGACTATGGTGAGTTTGCATGTTTAGATGTGCTGAAATATACACTTGAAAAAAAGAAAAAAATAAAACAAACCTTCTCTCCTGTGACCTCTTTGGGAAAATAATACCATTGGGCATCACGCCTTGGAAACCCACATGGCATGGTTAATGAAAAGCCAGGAGTTTGGAGAGAATATTGAATTTGAAAGTCTCTGAGAGTGTTCCCCAAATGGGTTGTTAAGTCCCTGTGACAGAGAACATTAGTGCTAGATGATGACAGTCATTCGGTTCTAAACACAAACCATATTGTCTGTGATTAAAGGCAGATGCCGGAGGAGGGCATCCAGGGCACTGTGGTCAGAGCTGCATTAGAACTAGCCCTTGGTAATTGTAAGGCTGTGACCAAAAGTAATCATAATAATCATGATAAAATAAGACAAAATTTGCGTTCTTCCACACATTGAAATGTACTTGTCCGTGACTTTACTGAAAACTTAAAAGTCCAAATTTTCTCCACATTTGAGGAAAGACACCAAAACTCGTATTTAGACATATTTTTTCCATAGATATAAAGACTACAAAATAAACAAACTGTAGGCCACAAGATGTCCAAAGCAACTGTTTGGAGTATAGATGTGAATGACAGCCTGTTTGCCTGTAAATCTATGCATACTGCTGAATAGAACTGGGGAAAAGACAGGTGATTAATCTGTTTTTGTCTCTGAGGTATTTTAATACAGGAAAAAAACACTATTCAACTATTTTCCTATATTGATGAATATTTTTTTTCATAACTTTGTGGTATTTTTGATGAAATATCCTTTCCCTCTTTTAAACTCTTATAACAGCTTCATTGTATCACTTATGGAGCATATCACATTAGATTTATTAGAATTATTTATATACATCTTGTAGCTCTCTGACTAGACCATTAATCACTTTGGGTGAAACACTGTATTCATCTACCATTAATTGAATACTTATTTATATGTCCAGAATTTTCCATAGGTTTTATGTGTTATCGTCATCTAATATAACAACAGATCCAATAGATACACTGTTTTCTCAATCTTAAAGTTGAGGCATCTGAGGCACAGAAAGGTTAATCTGCCAAATCTTAGCAAAGCTGAGATCTGAACCCAATCATGCCCATGCATTTTATGAGTGACATGAGGAACAGAAGACAAAGCTTAAGGCCCACCCAAAGTAGGGAGTCTAATTGCATTATACTACCTTGAAAAAGTTAGATACCAATGGACTTTACTCTCAATTGAAGGTTGAACCAGAAGTGTTTCCCACTCCCTATTCAGCACATATACTCAGGGGACTATAAAACAGAGTGTCTTGCATATGAGAAGATCAAAAGAGACATCATATCCATAAGAGTTCATAATTACATTTTTCAGTGCTGAAATTGGAACACAAATTCAGATCTCCTGGGTGGTGCAAATAAACTCAAACCATGGATTTAGTTTAATGTGCTGAGGGTCAAAAACAGACACAAGTGCTTCTCAAGAATGTATCTTCATCCTAGGCTTCAAATAATCAACATAATTTTTTAAAGATAAATGAGCTTATCACTGTCAAGGAATCGATACCACAAATGAGAGTACCAACAGAAACAATAGTCAAAAAGAAATTTAGATTTAGAATTATCAAAAACCCAGATCTTAAACAGCTGTTTACTCTATTTACATAAAATATGAGGTTAAATATCTATAGAGAACAGAAAACTATTGAAAAATGATTCAGATTTAAAAGGAAAATGGAACTTAGGAAATAAAAATATGTAATGAAAATTAAAACCTCCCTAATGAATTTAACTGCAGAGTAAACATACATGAAAGGAGAATTAGTTTAACAGAAAATAATTTGAGGGAAAAATATTTATTCTAAGTGATAAATTTGTCGGCATGAAATTGTTTGTAATATTCCCTTATGGTTCTCTTAATGTTTTTAGGCTCTGTTGTGATAGCCTCTTTTGTTATTAATATTTGTAATTTGTATTTTCTCTCTTAATCAGTTTAGCTAGGATTTTATGAATTTTGTGGATCATTTTGGAAGAACCAACTTTGACTTTGTTAATTTTCTCTCTTGTTTGTCAGCTTCCTATTGTGTTGTTTCTTTACTTATGTTTATTGTCTTTTAGCTTGAATTTATTCTATTCTTCTCTTTCTACCTTCTTAAAGTGAAAGGTAACATCATTGACTTTAATTTTTTTCCTTTTACAATACAGAAATTTTAAACTGTAAATACGTCTCTAAGCACTGCTTTAGCTCATCTTACAAATGTATCACTCAGTTCAAAATTTCCCAATTTCATTTGTGATTTCATTTTTACCTGAGTATTAATTATTATTGGTTAGTTTTGAAATAATTGGACATTTTCCCCAATATCATATTGTTATTGACTTCTATTTAATTCTTTTAGTCAGGAAGCCAACATTGTATGATTTTATTTAAGTCTATTAAGACAGGTTTGGGGACCTAGTCTGTAGTCTCTCTTGGTAAATGTTCTTCGAGCACTTGAAAGAATATGCATTCTGTATTTCTTTGGATTTGTTCTACAAATATCATTTAAGTAACTTTGTTTAATAGCATTGCTGAAATCATCTCAGTCTTTCCTGATTTTTTTTTCCACTCATTATATCAAGGGCTGAACATCTTAAATCCCTAATGATGCCTGTGGATTTGCCTATACCTTTTAAATTCTCAGTTTTGGTTTCATGTATATTAAAAATTTGTTATTGAATATACAGGCCTTGATGATTATGATTGTCATGTCATCCTGTTGAATTGACTCATCATTATGAAAATTCCTTTGTCTGTGCTAATACCCTTTGTCTTGATGCCCGTGTTATTTGATATTAATATAGCAACTCCAAACTCATGTCTTTCATTTCTCTCCCATTATGGTCCTGTTTTTCTTTAAACCATTCAGCATTTTGATAATAGCTGTTTTACCGTTATTTCCTGCTAATTCCATAATGTCTGTAATTTTGGATGTGCTTCTACCGCCTGATTTTTCTTCTGGCTATGGGTCATTTTTTGTGTTTCTTTGCATATCCATTAATTTTTTATTGGATAATTGGGCACTGCAAATATTATGTTTTGAACATCTTAATTTTATCCTATTCTTTTAAACGCTATTGATATTTGTTTTGGCAGACAGTTAAGTTACAGATAAGTTTGTTCTTTTAGAGGCCTTTTGTTAAAGATTTATTAGGATGAGACTACAGTAGACTGTACATATTTGAAACCATTTCTCATTACTTTTTGCCTTTACAAGTGAAGTTTTATTGGAACACAGCCACACCCAGTTGTTTACCTGTTTTCTATAACTGCTTTCATGCTAAAATGGCAGAGATGAGTAGTTGCAATGGAGACCATGTGGTCTGGAAAGTATACCATTTACTAAAAAATAAACAGCCTGTTTACTATCTTGCCCTTTACAGATAAACTCTTTTCCACAAAAGGAAGATGAGGCCTAAAGAGATTATTTAATTTGAACAAAATCAAATTAAATGCAGATCTGTCATACCGTGTGGTTTCATTTTTCATGGTTTCAGTTACCCATGGTCAATCTCAGTCTGAAAGCAGATGATCTTCCTTCTGACTAAGATGTCAGAAGTTCAACAGTAGCCTAACACTATGTCACAATCCTCACGTTATTCTCCTCATTTTATCTCATCACATAGGCATTTTATCATCTCACATCATTATAAAAAGAAGGGTGAGTGCAGTACAATAAGAAATTTTAAGATATCATATTCATACAACTTTTATTAGATCATTGTTATAATTGTTCTACTTTATTATTAGTTATTAGGTGTGTATGAACAGGAAAAAGCATAGAATATTTAGGGTTCATTACCATGGTTTCAGGCATCCACAAGGGGTCTTAGAACATATCCTCCCATGGAGAAGGTAGGACTACTATAATTCCTGTAGTGCATGACTTAAGACAATAATTCTATTTGCACTTTGGTTCAAAAAACATTGTGAAAATGTTGAACTCAAAGAAATGTAAACTGGTGAAATAATATATAAAATGCCTTCTCTCTAAAGAATGTTTTAAAAGTTTTTTTCTTTTATTCCACTTCTTTTGGTCTTCTAAATTTATCTTTTATCCTTTCTGAGAAGACTTCTTTGATGATCCCTGCACAAATTGACTTAGTTCTTACAGTTCTGAAAATAATGTCACTCAATCTAAACCTTAACATAAATCTAGTTAGGTTATATATGTATAACCTCACTTCAAGGAGTCAAAATTCTTTCCCTAATTTATCTGTGTCTTCACAGTATATAATGATTCTATGGCTATAGCTCATTAAGTAACTTAGTAATGTGCATAAAGATAGTTAACTATCAATAAAAAAATGTTGATCAAGCACCTCCAATAATTTAAGACTTGAAAGGTACTGGCAGTAATATAGCATTGAAGAGGATTCTCCATTCATGTAATCTTACAGTTTAGTAGAAAAGAAAGACATTAAACAAATAAATAAATTAGGACTCAGAGAAAGCTAAGCCACTTTGTCTCATTCTCATTAACCCCCATATATGGCAGACACTCTAAAATCTCTTCCTTCCCATTGCAAACTCCCCCCAAAACTATCTCCAACCCAACAGCCTGCCTTGAAATATGCCTCCCTCACTCTCAGTGGCAATAAATTTCCTTTCCTTTCCCTAGAGTAAGTCTGTTCTCTGCAATATAAATCAAGCTTGCTTCACCTACTTCTCCAATTCTCCACTTCACCAAATTCTACAATCAGCAGAATACAAGTTTAGAAGGTGATGAGCAAGCAAAAATGGAATTTGCTTTGGTGTGTGAAAGGAGATGAGAAAGCTATGAATAACTATACATTAGAGAACTATTTTACTCTGTTTTTAATTAATTAAATAATCCTGAGTATGTTGATTGCTACAAAGGAAAAGTAGGGAATATTTGTGAATGAATAACAGGTAGATCCTACTTTAGTGCCATGATCAGAAAATACTTATTGTAGGAAGTGGTGCCAAATGAAAAGAAACATTTAAATGTTGAATACACAGTTGGGCTTTGGATCTGATGCTAGATGTGTGAAGGTGAGTATCATAACATAATAAGGGATAATATAAGCCATGAGAATATCTTTGATAACCTAATAAGAGAGTGTATGTTGAAAAGGGAGGAGGGCTTAGGGAGAGAAGGAAGAAATTCCAGTATGTACTATTTGGGTAAAAGAGAAGAAAGCAACAAAAACAAAAATCCACATCCAGAGATGTATAACCAAATGAACAGAAGCTGATGGAAACCAAAGTTCAGTAAGGAAGGGGCCAAATATGTGAGCACAGTTATGTATGTGGGAGGATCATAGAAACACCCAACACCTTTATTCAAGCATACTCTTTCTTTTTACTTAGTTCTACATTTTCTTTATTTTAAAAATACTAGATCTTAGGGAAAATTAGGAGAGACGCTTTGGTAATTTGCCTTTATATTATTTCCAAACAAAACAAACAAAAAACCACAGATGAGGCACCTGAAAAAGACTAGGAAACATGATTCAGTGAGTCATACCAAAAGAAAAGTAAAAAAGAAGTTTGAGGGCATCTGTCTTAGAGCAAGACTAGGTGTTCTGTATGATAGACACAGTATGTGGTCAAATAAATTTTTGTTTTGGTTAATGACGGTGACTGTGATATTGAAGAATTTTGGTAGTATAGTAGTTGGGGAAAAGAAACTGATATTGGCTCAAATTTTATCTACATATAAGCACATTCACAAACTATTCTGGTCTTTATTTCTAAATAATGCTTAGCAAATGGGAACATCTAAGTTATATAAGTCTGATAAAAATTATGGGCATTCATTTTCAGATTTGATCATCTGGCAAAGTTCATCGTATTCCTTTTAGTGATTACTATCTTATCTTATGAACGATCAATCAGAAACTTATCATATTACACTTATTCATTAAATTGTATCAATTTAAGTGTGATCAGCTAACTATTTTCAATGTGTGCTTGTTTTTTTTGTTTACTTTTTGTTTGTTTGCTTTTGCTAGTAAGACTAGTTATGATAGACATCAAATATATAACTAATATTTATGGAAGAAAAATTGAAACTTGAAAATTCTGTCTATTAACTTATTTGCTTCTGAAAACTAACAAAACATACTCATACTGAATTTGGTAGGCAAATATCTGGGTCTAAATTATACAACAGCTTCTTTAAATACCATTAGATTGGCCAAATAAATAGCATTGGCCAAACATATTGATGTTTTTAATTAGGTTTTCAGAGTGCTAGAGATACTTTCTCCTTGTATACTGAAAAACAGGACCTCATTCTTATACACAGAGAAAAGGCAGAGGCTCAGTTTTGCTGATATTTACTGGGTTCTCTTCTGTGATATAATAACAATAATACATGCTGAAGTTGTTCAGAGAGGGTAGGGGCTATAGATCAATGTAAGATTTAGGGAAGAAGTGTATTTGAGTTCATTTTTAAAAAATTAAGATAGACACACAACAGGAAGAAGGCCATTCTAGGAGGAGGTAAGAGCACGCAGATTCTCAAGCAGGTACAAATGTTGTGTGATTTCATGACAGTGACATTGGACTGAGGTTTCATTCTGACATCTGTAAAGATTTAGGGGCCAGATGATAGAGGGCTTGCAAAGTCAGACATGTTTTATATTTAATGTCAAATAGGTTAATCATGGTAGCCTTGTAAGATATTGAATGACCATAAAAATTGTGTTTAAAGAAGAGTAGCTTTCCTCTATTTCCCCCTTTGAGGCTGAATGTTTATTTACTTTGTTTTGTTTTAATTATTTATGTATTTACTTATTTTGTAATTGATTTTATAATTGTCTCAAATACCCACTTTATTCCACTGTGTGAATACCCATAAAAATCTGCAGTGTAGATCGGCAGGGTTTCCTTGATGGAGCTACTGAAGTTACCATTTACAGATGCCTCCCAGCAGCCTTAATGATTGTTGCCAAGAAAAAGCTCAGCTATCCCCCAATAGCAGCCACAGGGCAAAGCCAGAAAGGTAAGCTGTGCTGGTACAGAGAAGGTCTCGTTTTCTCAGAGTCTGCCTCACTAGCAAAGCAAAAACTTCTCCTGTGCCAATTCTGAAATGAATTAATTAGTTGAAGACCAATCTTGGGTGAACTTTTCTTTCCTTCCTTCTCTATCATTTTTTTCTCACAATAGTGCATGTGGTGAGACCCTCAGGGAGCAATAAGACACTTGGATAAGCCAGTTGTAGATTAAATATAGACTCCCTGTGGCAACTCTTATCTCCTGCCTTCCCTCCTGCTTGCAAAGATGCAGAGACGGGATTATTGCCACAGCTGTGCTTCCTAGAAGACTAATCAATGCAGCTATAAGAAGGTCTGAAATGCAGCAGGGTTTTCAATTCTAAGGATAAAATTTTTTTAAAGTGATGAAGAAAACTGTTCAAAAAGTTATAATGCTGTTAAATCCAAAAACCCTTTAAAGACAGAAAATAAGTCTAAAAATTGGCCCATTGTCCTATTTTGGGTGCATATCAAGCTGGGATTGATAAGACCTGTCTACAGGAGACTGAAAAATGAAGCTAAGTTCCCAGAAAACATTGATTCCTTACAAGAACTTTGTTCATTTAAGCAAAATTGGAATTTGGCATAGTTACCACCAGAACTTACAGATACATCACTAGAAATGTCAAATTCACCTTTTCTGTCTCTCCATGAATTCTCAGTTGGGCTCTGATATAGCAGCAATTAGGAAAAATTCCAAGTCAGTTGAGATACAACATCATAATGAGAAGTATAGAAAATGCAAAGAAAGCTCTGGGGAGAAAAAGGTCTAATAAATCTTTTGTCTAGTAGGAGTTAGGATTTTTCTCCCACGTGATTGTCACCACCCTTCTTTAGGGTTTGGAAGTCAGATCCCGTTACTGGATAGTATTCCCCACTCCTCAACAAGGTAGGACGAGACCATCCTGGGCTGATGGCAGTGCCAACCAGTCAGGAATTTAAGGAGACCACACAGGTGTACAATAAATTAAACAGTTAGCTCTCCCAGTCCATGTCAGTCAGTCAACAATATATGTATTGAGAATCTCAATGTGCCAAATGCTACGCTGAACAAACCAGACTTTGTCCTGTATTCTTGAAGGTTACTCTATAGTTGAGAATGTAAACATTATATACATAATTATAACTGTAATAATTCTAATACGAGAGAAGCAGACAGAGGAGGTCAAGATCTGGGGATAGCAAAAATCTGACCTATTGATGTAGTTGTTAGGCTCCCTATCTCTCCACTTCAGGAAAATGCAAGGGGACAGGGAACAGATGATTGGGCCCAAACTGAAACCAGGGAGTGAACTCTGACAAATTAAGGATGAATCAGGGTACCTGCCTGTGTGGACATACACGGAACGAGGCAGCCCGGTGTACTCAACTTGGTGAAGGAGTGATTCAAAAATTTTCTTCCAGCAGTATTTTTGCACCAGACCTCTGCTTACTGGAAGATGTAGAAGGGGCAATTTGGGCTCCTCAGAGCTCACACTCCGTTTTTTTCTCCCCTTTGCACAATTTGTTTTGATGTTGCCCAATGAAACTATTTCTGCATTGCTATGATTAGGGTATACTGATAAAAATGTGCAGCATACATCTCAGCAAAACTTTTTAAGTGAATTTAGGATCCCACTGGTTTTAATAAAAATATATGCATTCAGTTTTTTTAATTTAATGAACGACATTAATGAGAAATAAAATGTTTTATACATTTGGCAAAAGACATTAATGGGGAGGAAGAGATTCATTATGACTCTGCTCTGTACCCAGAGGATGCCATGTGAAGGTTGTTCTCTGGGTGACTAAACAAGGGGCACACTTACTTTAATGGCCATATTAAAATAGCACAAGGGTAGAATATTGAATAGAGTATCCTTAGAAGATAAATTGTTTAAGTTCTCACTTGGTGTTTAGAAAACGTTGGTTTACTTTATTTCTCCTTCTCTGTTAGTTAGGACAGTGAGTTTTTACTCTTCCACATAACTTAACCTTTCTAAAATGAATTCATCCTAACAATGAATCTAAAGAACAGTGTGAACTAAAGTCATCTTATTAGACATTTAAGATCACATCTGAGAGCCCTGGTAAGAAATTTGGATTTGCATCTAAATATTCCTGATTCACTTGTTTGTTGGTTGGTTGTTTTATATTTTCCAATGTCAAAATCAGAAGAGCCAGACACTCATTACTCAATTACGGAACTCTTCTGAATTCCAGTTTATGGATGAAATAGATAGGGCTAACACATACAAAATAGAATGAAACTTATTCCCAGAGGCTAATGAACCTTTGTTTGCTATTTTAATACCACTGTGCTTCCTGGGTCATATTAATCTCAAACATGTGTTAGTATAAGATTGCTAGGTGTAGATCACCCTAAAGACACGTGCAGTATTTGAAATCCAGATAATTCTAGCTTATAGATGTGAGAAACATGACCAAATTAAAAATAAGAGATTACCTTGAAGTCTACGCGAATCAGGTTCTCTCATTCTCATAAACATTGTGTGTGTGTGTGTGTGTGTGTGTGTGTGTGTGTGTGTGTATCACAAGGAGCAGCAACATTCCAAACAGTCTGGACACTAGAAAAGGCAGCTTCTGTACAATTCAATGCTCACTTACAGAGATTTACCAAAAGGAGGAAATATTACTTTTTTTCCTTTAATGCAGCTATGTTGACGAGAATCCCTAAAATTCTTGGAATTTTTACCATTGCACATTCAGCATACATTTTTAGAGAAAACAAAGTCCATCAAATGGGTGACCCCTCAACAAATCTGCTCTTTTAACAAACATATAACAGCTCTATTGAAAAACAATTCACGTTATCAAGAGTCACCCTTCTAACATATGTGATTCAGTGATTTCTAATCTATACAGAGTCGTGCAACCTTCACCACTATCTAACTTGAAAACATTTTCACCATCCCCCACCAAAAATACCTGTGCCCATTATAACCACTACGCATTCTCCAATTGCCCCATCCCTGCAACTATTAATACACTTTCTGTCTCTGTGAATTTGCCTATTCTGGGCATTTTATATAAATGGAATCATGTAACACATGGTCTTTTGAGTCTAGCTTCTTTCATTTTGCATAATGTTTTCATCCATATTGTTTATCCATGAATCAGTACTTCATTCCTTTTCATGGCTGAAGAGTATTTAATTATATGCACATACCACATTTTAAAAAATCATTTCAACAGCTGGTGGATACTTGGGGTGTTTTCCTTTCTTGGCTATCATAAATAATGTGGCTACAGAAAATTTGCAAAGGTATTTTGTGGACATATGTTTTTATTCCCTTGGATATATACTTAGAAGTGATTCCTGGGTCATAAGCAAACTCTATGTTTAACTTTTTTGAAGATATCCAAAAATATTTTCTAAAGAGGCTACATCATTTTAAATTCCAATAAACAATATATGAATGCTTTTACTTCCCAATAACATATCAAATTTTTTACATCTAAATTTGTCAAAAGCAGAGCATCTGGGTGGTTCAGTTGGTTGAGCATCTGACTCTTCATATCAGCTCAGGTCATTATCTTGTGGTCATGAGATTGAGACCTGCATGGGACTCCACTCTGAGCATGGAATCTGCTTCTGATTCTCTCCCTCCCTCTTTCTCTGACCCTCCCCCACCTTCCCCCCCCCAATAAACACATAAATAGATATATGGATAGATAGATGGATAGATAGATAGATAGATAGATAGATAGATAGATAGATAGATTTGTCAAAAGCAGTCTTCCATGTCAAAGGAAAAGGCATTCCTCAATCTGTACCTAGAATTTCATCATTCATTACCATGTTTTCTAATAATTTCTAATAATTTCTAATAATTCCATGCCAACCCTTGCTTTGTCAACAGGCTTTCCTACAGTTCTTCTTTCCTTTTATCCTGCAAATATGCCAATGTGGTATGAAGAGAAAGAAAGAGAGAACACCTTGACCTCTCAAACTCTCTGACCTGAAGGTTAAAGAGGTGCTTATTAGTTTTATAAATTAAATGATATCTATAGCATTTCATAATATAAACGTTTATAAATAACTGTCAAAATTCTCATACACCCGGGTGGCTTAGTCGGTTGAGCATGTGACTCTTGATTTCGGCTCAGGTCTTGATCTCACAGTTGAGGGATCGAGCCCCATATCAAGCTTGAGTGTGAAGCCTGCTTGGGATTCTCTCTCTTTCTCTCTCTCTCTCTCTCTCTCTTTCTGTGTGTGTGCTCCTCCCCCACCCACACTCTTTCTGTCTCTCTCAAAATAAACAAATAAACTTAAAAACAATAACTATCAAAATTCGCTATCTTTCCCAGAGCCACTACTCTATATATTAAATCCTAAGAGTCTAAGAAACCTCCCTACAGCCTAATGTTTCTTTCTTGGTTGAAGCTATAATCTTTCTCTCCCAGGACTACTAGAACACACTGGGTTGTTTCTCTACCATCAGACTTCTATTCACTCCAATTGCTTTTCCATATAGCTTTTAGACTTACTTTCCAAAGCACATTTAATAGTTTCTTGCTATCAACTGGAAAATATTACAACTCCTTGACATAGGATAAAAGATCCTGCTTTGGGATATACTCCATCACTAAAAGACTTCACTAACAACTCCAGCACTCTATAAATGAAGTTCATGGAAATTACCATTGATCACAAAACTTCCTTTCTGATGCTGTCTCTATGCTCTGACCAGAATCTTAACATTGCCTTTCTACTCCACTGCTCTCTTCTTAACACTATCTCCATTCTTCTCCTGGTAAGTCCCCACTAATTAAATGTTTTATCCTCTGTCAATATTTCTCTGTTTCTCAATAGGAATTAGAAGCATCATTCTCTCGGTCAACAGGGCACTGTGGTTATTTCTCCATTTTAACTACATAAGACATTGAACTGAAGTTCATTTTGGCTTACCATATTGTGTTAGATTTTTTTTCTATTTTTATACTCCTCTTTTCCACTGACCTATTTATCAAGGCAAGGAAACATGTTTCACCAATTTTTGGATTCCCCAACACATAACACAGTTCTCAGCATATATTCTGTTAGTTGGGGGTTAACCAGAGAAGCAGAACCAGAAAGATAGATGGATGGATGGATGGATGGATGGATGGATAGATATACAGACAAAGAGATATATATGTAGATATTGACTGATTGATTGATTACAGGGAATTAGCTTACACATTATGGGATAGGGGATTGTTACAGTCTTTACAAGGCTATCCTCATGTCTAAAGTTGAAGCCCAAAGTCCAAACAGAAGATAGTTGATAATGAAAGATTATGAGCAGCCTTGAATCTGATGAAGATTAGCTGAAACTCATGAGGATGGACTGAAACTTGTGTCTACTCTTATAGACTGTGACCTTGGTGATAAGAGTATCCTGTAGAAATCAGGGCTCTTACTCATAAAGCTGAACACAAATATACGTAGCCAAGGAGTCAGAGAAAATAAAGGAAGATTGAGGGAGAATGCAGAGCAATTCTGTGTTAGTCTATTACTTCAAAACCAAAAACTAAGTGGCTTGAAACAACACACATTTATTACCTCATCATTTTGGGAGTCTTGACATAGTTTACCTGATTTCTTTGTTTTAGATTATCACAAAGATGTAATCCAGGTATTAGCTAGGTCTGTGGTTTTATCTAAGTTTCACCTGTGGAAGGATATGCTTCCCCATTCACATGATTGTTGGATGAATTCAGTTTCTTATTGTAGGACTGCAGTCTTCAGTTTCTTGCTGTCAACCAGAGGCTACCCTCAACCACCTACATGGTGCCCTCAGTTTCTTGTATTGTGGGCCACCAACATCAAGCCAGCAAGAGAGAAAGACTACAGCAAGATGAGTGCTATAATTTAAAGAAACAGGGGCGCCTGGGTGGCTCAGTTGGTTAAGCGGCCGACTTCGGCTCAGGTCATGATCTCGCTGTCCGTGATTCTAGCCCCATGTTGGGCTCTGTGCTGACAGCTCAGAGCCTGGAGCCTGTTTCAGATTCTGTGTCTCTCTCTCTCTGACCCTCCCCCGTTCATGCTCTGTCTCTCTCTGTCTCAAAAATAAATAAACGTTAAAAAATTTTTTTAAAAAATAAAGAAAGAAACATAACCATGTAATCACACACATGTAGTCATGAACATCCTATAAATTTTGCCACATTCTATTTGTTAAAAGAAAGTCACAGGTCCTACTCACACTAAAAGGAAGGGATCACTACACAAGAGCTTGAACACTAGGGGGTGGGAATCATGAGGAGTCATCCTAGAGTTTGTCTGCCACAGTTCCCCTTCTGACCCCCAATGATCCACGTTGCTCCAAATACATTGACACTCCCCCAAAGTCTTCAAGAGTCTCATCCCATTACAGCATCAGCAAATAGTCCAGAATCTCATCATCCGAATCAGGTCCGGGTGAAGATAAGACCTCTTGGAAGTGGTGCCTGGCATGTGGCAAAGTTTAATACTGGCTTAAAATTAGGTTGAACACATTCTGAGGATCAGATGCAGAATTTTTTAAATTTCCTTAATGAGATCTTAGGGTGACTGACTATCTCATCTACTTAGGTTTGAGTTCCCAGAGAGTGGGATCCTTTGTACTTAATGTAACTTACTCAGCGACTTGCAGGTAGTAGGGATTTATAATGTTGATCAACTAATGATCATACTTAAATAGTTGATTTTCCGATCATGGTCAAAAAACACAGTTGACTTGAAATTATAGCTACAGTTCATCAGTCCATTTTCACTTAATACTTTATTATATTTTTCTTGCGTGGTTAATGTCTGCTATGTACTAAATATATTCTCTAAAATTCAAATCCCAACCAAGGTTTAAATGATGAGAAAACATCATGCTCAGTTGATTGCTCAGAAGTGTCATTAAATTCTATATTTTGAAACATTTTTCTCTAAAGGTTCTGTGCCTCTTGCTGAAAGAAGGTATCAAATTAGTGTGACTTTGTATGAGAAATATCATTTCCTAGATTTGAAATGTCTTTCCCCAATTAGTCTACAAGTTATGTCAGTATCTAGAGAATAAGTATCACATACAGGCATGAGTTACATTATTCACTTCATTAATCATTTATTAACCCCAAATATACTTACTGAATGCTAACTCTGGGCCAAGGCTTGTGCTGAGCACTAGGGATATGGCAGTAAGTGGATCAGAACTCCTCCCTCATGGAGCTAGCATTGTAATAGAACAGAGAGACAATAAAAAAATGAACAAGAGATCATTTCAAATTGTGATGAAGTGTATGAAAGAAACAATAAAATGCACTGAAATAGAGAAAAAATAATAAGTAATACTTATAGAGATGATGATTGAGAAAAACCACATAAAGACCAATATGTTGAATGAAGTCTCAAGGATCATAAAACATGAATCATATACTAAATGTGAATTGCTGGGCATTAGGTAGAAGCTCATCAAGCAGGAAGAAAAACATGTGCAAAGGCTTTAGGAGCAAGAAGGTGCTTGGCTTGTTCATGGGACCAAGAAAAGAATAGTAGGACAGAGGAAGAGAGGCAGTGGAGTATTAGAAGATGAGTGGGAGAGGCAGGCAGGCACTGGACAGGACCTTACAGGTCACTGTGAAAGGTGTGACCTAAAGCAAAACAACATTGTCTCAAGATATTAAGCATAAGAACTTCCTGATTTAATTAACATTTAAAAATCACTATCTTCGCCATATGGAAGAAAGTTAGAAAGTTATGAGTAGAAAAATGAAGACCACTGAGGAAGCTGCTTTAATAGTCCTATAGCTAGAGCTATGGAGACCTAGTGAAAAAAAAATAGAAAGTTTTTATTCTTCTATGGACAGGGCTTGCTGATGGATTAATGAGGAAGAACGTAAGAACATAAGAGAAAGGGTGGGATTAGAGAGCATGTCTAGGTTTCTGGGTATGAGGTGAGTGGTGCTGGTGCCTTTAACTCTTTTGAAAAAGACTGATGGGCTGGGTAAGCTGGTGGGGTATCAAGTCCTGAGAAACAATTAAGAGTTCCAGTTAAACATGTTAAATTCAGGAACCATATAACAAATGCACAGGGAGATGCCAAAAAGGCAATTCTATATGCAAATTTAGACTAGTATCATAAAATAAAATTGGGCTAGATATACGTTCATATACATTCCTAAGTCACCAGCATTTAGATAGTATTAAATGTTATAAGAATAGATAAGATGTCTTTGCTTTACCTTTCCTAAGAGCAATGCTTCCTTCATTTTTGTATGAAATAGCACCTATACAAAATGATAAAACCTGGAAAGTACATTGTGGCAAGCTTGGGTAAATTGGGGCTACATGGAGGTTAGTAAAAATGCGTCCACTAATTTTCCTTGGCAGTATTTAATTATGGTAAGAGTCATGTTGGTTTCACTGGGAAACCAACTTCGAGGGGGAGATTTGCATGCAGAAGGTTAATGGGGCATGTTTTGGGGATAAATACCTGCAAGGGAGTTAGGAAGGCAGAAATAGGTGGAAGATGAAGTGTGATGCATTAAACTGTGATGTGGTCCAGCAGAAGCCTGTGTCAATCCCACCTATAAAGAGCTTTGGAGCTGGAACAGCTTCTCAGAATTTTTCCAAATTGTGGCAAGAAGGCTAGGCCTTTGTGCCCTCACATCAACTAGCTATTTGATGCAAACTCTCTCTGGGAAGAGGAAATAACCTTGGCCAAAGAAGCCCCCTTTGGAGAAAGATCATTTTTAAGGAAGGACTCAGCTAAGAATCTTCAGCAGGCAACACACGTGACAAAAGAATAGTCTTGGTAGGGGCAGGGAGGTCCTCAGGGGAGAAATAATATACCCACTAAAATAAAAGATTTAAATACAAAGTATCAGGAAGGTATTAATATTGCATTTTTATAAAACTTTCATAAAAATGTTTTCACATTTTTAATGAGAAGCTTGAGTATGCTTCTGTGGATGTAACTTTTTATATTAGGTTATATAATTGTAATTGTTACACGTAATTGCTTTTTAATGATGATCTCTTCAAATTATTCAGTCACCCCTGATGAGAAACTATAAAGTTAGTGATAAAAATGTTAAATCATATTTTTTACAACTACAGAAAAGTTTTTCAAGCATTTAGATTTTATTTATATATTGTAAAATAGTTATTTTTCCCATTGACAAGTGTAGTGTTGAGTATTTGCATGAAATTATGAATGAATTTCAAATGCAGTTGAACTTCTGCCATGACAAGAATTTCAAAATAATGGTGAAGGCTTATTTTTCAAAACGTGAATCTGTTGTTAGTAGTCACCTGGCAGCTGGTTTGGTCATCTTGGAAAGGACAGTGGTGTGCCTGCAAGTGCTGTTGAAGCAGGTGCCCAGGTAGCAGAGCACATCGACCTATTAATCACAAAGCCCCACACCTGAGGGACAGTGGTACACACATTCTGAGCCCCATTCCATTGAAACCATCTTCCAAGAAGCCCAAATATGGCTGCTCACTGCAGGGAATGACCAAACAGTCCATGCCACCCCTGCCGTGAACAAATACTAAAACACTAATGGAATTACTATCTCATAGTATGTTTAAAAAGTTATTGAAAATTAAAAACATAATTTACTGTCCCTGTATTAAATAATACTGGGACAAAACACTAATAAAAAAAGCAAAAATTAAGTTGATTCTCATTATTTATGCAGTTGTGTTCTAAAATGTCTCTAAAATACAGAATTAGTGAATACTGAATTTTTCCAAGGGAAAATACAGAGGTAGATTCCTGCCAGCCTCTATTCACTACATTTGTAGAGACTGAGCAGTATATAACCTTATTTTATGTATGTTCCTGTTTGGAGATTGTATTCAATGCACACACACACACACACCATAGTATCTACATAGTTGATTCATTAACATTGAGCTCACAGCCAACAGCACTGTATCTCATGCCCAAGCAAAGGTTCTCTAACCCATGTATTTTCTCCATTAGGCACATCACAGCCTTGTCGTACTTGGGAACACGAGGCAGTACTTCAGCATCATGCTCGGGGGCCATTTCAAAGAGCCAAATCACCAATGAAAAGCACAAAAATATGAAGATGGTGGCACTAAATAGCCCCCCCCCACACACAAGGCACGTGTTTATAATATGAGAGCAGAAACAAGAAGGGACATTACCGCCTTGTTCAACCTCAGCTGCTGTTGTCACTCTGCGCATGTCCACAAATGACTGTGAGAGCACAGGAAGAATTGATTTGGGGCATAGAAGCTCTAGCTAGTCAGCATATGTACAAATCCAGGAACTGTGAATAATGAGAGGCAACTGTACTTAGTCCTCAAAAATAAAACATCAAATTAACTACAACAGTTTCCTATCCAGGCTCCCTGGCAGACCCTTACCTTGCTGGCCCACCAATCTAAAACTATGATGTCATAATCTTTGCCCAATTCTAGCCATTTCACCTTGAAGGCCACCTTCAGAATCACTCTGTCAAGGCCCTCTAATTTCTTATCCCTATCTTTTTTCTGTTTTGAGACACTACTAAGTTAGTGTTTTTCCTTACCGCAGTAAATCTAATAAATTTAGCTTTAATTGCTGGGCTGTTTATTTCTTTATGATGATGTTTTGATGAACCTGTAGTCAGCACCATTTTCTTCATAACACTGTTCCAGGAATACGTGGTCATAGCAAGTTTTTCTGAGGTCGGTGGGACCAGGAACCTTTAATGACATCTTTAAAATTATTTAAATCTAAATTGAATTGAAAACTGTGACATTTAAGTCCTCCCCTATATACACACACCTCTCTCAGTGAACAGTCACTCACTGGAACAAGCTGTTGCCTCCCTTATTCTTTCTCTTTTGGTTTAAAGATGGAGACAATTAAAAGTACCTGTGGTGGAAAATTAAAATAGTGCTGAGCAATGGAGGCAATGTGCTTAATTACTGTGAGATGGCAGATAGATGGTAAATGATTCTTGTGTCAATTTGAAGACATCAGCACTCATATTTCTCACATGATATGGACTGTGACCTGATCTCACATTTATTCAATTAAGCCAAGGAGTAAAACTCCAAAATGTTTTTTTCTTTTCACATCTGCCAAATCAGCAAGACTTTTTGATTTATTGCAATAATCATTACTCTTATCAGCACAAATTCCAAGGGTCGAGTAAAAGGTGAGGTGATCTCAAAATATTATATAAAAACTATAATAAGAATAAGGACCAAAAGTAAAGAGCGCAGGCTCTAGTCCTATTCCAACACTAACACCGGGCAAGTCACTTGTATTCTTGAGACCTTGGTTACTATATCCACACCTTAAAGAAATAGGATTAGGTATCACCGAAGTTTCCTTCATGTCAGACTTTCCATGATACATATTGGCATTTTATATGTCTCTCCTTGTATTCTTGGAGATTGCTTTTTATACATATCCACCTTCCAGAGAAAATATCCGGGTCTACTACAGCCTTTTTTCATGGTCTAGGACTATGAAAACTAGAAAATCTGTCAAATGCAGGTGTTGATAATTAATCATTGTCAATGGGGGTCATGGGCATGCTTCAGAGATAACTAGAAATTTTAAGTCTCATGAGTTTTCGGATACAAAAATGTTCCAGTATCTTCAAGCTCAGTAGAATCTCAATAAAATGTCTGGTTCCCTCCATCCTTTGCTGCGATTTACAAATGAATTAACTGAGGCCAAGAGGAGGCAGCATGAGGCCAGTCATCATTATTAACATTACTACCAAGGAAATAATTGGTTTTTATAAAAGAAATCACTTTAAGAACTAAATAATGTGATGATCATCTGGTTGATCTGGCTGTCAGTTCCAGGAGAAGGGTAACAAGATTTTCGGTTAAAGGTAACGAAGATATTTTATTTCAGAGTAGAAGTTTTTGGACAAACAGAGAGTAACTGATAGTGTAACTCCTGGAGATGTTGACATATGCATCATCAAACAGCCCCTGCTTGAGAAGGCTATAATCAAGGACTAGTCATTTGGCTTGGAGAGGAAGAGTAAAAACAAATCTTAGGTACCATGTCCAAGGTCAATGCTCATGCCTACTCCTTCTCACAGGCTCCTTGTGTTCTTAGCCAAGTGTGAGGGCCTGACATCTGATTGTTGTGACACGTTCCCACTCAAAAATAAAATATCTCTGTAACCTGGATGACACACTGAATTTTTGGCTTAAGAGCAATTTCTCTGCTCTAAATGGAACACTGTCTTTGGGACTAAAGTTCTCAATAAAAGATTCTATTAACTTGCAACTGCGCCCAATTTGTGAGTGTTTTGTGCCAGTTTAAACAAACAATTAGAGAAAATCAAAGGAAAGTGCCACCCAAAAAAGAGATTCCTGCTAACGGAGCCAATAGAACATCTAAAATAGATATGGAAGGCTAAATGCCAGATACAGGTTGCAAATATTCAGCAGCAGCAGCATTAAGGGCCCCTGGTGTTCATTTAAATTATGCCATGCAGTGAAATGCAATCACTTGCCATGAACAGACCTGTGTAGCACCAAAGCTTGATCTTTACTTTCACTGTTAGACATGGAAGAGGAACCTTTACCCTCGGGGCCCTTACCTCCTACATATATGGCTGCTTCCCACGCAGGGGAGAATCTACTTTAACCAGCTTGCAAGTATGTCTCCCTTCTTTCCATCTAGTATAAATATCCTGGATTCTGAAAGAGACATAACTTTTATTTAGCAAAATTACTCTGGATTCTTAATAACTATCTGGGTGTTTGTGGCTTCGTTTTGTCTTTTTTCTTCCTCTCCATTTATTCTACACAGCATTTGCATCCCACTTCCCCATTAGACAATCACAGGGAAGCTGGAGAGATCCCATCTGTGCTTTTCAGGGGGCGAAATCAAACAGCCCTGGGACAGGTGGAGCAGGCAGCAGGAAGGTGACCCCAGGCGCGCAGCAGGTGGGGTGAGCAACACAGGAAATCAGCAGGCAGCAGGCAGTCTGAAGGGCAGAAAGGCCCGTGCTACCTGCGTCTAGCCAGCAAATCAAGCAGAGGTTAGCAGGTAAGAAGGGTGACAGGAGGGCAGACCAGGCATGTGACCAATGGGGAGGGAAAAACAGAAGGCAATTAGCCAGGGGGAGAGGGCAGATGGAGGGCATCTGCCGACAATTATCAGGGGAAAGGGTAAGCAGGAGGGTAATAATAGGAGGCAGTTCTAAGGGGCAAGAGGACATTAGGCAGGTGATGTGCAACAGCAGTGAGAACACCAGGCATGCCTTACCTGGGAAAGAGCATTGATTGAGCAAAGAACCTTCCAATCCTTGGAGCAGGACCAAGCAATTAGTGGGGCAATAGGCAACCAAGCGGTGCACTCCGAAAATATGTGGTCTCCAGGGTCTGGGTGTCTGTTTCAAGTTTCCACTCCAGGAAATATTTGTAACTGCAGGCATTGATCCATTCTCTGAGGGACCTCAAAAAAGCGCTCTCTGATGACAATCATGCAGAACATGGAGGCCAACTGCCCAGCAGACCACTAGCCTACCAGGTAAAATTTTAAGAAAAGGTGGAAATAAAGAGAAATTCCATTTTCCAGGTGTTGTTTGGGGGTCAGGATCTGTCAGAGACTGATTATATATATATATATATATATATATATATATATATATATCACAGATAAGATATATCTTATCCAATCCCATGGCAACTCTTGCATGCTGCTGTTACTGTGTTTGTTTTTAAGTCAAGAAAATCGAGGTCAAGAGACAATGTAGAGCTGGCCCAGGATCACATAGCTGGTAAGTGGGAGCAATGATTTCCATTTGAGCCTCTCTGACACTTCCATCTTTTATAACACAGTGGGTCTCAAGGATGGAAATATCTCTTCTGACTACTAGCAGATAGTATATTTCCATCCTTAAAGAAAAAAGACTTTGATTTTTGTTAAATATAAATTTCTTCAAGAAAATACATATTACAAGGTAGTGGTTTTAATTTGAATAATGTACAGACCCTCATTAAAGATACAAAGAGCCTGGCATATCCTCATGTTCCAGAGGCCTCAATTCGGGTGGTAGCAGTAGAAACTGTAAAGAGGGTGTTCAGCAGCTCAATATGAAAAGTAGGCTCTTCAAAAACATACTGTATTGGTGATCTCTGTATCACGGGTGTCTCTGTTCTGCATGCTCATTGAGTCTTTGTATTGGTTAGGATGCTTTCATCTGCAATTCACAGAAAGCCCTGGTCAAGACTGACATTACTATTAGGACATTGATTTTGCATCACAGGGATTTCGGAGGTGGAAAATGACCCAGCACCTCTCTCACTGTTCTCTTGCTCTGCTCTGTTCTGCAGTGCCTTCCTCTCTAGCCCAGCAGCAGGTTGGACCTAGCAGCTCCAGCTGTTGCACTCACTAGTGATCTGCGCTGGAGAGAGAGATGAGGAACTGTCATATCTTGTGTCTTTTTCTTGGGAGTAAAGAAAAGGACTCAGAAACCCCTTAACCCAAGCACACTTTCCCATACAACTCATTGACCCCAAATAATTGTATACCGGTTCCAAACCAGTTACCTGGAAGAATAATGGGATTATCATGATGGATAATCCTATCAGGATCCACTCTTCCTCTGATCTATGTCCTGAAAAAGGTAGATACCTGAACATAATGAACATTCTTTTAGAAATGAGGGGAAAGATGAATGCTGGGTAGGGAACTAAGAGTCTCTGCTCCAGTCCTCAATCAATTAATGGTTATTGAAAAAACCAAATGACTAAATGTGAATAATCTCTGAGCAAGTTTGACTGGGAAAGGGAATGAAAGCATTGGATAGGAATTGTTTCTGGATCATTACTCATCCCACAGTGGCAATGTGACCTTGAACAAATCACTTCATTTCCTCAGCCTTGGTTTCCTCATTTGTAAAGTGGAGAATATAATACCTGCCCCATTTAACTCACAGGGTGTTATGAGAATTAAATATATATATGTAAATGCTTTGTGTATGACAAAGGTCTATGTAAATGTGAGGCATTACTATTATTAATATTCAGAATTTAATCAGCCCAGTTATTCTGTCTGTGAGAAAATATTTATTATTTTCGAGGAGCAAAGCACAATTTAAGTGTGAGCTGTGGAGACCATGGAAAAAAGTAGCATCTAGGAAATATATAAAATTCACAGAGGAATCAAAATATTGCATGTCTAAGATTATATCATAGATAATTAAAAGAATAACATTAATAAATGGTGTCAGAAAATTAGGTGTACATTAGAAAAAAAAGTTAAGCTCCTACATCATATTTAAAAAGAGTCATCAATAGAATAAAAATCAAAATATGAAAATCTATTAAATATTTTGTGTTAGACAGAATATTAGAAAACATTTATTTTGAATCTCAGGGTGGGAAGGACCTTTCCAATTAAGTTTCAAAATCCTGAGGTTATGAGAAAAAAAAAGGATTGATGTAAATGAATGTGTGAAATTTTAAACATCTCACTGTAAAATATAAGCAATAAAAAAAGACAAATGACAATCCAGGATAAAACGTTTGTAACATTTATAAGTTAAGGTATTAACATCCATGAAATACTTTTGAAAAAAACTAAAAAGCAATCAAATATAAAACTGCAACATTTTTGTAAAAGAGCATGAATTTCCAATAAAATATAAAGACTTGCTCATTCTAAGAAACAGTACAAAAAAATCTAAAAATTAAAATTAAATCACAACATAATACTACTTTGCCCACTATTGGCAAAATGATTTGGAGGCTTATAACCTATGGAACAAGTTGAGTATAGAGAAAGGACACATTCTGCCATGTGGGTGAGCTATAAACTTATTTAACTATTTTTGGAAGGCAATTTGTCAGTGTGTAACAAAAACTTAGGTACCCTAGTCGTTGATTCAACAACTTACATTTTAAGGATCTATTCTGCATGAAGTATTCACAAATGTACACAAGAATGTATATAGCCACAATTCATTTAGTTTTGGGAACATCAAAATAAGTTAAATACCTACTGACAGGATATTGTTTAAGTAAATGGCAGAAAAGATACATCATTAAATGCTACCATTAAAAATATTACAGATTTCCATGTAGTAATATGAAAAGATGTATAAAATGTATGGCCAAGTGACAAAATCAAACTAGAGAATTTAGGTAATCTATGATCATATTTTTTCCTTAAAAATACTGACATACATTTGCCTACACACATGCTGACTCTTGTGTTCTTGCTCACTCGCTCTCTCACATGTACACGTGCGTGTACACACACACACCACACACACACACACACACACACACACACACACACACACACACAAAGATAGTCAAAGGATTCCAAACAACAGAGTGAAAAGCATGATGCAATATTCTGAAAGAATTGGGAGGTGTCTCTAAAGGAAATAAATAGAGATTTTATACTTTGGTTTGATAACTCAGGTCTTACTTGCTCCATGGACATGGACTGATTCCACCTCCTCTGGCACTGAATCTAACTGTAACTCCAGAATGACACATTATCTTCACATTTTCTAATGCTCGGTTTCCAGACCCTACTCTCAAAAACCTGCATGTTTAGACTACTGTTTTCAGGATGGTAAGACACTCTCCAGGAATGCGCCTATTCTATATGGTAGCCACTAGTCAGATGTAACCACGTTTGACACTTGAAATGTGACTAGTGGACAAAGACAGTAATTTCTCTGACATTGAGCATAGCAACATTTTTCTAGATATGTCTCCTAAGGCAAGGAAACAAAAGCAAACAAACAATTGGGATTATAACAAAATAAAAAGCTTTAACACTGCAAAGGAAACCATCAACAAAATAGAAAGGCAACCTATGAGTAGGAGAGGATATTTGCAAATAATATATCTGATGAGAGGTTAAAATCCAAAACATGTAACAAACTTATAAAAGTCAACACCAAAAAAGTCAAATTAAAAAACAGGCAGTAGACCTGAAATGACATTTTTCCAGAGAAGACATACAGATGGCCAACAGACCCATGAAAAGATGCTCAACATCACTTATGATAAGGGAAATGCAAATCAAAACCACAATGAGATATCACCTTAACACCTGTCAGAGGGAACAGTATCAAAAAGAAGAAATAAAAGTATTGGGTGAGGATGTGGAGAAAAAAGAACCCTAATGCATTGTTGGTGGGAATGTAAATTGGTACAGCCATTGTAGAAAACATAACGGAGTTTCCTCCAAAAATTAAAAATAGAAATACCATATGATCCAATAATTCCACTACTGGCATATTTACCCAGAAAAATGAAAATAGTATTTGAAAAGATATATGCACACCTATGTTTATTGCACCATTATTTACAATAGCCAAGATATGGAAGCAAACTAAATGTCCACTGATAGATGAATGTATAAAGAAGATGGGTGTGTGTGTGTGTGTGTGTGTGTGTGTGTGTGTGTGTGTATGTGTAATGGAATATTATGCAGCCACAAAAAAGAATGAGATCTTGCCATTTATAACAACACAGATGGACCCAGTGGGAATTATGTTGAGCGAAATAGGTCAGACTGAGAAAAAATACCAAATGGTTTTACTCACATGGAATCTAAAAAACAGAACAAATGAATAATCAAACAAAAAGTGGACCCAGACCTATAAATACCAAGAACAAACTGATGGCTGCCAGAAGCTAGGGAAGTGAGGGACGGGCAAAATGGGGGAAGGGAAATGAGAGATACAGGCTTACAGTTATGGAATGAATAAGTTATGGGAATATGACCCACTATATTCATGAGAATATAGTCACTGATATTATAATAGTGTTTTCTGGTGACGGGTGGCAGCATGCTTTGGTAAGCATACCATAATGTATAGAAATATTGAATCACTATGTCGTACACCTGAAAATACTGTAACATTATGTGTCAAGTATACTCAAAATATTAATATATATGTATAATATAATTAATAAATATATGTATACATATATGACTATTTGACACTTAAGTTTAATAACTCTCAGAAGGAGTATATTATTCATTAATAGCCATTATTTTGAGATATACTTTTTGCTTTGGTTATTATAATATCTCATCCCACTTTATGCTTCTAAGATCTACATCATAATAAGCAATAATATTGGAAATAAAATAGTCCTTTGTCCTGGGAGGAAAAAAAAGAGAAATGTGATTAGCGAAAACTAAGATATGCTATAAGTATAAATAAAAAATTTGCCATATTTCAAAGACTTATTTTGAAGAAAATAATTTAAAGCATCTCATAATTATATACTGACTACATATAGAAATAATATTTTTGATATATTTGGTTAAATAAATATATATATATAATTATTTTTTATTTGCTTCTTAATATGGCTACTAGAAAATTTATTTATTTATTTATTTATTTATTTATTTTAGTTTTTTTTTTTTCAACGTTTTTTATTTATTTTTGGGACAGAGAGAGACAGAGCATGAACGGGGGAGGGGCAGAGAGAGAGGGAGACACAGAATCGGAAACAGGCTCCAGGCTCTGAGCCATCAGCCCAGAGCCTGACGCGGGGCTCGAACTCCCGGACCGCGAGATCGTGACCTGGCTGAAGTCGGACGCTTAACCGACTGCGCCACCCAGGCGCCCCTTGAAAATTTAAAATTATACATGTAGCTTATATTTATAACTCACGTTATATTTCTATTGGACAGTGCTGTTGTAGAGCCTACAATAATCTTTGTTTCCTCAAGAACATTTAGTTGGGAATGTGCCAATATATGGAGACTGTAAGATTCCTCCCCAGAATCCTACATTTCCCCCTTCACAGTTTCTATCACTTAAAACTGACACTCAAGTAATAAAGAGAAATAACCTTAGAATCTCTGAGTTGGGACATGGAAAGTAAGTATGTGTCCATAATGAATCTGAGGTTTAATACTGAGTGATTGAGTTATGCCTGGGCCATTAAAAATAACAAACTAGAGGCACAGAGGGTTTCAGGCTAAGGCAACATGCTTGCTTTTAAATGGGATGAATGTGGAAAAGTGGATATGCCCAGCAAAAACTTGGAATGAGGAAATCAAACTGCAATGAGGAAATCAAATGGTGACTTAGGAATGGAAGACATTCAGTCGGTGTATGTTAGAAAACCATCTAATCAAATTGATTTTAAAATATTCTGTTATTAAAGCTTGCCAGAATTAATTCTGACTGACCTGTACTTAAAATAAAAGTGTGACATAATGCCAGATTTATATTTATCTTAACACATAAGTGTTATAAAAATTCTTAATAAGTAGCAAAATAAACAATAACAAATTCTGGGAATATGTATATTCCCAGAATGTCAATGATATACGCTATTATTTTATAAAAAGTATAATTTTACATACTCATCCCCAACCACAATGTCATTTTTAATTTTTAATGAAATAATCAGATTTAATTTTTTATGTACTTAGTGACAGATACTATACTTGGGTGTGTGTGGTTAGGAAAGATAATCCAAAGCATCTATCACAAAACATCATATATATCAGGTTCTTAATAATTTATTGTTGAGTGAATACACAGATTAATCCCTTCAGAATTGGAAATTAGTCTTAAGATCATAAAAAATTTGTTAATTAATTATAGATTCATTTGCCTCAATTTCACAGTATTGCATCTTTGGTCCAGTATGCACTAAAACAGATCAGTAAATTATTTCATCCCAGAAGAGAATAATTCCTGTTGGAATGGGTGATGAATGTTAATGAAAAAGGGTAACACATACAGCTCCTGAGAATAACAAAAATTCCATACTTTTTCCCAACAAACCTGATTAAAAAATGGCCAAAAGCCATGAACAAACATCTCATCAAAGCAGATTTAAAGAAGGCAACCAAACATATGAAAAAATGTTCAACATAATATGTCATTACAAAATTACAAATTAAAATAGCAATGAAATACCATTATATGCCTCTATAATGGCTAAAATCCAAAATACTGACAACACTAAATGCTGGTGAGGATGTGAAACAACAGGAATTCTGGTGGAAATGCAAAATGATATATCCTCTTTGGAAAATAGTTTGGTATTTTCTTACAAAATTAAACATGCTTTTACCATAGGATCCAGCAATTGCGCTCCTTAGTATTTAACCAAAGAAGTTAAAAACTTAAGTCCACAAAACACCTGCACATTGATGTTTGTAGCAGATTTATAATAACTACCAAAACTTCGAATCAACCAAGGTATCTTTAATTAGGGGAATAGATTAACTCTGGTACATCCAAACAATGGAATATTATTTAGCACTAAAAAGAAATGAGCTTCTCAAGACGTAAAAGACATGAAGGAAATGTAAATGCATATTACTAAGTGAAAGAAACCAACGTAAAAAGGCTACATACTATATGATTCCAACTCTATGTCATTCTAGAAAGGGCAAAACTATGGAAAGAGCAAAACAGTAGTTGCTTGGGTTAGGGAGAATGGAGGGATAAATAGGCAGAGCACAGAAGACTTTAGGGAAGTGAAACAACTCCATATGATACTATAATGGCAGATACATGTCATCAAACACTTATCAAAATGAATAGAAAGTACAACACCAGGGATAAACCCTGATGTAAACTGTAGACTCTGGGGTAATGGTGTGACAATGTAGATTTATCATCAATGTAAGAAATGTATTGCTGTGTTACAGGACGTTGATACTCGGGGAAATTGTGCATAGGTGGGAACTACAGATACATGGGAATTGTCTTTACTGTACACTTAATTTTGCTATGAACCTAAAGCTACTTTATAAAATAATGATTAATTCAAAAACACAAACAGCAAAAAAAAAAAAAAAAAGTAAAACTGTTCCAGCTGAGATTGAGTAACAGACACCAGATTTATCTTCCTGCCTGAAACAACTAAAAAAACTTCATGTAATGTAGGAATCAATGATTCTGAAGATACAGAACATCAGGCAATGAAGGACATAGATCCTTGAGTGAATAAAAACAAACAAAATGTGCCGAATGACTTTCCCAACTTATTGCCTGAAAAGAGTCTCTAGGCTATGATGCAGAAACAGTACAAGTTTGTGACATCTTTAATTTTTTTAATGTTTTTTTAAATTTATTTTTGAGAGAGACAGAATGAGAGTGGGTTAGGGGCAGAGAGAGAGGGAGACACAGAATCTGAATCAGGCTCCAGGCTCTGAGCTGTCAGTACAGAGCTGGACACAGGGCTCAAACTCATGAGCTGTGAGATCATGACCTGAGCCAAAGTCGGACGCTCAACCAGCTGAGCCACCCAGGTGCCCCCCAGTTTGTGACATCTTTGACAAGGGATGCTTATAAAACTCCCCAATCCCTTAGTTCTCTCAATTCAACTAGAATGAATGGCAATTCAGCCAGGGAGAGATTGGCAAAGAAAACAACAAGCTTTGCTATCACTTACAGAGGAGGTTTCTACACATCTAAAAACCTAAGTGAACCCCAAGTAAGATAACTCAAAGAGAATTAGACACATCATAGTTACACTGTTGAAATCGAGGACAAAGAGAAAATTTTGAAAGCACAAGAAAAAACAACAACACATCATGTACAATTATACAATATAATTAACGGATGAATTTATGCCAGAAATAATGGAGGCCAGGAAGTACTACAGTGACAAATTAAAAATGTTTAAATAAAATGTCAACTAAGATTCTATATTCAGCAAAACTATCCAAAAAGAAGGTGAAATAAATACATTCTCAGATAGACGAAGACTCAGAGAATTCATTGCTAATAGGCCTGCTTGTAAGAAACACTAAAGGAAACCCTTTAGCCTGAAAGAAAGTAACACTAGACAGTATCTCTCATCTGGGGAAGAAGTGCAGACAGCCAGAAAAATTAAACACATGTATAAATATAAAAATCTATACATATATATTTTAATCAAAAGTCTATCAAAATAAAACACTCTTGTTTTTTAAAAATATATTTTTGTATAAAAACATAACACCATATTGTTGGAATTAGATATAGATATATCTATACATCAATATCTATGACATATAGATATATGACAATACTAACACAAAGGGGAAGAAAAGGATCTATAATGAAGCAAAGATACTTTATTTTACTGGAATCACATTTGTATTATTCTAAAGTAGATTATGATCAGTTGAGATACATATTGTAATCCTTAAAGCAACCACTAGGACAATAATTTGAAATAATAATACAATCAAGAGAGAGAGTAAATGGTAAAGTATAAAAAATATTTATTTAACACAAAAGATAGTAGTAAAAGAAAAACAGTTGAACATTAGAAAAAATGATAAAAATGAAACTTAAAAAGTAAGATGGCAGGTATAAATCCAACTACAACAATAGTTACATGAAATTTAAATGTACTAAATCCAATAAACAAAAGGCAGATTGTCAGATGGAACAAAAACAGACCTAACTATATGCTGTCTATAAGAGACACATCTTACATTAAAAATCACAAATAAATAAAAAGTAAAAACATATAAAAAAGGTAAAACATGAAATCAGTAACTCTATGGCACCTATAGCCATATCAATACTACATAAATAGACTTGAATACAAGAAATATTTCTAGAAAAGAAAATATGTATTTCATAATAATAAAAAAGTATCAATTCATCAGTAAGATATAACAGTTATAAATATTTATACACTTAACCCTAGTGCCCCAAAACACATGAAGCAAAATTTTGTAGAATTGAAAGTGGAATTAGTGAGGGGGCCAAGATGGCAGAACAAGATGGAAGTTTTCTTGCATCTCGTCCCTGAAATGCAGCCAGATCAACACCAAACCATCTTGCACACCTAGAAAACTGATTTGAGGATTAACACAACAATTTGTACAATTTGAACCACAGAACTCAGCAGGTATGCAGCATGGAGAGGTGAACTGAGGGAGAAAGAAGTCATGGAGGAAAGGGAGCTATTTTTGCTTTTGGAAGGGGACAGAGACAGGGAGAGTATGGGAATAGCACTCTCTCCCCAGAAACAGCTGGAGAGAAAAGGGAAGAGCAGAAACAGTTACAGGGGACTGAACAAAAAAAGGAGAAAGGAGAAAGGAGAGGGTTTAAATTCCGTTAAGACTCTATAAACAGGGAGACCACAGAGTCTGAAACTCTGCAGGTCGATACCTGGTGGTGCTCTGGTAGGAAGGGCAAATCCCCAGGAGCAGAGTGCAAGGTCTGAAGAGTCCTCTGGCCACACAGGGAGAGGTAGTTTCCCTACTGGGAGGACATTGGGTAGAGGCTATGCAACCTCCCCACAGGCAAGGGTCCCAGCAGACCCCGGAGATCAGCCACATTCACTGGTATTGGAACAAGGACATTGGGGGTGAAGCCTGGTACCAGATGTGTGCTGTGATTTGCCGTAGTCCCTGAAACACTGGTTACACAATCGCAGACACTTTTTCTGGGGCAGACTGGCACCCAGCTGCAGTATGCAGGACATTGGCAGCAGTATTCATGCGAATGTTCCTGGGGGTAGGCCAGCACCCAGCCACTGCTCAGGGAAACCCTCCCCCAGAGGGTCTGAGCAGGTCAAGGCTGGATTCCCTCAGAAGTGAGGGGTTGGGAAACACAGACTCATCTGAGATAAAACTCAGGAGGGAGGTGGCGGCTGGCAGCTTGGTTACAGAGAGTGTAGAAGCAGGGAGTGGACAGAAGCCAGAGACAAAGGGGGGGTGCCTGATTGCCAGTCAGGAAGAACACAGAGTTATGAAACTAGATACTGGGTAGCTGGGTGATGCCATTTTCACACCTCTAATGCATACACATACACACCTACAAATGCCACAACAATCCACCCCAGTAAGCTAAGCAGCGCCATCTAGTGGAGAATGAAGCCATTACACTAAACTGCACCCAAACAAGCCAACTGCGCTCCTGAGGAACACCACAAGTCTCTACACCAGCTTAGTTTACAAATTATAAAGTGCATCATATTTTGACTTCTAGGGGAACCTGGATGTAATTTCAATCATATTTCATTCTGTTTGCTAGTCCATATATTTATTTTTTTCCTTTTTCTTTTCTTATTCTTGAATACAAAAGAAAACAATTATTTTTATCTTATGGTTTTATATAAAAATATTTTTCTTTAATGTTTTTCTACTATATTTTTCAGTTTTTTGTAAAATTTTTAAGTTCCATTTTACTTTCATCAACTCATTTTATTATATTTTATTGTATTCATTTTTTCAAATTTTCAAACATTTTCCTTTTTTCCCTTTTTTTTCTTTTCTTTTCTTCCCCTTTTCTATCAAGCTTCTTTCAACAACCAAACCAAAACACACCTAGGATCTAGCATCATTTATTTGATTTGTTTGTGTTGTTTTTAATTTTTTAATTTTTTTTTTTACTTTATTAATTCCTTTTCTTCCTTCAAAATGATGAAACGAAGGAATTTACCTCAATAGAAAGAACGGGAAAAAATGACAGCCAGGGACTTAACACTTATACAAGCAAGATGTCTGTACCAGAATTTAGAATCACGATAATAAGAACACTAGCTGGGGTTGAAAATAGATTAGAATCCCTTTCTGTGGAGATACAAGAAGTAAAAGCTAGTCAGGATGAAATTAAAAATGCTATAATTGAGCTGCAATCTCAAATGTATGTCACAGCAGCAAGGATGGATGAGGCAGAGCAGCAAGTCAGCGATATAGAGGACAAACATGGAAAATAATGAAGCAGAAAAAAAGAGGGAGACTAAGGCAAAATAACACGATATAAGAATTAGAGAACTCAGTGACTCATTAAAAAGGAATAACATCAGAATCATAGGGGTCCCAGAAGATGAAGAGAGAGAAAAAGGGGTAGAATTGTTATGTGGGGAAATCACAGTGCAAAAATTTCCTAACCTGGGGGAAGACACAGACATCAAAATCCAGGAAGCACAGAGGACTCCCATTAGATTCAACAAAAACTGACCATTAACAAGGCATATCATAGTCAAATTCACAAAATACTCAGGCAAGGAAAGAATCATGAAAGCAGCAAGGAAAAAACAGTCCTTAACCTACAAGGGAAGACAGATCAGGTTTGCAGGAGATCTATCCATAGAAACGAGGTAGTCCAGAAAGGAGTGACAGGAAATATTCACTGTGCTGAATTGGTAAAATATGCAGCCAGGAATTCATTATCCAGGAAGACTGTCATTCAAAATAGAAGAAGAGAGAAAAAGGTTTCCCAGACAAACAAAAACTAAAGGAGTTCATGTCCACTAAACCATCCCTGCAGGAAATTTTAAAGGAGACTCTCTGAGGGGAGAAAAGATGAAAAACAAAACAAAACAAAAAGACCAAAAGCAACAAAGATGAGAAAGAACCAGAGACCACCACCAGAAACTCCAGCTCTACAGGCAACATAATATCAATAAATTCATATCTTTCAGTACTCACTCTGAGATTTCAATACCCCACTCCCAGCAATGGACAGTTCATCCAATCAAAAAATCAACAAGGAAACAATGGCTTTGAATGACACACTGGACCAGATGGACTTAACAGATATATTCAGAACATTTTATCCTAAAGCAGCAGAATATACATTCTTCTCCAGTGCACATGGAACGTTCTCCAGAATAGACCACATACTGGGACATAAATCAGCCCTCAACAAGTACAAAAAGATCAAGATTATACCTTGCATATTTTCAGACCACAATGCTAAGAAACTCAAAATCAACCATGAGAAAAAAAATTTGGAAAGATAACAAATACTTGGAGACTTAAGAACATCCTCCTAAAGAATGAATGAGCTAACCAAAAAGTTAAAGAGGAAAATAAAAAGTACATGTAAGCCAATGAAAGTGATAACACCACAGCCCAAAACCTCTGGGATGCAGCAAAGATGGTCATAAGAGGGAAGAATACAGCAATCCAGGCCTTCCTAAAGAAGAAAGAAAGGTCTCAGATACACAACCTAACCTTACACCTTACAGATGTGGAAAAAGAACAGCAAATAAACCCAAAACCAGCAGAATAAAGGAAATAATAAAGATTAGAGCAGAAATTAATGCTATTGAAACCAAAAAAATACAGTAGAACAGATCAATGAAACCAGGACTGGTTCTTTGAAAGAATTAACAAAATTGATAAACCTGAGCCAGTTTGATCAAAAAGAAAAAGGAAACAACCCAAATAAATAAAATCAAGAATGAAGGGGAGAGATCACAATCAACACAGCAGAAATACAAACAATAATAAGAGATTATGAGCAATTATATGCCAATAAAATGGGCAATTTGGAAGAAATGGGCAAATTCCTAGAAATATATAAGTACCAAAACTGAAAGAAGAAAGAATAGAAAAGTTGAACAGACCAATAACCAGTAAAGGAATGGAATTATTAACTAAAATCTCCCAAAAACGAGTTCAGGGCCAAATGGCTTTCCAGGGGAATTCTACCAAACATTTAAAGAGTTAACACCTATTATTTTGAAGTTGTTACAAAAAATAGAAATGGAAGGAAAACTTCCAAACCCATTCTATAAACCAGCATTATCTTGATTCCAAAACCAGAGACCCCACTAAAAAGAACTATAAACCAATTTCCCTGATGAACATGGATGCAAAAATCCTGAGCAAGATACTAGTCAATCAGATCCAACAATACATTAAAAGAATTATTCACCATGACCAAGTGGGATGTATACCTGGGATGCAGGGCTGGTTCAATATACTCAAAACAATCAATGTGATACATCACATCAATAAAAGAAAGGACAAGAACCACATGGTCCTCTCAATAGATGCAGAGAAAGCATTTGGCAAAATACAGTATCTTTTCTTGATAAAAACCCTGAAGAATGTAGGGATAGAAGAATCATACCTCAGGATCACAAAAGCCATACATGAAAGACCCACCACTAATATCATCCTCAATGGGGAGACACTGAGCGCTTTCCCCCTCAGGTCAGGAATACAACAGAGATGTCCACTCTCACCATTGATATTCAACATAGTGTTGGAAGTCTTAGCATCAGTAGTCACACAACACAAAGGAATAAAAGTCATTGAAATCAGCAAGGAGGAAGCCAAACTTTCACTCTTCACAGATGACACGATACTCTATATTAAAAACCAAAAAGATTCCACCAAAAAACTGCTAGAACTGATTTATGAATTCAGCAAAGTTGCAGAATATAAAATCAATAAACAGAAATCGGTTGCATTCCTATACCCGAATAATGAAGCATCAGAAAGAGAAATCAAGGAATTGATCCCATTTACAATTGCACCAAAAACTGTAAAATACCTAGGAATAAACCTAACCAAAGAGGTAAGAAATCTATACACTGAAAAGTATAGAAAGCTTATGAAAGAAGTCAAAGAAGACACAAAAATATGGAAAAATATTCCATGCTCCTGGACTAGAAGAACAAATATTGTTAAAATGTCAATACTACCCAAAGCAATCTACATATTCAATGCAATCCCTATCAAAATAACACCAGCATTCTTCACAGAGATAGAACAAACAATCCTAAAATTTGTATGGAACCAGAAAAGACCCCAAATAGCCAAAGCAATCCTAGAGGCATCACAGTCCCAGACTTCAAGATGTATTACAAAGCTGTAATCATCAAGACAGTATGGTACTGGTACAAAAACAGACACTCAGATCAATGGAACAGAATAGAGAATCTAGAAATAGACCCACACACGTATGACCAACTAATCTTTGATGAAGCAGGAAAGAATATCCAATGGAATAAAGACAGTCTCTTCAGCACATGGTGGTGGGAAAACTGGACAGCAACATGCAGAAAAATGATCCTGGACCACTTTCTTACACCATACACAAAAATAAACTCAAAATGGATGAAAGACCTAAATGGAAGACAGGAAGCCATCAAAATTCTAGAGGAGAAAGCAAACAACAACCTCTTTGACCTCGGCCGCAGCCATTTCTTACTCAACACGTCTCTGGGGGCAAGGGAAACAAAAACAAAAATGAATTATTGGGACCTCATAAAATAAAAATCTTCTGCACAGCAAAGGAAACAATCAGCAAAACTAAATGGCAACCGACAGAACGGGAGAAGATATTCGCAAATGACATATCAGATAAAGGATTACTATCCAAAATCTGTAAAGAACTTACCAAACTCAACATCCAAAAAAAAAAATAATCCAGTGAAGAAATGGGCAAAAGACATGAATAGACACTTCTCCAAAGAAGACATCCAGATGGGTAACTGACACATAAAAAGATGGGCAACATCACTCATCATCAGCAAAATACAACTTAAAACCACAATGAGATACCACCTCACACCAGTCAGAATGGTTAATATTAACAACTCAGGCAACAAAAGATATTGGTGAGGATGTGGAAAAAGAGGAGCTCTTTTGCACTGCAGGTGGGAATGCAAACTGGTGCAGCCACTCTGGAAAACAGTATGGAGGTGCCTCAAAAAATTAAAAATAGAACTACCCTATGACCCAGCAATTGCACTACTAGGTAT